>NC_071390.1:164573219-165807494 GCF_022682495.2 Desmodus rotundus | reverse complement strand
TGAGTCTAGACTTAGACTAGTAGCAGAACAAAGACAACCTAAGGCTTCTAGTTAGTTCTACAATGACCAGTGCTCAAGAAACAAGTTTGGGTCTCACTCTGCCTAAGGAGCTGTGACTGTGTATTTCAATGATCCTTGATTTAAAACTTCCCGAAATTAAAACCAGTTTCACTATCTCAAGAAATATCCATTGACAAATCCAACCTATTTTTTACTGATAATTTTCTTCTTTTAATGTTAAAGTTTATTTTGTAACAAAGTACAGATTTCATATAAATTGATTTTAATCTTAATGATTTGTTATCTTGGGTAAATTTTTAAGTCTTGGTTAGCAGTGTCAGATTTTGTATTAAAGCCTCATTTGTTTATATTCATTTCTGTTTAATTTTAGACCTGCTTTAATTTTTGTTATATTTTATTTTTTACTTCTTAATTTTCCTGAGGAGCAGTGAAGGTGATGGAGGATGGTAACGGTTCAGTTGCTTACTTCAGTAAAGGTAGATTAAGTAGTTATGTATTAGTAGCATCAGTTATCTTGTGCGTCTTTTAATGCGTATAAAGGAGCATTGGAGTTTATGAGCTGTTCTGTTTATTTATGTTTGGTTTTCAGGGACCATGGCTAAACCTGCTGGATCATTAGGCAGAAGCAGTAGCTTGTGTCGCTCTCGTCGCAGCATTGTGCCGGCCTCACCGCAGTCCCCGCGTGCTCAGCTCCCTGCACATACTCCTCACCCGTCACACACTCGGCATGCCCACCTCCCTCAGCTCACACAGCACTCGTTGACTTCCGATCCAGATATCCTCTCAGTGTCCAGCTGCCCTGTTCTTTATCGAAGTGATGAGGAGGAGGAGGCCATTTACTTCTCTGCTGAAAAGCAATGGTATTGGCAGTGAATGAACTATAGTATCTGTTGACTGGGTGTGTTTGAGGTGGGAGTGGGGTGGGTAGGAGTGGCGTGCAACACCCAGTTTTTAGTACTCAGTTCTGTATACCAGAGTCCTAGCATGGTATGGCTGGGCTTTCTGCCCAGGGTCTGACAAGGCTAAAATCAAGGTATTGGCTGAGCTTTGCTCTTATCTGCAGCCTTTGAGCCTCTTTAACGCTCAGGTGGCTGTGGAAGAATTCAGTTCCTTGGAGCTATATCACCAAGGTCCAGGTTCCCATGCTTGCTTTCAGCCGGGGGCTGCTCTCAGTTCTTAGAGGCTGCTCACTATTCCTTGCTACGTGTGACTTCCATCTTTAGAGTCAGTAACAGAAAATTTCCCTTCTGTCAAATCTTTCCTTTGCTTTGAATCTCTGACTTCCTCTATATCTGATCTCTAGGCTCATCTGGATAGTAATCTCTATTAAGGTAGACTGGTTCGGTGCCTTAATTACATCTGCAAAATCTCTTTTAGGTTAGTGTTTGACTAACTACCTGGGAGAACATGTCCGTGTACCAGGGCTGGGAATTTGGGGACCATGTTAGAATTCTGCTCACTACAGACATAGGTAGATAGTTTGAGATACAACTTTTAGAAGAGTCCATAGCATACAGTTGATTCAAGTCTCCAAACTTAAACTTGTCTCATGAACAGTTTTATATGTAAAATACGCTCTCGTATAAAGGCACAAGCTTAAATATATTTAAGCATAAAGAAACATTAAATATGAGTTTTTAAAATATTTGTTGTCAATTAATGATTTATTGTTATGTGCTGATACTTGCTAGTAAACAATAAGTATCAGATACCAAAGGTTTAAGAAAATGTGGGGAACTTAAAGGAGGAATTTATATTCATACTAATTTTTTTCCTATAAAACGGGTATGGTAGCAGGGTATTCTAGCCCAGCTGAAGGACCCCAGTTCTCCATGAGACTTGTTGCTATGGAGGATCTTTCTAAACCACTGTCCTCCTTTGAAACAGTGTGGTACTGACAGAAAGACTGGTGTTAGTTTCTGATTTTGCCACTTAATACCTATGTTGCCCCAAAGTCTTACTGTCCTCATATGAGAAACAAAACTGGGTGAAATGGGCTGGATCCTCTCCATGTTCCTGTAGCTCTGTGTCATGTGATTCTTTAGTCAGTGTCATCATCAAGTAATTTTTTTTACATTCATAATTCTTTCATCTTCTAGCGAAAGTAAATTTTATGATCAGCAAGTGATCATAATTATAGCATATTTCTAAAATGGTAGTCCACGTTTTGTATTCTCATTGCAATTGGAGAATTTGAGGCAGCTTTGCTTGTTCAGTACTTTATGATTAGCTATTTTATGTAACCTTTGCAATAAACTGTAGTCACCAACAAGATGGCTTTACTGGCAAAACTAATTTTGTGTGGCTTATGGAAGTTAGTAGGAAAATTCCAGAGCTCTGCTTCCCAGTAGAATTTTTTGAGTTGATGGAAGTTTTCAGGTCTCATTTCACATTCAGGTCTTCATGTCACAAGTTCATAGCTAGCTCAGAAATATGGGAAGAATTTGGAGTCAGAAAACTCTTCCTCTTCTCTGTTTCAGTCTTCTAAGTGTTGAAGCACAAGAAGCTTACAAAATAATAAAATTTATTGTTTACCGATGTTTTGTGTCCTATGCATTATGCACGTAGATGCTTATTTAAACCTCACCCGAGTTGTCTCGTTATACCTGCATTCAACTTACATGAGTTCAGCTACACATCACTGTGGGTAAGAAGGAAATAGAAAAATAACATAAATGTTACACATAGTTAAATTCAACATACCAAAGAATATATGCTCTAGAAAACATGGGAGATTTTCGGGCGCACCTTGCCTGCTCTCCAGATCTGAGTAGTTAGGCAGAAGATGCAGCACTTTAGATTATTTGTTTTGTAATTAGAATGTTAGAACTAGAAATACTGATACAGAGTAATAGAGTTCTCTTAACTTTTACAGGAAAATTAAGGCCTGGTTAAATTAAGTGATTTGCCCACTATTGTATGGCAGATTAGTGAGCAGGACAGTTTTCCTAATGTAAATCGATATTCTTTTCACACGTTATTTAGAACTTCCAGACTAGTGTTTGAAATATTTTCAACCTACTTTAGAATTTCACACAGAGCAGCCAAACCATGTAGCAAAAGAAGTTAAATTAATAAAATAGTAACTAATCAGTTTCTGGCTCTGGAAGCTAGAACAGCTTCAGGGAACAATGATATACATGAGGTCTGTCTGGAAAAAGTCTAGTCATTGTCAATTTAATGAAAATGATTTGCAATATCAATGTAACTTGGCAGCCAAGGAGAGTGGACTGGAATGCACATGTGTGAACAATGACGACTTCACTGTACTAGTCAGTGGTAGGTGCCCTTGAAGGAGCATGTATACTGTGCAGATGTCGCATTCAAAATGACTGGGCAAGTAGAGCAATGAATCTGCATCCGATGTTGCATTAAGCTTGAACGGTCCTCCCTGGAAACTATTTGAATGAATCAGAAGGCTGCAGCTATGGGCAACTGGTGATTGGCAGCTTTATCACGACAACACACCTTCTCATGTATCACATCTCATGCAGTTTTTTGGCAAAACATCAGATCACCCAGGTGACTCAGCCCAGATTTGGTGCCCTGCCACTTAGGGCTTTTCCCAAAACTAGAATCACCTTTGAAAGGGAAGAGATTTCAGACCATCGATGAGATTCAGGAAAATAGGACAGGGCAGCTGATGGTGATTGGGAGAACTGTATGAGGTCCCAAGGTGCCTGTCTACTTTAAAGGGCACTGAGGTGTCATCGTGCTATGTACAATGTTTCTTGTATCCTGTCTCTTCTTCAATAAATGTCTCTGTTTTTCATAGTACATGGCTGGATACCTTCTGGACAGAACTTGTTGTATACTATTGAATTAATGGACATCTACTCCAAAAAGAAGCCTAGCAGAAAAGTCCCTATTAATGATAGATTTTTGAGTCATTTTTTCCCTATCTGAACTGCCTCTCACCCTCTGTTAGCACTAGCCATTTTCAGATTGTAAAAGCAATTGAATATTGTGCAGTACATGTAGGTACATTATATGAAAGCATTTTTAAGTCTTTATTTGCCCAAGTGATTTTGTACATTCTGAGAGCTTGTAGTGTAATAAAGACAATCTTCATATACATGTGTGGGTACATAGAAATGACTAAATACATGAAAAAATCGAATATATATCTAAAATCCAGCATTACTATGGATATGTTAATATGTATGTCAAAAGTAAAACATACATAGCACCATGGATAATTACAGTAATCCTAGGTCACCCAAGGTGAGAGCTCATTCAGCTCCATTCCATCTATAAATATGAATTTAGTCTGCTGTGTGCCATGCACTTGCTAATAACTTGAGCTGCCAAAACAGGTGAGACAAGATCCTGTCCTGCTTCTCGCTGGGAGATTACCATCTTAGGTGTTCTTGCATTTCTATTCTGTCTTCAGCTCTATTTTCTCTCCCACCTTATTTCTTTTGCCTGTTTTTTTGGCCTTGACTGTACTTTGAAATTTCTTAATGATTTTTTCATATAGTGAACAATATTTATATCAGGCATGGCATGTACAAAAATGAGTAAGACATGATCCCTATTCTTAAAGATCTCCCTCCTACCTTCCTTCCCTCCCAAATCCTTCTAGCATTTCCCCCATTTACATTTTGATAGATATTTTGATAGATGATGTGTTGAAAATTGTTTTAGTTAGAATGTCTGCCAGTACTCTTGACATACTGACTTAAAATTTTACCTTTGCCTCTATCTTACCCAGGGAAGTGCCAGACACAGCTTCAGAATGTGACTCCTTAAATTCTTCCATTGGAAGGAAACAGTCTCCTCCTTCAAGCCTTGAGATATACCAAACATTGTCTCCTAGAAAGATATCAAAAGATGAGCTCTCCCTAGAGGATTCATCCAGAGGAGATTCGCCCGTCATTGCAGACCTCTCTCGGGGTTCTCCTGATTGTGGAGGTCTGACAGAGACGAAGAGTATGATCTTCAGTCCTACGACCAAAGTGTACAACGGCGTCTTGGAGAAGTCCTGTAGCATGAACCAGCTTTCTAGTGGCATCCCGGTGCCTAAAGCGCGCCACACGTCCTGTTCCTCGGGTGGCAACTACAGTAAAACAGTGCAGGAAGCCCTAAACGCTGCCAGGATCAGCAGCATCCCACATGACCTTTCCCATAATGGAGAGAAAAGCAAAAAGCCATCAAAAATTAAGAGCCTTTTTAAGAAGAAGTCTAAGTGAACTGGCTGACTTGATGGAATTCCATTCAAGTGGCATCTTTATACTTTTATCTCCCACCCTCTGCTCCCCTTTTTTTGTTTTAATTTTAGGAATGTAACTCCATTGGGGCTTTCCAGACTGGATGCCATAGTGGAATGTCCTTAAGGGCAGCTGTCTACTGTCTGCTTATTTAAATGACTATATAATCAATTTGTCAAGCCTGTTATTACTGAAAAATTATTAAGAGACAGTTTACAGTCATTTCTGCCTATTTATTTCTGCTTTGTTATTAGTGATGTATATATATTTTGTTGAAAGCCACTATGGACTTACAAGCTTTAATGGACTAGTAAGCCAGCATGGGCTTGCAAAAATTTCTTGTTTACCAGAGCATCTTCTTATCTTTCCACAGAGCTATTTACATCCTGGACTAAATAACTTAAAAAAAATAAAACTAATTGCACTACTGTTTTCCTGACTGGAAAAAAAATCTCTGCAAGTGAAACTGTATAAAGTTCATAAAGTGACTCTGGATAGGGGTCTGTTTTCACTTTTAGATCAAATGGGTTTTTAAGTAGAACCTAGAATTTCTAATTGATTTGATTTCTGGAAATGGAAACCCATGCTTTTATTATGGGAAGCTTCTTTAGATGCATTTAACATTGTAAAGTTTCAGGTCCTGCTGTAAAGGTCACGTTGTCTTGTTCTTCCCAGGGCTTTCACTGTGATTGACGGCACTGCAGGCTGTGTGACAGAATAGCAGTGATTTAAAGACGGAAGGCTCTTTATTCCTTACGCAAGTGCAAGAGTTAAAACTTGATCGGGGGACTTAAAACATTCACAAGCTTAAACTGAGGTGGGGGGCCGTGGGGATTCAGATACCTGTTTACAGACTTTGAATAACTGCAAAGGATTTATGGTTTGTGAAAAATTTGTACTGTGGAAAAGATAATAAATTGGAGACATTATGGTGTGGGACTGTGCTGATTTTTGTTGGTAAACACTCCACTGAAACACTACATGTTTTCTGAAGAGCTGTGTAAGCTATCTTGTTGCTTAATTGCAATATAAAAACTAGCGATGTAAGTTGTCAACAAATTTCTTTCTATTTTATATTGTTTGTCATATTTTTATGTAGTTTGAAATGTTTAAATGTTCTAATATCAAAATTAACAAATATAAATTTATGGTGCATTTAGATTGTGTTGTATTAATTTGTAAAGTGTGGGGTTCATTAAACTGATAGATTATTACAAGGGTAGTTTTTACTGTGGAGATTGTCATATAGCGCACCAAAGTACATTACCATCTGGGAAGTTTCTGCTGAGAACACTTCTCTTAAAAATTCAATCATAAATGATCTGGGTAGTACAGTGTGGATGGATGTTGGGGTGAACAACTGGTAGATATTAGCAAGAATGGTTTTTCAGCATTATGGTTAAAATCCATAATATCCAGTCCAGTCCTATTTAGATAAAAATGCTGATTGATAAACAAGAAGTTTACTTTGAGATTTGCTCCAAAGAAATCTTTTATTGAGAATATGAACAGTTTCCTGAAGTCTCCTGTAAATTGTGATTGTACTGTTAAGGTCTTGAATGATATTTATACACATGGGTATTTATATTTTTAATAGTACTCTAAGGCCAAAAATTGAAATGAACATAGTGTTTTGGGCTAATTACAGGGGAAGATAGTATGAAAGGTCAGGAATCGAGGAACAGAGGCTCTAAAGCTGTTTATGAAGGGGGGAAATTGTGCGTGAAGAATTGAAAAGCATTCTGGAAAGTTTCTTCCAAGTGAATGGAATACCTTATTTTTTTTCTCTTATAACCAGACAGGAGTGCTTCCCTTTGCGAGCTGCAGAGGGGATGAGATAACTTTATAGCTACTGGATAGAAAAAGTAAAAGCCACTTGGGGGGGGAGTGAAGCTGGCAGAAGGCGTGGCTCTAAGAGCTGCTAGCAAGGCCTACTGCTTGTTCAAGGTTAGAAGGGGTTCTGGACCAGAACCACCTGCACACTCGAACTTGTCTGGGGGTTGGGGGCGGAGGCTGGCCTGAGCACGGTGTGCACCCTCTTACATCAGTGAACGCATTGTTTGTGCTAAACTTCACACATTTGTAAACAAATTCAACCAAGGGATACTTGCTGCATTGTGTTTCTTGTAATTTTTGCTTGGCATTAGTACAAAGCGATTTGAAAATGCAACAGAAAATAGTTGTTTGGAAAGCCACGATAATTTCTGTATTACATCATTTACATGTGAAGGATTGGGCATTAATACAGATTTTGTAAGTGACCCATTTGTTACTTTATTTTAACCTCATAAAACCATGGCGTTTTCCTGATTTTTTAAAGCAGTGTTTTCCTTACTATAGAAAACAGTTCATGATAGAAAAGTATAAAGAACAACAACAACAAGCAGGTCAAATTCTGCCCAAATAATTCCTTTTAATATTTTAGTATGTTTTCTGCTAGATCATTTTCTATGTATTGATACTCCATATATTTAATTTCATATCATGCTTTATTTAATATAAATACTTCTCACTTTTCATAAAGTTTTAATGATTATAATATGCCATTGTATGGATTAACCATATCTCTTTAATCATTCTTTTATTATTAATCATTAGGCTGTTTCCAAATTTCTGATATGTGGACTAGTAGCATTTAACATTTATGGAGCGCTCCATGTGCCAGGCACTGTTCTAAACCCATTCGTGTATATTCTCAGTCAGTCTTCACACCACGCTTGTAAGGTAGGCACATTTTTTTCCTACCTTACAATCACCATTTTTTAAAATGGTGATTTTTAAGTGGTGGCAAACTTGAGCCCAGAAAATTAATAACTTACTGAAGGTCATAGCTAGTAATTGGTAGGACCGTGTTGTTAACTTCTAAGTCATATCACATAAATTCTAACCAACATTTTGCGTCCTTAGGGTATATATGTTTAGAAGTGTATAGAAAACCATGAAGATATTTTAGTTTATAAGTACGCGTGTATCTGTGTACACAGTACAGCCTCACATGCGTACCTGGAGTTAGCTCTTTTTAAGGTTCCTTCTCCACGTGGCCGTGCTTACCTCTCACCCACCACTGGAGTGTATGAACACCTCTTTGCTTTACATTGTCCTTTAGGAATCACCATGTGGCTAAAACTTCGCTCATTTCATAGGTAAATAATGTCTAGTGTGGTGGGAAAGTTTTCATGGTACATTTTTTCATTTCAGTGGATTATCTATTCATGTCTTTTACCCATTAAGTTCTTGGGGTCCTAGTGTCTTTCCAACTCTTCTATTCTTTATTTACCAACTAAAACAGCTATTTAAAAAAATCATATGTATTTCTTCATTTTTATTTTTAAAAATCAAAAGAAAACCTAGATTTAAGTTTTAGTATTATTGATCTCCTGTTTTTAGGTCTTGAATGAGAGAATAGATTCTCCCCCAAAAATTGCAGGTAAGAGACAGTACAGAATCCACTTAATTCATTCAACAAACATTTAATAGCTTACCATGTAACAAGCATCATGATGAGCTCTGGAGGTATAGAGACTAATGCAACAGACTAATGCCCTAGCAGAGGTGTCCAATCTGCAGCCCATGGGCCGTTTGCAGCCCAGGATGGCTCTGAATGCGGCCCAACAAAATCGTGAACTTCAAACATGACATTTTTTGTGTGTGATTACGTGTCACAGTGTATTTAATGTGTGGCCCAGAGACGCCAAAAGGTTGGACACCCCTGTGGCCTAAAGGAACTCGATTATCTAATAGGAGAGACAGAGCAAACAAAAACCCTTGTAATAAGGGCAGTGATAGAAATGTAAACCAAATGTTGAGGAGATGGGAGCTAATGAGGAGAGTATGTAGCTCAAAGTATTTATTAAACTAAGTATAATTTGAAGGGGCTAACTTGCTGACGGTGTGGAGAGATGTGCGGTGGCTGAAACATACAAGTACAGGGGTAAGTTAGTTTTAGGGCTTCTACTAACTAGTAGTCTAGTTGTAACAAATGAGCTTGCCGTTCCTGAGTTCCAGCCAAAACACTGGAAGCTGTGAGGGTGCTCGTTTTGAGATGAGTTGTTCACCAGGGAGAAGCACAGCATTTGTGCAGCCCCATGTAAGTCCTGATAAATGACTGTGTTCCGCCCCAGACCCCCAGCCCTGAAATGGAATCGTCTCTGTTCAAAGACATGCCCCTTCTGATTTACTCGGGTAGGCCTCACCCTGTCTTAAATCAATTGGTGCCAAGTGGGCTTCAAGCCAAGATTCAGGATTTTAGCTGGGTGCTGTGATTGGGATTACCGGAATATGTACAGGTCTCTGAAATGGCCCTGAAGGGGTCCTTTCTGTGGCAGTGTCTGCAGTGGGCCAGGTGGGACATCCAGATCTTGGTAACAGTGTGCAGGGATTCAAACTCTGCCCAGGGTCCCGTCACGAGTTAAGAGTTTTGACCGCCAGGTTCTCCATCCTGACGTTTCAGTTTCCTAGATATGTTGCCGTGTCTTCATCGGCCTCCCCAAGTGAGAGAGCGAGCAGTGAGCTCAGGACAGGGCAGGCATTGACTTCCCCCTGGTGAGAGCGGCTCTGCAAGCGCGTCCCAGGGAGTCCCCGTTGCTCAGCCATTCAAAGCTCCAGTCCCTAAAGCAAGGGCAGCACCTCTGCCTCCCCTTTCCACCTTCTTCCTAGTTTGCCTGGGCAGATTCTAGTTCCCTGTAGAAGCAGGACTCAGGAAATGTTACCTGGGTCAAGATCGTTCTTCCTCTTGCTTGCTCGCCACACTTTAATTCCAAAAGCAGCCATGCCAGTGTTGCAGTTCTGTTAAGAATATCTTGTGTTTACTTCCTATGTACAACGTCTTTATTTGAAGCATCTGAGTTCTAGAATGTCCACAGGGGCTAATTTTTCACGTATGAGAGAGTGAACTGCCGGAAGACGATAGACCTGTAGTTCCAGGGCCATGGGGCGCTGGCAGGGATGCTGGGGAGACTGAGGGGTCTTGGGAACCACTTGGGAACCAGAAATGCTCTCTAGAGGAACAATGTGGCTTTTATGTCTTCTTTTTGAAATACCAGCTCTTCAGGTTTGATTGTTTTCTTGAGAAAGCTTTCTGCTAACACTCAGGATGTGCATCTGTAGCCAAAAAGTACGATGACGAGAACTTGAAAGGGGGATGTGGGGGGATGAAATGAAGCCTGGGTGCCACAGTGACTACCAGGGGTGCCTTTGACTGTAAGGTAAAGGTAAGAAGACAAACCTGAAAATAGGACCTTGGGGAAGGAGGGGAGGTAGGGAGGGAAAGGATGCACTTACTGTCAGATCACCGAATCTCGTCCATTTAGTCCCTGAGCAGCTCACCTAACGTCTCTCTCTACTGCCGGGGGCCTCACCTTCGTTCCTCATTTTACTGCCTTCAACAAGCCAACTGAACCCACACTCACCTCCTCTTATCCCCTCACTGGTGAGCTTTCTTAGCCACATGACAGGTGTTCTCTGATTAAAATCTTTCTAGGCCTTTCTCATCATCTGCAGGATAAAATAGAAACTTAATAGCGACTAGCAGAAGACTGATATTCTGGGCCCTGTTTTCTTCTCCAGCCTCGCGGTTGGTCACGGTAGGGACATAACCTAAGCATCGGCTCAGAGTTGCACACAGTTTCCTGAACCAGCCAGGCGGCTCCCACCCACCTCCCTGACTTGGCACTGGCTGCTTTTTCCACCTGGGATGTCCTCTCCATTCTTGGGCCACTCACTGGGAACCTTTCACTCAGGCGCATCTCCAGGGAGACTTCCATACAAGCCCCCAAAGTGGGTGCCGCGCCACTTCCATGAATGTCCAGAACTTCGTGTTTATTACCCACTGGTCATGTCCTATTACAACAGCCTGTTTACTTGGTTGCCAATCAACTCAACTCAGAAGTGCCTTATCTAACTTTGAACTGAATACCTGACATGCCTGATGAATGAATGAATAATATTGCTGCCTTCGAGATTCAGGTGGTTAAGGGCATTCACAGGTTTAATGACTAGGAAACAGGTCAAGACTGTGACCCAATACAAGTGAGCATTGTATGCTGTCTTTTTCATTGTCTTACACAGAGGTTCCAGGAAGGGCGCACTCTCTGTGAGATCAAGGTGTCATGGAGTAGCGTGCTGTCTTTGTGAACCACGGGGTTTCAGCTGGGCCCTGAATGGGGAGTGCGGTCTGAACAGGCCTACTGGGAGGACCAGAGCGCTGCAGGCTCTGTTGAGGCATTTGTTCTGTACAACAGTTTCTCAGCCCCTCTGGCCCCGGTGCTGTCCCCTCTCTCCTGAGCTCAGCGTTCAGTGGCTACCTATCCAGCCACTAATGTGATTTCTGTAGTGTAAGATCTTACTCTAGCAATGATTAGATAGCGAGAGCCTATATATAATGTTCTGAGTGCTGGGCATGCAACAGTAATGAAGATCAACATTACCCACCTTGTGGGACAGTTCTGTAAATAATTAAATAAGCATGCTTCTTATTAGTGCTATGAAGGACAAGTTCATGGGGCTGTGCGATTATTTAACTTGAAGGTTGGGAGGGGCCTTGCTGAGAAAGTGGCATTTGCACGTGATCCTGCAGAATTAACAGGAAGCGGACAAGGAGGTGAGCAGGCTTCCGAGTGGCCGAGGCAGCCGTGACAGCACGTGTGGAGGAGGCTCAAGGGGGGAAGGACTGGGTTGGTGTGAGGGGGCAGGAGAAAGGGGCAAGGTGGCGCAGTGCCTTGCAGGCGATACTTAAGATTTTAGACTGAGTCCTGAGATCAATGGGAAATCGTTAAAAGGGTTAAGTGTGGGAAACATGAATCTCTTTATATCTTCTGTTTCCAGACAACTTGAGGGATAAACATGTTGGCTTACATATCCTTAAATTTCCCCTTAGCCCCTTCACTAAATTAGCTACTCAGTAAATATTTAGCAATTTGCTTTACAAATGGAGGGTGACAGAAGGCTGAGGATGAGTAGGGTCTTTCAGGAGACACAGCGGGACAATAGAGTGTGGGGAGCCGTGGGGAGTAAAGTTAGTGGGGTGGTCACCACCTTCAGTTAGAGGCTTTGTATCAGCTAGGGCTCCTGCAACCAAAGGCCATATGCAGCAGAAGCTGAACTATCTCCGTGTTGTGGAGGCTGGAAGTTGAGGTCAGGGTGCTGGAATGGTTGGGTGCTGGTGTCTTCTTCCTGTGTGTACGTGTGCAGAGAGAGAGAATGCCCCAGGGCTATAGGATTAGGACCCCAGTTCATCTGGTTACCACCTGGGAGGCCCTAGGTCCAAATCCAGTCACACTGGGGTGAGAGCTTCGTGAATTTTGGGGTGCACACTTCAACCCGCAGCAGGGTGCCCACAGTGGCGCCACCCGTGCGGCAGTGGTCCGTCCCAGAGGCAGCTGCACTGGGGGAGCTTTCTCAAAACTGACATGGTGGTGTCCTGTCTCGGGAGTTTCCTTTTTGTTTAATTCGAGGCTAGGGACCCAGAATCTACATTTTCCAAACGTCCAATGTGCATTCCACCCCCAGCCTGGGAATGTGCATTCCAGAACCTCGGCACTTCTCTCCATCTGAGCAATATTTCACCCCCTCTTCCTACTTCCTCTGGGGTTTCTTTTTATTAGATTGATTTGAGAGAATCCAGCATGTTTCAGGCACGCACAGGGAAGCAGCTGGCCTTTCACTCTCGCACTCTGTGTTGTTTGTCCTTCCTTCTCTCATGGGCCATTAGATAAACCACCATCTCCGATGGCATTGGCTGGGCGGGTGCCAAGGACACCTAACGTTCCCAGCAGTGGTTTGCCAGGCCCAGGTTTGGAGGAAGGAGGGGAGAGTGGGAGGCACAGTTTTGACCTTGGGGGTTTTAACAGGATGGCATTTTGCCCTCAAGTCACAGATAACACAGCAAAGCAGTGGCTCCAAAAAAGTAGGGGCCCCTTTTCCCTCCTGTGACGGGGTGTCTGAAGGCAGGCCGTCCAGGGCTCTGTGATGCGGTCACAGGCTGGGCTCCTGCACTCTTTCCACTTACCTTCCCGAGCTGTCAAACGGTGCAAGATAACAGTGCTCCTCTGCCGTCACAGTCACAGGCCGGCGGGAAGGTAGGGAAGCAAATGGTGTGCGCCAGCTGACACTACTGCAGCCTCCTTTTCAGCCCCCCAGCCGGAACGACACCACGGAGTCATCCTCAGCCAGAGAAGCTGCGGAAGTGAAATGCTGTGGCATTTATTTGTGTATTTATTGGGTATGGTGCTGCCCTGAAACAATCCTACTGCTAAGAGAGGGTGGGGTGGATTTTGAGTGAACAGAAACATCTGTCTGTCTTAGGGACACACTGAATTCTCATGTCTGGCTATCCCTGGAAACTCCACTCTAGGGGAGTGTGTGTGTGTGTGTGTGTGTGTGTGTGTGTGTGTGTGTGTGAATATTGGGGGTGTCCTTGGGCACTTGCTTGACCTTGACATAAATTTTAAACTTATTTGTGTTTCTACAATGTACGGGGAACCATTCTAGATGCTAGGCCCCTGCCTCCTTGGGGCTTCCGTTCCAGTAGGGGCACAACAAGCAAACCGAGCGTGCCACGTGTTTGTTGAAGGGAGCAGGAAGTGCTGAAGGAGTGACGGGTGAAGTGGTGGGTTGCAATTTTCAGTTGGGTGCTCAGGGGAGACCAGTGTTAAGCTGATGGCATTTGAGCAATGACATGAAGGAACAAGGGACAGAGTCATCCAAAAATCCCTGGACAGGAGCACTGGAGCAGAGCCGTTGGGAGCAGCAGTTAACAAAACCCAGGGTTCTTGCTTCATTTCCAATGTATGTTTGTTTTATGGATTCTCCATATTTTTATCTCAGCTTCTCTACACGGACATTGGTGCATGCAGTGTGCTACCTTCAAAAGGGCAACTCCAGGGGTCCCTGGCGCTTCCCCCCCGGAAAAAACAAGGTGCCAGATTATACATCTTGACAAATAAGTGCCTTTTTTCACTTACCTCCCTCTTCTGAATCCTGTTTCCTTATTTCCTTATTTTTGGGGGACTATTATGAACATGGACTTTGGAGTCTTAATAGCTTTTTTTCTGGAGATTTCTCCTGTTCTTTCATTTGGGGCGTGTTTCTTCGCCTCCTCATTTTGGCTGGCTGGCTGTGTTTGTTGCCAGGTGGTTAGGTGGAGCTGCTACGACTCTCTGTCTTGGTAGGGTGGTCTTATGTAGTCAGTGTCCGCTGGGGTCTGGTGGCACAGTTTCCTTGATCACCGGAACTTGCTGCTCCAGGAATGCCCCTTGTCTGGGTTGTGTGGGACTTCTGTTCGTAACTGAGTCTTGATTGGTGTTGGCCTGTCTGTGTGTGGGATTGACTCTCGGGCTGCCCGACTGCGAGGCTCAACCCCAACCTCAGGTGTGCGAGCTGCGGCGCGGGTGCTGAGCACACGGTGCAGAGCTTGCCTCAGTAGGATTTGGTGCCTGCCGAGGTCTCCCTGTGGATAGGCTGCTTATGAAACTTATTGGATCCTGCTCTGATGTTGTTGAAGCTGGCCGTGGGTGTGTTGGTTCTGGGCCTCTGGGAGGGACTCTGGTGCACACCAATGTTAGATACTGCCTGTGACTGGCCCTGGGCAACCTGTTTGGAGCTATAAAGCATCCACAGTTTGTGGCTGCCTCTGTTGGCCCTGAGTGTGTGTGGAAAGGACCAAGCTGTGCACCAAAGCTGGCTTTTACCAGCACTGGGCAGGTCAGCAAAAGTTACAAGGTACTCCGAGATCCACCTCTACCTGCCTCCACCTGCCTCCACCTGCTGCCTGACAGTTAGGCTCAGTCACTGAAGGACCTTCTGGCGGCACTCAAGTTGCATGAGGTGGGTTCTCAGTGAGTTGCCAGGTTGGGGAGTGTGGTGTTCAGCAGACTGATACAGGCTCAAACTCAGTGCCAGTGCTGGGTCTGAGGCAGCTCATCAGAATCCCAGGGTGTACCAAGTCTAGCTGCCAGCTGCTGGGTGCTTGCACACCTTTGTGGTGGGGTGGGCTCTCTGGGAATCATCAGATTAGGCCAGCAGAGTGTATCTGACCCCAAAAGACCAACATTTGGCCCTGTGAAGGGAGGGCTGTGCATTGCTTGGGTGTTGGAGGGAACAATGGCCCCAGTCCCAGAGCCACACACGTCAGTTGTCCAGATTCTGATGGGAGGAGCCTGAGCTCAGCAGGGTGGGGCCCCCCGGGAGTTGGGAGGATAGGGCTAGTGGATATCCCTTGAGGGGGAACTGACGGTCAGGCATCCTGGAAGGTTGGAGGCGTGGCCTTTGCCCCGGAGCCACACAACTCTGTCCCAGATTTTGCCTGGATCTTGGCTGGGTGGAGCCACCAGGAGTCAGAGGTGTGGGGAGCCCAGAGGGTGGGGCTAGTGGCTATCCCATGAGAGGGAAGGGCCATTCAGGTTCAGGGCAAGTGGGGGGAATGGCCCCTACCCCAAAGCTGTACAACTTGGTCACTGACACCTGCTGAGTCTGCCTAGACCTCTACACCCCTCCGAGGCAGCTGACTCCTCAGCAGGGTGTAAGCTTCACAGGGTGGGGCGAAAGGGAGTCCAGAGGTGGGGCTACTCCTTTCCCACAGGCTGATGCCACGTGGAGGGCAGTGCTTCCCCCAAGAAAGATGGTGTCTGTGGTGGGGAGAGGGACTCAGCACAGGGATCCTGGCGGCCGTCCCTTCAGCTCTCCCCCAAGAGCCACGAACCCCAGACTCTCGTCCTGCGACTCCAGCCCTCTCCACTCTCCCTCCGCTGGAGCCCAGGGTGAGTGGCTGCCATCGAAATTTTGTTGTGTGTTGACCCTTAAAGAGCGCAGCATTTCTGCAGCAGACACCTGTGTCTCTCTCCCTGGTGGACAAAATCGCCGCTGATTTTCACAGCCGGATATTATGTGGGCACCTCTTCCCGGCTCTGGTGCTCTGGGCTGGGGAGCCTGGCTTGGGGTTGAGCCCCACATTCCTCAGGGGGAACCCGGACAGCTGACATATTCCTCCAGAATTTCAGCCACCACCGGTGAGAGCAGGACCAGCTCTTTTCGTGTTTCCCACTGCCCGTCCAGTCCTGAAGTGGCATCTTGTATAAGCCCTTGATTATGACTTCTCTTTAGTTAGTCTTCAGTTGGTTATTCAGGCTGATTATTCTATAATTTAGTTGTAATTCCAGTTTGGTCCTGGAAGGAGGTGAGTGTACCTTCCACCTACTCCACCGCCATCTTGGATCTCTATAGTTAGGGTTTTTAAGTTTTTCATTGCAATTATTTGAAAACAGTATCAGAACAAAAGCCTTTCTTTTTCTTCAGCCTGTGTTTTCTTTACTTTTAACCTTTTTTTCCTAAGCTTGCTTTCTTCTCCTTCTTTAAACTTTTAAAAATTTATTGAATATTTTAGAGAGAGAGATCATTTTGTTGTTCCACTTAGTTATGTATTTATTGGAGGATTATTGTGTGTGCCCTGACTGGAGATCAAACCCACAAACCTGGTGTATCAGGACGATGCTGCAACCAACTGAGCTTCTACTTCCTTTCGTTCCCGTTGTCTCTTCCATCCCCAGGATCACAGTTCTTGGGGGATATTGTTCAGATGTAACCAGGGTTAGCAGAAAGGACTGGCCTACCACACAAATAATTCAGCAGTATGGATACTTTTACAAGTGTGACATGCTGGGGGAAATGGCTCGTTGCATTTGCGTGTAGAAGACTGCACATTTCATTAAGTCCTATGCCGCAGAAGCCTATGAATGAGAGTTGGATAGTTTCTGCTAATGTCGTGTGAGATTCTTGTCTTCCTGCTTGACTTCAATGGCATTTCTGGGTATGGCACAAATTCTCACTGTATAAGTTTCCAAGGTGGTAACGAACTCCTAACGTGCCCCTTCCTTTCTTGTTTGGTCAGTTGTCACGAGTAATATATATTTTTTGCATGCCAGTGCTCTTTGAGCCAAAGTTGGCCCACAGACATATTTTATTCAGACTAAACAGTTAAATTTGTGTTAAAGTTGCCAAATTAAAATATCTTGAGATTCCACAGTTGCAAACACAAATGTTCAGCTTTCGTTAAACAAACCAAACAAAAACTCCAGGCATTACTAAGCCTGAGCCTGCTCATTCGGTCAGGTTCTGGAGGGGCCTGGTGGACATCCGAGCCTGTGACTTCTCTTCCTGGTCAGCATTTCTGCCCGCTTCCAACCTCCCAAATACCCAGGGGTTCATGGAAGCGAAACAAAATTGAGCTAAGTCATGTTAGAACAATGGAGATCTCATTATTTATGAATTCAAGTCTCCCTTTCCTGTCACCAGATATACCAGCAAACTCTTCTATTTTGCTTATTTTAAATCTAGAACAAAGCAATCAGAAAAAATTTTTTGAAAGAGGCTGTCATTTTTCATTATGTCCTCTAGATGGCAGCATTGTACCAGTTTCTCAGATACTCTTCATTCCAGCCACCTTCAAAATGTTAAATTACTTCAACTGAAAAATTATATAATTATGTTTCTAAATTTATTACAGCATTTTTCAATAATGTAAAAATTATCAGTAAATAGGAAGTACCCATAAGATGCAGTATTTAATCGGACAAAACAACAATCCTTTTCCCCTACCCCCCACTTTGGGGTTTCCTGAGTTGATTAGTAGAAACAGAACATATTGCAACGTATAATTGTCACGATTATGTGGGCTGTTCATTTAGAGTGTGTGTGTGCACACGCATTCAGCTGCCACATCTGCAGTGCACGTTGGAAAAATAGCCCTTCTCTGTGCATTTTGGAACATCAAATGTTTCTCATTTGGAGCAATTTCTTTATTTTATTTTGTGGATAATGAATGTTACCCACAATTACGGGAGGCAAGGGAGCAGAAAATAGTGTGTACTACAAGGGGGAGGCTCTTAGAGATATACATACACATAAGCAGACAAATGTGAGCTGTGTGTCGGCCTCATCCATAAACAAGGCAAGTGCTGGAAAGGGAACTTGTGTGTGTTGATTAGATTAATGGTTTGAGAACAAATCCATTTCAGAGCAGCTAATTAAATATTTCATTGTGAGTTATTTTGTGTAATTTGCTTTGGTATGTGACAGACAAATATTAAGTATTCCATTTTATCTTCAAGCACAACCCACTAGTATTTCACTGATTTAATTCTTTGCTTTCAGTGCTTTGGGTTTTGAAGCGCCTGTCTTTTGAGTTCTGGTTGACCCACTTGACTGCTGAGTGTGAAACAGGGACCTTGCAGTTTTCTCTGGCACAAGCTTGGCCAGGGACACCTCGGACCAGCCTAGGTAGGATTTAAGCTTGCTGGTTGCCGTCATCTTGATGACATCCCGACATGTCGGGGTTGGAGGAACTCCACGAGGCTCTCTCATCCCGTGTGCAAATGTTACAATTTCCCTGCCAGCCTGACCCTCCAGTTCCTTCGTGGGCTCTCTCAAGGATGGGACGGTGTGGGTGCCCTTGCATCAGCACCGGCCCAACTGAGGGGCAGAGCCAACCATGGGGACATTTCTCCTCCCAGTGAGTCAAGGAGGAAATGCAGGCAGACGGGTGGGCGGGGTGCGGCCTGCCGAGCTCTGCAGCCTCGGGGAGCAGTGTGCGACCTTCTCGCAGAGCCCTCTGGACTGGTGCTGTGATTTCATCAGAGACGGCACAAGAGTTGGAACCCATCCGTCTTCCCTGTCGTATGCACACAGCTGAAGGCAGCGTCCAGAGTCCTCCGTAACCTGGCCCTGCTAGTATGAGAGAGAGAGCTTTACCTCCAAGGTCCAGACTCCCCCACACCCCTGAGTCGAATGCCTTAAATCTTAGATACGAGCGATGGCTTTTGTTCTGCTATGGCTGTGCCCCCTCTTTGCACATCCTGGGTGGAGTCTGGCGTGGAATCAGCTTGGCAGGCCCCTTGTAAGATGCGCAGGACAAAGGTCATCAGTAGCTGTGGCTCTCGAGCATCTCTCCTGTTGGCACAGGCTGGGTGCTGCCGCGTCAAATCCGAGAAGCCTCCTGACCTCCTCAAGTGCAGCTCTCCTGCCTGCTGGACCAGGGGTCCATTCTGACTGACACTCTTCCAGACCTGCCCAACACCCTCCTGCCTCCTCCCCGGCTCCCTTTGGTGTACCTCAGGACCTAAGGAAGACCCCATGCCTTTCCCCAAACCTTCCCAGACACACCCATCCCCATAACAACAGGTTCCCTCTTTCTGAACGCCTCCAGGTCCTTGACCCACCCACTGGAAATAATTTGAAAGATTCCCCAGATGAGTAAGGAGCCTGCCCATCTTTTTGCCCAGGTTTTCAGGGCCTCTAACCTCTGGTAAAGGGAAACTGAGTTAGAGTGCATAAATATGCACCCTCTCAGGCCCATTTAAAATTCTGACAATGTTTCTGGTTTCAAGAAAAATTTCAAGAAAAGTCACCTTTTATACAGAGCGTGTATTTTCAACACTGTAGCCTTTGGCTACTGGGATCTTATTATAGGAAGCACGGGGTCTACATGGCCACCTTGGGACAATGTCCTCTCTCCTCAGGCCCGGAAGTCCTGGGTTAAACCCACCTCCCCCTCCCCCGTCAGGCGCTCACGGTGTAATGGGCAGAGTTTGCAAAGGCTGGATGACTTGAGAAACAGGAAGGGACAATGGGGGCGGGGGGGGGGCGGGGGGGTGCCGGGGAGCTGGGAGGTGGGTCTAGAGGGAAGATGACCTGTCTTTAGACTTAGAGACTCTTTTTTTTAAATCCTTACCCAATGATATGTTTACTGATTTTTAGAGAGAGAGAGAAACATCAACATGAGAGAGAAAACATTGATCGGTTGCCTCTTGTACTCACCCTGGCCAGGGATTGAACCCACAACCTAGGTATGTGCCTTGACTGGGAATTACACCTGCAACCATTTGGCGTATGGGACGATGCTTCAAAGAACTGAGCCACCCAGCCAGGGCTAAACTTAGAAGTTCTTAAAGGAAGAAAAGGTGATTTTTGAGAAGATGAAATGGAGAGGGTGTTCCAGATAGAATAGTTTTGTGTAAAGACATGGAAACATGAAATAGCTCGCTATCCACACACACTTCCTTTGCTTCAAGGCTCAGCTAAACTCCTGCCTTCTTCAAGGCTTTCACTGATCATCTCAGGCCACAGGGGCCATCCCCGTGTTTCCCGTCTGATTCTTACAGAGCAAGACCGGGGGCCCTGGAGACCAGTTCCATCTCTTCCTTTGTCCCACCCGGTCCCCAGGACTGTGTCTGTGACTGAGCTCAGAGGCTGACATCCTGGAGCGGGCATCCAGGATGAGGGTAACGAACCGTCCAGGTCGCCAGCTTCTTACTGATTCTGCAACAAAAGGGTAAAAAAAATCTTCCATCATAGAATGCCCGAGGTGAAAAACTGTTCAAGTTTGTCTTGGTGGAAAACAAAAGGGAAGTTTGCTTAAATAGGACTCTGCCTTTTCAGCATGTAAAGTTTTGTTTTTCTGCAAAATGGGGTGTTTAATATTTGATAAGTTTTTGAGAACACAGCACAGTTGCAACTCTTGATTGTAGGGCTCTGCTCAGGGCTTGTATAAATCTTTCTAAAGGAGAGCCGGATTAAAGAGCCCGGTTCCCGATTTGCGCTTGTGGCCCATTCACACATCACTCTTCAGAAGAGCTCCTCTCTCAGCTTCACAGGCTTCCAGACTCTCCTGCTGGCCTTCGCATGGACCAGAAATCTGGCCAATTTGTATTCCTCCAGCAACTCGACAATCGAGCCACTTTCAGTGCTGAATGCAATTGAAACTGTCTCCCAGCTGTGCAGTTGATTTGAATGCAGCCTCTGATGTTTGTCCTGTGACACTGTAATCAGTGATAGGAGGCAAGGGGGGGTTGGGGGCCTCTGGGGACTTAGACACTGGGGGTGTTAACTAGAGATGCAACCCCAGCCACCTGTCACAACGGGAAACACGGCGGCCTGCCCGCCGGCCACGGGACTTGCTCACCTTCGTCACCGGATGCGTTCAATGCAGAACGTGGGAGGGGTCCAAATATGCTGAGAAAAATTGGAGGTTTTCATTTGTGGGCGTCTGTTGGAAGAAAACATCTCTGATGACTGTGTGTGTGTGTGTGTGTGTGTCTGATCACATCTGACCAACATAAATATCCGTGTTTATTACTTACGGGAGCAGTGACTGTCACCCGTGTGGCCCTGTCTCCGTGGGCAGCTATGAAGGCAGCTCTGGGGACTGCTTCTTGCTGCTTCTGCCTCTCTGTTTAAACTCGGAGAGGGACTCCTTCCCCTGGTGCAGTGACCTTCGGGCCACTCTTGCTCTCCGACTGGTTTCCTGATTCTGGCTCGGTGAGGGGATGTGTGAGGCCCAGCCTGCCTTCGGTCCCCAGAGCCATCACTGCAGTTAATCACGCCGCACCACACTGCTGGGGAGGAGGGGCCGGTGAAAAAGCATCTCTCTTTGACTAACGCCAGGAGTGCGTGTCTCAGAATAAAATGCAGGCGGAGATACACTCCTTTCTCCCGGAGCCCAGAATTACCGAGGTGCTGCTGTGTGGAGCGGGGCTGGGAGCAGGAGGCTGGGTGAAGCCTGGCTTCTGGTTTGGCTCCTGCTGCTGGTCACGGCGGGTGGTGGGGATGAGTAGCTTCGGTGCTGGCTGGTCCTACTCTGTTGTGGTAATATAGACGAGGTAATAGACTGTTCTGGTAAACGACTCGAATTTCCCTTTGCTTGTCATGGAATGTCATGTTTTATCTTTTATTCCCAAGTAGGCCAGAAAAAAGAGTTGTCTCCAAGCTGTCTGTATGTTAACTCACTACCCACTAGCAGCCACTTCTCAGGTGGCCACCAGACTTGGCACTTCATGAGGTACCTATTTGACTAACTTAGACGTAAACTCAAGTCAGCAGCCACACAAAGACTTACCCAAAGCAAACAAATCCTTTCCCACCCTCACCAGCTTATTCCTGCTTAGGCTCCTCTGTACTATACTTAAAACCTTTTGTTGTTTTGCTTTGTTTTCTCATTTATCATTTCCCTCTGTCTCTTTAAAGATAGAGTGAATTTTTTTTGTATGGCAAATTTCTGGAAGATTATCTTCCAAAATACGGTTGTGTTGAGTGACACATATTTGTAAATATTTGAAATTATAGGATTTGGTATTGAACACGTGACTGGTTTCTGACTCACTGGTGGAGGTGCACATGCAAATTAGCTATGATTCCTGTCCCCAACGCCCCCCTGGGGCCCGCCCCCCACAAGGCTGTGTATCTTATTTCTAGCTTTGTTACCTCATAGTCAATATAGATTCCACTTCCCATTTCTTTAAATTGCCGTACTCATCATCAGTTTAAAGGGCTAGTTGTCACTAACTTTTCTACAGAACAGTTGATCTTTCCAGTCGAATGTAGTTGGGTGAGCTCCTCGCCCCGGGAACACGAGGAGGTAGTGGGAAGGCATTTCCCGGCGGCCAAGGCTGTGCCGAGTGCTTTGCACAGGTCATTTCATTTCTCTTTCACAGTGACCCTGTAAAACAGATGTCAGATGCGAGCCGCGAGGCACGAAGTTCAATCTTTCTCCCAGGGTCGTGCAGAGGCGGAGATGAGGTCTGAGCCAGCCCGATAGGGCTTTGGGATGTAATCAAGAGGGTTTAGTCGGTGAGGGCAGATGGGAGGGGAAAGGGTGAGTTGGAGACAACAAGTCTCACGCAGTCGTAAGCAGTTATAAAACACAGGTGAGGACACACCGTCGCCGGTCATACACAGGCGTGCAAGATCAGCGTCAGGACCCAGGAACAAGCAGGGAGCGCGTCAGCTCACAGTAGAAGGCTATGCTCGTGTGGTCCCGCGGGGACCTCCTGATAGCTGCCAACAGCTGCAAGCTGGAGGCGAACCCCCAGACACAAGGACACACTCCTTCCACCCCACGCCCTGCGCCCCGCTCCGCCTGCCCCCCAGGAAGCTGAGGCGCTCCTGCAATGCTCCGTGATCCGGACTCCTGGGTGACGCCACTTCTGTCCCTTCTAACGGCAGCTGCTCCTTCCTTTGAGACCTGAAGTATTTGGGACTTCCACGAAGGCTTATTGGGGAGTTTCCTAGGACAAAGCTCGGCTTTGCGTCCTAATATGTCAGGAATGGGACCAACACTGTGCCCAGGCAGTGCCAAAATATCACACAACCCGGAGGGAGAGGAGTGGGAGGAGAGAGTCCAGGAATATCAATTCATTGCGGGTCTGATGGCAGGCTGCCGGCTTTGGGTGCATCCCCGCAGTGGCGTGGAACAGGGACTTCGACAAAGTAAGTGCTCGATAAACATGTGATGACGGAGGGGAGTGTTAGAATGTGCTGGGACATGGAGGACCTAAGCCACCGCCTACGCTGGAACAAAGAAGGTTTGCGTCACGGGCTGAATACCTGACCGCGAGATTCCCTATTATCAGCAGCCACTGTGGCAGAACTGTAGGCATGCTGCTGAAACCAGCTGAATCCTCACTGCCTCGCCCCCCTCCCTGGAGCTCTTCCCAGAAACAAGGCCCATAAATTTCCCAGACTTCCTGTGTCAGAATCAGCCATCCCTGATCAGAGGACACTGTTTTGCAAACACCTGTACCCAGGACACCTGGGGCAGATCTGCAGGGTGACCCAGCCTCCCCAGGGTCTGTACACACCCTGAAAAACCCTCCCACCCTTTCCCTTGCTGCTGCAGTCTGCTGGGACTCCGCCTGCCTGATCGCAGTGGGCCACCTCGAATAAAAGCCCTTAATTGGAGCTTTTTGGCTCCTGGTCCTTTCTTAGCCACCTAGGCTACCTAGCAGGAAGGAAGGAAGGAAGGATTGAGGCAGGCAGGTAGGCATTCTATCAGTTGGCATAACTTTGTCTCAGACACAAAAAGTATTTCGCCAAGTTTCAAACATTACCATTTTTTCTTTTATTAATTGACTCTGGAAGTCACCATGCTTAAGTGCCAAGGGACTGTGAGGATTTTACATCTCCCCAAGTGCTGACACTCACTGCCAGCAGGCTGGCCCTGGCTCTCTCTGCCTCTTGGTTGGGCTATTTTCCCTCTCAGTTCTGGGTTTCAGTGGACCAAGTGCCTCTTCTTTTGATGGGCCAGGTTCTTCCTTCCCACTCTGGTCGGTCTAGTTTGTATATGTGGAAAAACACATACTCAGGTAAGAGATGCTTTTGGAAGTGAATGGGAGAGGATGCCTGAAGTAATCTCAAAGACTCCTCCGCAGCTTTCTCTGCGGCTGTGTTCAGCTGCCGCGGGAAGGGAGGCCTGGTTCCCTGAGTATTGCCGTAAGTGCCTCTGTTTAGAACAGCAAATCTGCGCTTGTCTCCTAATCAGACGTTCCTGTGAGGATGCAAGACCGTGGAAAATACACGACCCAGGCCTCGCCCCTCCTCTCGCAGTCCCTCCCCCACATTCTGAGCTGTCACGGCTTCCTGTTTACTTGGGGGACCACACACTCTCCCGAGTGACACGTCCCAACAAAGTGCAAAAGTAATGCGATTACAACCAACTCTTCAGGGACACCTAAATGTCAGATTGAAAACAGAGCACGTCAATACCCAAACCGAAAACTGAACAGCAACCCCCCTCCCCTGCGCCTACGAACTGGAACCACAGAATCCTCAGGTTTGATCTGAGAAACTCAGACTTCCCTGGCATGGCTGGAACCCAGCCCCGGGGAGTTCGGTGCGGCAGTGGGAGAGGCTCACACAGGGAACGCGAGGTCGGCAGAGCTGGGAACGTGTCCAGTGGGTTTGACAACGCAGTGACCTTGGGCAGAAGCTTAATGTCACTTTGTCTCCCTTTGCCCGTTTCACACATCTGTCAAAGATGCGCAATAACCCTTCCTCCTCTCATGTGGGGCCTGAGGATTAATTAATAAGTGACTGTAAATTACTTGGCACTCCTCAGAGGAAGCACATTCTGCATGTGCGGAGAATTGTCATTATGCAGCAGGCCGGCTGGCTCAGAAGCAGTAATGACTTCAGGGAGCCCGCGGGAACACGCTCTGTGGTCTCTCCAGGCTGGAAAGCAAAGGTGGAGGAATGATATGGCTCTTTAGTTCCCCCTTCAACCTGGCTCTAAAACGGGGCATTCTCCCCCACAACGACGTTTGCCCCATCGATGGTGTTTCTTTCATTCCCTAAATTATGGAAACAGACCTCTCCTGGATTCTCGCTGGGAATTTACTACGGGGCCGGTGGTGTGTTCCAAGCCCAAAGTCTCTGAGCACCAGCCGCACCTGATACACAAAAGCTAAAGGGCTGTGATCGTGCCCGGGGCCCTGCTCTTGGAGATGAGCAATCCCCTCTCACGTGTTCGAGTCTGGCGAGGGATTTTAAGAACATGTCGAGTTTTGTTTACCCCACTCTTTCCCATATTATTTGGTAATCTTGCAGATGTTTACACAGTTTTCACGTTCCGCTCTGTGCACGTATCCGCTCATGGAAGGAGACTTCCTTTGCTCTTCTCATCAGCAGGTGGGTGGATTTCTCAACGCGTTGAATCTGGGCAGCTCTGAGACTTGCTGGGGCCAGGCCAATAGAAGGAGGCCAAAATGACAGTTCTGAGCCCAGGAATCGAGAGGTTTTGCAACTTCCCTCACACTCTCGGAGCCCGCGTTCGTCTGCTGGACGTCGAGAGCAATTGTGTCCAGTTCCCCCCACGGTCCCAGCCTACAGCCAGCTACAGCCAGCCACCGCCTCCCTCAGTGGAGCCATCTGGCGTCTTGGAAGGAAGCTGCACAGAGACGTGTGAGAGAGACCACGTGGCCCAAGTTGTTATTTTTAAGTATACTTTATTGATTATGCTATTACACTTGTCCCATTTTTAATCCCCTGTATTCCCTTCCACCCTGTACCCCACCTCCCACCAGCATTTCCCCCTTTAGTTCATGTCCATGGATCATACATATAAATTCTTTGGCTTTTCCATTTCCATACTATTCTTAATCTCCCCCTGTATTTTGTACCTACCAGTTATGGTTCTTATTCCCTGTACCTTTCCCCCCACCCTCCCCTCTCCCCCCTCTCCACTGATAACCCTCCAGGTGATCTCTGTTTCTGCGAACCTGTTCTTGTTCTAGTTGTTTGCTTAGTTTGTTTTCCAAATTGCTGACCAGGGAATACTGAGCCAAATAAATGGCGGTTGTTCTAAACCACACAGTTTTGGGTGGTTTGTTATGCAGTGATAGATTAATAATACAATAATGGCATATGGTAGAAAAATTCCCTGTAATGGTCCCAGGTTTATAAATTGGGATTATAAATTGGCCAAGCATAGACTGTTTGGCACCTTGGCTGGACTAGCTATGGTCAGTTCAGTGTCATTGCTGCCCCTTCATCTATCCTTTTTATTGTGGGAAGAAGTGGGGACTTCCGTGCCACAGAGGTCTCGTCCTCGTATAGTTCTGGCTTCTATTCAGCCAATCAGAGGCACTCGAGTGAGATTTGTAAAGCAGAAGAGAAGGCAAAGCTATTGTCTTTCAGGGTTATTGTGGGCAGAAGCGGAGGCAGATGCTGGTATGAGGTTTGTAGCTGCTTCTGAGCAAACCCTTCCCAATCACCCGCTTGGGGCTGCAGGTAGCTCCTGCACAGCCCTAGCACTCCCTGAGCTGATAAACTTAGCAGCTGCCTCACTGACCTTTGCTTCCCCGGAGACGCGTAAACCTCTGGTCGCCGAGACTTCCAATGACACCAGAAATTAGAATGTGATGAGTGTTACAATAAGGGAATTTCTAGGGTATACTGTGGGTCGTCTGTGACTGACGACCCTGTAGAACCAGACTCCAGGAGGAAGCTTCACTTCGATACTTGCTTTTAATGTTTGCTGATTTACCACAGAGGGTAGAATTCAGAACAGCCAAAGGAAGCGTTTATTGGACAAGTATGGGGGAGGGCACGGAGGCTCTGTGCCCTCTCTGGGCTCCCACCCCCCTAGCACCTGGGTGGGCTCCTCCTCCTGGGAGCTCTGCGGGAATACTTTCAGCTCAGCGACTACGGGAAGTTCCTGGATGCTCCGCCTCCTTTCATGCGCGCGGATCATGGGAATAGCGATGCCTATCCCAGAGGGTTGTCATGAGCAATAGATGAGGCCCGCACGTGCAGTGTGGGTGACGCGTAGTCACTCTAAATGGCAGGTGTCTGTTCGTTCAAGGTTATGTCCAAATTTCCAGTGACTGGCGTCTAAATTATTGAGTGGTACTCTTTCAAGCATCCCACTTTTCTCCCTTCACTATTGTGTCAAGTTTGACACATTTGTCCATCTCAAGAACTTAATAACTTTCAGAGCAGCTCGGTGGGGCCCCTCCTCCTGATCTCGGCATCTCGTGCTCGGCTGGCTCCTGGAGCAGAGATTGTTTTCTAATAAGCAAATGCATTTTACTCGGGTGAATTTGAACACGATTGCTGTGGTATTTCCCAGGGACTTGCCTTTGAAATCAACAAACAAATCAAAACGTCTCATTTCCCTGTAAGGATCTCAGTAGGATTGTATCGGAACTCAGAGGCAGGGAGGGCGGGGCAGAGATGAAAAAAACAATCATTCATTTTCACTTGTTCCGGAGAAGTTGCTGTGCTGAGAGAGCCCCACAAGGATTCAAGACTGGATTAAAAGCAAAAAATCAAAAAACTTTATCTGGTGTCTTCCTGTTCTTAACTTGTTTGCTTACTTGTGGGGAGGCAAGGGGTTAGTTATTCTTGAACTTTTTAATGAAGGAAACTTCAAGGGCAACTGAGAGGGAACCCATCTCCCCAGGTAGCTCGATGTGTGATCTGGTCGCCTGGACCGAAAGCATGCGTGTCCTTGACCCTAACGATACACATTGATTTCTCCTACGCATAACATATTTATTATTATTATTCTTTAAATTCTCACCCGAGGATATTTTATTGATTTTGAGAGAGAGAGAGGAAGGGAGAGGGAGAGAGAGAGACAGAAAGAGGGGAAGAAAGATGTGAGAGAGAAAAATCAATCACTTGCCTCCTGTAAACACCCCGACTAGGGATCGAACTGCAACCTAGGTATGTGCCCTGATCGTGGACCGAACCTGCAGACTTTCGGTGTACAGGACGACGCTCCAACCAGCTCAGCCACCCAGCCAGGGCTACCTGTATTTTAATGTGGAAATTATACCTGCCCTGCGTCTGTATGGGTTGCTGGTGCTCCAGGAAGACGTGTGCGGCAGGGTTGCTCCTAGAGTGGTGATACCGTCGAGAGAACGGACTCAGGACTCGCACGGATGTGGGTTTGTACACTGTCTATTTTATGTCTGTGTGACCTGGGGAAAGTGAATTAATTTCTCTGGGCTGGTTGTCCCATCTGAAACAAACAAACAAACAAACAAACAAATGAGAAACCCTCCCCCCCCCCCATTTCTCTGGCAGGGTTGTTGAGAGGAGGAGAATGAAATGAGATCGTGTATGTAAAGCGCCAACAGAACAAGCGAGAAATGTACACAGGAAAGAGTAGCTGTTGTCTTTATCGTTACTTATTCTCAGAAGGTGAAGAAATGTTGTTCATCCTGTTGCTGGGAGACCACTAAACGTTAGTCTTAGTCAAAGCTGAGATCTCAAAGTGAACAGGGTGAAACTCTGGCTGCTGTGAGCTGGAAGAAGGAGCCTGGGGCAGCCAGAGGGGAGAAGATGCCCACGCGTGAGGGGTGGACTCCGTGTGAGCAATGATGTCGATTTTCTTCGGCAGGTGTCTTCCAATGATCTGTTCCTGAAGGACTTGCCTGCCAACACGTGTGTGGATCTACGTGTCTGCTCCGAGAGTCACGTGCCGGAGCTGCGGGACACCGACGGCCCCGTGCTTCGGCACCTCCGCTCACTGAGTTCATCTGATCTGCCTGATTTCTTTGCGTAAACAGATTTCGGACATGGAAAATGCCTTGTCAAGTAAGTAGGGTAGGATGAAATGAGAAGATTTTTCTTTCTGGTTCTTGCTTTGTTTTTGTCACAAGTATTCATTGCCTCCAGGGGAGGAGTGGGCTAATGGGGAACATTAAGATTTCTCTGAATGGTTGTCCAGCAGATTTCTGAATGCAGCTTTAGAGATAGTAGTAGACACAATTGTCTGGTAGCTGGGCTTTCTACTGCAAGGGCTTTGGTGTTTGGTTTTATTTTTGACAAAAGGTTGTTTTGAGGCTGGAGTTCATCATTGGCCTTGCAGGGCGTCCAACCTCTTGGTGTCTCTGGGCCACAATGGAAGAAGAAGAGTTGCTTTGGGCCACACATTAAATACACAAACACTAATGAAAACTGATGAGCAAAACAAAGGTTTTAAGTAAATTTACGATTTTGTGCTGGGCCACATTCATAGCCATCTTGGGCTGCATGCGGCCTGTGGGCCCTGGGTTGGACACCCCTCAGTCGTGTGGTGGCTGTAAAGCCATACCCTTAAGTGGAATATGGCCTGTTTGAGCACAGAGGATAGAGTATGGCAGTGATGGGGTGTTGCTCCAAGAACAGAGGGTGAAAGGGCTTTCATCTCAGGAGCTGTCTCTCACTCCCTCTTGGATTGCGCAGTCTGGGGCAGCCAGCTGCCATGCCGAGGGCAGCCCTGTGGAGAGGCTGTGTGAGTGGCCTTGGAAGCAGATCCTCCCCCGACTGAGCCTTGAGGGGTCTGCAGCTCAGCCAGGGACAGGCTGGCTACAGTGCTGGGAGACACCGTGAGGTAGAGATACCCAGCTAGTCATGCCCTGGTTTCTGACCCGTAGAAGCTGTGAGATTGTAAATGTTAATTTGGCTGAGCTGTGAAGTTGGGGATAATTTCTTATACAGCAATAGCTTACTAATACATGTGGCCAATAAATGAGGATACAAAATCAATTTTCTTGTCTAAAGAGGGGATATGATCGGACGGCTGGCTGGTGGAGGGGGATCAGCAAAGAGAATGTCACCAGGGTTAAGACAAGGCTGCGTCTCCATCCTGGGCCAGGGACAAGGGCCCACCTTCCTAGAGGATTAGAGGGAAACTCCAGGCCATTTGGGGGATTGTGCAAAGCAGGGCGGACTTAAGCCTTACTCCATGAGCAGGCAGCAAACTTGCCAGAAAACAACATCTACTGCATTGAAATGATAGTAAATGGAAGAAACAGTCAGTGTGTCTAAGCCCGAGGTTGGCAAACTTTCTCTATCAAGAGTCAAATAATAAGTATTTTTGCTTGTGGGCCATACATTCTCTGTCACAGCTACTAAACTCTGCCACAGAAGAGTGCAGGCAGCCTTGGACAAAATGCAAATGAATGGGCCTGTGTTCCAAGGAATGTTAATTTACAAAAACAGGCAGTGGGCCAGATGTGGCCCTTGGGCCATGTTTGCTGACCCCTGGCCGAGGTTAAGGGGACCGAGTCCAGCCCCCAAGGCCCCAGCACACCCAGGAGAAGGGAGGAGAGGCTGAGGCAGCTTCCTGGACCCGGAAGGGGTTCTCGGTGAGCACGAAGACATGCAGAAGGAACTGTGGGGGCTGGAGGGCAGATGGGCCCCCCCACTTCCACACTTCAGAGGGGTGAGGACCGAAGTCCAACGACTAACGGGAATTTTACATCTCACAAGTCCGTGTGGTGAATGCCGTGATGGCGGGCAGGGGATTTCTTCTCAGATTTTAGTCCCTCCCTGAATTTACAGATGACAGTGTGTGTGTGTGGCATTTGCAGGGAGAGAATCCTGCATTAACTGAGTTCAAACCCCAAAGTCACTGCGTTCCCTTACACGGGCATTTTTTTCCTCCATTGAAGTCTTGAGAACTAAGTTTGTATTAGGGAGGAATGAAAAAGGTGACATTTTGCACAGCTGAGCACTGTGATTGTATAAAATTTGTGTTTTCTATGCACATATAAATAGTTATAAGAAATAATATCAGGGATATCCAGATTTTGGAGTTGGGGAAAAGCCAAAAGTTCACAGCACCTGAGAAGAAATACAGTTTCCTGCAGCTCTTGGTTGACTCTAAAACTGGGCCGGGCACATAATTTGCAGGGCCCAGTGCGAAATAAAAATTCAGCTCCCTTTTTGTTTCTTTTTTCTTTCCCAAAAAAGCAGGGGGAAAAGTGCCATGAACGGTGGTAAACTAAAAAGCTTTCTTCTTTCTTCCACAGTCTCTTTGTCAACTTGTCACGGTGCTTTACATTTGCTCTTAATGTTATGCTAAGTAAGTTAAAATTCAATTTTAATTATTAACACGTTCATCTCTATATTGTGCCATGCCTCTTTTAAATGCAAATATAAGGGGATTTAACTCCTAGGATCAATAAAGGACAGAACTCTTATTTCGCAGCTTATCGGTGCAGGTACAGTGTGCACTCAGCCGAGCAGTAGAAACGCCGCACAGGACGAGACGGCTCTGTGACGTCTCACTTCCCCACACGCACGTTCTGCCAACACTGCACCCCTGGCCTGCTGAGGCGTGAGAAAGGACGCAAAGGAAAGGGATTTGGAGTTGCCTGTCTTTCCTTCTCTGTCGTCCTGTTCGGCTTTAGTGGTGGACTAAACAAAGGGAAACACTATGCAGCACACAGGCTACGGCAGGGTTCTGAGGTGCTTTGCTGGAGCGGCGGCGACAAGGCCCCCCAAACTGAGTGGCTTAAACAACAGAGAAACAAAACTTTTGACTGGGGCTTCCTCACGTGGTCGCTCTATTCCAGCCCACTGGCCAGCCTTGTTCTCACGGCGACGGCAGGGTTGTAAGTACGGCAAAGTTGTAAGTGTCAGACCCGCGGACTGGAACTGGCATAGTGTGCTTTCCACCACGTTCTGAGCAGGTCACAGGCCATCTGGAATCAGAGGATGGAGAGATAGATTGCACTTCTGGGGAGGCACGGCAAACAATTGTAGCCGTTTTGCCATCTTCCACATTACCCCTCAACACCTCTCAGCATCTCCTGCCTTCTGTCCAGGCCTCCTAAAATTCACCCGTCCTTGGTCTCCCTTGTTACTCCCGAACAAGGCTCTTTGTTCAGGATACTTGATGGGAAAGAGCCAGCGTACTTTCGAATAGTTTGTGCCGGATCCCAGGGAGCAGAGGTGGGAGCACTCGAGGGTTACTCTGAGCCTCCCTTGTTGCAGAAGTTCTGGGCTCTTTGGAAAACCTGGCCTTAAGTCAAGTCAGTCTTTAACACTCATGATGCTAAGAATTGCCTGGGAGCTTGTTGAAAATGTGGATTCCTGGATCCCATGGGAGCTGAACTAATTCCAAGTTTTCTGGGAGGAGCCGAGGAACCTGTACATTTTGCACACTCTTGGGTGTCCTGCTGGAAACACAACCTCATCTCAAAGGCACAGGAAGCATCTTGGCAGGGGGCAGGGAAGGTGTTTGATCTGAGGCCCCTGGACAGATAGGCTACGACTTACTGATTTCTCTGTCCCCACACTGCCTGGCACCTGCACGGTATTGGAGAGTCTCATCACGTTTAATTGAATTGAGTGGAGCTTGCGTGGCTTATGTTCTGGCAGCATCACTTTCCAGGAACACAGTAGTTCAAATTCCTGGGCCCCACCCTGAGATGCCCAGTGATGGGGGAGGGGGCTGGGAGGGGGGTGGAGGTAACACATTCTGCTTTGAGGAGCCCTGCAGGTGATTCTGATTGCTGCCCAGTGTGAGAGCCGTGGGGTGAGAGGTATGTGCGCCTGTGGGTAGGGCATCTGCCCGAGTGAGTGATGAGGGCCCACCCAGGCCTTGGTGGACTGACAGCGTCCCAGTCTGCCCTTGGGCTGAGTCTTCCTGCAGCTCCTGAGCTCTTTGAGCGAGCCCAAGGTAGGCTCTTTCTCACCTGTGCTCATACACTGGAAATTTGTTGTAATTCTTTCTCCTGCATTCAGGACAGGGCTTCTGAACTGCTTGTCAGGCGCGGTCTTTGCACGGAGAGCCCGTGATGGTTCCTGCTGGGCGCACAGAGCTTTTCAGTTGGTGTGGAGAGTTTGCCTTCCTTCCCGAGCAGCTTTAAAAACCTGGTGCCTTAGACAGAGCCCCAAGGGCTTAGGAATTAAAAGGAATTGCCACAAGGGGGTCACCATTCCTGCAGAGTTTCAGGTGCGCACTTAATTGTTGAAGTGGGTAGACCCAGCACACACACATACACACAGTCTGGGTATCAAGTTCCTCGAAGCCAAGTTCTGCTTTCTCTGTGGTTTCCTGGACAGTCCTTAGCAAAAAGGAGCATAGGAAGTCCTCCTCCAGAGGAGTTTTGGCCCCTTGGGCCAAAAGGCCCCCAGGCAAGGGGGGAGACTCAGGAAGAGAGAACACTGGAGTGGCCCAGGAGTCTGCCACCCTAGTCCCAGACACACCACAAATTCTTGAACACATTGCTTCCTCTCCCCGGGGCACAGCTCCTTATCTGTAAATAGGACCCATACTGACATTTTACTTTGCCCTAAAATGTTTTTGAAAATACTTATACATATAAATGCATGTAAAACAGCAGTTAGAAATGCATAAACAGAAATTAGGAATTCCGTAGGAGAATTGAATACACATTCATGGTGGGAACCTGGAGTGAGAAAATCTGAACCCCAAATTAGATTCTGAGAGTTCAGGAAGCCAGGGGAGGCCTGGAAGAGGCAGGTGGAAAGTTCTCTCTTGCTCTATCAGGTAAAAGAAGGAAGTGGGTGGATGTGGGTAGAAGGTCAGGCTTGGGAAAGCCCCCAAGATAGGAGGAGGCTGCGTGGGCGAAGTTAAAACTCCTCCACTCCAACCCCCAGCGCTGCTGGCTGTTTATCTGACGGCTGGGAGTTCCTGAAGCTGAGGACATGGTGGCATTCCCTGGCTTTGGTGCAGCTTGTACTGTGTTGGGGGTGTTCCTCCGTACAGCAGACTCCTCCCCCCTGCCCAGGTGAGGTTTAATCACCGCACTGAAATTGTCTTCTGAATGCACTTCTGCTAATGGCATGCCTGTTTTCAGATGAGCTTCAAGTGGAAAGTGAATCTTTCAGCTTGAAGAAGTATGAAACATCCCACCCTTTGCTGAATGTGCAAATTAAAAGGTGAGAGACGCTATTAGCAGTTAACTAGTAGAGCAGGCACTCAGCATTGTGAAGGAGCTGACGGATGGGAGGAGGATGACTCCACATTTGGTGTTTTGCTAACAGACGGCTCTGAAGGGGAAGAACAAGGTGGGGGGCTCTCCCTTTCAGCTCTCGGGACAGGACAGTGTGGGAGTGGCACAGGCTGGTCCGTCCTGGCAAAGGATAGAGAGCCAGCCCTGCCCCATGCATATCTGGCTGGCACTTAGCTCAATGTGGCATGGCACTATTCAACTAATGTTTTCTTTTTAAAGTTTACTCCCAATTGGTTGTTAATATGGAGAAAGATACAATGGCATCCTTAGCATCATGTAGGCTAAAACCCTAACTGTAGAAAGACTGCAATGTGAAAGTTTAAAAATGTTTATGATAAAACAGAATATCTTGATAGAGAAGGGACTTTATAAATGTTCCAAACTCATGAACCATAGCAAAAATAAAAAGTTCAGTTTGTGTTAAAATGAAAAACATTTTATTCATCAAAAGACACCTTTGATAGTTCAGTTTGTTGATTAGATTCCACATATGCGAGAGATCATACGGTATTTGTCTTTCTCTGGCTTATTTCACCAGGCATAATGCTGTTCAGGTCCATCCATGCTGTTGCAAAGGGTTAAATTTTTTATTTTATTCCCTTTTTTACACCTGAGTATTATTCCTATGTAAATATACCACAGCTGTTTTATCTACTCATCTACTGATGGGCACTTAGGTCACTAACAAGCAAAATAGAGACGGACTCGTAGAGAGAGAGCAGGCTGACAGCTCTGGTTGAGGGGTGGATTGTGGGGACGGGGGGATGGAGGGATGGAGCAAAAACAAAGACAGAACTCATGGACACATACAACAGTGCGGTGATTGTAAGGGGAGGGGGTGAGTGGAGGTGGAGGGGGGTATAGGAGGGTAAATAGTAATGAAAAATACAATAAAATAGACAAACACCTTTGAGAACGCGAAAAGATAACCTGCAATGAGGAAGAAATAAAGTATTAGTATGCAGAATACATACAGAACTTGTTTACTTCAATGAGAGAAACACCAACAGGTTAGTCAAAATGGCAAAATGGTTAAGATATAATTTACTGGAATGGAAACATCGATTGCCAATAAACAGGAAAAGATGCTTAACCTCATTATCAATAAGAAAAATGCAAATAAAACTAAGATTAGGTGCTGTGAGGTTAGCAAAAACTAAAACATCTGACAGTACTAAGCTCTGGTTAGGATGCAGAGTAATGGGACCTCTTGTCCCCTTCTGCTGGGAGTGAAACTTGGTATAACCACTTTGGAGAAAAATTTGGCAACATTAGTAAAGTTGAAGTTACACATATACCATTACTCAAAATTACACTTCTAGATATATACTCTAAGGAAATACATACACATCCCTATGTATATATAGACATATGAAAACATAGATATATATGTATGTGCCTATGTATGCACACACACACAAATATGTCAGGAGACGTAAGAACTAATTATAGAAGTGTTCTTTGTAATAGTAAAATACTGGAAACATGCCAACGTCCATGCAGAGGAGAAATAAATTGTGTTATATCTATAATGGAATTCCACATAAAAGTGAAAAGAAATAAACTAGAGCTGCATGAATCAATATGAATTAATTCCACAAACATAATATTGATCAAAAGAAAGCAATTTGCAAATGAATATTTGCAGTGTGATATCTATGTGAAAGTTCAATACATGCACCAATTCTATATATAAATGAAAAAAGAAATACAAATAAATGAAAAACCTTCCAAATCAGGGCAAACGTTTCTCCTGGGTAGAAAAAGGGAGAGGGAGGAATCTTGGAGGGCCCTCTGGGGGGCGTATTTCACTGTGTTGGCAATGAATTGTTTTGCAAGCTGGGTGAGAGTTGCAATTCATGCTGTTTTGTGTGTCTCAAACATTAATAATAAAAAAGCGCAGCACTGTCAGTTACTGACCCACGGGTGAGTCCTTCCTAAGGACAAATCAGGACTGATCCCATCCCATCACTGCAGAGCTATTCCTTTGCCAGCCACTCACTCCCCCCACCTTTGTAAATGGGATTGGGCACGTAACCTACTTTCAGACTCAGAGGAAGTCGGCCGGGGAGCGTGGCTCTGGGAAGCTTTTATTTTCTGATAAAAGAATTCCTTTGACTCCTGTCTCTTCCTTTTGGGGACACTAGATGACGATGTGATGCCTGCAACCGTGACAGCCATCATCATGAGGTGACAGGCACCGGGGCAGAAGGCCAGTGCTCTGAGGGTGGTAGAGAGAAGGGTGTTCAGCGCCGGAATATCTGATGACAAAACTGAGCCACGGAATGAACCCTGGAACAGAACCTACAGACTGTGAGTTAAATACACAGTAATTGTCTTAGTGGTCCAAGCCACTGGTGGCCTGGGTTTCTGTTACCTGTGGAAAAATCTTGCTGATACAAAACTCAACAAATCCTTTTCCTTTTAACCTTACTGTTGGGCTTCCATTCTATGAAAACACTAAGCACTTTCTTTCCTTCAAAGCTCTACTCTTTCCTCCACGAGCAGGACCCATTCTTCCCTGGTACACTCTGCAGCCCCAAAGGCTTTTGGGAAACGTCTTCTGTGTAAGGTTTTCCCAGAGATCCCAAGTGAACAGCACTCTTCCTTCTCCGTGGCCCCCAACATTCTCTCCCTGTTTCTCTCTCTCCCTCCGCTGCAGCTCTTTAAAGGAACTCTGGTGTCTTCATCTCTGTGTCTCCATTGGTTGACACAGTTCCAGGTACATGATAGGGACCCAACAGAAGCTGGGTGGAATGAATAATAGCTGCGTTGTATCTACGTCTAAGAAGGAAAATAAATCAAGCACTGAAGTGGGTAATTGAGGAGGAGAGGTATGGGAAAGAGAAGCTTGAATGAATGGCCTTCCCAGAAATGAACAGTGCAAAGCCAAACCTTTTCTTAACAGCTCTTGACGCAATATTCCATTAGTCACTCCCATTCGCTAGTGATTTTGTATGTTCGGGAGACTTCGCACTGAAGCTCACCAGCCTGTTGAAATCCTGGCTTCCTTTCATTTCCCCATCCTCATTGGGCTGAGGTGACGATTGCTGAAGGCTTATGTTCTGGGAAATACATGGATGCACAGGTGGTGCGGGGCCCTTACGACGTGATTGCCATCCCAAGACTTAAACTACGAAAGTGTGTGCAAGTTATATCGTTAGGCAGAGACCCCTGTGTGCTAGGCACTGCCGAGACACAGGCAGGGCATTATTTCACTTTAATGGATTTAAACATTTGTACTTCTCTGTATCAGCGATCATGAGAATAGAATGGGGTTACATCAAATATTTTTTGTCTTCTGAAAGCCTTTCTTTTTCTTAAATAGCTGTTCTGTGTGTGTGTGTGTGAGAGAGAGAGAGAAAGAGAGAGAGAGAGAGAGAGAGAGAGAGAGAGAGAGAGAGAGAGAGAGAGCAGAGATGAGGAAAACACGAGGAGCATCCATCTGCAGACAGCAGCGCGCTGAAAGGCTGGCATTAACTCTCTATGTAGCTCAGGCTGCGTGTGTTCTGGGACTGTGAAGTGATATATGAGTATATGTAGAGGAGGGCAGGCTTTAGCTGGGGGAAGATTCCAGATGCAACAGGAATAGACTGAGACAGAAGGACAAGTTGAAGCCGATCTTCATTCTGCAGACGGTCACTTAAAAATCTTATTTGGGCAAATGTTAAGTGAATGACAACGGTAGCACCGTCTCGTGTAACTCGTTCTCTCTCTAGCATGAGCATGCTCAGTGCTTTGCATGCACTATCTCCTTTAAAGTTATAACAATTATATAAAGTTGGGACTATTAGTATTTTCATTTTGCAGAAAACAGACTTAGAAAACTTATTCTAGGGATCGCAGATCCAGTAAGGCGAGGAGGTTCACTTTTTCCTAGAAAATAGGGTACAATTCTTATTTATCAGTTTCACAAATGTTGCCTCTCCCTTTGAGGTCTAGGAGGGTGGGATCCACATGAATAAGGAGCTCAGGAGCCTTCAGGGCTTGAAAGAGCCCAGGCCGGTACCTCCGAGGCACAGGAGCTGACACTTAGAGCAGGGTGATTCTGACCAAGGCCGGGGCCAGGGAGCGCAGTGGAGTCCTTGAAAGATTTCCCATCAGACTGCAGATGTGGGACAATTGGGCAGGCTTGGCCCACGGTCAGTGTCGTGGGTGTATGTTTGCGATGTAGTCTTTCCTATAAGCCAGGCTTCGGCCCCCGCTCGGATGTCTGACCCTGGCTTAATGACCTGAAGGTGCTGGGCCGCCTGTGGGACCACCAGTCCCACAGGTGACACTGGCACCGAGAAATAACAGGGAGCCAACACAGTGACTATGCTAGTCACCCGGCTTTTATTAATGCAGATTCACTCCAAATCCACACTGACCTAATAACGACACCAATCACTCAGAAACAATCCGTGCTAACATCTCACAAGAGAATTGGGGGATAACGAACCCGAGTCCCAGAGTCTCAGTCTGCAGGTCTGGGAGACAGCACGGTGGGCAAGGGAGCTGTCAGCGTCCTGCAAGGATGGATCCCCGGAGCCAGGTGGGCAGCAGGGCAGGTGAAGTCCTCAGTCCAGCAGGGCAGAGCCTCCGGCGGCCAAGGCCGAGGGAGATCAGCACAGTGTGGAGCAGCTCTATGGTGGGGGAGCTCGGCTGTCTCAGCAGTGGTCTGGAGCCTGCCTCAGTTGTGCCCCTGAGAGTGGTGCACTCCACCCTCTGGGTCTGTCGATAAGTGTCTTGGCACCTCTGCTGGCCAGTGGGGAATTTCCCCAGGAGCCTATTTGTAGGTGGTCCTGCTCTGCAGACATGGCTGTTCTGGTCATGTGTGCAGATATGTTAGGTGTGTCTCCTTGCCAGATGTGTCTAGTGTGACTTAGTTTACCTCTTGAACCAAAGTGTCATGGCTGACTGGCAGTGTTCTTGGTTGACACGAGTGACTCCACTTTGCTTTATGTACTGTATGCTACCTTGACTGGACCAATGCCATTTTATCGGTCCTGCTGTCCACAGTCAGAAAGGAAGGAATTGGCATGGAGGTTCTGGAGTGTGGAGGCTGGAACCTGACCACATCTTCTGTCTTCTTATTGTGGATTGAAAAAAATGATCATTTTTTTTCCTTGTAAAAACAGGACCTTGGCCACTTGCAATCAATGAGACTGAAGACTGCAGTCATCCCAGCAGCCCCTCCCACCCACTGTTTCGCTTTCTGCAATTTCAGTCACTTGTAGTCAATGGCATCCTGAAAATATTAAATAGAAAATTCCAGACTCTGAATCCCATCCTGGGTTCTTATGGAGGCTTCATCACCCTGGAATTATAAGGTGCTTTCCCCTGCAAGCAGCCCCCGACTGTAGGTGGTTTCCAAAGGCAACCTCATTTACATAATAAAAGACACTTGTATGGATCTCATCTTAGAAAATTCCAAGGGTTTTGAGAGCTTTGTGCCAGGGATAGGGACCAAGACCAAATGCATATATATATATTTATAAATGACAATATCACAGTCACCAAATTCAAGATTCAGGGTCCTGGGTGGAGGACCTGGCTGCTCTTCTCCATTGGCCCACCAAGGTGCTCTAGACTGGAGATCTTGGCAATGAGATCATGAACTCCCCACGAGTAGTTTAGTTTCCCTACCTCGCCGTGGATTCTAGAACCATGTGGGGATTAACGATAAAGGTCTCACTCCTCTCCGTATGAAGGAATGGTTAATTTTTGGCTTTATACACAAGAGAATGCAATTGTTTTGTGAAGGAAGCAATGAGAAAATAACCTTATGGACTATTTTTGTAAATGGCTGCTGTCCTTTCAAGAGGGACTTCACTGTTTGTCAATGAGGAGCCTTAATGAGTACCAGCAATTAGCAATTCCTTAAATGCTATTCACCAGGTACTTCCTCTGTCCCAGTCTGGTTTCTGAGGGACTCCTGGTGTTACTCTTTCAAGGAGGGACTCCTGATTTGTTTGGATGAGTCTGTTTCCCTTTTCCTTGAACTCTGCCCTTCGTTTTCCCAGACCTTCTAAAATTACCCTCCTCTCGTGGTTTTGCTTCCTGGTGTAGGAGGAGAGAGGAGGCAATAATGGCTCTACCCAGGGACTGGGAGTCTCACATCTAACCAGGGCCTTCTCACTGGTTAATAGAGAGACCGGGCAACTCCCTCTCCCCTTGAGACTGACTGGTTCTCCCTCGTCAGGTGAGGCCATTGCACTCGATTATTGTTCCTTTGCCTTTCAGTTCTGACATGTCTTGTCCTCCTCTACCAGTTGATGCTTTTTCTCTGCAGAAGTTCTTTTAAGAGGACATTTATGTGTTGTAATTTAATGTAGCCTCGTTAGGAAAAGTGCCTCAAAGTAGTTCTTTTCTTATTGTGGGATTTTTCTCAGTGTGCTTTTTCCCTATGGTAGAATCACATCTGCAAGAGCTGGGGTCTCTAGCAGGCACTGACGGGGACCCACTTCACTCCTGATGCTTTTCAAGGGGAATGCACCCAAGTCTGGGTGTGTGAGGCGTGAGCGCAGGCCAACCATCAGAGCCTACTCTCCTGCGCTAACCGGCCATCCTCTCACAAGGCTGGCAGCCTGCAATGATGTGGTGGCTCCAGGGACAATAGGACACTTAGAAGCCTAAGGTATGACAAACTGAGGGGAGCAGTAGGGGTCACTCCTCTAAGAACTGCAAAACTGGGTCACTCCCTAGAGCCGTGTTTGCTCCCCTGCCCCTCACAAAGGTAGGCATTTGACCCAAATTTGGCCAATCAGAGATTCTTCCTTGAGAACTTAAGATTGAGGTGGAGAAAGAGAGTCACTCTGTCTGCGTAGTAGGGCCACCCCAAAGGAGAGAGGGGCAGGGTGGATTTCTCCAGGCAGAAGCAGAGAAAACTGGGCTGCAGGAGAGAAGGACAAAATAGCTGTGTGGGGGGCTGAGATGAAGGACGGAGCAATGATACTGACAACTCCCTAGTTTTTCTTCCTGGGTCCTCTGAGGTCGGGCCACATTTCTGTCCTTCAGACACTGCCATGTAGCTTTGGTTTCTTTCTGTCGCTTGTGAACAAGAGTCCTTTCCAGTAGCGTACTTGGATAGGTATAGGTTGGAGGCCCATACTGAAGAAAAATATTAGTTCCTACACTAGTGTGCTCTTCATCACTTGTCTGTTCATTTGGTCATTCATTTATTCATACATGTATCTAATAAGCACACACGTGTATTCAGCTCTGTTGGGTGCTGGGCACAGTGGTGTGCCATCTGGCGAGAACGGTGGCGACACAGGCCCAGTTCCTGACCTTACAGAGCTTACGGTCTGTTCCTGTGGAGTTGTAACAAATGACCACAAACTCGGTGGTTCACAACAACCGGAATGTATTCTCTCACAGTTCTGGAAGCCAGAAATCCAAAATCAAAGTGCCGGCAGACTGCACTCCCTCCTCTAGAGGAGCATCCTTCCTACCTCTTCCAGCTTCTGGTGGCCCCCGACATCTCTTGGCTTGTGGCTGAATCCGTCACTCAGATCTCTGCCTTTGACTTTGCAGGCCTTCTCCTCCTCTCCCGTGCATCTAGCCCCTACAAGGACACTTCCCACGAGGCTTAACCGCCCACCTGCATAATCCAGGACAAACTCACATCCGGCTCCTCATTAAAAAATTACACCTGCAAAAATCCTTCTTCCAAGCAGGGTCACATTTACAGGTCCCAGACGTTAGGACAGGGACATATCTTGTTTTTGGGTCACCGTTCAACCCATCGTAGATGGTGAACAATTATTAGGAGTGTGGAGAGTTCTACACAGGGGGCTTGTTGTAGATTGGTCAGGAAAAGGGCTGCAACAACCTCTTCTTTGAGGGGCAAGGGAAGGCTTGTCAGAGGAAATAACAGCCTCTGACACCAGAAGGAAGCACGTTAGGAAGGGGTGGAGCGGTCCAAAGGAAGGAAGCCTGAGAAGTCGAGAAGGAGGCCCAGTCCGGGGAAAGCCTGTGGTGGGCGTGGGGCGGGGCAGAGGGTGGAGCAATGCCCTGGAGACACAGGTGGGTTCTGATCACACAACCCTAAGCCACCTTCTACTTTACTTTGGAGTAAACTGATGTGATTTGCAAGATTTCCTTGGCTCCCCGCTTTCTCTCCCCAGCCTCCAGCTTCCCACTTTTCTGAAATCCCCTGCAATCCCAGGCGATTTAGGTGAGGTTGGATCGAATTGCATCAAAAGCCCCCTTATTAGCGTCTAATTTGCTCAGTGCCCCCACCCCTGATGCCCATCTGCCTTGAATTTGGTTCTGCAAATTGCAAATCAGTCAAATATTGCCTCAAGGTCTAAGATACTAAAGGCAATTTAACATTGTGAAAAATCAGAGGCGTCTCTGCTAGTCTGACGTTTATTCTTTCCAGGCTCGTTCTTTTTGCTAATGAACGTTTCTTTCTCTCCTCAACGCTTATCGGTTTTAACACGTTTCATTTACCACCCCAGACCTGCTGATTAGGGGCTGGGCACCCGCTTACATCACTGTCAGGGAAGGAGAGGAAAAACTGCAAAGTAAACGGCAAGATGCAGCGGTGATAGCGAGCGGGAGAATCTGCCGGGCTCGGGAGAACCCGGGGCCCCAGTGAAATTCCGCAGCTCCCCGCCCGGGGCGGGCGAGGTGAGGCCAAACCACCAGCCGCGCGGGGGCGCCACGTGACCGGTGACTCCAACAGGCCGATGATTAACTCGGTTTGCATTGATGCAAATAATCCTGCCGGAGCCGGCCACGGCTAATGCATTTTGGAACTGTGGTTTTCCATTGATAGCACAAAATAGTGTAGAGCAAAGCCATTTTCATAATATTAATAATGGAATTACAGAATCAGGTCACTTGAAGGAATGGCGCTGAGTCAGCGAAAGCAGCGTCGACTTGAATGTGGAGATTAATACTGAGCAAAAGGAAATACAAACCTTCTGCAGCTATCTCATGGCATAAAACACACATCCGTTTGCGTTTTCTTTTTAAAAGAGAAAGAGCTTGAAAAACGCCTGGAGCTCAGGACTCGTCTCAGATGGATTTGTGAAATACGAAGGAAAGCACTGTCCAGCGTGCCGCCGCGAGAAACCTCGCTCAGGCAGTTTTCCTTTTTCCTTTGGTTAAAAGCTGGGTTCACCTTCCTCGCCCAGGCTCTGATTTAATGTCTAATTCTGAGAACAATGCCTGCACCTGCGTTCTGAACAAGTGGTCGAAATGGCAAGGGAAGAGCACTAAATGCCCTCTAAAGGAATGAGTTTATTTGCCAAAGAAGATCTAGTTGGGTCGAGGGGAATTCCGTGACGATCTCCCAGGATTTTCTGCTGTGTCGTGTGAGCCAAGGGCTTGGGGACACAGTGGCAGGAGCACAGGAAGTGGCCTGTCTGTGGGCCACAGAGAAAGCCCCCAGGGGAGGGCTCAGAGATGCATCTCTGATGGTGTTCACTGCAGTGTATTTACAATGCTGAACCAGCCAGAACCTCCAGGTGTATTCTGTTTCACCCGGAAGTGCAGTATTATGCAGATATTGAAGATCGTATTGAAGGGGGAAATGTTGATGGTACATTAAGTAAAGAAGCAGATTGCAAATATATTTTACCAGAGGTTGGGGGCTCCTGTCATGCCGATTTATCCAGCCCCATTCAACCCACTCTTCTAGGGTCTTGGTGACTTCTTAGAACAGTGTATGAGCCACCCTGAAAGGAAGTCAATGGCTGCTCCTTCAGAAGTGCCTCTTCTCAGGCTGAGGAGGGGGTTGGGAAAGAGTTATGGGGCAAGGAGGGACTTGGAAGGGATTTGAAGGGTATCAGCAATTACTGCATGTCATGCTTTTGAAGATGTGGTAAAACAAGCACAACAGGACATTTAGCATTTTAACTAATTTAGAAAGCTCGGTTGCATTGAGTGCAGTATGGCCATAGACATTTTAAAACTGTTTTAAAGTGTACATTTCAGTGGCATTTATATATTCACGATGTGCAAGTATCACCTACATTCTCTCCCAGTTTCAGGGTTCCTTGCAGATTGAAACTTTCCTTTACTATATCCACCCAAGGAACAGCACTGAAGGCCTCCTAAGCACCCGCCTAGAGGTTGCCTGCTAGTCTAGGCTGATGCCTGTACATTAGCCTGGGGCTGGGTAACTGCACTGTGAAGGCCTCGCCCCCCACAGCAGAGCCAGGCTGTGGCAGGGCCACAGGAAGCAGAGCCGGGCCAGTCTTCTTGGTTGTCTCTGTCTCTGTCACTTTCCTGGGTTGGCACCTTGGCTGGATCACTTAAGAACTGTTGAAGCAGGTCCTGGAGAAAACGTCAGGCCTGGTTGACCGGAGAGTAGGACCCGGACACTTGGTGACTCCTCACCCCTTCCCCTGTCCTTGCCCTGCCCACCATTCCCCCAGTGGGAGCCCCTTTCAAAGACACAGACCTGAGAGAGCATTGTGTTGTGGGGGCCATCTGGACCGAATATGTGACCGAACCCAGGGAAGGTCTCTCAATACACCTTTTAAGCGTTAGGCAGGCAGCGATGGAGGTCTGCTCCTTTTGTGGTTGCTCAAGACAAACTTCAGAAGTGCCCTTGCTTATTAAACCTGCCACCTACCAATGTGGAGTGTTCTGCCTCTTTCTTCAGTCTCTCCGTCCCCTCTGTGTTCGTGGGCCAGGTCAGATGTCACCCAGGAAGCTCCTCAGCTGAGGTCTCCAGCCAACATGGAGTGCGTGATCTGCTTCCTGTCTCTCCGTGAAAGGGGCCAATGATGCCCATCTGTCTTTGCTCAATCAACACATCGTTTTTGAGCATCTCCTCTACGTGGGCCTTGTGCTAGGTGCTGTGCTCCTCCTGGACGTGAGTGGGGAGAGGAGGTGGTCATAAACACCCCCAGGAATCCATATAAGGACATGCATTTCAGCAGAGACGGTGGGGAATCCTGTACCCAGAATGTCTCAGGGGGCAGAGGGAATGGCGTGAGTGAGGGGATAATCCAAAAATTAGAAGAGGAGATTCAGCATCCTTGAAATGTTTCTTTTGGTGTCCTACACAGAAGGAAAATTTTATATTAGGGATGCTTTCTTTTAAAGCCACCGGCAGGTCCTTGACTAATGCTTTGCTCAACGTCATTTTGTTGTAACATCGATGAGATGTGGTAGGAGCTTAACTCTCGTTTGTATCAGTTAGTTTCTTTAAAACTGGTTCTATTACAGTCCTTTTGCTTAAAGTCTCAGAGAACCTATCCATGACGTGAAGTGAGGACCTATTGTGTCTTCCTCTTTCGTTACTGTGATGTTAGGGCGCCTGTTGGGGGCGCTGTATGCATATTTGCTGGTGGGGCTGCTGTGACCTGCTTGGGTGCGACTCTGTCCTCTGGCTGCCTTGCTAACGCAAGCCTAACCACTTTCAGGAAAATGGGAACATCGGGCTCTTTCCTTTTCCCAACCAGCGTGGAATGCAGTAAGCAAGGATAAATATCCCTTTATCCTACATGTTTCTCAACAGTGAAAAAGTGAAACCTCTGTCTTAAAATCAACCCTTCTTTTCAAAGTGATCCCCTCATCCTGCCCACCGCCGGGCAGACAAATGGGCTAAGTTGCGTGGGTGGATGTCACCTCATCAGCCCTGGGTCCATTTCCTAGTGGCTGGCCCAGTGGGGTGTGCAGAGTGTCCGGCTGTGGGCTTCTGGACACCTGTGTCAGGACATGGGCGTGAGGGATGCTGCTGGCAGAAATCAGCCCAGGAGAAAGGACGCACCTTTTCGGGTACAGCTGGGGTGTAATCTCCATGGAGCTGGTCTATTTACACTTGCATCTGAGCTGTGGGGGAGGGGAGCACCGTTCTTAATGGTTTAGGAGGGGCCCCTGCTCTCTGATGGCAGGGGACAGGGAGAGCGGCTCTGCCTTGGGGACTTGGCCCTGGGGCTGCCACTGAGCTGGCACCCGGGAGGGCTGCAGGGCGGTGCACACTTACCTGTTTGCTCAGGTGGGCTTTGATCTGCGGTGCGAGGGTGGTTGTGTTTGTCTGCCCGAACATTTCCACTGATTGCCCTCTGATGGGGAAGGCCATACTTTTCATTTCAAGGCAAGTTCTCGTGAGTGCCTTAAAATTTTTTTTTTTTAATTCAGAGTTTATGTCTTAGGACAGTTTTAGGAAAATAATTATAGAAAAATTGTGCAGGAAGTACAGAGAGTTCTCATAGACTTTGCTCCCCCAGCCCCATTTTCTCTTCTATCATTCTTGTGGCACGTTTCTTACAATCGATGAATCAATATCGGTACATTGTTATTAAAGTTATCCATAGTTTACATTAGGGTTCGCTCTGCTGTTCGGTTCTATAGGTTTTGCCCGTTGTTATAGTAACTGATGGATTCAGTGCTTTCTCACTAGAGGGTGGTGCCCACCTGGGACCACCCAGCACCTCCTCCAAGCATTGCCCAGGCTGTGGCTGGAGCCCTCGTGGGCTGGGAGAACAGGCATGAGTGCCAAGCCTTGAGAACAGTGTCACTTGTCCCTGTCTAATGGGGAAAGAAGAGCTAGTCTCAGACGTAAAGAGCGGTGTCACTAACTTCTAGAGAAATCACTAAAACAGGCTTTAGTTTCCCTCTGAAATAGGTTAGGACACTTCCTGCACCCCACATCCCATCTAGAGGTCCCTGCCTATCAACTTTTGGCGACATGTCTTCCTGGGCTATTGGGGGCCTGTCTGTGTTCACCCAGGCCAGTGGACAATGCCAGGCAGTCCCAGGGGGGCATGGACAGGTGTCACTCTGGCTGCACAGTCAGTGACCAAGGAACTGGGTCTCTCCTGCCCTGCCTGGAAACACAGGTCTGGGGGGTGTGGGGTTGTGGCCATTGCTGGTAGTGAGGGCACAGCTTCCAGGTGGCCATGCGCCCTTCTCTAGGTCCCTCACTCTGCTTTTCCTGGGTAGAGGCGTCTCTTTCTTCTTGGTTCACATGCTCAGGATCAGCTACCAAGGCACGTGGTCCCCCGGGTTACTGCTATATCACCCAGAGCTCTCCAGGGGCTCTCTCCCTGCAACCTCCACATCCTTCCATACTTCAGGAAGGTCTAACCCCCGCCCCCTTTTCTCAGTAAAGCCCCCCAAAGGGGCAAGGCTGGTGGAGCAGAGACATTGGATAGTCCTGTTTGAAACTGTCCTTTTTCACACTGAGACTCCTTGATGTTTCACCCAGGTCTCCAGTGAAGCGTTTAGTCAAGACTGTCAACCACCACAGCCTCTCGTCTATTGGAGGAAAACTAGGAAAGAGGTGTTTCCGTGCTTGGAGTGCAGTAGAAAGGAGAGAGAATAGTGACTTGGAAAAGGTTACAAGACAGCAAGAGGGAGTCGAAGATTCCTGCTTGGGGGTCCTAGGTGAGGCCTGGCAGGCTGTATCCGGAAGTGCTTTCTGCACCTCGGGAATGTTCCCCAATGGCTCTCAGAAATACGAAGAGAGGAGAATCCCATAAAAGCATAGCATGGCGGCTCAGACCATGTTAGATAGATATTGAAGTGTCAGCCCTGAACTCTGGAGAACCCTATATGCCCATTTACTGATGAGAAAACTGAGGTGCAGGGATGTTAAGAAAACAGCCAGGACACACATTCCCAAGGCCAGGTGCTCAGATCTGAACCTGGACGACTGCCTTCCATAGGCTCTGGTTCTCGCACTGTGTTCCCCTGGCTTCCTGCTGCTGGCTCAGGTAGACAGAGCGGCTGGGACAGGCATCAGGCTTTAAGGGGGGAGGTAATGTAGCGAGCAAAGGTCTAGAAGCTGGACACCACGGAAAGAGCCAGCATCTGCTGAGCATTTCCTCTGTGCCAGGGGAGTTCCAACAGCTCTGCACTCCATGAATTGGCTCACGTATCTTTAAAATGACTATAGCATTTATTATTATTATTACCCCCATTTTAAGGTTCGAAAACTGGGCTTCAGAGAAGTTAAGTATCTTGCCCAAGTGAGTGGGTCTAGAGCCTCATTCTGAGCTAAAGGGAGCCTGGTTAGGGCTGAAGCTTAGAGTTGCTGTGGACTGAGCCCTGCTGTACACGGGGCCCTGGGCCAGACACCTACATTCTTGGATTTAAGCCTCACCCCAACTCTGTGAGGGAAGGCATATGTATTTCAGTTTGATAGGTAAACTGAGTCTCAGAGAGGCCAAACAACTTATGCCTGGCCAGACAGCTGGGAAGTAGCAGAACTGGGGCTTGAACCCAGAATGTAAAGCTTGGGCTCTTTCTCATTTGTTGGTGGCTTCCATGCCTGGAAACACATCTGAATAACACAGGGAGCGTATTTATGAAATACAGATTCCCGAGCCCCACCCCTGGAGGCGGATTCAGAAGCTCAGGCAGCCTGGGAATCTGCATTTCACAGAGCATTCCTTCACAACATTGCTGCAGCCCCTCAGCTGTCCCTGCCTCTGCTCTCTCAGTAGCGATGCTCTGGCTGAGGTGCAGGCCGTGTGGCCACACACATTCACTGTGGCCCATTCCACTTCATGAAATTTCCCCAGTAATTCAAGTTGACACAGAGATCTGAATCTCCTGTGAGCTGCTCAGCTGGGCGGGGGCGGGGCAACCCATAATCCAGAGCCACTGTATGGACTTACCGCAAGCGCCCTGCAAACCTGCATGCTCCTCCCTTCTGCACGGCCAGTCCCGCCACCTCCCCAGTCTTCCTGCCTGTAAGAGGCCCCCAGGGAACCCAAATCACCACCCAGAAGGTGAGATCTGGAGCGCACAAAGGTCATGTCTCAGTGTTTTTGAGCTCTGGCTGCACATCAGGTTGCTCTGGGGGACTTTTGAAAGCGGACAAATGCCTGCTTTGGAATAGGAAATGGGTGTTTTAAAAAAGCTTTACAGGTGATTCTGATGAGGGGCCAGGTGGCAAACTGCCAGTTGGAAGAAGCTGATGTTTACTTGCCTCTCTGATCTTTAGTTCCTTTGGGTTTTTTCCTTTATTAATTGTTGTGGATTTAAACAAAATTTAATTAATAAACTTTACTTTTTAGTACAGAGAGTTTCCTTACACCCTGCACGTGCACAGCTTGCCCCATCAAACGCTGTTTTCAATACACATTTGCATGACTTGAAATGACCAAAGAATGACTCTCAGATGTCCTCTCCTGGAAGGATGCTCCCTGAAATCGCTCATGCACAAACCTCGTGTTGGCAAAAGTTTCACGGCACCTGCTCCAGTGGCTGGCTGAATCCCTGGCTTGTCTGCAGCCGCGGTGCCTGGCTGTGCTGGCTACTCCCTCTGCCTGGCTGCAGGTGGGCTTGCGGGATTTCTCTGGCGTGTGGGTAAAACCTTCCGTCTCAGGGACGAGTCTGCAAGGAACTCTGTGTGAGTGAGCATACAGAAAAGGGCTCAGAAATAGATTTTTAAAGAATCGTGTTCAAATCCCCTTGAAACAACTCCCTCCATCCCCAATATTGCCTGTTTCTTTCTAAAATTCTGTTCAACTCTCTGAAAATCTTATTTCCAGCTCATTTCTCAGCTTCTTAAATATAAAAACATTTCACTAGGGGGCACTTCAAGACTGAGGGAAAAAAAAAACCCAACAGCACAGAAACACCATGACAGTAGATCATTAACTTGGTAAACAGTCCTGCACAAAACAAAATATAAAAAATACATACAGAATTAAATATGTATTTAGCTGCAACTGTGATTCCATTTCTGTAGGTTACTTTCTTGGGCCTGGACACAGGATGAAAGTGGCGTTCTGGGGCTGGTGGCATTCTGACTGAGATTAGAACGCTAGTAATGATAATCATAGCTGCTTCATCTGGCTTAAGATGGAGACTTTCCTCACTGCAGTGCCATGGGGCTCCTGGGTGTTCGAAGCTTTTCCTTGAGTTTGTGTTTAGGAAACATCTTCTTGCTCAGCATTAGTGGGGGTGTTAATATGGTAGCTATGATGTGGTCCAGGCTGCAGGATTAACAGAGGATTTTCTATGGAGGAGAGAAGGTGCTTTGCAGGTGCATCCGGGACCTGAGTTCCAGACCTAGCTCGCTTCTATCCAGCGGTGTGACCTTGGGCAAGTCACTGCCCCTCTTTAGACGTCAGTATCTTTGTTTTTAAAAATGGCAGTATTGGACTAGGAGACATTTAAGATCTCTTTCCTATCTGACATGCTGTAAGAATCTCCCATGCTGTCTCCCTGTGATTGGATTGTTCAGTCTGCATTTGTCCTAAACTTCGCATGAATAGTTAGGGCAAAGGCAGCTCCTGGGAGAAAGACAGAGACAGACGGATATGGATGTGAGCTGCCCTAAAACATGCCAAGCTAGCCGGTCTGACTGCAAAACCTGTGCTCTTTATGCTGTTATGCTCATTGTTAAGTCCAGGTGTTATTTATCCTGCCATGGTAAACCTCATTCATCCATTCATTCATCCATCCTCCATCCCTCCCTCCATCCATCCATCCATCTATCTGCTCAGGAGACAGAAGGAGGTGCTGGGGACATTGCTGTGAGACAATAGCAGACTCAGCTCCATGAAGTCGTGGACTTTCTAGAATGGTGGGAGGTTGCTCAGAAGGTTGTTCACTGCCACAGGCCAGAGAGAGTGTGGCTGCTGGGCGAAGCAGACCTCAGCAGCCAAATCATGAGAACGTGGGAGTAAAGTGCTGAGCAATTCACAATTCTCCAGCTCCTTCCCTAAATAAACTTGCCTACATTCTGTTCTGAAGATCATTACGTGATGACTCAAACCCAGGCTTGTTCCAGGCAAAATCCCTGAAGAGCCCAAATCCACTCCGACTCCTTAAGTCCCCTATTTGTGTCCTCTGCATCTCTATCCTCATCTTTCTCTCCTTTCCTACCCCACTCCATCGTCACCCTAGTTCAGTTGAACATTTCCCTGGGATTTATTTATGTGGTGTCAGGCCCTGGAGGTATAGAGGTAGGCTTGAGAGAAGCACATCATTGCAATACTGTGGGATTTGCCCAAGATGACAAGGGGTGTGAAGTCAAGACTCTTGGATGGGGGCTATCCAGGAAAGCTTCCTAGGGGAGGGGATGGCAAGCAGTGGTTTTGGAGAAGGACAAAGGGTCAGGCGTTCCAGGCTCCCAGAAGCATGTGTCCCTGGAGACCTGGAATAGCAAGGCAAGTGTAGGCAACCGGAAATGCCTCCAAATAACTGGACACAAAGTATGAAAGGCATGCAGGTGTGAGAGAGAGCTGGAGGGTTGGCCAAGGCGTGGTTACCAAGTCCTTTTGGCATTTCAGAGCTACTCTAACAGTTTCCTTCAGCCCCCCGTTTCCAGAAGACCATGTCCAGAAGTCTCCTTGACAGTGCTGCTCATCCTTCTTGACCCCCGTTTGTCTCTCTCCGATCCAGGCGGGCTCCTCTCTTCCCTCGGGTTCTTTGAATCCTGAACTCCTTCATCCCTTTAGTTCAGTGACAAACACCTACGGAGTGACTGCTCTCTAACAGGCCCTGCTCTGGCCGCTGGGGTCCCTGGGTCAGCAGCCAGGCCAGCAATGGGGAGCGTCCATGGGCTCCATCTTCTTAGGTAAGGCATTTAAAAAACCCCAAAGATCATGGTAAGCTGGAGAGGACATTGAGGGACAGTCAGCCGACCTCGCTCTGGGGGGCAGACCACAGCGTAATGTGGCTGCCCAGGCACACAGCAGTTCTGGCCCCCTCCCCAGACTCTCCCCACTCTGGTCTCAGTCCCCATGTTGCCTGCGTGAAGCTCGGGGTGGTGACTTTGTAAAAGTTGACATTGCCCAGACATTTCAGAGGACAGCTGTGCCTGGACCACAGCCCTACGAGGTGGGATTTTGTTGGCAACGTCCGGGCGTTCCTCTCTGGAAGCCTCTTCAGGGCCAGTTGTGGACATTTCTGTTCTCACCACAGGCTCCTTGGACTCAGCGGCTGCGGGATTTCTTCTGCATTCCTGAGCTTCTGTGCTATGTCTGTGGGTATTTTCGTTTCGTAGGGCTGCTGCACGAATGGCCACAAACTGGGTGACTAAAACAACAGACCTGTATTTTCTCACAGTTCTGGGGGCCGGAAGTCTGATCAAGGTCTGGGCTGGGCCGTAATTTCTGTGGAGGCTCCAGGGGCAGACTGTTCCATGTCTCTTCTAGCTTCCGGTGGCTTCCACAATTCTTGGTGTTCTTTGGCAGGTGGCGGCAAGGACAACTCTGCTCTGTGCTCACACGGCCTTCTTCCTGTGTGTCCATGTGTCTCCACACCTCTCTCTCCTTGTAAGGACACCAGCCATTGAATCAAGGCCCGTCTCAGCCCAGCATGACCTACCTCAACTTGATTCCATTTGCAAAAACTGCTTTCATACTAGGTCATACTCACAAATGCCAGGGGTTAGGACTTGAACACATTGGGGGCAGGGTGGGGTGCAGATCAGCCCAGGACCCTGGAGGTGAGAAGTGGAGCATCCTTGGGAGCCAGGTTCCCTTTCTTGTACAGTAAGCAGAGTGCCAGGGGTCCCCCAGCATTTCTCAAGCTATGAAGGCCCCTAAGTTCTCTCCAAAAGCTTCGTCCTTGATTTCAAGGACAGTGTCAATGACTCCTGAAGGCTGGGCAGAAGGGAAAATAAGTCTGCTGAATTCCAGAAAGTGGAGAGAGAGAGAGAGAGAGAGAGAAAACGAGACAGTCCATCTCTTTCTGTAGCCCCCACTCCTGTTTGGGGGGTTCCTGCTGCAGTTCCCTTGGCAGTTGGGGTGCCGGATGCAGGTTTGAGTGTATTTCCCTTCCCTCTGTGTTCGGCTCTGTTCTCTGCTACCGTCCTTCCTCATTTCCCCTGTTCACTTTCAAGTAGTGTCTCAGGATGGATAGTCACCAAGAGGCACGTGGTTAGGAGCTAAGGTTTGACGGGCAGGCGCGAGAAGTGTCAGGTGCTTCCTGACTGCCAATCAGCTTGGGAGAAGCAGAGATTTTTCTGCCTTGACTTGGGGCCAAGAGCCAAACATGACAGTTACCAAGGTCATCCCGTCTGACTTGCAACGTGCTGCCCAGTGGTCTAGGAAAGTGAAGATTCTGATTGGTCATGTGCTCCTTCTAGAAATGTCTAGGAAACAGCTGGGGTTGTATAAGTGGCTGAAGCAAAAAATCAAAACAACCAAAAAACAAAAAAAGAACCACCCCCCCAAAAACAAAAACAAAAAACCAGACAAACGAAAAAAAAACTTCTGCTTCTCTGAGTTGTTTATCAGATTTTTTCCCATAGAACAAACTTTCTTTCTCTTGATGCCGTTATCTTTCGAGTGTCCTTTAAGTGGGTTTGCAGCCATTATGTATTCAGTTCTGAAATCACCGGCTTCTCTGAGCGGCTCTCCTGAGGCTGGAGAGCCAGTGGAACGTGAAGGTGGGGGAAAGCTTGACTCCACCTCGCACCAACAGCGCGGGCGGGCGCGGCTCCTCTTAGTGCAGCACCCCGTTAACGGGGCTGGGCTGCGGGCAGCTCCCCGCCCTGCTGGCGTCTTCCCCCGCAGAGCACTTAGGCGGCGCGCTGAGATGTTAAGTACTGGGGGCCGCGGGACGTTCTTGTTGCTGTGCTCGGCAAAGCCGCCTGCTTTTTACAAACACATTAAACATTGATATGTACAGAACGGGCAGTTTTATAGTGCACAAGCACGAGTTTCCTGGACACGGATTTATTTATTTTTTATTAATGTAACCTTAGCATGCCACATATTTCTCGCGGAGCTGCAGATCTGAAAGGCCTTGGCTGGACCCGATGAATACTTTATGATTCCATTTAAGACCAAGGGAACCAATAAACTCACCCCCATTTACATTTCAGTGGAGTCTTGTAAGTAATGCATGCCCCTCGCCTCTGGGCTGTCTCTTGGACTGCCTTGAATTCCTCGGCACATACATGGCCTTTTCAGAGCAGAGAAGCATTCTCTTCAAAGTGTTCTCTTTCTCTTTCTTGGGCTACTTGAATCCCCTCTCCGTGGCCGTGGGTAGATAATCATACCGAGTTACTGCGCTTCCTCCCTCTCTGCTGGTTGCTGGACCTCTCCCTAGGGTCGGGTGGTCTCAGCCTTCCCGTCTGACCACCGCCTGGCAGAACGGTGGTGCCGCTGGGGCCGGCGGGCGACTCCAGCCAAATTTCCTACGCTTTGCATCAAGAAGGTTGAACAGTTTCCATCGCAGACCTGACTTTCCTAAAACGGGACCTCCTCCTCCCCCCCATTTTGATTTCTTCCTGTTCACGCTGCTGACAGTGCTCAGTCAGCTGGCCTTCATCGTCCCTTCCAGACCCCTTGGCAACCTTTTCCTTGGGTCGCTGCCCCCGCCGCCGGTCCCGTCCTTGCGTGGTGTGAATGAGGTCACACCACCGCCCTGCTCAAAAATCTTCCAGTGGTTTTCGATCCTTTAACTCCTGCCTGAGTTTCCAGCTTCCAACTGCCCTGCGGATTTCACACTTGGCACGTTCCCAAATTACACACGCCAGTGCTTGACGTAAAGATCTCTTGCCCTGGCTGGTGTGGCTCGGTGGATTAAGCCCCGGTGGGAACCAAAAGGTTGCCGGTCCAATTCCAGTTGGGGCACATACCTGGGCTGTGGGCCTTGTCCTCAGTTGGGGGCCAACAAGAGGCAACCAATCGATGTTTCTCTCCCTCTCTTTCTTCCTCCCTTTTCCTCTCTCTAAAAAGAATTAAATAAAATCTTAAAAAAACTCTTTATATACATACATTCATATATGTATACATTCTAAATATCTATAAAAATATATATTCTAAGTTTGTATTTATATACACCTGCCTCTGCAGAACCCTCACTGATTTTGGAGTGCCCTCTACTAACCATTTGGTATAAAAGACTGTCCTTCTACACTACTGTCTGTGAGGTCTGAATACATGGCCTTGTTTTCTTTCTTATTTTCTTCCCTCTCTTCCTCCTTTGTTTTTCTGCCTCAATGTGTCTCTGTCTCACTTGCTTCTTTCTTCTTTCCTTCCTTTCAAATAATTTCATTACTTTTCAATCACTCAAGTACTACATATACACACTTTCCTTTGTAAAACCAAAAGTATTTCAGGTAAAACTAGATTCTCCTTTGCTCATAATCCAGCCCCAAGCCTGGCCCTCTTTCTTCCTCACCTCACCCCTTCTTTGCTTGGTCTCCACTGCCCTGGGCAGTGGAGATGAGGCCCTACTAACCTCTTCCCAAATGCCTTCACCATCTCCAACATACTTCATGTTACCAGATGACTTGTCACCAAACTCTGCTTTCAGGGGATCATATCTTAAAGCTTTCAAAGGGTCCCTAGTACTTTGAGCTCTGTAACCTGGAGCTCGAACATCCACAGTCAGAACCCTTCCTGGGACTTTGGTTCTTTTCTTCTTCCTCCATGAATCCCTTGCTCTAGCTGCGGTGGTTTTCTCCTTGCCTGCAAGGAACCTCTGCTTTTCCCACTTCTGCCTTTTTGCTGACTCCGTTCTTCATCTCAACACCTAATTGTATCCATCTGCCCAGATACTGCCTGTTTTTTAAGTCCTCTGGGAATCATCTGCCCTTCTCAGAGGAACCTTACCTTCATGGGCTTCCAGCAGGTGGGGAGGGGCCTGCTTCCCTCTAATGTGGAGAAAAGGAGGTTGCATCACAGAAGAATGAACCAGCACCCAGTGCGATAACAAGAAACATTTTAGGAAGATTATCCTGACTCCAGTTGTCCTAAAGCTGGCCCACGTCCCCCTCCTTCCCATGGTCTGTTACTCAGTTTTTCTTTTGAGTTGAGCTCATAAATCTCTGATGCTGCCAAACTAGTTTGAATTGAGATTCTGTCACTGGCATCCAAACTAATACAAGAGTAATTAAAATGAGGTACATACGGTACTTTGAAGTGAACAGGCTTCTCTGAAAATGAAAGAAAAGGCAAGAGGAATGAGGATTTCAGATCATTATGACCTAGATTGACTGAGCAGCTCGGCGAGAAGCCTGGCGGAGCTTCCGACACCAGCAGACCCCGTCAATGACGATTTCCTCCCACCCATCCCCTCATCTTTTCTTCCTGGAAGCCGACTTCAAGTTAGATGCTGGAAAGCAAAAGACATTTTAAAGCAGGTTTTGTGTGCCCTTTAGATTACTAATCTTCTAAGTGGTATGAAGTAGTCCGGATGATCTAACGCTTCTCGGGTGTCCTATTTTCTCATGGGCTCAAGATGAACGTGTCCCTAATATATAACAGAAATTATACTGGGAAAATCTGAATCATAGAGGCTGGTGAATGGGGAGCTGCGTTACCAGGAAACCGTAGCTTCTAAGAGAACAGCTTCTGTGTGAAATACCAATCTTAGAGTGTACAGCATCTTTTCGATTGCTCACTCTAATCAGAGACTGTTGGATTTAACATTCACGAACCCCACAGGTATTTGTCCAAAGTGACTTACCAATGAGTTTCTACAATATCCTAGCCCATGACCTTTTTAAATACTTTATTTGGTTCTGTGTGGTTTGCCATTTGTTGATTCCTGACTTCTATTAACACTGCATGTTTTGAATAAATCTTTACACATGACCAAGGTATGTCTTTGAACTAGATCTTCATCTTGCTGTATAGTTGCTAAGTTACAGATTTTACAATGTAACTGATTGCATATGGGACATAAAAATTTATAATGGAAGGGGTTAATTGGTAGAGAAATCAAGAACACCTATGTATAAGAGACAAGTTGATACCTGGCTGGGTTGCTCAGTTGGTTGAAGCGTCGTCTCATACTCCAAAAAGATTGCCAGTTCAGTTCCTCGTCAGGTTTGATCCCTACTCAGGGTGTGTACAGGAGGCAACAGATTGATGTTTCTGTCTCTCTCTCCCTCTCTCACTTTTCCTCTCTCTCCAAAATCAATGAACATATCCTCAGGTAAGGACTGAAAATAAAAAAAGGAAAAAAATAAAAATAAACAAAATGAAAAGAAATAAGTTGGCCACACACACACACACACACACACACAGTGCAGGCCCTTGCTGCCAGTTCTGAGTGACAGCTGACATCACAAATTCAAGGAGTCCAATGTGTGCACTGAAATCCCAACGACTGTCCCTGTTTAAGCTGTGCAGCAGGCCTAATTGCTATGCGTGGCTTGCACATAACAAAATAGTTGTAACCTTTCTGCAAAGTGCAAAGTCGGGAAATGTTAATCCATAGGGAAGCCATGCCTCAGCCATGGCTCCAACCTGAACGGTAGGTAATTCCTGTTCTTGTTCTCTGATTAAAAAAATAAAAGAAAAAAAAGATCTGTCTCTCTACAGTAACCCAGCCTCTATTATGCTGTGTGTGCATTAGTAAAATTGATCTCCATAAGAGTTCTTCAAACTGAATTGCTTAACAGCATCGTTTAAGGCTGCCGCGCAGGGAGAGAAGTCAGCAGGACCAGGGCTTAAGGAAGTTGCCAGCGCTGGGGCTGATCAAGGCTTCCACACTTGCAAAACGTTCCTGGCCAGTGCTGAGCAGAAGCCTGCTGTATTTAAGCCTGGAAAACAGGTCCTTTGAGCACAGGCTTTTGGCAAAAATTGCATTAAGTCTACTCATTTGGAGGTGATGTGAATTTTATGGATTCCTTTCAATTCACTCGTCTTGCTCCTCAGGGTAACGGCACGATTCGGGCTGATTTTCTACTGGAGTGCTCTCAGCCATCTAATGCTACAGTTTTCTCTTCAAATTGCTTTATTTTATAAAATGTATAATATGGCAGGTAAAAAAGAAAGAAAAGACAAACCAAGTGAAGTCAGGGATTACCAAGCCAGAAGCTGTTTTGTTTAGAGTCTTGGGGTCTCACTGGCCCTGTGCGCAGGGAACGGGCCCCTGGAAAGAGTGACCTTACAGCAAAGGTGGAGACCCACAGTGGCTGCTTATGTGGGTGCTCAGTGTGGAAAACAGCAGAGAATGGCGTAGGGAGAAGATACGGTGAGGGGGATGAGGCATTTATTTGCACAAGGCACCAAATTTAAGAAGACACGAAAGAGCTCAGGAATCATGACACATGATATATTATATTAAGGCAATGTTTTTTCTTTAAAAAAATCCAAATTAAGGCAAAAAAATCTACGTTGGTTAAAATACCAACATTTTAAATAACGACAGGATCTGACCCTATACTTGCATGACCTGCCGCACCTCACCTGTGCCGTGGCCGTGGTCTAGGGGACAGAGCGAGGTGGCGTCTGCCCGTGGCTGCCACGCCCAGCTCTGCAGAGCACCTTGCACAAGTGACGAGAGCAGGGCCAGCACTCACCTCGGTGGTGTTTCCCGCCTTTTGCAGTAATAATGACATCATCGTTCATGGGGACATGTACTGTGGACTCATCTCCTCTCCAGATACTGTGCTAAGTGCTCTGCCAGTAATTTACGTAATTCCGGCAGGCAGGCAGCTGTTAGAGTCCGCAGGTGCAGAGCCTGACGCTCAGAGACGTTTGGTAATTTGCCCCTGGCGCCCAATCAGCAAAGAGTCAGGGTTCCAAGCCCCCCGTCTGCATTTGGGGACATGGCCTCTACTGTTGCACCACACTCTGACTCCGGTGTGAGCAGAGCTTCTGTTGGCAGCTCCTTAGGGACCGACCACCAAGGAGTTGAGGCAGAATTAATTCATCACCACCATTCTTTGGTGGACAGAGTGTGTCTGCACTCTTCTCAGACCTTTCTGGCTGTGGAGAAGTTCTTGCTTTCTGGGGAACTATTCTAATCTTGGGCTGTTTATGCTTTTGTTGAGCCAAATCTGCCACCTCATCACTTCCACATATTGTTTCCCTATTTGTGTTCTGGAATTGTTTCTTTGCCGATAATACATTTCCTTCTCATTGTCTGCTCTCTGGTCTCCTAATCAACCTTCCACACCCAGATCAAATATCCCCATTGGAGATATCTTTGTTAGATTCTCTAGATCAATAGTTATTCCCCCATTTCTGATCTTATGGCAGTTTCTGCTTATTTTTTTGAATCCTCACCAGAAGATATGCTTCTTGATTTTAAAGAGAAGGAGGGGGAGGGCGAGAGTAAGTTATGAGAGAGAAACATCTGTTGGTCGCCTCCTCAACACTCCCTGACCGAGGATCTGACCCACAACCTAGGTGTGTGCCTGGATGGGGAATTGAACCTTCAGTCCCTTGGTGTGTGGGACGATGCTCCAACCAACTGGACCACTTGGTCAGGGCAGCAGTTTATGCTTCTCTGTGTTCTTAACCTCTACTACATTTTTTGGTGTAGTTACTTGTTTGCATATTTACGTCTCTACTAGATTATGGTTTCCTCAAGGGTGAGAACTATGTCTATTAAACTCCCAGCTGACCTTCTGGCACATACTAAGCCTATTATAAGTGCTTTGTGAAATCACTAGAGCTAAACAGAGCAACTTGGAACTCCCGCTACGAGTGCGACCTTTGTATGTCTCAGCCACCTGTGACACCTGTCCAAATTATAAGGAAGGAATTTGGACTTTGACATCAAATAGAACCAGGTTGAATCTAGGTCCTGTACCTCCTACTTTCTAGATGTGCAGCCATGGACCAGAAATTTAAATACTCCTTTCATTCCCCTCTCTCTTGTCCTTCCTGGTCCCACCCCATTCCCATTCTCTCTCTCTTGCCACCTTTGCTTCTTAACTGTCCACTGGCAGCTGCCAGCAGGTCCATCACCGAGCCCAGCACTTGGCTAGTTCTTGCAGACAGCCCTGCCACACCCTATCTCCAGGGCTATTTCTAAAGTCTGAGGGTGACTCTGGAAAAAAAAAAAGGCTTTGAGATTATAAGGTACTGCTGCTTAATGTATCAGGGGCATCAAATTGGCCTTGAAAAATCCCTCCCAGAACCCAGCACTGATCTTTGAATTTAATGATGCAAATTGCAGCAAACAGAAACTCTTTAGGTCCACAATGGGGAAATGTCTTCAGGATGGTGGGGAAAGCCAGCACCAAATGACGACTTCTGGGCACCAGGAGCTCTGGGAGCCAGGTTTGCTTGGTGCCACCACTCACTGGAATGCAAGATATGAAAGCAGGAATATTTTCATGCACCAGCCCTTCATAAGCTAGAGGGTGTCCACCCCAGCAGGACCTTTGCCTCCTTAGACAGGAGGAAGGTTGAATATGAAATTTTTCCTTTCTTCCCTCCACCCCCGAGTTTACATTACATTAACAAAGGGGCCTTAAGCCCTGGCTACATTTAAACATTTTATTAGATAATACTTGGTTATGCCTGTGATATGAAGCCTGGGGCAAAACACTGGAGAAGATGCCAGAGAAACAAATACACAAAAAGCTTCAACGGATCTTTAAAGTATGTTCACCCATGTCTGCAGGCTTTAACTGTGCTCCAGAAGCCAACACTCCAATCTGTGGGGAAACACGGAGAAACCAAAATCCTGTAGGAGATGCTGAGCTTGAGTCTCGCCATTTCCAAGGTCAGCATTTGAGAAATCCTGTATTTTCAAAACTCGCGGCCCAGGGGATGGCGAGCATGGAATTCAAATTTCTTGTTCTGCCGTCACCTGCTGCTTCTGAGGTCGGCGAGACTTCCAGAACGCCCTCCTTTTTTATGTTTCCAGTTTATTCTGCACCAGATCTGAGGCAGTACCCACTTGCAAAAGCCCACGGACAGTGGCTGCTGTGCTGCCCCCTATGTCTGACAAGCTGCGACAAGCCGCGGGCAGGGAGAAGCAGGGGCAGGGATGCTGGGAAGAAAGAGGAGGTGAGACTCCAAAGGGGACTGAGGGAGGATCTGGAAAATGAGAGTCTTTCTTGTAAATCTGTAAGCGCAGTGGAAATATGTTGCTTTTGTTCATGCAGCATCACTTGGGTGAATCACTCCTTCTCAGCTACTGCATGCTTTTGAGGCGTGAGAGAAGCCAGGCGCAGGCGAACTTCCTTTGCTCCCAGATGCACACTCCACCCTCTCGGCCCGCCCCAGCTGTTCTGCCTCCACTGGATCTTGGTGACTGGTAGATGGGATAAAATGTGCTGGTGCCCTCGGGTCTTAGGAATTTGGGACTGCCTCTTGACCCCAGTTACATACTGCACACCCCCTTGAGCGGGCGAGCAGTACACCGCGGGCTTCAAAGGCGTGTTGATAAAAGAATGCACCAAGGTGGGGGCAGAGGTAGAGGTTGCTTGGTTTCCTGCCATCTCTGGGGCTTGCTCTCACTCTTCCATGAGGACTCTTGCTCCTCACTTTGTATGTTTGCTCACCAGAGAACATCTGGGGGTATTGAACTCCAGCAGGCCCTGTCTGCCAGGCAAATTTCTGAGCAATGAATTAGCTCTAACTGTGTACCAGAGATGGTCCGCTGCAGTGGACCATCATTAAGTGCAGTGACTCATTTAATCCTCACGCTTGTCCGGTGATGTAGGTCTCTTCTTATTCCCTCATTTCAGATGATGAAACACAGGCACAGAGAGGTAAGTAACTTGCCCAGACCTCTCAGCTGGTTAGTGCTGGCGTTGGGATCTGAACCCAGGTCACCGGCTCCAGAGTCCACCCACATACCCCCTTTGCAGAGCTTCCAGGGCCTTCTCAAGCAGCCCTCCGGACTGCTGCTGTGCCTCTTCCTGTTGCACAGAATGATTTGGAACTTGGAGAGATGAAAAACTCACAATGGCATTTGTTTTTGTCTTCTGCGTCCTTTTTAAAAAGCAAGTTGAGATCTTTTAAAGGCAGTGACTAGAAACACCAGTGAAACACAGGGAGGATGTGCTTGGGCAAGCTACTTAACGGCCCTGTGCCTCAGTTTCCTACCTGTCTAATGGGAATGGTAATGGCACGTTCCATAGCGTTGTAAGAATTAAGTAAGTTAATACATGCCAAATGCTTACAACAGTGCTACGCACACAGTAAGTGTTCAATCCACAGCCTCTTTTTCACCCCCTCCTCTTTTTCCTCCTCTTTCTTACTTCCTCAGGCAGTCCTTCCTTAAGCCCTAGGTTAGATCAGGTTTCATTGATAAGCTTTTCCCTAGTGCCACCCTTCCCATTTTATAATGCCTGCAATTGTGTGTGTGTGTTTAAAAACCACGATTTGAATCATTCTTGTAGATCTTCAACTGCACTAGCACCAGGCCCGCGCCTGTCTGGTGCATCACTGCCCCCGCCCCCCATGCCCATCACCGAGCTCAGCACAGAGCACATCCTCAGTGGGCATTTCTAGAATGGATCCTGTGTGGGGAGCTTCACCACCCCCTGGGACCAGCCGTGGGCCCGTGATCTCAAATCCATTTCTGTTTTTGGCAGTATAGCACAGCCCTGCCGTGTGCACAGCTGCCGCCAGCCCCTCTCGAAGGAGTCGGGAGAGACACGTCTGCCTGCAGCTGGATGCCGGGCACGGACCCTCCCGCGTGGCCCTCTGCCGAGGAGACCTCTGCTCAGTTCCTTTAGGCCCGTCAGCCTCCCGCCCACGGGACTTCTCGATCTAGCCTTGTCCCCTGGGCCTTCTCTCCGTCATACTTTCCAGTTTCCTCTATCACTTCTTCGCTCTTAAGTTTTTCTCTGTAACCTGCATTCTGCGGCACATCTTTCAGGTGATTTCCTGAGTTTTTTATTGTCAGAAGGACTAAACACAAGACCTTCCACCAGGTTTGGGCAATATGGACACGATCTTTTCCTTTGGTTCTTATCCATCACTCACCTGGAAGGCCTCTCTCTGCCTCCTCGAGTTGTTTCTTAGGCTGTGAAGTGCATTTGACAGGGACTGAAATCGACACCCCAGAACCCGGAGCAGCAAGCAGCAAGGCTGTGGTTGCTTAGAGGAGAGCAACTCCAGGGCATGTGGACTTTAAATGTTGCAAGTCCCTATTCCCTTAACCCCTCCCCCCACAAATGTCCTCCCTTTACCGCAGTCCTGTGTTTGCGATACAACTTTGATAAGAAACAGTATTTGAAAACTTCTAGTTTCCGTTTTCCATACATTGCTTTGCAAACCTCCAGCATCCCCAACGCCTTTTCTTATCTCTATTGCAGCAAAGTTTAATTTTTCCCCCGAACTGACAGAGAATGATGAGCGCAGGTCTGTGTGAACTCCCACTGACAGGACGGCAGGTAGACTTATGCCAGTAATGAGGTAAGAATAGAAGGGACTTTCTTTTGCTTGTAAAGAAACTTTCACACATGCCTCTCGAGAAACCTGCCAAGGCCTGCACCCAGAGCTCCAGAGCCACGTCCACAGTCGGAAGCACGATGGATAAGACGGGGGACAATCAGGAGAGGAAATCGAGCCTTCACTGCGCTTTGATTCCGAAGCGTCAGATCTCCCTGTTTTGGGCTTATTTCTCCTTTATGCGTTCCGTCTAGCACACATGGTCCTTTCCGAAGCACGTCTCTTGTGCTTTGTTTATTCAAACACCGTCTAGATGCAGCTTCGGTGGGCACCAGGGCGGGGGGCAGATAGGACAGACCAGGGTGCTGCCCTCACACAGCCCCCCACAGGCCCAGCCCACTCCAGCTTTTCTATTTCCTCTAGATCAGTCCCCTTCTCGTACTCTTTTGCTCTCCTGTCCACATTTACGGGCAAAACACAAAACCATTCTGCGACTTGGAGCAGCAGAGCTGCCAGTACAGGTTATGTTGTGGAGGAGCGCGGGCCTGCTTGGCCGTATGGTCAATCTGGACCAATTTTCAGAAGGCCAGGCCCTTTCTGCACTTCTACTTCTTTCAAATGAAAATAGCTTTATTGTTTTCACTGGTCATAAAGGTAGCAATCTGTCTGGTTTACTGGTTTAGAATTCAGACTGAGGTCAAGTCCCTTTTTGTATTTAAATAACATGGCTTGGGCAGCAGGTACTATTGCGGGAATGCGTTGACCTTCCTGGGGCTGGTTTTTTCTTCTTTCTATTTCCCCTTAAGCACTTCAGGATCTTACCTGGTGTGAGCAGCCCCTTCTAGTCAGGTTTTCTTTGTCAGGGAAATGCTCCATTTAAGTTTCCTTGGGAAAAGTCCATCATAGAGAATATAAAAGAGGCGCCCAGCCTTCCACAGTGCCACTTCCTCACATAATGACTGATTAGACTGGGGGGGCCTGGGGGAATCAAGGATGCCACTCAAGTCTCAGCAAGGTGACAATGACTCGGGGGGCTCTCTGACTGCAGGGAGTCACAGAGTGAAAGTGCAGTTGGCTCTTGAACAACACAGGGGTCAGGGGTGCTGACCCTCCCGCGCAGTCAAAAATTCATCTGTTGCTTTTGACCCCTCCAAAGTTACTTACTAGTAGCCTGCTGTTGACCAGAAGCTGTTCTGGTAACATAAGCAGTTGATTTAAATATACAGGGTCCAGCAGAAGTAACGCCATTGAGTGTGGTTGGCAGGGGACGTGACTGTCTCGCACGAGATGGACAGCAATTCGAACATTTCACCTAAAATGTGCTTGACTGTGATATTGTTATGTTACAGAGTTACAGGCTTATCATTTTGTAATAAAAGGTTTGCTATAGACCACCAGCTCATAAATAAGGGGCGTTATTTGTGCCAGACCCTGTATGTATATTTTTAATACAGGGGTGGGCAAAAGTAAGTTTACAGTTGTGAGCACACAATTTCTTGTATTATTTATTAATTTAAGAGATAAAATGATGAGTTGCGATGGCTTTTAAAAATTTCTTTTCACTTTTCAATTGCAGTTGACATTCAGTATTATTCTGCATTAGTGTCAGGTGTACAGCATAGCGTACAAAGTGATACTCTGACATTTTTAAGCACCTACCTGGCCCCAAACAGAGTTGGTGTTGTGGGTGCCTTCTCCAGACCTCCGGTTCCTGCGAATGAGGGTGAGGGTAGGTGCCCACCTCTGCGTGTGCCCTGCTTTCTTTCCCTTTCCTCCAAATCATTCTGTCTTTCCATGCTGTCTAGGTGTCCCTTCCCCCATGCTGTGCTCCTTCTGCCTCGTGAGAACTCACCTGGCCCTTGTGGCTTCCTCCGTAATAGATCCACGGGCCATGTGTGTCTGGATTATATGGAAGCGTAATCAGGAATGAGCTTTCTTTCCCAGCTGTGAATTCTGGTGTGATGGAATTGCTCTGTAGGAAAAAATAAAGAGTGCTGATGTAGAAATGAAAACCAGCCCTGCCTGCTGCTGCGGGCTTCATCTGGCATTTACATAAGCCTGCACAGAAGAGTCCACCCAGCTTCCCAGGCTGCACTTCATTCACCTCCTAGGGCTCTGAAAAGCAGGAGAGGGGCCCAATCTATTGGTCTTTGTATAGCAGATGGAGAAACCGAGGTTGTGCTTGATCTTGCCGAGAAGTCACTGAAGCCAAGCCCAACCTTTCATCCTGAGTTCAAGCTCCAACAGGAGAGAGCTGTCCAGTTCCCTGTTGGGCACCTGTGGGTCAGGTCTGAGGTCTGCCTACCCCCTTACCTCGCATCAAGAACCTCAGGCCAATGGCATGAGGAAATGACCTAAAACCTTTACTGTGTGCCTGGCTGGGCCAGTTTTTGATAAAAGCAGCTGACCATGGAGAGTGTCCCTGGGTGAAATGCCTGGATGGAAAGACAGTTCAAATTGAGTAATGAAGAGGCAAAAACCTAGAGAGTTTATGGGGTAGGAAGCTGTTGACACAGAACCAAGGTTGTCTGTTGGCTGGTTATTTCTAAGTACTTGGAGCTCCTAGAAGGAAGCACTCCTTTCTCCCGGCTCCATGTCTGCCTGTGTCTGCCTGTGGCTAGGAGGCTGTCCTTCTCCATCCAGGGCTTCATTCTTACACGTCAGCTCTTCACACAATTGTCCCTGGGTCCCGGTTGGAGGGAAATGCACAGTCCCATCGCAGGGTTTGTGTGCTTGCTGTTCACCCTGCCTGGAAGCTTTTGCTGAGTCTTAGTCTGCGTGCTCCCTCACTCCTTCTACCGTAGGTCTCGGCTCCAACGGCATCTCCGCAGAGACGCTTTCTCTGATCACCCTGCTCATACTAACACCTGCACCGATCTCTCTCTCTGCTTCATTTTTCTTCAGAGCCATTAATACTGCTCGTCTGTCTGTCTACCTACTCATCTATCATCTACACATTTTTTTTTTTGTCTCCTCCATGAAGCTAAAAGCTCCATGAGTAGAGTAGAAGCTTCCTGGTCTTGATCACAGCTGATCTCTAGCACTTAGCCTACTGCCTGGCACGTGATTTGCTCAACATTCAAATATTTGTCAATGGACGAATGAATGCGTGAACTCTGTGTGCCCATAGCAACCTCTTCTCACCTCTATTCTAGCCCTTTCACACACTCTTGTTTCTCCTTCTGTCTTCCCCTTGAGAGTTCAAGTTCCTCCGGAGCAGGGAATACTCCTTTCCTTCCTTTAACACAGTTGCTTAGTTAGTCCCTTAGCTCAGAATCTGGCACCATGTGTGCTTAGAAATTTGATGGACCAGTAACCAACTGACTGGCTGGATGTCCAGCTGAGAGACAAGATGGAGCAAGGTCATGGCTGTGAGGACAGAGGGGGGCCAGATTCTGCAGCAGCAGCAATTGGTAACACCTCGCCTAGGAGAGTTTGTTTTGACTGTGACCGTTCAGCCAGAGGGATGTGTGGGCGGTGAGGTTAGCTGAGGTACCACACACAGGGGAAGGTGCAGGTTGCGAGGCAAAGACGGGAGGTAACTTGTCCTAAGTCCTAAGTCTTTCTATGACCTTGAATAAGAGCCGGTCTCTCTGTGTTCCTTTTTTTCTGCCTGTGAAATAATAATTTTTACTCCCACCTCCTTCATGAGGATGTTATTTGAATAAATAAATAACTTGTCAAATAAATCTTGAGTGCCTATTATGTGCTGAACTTTCTGCCAAGACAACGGATAGAAAAGATGCTTATGTGCTTTGCCCTTTCTGTGTCTATTTGCCTTTCTCCACTGGTGTCGTTTCTCTCTATCTCACTTTATAAAGAGAAGTTGTCGTTGTCAGGGTGCCACTGAGCAGATCCTCTTCCGCAGAAACTGGTCCCAGGATTTCCTCTAAGGCCCCGTGGTGCTGGCTCAGGCAGAGTCTGACTCAGCACATAAACGGACACTAGAGCTCTTGCCTTCTTGGCAGGGGGAGATGTCATGGTTGCTTTCCACCTCAACCAGTAACTCTTTGGCAATGGTAGAGCTTCTCTCCGGGGTCCTATTGACTGCATCAGCCTTTTTCTTCCCTGAACATGTTTTTTAGCATAGGGTATATTCGAATTTAGATGCCAAATGAGTGTCATTGGGTGACTGGCTCAGGTCAAGTGCATACCTTGTTTGAATGTCATTATTCCTTCTTAGTCAGAGTTCTTTTTACTCGGGTTTTCTTTGTCAGTGAAATGCTCCATTTAAATTTCCTTGGGAAAGGTCCATCATAGAGAATATAAAACAGGAGAAGCTGTTTGGTAACCTCGGGGAACTTATTATTCCTGGTTCACAGTCTAATTTTTGCTTTGCTTCCTCTCCCTGGATGTTTTTAAAAAGGAAATACTATTAGAATTGAAATGTAAAAATCTGAAGAAGATCAGCAAATATGGCACAAATGTGGGGTCAATAATTATTTGAGCATGTGTTTTGTCTTAGAGCTTCCTAGTCACCAAGGCAAAAAGGGAAAAAAGCAAATGCACACTCTCACTATCACAGAGAAGCACTCTGGCTCCTTAGAGGAGACTTAATTTCTCTTGGCATAAAATTATTTTAAAAAATTGTGGGAGGGTTTTATGTACATTATTAGAGTTTTATGATGAATTTGGAAGTGGTATTTAGGAGCTATTTCACTTGTAATGATCAAGGGTGTCACATGAGAGTCCAACTCCTCAAACTGCTGTGCCAGAGAGAAACCAGCATAAGGAGAACATGTTGACTTGGGTTGTTCTAACGTCTTCAGAATAGAGCTTGGGAATCCCTGACAGCCTGTCTCCAAGGGTAATTCACCAGCATTCTAATGGGGAGCTTGTTGAAATGCAGATCCCCAGGCCCCATCCCAGAACTGAATATTAGTTTATGATCCTCCAAGACCGAGGCTGAGACCAGGATCTGAGTGAAGTAGGGGTGCTGCAGGAAACACAGCAGGGGTGTGCAGAAGGGAATAGAGAAGACAGGCAGTTTATGTGTTGTTAGGCCACCTACCATTGAGGGGAAGCTAGAAGTTAATGCCTTGGGGAAACTTTGTGGCCAGAGTGAACTTATCACCCCCCAGAGGCAAGAGATCTGTGGTATTTACACACCAACTGCCATTACTCCTTAGATGAAGGTGGCTTCTGGGGACATTAAAATCCCAGCACCTCTTTCCTGATACACAGGTGGGCCACACAACTTTGGCAGCCAGGAAAACTCATGCAGGCCAAACCAGGCAAAGAAACACAGGACTGAAAGCTAAACCTCTGACAGCATTTGCTATGGTGGGGAAGGGGAGTATGTTCATTTGCTAGGGTGGCCACAACATAGTACCACACAATGGGTGTTCCAACCAACAGAAATTTATTGTCTCATAGTTCTGGAGGTTAGAAGCCCAAGATCAAGGTGTCAGCAGGGTGGGTTATTTCTGAGGTCTGTGAGAAAGAATCCCTTCCATGCCTCTCCTCTAGCTTCGTATCCTGGCAATCTCTGGTGTTCTTTGCCTTTTGCTGCTTTACCTAATCTCTGCCTTTACCTTCACATGGCATTCTCCCTGTGTGCTTCTGTGTCCAAATTATTCCTTTTTATAAGATATTTTACACTTGATCTTAGCCAAAAGGCCTAGAAGCAATTATTATAAAGTATCCTAACTCTGGAAATTAGCTAAAAGCACATTAAAATCTAAGGCAAGTTTGCTCAAGAAAAGCAGCTGAATCTTCATAAGAAGTGAGCCTTGTGGTGTTTTAACTTGCTTTAATTACATCCCTTTCCCCCATGTTTGTGATAGCCTTGAAAACACACAGCCTTGCTACCATAACAGCTGTGAAAACCATCAGTTTAGCAGCCATTGGAGGAGGCAGAATGGGACTGGAATTCCCTAAAAGCCTCATTGTCAGTGTTCGACCTACCTGCAGTCTTGCTGAAATGATCCATTCTTAGGACATTATTTGACTTGACTCAGAATTCACTCTGCAAATAGCCATACTGACAAGGCATTTGTTGAAAACAATGAGTGACAAGTATTTACCATCACACTCCTGAGATGGTATTACCAGTTAAGGCTACCAGGGGGTGACCACAAATTAAAAACAAAACAAAACAAAACAAAAAACCTAGGGCACAGGTGGCAAACACAAGGCCCGTGGGCCAAATCCAGCTCTCTACTTTGTTTTATCCGGCTGGCACCTTGTTTTTACCCGGCGGCAGTGCTGAGCTCCTTGTGTGTAGTTAAGGAGTAGTTACGTTTATCCAGTCCTAAAATTCCATTCAGCCCTTTGAAGGCAGCCGCGAGGATGGTGTGGCCCCTGGTGAAAGTGAGTGGGACACCCCCGGGCCAGGGCATTAGATGTCCAGAGGGGCTCTGTAAACTGCCAGCAGACACATAGAATATGTGTCCCAACGCACACACACACAGCCCTTTTGCAAAGACTGGGAGACTGACTGGTATTAAGAGGTTAAGGAAACCTCTGTCTAATAATTAGCTGACCACTAAGCCATTGAGCAGAGATTTCAGGGGATGCATAGGGCAAAAGAATACAGAATTTATAGGATTAGTCCAGGAAAGTCACTGAACCGACAATCAGAAGCAGCAGCAGGAACAACAATAACAACAAATTGTAGGGAGGGGAATCTGATTACTGGAATTGACACATTATATTATTTAAATTTCCAATTTTCAAAAAAAGAAATTATAAGAGACATAAAAGAACAGGAATGTATGACCCATACATGAGAAATAAGCAATAAATAGAAACTGTTACTAGGTGTTCAACTTATTAGAAATAGACTTTAAAGCAACTATTATACATATGCTCAAAAAACTAAAGAAAATCATGTGTAAAGAACTAAAGGAAAGTATGAGAATGATATCCCACCAGACAGAGAATATCAATAAAGTGATAGAAATGATAAAAGAGACCCAAATAGAATTTCTAGAGATGGGAAGTAGAATAACAAGTTATATATTATATATTAATATTAATATTTTATATTATATAAGATATATGTTTTATATAATATAAAAATATAGGGACTAGATTTAAACTGGATGAAGGCAGAATGAGTGAACTTGGAAGACAAATAAGTTGCCATTAGTCAGGAATAACAAAAAAGAGAAAAGTGAACAGAGCTTCACGCACCTGCGAGACATCATCAAGTGAATCAGCACAGGCATAGTGAGAGTCCTTTAAGGAGATAAGAGAGAGCGAGGGGCAGAGAGAGTATTTGAAGAAATAATGGCCCAAACGTCTCACATTTGACAAAAGCGTTAATCCGCACATCCAGGAAGCTCGATGAGCTCCGGAGGATAAATCGAAGAGACCCGTACCAAACACGTGATGGTCAAACTGCCCACAGACAGAGAGCACCTTGAAAGTGGTACCTTGACAGCGGCAGGAGAGACGTGACTCGTCTTGTACAAGGGTCCCCAGTGAGATTAACTGAATTCTCACCTGGGTGGTCACAACATTGAAAGAAAGAAAACTTGTGAACCAAAAGTTCTATATCTAGCAAACGAACCTTTACAAGTGAAGGAGATATTAAGATATAGCCAGAAAAATAAAAACAGAGAATTCATCACCAGAAGACCAGCTCTACAAGAAATACTAAAGGATGTTCTATGGGCTGAAATGAAAGAACATTATACACTAACTTGAATTTACATGAAGAAATAAAAAGAGCTCCGGTAACAGTAACTCTTTAGGTAAATACGAAAGACAGTTCAAATGTGTTTTTGTCTGTAACTAATTTCCTTTGTCTGATTTAACAGACAAGTGCATAAAAAATTACAAAGCTATGTTGGTGAGCTTATAAAGTATACAGATGTAATTTGTATGACAAAGATAGTACACAGGAGGGCAGAGGGTGTGGGATTATCATGGAGCAAAGTTTCTATATAGTATTGAAATGAAATTGTGTTAATCAACCAGGTTGTTTTAAGTTAAGACGGTAATTGTAATCCTCACAGCAACTACTAAGGAAATAACTCAGAACACAGAGTAGAAGAAACAAATGAATTAAAACAGTATGCAAGAAAATACCTATTTAACATAAAATAATGCAAGAGAAGAACAAAAAAGACATCATATATACAAAATCTCCCCAGCAAAATGGTATCAATAAATCCTATTTTATCAGTAATTGCATTAAATGTTAATGGATTAAAGTCTCCAATTGAAAGGCAGATATTTGCAGAATGGATAAAGAACTGTGACCCAAGTATATGCTGTCTATAAGAGATATACTTTAGGTTCAAAGACACAAATAGGTTATAAGTAAAAGAATGAAAAATATATATCATTTAAGCAATATTTAAAAGAACACTCATGTAGCTATATTATCAGACAAAATAGACTTTAAGACACAAATTGTTACTAGAGACAAAGAAGGACATTTTATAATGATAAAGGGGTGAATTCATCAGAAGACATAACAGCGATAAACATTTACTTACCTAACAACACAGCCCCAAAGTACATGATATGAACACTGACATAGTTGCAGGAAGAAATAGACAATAAAAATAATATTTGGAGGCTTTAATAACCCATTGTCAATAATGAATACAATAACCAGACTTAGGATCGACAAGGAAATAGAAGATTTCAAAAACACTATGAATCAGTCTGACCTAACAGACACTTCAGCACACTGCAACCAGCAACAGCAGAATACACATTTGTCTCCAGTGCGCATGGGACAGTCTCCAGGATAGGTTACATCTCAAGCCATAAGACAAGCCTAAATAAACTTGAATTGAAATCACACAATATGTCTGTCACCACGATGGAACCAATTAGAAATCCCTAACAGAAAAAATTGGGGAGATTTACAAATATGTGGAAATTAAACAAAGTACTCCTTAATAACCAATGGACCAAAGAAGAAATCACTAAGGAAATTAGAGAATACTTTGAGGTGAATGAAATTCAAAACATGTCTAAACTATGGATGCAGCTAAATCAGTGCTTAGAAGAAACTTTGTAGTTTTTACCATCTACATTAAAAATGAAGAAACAGCCTGAATCAATATCCTAAACTTCTACCTTCAGAAACTGGAAAATGAAGAGCAAACGAACCCAAAGAAAACAGAAGAAAGGAAATAATAAGGACTAGGGCAGAAGTAAATGAAATAAAGAGTGGAAGAACAATAGAGAAAATGTATAAAACAAAATGTTGTTCTTTGAAAAGATTAGCCGAGCTGACAAGCCTTAAACTAAACAGACCAAGTGAAAAAAGAGAAAGGATTCAAATTAAATTAAAACCAGCAACAACAGAGAGGATAGCACTGCTGACCTACAGAAATAAAAACAAAGCTTATAAAGGAATACTATGGACAACTAATGCCCACAAGCTAGAAAGTCTAAATGAATTGGACAAGTTACTAATCTCTGTTCACAGAGTTGCTAGAGTCAGTTTCAGTAGTGTGTGAATACACACACACCACTGAGCTGTATACTTTAAAAGGGTGAACTTTAATCACATGCAAATCATGTTTCAACAAAGCTGTTATTAAAAAATCACAACGTTTTCTTTTTTCTTAACTGTCACGAAGAGTGAGTAGTAACTTGGGCATTTTCCAGGATACAAACAACTGTCCTTTGAGTATCTCTATTATGGGCCATTGTAATCTTTTTTTTTTTTTTGGTGGAAAGTAGAGGGAAATAATGGAGAAAGCTTTTTAGGATGGCAGAGTCAATCAATGTATATTTGTATCTCACATTAGTTTAATTACTTCTGTCAGTGTCTCTTATGGTCCTTTGTTTTTGCTTGTGCCTTCTGCTGTCAAACTTTGAAGAGTTACATTACTTCTTTGTAATTGTAGATTTTTTCTGCAATACACCATTAAAACTCTGAATACTTTTCAAAATATTATATAGTTTTTATCTTATTAGTTTATATGCCAATTTTCTAAATACAAAGAACGTAGAAGAAATGGTTCCCCAAACCGGTTTGGGCTTTTAATACGAAGATTCATTTCTACGTGGCTTACAGAAATACGTCCAAGGGCATTATTGCACCGAGGGAGGATGATCCAGACCGTAAAATTTCTATCTCCATTCCTAGGTTCATCATAACGTATTAGAAACACAGACCTTAACTCCCCAATTTTTCCACTCTCGTGTAGTACAAATTGCTTCCAGATATTCTAGTTTCAATTTGAAATATTATGTTCATAAAACTCCAAGGAGCACAATTTCTTTGTAGCTCCTCTCCTGTCATCACCGCTGCTGTGCATAATTTATACAGCATCTCTGACACTCTTTGCGCTTTGTGCAGCTGAGATTTGTGTCAGGTCTTTACCCCGAAGAACTCAGAATTCAGGATCTAAAGCTCTGCGCATTATGAACAATAAAGCAAGACGGGATGGTGGTGGGTGGAGGCTTCAAGGTCTCTAAATCTTCTCTAACAAGATTCTCAAACCATCATTGCAATGGGCCCTTTTTGTACTTAGTAGCTAGAATTAAAAATGGGACCTTAGGCAACCCCAGTTCCTTTTCCCCTGTAACTATGAAAACTTGTCGGGCTCTACTTTCTTAATTTTTATGAAAACTAACAGGTGGCAGGTTGTCTAATTCAGAACAGTGAGTGTCTACTCTCGGGTACCACGATATGCATTCTCTAATCCAGCATGTACATTTCTTGTGGGAATAGCCTATGTGGTTTACATTTTGAAGTTACTTTTACATTGTTAGAAACATAATTGTGTAAGTCACTATTTTAGTGTGGAGTAATAAAGAATCTCTAGTCAAACATTTTTAAACAAACAAAAAAGGGAATTTGTGGACTTAACAAAATTTTAGGGGGTTGTCACTTTCAGGGAGGGTTGTATTCAGTGTTGAATGATGTCACAAATGATTTTCAGGGCGTGGGGTGATTCCATCCTTCGTGTTACTTCCCATGGCTTGTTTTTATGGTTATTAGCTCAGCCTACTTCTCTCTCTCTGCTTCTGCATCTCTGTCTCTCTCTGTCTCTGTGTTCCCAGCAAACGTCATTGGTTTTAACTGGGCCCCTTATCCATTCGAGACTCATCGTGGTAGCTGAAGAACGTGATGTTTTCATTAGCCAGGCTAGATGTGGGGTTAATGTGATCTAAACATCATCAAGTGAGAGTGAGAGAAGGGTTACATTTTATTGAACCAAATTGGCTGTTGTTTCTCCTACTGAATGAGGCATGCTGGGTAGTCTATCACCATAGGTAATCATTTACCGATAGATACATCTGGATCATTTAAATGATGAGGGATTTATCTAACCCTCATCAGAATCTGCAGAGAAGGTAAAGCAACATATTTATTTCTATGAAGTCAATATTGACTAAGAGTGCTTGCTAATGCAGAACTGTCCAGAACCGTTAGTATTAACAACCTTATTTTCAAGTTTAAATTAATCAGAAGAAAGTTACCCATGGACGCACGCAGAGTTCATGGGTCCCTTCAGTCAGTTACCTAGATCCGCGTCACCTGTTCGGCCAGTCTTCTGGGGGCAGAGTCTGGTTTCCTGTGCTTGGTGCAAACAGTATCTGGGCCCTTGATCAAGGTGGGTGCTGTGCGGTGATGCTATTGGAGGAGGGTCGTCAGCAGAGGTCGTGCTTCAGTGCGGGACAGCGAAGTGCAAGGCTGGCCACAGGACCTGACATTTCTCATAATAAGTCCCACCACTTCTGGATGGGGTGCTGTAAGTTAAGGAGATCTTTGTTCTTCCTTCAGGCCAATTCCATCTCAAGGTAGGACATTTGTTTTTGAGTTGAAGGTGTAGTTAGACGGAACTTCCCGGAGAGACCTAGCCTGCCTCCTTTGCGCCGCGTTCTCTGAGGTCCCAATTCCCCATTCACCAGTTAAATCCCAACTCCAGGTTAACTGCGCCTCTTAATTTGTAGACAAAAATAACAGTTAAGTAGCGGAGGAAGCATGCCCTTATGGGAATACTCGAATGCTGTGCTGGAGTCTCGGTGGGACCACCTGAATCAATTTGAAAACAGTTTTTACCAGCACAGGAAGAATTTTCTGCAAATGCTTGTGTTTGTGAACTTGTTTACCTCGGCGGGAAACTGCAGCAGATCACAACTGGAAGGGTATTTACTTCTTTCCCCTGAATCATACTCAGTGGTAATTATTGGAATCCAGATTTCGGTGTTGTTGTTTGAAGATGTGGTAAGTAAACTTGGATTGCATTCAGGCTCCCAAGACCTAGATGAAATAGGACAGGTATGATTTCAAATGATTTCTGGAAGGAGAGAACAGACCTGGAAGAGTTCCAGAGTGTGAGCCCCTCAAGACAAAGTCTTTCCCTCTTGCTTTGGGAGGAGTGCTCCCCTTCTGAGCATGACGCGATTCAGAACAGCGAAGATGCTTTTATGTTTATTTGACTCCACTTACTCAGTCACAGTGGTCTGTAGATATATTTTAGGAAGAATCTGCAGGAAAGGTTTGGTATAAAAATTTCCTTTGTCTTGGTCCTGCAACTGACAAGCGTTTCAGTGGGCCAGGGTATCCGCTTTCTTGGTAATCCCAGGGAATCACAATTTTACTGTACCTGGCAGGAGGGTGTGGGTGGCTTATACAGAGCCGGAGCTGTGGTTTGTCTGGAATTAAAGGCCCAGAGTGCTGAATTGGGATGCATCTTGGGGGCTTGTTCAGTATTTTTGTACTGTGGAGATTAAAAATAATTTTAAAATCTTTTCTTTGACATTGTAGGATGATAGGTAGCCAGAGAAAGCCACCTGGGACACCTCTAAGGAGCATAAGAGAAGTTTGCCACAGCTCAGTCTCATGAACTTAGTTCCCCTTTCTGAGTCTACTAAGAGAAGAGTCTTTTCTTACCGGTGTGGATTCGTGTTAAAAAGGCGTGGCAGTAAAAGCACTGTTCACAAAATATTTTCTTTGTTCTCCTACATTTTCCATCACACTTGCAGGAAAGCAAGGCCAGGTGACTGTGTTATGCTCTGAACAGATGTTGCATTTTTCTGTCCTGGGCTAAGACATAGAGAGTTGGTGTGAGATTTCTGCGTCCTCTCTTTTTGCTGCTGCAACGTAGAGGCCTTGTGCTTCACGTGGTACAGCTGCACTTGGTGGAGTTTCAGTCTTTGTGTGAATGTGTGGAGCCCTAGCCCTCCCACCTCTGATGGTCTTATAGGATGTTAAGACATAGATTTTGGGATTCTTCATCTCTGCTGCATAATCCTGCCTAATATAGCAAGTGCATGAGATTGCCTTAGGGAAATAGAATGCTAATTTTGGAATGCACAATGGTAAATGTAACTGTTTCAGGGCTAGACATCTCAGTCCTTAGGTCAGTCCATTCTTTTCCTTAAAGCAGACCATGTGTCAGTTTCCTGTGGCCACTACCACAAACTGCTGTGAAATGGAGGGCTTCAAACAAGAGCAATTTCTTCTCTCACAGGTCTGGAAGCCAGAAGTCCAAAATCAAAGCACTGGCAGGGACACGTTCCTCCTGAAGGCTCTAGGGGAGACTCTTCCTGGTCTCTTCCAGCTTCTGGTGGCTCCTAGCACTTCTTAGCTCATGCCAGCGTAACTCTAATATCTGCTTCTACCTTCATATGGCTTCGTTTCTTTGTCTTGGTGCCTCAAATTTCTCTCTCCTTTCTGTGATAAATCCAATGACACGAGACATTGACCCTAATCCCAGATATTTCATCTTGAGATACTTAATTTAATTACATCTGCAAAGATCCTATTTCCAAATCAGGCCACATTCACAGATACTGGGTGTTAGGACATATCTTTTTGGGGGACACAGTCAAACCCACTGTAGGCCTCATGGGAAAGAAAAGAACAATCAACCTGTTGCTTGTCAGCCTGGACTCCAAATTAAGAAGTTAGCAGGAGTATTCTATTTCCTTAAGTTGACTTTTCTCCTCTGTTCTCTGATCCCTTTTAATTAGCCTTAAAGTCATAACTCAAAACTTATTTTTCTTACTTCTAAATTCTTTGATGATTCCTCAGCAGAAACTGAAGTACAAACAATGTCAAGGATTCGCCTCAGTGGTGAGGCAAATTTCTTGACTTTGTAGCTGCTTCCTTCATCACTTTGTTCCCAGCCCATCTTCTACCCTGTAGATTTAATGGGATTTTTTTTTTAACATCCTGAAAACCTTGAGATTCTTAGGAGAATCTTAATAAAGCATTAGCAAGGTGTTGCTATATATGCTAGAAGTACTGGATAATACATTCCTTTTTAAATTCTTTTTCAGATTTTCTGTTGTTCCCTGAGAATTTTAACAATATGTAGGATAACATTTGCTTTTTTCTATCACTATTTTTTTCTTTATTTCTGACAGTCTTTTTGATGTAGTTGCTTCTGGCATAAAGACCTGCCAAGACAACTCTTTTCCCCTATTTCATGCCATGTGGCAGTCACAGTTAGGGGAGGAGTCTGCACTGGATACAGGGTCCTTGGCTTTTATTTCGTATTCATTGTAAGAATGCTTATCTTTTTTCTGAAGCTACAAAATTGTAATCAGTTTGGATCTTGGACACATAACTTTTACAGTCAGGAGGAGATTACTTTGTGGTACACTCTATTTGGTTTTGTAATCCAACGGACCTCCTCAATTTTCCTCCGAAGCTGGAGGGCTGGATGGCCCAAGAGGTGGCCTGCTATCAGCAATGCTGACCTGATTATGTTAAGGGACAACTGTCAGGACAGCGTCTCATACCCATGCAGCTGAGAATGGAGATAAGCATCATGTCAACAAATACGAGTTTTATTAAAGAAGGTCTACCTTTTGGCTAAGGGTAGAAGAAGAGTGATGGAAAAGGCCTGAAGCTAACTAGAAAGGTGGATTAATCATCAGTCTACAAACCTAGCATTGTACTCCCCCATGGCTGGTGTAGCGGCTTTCTCCAACAGACAAAATAAATGCTTCTTGGCCCAGCCACCTGAGAAAGAAGGGTCTTTTTTATTTGCTAATTCTGGGCTGGTGTTATGGTTATTACGCAATTAAAGTTGGGGTTAGTAAATATGGCTGTGGATAAAGCCAGTGGATTTCCCACTCCAGTGGCAGGCATTGGTAATTGATCTTTCTACTCTTTCCCACTGGGCCTGGAGCAGCCCCAGACGCCTTAAATCAGGGCCCTACTTGCCAAGCTGTGGTGAATGAGTTAGAATATGTTAACACTCCGGTGGGTGAATTTTTGGTAAGAATTCCTTCATGTGTATAGATGGGAAGATAGAAGATGACTCAACAAAATATGTTCAAAATGCACTAAAAGCAGGTAAAGTCAGGAGCAGTATTTCTTGTTAGAGTCCAGTGGTCTGCACTGTGGATATTTTAGGGGAATGTGTGTGAGGCTAAGAGCTGAAATTGAGGAGGACCTTTGGTGGGAGTGGGGAACTAGGAAAGTAGGAATTTGTCTTAGACTGGATCCCAGGGGTCAGGACGACAAGAGGCACCTTCCGGTCACTTTCTGGAATGTGGGAAGGAGCCAGCCAAGGCCCTGGCTGGGGTTTGACAGCCCACACAGGACCAGGGGGACAGTTTATTGAGGAAAAGGGATTCTGAAGCTCATTTTCTTCACTGTGATTTACTGGTATGATTAAGACCACAGATCTGGGCTTTGGAGACCCAACTATTTTTACACCATTTGCATCTCTGTAATTATTCCTTTTTTCTCTCTTAGATTTAAAGAAAAAAAAACTCCGCATGAAAATGTCAGGTTGTCTCAGGAATGATGTGTTTGTTCATTCGCAGGGCACCGTTTTACAAGGAGAGCTACGGAGGCCCCTTCTGTGGGAGCAGAGTCAAGGTAAGAAAACTGGAAGGAAAAAATAGATCCTGTCTTGGATATTGAGAATGTGTGTTTCTGTAATTTCACCTTGTACCTGCCTGCTTTCAAGCGTTATCCCACCAAACACCTAAGGGGGAGGATCAGATTCTGTACTATTCAAATGCTCTTTTTGGAAGAGCAAAGAAGAGCCGCAGAATGCTTCCTTCCTTCCTGGGGACCACAGGAGGAAAGTTGGGGCTAATCAACCCAGTGCCCGAGGCCCGAGCGGCCTCCTCTCTCAACCTTATCTTTGTCGCAGGACCCGAAGGAAACTTTGGTGGTGGCAGATGGCAGGCAGAGGAAGTGATCTTTCTCTCTCTGGGCAGAGGCCTGCTCTAAAATACTGGCTGGGGAAGGACAACACCTGGAAAACGTGCCGCCACCACCGTATTCTCTGTCCTGGCAGACACTGCTAATTAGTTCTGGTGCTTTCTCACTGACCTTACATCAAGGGTCGCATTCTCGACATGGCACTGCGCACAGCCCCCGGCAGTCCATGATATTTGATGTGTGGGGGAGATGTAATTACCATTCCTGAAACAGACTGCCTCTCTTTGAGTTTCCAGAAGGCAGAAACCAAGTCCTGCCCCTATTTGTCTCTGCTATAGCACGTACCTACTTTCCTTAGACTGAGACGTCGCTCAGGAATTGTTGTGAATGGCACTGGGCTGGCGGAGTGCTGAGGATGACTTCCTCATCTCCCAGTCCAGCCTGTTACAACCAGTTCGTAGCTGTGAGAATGTCCCTCCTGACCCTGATGGCCAACTTTTGGTTGATCTCTTGTAGGAGGGACTTTAGTGTTGTACATCGTGTGGCTACCATTCTGCGGTTCATCATTAAAGAGGAGCTGTGGAATACATTTCTTTTCAAGAACTTAATCTCTTTAGACTGCTCTCCCCACCACACTTGTCCATGACCCTGAGTCCTTTTTCCTTTTTTTCGGTCTTTCTACCCCCGACCTCCACCCCCCAGCTGTCATCCTGCTGTCCGTCTATGAGTCTGTCCCCATTTTCCTTGTTGGTCCAGTTTTTTCATTAGATTCCACATGTCAGCGAGATCATGTGGTGTTTGTCTTTCTCTGACTGGCTTATTTCACTTAGCATAATGTTCTCCAGGTCCATCTATTCTGTTGCAAAGGGTAAAATTTTCTTTTTTTATGGCTGAGTAGGATTCCATTGTGTAAATGTCCCACAGGTGTTATACCCACTCATGCCCTGATGAATGCTTGGGCTGCTTTCATATCTTGGCGATTGTAAATAATGCTGCAATGAACATAGGGGTGCTTATGTTCTTTTGAATTAGTGTTTTGAGTTCCTTCGGATATAGTCCCAGAAGTGGGATCGCTGGGTCAAACGTCAGATCCTTTTTAAATTTTTTGAGGTATCTCCATGCTGTTTTCCACAGTGGCTGCACCAGCCTGCATTCCCACCAACAGTGCAAAAGAGTTCCCCTTTCTCCACATCCTTGACATTAAACTAAAAAGTTTTTACATAGCAAAGGAAATCATCAACAAAATAAAAAAACAACTCACAGAATGGGAGAACATATTCACTGATCTGATAAGGGGTTAATATCCAAAATTTATAAGGTACTTACAAAACTCAATACCAAAAAAATGAACAACCCAATTAAAAAAATGGGCAAAGGACCTGAACAGGCACTTCTCAAAGGAGGACATACAGACAGCCAATAGACATATGGAAAGATGCTCAACATCACTAATCATCAGAGAAATGCAAATTAAAACCACAATGAGGTATTTTGTTTTTATTAACAAATACGTTTCTACTTTCCAGCCAATAGACTTGCCTACCCTCCTACTCCCAGTGCTAAGTAGAGAGTCAGTTACTTATGTGATGTTCAATAAGGTACATTTTAATTTATGTATTGGGTCCCCATGCTTTTCAAAAGGCTCTTGAACTTGAACAACTCGTGGCCAAATCTCTTTTGTTTTCCCAAGGACAAAATGAGAGGGAAGTAAATTAACCGCAAAGAGCCATACTTAGGTTACCCAAAAGCAGAATTCCTTTCTAGGGAGAGTGGATGAAAATTAGAATAGAAGTTCAAATTTCTATTTCTTTGGGACAGCTTTTAAATACATTCTAGCCTGAAGGCCAGAAGAGACTCAACAACCTCTCTAAGTCCCTCCGATACTGGGGACACAATCTTTTTCGAGAAGAAAGAAACCCTGGAGGGCAATGGCTGTTATAAGCAATTACTTATATCACAGAGTGTTGTTATCCCGTGACCAATGGCTAAATGGGAACAGGGTAAGACTCTCAGGGGCATCGTGAGAAATGTAAGTAAAATCTTAAAGGTCAGGGAGTTACATCCATTAAGTGTGGTCTCCTGGAGATGAGTGAATGCACTTACAACGTTGCTAATATTTTACCCAGAGTTAAGGACCCATTAGCATTTCTATTTGCAAGAGTAGGTTTGCCTAGATCCCGGTACACACATGTGTTCTCCTTGGCTAACATGGTGTGTTTCTTGGGCTTTTATTTTTCTTTCTCCTTCTCAGCCTCAATTGTTAGGAGATAGTGGCAGAGTTTCTAAATACAAGCCATTGATTTTTTTCTTAACTGACTGTGATTCCTTAAGTGAAAAATCTTTCTTGTGTAAAGGATTGACTGAGAGAAGGATTTGTAATTTCAATTTATAAATCTCTTTTAATTTCCCAGTTCCTTGGTTGCCTGGAGGAGAAGTTAGTAAATTCTTTTTTTAAAAGCATTGGAACAGATTCTCCAGCTGTTCTTCAAACCCATTTTCTCTTCCTTCTTTGCATATATTCAGACCCTATTTTCCAGCCCCTCTCACAGTTAAGTGTTGCCACATTCCTGAGTTCTGGCCAGTAAGATACCAACAGAGGGGAGAGATGTTGGTGCTGCTCAGTGGGTGGTCCGCAGACCAGCAGGGGCAGCGCCACTGGGAGTGTGTTATCAACGCAGGCGCGCGAGCCCCGGTCCAGGTGCACGGGGTCAGGATCTCTGCGTGCCGCGTCCCAGGCCGATCTGATGCATGCTATAGTGTGAAAACCCTGACACATGCCACACCCACGTCTGCTCTGTGAGACTTCCCGCCTGTGCTACTTTAGCTTCTTTCCCTTCCCTGGCTTGATGTAGACAGATTGCTGCATCGTGCTTTGCAAGAGAGCTGCTCATAAATTAGGAGCATCATTTTGGATTTTATGAAAATGAAAAAAATTAGCTCTTGTATAAAATCGCTGAAATTTGGGGGTTTAATTTTACAGTGTCTTGTGTTACCCTAACTATTACAATGGTGGATGAGGAAATGCCTTAGGTAACTTGAGTGATTTTGCTTCTATGTAGGCATCACTTACTTAGTTTGCGGTTGTATTTTAAGCCAATTACTTAGAATTTACTCATTGTTCTCTCTCCTTTTCATTTCTACTGAGTTTTAAAATATCCAACCATGACTAAGGATTGCAAATTGAGTTACTGGGAGTTCTCTTTGCTTTCCAATCCTGCCCTTTGGCTTTATGCATCCGGGGAAATCTGTCTCTGTCCTGCTGCCCCGCCCCCAGCCTTTCCTGGACACCGGCAGTGTCCCTGATGAAGGCCTAGTGCTCTGCCTCCAGTCTTCCATGCATTCCCTGAAGGCTCAGTGTGCCTACAAGGGATTTCTCTTATGTCTCTGGCTCCAGTCTGCGATTTGTGTTGCTACCTCCATGGACTCAGAGAAGGCCCTTTGGCACCTGGGTGCCAGCTCCTTCCATCACTGGGCCTGTCAGGAGTTTCATCCATAATGCTGGCCTGTGTATGGCCATTAAAAGTTAACAGGAAGTTTATCTGGTCTTTCCTTCTCTCTACCTGTTGCCAGTTCCTTCCTCTTTCATTGCTGTGCTAGGGATGAAGGCAACAGCGATGTCTTTTTTCTGAGGAAGGGCTTTCTACTTTTGGAACTTTGCATTTAGGTTTCTTCGCATCGTTAGCTCTTAGAATAATTTGTTTAAAACTATGCTTTTGTATGTAGCTTATTTTGCCTATTTTTGTTGTTTAGTGTGGGCATGATACTGTCTTGAGACTTCTCACACCCTAAACAGAAGAAGGAGACTTCCCAACGTGGTTTTGGTAGAAACATCACTCGTGTGGATTGCCTGGGCATTTCCAAGTCCCCCCCTTGCTGGGTTAACATAGCCCTTTACCATTAAGTTAAATTAGTTAGAATCCCAATAACCTAACTGATGGGAGACCTGGATATCCCAACACAGTCTTGGGAAGCCTGTCTTTTCCCCACTCACCTTTTGCTCTCATTTCCTGTTTCTGTCAAATTCTTTCTGTTATTTCCATCTCACTTCTTGCTGCTGTTCCTTTTGCTTTGACTCACATTGCCCCTGCATGGATGAAGGCCAGACATTTCAATAGGAGAGAAAAGTTAGAAGGGTGAGGGTAAGGAGGTAAGGGAAGAGGAAACAAGAGTTTAGGGAGAGGCCTGTGCTCAGCCGGTGTAGGAAAGGGGCCCCTGCGCTCAGCCACAGGGGCACATTCTGAGACGTAGGTGTGAGACCCTATGTTCTCTGTTTTTAATCGTGCAGGGGTTGCACTTAGATTTCACTGCCGTCCCTCTGAGAATTATGATGTTATTATTGAAATTTTTGAGTAACTTGCTGCTGGAGCGCTGTGTGGTCACTCCTTGGGGGTAATGGTCAAGATAGTAGTGGGTGGAAAGAACTGTGGGATGGTAGTCCACACCCTCACCAGCACCTCCCACACGCTGCGGGGAGGGGTGACTGGACCCATCGGGGTGAACATCTAGTTGGAACACAGCCTGGCTCATTCCCTCTCCTCCCCTCCTTGCTGTTCTGGATAAGTCTATTCCAAGAGTCTATTCCTCAAGCGTCACCATCTATAACCGCTTCTTGCAACAAAGAACTTCAAGAGAAACTTTGCAAAAGAACCATCCTCTAAGTAATTCAGGAAGAAAATAGTTCATCTTAAGGCATAGCTGTGCTGTCACTAAGATAGTAACTCATTGTGGGTTTGAGAACATCCAATATGGCTGGAAGGTACAATTCAATCTCAGGATGAATTTCACAAGGGTATCTTCATGGGGAAAAATAAGAAGACCCAACCACAGTGATGCATTGCAACAAGACACAGAAACAGGAGCCCACAAAGGCTTCTCAAGGACAACTTTTGTCTTCAGCTCCTTTCATGGCTTTGTCACATCCCATTTCCACCCGCAGCCTGCAGTTTATTTATCCTCTGCACACACAGATGTGGCTGCTCCCGGAGTCTCTTTCCTAACAGAAGAGGGGGTTGCAGCACCCAGCTGGTGACTTGGAGGACCCTCAGAGCTGAGCGAGGACACACATAAGCTTTTCCTCTGGGGCTTTCTGCCCAGTATGCCGCTGTTTGCACATTTCCCTCCAGCGGCCAGAAAAATAACTCATCTCCTCTGGGCTACCACAGCCCCTTTGTCCAGACATTCATCATCGTGTTCGACACTGAGCCTCATTCTCTGTCTCCCTGCATTGCCTCTCCCACAAACCTGCACTGGTTAGAGGAAGGGACTTTGTCTTGTTTGCGTAACAGCCCAGAGCCAAGCACGGGACTTGGCAGGCTGCCGTTGCTCAGTAAATAGTTGCTGAAGGAATGAATAAATAAATGTATGAATACAAAAAAATTAACCCATGTAACATGTTGAACATAATTTTGGGAATTAAAAATGCAACAACCCCTGAATCTCAAAAAACAAGCAAAATGCAAACCAGGACTTTGATCTCTCACATTTTTGTAAGTTTGGATTTAAAAATTCCTTAAAGTAGTTCATCAATGGTATTAGGTAGCAATTTTGTTGGCCTTCTGGGAACAGAGCGGCAATTGTAGGGGCTTAAATAGGTTGGGGGTTAGTTTTCTCCTGTCAAATGAAACTCAGAGCTGGAGAGTTCCTACGGGGTAGTGTAGCTTCATGACATCGAAGATGCTGCTGCTGAAGATCCGCTAGTCTGTCTGCACCAAGTTCAAAATTCCCATTGTCAACTTCTTAATCTGCTCAGTTGTAGCTAGGGAAATACAAGGAGTGGGTGAAGCAGAGTTTCAGCCTGGGCCTCAGGAGTTACACAGAAGCAACACCAGATCCTATAAGACACTTCTCTGCAGGACCAGTGGAAGAGCGCTAACTTTCACACTTGTGCTACAGCGTGGGATTGCCCAGCATCCTTGCCTTGAGTCAGGACAAATTCCGCAGATAATTTATACTCCAGAACATCCCTGAGGTTTCAGACTGAGGCTGGGACTTGACCTGATTGCACCCTTGCTAAGCTCCTCCCTTCCTCAAATCTAAGAGAATGTTCAGGAAAAGCTGAGGCAAGGTACCAGGTCAAGGGTGCATCCTAAGGCAGCCTCTGTGCCTGGCGAAGGTACAGGCCTTTGCTGAGGGGAGAAGGGTGGGGCTCTCTTTTCCTAAACCCTGTCTGGCCTGCACTGGGTGAGGGACCCCCTGCCCCTCGCTGGGGCTCTATGGCCTCTGCCTTTGCTCAGGTCCTAGGCTCCCAGTCTTTTGATGAGACCCATGTGCCTTTGCTTTAGACCCTCCATGGAGACCCTTCCACGAGGAAGCAGGGCTCTGAGCGGTGATGCTCTGTGCTGCTACGGTGCTTAATGCCTGCCGGTTTGGCCTCAGGGATTACAACCTATTGCACATCTGCAAAAACGAGTTGTACCGCTCAAAATAAACATTTAGGAACCAACAAGAGTAGAACACCCTGTCTTCACACATCCGTAGACCCCAAACGAGGTGCCCTTGTGCGCCAGAAGCTTCATGTCCACGGGGATTTAATTGCCCCGTACTTTATACCTTGTCTACTTCCCAGTGTTATGCTCCATGCACCAGAAGTTAACTGTCCCTGAATTGAGTGGGACCCTCTCCCCCGAAACTCTAGACTGTGCTGTGTGGGGTCCTGCCCTTGTCAGGTGTGAGCAGGAGGGCACAGAGGAGACTGCATGCTTCTCCGATCACCAGGGGCTGGGGGAGGGGTATTGAGAGGCGCTGCCCAGTTTACCTTTCCAAACCCCCAGTCGAGTGCACCGTGCCTTCCACCTTCCCATCAACCTGTGGTGAGTGGGTTTGAGGGCAGAGAGGACCCAGAAGCCTTCGAGTGCCTGAACTTCCTACAACATGGAAGAAAACACGAGGAGTGGGAAACAAACGTTCCTCCTTATGTTTTCTGACAGAACTTTATTTTTTCTCAGGTATCTACTCTCCTTCATGACCGTGTACTTCAGGGGATGCTGCTCCCTGTCCTTGCCTCAGCCCCCAAGTGGAGAATCAGGTTGCTCTCAGCCCCTCATGGTGCTGCTCTTCTAGTGGACTGTGACCGGCGTGGGGAGATGGAGGGCGACTAAAATAATCCCCACCTTCCCCTGCCAGTGTGGGCAGGACTGAGACCTTCTTCTCATTTAGATACACATATTTCTATTGATGTACGTGAACTTTTTTCCTGGTGTTATTATAATTTGGTTAGCCCATTCCCATCAAACCTGTATGAAACTGATACCCAAGATAGGTGGTTTTTACATGAACAGTTTTTATAGCAGATGACTGTGTCCCATACTAGTGCCTGGGATGTTTCTGAACTAAATTCAAGTGTGACAATCTTTCTCCTACTTCCAAATACACTAGAATAGAGTGGAATCTATTTCCACACACCTCTTTGTAACTGTTGGGATTTTCTGTTCCAGCAAAACAGATTGTGTGGATTGTGAGTCACCGCTGCTGAGGGTAATTAGAAAGAGAAAATTGGGAGTTGGGGCTGGAAAGGGGAGGTACAGCAGATGGGAGAGGAAGGAGGGAGATTTTTGTAGTGAGCCCTTGGGGAAGACGAAGGAAGATGAGGCACAGTAAACGGAGGAGGTTATTCAGGTGACATCTGTGGGGGGAGTTGAGGAGTGAGAGCCGAGATGTGAGAGGATTTCACAGAAACGTGATCTGGGGAAGGGGTAGGATGCATCTTCTGGGTCGTGCAATCAGGAAGGCATTGGGCATTTGAATAGAGAACTAGGAAAACAAAATATTAAAAAATTTTAAAAAGAAACTTACAAGCACTTTGCTGAAATTTTGAGGAACTCTCAAAACCTTCGAGCAAGAAAATTAAATAGCAATTAATATTATGGTATCAATGTTTTACTAATGTAAGATCATTATAATGTTTTTATTTTTTTATTTTTTAAATGCAAAATATATTAAAGGACTTTTATAGGTGTGACTGTGATTTCGATCCCCTGAATGCAATTTTTTATGTGATCTTAATTTCCCAACCTCAGTATCTCTGACAAGGATTTTCTGAACTTTAATTCTGAGTTTGATAAGGACCAACAATTTTACATTTAACTCTGCTAAGTTTTATCTCACTACAGTTCTTGAAGATGGATTGATAGATTTGACCACCGAAAATGCCAAATTTATGCATAGCAAAAATGCATCCCAAACAGAGTAAGAGAAAAAATCAGACAATAGACTAGGAAAAACATATGAATTCAACACATGCATTGCAAGTCCTTAAGATCACTAATCTACAAAAAGCTCTCTTGAATCAACAAGGAAATGCCATACAAACTTAACTGAAGACTTGGCGTGAGGCATACGTGAGCAACTCAGAAAAGTAGTTGTGTGCAGATGGTGAGTGTGCAAAGCTCCCCAGCTTCTCTAGTGGCCACAGAAAAGCAAATGAAAAGAATGCCATGCTTGTGTGGGTCAGCAGCTGGGCAAAAATTTTTTAAAAATTGGAACAACCTGCGCTGGTAAGTATGCGGGGCCCTGGGATGTCTCATATATTGCTGGGGGGATTGTGGATTGCTATATATTGTTGAGAAAGTATTTATTTTGAAAACAAGTATATTCTTTGACCCAGAAATCTCCTACAGCCTCCTGGTCATTTATTTCAGAGAAATAAAAATACATAGTAATTAAGGATATATGTTTAAAGCTATTCACTGCACAATTTTTGTGATAGAAAAACTTGGTCATTGATTAGGAAGTAGATGAATGAATTATTGGGCATTTATGTTACGGAACTCAGTAAGCTATTAAAAATCCTGTGTCGAATACATTTTGCATGCTGTTTCTAGAATGTTCTTCATCCACAGAATTGCATGGCTCGCTCTCTCATTTCCTTCAACTCTTTATTCAGTTATTATTACCCTGTGAGTGCGTCTTCCTTGACCACATTATCTAAAATCATTGTCTGCACCACTCTATCCTCTAGTTATATCTTATTTTTCCTTAATTTTAATTTTTTATGTCACTTGTGTATGTTTTCTTGATAACATGAGTCTCTGGCCTTATGTGACACATCTGTGCTTGCCGTTTGTCTTTCCCTGCTACCAGAGTGGAAGCTCCATGTGGGCGGGGAGGTAGGAGATGTGTCCGCGGTTGTATCCTCAATGGCTACTGCCTGGCATGCTGTAGACGTTCAGTGAATTTTTTTCCATGAATAAATCTGCAGTATTGGCCTAGAAGACAACACTTCCTTCCCCCTCCTTCCCTCCATGTTCCTGAGAGCACTCCCAAAGGAACCTCCTTTAGGCTCAAGTCCCTCTCAGAGTTGGGCTTTGCTGGGAACTTGCTCTGAAACAACATATATACACATGTATGAGCAATATTGTCTTTTTAAAAATATAAAATGACAATAATACATTTTTCTCTCCTCTAATTGCTATTCTGAAGGATCATCTCAGGTCCAGAACTTCCCATGGGGTCAGCTGAGACTTTGGTTGAGATTTCATCATAAACCAACTTTTCCCTCTGCCTGACACTGTCTCCTCCTCCTTTCCATGGGTGTTGACTCCTCTGGACCACGTACCTTTGTCCTACACCCATGCTGCCCATCTGCTTTGGGGGCAGGTGCTGTCTTAGCTTTCTGGCCTCTACCTACAAATCATGATTATAAATCACTATGAGCCCTGGTCCCTCATTCCATTCCAGCTTAATCCTTGCAAAAGATCCTTTCTTTGATGGTCAGAAGGTATAAGAAAATTGAGCCAAATCTGAGACAGATTTGTAAAGAGATTACACTGAATTTCAACTTTCCCTAATTTTCCTCTTTTTTCTCCATGACATGGGAGTCTTAGGTCAAATATGAAACTGCTGGGATGTAGAAAAAGTGAAATGTGGAGGAAGGTTTGGGAGTAGGAAGGGTGCTGAAGAATAGCTAAGGCCACGTGCAGTTTAGGTGGACGCGAGTGGACGGGCATCTATTCTTATGGATGTCTCTGTTTTATTTCTGTTAACAAATGTGCGACCTAGATGAGGAAATGCATTATCTGCATTCTGTTTTGCATCTATGGTATTTTCCTGGCCATCCTGTCTCTCCTGTCTGGATCAAGACACCCTAACAAGCTGAGGCCTGTGGTCTGCCTGTACTGGGCTATCCAGCCAAGCCAGTGAGGCAGAAAGGTCAAAGGACAGAAAGTTTCTTTTACCAGATGAGTGTAGCAGGCATTAGCACGTGTGCTAATAAACAGTCACATCATCGTCCCGCAAATGGAGTCAGTGCTGTATTTACACTTACAAGGAGAACGCTGCTTCAGCATATTGCTAATTAGGACACTACCCGAGGCTAGTGCACATAAATCTCCTCGAATATGCTTCCTGGATGGAGTAATCATAATTAATTAGCACAGAAGATTAGGCCAAAATGCAAGGATTTGAGGGGACTCTTGCTTTGTCTGTCGCCTGTTAGGTAAGCCGTGGAGAGGCTTCCAGCTGAGGCACACTTGAGCACAGACTTCGCTAGCTCATCCTAATAGGTACCATGGTGTTAGGTGATCAAGAGCTGATAAATTGACAGCCAAGTAACACCCTTTCAATTACCCTTGTAAAGCAGCTACTTAGAGACCTCAAGGGTATTAGATCAAGACAGGGGCATGCTAATGGGCAAGATGCCTAAGGAGAGAGCTTGGCGCTCAAGAGTCAGGAACTTAAATTTGCTGCAATGCCCGACCTCCTCTCGGTAGCACTGACATTTCCCCCTCAGTTTGTAGAGTGCTTGTCTGAAGGTGACCCACTGTGTTTCCCGGGGACCAGTGGAATTGTTGCTAGTACGAGGCAGATTTTCTCTTATTTTAAAGTATTTTTGCAGGCTTCCGCGTGGCTTCCTCGGCACTACCCTGTTGTAGTAGAATGGACTGGACCGGCACAAGGCCCCGCTGTGGGAGCCTGTGCCTTTTCGAGCTTTGCTTCGTGGTGTCCTCCTCTGGCTCGTACATTCGTCTCAGGAGTCATTCTACGGCCAATTGTTGCAACTGCTCCATGGATGGTGCCAGGTGTTCTGTGAAATATGACTGTGAACAAGACTGAGTTCCAGCCATTGGCAGCTCCATGGGTAACTTTGGGCAAGGGGCTTTATTGTCCCCCTACTTCCACCATTCTTTCAAAGCCATCCAAAGGAAACAGAGTATGCATTAGGGTTCTCCAGAGAAACAGAACTGGTTGGAGACCTGTGTATGTGTGTCTGTCCATCTCTGTATCTATCTATCTACCTATCTATCTGAGATGAGATTTATGATGAAGAATTGCTCAGTTAGAGATGCTGAAGCCCCATGATGTGCTTGCTGTCTGTGAGTGGGACACTCGGGAAAGCTGGTGGTGGAAAACGGAGTCTGAGTCCGAAGACCCGAGAGCCAGGGGATCCAATGGTATAAATCTGTGTGAGGGCAGGGAAAGGTGAGGTGAGATGTCCCAGATCAATCAGTGAGGCAGGCAGAAGCAGTCAATTCCTCCTTCCTCTACCTTTCACTCTGTTTAGGCCTTCAAAGAATTGGATGATGCTCACCCCCATAGGGGAAGACAATGCACTGAGCAGAGTCCATGATTCCGATGCTAACCTGATCCCGAAACAGACACTTTCAGAAACAACGTGTTACGTGGGTGCCCCATGGCCAGCCAGGTTCGCACAATTGACCATCCCAGAGTGGAAGTGGAAAGTGGGAGCTTGCAATGGAAGCAGCTTCGAACAACTCCAAATAGTAAACCAGAACCAGTGTGCTTGTTACACAAACTGTTGTTCAAAGAGCTGAGGTCTGAGCAAACCCCAGTGTATTCCAAAGAAATAACTGGAGGACTGGCTGGGAAAGACATGGGTTTATTAGGATTTACCTGCACACTGGAGGCAGCCAGCCAGTGAAGTTTTCTGCAACCCAGGCTTCTCAGCACAGGGGTAAATAGGGTACGGAAAACAAGCAACCAGGGAATGTGGGGGTTGCGGGGGTGGGACGTGCTCGCGTGCAAGCTGTGTGAGGTCAGAATGCTCGCTGTTTCTCTGCAGTTGCTTGCCATCTAGGTTCACATCTGAAAACATTTCTTTTTGGCAACTTCCTTGCCCAAGGAGCTAACCAGGCTCCCAAGGTCCCCCAGAACACTTACAGATGGCCTTCACCCTACTCCCACAGGTGGGAGGGGGAGTTTGGGGAGGGGCCCAAGTTCTCACATACCACACACATGTGGAACTTCAAGGCAAGTCCCCAGCCTCTCTTTCCAATCAGATTAGCATCCCCTATTTATCTCCCCACCCCCAACACACACACCTGAAATTCAGGAGCCTCTGATGGGACCCTTACGGGAATGAGAGTCTGGTGGAGGAGGCAGGTGACCCTCAATCAGCCTTAGCCAAAAGCAGGGTGTGGAAAGGACTCACATTTAAATATAAGTGCTATGAGACCAGAGGGAGTGGGTAAAAAGTTTTCACTTTTGTCATAGATAATATTTAAGAGTGGGTGTACCTGTTGATCCAAAGTAGCGTTTCCTTTAGGAACAAGAAGAGGGATATATAATAAAGGATTCTATTTTGCTGACTCAATAAAAGGACAGCAATGGAAACTCACACAAAAGTTAGCTTGAACTAAGCCTGAAGAAACCTGAGCTGCATTTCACCTTAGAGCATCCAAGGAGGGCTCAGCCGTCTGGGTCAAGTTAAACCAAGGCTGGAGAACTTAAGCCCAAGGTTGAGGCTGCAGACTCATTAGTGGGGAACCAAAGCCTGAAAACTAAGCTGTCTGAGCTTGGCCTGAAGCCCCGGCTTATGACAGCGAGCTAATAGACTCTCCCCATACCTCTGTCAGCAAGGGCCTTTCCTTCAGTGAAGATGGGGGATTATGTCTCTGGGAGGTTATAGAGCGTCTCTTAGGGCAGGAAGCAGATCAATACAGATGCTGGCAACAGAATCACATAATTCTGCGGACTTAGAGCGGTGTCTCAGATATTACCCTGAGAGCTGTGAAGATGCCCAGGAGGAGTGTGTGGGTGTGCGTATGTGCACGCGCGGGCACGCTCAGGACATGCATGAGCTCTCTCTCCACCCGTCCTCTGGCTTCCAGAGCACTGCGTGTGTTTGTGACCCTCTCTGTGTTTGTCACCTCCTGTGCCCTTCACCGCAGTCATTGGCACATGCCCCTTGTCTTCGCTGGATGCCTGCACCACCAGAATAAGGAAAGCCAGTTCTCCAGTTGCTTTCTAACACCGAGCCAAGCATGTGACTGTGCACCGAGTAGGCATACAGAGTTATAATGGCCGTTCAATGTCTTCCCTGTTTATGTGTGAACATGATGATGGGCATGAGAAACAGCACGTATATCTCTGAGACAGAAGGATGTGGTGTTGTGTGGAATGCAGGTATTTCACTAAGCATACATAATACTGAGTCATCCATGTCAATCCTCTTCAAATTCAAGTATGTCCCCGTAGTCCGCCCCCGTTCAGCCATTTGGTAAGTCTGTGTTCGTGCATACGAGGCAGACACTGACCCACAATGGAAGCAAACCTGTGGTGACGCTGCCCTGGTCGGTAAGCATTTTGCACTGAGCTGTGTCCGCACCCATTTCATAGGTCGAAGCGCTCACCCCGAGTACTCAGAATGCGGCTGTATGTGGGGGTGGGGCCTGTAAATGGGGGATTATGTCAGATGGGGCCGTGGGCCTCTTTCAGTGTGACCGGTGTGCTTAAAAGAAGAAGAAGAGACACCAGCGAGGCATGCACACCGAGAAAAGGCCGTGCGAGCACATGGCAAGGAGGTGGCCGTCCGCATGCTGCGGAGAAAGGCCCCAAAAGAAACTAAACCTGCTGATATCTTGACTTCAAGCCTCCAGAACTGGGAGAAAATTAATCTCTGTTGTTCAAGCCATCCAGTGTGTGGTATTTTGTAATGGCAGCCCTAGCAAACTAATATGCTCAGTTTTCAATGTACGTGGGTTTGAGTTAATATTGTAGAGAAAACAGACATGATGCAGAACAATTTTCTGTCTAATTAGCAGGTAATATTTGCTACAGGTAGTTTTGGCTATTGATAGATGTGAAGAAACCACCTCAAAACTTAATCACTTAAAATGAAAATGTATTGTTATTTCTCATTTTTTGGGTGGGTGGATCGACTGGGCTCGGCTGGCAGTTCCTGCCTGGGAGCTCCATCAAGGTGCCAACACGTGTCCGTGGGAGCTGTGGGGGTCAGAAGAGTCGTCCGGGCTAGCTGTCCGAGATGGGAGCTGCAGGGGTCAGAAGAGTCGTCCGGGCTAGCTGTCCGAGATGGCTCCTTCCTTACGTATCTGGCGCCCAGGCAAACATGGCTGGAAGGACAGGAGGCCGACTAGACATCTCTTGTCATGTGGCCCATATGTGTGGCTTCTCCACAGGGTTTCCCCACGTCAGGGTGGTTGCAGGTAGTCAAACGTTTTACATGGTGGCTGGCTTCCACCCAAATGAGTGTTCCAAGAGGCAAAGATAGAAGATGCAACGTTTCTTTGGCCTCAGAAATCGCTCCTGCCACGATCGATTGCTCCTGAGTGAGTCACAGGGCCAGTCCAGATTCAAGGGGAGGTGAGTGAATACCGGGAGGTGTGGTCCGGTGGCCGCCCTGTCGGATACCCCCTACTGTGTGTACATCTGACTGAGCAATTAGAATCGGATCATTACCAGTTAGTTTCTGGACATTTATGTAATGATTCTAATTCATTTTTCACTTTGTATCTAGATTGGTCTTCTTAACGCATCATAGTTAGCCCATTACTCAAAACTCTCCAATCTTTCCCATCTATTCAGCTCCTGGATGACGTAGAATAACAGTTCCAACCTGACTCTCATGACCCATGACTGTGAGGCAAAATCTGTATGTTGTACATGATTTTTCCTTAATAAGAGTTAAAGAACAGGAGTGTGGGGGTTTTGTTAATTTTAGAATTCAAATGTATTAAGAGGTAGTCACGATTTTCTTTTACAATAGCGTCACTCCCACTTGGATTCTAACATCCTGGAATAGCAAAGCAAGGGATGGGGCTCGGGGCACACACGAAGAGCGGCCCTCAGCCAGCAGGTTTCCTGCCTGTGGCCCGCGGCACGTGGCCGTCACAGCCACAGCTGTGTTCGTTAGGCATTATCTGGGGCTCCAGTTTGCAAACGTTGCTCAGTGGAACACTGGTAGCAGCATGTTAATAGCATTTCTGCAAATAAATAAAAACTAATTACATAAATAAAATTTAAAACGGTGGTCTGTATTCAAGTAAATGTAAGGTACACTGGGTTACTGCTGGTGATTTGTGAAGGGGATATTAATTCCATTGCTATACGTTTTGCTCATGGATCCATTTTTAATAAAGAATAAGCGAACGGCGGTTGAATAAGAACACTGGATAACAAAGTACCTGCTGCGTCATTAGAGATGAGTGAAAACGACACTAGGCACGTTCCTGGTTTGTAGTGGTCCACCATTTAGACCACTTTTGAAGGAATAGGGGACTGATTCTTACCACCACGAAGAGTCTAAGAACTGTGTTATTTTAAACCATAAGTCCCACTTATATATGTTGATCATATATTAAAATATTTTATTAAAAATATAAGGTTTAATAAAACTAAATAATTTTGTCTTTATATCTACATGAATTTTTTGCAACATTTATTAGTGTGATGTGTAACATGCTTTTACACATACAATGTGCACAAACCAGTGAATAAACAAAACTCTGTAGGACCATTCGCTGTATTTCCAGTTCAGTTACTTATCGTTACATAGCAAACCACCCGCAAACTCAGTGGTTTACAATAACACACATTTCTTCCTTCTCCTGGTTCCGTGGTTTGGTCGGGCGATTCTGCTGCTGCTTTCACCTGATGGGACTGAATTTAGCCAGTGGGCCCCTGGAGGGCTGGCCAGTCCAGGACAGCCTCATTTCTCTCACCAGTGTGGCCTCTGGCGGTTTCGCAGGGGTAGCTGGGGTGGCTGGTCCCTCTGTACCTGATCGCCCTCATCCCGGGGGAGGCTGGTTTGGTTTCCTCACATGGCAGCTGGGTTCCAAGGACAGAAGCTGCGAGTCCTCTGGAGGTCTGAGCTTAGAAGTCCTTGTCACTCCCAGCACATTCTAGGGAACAGAGCAAGTCCCAGGGCTGGTTCATGGTGTGGGGAGATGGACTTCACCTTTTGATGGGGAAACTACAAATAACTTGTGTCAATATTTAATCGACCACAATTCTCACGATTTTATTTATATTAGACTGCTAGGGCTGTGTCTTAGCCCATGTAGGCTGGTGTAACAAAATGCCACCCATAAATTGGGTGACTTATAAAGAATAAAAATCTATTTCTTACAGTTCTGGAGGCTAGGAAGTTCAAGATCGTGACATGGGCAGTGTCACTGAGTCACTGAGTTCTAGTGTCACTGAGAACCTGCCTCCTGGTTTGTAGGTGGCTGTGGTCCTCTCGCTGTGTCCTCCCTTCCCATTCATGCGGGCTCCACCTTCACGATGAGATCACCCCCAAAAGTCCCATCTCCTACACACACTGAAGTCATCCACAATCCATTCCTGGCTGTTTTTCTGACTCTTTATTAAAATCCTGTATCAACTAATGCTATAGCTATAAAAGTCTATTTCCTACCACCAAGAAATGATGCTTTTATTACATCTTTAATATTATTTATAATATCTTTCTAGTAAATATTTCCTGCTCCTTTCTCCCTTCATCTTGCTATTTCTATGCATCCTTTTAGACAGATAAAGTATCTTCCTAAAGACTTTCCTAAATGCCTTGTCAGGAGTCATTTTCCAACTTTTAGTTTTCTGTATCTAGGCTCATGTCCATCTTTTTCCCTCTGCAAAAAGCTTGATTGTTTCCATTTGGTCCAAGGCACGGGAGAGGCTCCACATGGTTAAAAGGCTGCCTAGTAGTTGCAGGGAGAGGCTCAGGCCAAAGCCAGGCACCAGGGGGCCCCTCAAAGGCCTCAGGGCTCCAAATGCTCCTAGCTGTGCTTGAGGGTGAGCCTTTCCAGGAGATGTGGGGCCAGTCCAGCCCGGCCAGGGGCTGGCCAGCCTGAGGGCTAGGCAGGTGTCACCTATGATCTTGATGAGTATCACCTGCCCATCCAGGAAGTGGTTCTCCAGGAAGTCACAGAGTGGAGAGTCTGTGTGGGCAGGACCCAGGGCCTGCAGGTCCCAAAGGGCCTGTGCTGGGTTCTTCCCTGGCTTCCCACGGCTTCCACGTCATCCTGAGTGTTACCCCACTCATCCTGGGAGGCTTCTGCGTGTCCTGGAAGAGGCCCCCATGCTGGTTTTGCGTCTTAAAGAAATGCTCGGCACCCTGGAGCTCCCCCTGGGCCAACTCTGGGAAGAGGTGAACCTTGCTCTCCAGAGCCTCAGCATCAGAGGAGAGAGAAGCCCAGATGAGAGGTAGGTGTCGGAGGCCCGGAGATGCAGGGGGAACAGGTGGATGACGGGGGCCTCCACCTGAGTAGAATAATTCTGATGAATTCGGGAGCTCATGGTTGCTTGACCATGCAACCAATAAGGAGTTAAGCACAAAAATCGATGTTGGCTGGTCTTGGAGGCTGAATGAGGATGACTGAGCTGGTGCTGAAGGTGGTGACTGGAGAAGAGCTGGGGGCTGGAAGAAGGGTGTTCCTGGGTCTGTTCCACCCAAACACTGTTGGAGCAAGAGACAGATGCAGGGGACCGCCGAGGGCACTGCTGGCTTATATCTATCTTGTTATTTTGAATTGTGGTTCTCCTTGCAAATTGGGAAAGAGTAGGTTCCGTGTGGTACAAGCCGCCAACCTTTGGGCCTTGTTCTTCTATCAGCTGTTTGGTCTTAGACCTCGGTTCCCCTATCTTTACCCCAGTGATTATCGAATCTGCTGCGTGGGGTCAGTGTGTGCATTCGATGCGTTTAAACTAAGTACTAGTCACATATAAGGCATTCACAGGTAAGAGTCCCCATTTTTTGCTTTACCTGGAATGCTTTGGAAATAGTTTACATTCAGCAGATATTTGTTGAACAACTAAAGAGGTAGAATTTAATTTTCTAAAGGTTTTTCAAATAGGATAGATTTGAGACTGCTTTGTCCTTCCCTGACTTCCCTACTTGAAGACAAAGCTAAATTTTTAATTTCACGAATTAAAAAAAAACTCCTACAAAACTAGCCTAGTGTCAGCCACAGTATGTGGAACATAATATGTGTTTTGACAAATATTCATTAGCTGAATGAACAAACCAACCACTGAGTCTGAAACCTGCAACAGCTGAAGCGGGGATGTAGGCCAGTGGCATCATGAAGAAAAACATTTTACAGTTGTGACAACTTATTCTTTTATAAAAACAGCTTTATTGGGTATACTTGATATACAAGTAATTGCACATATTGAACAGTTTCATGAGTTTGGACATATGCTCCACCCTTGAGACCATCACTGCAGGGAGGTGACAGATTTATCCGACACTTCGCAAGGTTTCCTCGAGTATTTTTTGTTTTGGGAGTGAGAACACTTAACGTGAGACCTCTCTGAACACCTTCGGAGTGCACAGCGCCGCACGGTTAGCTGCAGGCACCGTGGTGTGTAGCGGGTCTGTCTCTAGAACTTTGCATGCAGCCTAGCTGAGACTTTGGGTCCATTGAACGACTCCCCGGTTTCCGCACCTCCCAGCCCCTGGCAACCACTGCTGTTTTCTCTGCTTCTGTGAGTTTGATTATTTTAGAAACCTCATGGAAGTGGGATCATGCATATTTATGCAAGTTTATTCTTGATGCCGCAGCACCTGCTGAGCTGTAGGATTTCATAAACCACCTTTGTTCAACTTCCCTTTGAAGTGTGCCACTCGTCAGTCTGGCCTCCGCTCCCCGTCAGTGCACGGGGCCCAGGGAGACTCCTGCACCATCCAGGAGGTCATCCAAGTCAGAATCCTCACAGTCTCAGTTAAATTCAAAAGAGGATCTTGATTTGTTGTGTTGGAAGCTGTTAAACAATTGACGGAGAGAAAACCCACTGTGCACCCTCTCTGGGCCAGGCTCTGTCTGAGGGGTTTAAGTGATATAATTGTGAGATTGTGTGGGATAGGCTGCCAGCGTGGCTGGTTCCCATGCTGGAGGAGGCTGATTTTGAGATAAACCAGGAAGGAAGGAAATTTAAAGGCGGAAGGAGTGGTCAGCCAGCCAGGAAAAGAGCTGTGTAGAAATCACGGGTTTCATGTCTTGTGTATTCACTGCAAAGGTTTTGTAATTAATTCCTATATTAATAGGGTAAGACTAGGCAGCTGCAACAAAGGCCTGATAAACTTCTTTGTTCATTAGGCCACTGTATTATTTCTCTCTTATGAAACAGTGCCAATGTGAACCGTCCAGGTCGGCAGGGCAGATACTTTCCAAGTTTTTGGTTGGTAATCCCCGAGGGTGTCACCATTTTCTGCATGGTTGAAGCTGGACTGGTGCCATATTCTGGGTCCAGCCTTGGGAAAGGGGTGGGGGGCACATGGAGGAGGCACATCTTCTGTCCTACAACCAGGTCGATGGGGATGAAACGAGGCTGGGAGGAGTCTCCTTGGCAGCCCTGTGCTCACCTTCAATTCCATTCAGTTCGATTGAGAGGAAGGATTTGGTGGGCAACCCGCTGTCTTACTGCATTCCTGCTTGTTCCTCCACTGCTTTTAAAGTTTGTTGGGAGCGACAGTGGGCTCACTGGGAACAGGGAGAGGTGGGGGGAACAGGCACGAGGAAGAAGAGGCCTTGGAAGCATCGAGAGCCATGGTGTGGGCCTCACACACGGCTCCCACTGACCACACTGGGCAGAGCTTTCTACTTCTACAACCAAACAAAAATGGAGACTTTTTCTAATTTGCAGAAAAAAAAACAACAACATAAAGTTAACAGTTAGATTAGAATGTTTACAACTTAAAATTGTCTTCCTGTAATTGTTAATTAAAATGTTGGCACCTGCTAATGCTTAAATGCAGATAAGGGGAAGAGATGAGACGGAAGATGAATACGTGGCAGCTAAGAGAACGCTGATGCAAAGAACTTTCCCAGAAGCACGGCACCCTCGTAGATCAACGGTTCATGTTGTATTCCGAGGGCCTGTGTGTTTCTGGTTGGGACTGCACTTGGCATACACATCATGCAGTCATGTTTTCTGCCAGAGAAAGTGCTTCCTATCTTGTAAGATGGAATTAAGCACATCATTATTTTGTGTGGGTGGCAAAACCTGGTGACTCTCAGGCGCTCCTCCGTCTGAGTGTGTGTGAGAACTGTTTGGGACACAGGGACGACCTGCTGTTTCATTAGCTTGGAATCATCCCACCCTCTGCCCCCGATGGCAGGTGATGTTGGGTGCCAGGTGAGCAGCCTTGCTTACAACGATATACCCTTAGAAAGGCTGCCGGAATCTGTGCTCCAGTGAAAGACACACACAGACGCACTTGAACACTGTGAAAGTCCAGACTGGATGCAGGGTGTGACCCTGGGCGCCAGATGTTGGCTCCTGCCCGCTTCCCTGAAGCACTTGTCAGTTGGTGGCAATTTTCAGGTTTGTACTTAAGAAGTTAATTTTTTTTTTTTTACCCCAAAAGCAGGAAGACTCTTTGGGGCTGCTGTTGTCTATAGATGCAGGCTGGGGCGGGGGGAGCGAAGCCCAGTACAATGAGAACCAGACCGAGAGGGTCAGGGAAGGGGCACTTCACTGCTCTCTGCCTTCTGAGCGTCTCCCTCGGGGTCCTATCTGCCTCATCAAATCCTGCCTCTGACTCAGACACCAGCCCCCTGGGAGTTGTTCTCAAATCCAAAGTCAATAAGCCGGGCTGTCAATCACACTGGGCCTTCTGAGCTGCCAGGGGCTGCCTTTTTGACTGGGGATTTCAGGAGAGGCCCAGGGCTCCATTTTCACAGCGGCTGGCTCGGCTCTCGATGAAGTTTGCTAATTCTCACGATTAATTGCCTCATTAAGCGAAGGAGATTCCCACAGTATATATGCTTTGGGCCAGGTTGTCAGATGCTTTTGAAAGGGTTTAACGTCAATGAAAGTTTCGACGGTGTCATTAGTTTAGTTCAGTAAGCATTTAACGACTCCGCTTGGGCGATGGCTGCTGTGGGGAAAGACACAGAGGTTACCTGCTCCTTCGAATGCTCCAGAGGAATGGAAGTTGGCATGGGGGGCTGGGGAAAGTTGGGGAGACCGTGGGAAAATGAACAAAAGCTACATCAAACTTGGCCATTACCAGTGTACACCATAGCGTAAAATTAATCATGCCATTCTCGTTACTAAACGCTAGGCTCAGGTTTGAAAACTGCAGTACTAGCCTTTACTGCTACCCTTTATTACCTCGGGACGTTTGTGTCGCTTTTCTTACTACACGATGCTTTTCTCCAGGTCTTTCTTTTGGTTCTTGGTTTAAACGGTACCACACCGGGGAGGTGCCTCATGACCTTAGTAAAAATAGCTCCACCTGCCATCAGTCCATCCCTTACCTTTCTTACCTGACGTGGGGACACGTGCTTGTTGGTTTATCGTCTGTCTCCTCTGGAGCAGGAGAAGGCCTGGGTTCATCTCGTTCACTGCTGCATCCCCAGAGCCATAACAATTCTGGGCACATTCTGAGCACTCAATAAATGTATGTTAATGGAGAAATGAAATACTAATAGCAGCAATAGTACTACTAATAAAGGCTTTCCAAATATTCTCATCCAGAATAAAACGCCATTCACACAAGGAACTCATTATTCCAGTTATTGTTCCACATATACTTCTACAAAAATAGGATACAATTCTTGATGCTATTTTAAGAGTTTTAACTTTAATTTCATTTGTGTTGAACAGAAGAAAAAAATGAAAGTAAAAGAAAGGTGAAATTTCCAAAGGATTTTTTTTTTTTACTGTGATTGAACATTACTTCATCAAAGGTTTCACTGAAGAGATTAGGAAAAGCATGAAGAAGTTGGAGTCACTATTATTATTTTTAAAACTATACTTGGTGCTTAAGCTTCTGTCCTGAAAGATTGGTATTCTCACAATTTCTCCCACCTTCCCAATTTTTGTTTATTATATTATTTTGTTTATAATGTCCACAGTTAACTTGTTCTTTGGTATCTGTGACTTGCATAACTTTGAAGTATTTGTTTATATTAAGTGGAGTCCCTACCCACCAACATCCTTTCTAATGGGCTCCTCCATTCTGCAGGCTTAAATTTTGATCAAATCCCTCCTTGACTGGATGTCACTGGCTAGTGGATTTCCCCAGCAGGCCCATAGGTGGCACTATAGCATTGCTGTTAAGACAGACGTTTCTAATGTCCCTCCCTGGGGTTAACATCTCAGCTCCAGCATTTCCTAGCTGTGTGACCTTGGGAAAGTTACTTACTTTCTCTGTATCTTAGTTTATTTGGAAAATGGGGGTGATCATAACCTACTCCGTAGGTCCGTTGAGTAGGTTAAATGACGTAGTGCGCGCTCGTCACACAGTGCATGCCACGCAGTGAGTCCCTCGCCCCCCTGGAGAGAGGTTACATTCCTTTCCGTGTTGTTTGCCCCAAAGATCTATCACCCAGACTCACTGTGGAGACCAACGGATCAAATATTCTTCCTTCCTGAGACCTCATGCTTAAATTACACAAATATTATGGTTCTCCTACGTCCAGCTCCCTCCGACGGGGACTTGCGCGTTCAAACATGATGATCTCTGGCCTGTGCAGCCGTGACAGTGACTGACAGGAGGGGAAGGCACCCGGCGAGGGCAGCAGGGAGGTCAGGCCAGCTGCTGCTGAACCACTTTAGAACCATTGTCGGGAGCCCGCCAGCCCAGGAGAAGGTCTGTAGCTACAATTGCAGTCACAGCCGGCTTGCGTCTGACAAGTTTATTTCACAGTTGGATGTGATTTGCTTTAATGCTGATATCCCTCCTGCCAAGGTGCATGCTGCTTGCTCAGATGTTGGTCACATTTTGATAATCATTTAACCTTTATTTATTGAGCCCCCACGGTGCAGATAATCATCTCTGGCTGTTGGAGGAGGAGATACACAAGAGAGTTGATGTGGAGCCCCAGGACCGCCTCCCAGTGAAAGTTTCTCGTGAAACTGACTTGGGCACCGAACTGGCATTTTGAATTTCCAGCAAAAAAGAAAACTGGGAGAAAATGTTTTTGCATTTCTATTTTAGGAATTTTGATTAAGCCCTCTTTTGTGTTCTTACTGTGATGCTTGCATTTTGGTCGTGTCTCCATCCCCTAACCCTTGACACAAACGTGCTTGAGCTCATCTATAATATTTCCATAACTGGACCAGAGAGATCAGGATTAAGAAGAGTAAAGGAGGACAAAGGATGTTCAAATTTACTTGGCGAACCCCTGCACCTATTCATAAGTGAAATTTGGCATTTCAAATTTAATTTCTATTTTTTTTACCTGGGAAATCTTTCTTTAGGCTTTGATATAAGGGTTATGGTGGCTGAATAAAAATAAATTAGGAAGCATTCTACATTCTGTTTAAATAGCATTTAAGTAAAATAGTATTAGAATCACGTATTATTTCCATTTAATTTATAGCTTTGAGAAAGTAATGTGTTTAATTCTAAAGAGAACTTTGGATGTTTGGTTACTTTTTCCCAGAGACCCGGTTATTGGTTATACTTATCAATTTTCTTCCAGGGGACTTTCGACACATTCGAATTATTTTTAATCAAGAAAAATATTATTTGAATTTTAGGCTCTTGCCTACGAATACTCTCTTCTTTAGTCTGGGAATAAAAAGCTTAGTCCAAGGAGACATGGTAGACAGAGTATAGACCAAAGGGCTTCCTGAGTGGTCCCTTCATTCCAGGCCCTCAGAGAGCAGCGTGAGTGGACCTCACGGCCTTGACTTTTTGCTTCCCGCTGAGGTGGACTTGGCATTGGACCTTCACCTTCCATTGAGGAATGTCCTGAGGAAGTCCAAGTGTTGCAGGGGTGTTACTGAAGATATTTTATTCTCTCTTACTCAGCATCCTCTACATGAACACTGAGAAGGATCTTTTTGTTAGAATTGTGCTGTCCTCCTGGGGCTGCTGAGCAGTTGAAATATGACTAGTGCGCCTGAGGAAATAGATCTTATTTAATTTATAATTAATTTAAATTTAAAAATAAATACTTGGCAATTCAAGAGCTTTTAAGTATATTGGAACAACTTGGGTATGAGAGTCTACTTTTTCAACTACACATTTCATGAAATTGGAATAGAGATTAAGTGTTTCTGATGAAATTTTTGTGCCTCTATTGAGATGTTTTGTGAGTGCTATTGATAACTTAGTACATAAAAAAATTTCATTACTAGTTTTATATATTTATCATGTTGAAATGATAATATCTTGGATATATTGTATTAAATAAAATGTTACTAAAATTAACCTTTTTACAAACCTTTTAAAATGTGGTTATTAGAAAATTCTAAATTACATATGTGACACATTATATTTCTATTAGACAGCTCTGGCATAGGCTAAAGTTTCAGGGAAAAAATCTATTTCTTCTAAGGAACTTGTATGTTTATTTTTTTGTTTTGTTTTCTCAAAGAAAATATGGATATTATAATCAAATTAATTTAAAACGGTAAATTCTGGGCCATAGGAATCTCACAGTTCTACTTCTGGCTTAGTAGTATTTCCTGTAAGATCTTATCACTTTCATAGCATCATTTAATTTCCCCCCTGGTCTCATCTTCCTGCTGTGTTTGTATTTGTTCTTGCTGGGGTTTAATGTAGTTTACATTTGTCTAATTGATCATGTTGTACGTATTCTGGTGAGCAATACCAAATCACAGTATAGCGAGCCTTTAGTTCCCCGTGAATCAGTTCAAGTTAGGAGCATGGCAGGACACGAACAATGGCCTGATGAAACCTTTACATTTTAAGGGAAAATGATAGGCATACAAAGGGTTTGGTGTTCGGAGAGCCTGAAGCTCCATCTAGTTCAACACAAGTCTTCTATTTCTCTAAGCCACTCAGGATTCTGGTCAGTTTCTGGAAATCTAGAAATCTCTCCCGGAGTGTTTTTGAAAGGACCTAGCCTTTCACTAATTGAATGTCACCTTTTAAACGATAACGTCAGTGCGGCTGAATGTTATCACCAGGGGATGATTTCCTGCTCCTGCGTAAGGCTGAGGGGAAGCTGAAATGTATGAGTGCAACATGAAAGATGTTGATAACATGGCCCCATGATGCTACCATGATTGATTGGCTATTATATGGACTTTAAAGTACTTCAATCTTCTTTCCTGAGAAACCCAGCTAAGTGGTTCACTATAATAATTGTATTTTGGGTTATATTAAAAGATTGGCTGGTCCTGTAAACTAGGCCACACTTTTAAAATGACCCTGGACTTTTTTTTTTAATCCTCACTCAAGGATGTTTATTGATTGATTTTAGAGAGGAGGGGGTGGAGAGATAGAGAGAGAGAGAGAAACATCAGTTGGCTGCCTCACGACGCACCCTGACTGGTCATCAAACTGCAACTTAGGTGTGTGGCCTGACCAGCAATCAAACCCACAGACTCTGGTGTACGGGATGATGCTCCAAGCAACTGAGCCGCTTGGCCGGGGCTGGCCATGGACTTCCAAGTCACAAAGACTTTTCGTTTCATTTTGCATCCCAGCATTTCCCTTTCCCAGCTAAGTGGCTTTTGGTGAAAGTACACAAAACCTGCTTGGACCTCATTTTTTCACCTGTGAAATGGAGATGATGGCAGTCCTCTCCCGGGGCTGCTGTGAAGTCCCGTGTGAGTAGGATTTGGGGCCATGTCTGGCACATGATAGGTGCTCCAAGTCACATAATTCTGTCTTCCCTCCTTGCTCCCCATCATGTTCCAGGCCACCATTTATTGTATGGGGACATGAATTTCCTGACTGTCCCCACCTCGCCTGACTTCCACCTCCACCTTCGTTTTCTGAGTAGTTGACACCTACCGAGGGTTTACTCCGGGCCAGACACTCGACTCTTCTCTCCTCACACAAGCTTTGGAACAGATGAGGACCTCAGGGCTCAGGGAGGTTCTTGCCTGGGAAAGTTATCATTCCTTCTTATAGTTAGAGGGATATAGAACTGAAATCATAAGCATGTCTGACTCCAAACTGTATGGCCCTTTAGTCAAATGCATTAGGAGCAGTAACCTGTTGACTTCGCTTCTCTGAAACATTGATTACTGAAACATTGATTACTGAAACATTGATTACTAAACTGACATTTCAGGGCAATTCCTCTGAAGAATTTTGCGTGCGCTCAGGGGGCAGCCACCCTGCGACTGGTGGGGGCCAGTCTGGCCTGAGGCTCAGCTCACTTCTTTGTCACTTCTTCTTTCTGCAGAAAGAAGAAAGAGCATGTCTTTTTATGAGATGCAATTTTTATTTAGAAAGCGGCACACATGTTAGCTAACTTTATTATAAACATTAACTACCTCCATCACAGTGAGGGTTAAAAGTTATAACCTATTCAAGCTCAACCTTAGGACTTAGTTTATAAAGTAACTAACATACACTTCTCCCTTTAAATATTACTTTAAAAAGCAAAGACAAAAGACTGTGCTGAGGTCTTCCCTGCCCAGTGAGCTCATGACTGTTGGCTCATAAACTGGCCTCCAGCAGAGAGCAAGGAGGGATTAAGAAAAGAGGCAGCCCACTGCGGGTTGGTAGATGGCAGGCTTACTAAGCAAGGGGACTTGCCTGTGAAGCTTGTCGTGGGTGACCACCAGACCAGTAGATCTGTGCCCCCCTCTATCAGGATCTTAGAAGTGTGTACGGAGGCCTTCTCTGGGTTCAGCCACAGACGCTGTCCGGATCGTCTCAATAATACATTGCTCTTTCAAGGCTGCGTCCTTGAAAATGGCTCTGGCTGTGGGAACCATGGACAGAACGTGCATTCCAAGGACAGGGGAGAGAAGGCCCTTGGATTGCTCAGGTCCAGGTTAAGGGTCCACAGTGGTCACATCCTCTTGGTGACCTGCTCCAACAATGCTGTTATCATCTATTATAGGCCAGTGTGTTACAGAGTAAGCACCTCTTCCGACACATACCTTCTGTCTTTTGGTGATCAAAATGGCCAAAGTACAGCAAAGCAAATTACATTAAACCAAAAACTGATGTAAGAAGCCTAATTTGTTTGGCTCAAGACTTTTTATTATTTATCTCACTCCTTCCAAATGTGTGACTCCTTTCTAAAGAGGAGAGACCCAATTCTTGCTGGTTATTTTGAGAACATATAGCCAGAGTTAAGTTTATTTGTTTATTCCAACAGACATTTACTTATCCAGAAAATATGTGTTGATTACTCTGTTGGAATAAATACATTATAAACTTTATAAGTATGAGCTATGTCCTGTTCTAGGCACTGGAAATAGAGCGAAGAAAGAGTGGATATGAGAGTTTTTCTAGAAATTAGGTTCTGACAGAGGAGAGTGCAAGTGACTGTGACGAGGCGAGGGGTGGACGTGGTGAATCAGAGAGGTGGTATCAGAGAAGGGACAGAAGGGGGCACACAAAAATACACTCTTTTCTTCAAGCTGCCTCACAGTCACAGCCACTCGAAAATTGTTTGTGGAATACACAAATGAGTTTTGTCAAGAATGGATTCCTTTCCAAAGGTGCACCCCAAAATGGGCTTATTATCGAACTGCTTCCCATGGTGGGAAGATTATGGTGATGTTGAGAACACTTGAAGATTCTCTCTCCCGAGTGGCTTTGAATGTCACGGTCAAAGATAAATGAAAAGATCCTTAAGATGCTCCTTTGTAAAAACTACAAACATAAATATCAGTTTGCCTTTTCCTCATGTTGTAAATCTTGCGTGTGTTTTAAAATATGAATTTTGAGATCTATGTATAAAGCACACTTGTCAGAAGTAAATCTGACTAATTCAGTGTTCTTTCTCTGAGGGGTCTGCTCACAAGCTGGCGCGCTGAATTAGTTACTGCTCTCTCCAACATGTTCTGGAGATGCTTGCCAGCATTTTTGTACAGCTCTGTTGTTTTTAGAGTTTTACTTTATAGTCATGTCTTGTTCATTGTCACGTGGAGCGTGGAAGGTAAAACACCGCGTTTAGTAGTCTCACCGTGGGTTACTGGGCCATTTTTAATCACTCACTCTCTTGGTTAGAAGTAAGTGCATGTTTTGCCATTTTGAGAAGACATGTAAGAGTTTAGAAACACTCTTATTACAATTGCCACATTATTGCTCAGGGCAAGTTTATGTAAAATATTTAAATAAAAACAGCAGGTTAATCCCCAAAGGGAAAATAACATTTTGCTATAAACCCTTTTCGCCGCAAACCTTGGAGTGAAATTCTTGGGGTGTTTCTGTTACCCTGTAGGTTCTTGGATGAAGTTGGATGAGACTCATAACCTGGTTTTTGTCATTTCACTAGATTGTGTCACTCAGGTTGAGTTGCAGGCCCTTTCTCTGTGGAAAACTTCACAAAAGGAAATAATTTCTGGAGAAGTGTCATGATGCTGTGTTTTACGTGGGACAGAAGGGAGGGGAGTGATGAAGGATATTGTGTGTGAGACCACAGGGATTTATGGGGGGTCCCCTAGCACACGCCCCTAGCATCGCCATGGTGGTGGGCTTTCACTGACTAGAGAAAATTGACTCAAAGAGCTGTTTGAGTTGGGGAGGGCAACATTCATTAATTTTTTAAAAGGTTTTATTTATTTATTTTTAGAGAGAGGGGAAGGAAAGGAAAAAGAGAGGGAGAGAAACATCAATGTGGGGTTGCCTCTCACACACCCCCTACTGGGGACCTGGCCCCCAACCCAGGCATGTGCCCTGACTAGGAATTGAACTGGCGACCCTTTGGTTCGCAGGCAGGCACTCAATCCACTGAGCCACATCAGCCAGGGCTCATTAATATTTTTTTATTAAAAATCTTTTTTATTGTTGTAAAATATACCATAAAATTTACTGTTTAAGCTGTTTTTAAACACACAATTCGAGGGCATTGATTACAATGTTGTGTAACCATCACTACTTCGAAAGCTTTCTCATCACCCCTCCCCCCAACAGACACTGTGTAACCATTAAGGAGTAACTTCCCGTTTTCTTCCTCCTGGTGGCCTCTAATCTACTTTCTGTCTCTATTAATCTGCCTATCCTAGATATTTTATGTTAGTTGATTTACAAGATATTTGCCCTTCTTTACCTTATTTCTGCATAATGTTTTCAAGTTTTACCATGTCATATGATGTATTAGAACTTCATTCCTTTTTATGGCTGAATAATATTCCATTGTACGTGTGCATTACATTGTATTTCTCTATTCATCTTTTAATGGACACTTGTTCCAAACAACTTGGGGTATTTCTACCTTTTGGCTGCTGTGAATAATACTGCAGGGAACACTGGCACACAACTACCTTTTCTGTTCTCAGGTCTCTGGGTGGATAACTAGGAGTGAAATTGCTGGATCATGTCATAATTCTGTTTTCTTTTTGAGGAACCACCAAACTGTTTCCAGAACAATTTCCAGCAGCAGTGTCTGAGAATTCTGATTTCTCCACGGCCTCCTCAACACTAGCTCCAATTTTATTTTTGTTTGTTTCTAGCCATTCTGGTAGGTGTGAATTGGTATCTTCTTGTGGTTTTGATTTGCATTTCTCAAATGACTAATGGTGCTGAGCATCTTTTTATGTGCTTATTGGCCTTTGTACATCTTATTTGGAGAAATGTCTTTTCAAGTATTTTGTCTATTTTAAATGGGTTTTTGACTTCTTGTTGTTGAGTTGTGGGAGTTCTTTATATATTCTGGAGTTAAATCTTTATTATGTATGTAATTTGTAAATACTTTTTCCTACTCTGTCTGTTTTCTTTTCACTTTCTTGATAATGTCCTTTCATGTACTAAAGCTTTTCTTTTTATTTTTGTGAAGTTTAATGTATCTTTTTCTTTTGTGGCTCTTGCTTTTTTTTTTTATATAAAAATCCATTGCCAAATCCAAGGTCATGAAGAATTACTCCTATGCTATCTTCTAAGACCTTTATGGTTTGAGCTTCCATGTTTAGGCTGTTGACCCGTGTTGAATTAATTTGGGCACATGGTGTGATATAGGGGTTCGACTTAATTCTTTTGTGCGTGTAAATCTAACTGTCCCTACTCTTTCCTCTCAAGTATTTGTTTCTTCCTTCTCAAAGTATTTAAAACTTTATGAATTCATTTTTCACCAACAGAGGAAAAATAAGACAAAACAAACTTCTCATTACTTCACGTGTTAGGGGTTAACTTCCTTCAGAGAGGAGCGGCATCCACAACTGTCTTCCCGCAGGGGGGCCTGAAAAATGCGCCTTCCTTCTCCACGGACACTTCCATGGGACAGCTTGTTACGGAACTGTAAATTACACGGGCAACTGGAAATAGAGGTTCTCCAGGATCCTTTAGGGTTGGAAAGTCACTGTGCAGCGCCTTCAGAATGTCAGAAATGAGCTTGACCCAGCTGTTTGGAAGCTGCTGATATCAGGAGGTTATTTTAGCATCCGGAAGATAATCAATAAGCGGATACTGGTTGATGGGCTTGAGGGGAGAGGCCTCTGGCAGAATCTCAGTTCCATTTCCATTTTGGCAGCTCAGAGCCCACAACTATGTATGTTCATATTTCAACTTTTTTTTTTTTGCTCAGTGAAATTTGTGGCTTTTCTTTTTTGCTAGAATATTTTCCTTAATGAAGGGCTATCTTTCCTATAGGGAAGTTGTAACTTTCCCAACTCAGTTTATTTCAAGAAAGTATAATGAGCATCTATTATGGGTTATGTGTTATGCTAGGCATTGGGAATCCCATGAAGAATAAGAAACTATTCCAGCCCCAGGGCACCTTAACAATGCAGTGAGGGAGATAGATTCGTACGTATTTAGGCATACAGAATTATTAACGCTGAGGATAACACTTTCCAGAAGTACAAGAGCTGTGAGATTTTACAGGGGTGGTCTTTGGACCCCATGGTTTGGATATTATCTCTGCAAATTGCTGTGTGCATGGGGGAGCTGGTTACTTAACCTCTTTGAGCCTTGGTGCCCCATGTGTAAAATGGGGGTAATCATATCTGACTCGGAGGGTGGTTACAACACAACAGTAATGCAGAGACATAAGAGGTGAGTGTTCCTGCTGGGCACACAGTCATCACTCAAGAACGAGTGTTTACAGAGTGCCCCAATGTCATGCCGTCCCAGTCTCTCCACATGCTGCTCTCAAACAATCTATGAGGCAGTTATTATCCCCATTTTATAGGTGAACCTGAGACTGAGTGGAGATTATGTTGTGTGCGCAAACCCCAGCGCTAGCCAATAGGGTGCTGGAATCTGAAAGTAGGCAGTTTATTCACAGAACTTAAACTCCTAACTACTTTCTACTGCCTTTCAAGGGAACAAGTAATGCCTTGTGGTGACACTGGCAGAAATAATTATTTAGAATTGGGATAATCATGGAAGGCTTCCTGGAGGAATTAGACCTTGAGCTTGGCCTTGAGGTAAAATAGAAAAGCTGTCTTTCTCAACTCTAGTTTAAACACATTGTGTTGTCTTAACACTGTGTGGATGGAGAACAGTATTTTGATTTTTTAAAATGCCCTAGGGTTAAAACCTATCTGCCAGCTTCCTCCTGGTATTTATTAAACTCGATGATGCTGCATTTCTCTAACCATCACATTTCACTACTCGGTACTGTGAACGACAGCGTCTCCCACAAGGACTCTGGTGCAAAGGAGAGCATGAGGCTGTGGTCCAGGACCTGTCACTCAGGGTTACTGTATTGTTCGGACTATAAGACGCACTCCCTCCCCACAAAATTGGGGGGAAACGGGGGGTGCATCTTATAGTCCAAATGTAGCTTACCTGGCTTTTCCAATTTTCCTCCTCTAAAACCTAGGTGCGTCTTATGGTCCGGTGCATTTTATAGTCTGAAAAATGCGGTAGCTTTATCATCACCTTCGGCAGGCTGCGGAACTGTAGGTTAAAAGGGGGCAGAAGTTGAACTTGCTTTTTCAAGGCTATCCCTGGTTTCGTAAATACTCTTGATGGTGGGGAGATGTCAAGAAAGCCCCCCAAACTTTGTAATCTGATAAACAAGACCGTTTATGCTGCTGCTCATGTGAGAACCCTGCCAAGATGTCAGTCCATCTGTTTGCTCGTTGGTAACACACCCAGCGTGTGATTACGGGGATTAGCCCCGTTTGTGCGCACTACGACTGTGTGAGCACACCTTCTGAAATGACTGGCAGCGCACAATACATCGAGATCTTTTTATTCCCTGTATTAATATAATATGAGCTGTGAGCAGATGAAAGCTTCATTTACATAACCTGAGATAAAGAAGGTGAAATATTGTAATTATCTTTTCAAGCTAAGTTTCCCCTGCTTTTTAAATTAATGTATGCAAAGAGCAAGTAACACAAGGAGAGCTCTTGTCCCATAAAATCTACTTGTGAAATCGGGGCTGTTTTTCAACTGGTTGGTCAATTAGCTATTTGCTATTGAGATGCAGACGGCAAGTTGAAAATGAAGACAGTGGACGGGGATTGCTGTGCTGCCGTAGGGCATTTTCATTTTTTTCTGGGAGTGTTCCATTTTTATTTGGGTTAAGTGGACAAGATTATTACAATTGGCCATGCTTTCTTGATTTTTCAAAGTAGTGAGATGGAAAGAACAAAGATCTCAAGTCAGAAAATGTGGGCTTCAGTCCGAGCTCTGCCACACACTAACTCTAGGACCACAGGAGGCTCGCTTCACTCCCCTAAGGTTCGGTTTGTTTAAATTGCAACTGGTCTAGACGATATCGGTACACTCGAAAGTGCTGGGATTCCAAAAGAAAGCTTATGGATATCTACCAGAGAGATAGATGGTTAAAATGATATTTTATCTTTTAAAGATTTTATTTATTTTTAGAGGGAGGAGGAGGGAGGCAGAAAGAGAGGGAGAGAAACATCAATGTGTGCTTCCCTCTTGTGTGCCCCCTACTGGGCACCTGGCCTGCAACCCAGGCATGTGCCCTGACTGAGAATTGAACACGAGACCCTTTGGTTGGCAGGCTGGCACTCCACTGAACCACACCGGCCAGGGCTAAAGTGATATTTTAAAATTCACTATATCACAAATCCTTAACATCTAATATTAATTTTAAAAAATACTGAAATTTCTAAGTTATATAAAAACCAGATTGTTCTAATGGTTATTATCATTTTTGCCTTAGAAATAACAGAGAACCAGGAAGCTATAGTTTGTCTGATGCTTTGAATGTCACACACAATTACATAAAATATTAAAATAAAGATTATTTTTTAAACTGCAAGTCACAATTAAATCATTTGAGGATTTCAAAGGAAAAGAGTTCAAAAGATTCTTGCTTTGGTTATGTATTACTGTCTATTTTAAGCAAAAAGTTAGTGGCTTAAAATACCAACAATGGTTATTTCCCAATTGCCATGTGTCAGCAATCTGGGGGTGACTTATCCGGGTGTCTCTGGTTAAAGGTTGTATGGTTAAAGTCGCACGGTCTGCGGAAGCTGTGGTTTCACCTGAAGGTTCAACCATGGGAGGGATTATTCTATGCTCCCTTAAGCAGTTGTTGGGAGAATCTAGTTTCTTGCAGCCTGTTGGAATGAAGGCATCAATTACCTGCTGGCTGTTGGTTAGATGCTTCCTCTCTCAGTTCTTTGCTTCTCGGGCTTCTTGGCAAACAGGGCAGTCGAGAGAGTGAGAGAGAATAAACACCAAGGGCAGAAGCTACAGTCTTTCTGTAACTGAATCTCATAAGGGACATCCCATTCCTTCTGCCATATTCTATTACTTAGAAGCATGTCAATGAGTGCAACTGACCCCGCAGGGGAGGAAATTATATAAAGGGCAGTAAAGCCAGGACTTGGGGACATTTGGGGACATCTTAGAGGCTGTCTGCCACAGCACTTAATATTCTTTTACCTTATTTATTTTAGGAAAATGATTCTAGATATAGAAAATAATTATTCTGTGTCTTTTACTGTAATGTAAAGCAATAACCTTTACAACTGGATGCCATTTATTTAGGGCAGGTAAGTTCCAGCCCTACCTTAAGTAGATGAAATATTGGTATTTTCAGTGGCTTTAGGGGACTGTGGATATATGAACAGTAATTATCAAATAATGTCAAGGGCATAAAGGAGAAGCAAAGAGGGGTTACCTTGTAAATTGAGGTAAGTCTTAGGTTGCCTACAGAGAGTTTATAATCATAGTTTATCAACTGACCCTCTCTCTGTTCAGCAGTCACAGAACATAATGGGTTTCTTTCAGCTTGATTATTACTGTAGCCTGTTTGTATGCCAGGTACGGTGAGGAATGGTGCTATTCTGGGCATACATACATACGTGGACACGATTTTCTCTGTGCCTTCATTAACTGCCCTCTTTCCCTTTCTGGTATTCTCATCACCTCTGCCAACTTTTACTGGCAAGAAAAGATAAGAAACCTGCACCTTGGAGTCACACCAAAGTATGAACTCATTCTATGGTATTTGCAATTTAAGCCTGGCTTTGCAGAATAAAAAGCTTTGCTCCCTGGTGAAGGCATTTCAGTAAACAGGTGGGAAAGATGTTTTCTCTCCAGAAGCAGCCTACAGAAGGGAAAATGCTTCAATTCAGATTTAGGGGGAAATTGCCTACCCCTCCTGAAGGTAAACTTCTGTTTCTGTTTGCAACCAAGGATCATGGAGCATGTGCTGAGCCGAAGGTCATTGTGTTTATGGGGCACAGCAGATATAAATTCGGTTTGCTGGTGTGTAGCTCTTACTGACGGTGAAGGAGAAAAGAAAGGGGCAATGTCTCTGCTGAGAAGAGCTCTATTCTTTCCTTTATTCAGCTAAGGGAAGATTCCCGAGAGAGACAGAGTTGTGGGAGATAGTGGAGGGGGGCGGTTGGCAGTGGGGATGGGAAGGAAGGAAATTGACATGGGTTGTATTTCACACTTTTCTTTATTTTCATCCTTGAGGTGTTATGATTTCTGATTTTTAAAACGAGGCAACTTGTGCTTAGAGAGGTTGGCTGATTTTTTTTGCATCCTTAATATGGGATAAATGTAGTCCTGACTTCACAGGGTTGTGAGGGTAAATGGGCGAACACATAACAGTGTTTCGTAAATGCGGGTTGTTGTCCTCGTTACTGCGATCGCTGTTTCACCTAGGAATTAGCAGGGCAAGAACACGAACCAAGACACCTGACGCAACCCTTTCTGCTTCCTCTGAAGTAATTTGATAGTGATGGGAGTTTGATTCAGGTGGGCGAGAGAGCAAGGGAGGAGGATAAAGACTTGCAGGTAGTGGAGGGAAGGAAGAGGGCTGTGAGGTGGCGCGTGTGACAGGAGCGACTGAAGAGTGTGGGAGTGGACGTAGGCAGACACGAGGGGCTAGAGGGTTTTACCGTCAACTGTGACTTATTTGAATTTGATGGGATGTTGAATGCCAAGGGAGGCTGAGGGGAGGGTGCATTATCTGGTCAAAGTGGAGGTGGGGGAAAAAAGTTTGAGAGTGGACAGTCTCAGCTATGAATAAGGAGGGGAGGGCAGAGGACAGGAGGCTCCTATTAAAAATACACCTATTAAACAAAGACCTGGAATAGCAGGGAATAGCAGGCAGGCAACACCTGAGAATGGGCTAAATAAACACTGGGCTGCAAAATGCTGCCTGCTTTCTTGGCCATTTTTTTTTCTCCTCTACATAGAGACCGCGGTGGGTTCCATGGAAGTAATGTGGTTGGCACCTGGGGGTGGTGCAGGTGGGAACACAAGGTTTTGCGTGGAGCCAGCAATCCAGCGAGACCTGCCCACACACGTTCCGGGTCTGCCAGGAATGAGGACCAGAGGAGGTGCGAGGCTGCAAAAGGCTGCACGAGCAGCACGGCTTGGGCTTGCAAACTGGAAAAGTCAAACTCCCCCGTGAAGCAGGGCGGGTGCCAGCCTGAGAGTGTGGCAAACACCTCCGTGATTCGTGGCTTCCTGACTTGGACTGGGGCCGAGATGGCCTAATGTAAATCAGAGGTAATGGAAAGCGCTGTGACAGAGAGGGAAGATGGCCGCAGGGACAGAGAGGTCTAATCTTGAGGGGACCTTTAAAATGAGCTACGTATTTGGACTTTGTTTTATGGAAGAGTGGTAAATCTATGCTCCTGCTCTCTGTTCAGTGGAGAAATGTCTGCTCCCACGGGATGAGAAGAGGGTGTGGCCCCCTCTTTGCATGTACTGATAGTGTCCTTTCCAAGGGGACACCACCTTCTTTTTTCAGTTTTCAAGATGTGAGGCCACGGAGAAAAGGTTATGCTCACCTGTGCCTGCTGGAGGATCTCCTGCATTTGGTCAGAACTTCCCTCTCCAAACCTCTGGCCCACCTGTTTCTGAGCTAATCTAGGCCTGCGTGGGCAACGTGTCAACAACCTCAGCGTCCCTGCCGGAGCGGACGTGGCGGGCACCTTGCTGCTTTGGACAGAGAATCCCAAGAATCCAGGATGAACCCTTTCTCACTCCCTGTGAGGGACCCTGTTTGCTGTCTCTCTGGTCTCTGGCTGGGTGTCCTGTGAATCAACGGATCATCCTTCTGTTCTCTCAGTGCCCTTTTCCCCCTATATAACTCCACACATTATATATAATTTGTATTTTATAATTGATTTGCTACAAGGGAGACCTTAAATGTTCTTATCAAGACAAAAAAGATAAATACGTGAGGTGGAGAGGTGGTGATTGACTGGATGGTGGAATCCTATCACAATGTGTGTGCTGCATCAAATCACCGCAGTGTGCACTATATATATTTTATAATGTCGCCATTTATACCTTAAGAAAGCTAAAAGCCCTCCAGTTTCATTGTTACATCCCACTGTCTCCCTGGTAACAGCTGAATCAGCAGAAATAAGTTAAATTATGTCAAATGAACTCTGTATATGCAGGGAAGTAACACTTTATGGATATTTAAACAAAAAACTGACATTTAATCATGTAAGCTTTAGTTATCTGGATAAATCACTTAGGTGGACTAGACAAATAGAAAGAGGCAGACACTGTAATGCTTTGTCATATCAGGTGGCACCCTAAGCAATTACATCAAATATTGAGTAGTCACTTTGAATTTGGCTGCATGAACAGTGACATCAGCCTTTTGCTTCTCTCTCTCAGTAGAGATCAGTTCACTCTGTCCTGGGTCTTTGCAGAATCTCTCAGCTCCTGGTTCAGATCCAAATTTACTCTGTTTCCACAGTTTGTAGCTTTGACATCAGGATGCTTTTTCTTAAAACTGTACCAAGAATATGAAAATTTCAGTAACTGAAATGTCTCAGATCCAGATATGTGATTTCTGAAGCACAGTGGGAATGCCTTTAAAGTCGATCTCTAAAGTATTGGAAAGCTGTGTCCATGACAATGTTATAGAGACTTATTCTGAATTTTTTATCTGATATCACAGGTTGATCACTTCTTTTAACCCCTTTTCCCCCTTTAAGTTGTAACCTTTTTTATTTTTCTGGCATGACATCAATTATTTTTCAGTGTTGTAGTTTTGATTTGTCCATACAATAAAGGCCTATGCTCCTCTAAATAATCCCCTAGATTTTTTTTTCCTTTTGTGTAAAATGCTTGGATTGTTTCTTAAAAGCATTCTGAGAATCTTTAATGTATCCATTCCATTTTCCCCTGGACACTTAGATAATTTTCTGAAAACACTGAATAGTAAGGATGGTTACATACCTACAATTTAGTCTTACAGCTAGTATCAAAATGCCAATTCTGCTGAACTATATTCTAAAGAGTACTGACTGTTAAAATAATAAAGCATATTATTTAAACAATATCCACTTTGCTTTTGAATGCTGTGTTTGAGCCATTTTCCACTTCCTGCCTCCTTTTTTCCGCAAGTAGTTACCAGATACCTCCCTGCCCCGTGGTAAATCTTCTTCTAGGCTCCAGTGTGTTTCAGGAAGACCAAGGAAGCCACTCTGGCTGGAACAGAGAGCCCGGAGGAGGTGGTAGGAGATGAGGCCGGGGACATGGAGAGGTGACAGGATCCTCTAAGATTGTCAGCTTTTGTTCTCATGAGATGGGGGCCATGGGGGGTTTGGGCAGAGGAGTGGCATCATCTAGCTTTCAAGATCGCTCTGGCTGTGGCCTGAGAATAAGCTGTGGAGGGAGCAAAGATAGAAGCAGGAAGACTAGTTGGGAGACTTTTGTAATCATCCAAGGAAAGAGGGCCGGCTGTGGGCCAGGGTGAAGATGATGGGAAGTGACCAGATTCTGGAAGTATTTGGAAGGTAGAATCAACAGGATTTGCAGGCAGAGTGAATGTGGGATGTGAGAGAAAGACGGGAGTCAGGAATGATTCCAAGGTGTTTGGTCTGAATAACTGCCAGAAAAGAAAGGGTTGCTATTATCTGAGGCAGAAGAATAAAAGTTCAGTTTTGGAAGTGTTGGGTCAGAGGTGCCTATGAGGAGTCTAGGCGGAGATGTTATCTACATAGTTGAATTTATAGCTCTGGAATTGGTGGGTAAGTTTGGATCAGAGATAGACATTTGGGAGCCTTCCATGTACAATTTGTATGTAAACCTACGAGATTGGATGTGATTTCTAAAGAAGCGACTGATGAGAGGGAAGGTAAGAGTTGCAAGGATAGGGCTGTGGGTGCACCTGTGTTTGTAGGTTAGGAAGATGGGGAGAAACCAGCCAGAAAGCCCGAGAAGTAGTGAAGTGAAGAAAGTGTTTCAAGGAGGAGAAATTAATAAACTATGCCACATAATGCCATTAGGTCCATCACAGTGAGGACTGAGAGCTGCCTATTGGACATAGTAATGGGAAGAACCGGCACAGATGGCAAAAATAGAAAATCGCATCAGTGTCTTTTTCTGGGAAGAAGAGCAAAAAAAGTGGGTTAGCGGCTGCAAAGGAATGAGAATTCAAGGTAAATTGATATTTCAGCAATGACATCAAATGAATTGCAGTAGACAGTAGAAATATGAGTGAGCTAGAATTTCTCAGCTGCTTCCATGTGGTCCACGAGCCCTGAATCTCCTGCCCACGTTCTTTGTTCATCCTCTGAAATTCACTTGTTGTCAAACTTGGACTTTCGGGTCTAGAAACTTTCATGATGAAAGAATTCCACTAAGAGAACATTTCCGTGGTTAATTAGACTATTAGAACTCAATCTAATTAGGGTCCTGATAAGAAGCATTACATTTATTTCCACTATTTTGATTGATTTTTTCATTAAATTACTAATTGTTCAAAAATACTTATTGGACACCCATTATGTATGTGCGAGCCAAGGGCTGAGGATGGGAAGTTGAGTGTGGCGCAATCCTGAAGGGATAAACACCGACTGGTGGTGACGATACGGATTGCCTTGGACTCCAATGGAGGTGCATTTGGAGTGCTGTAGCAGCAGTTAAGTAGGAGGGTGCAGCGCAGGGAGTAGCTGAAAGATGGGCAGGGCAACTGAAAGGGGAAAGGGAATTTGGATCTCCAGTAGGGGGTTGGATTAGACGAGGTTGAGAGGCCTTTGATAATTTGAACTTTGTGAAACGGTGAAGGCAGCCCCCTCTCCAGGCAGGGGGCCCCTCATATCTGTGTGGGAGTGTCTGTCAGGACCCAGGGGAGAATGAGGTTGAGCCCCCCAGTGTGTGTGTTAGTGGAGCTGCAGTCAGGTCGGCCGAAGCCCCGCACTGGTTTCCCTTGGCCTCTCCTTTGCTCACAGCACAGAGCCTGAGTAGCACACAAAGCAGAGGGTGAGTTCAATGCTGGCCAGGCCCTTAGGGCAGCGCAGAAACTCACTCCAGGAAACGGGGCAGAAGAAGTCATGTCTGAAGGCTTGACTTCAAAATTTCAAACTTTAATCCCTCACCGTGTCTAAGAAATACTTTTTTTTAGAGCAATGCAGATTAAAGTGGAACATGACAGATAAGATGATGATAAAACGTTCCATTGAAGTTGAGAGTGACTGTGGAAGAGTTAGGGACACGCTGGTTAGGGAGAAGGACTCCGAGGTGCCTCCCTGCCCCTTGCCTTGTGCCCCGTGCACGGGATGGTTTCGTTCAGTGGTTAATTCAGGGCCGGCGTTGAAAGCTGGCAGACAGCAACAGGAGTTGGATTTGAAGCATGGTTTGAGGAGATAGTCATTATACATGGCCGAGACCAGAGGGAAGGTCAGGATAATCATGGGATGGTGTAATTTAAAAGGATGCTGATCTGGGTAATGATAAGCCATTGCTTCCTGTTAAATACTGAGAGCTCAGGACCTGGCAATTACTGCTTTGGACAACAACCACTACATTGTAGATAATAGCACTACAATGATAGGAAAAGAGGAATGAACTTTTTATAGAAAACTAACTATATATAAACATATATATATATAAACATATATGTATATATATAGGACATTATGCTAGGTACTCCTCATGAATTACCTCACTGAATCCTCATAACACATTTATGATGTCAGGGATATTGGTATTACTTACATCATACTTCACAGAGGAGGAAACTGAGAATTAGAGGCCGAATGGAGCTGGGATTTGAATAGAGGTGTTAGCATAGGGAGGTATCAATAAGGAGGGGAGCAGAGGGAATTAGATATTAAACTTAATAAACCGGTAAGCTGAGTCAGATATTAGGAGAGCATTCCATTAAGCTTACTAGGAAGCTACAACATTTTTTACAGACTCATTCACACACTCCAGGAGACTGCCCCCAAGGAAACTGAATTCTCAGAGCAGGCGAGAACCCCCGCCCACCCCCCAGGGCTGTTGCAGACCGGTACCAGACTATCAAGGGAAGAAGAGAGGAAAGTTTCCCTGCCGAGCACGCATGCAGGAGAAACCAGATGAGCAGAACTTTCTGACTTGTGCACTCCTTGTGCACAAGGAGTGAAGGTGGTGCAGGGGGAAGTGTTTCTACTTTTGGACGTGCACAGTACAAGCCAAAAGTACAACATAAAGGGACAGAACCTAACCTGGGAAAAACTGGAAGGATAATAGAATTGGAAAGAGGTCATGGAACCCCAAAAGCTTGCAGAAAGGGATTGGATGGGGAGGGCCCAACTCAAGCCTGGGAAGAATCAGGAAGCTGGGTTGAATGGTTTGAACGGCTCCTTGATCATTACTGAGAACCAAGAAAATATATGGAGGATTAACAGAAGCTTTCGGGAGGGTGCTAGAGCCTTGCTGCCCTCTGTGTCCCTGAGGGCGTATTATTTCCCTTAAACCCCAAGAAGATCTCACCACCACGCTTAAACTTGTCCACACGTGTGTCATTTGAAATTTTTTTCTCTCAACACCGTGAAAGAAGTCATTTCCACCGGCAACAGAAGTATGTTTGGCTTAGTCTCTGTGTGCTACTAAGTTATCTCTGTCCGTGACGCATCTTGCCTTTTACACTGAAAACTCTTTTCAGTGGAACTGCGTTTAGCCGACCCTTGCGACTCTCCGATGTCTATCATAGTGGCTTGTAGGTAGTAAGTCCGCTGAGTGAAGGGGTGAATGAATGGAGCCTGTATCAACAATTCCAAACAATTTACCTTAAGAAATAGAATCTCGTGATTCCTAAAGCCTTAAACTCTGAACAAAACTCTTGGAGAAGGGCAATGATAAAGTAACAAAGAGCTAGCTAAAAATATTAGTTTCACCATTATCTTCAATATTGTTCTGGAATTTTTCCCATTTAAAAGGGGGAACATCTCATTAGGCAAGAGTCCCGAAACAAGCAATAGGCTCTATTTGTGTGTATTTTTTTTTATTTTTCAGATGGTGATGCTTTGTGCATTTAATTTTTATCTGTAACGCAGAATTAAATTGTTTAGTGACTTGACAATTGAAAATTTGCTCTGTACCAAGACGAAAAGGATCATGTCTGGACTGAGTGTGCAGAAGTGCTCTCTGGTTATACTGTAGCTCCTCACTACTCAAATGTGGGAGATTCGTATTTTCCAGGTTAATTATTAGTGCAGGCGAGGACTACACGCTGTCATGCTTCACAATTAGTACTCCGACTGTTTTGAAATAAAGATAATTTGGTGTTTGAAAGGGAGATAATTTTGTGTTTTCTGGCTCATTCTTCAGGGATAAAAATAAAGTGGAGAATACGCGTTTCTAGTCTTTATTGCAGCGGAGACAGCAGTTGATTAATTAAGTTGTCATCCAACTGTAAACAACCCATGTCAGTTATTTTACAACTTTAATAAAGTTTTTAAAATTTACATCAAAATTTTAATCAACATTCCATGTATTATTTATAATACCCGGGTAGTATCAGTGTGGTGTATTTATAAGCATTGTGCCCTGGTGCAGAATTTCAAACTTGATTCTTCATTAAATTTTAATCCCTGAACTTAACTCCTGTAGGTGGGCACAGAGAGGAAATAACAAAGTCCCACCCATCTTGGAAATGAGAATGCTTCTCGGAGTGCTTCCCAGGGCCTGGGGGGCGGGGGATGTCTCATGAATAGCCCCCAAATCTCCCAATAACTTTGACTCTTTCCATGTTTGCGTGTTCAATTGCCAAGGTACCAGCATTGCTGTATGTTCTTTACAAAAACACCAAATACCTTGGAGGAAATAGATTACCCAAAGGAAGAGAAATGCAGAAAACAGCAGGAAGCGGTTGAGTAGGTGGGGGAGGATATCTGACACATAAAAAATTCATGCTCAGCCTTCCTCAGCTGCTCAAATGAAAAGTGATTAAGGCGAAACTAATGTCTTCATGTCATTTACAGGAGGAAAGACACACTTTTTAGAGCTGACTTTAATTTTATTCTTAGAATTTATGTGAAGGGAAGGGAATGTGGGGAATGAAATTAAAATAAAACCTTGTTCAACATGTGCTGTTTAGATTGACACTTACATTAATTCAAAGAACAGGAAGATTATCATCAAATATTTAGCATCCTTTTGTGTGAGTCTAACAAGTTTGGTAAACACCGTCCAACTTTTGGGAGTTATCTTTCTGAGCAGAAATAAGGCGTGATGTGTAGAAATCTGACCACTGAGAGGCAGGACCGTATTCACGATGGTGAGAGATAAGCAGAATAAACAAATGTCTACTCCTGCAGGAGCTTGGTTTGATAGTTTGAAAAGCAGAACTTTTAAAGCCTGAATATATCACAAGCCCATTCCCATGGGACCATTGTTCTGCTCATTTAAAAATAGCTTTGGAATATCGGAGGCCCCTTCTCAAAGATTATTGACACCTTGGTTAATATTGAAGAGCCAGAAACAGGTTTCTCAAAGTTGCCAGTGGGCAAATAGTTTCACTTTTAGATTAAATGATGAACACTTTTCCTAAAAGGATGCAACATGAATAATGCTTTTGCTCTTTGTCAAGTTTAACTGATTGGTAACCATCAAATGCTCTAGGGATATAACAATTCCTTCAAACTTCCCCTGAGGATATTAACTGTACAGGCAGCTGGCAGTCCGGTGGCCCTGGAGATATATCTTGTTTGGCTCACAAGGGCTCTTGTTAATTTTCTTTTCATTTTTTAAATTTTCCCCTAAGGATATGTTTCATTGATTTTAGGGAGAGGGGAAGGGGTGAGGGGAGGGAGAGAGAGAGAGAGAGAGAGAGAGAGAGAGAGAGAGAGAGAGAGAGAGAAACATGTATGTCATAGAGAAAAACAATCAGTTGCCTCCTGTACCCACTCTGACCAGGGATCGAACCCTCAACCTTTTAGGTGCACGGGTTGACACTCCAACCATTTGAGCCACCTGGCCAGAGCTGTTTCCTTTTAAAAGAAACCAATATTTAAAGATCAGAAAATGTTATCACAATACCTAGATATATGCTTTCTCTTGAAAAACATGGCCAGGCCATCCTTTCACACGACCACAAAGCAGTGGGAGCTAAGAATTTGCTGCCCCCTGAGACACTTGAGTTCTTCCGAGTCCGGATGTTTGTCAACATTTTAATCACTTTGCTCTCCTGAGGAGCTATTGGAGACGTTTCTTTCTCCTAATTGTCTCCCCATCTCTGTAAAATTTTTGTATCACGGATATACTGTCTGTTTATGTACCATGGTCCTTTTGAAGACCACAGACCATTGCAATAACTAAGCGTTTTGCACCCTCAAGAACCAATTGTCCCCTTGGAAATGACATCATTCTCACAGTGAACGCATGCTGCTCTAAACCCCGTGGACAGTCCCCAACACTGAGACTGAGGGTATTTCGTGGGATTAAAAATAAAATATGACAAAATCGGAACACCATAAATCCTGTGTCTCCCTTGCTTTGCCCCTTGGTGTGCCCAGCCCCTGTGGGCAATTAGGTTTGCAGTCTCTGATCTACTTGTGATAGAAATAAATAATCTCTGATGTCCCTTAGGGATCTGAAATTGGACCGCATGTCTGAGAGTGCCCTGTGCCGAAGGCTTCCACGCTGAGTTGCAGAGAGTGGCCCTTTTCTTCGTGATTTCCTTAGGTGAATGCAAGATGCAAGATAAAAGGTTATCAAAACAGATCATTGAGAATACATTTCGGTCTTGATCTAGTGGATTTCATTATTTAACTGGTAGCTGGTGGTACTCAACAAATATTTATTGAAATGTGTTCTTATGCCCAGCACTGCTAGGTCACTGATGCTAATGAAACACTGCATCGTGAGCTGAGCACAGTGATGAATTTGACCATGAGATTCTTCTTCTGGTTTCCAAGTTTAATTGTTGGCATTTGGTAAAAGTTATTAATAAAGGATTTGAAATAACCAACTTTTAAATGCTGAAAATGTGAGGACCAACACAAGTAGGAGAGGTCTACTAATTTGCTGATCATTGACACAGGTTAGTAAGTTGATGTGATTTGTCTGTGATATGTTTTTCTTCGTAAACAAAGCTTATACGTTTATTGAGACAAAACAAGAAGGTACAGTAGGAATGTGAAGAGTAGGAATTTAGACGCTTGGAAGAAGTACGTTCTGATCTCATGAAGAAGGCCAGGGCAGGGCCCAACTGTCGGGGTTCATTTGGTAGTTCGGTGATGACCTAGATCAGAGGGCGAATGTCGAGCTGGGTGTGTGATGCCCACCAGGGGGCTTTGCTAACAACACTGATTCTTGGACCCTGTTCCTCTAGGTTCCGATTGTGGGGTCAGGTGCGTCCAGAACCTACTGGAATAGAAATCACTGGACTGGAGGAGTTCTTGCAATTCTAAGTATCAGCCTCCAGAGACTGTGTTTGAGGACCTGAAGGATTAACCCAGCTAGAAGTTCATCCAGTTTCTAAACTAGCTGAACACCTTGTACTAACTGGTTAACCTTGTGTAACTGGTACCAGCATATTCTGATGCTTGGTGTCTGTAAAAATAGGTACAAGCAATACTATTATACTTGGAAAGGATTTTTTTCTCTGCCTCTGTGTACTACATCTAATAGTATAGGTGATATGACGAAACCAATTCTCAACTTTAAATAGCTAAGTATAGGTCAATGGCTATTGCAATTAAATTCTATAAGGGTTTGTTTAGTTAGTGGCAAAAAAAAAATCAATTGAAATGACTTGACAAAGAGGGGAATAGTTAGTTCACATTTTTGAAAAGGAGAGATTTGGATCTAGTATCAAACATTAGATTTCTTCTTTCTCTATTTTTCAGTTCTGCTTTCTTTGTGAGGGCTGTATTCTCAGACCACCTGGTGGGGAAAGAGCACCTATAGCTCTGCTTTGACAAATCTATAGGCTTAGCCAGTCCAGGCACAGAGAGACTCTCTTTCCCATGAGAGCCAGTGAGAGGACCAGACCAGGTTCTCACTGACCTGTTTGGACCATGCGGTGAGCCTAGAACAAACCTGTGTGGTCGGCAGGGATCTGACTTTGACCCCGCTGGCAAGGGTCACGGTCCAGTCCTGTGGGTTGGAGCATGTGTCAGCTCACCCTGAAATGCATGGGCTGAGAGTGGGGGTGCTTTTCAAATGAAAATGGGTTACAGTGGCCAAAAGCAAGGGTAATGATCGCTGGACAAATAAAACCGATACGTTACATAGGAGCAAAACCGCCTGTGAGTTTTCTGAGATAATAAAATCTACCTTTTATTCTAAGAGAACTTACTAATGAATGGGTGGGTAAAACTGGTTTTAACCTCCTTTTATTATTGTTAGTGGAAGATCATTTCTGAAACATGGACTTACCTGAGGAATACAGTTTTCCTACTCTACAGTAGTGATCAAACTTACCCTAGGAAACTGAGTTAGTGTCTGAAATTTTTTTACCACCTTCTTGTTGGTGATGCTTCAGTTAGAATGAAAAGATAATCATTTTTCTCTTGCGAAATGATCAGTATAAAACCTGAGAGGCCTGATGCTTAAAGCAAATCGGAGCCCGAGAAGTCTGGAATGTCAACGCCTAGAAGGTCCTTGAGGAAGCCGAGAAGCAATGGACATGTGTTGAAAACCTGTGAAAAGACCAGTAATAGTGAGGTAACAGATGGTCATCTCTTCAAAGGGATGAGAACAGGGCAGTTGGAAGACAACAACGAGAACGTTTTTTGAATACCTTTTCATATTTTTGATGTTTTAATCATTAACTACTTAAACACTTATAAATAAAAATGTGGAGGTTATTGATCTAGGACAAAAAAGAAATACCCCTTCAAGTCATCCTGTAAGTGAGGCATGACCCCTGTGTCTCTGCTGTGTTGGTTTGTTGGTTTGCTAAGGCTTTGGTCTATGTCAGGCACAAACGCGGTTTTCCTGAAGCTTTGGACTACGCCTCTTCTGCCTGGGATACAGCAGGAACTTCCAAGTCAGCTTTCCAGTGTAAACTTCCCAGCCCTCAATGATGACGCTTTTCTCAAGGAAAAGGACCACACAGAGCCTCGATGGCAAACTGGTGAGATAACTCTACTCAGAGAAGAGGAACATGGCGCTTGCTGCCTAACGGGCAGATCAGGAAACCCTGGGCTCAGAGGCCCTGTTAAAAATCTGAGGACTTCCCCAGTTTAGCCATCTGTGCTTTCTCTCTCATGTGATTCTCCATCTCTTTCGCGAATTTCTCCTAAAGATGTTAATTAAAGTAGACTCCCCACCCCGCCCCATTCCAGTCCACCCTCTGACACCAAGCATTGGTCTGTATACTCGGTATAGGAAAATGCTGTCTTAAAGGTTTTTGGAAGACTTGGGCTGTAGCAAGTCAGCACACACAAAGGACTAGCTTTCATTTATGTAGAAACTTGGCCAAACATAAGGATTCACTTGGGAGGATTCTGGGAAACTGGGTTTTGGCTGGCAGGGGTGGTGGGGGGTGAATGTAATTTCTTGGGCTTCCTTAGATGTCTCCTGCATTTGAAACACTGACATTATAATTCTGTGCGGCCACCACCTGGCTGCATGTTTTCCTTCACTTTTCTCTGACATCACCCATAAACACCAATAATGCAGATTGATGAGTAAAACTAAAGCAATTTGGTGGAAGAAGCAAGATAAACCCCCACCCAAATTAAATGAGTGCTTGAGAAAGATACTTTGATGGGGAGGGAGCTCCTGGCCCTGAAGTCTTCTTGGAGTTGTGCTGACAAAGGACCGAGTTAATCTTGCTGTACTTTTCTGAGGTCTGAAGAAGGCCTTATGGCTGAGAATTCCTATCTAATTTTGTTTGCTATTCAGAGCTGATACCTCCGTCTCCCTGTTCTTATTTTGCAGGCTCCCTGTTGATCTGGCACAAGTGTGCAGGTTTTTAAAAATGATGATGTTATCTGTTTACTATTCAAATGCAATTTTAAATGGTTTGGCTCAGCACATTTGAATCAAAAATCCTATTAAAGATGCAATATTCCTCTGCTACCTTTTTGCCAAGTGCATTCACGTGGCGTTCCTTTCTCAGTCGGAATATAATACTGTATACCTGTTCAGAGCGAGTGATCTCCAGCATTGAATTTGCAGTCGTTAAACAGGCTGTTCACCTTCCTATCATGGAAATTTGTTATTCATGCGTGGTTTTCTCCCCTACATTTACAAAATGCATTATTAGCCACGTGATCTTGCCCTTGCTCTGCCTTTTCATTTGAAATCTTCTAACTTATTATTTTTGCTCCTACCATCTGATAGAATTCATGAAATTGCTGAGTTAAGATAAACACCCTCTGTTTCTTTTTTCTTTTTTTTTTTTCTAATAATGATTGAAGATGGCTAGAAATGAAAGAAGAGGGGTGAAGAAAGAGCAAATTGATCACTTACTTTAAAGTAAAAAATTCTGACCACTGGATTGATGTGAAGCATGTTGAATTTTAAATATTTTGCATCTACTTAGCTGCCTAATTGCATGGTTAAATGAGCTGTAAGAGGAAAAAGGCAGCAGAAACCTCAGATCAATTTCAACTAGTTCTAAAACACGGATGGTAACAGGGAGAGGCTGCGTTTCTCCTCTGGTAAATTTTAAACTTCTTCAGAGGGCACTGTTTATGAAACAAGGCAGACTTTTTGCTCGGGCGGCAGTTTCCAATTACAGAGCCTTCTCTGCAGTACCTGGAGACGGAATCAGAGACTGCCCGTGTGTTCGGGGCTGCACCAGGCAGCCCAAAGCCGGCAAGACCAAAGCTGAGTTTCCCCTTCTCAGCGCTGCAGCCTAGGGTTGTTTCCAAGCGCGTTTGACACGTTTTCTGAGGGATGCATCTGCAGGAAGAGGATGCTTGCAATAATTGGCCGGCTGGGATTGTCTGGGTGAAGCTGCTGGAACTCACCATCAGCATCGCATCGATAGAAATAGTTATGTCACAGTGGTTCACACACTTTGTGCTTTGTGTGTGCACACATGTGCATGTGTATGCTCAGTTCGTCCACAGACGTCTGTGGCTACTCAGGACATTTGTTTTTTAAATAGTGGGTATTATCGAGAAATCTGGGACTAAATCATAAGGGCACATTTATTAGGGGAAGAAAATCACCTAGGTTGCCTTGGAAGATGGATAATGTGGTATAGACTGTTGGTGGGGGAGGTATTCAACATTCTTTAGGTAATAGCTGGGCAACCCTCATTGTGATAATTATGAGAAAAACAAATGTAGTAATACAAGTAATATAGCCGCCGCCACCACTGCCGCCGCCGCCACAACAGCTTAATTTAACGGGTGTAATCTGTGCCAGGCATCGCTGGGCTAGTCTTTCACGAATGCAGTGCCATGCGGTGGCAGAAGCATGGGTTCTGGAGCCAAACTCTGAGTCTGACTCCTCCTTCCATCACTTACTAGTTATGTGATTTGGGACAAATCAAGTAACCTCTTGGTGCCTCCTCTTTGTCAACTATAAAATGGGAATAGTAACTATACCTAACTCTACCAGAGTATTCGCCGTAAACTTGGTATGTCTGTACCACCCCTGAGGTCTCCTGTGCATTGAGAAGAAGCTGGAAGTCCATTCCTAGAATATCCTTTTATGTGTGGTCTAGGGTAGAGGCCGCCAAGGAGAGGAACTTGTGTGAGATTGTCTTGGCAGAAGAGGAGTGGTCACTATGTTCCAAAGGAGGCCATTACCAGCAGATGTGTGGGCAGAAGAATGTGAAGTTCAAAATGCCTTTCAGTTGCACCTTTCAGGAATCGCCTGTCTCTGAGCTGCTGGCCAGGACAGACAGCGAGAACTTCCCAGATGCCCTGAAGAGGTGCAGTAGCCTCAGGCCGGTGTTCAGCCCACTTGTTCAGGCGCAGCAAGTCTTGGCGGCTTTCCTGAATGCCCCTGCCCAGGCTTTCCAAAAGTCCGGGTAAGCCTCTAAAATTCCCTGCATTGGAATTACTGATATCTTTGGGGTGTTCAAAGTAGCTTCTGTTTTCCTGACCAAATGCTGACCAACACACTATCTCCTAGGGTTTAAAACAAATGCTTGGACTAAAAACAAGTGCTTTCCGCTGCAGATTGCAGTCCACAATTGCTTGCTGTTTAGTCCTCACCTCAGCTCCAGGAGCAGGTGGTAAGCAGGGAAGTGGTCTCAGAGCCAGGGTGACCATCTTTGGAAGGTTTAAATTCATTCAAATATGGGTTACAAGATATTGGACAAGTTTATACATGCATTTGGAATAGGGACACTAGTTGCTTCATATCATTAGTGAGAAGATTAGGAGAATTAATGACACGTAAAACAGAAGTGCCTGCCACAGAGTAAGCCCTTATTATTTGCCGTATGTCTTGACATCTTGTCCAGAAGACTGGCTTGGAGATTATGGCCCCATCCATCTCCCTTGCATCACCCGGGACACTGGAGACTTGCCTTTGCAGACTGTGCCTGGGCTTGTGATCAGTGCTCCCACATTTGCCTCCTGTGATGCTCACCTTCCTGTTAGACTGGCCCCTGGTCTTCCCTCACTGCCTGATCCTCTTTGCTGGCCTTCCTGTTGTTGAATGGCCTATCTGGGTTGCCCTTGTGGCCTGCCATTTCATGCTCCAAATTCCTGGCTCTGCTGGCCCATTTGAACTTCCTCTAGGTAGTCTTTTGTATGCTGAGATTGGCCAGAAGTCCAAGAAATACTTATCTCCTATTGACCAGTCACTACCCCATTAAGTCCTTTAAGAAAAATAGATGTGCTGAACAAAGTAAGCTAAGTGAATCTTTTTGTAGCTGGGGCCTTGGGCCCATAATGGGGTGAAGAACTCTGATGATCCTAGCTGGACCACGTGGAGGAAGCCTTTTTTCTTAGCTGGGTCGACGCAGGTGGCCTGGCACTAAGGCAGGCCCGACCAGCGCAGACCACTCCAGAATTGTGGATCACTCCAGTCCAACCTGGGGGAAAGGCAAGCATACTTTCGACCTCGGCTGCCCCTTTCGTGGTGGATCTGGACAAGGCAATTTTTCAGCAAGGCTGACACGTAAAAAGATGACTGACCTTGGGTTGATAAGATGTTACACGAGGCCAAAGATTGAGTACAGAGTTCAGAGAAGAATATTTAACAATAACCTAGAATGTCATCAGATCTATTTCTAAAAGCAAAGGTAGAAATTGACATGATGGAACATTGAGAAGTAGAACATTTGGAATCAGACAGACAGGGGTTAGAACGCTGGTTTAGCAACCTCTTTGAGTCTGCTAACATTTTTATTTTTCAGCTTTCTCATCTATGACTGTGTAGGTAATTAGATTACCTGCTTGAATTGTGGTCAGCCTTTCAAAGACAATGTCTGTGTAAAAGCCAAGTGTATAGTATGTGTTGAATAAATTTGATTCCCCCTTGTATTTAAATAGTTTGTTCAAATAGTCTCTTCACAGTAATGGGGGACGTAGGTTTGGTTTCCGGATTAAACTGTGCATGTTTATATGCTTAGGACAGATTGCGGGACACCAGAAGTCCTGCATGGGTGTTAGGTAACACAAGCATTTAAATTTCATTATAAAAGAGAAATGCATCTGACAATAAGATGTAGACAGTTCATAAGGATGATTTTAGAGGTTTAAAAATAAAGCTTGACTTGTGTGACAATGTCAATAATGGCGGAAGCATTGCTAAATTATATTTTTTCCAAAAATAGAAAATTGAATAAATCCTCCTCAAAAAATGGAAATTTTAGAATTAAATTGGAAGGAATTTAGCAAATGCCATACTCCTGCCCTAAGGCTTCCTTTGAAGCAAGTCAGTGTTTTTAAAGATTCACGGGTAGTTGTGGAATTTACAGCATGATGTAAAAATTCAAAATGGTGGCTGAGGCGCAGCCGATTCTGTGTGAGCCCCTGAGTTTTTGTCATTTGCAATGGTGAAATTTTTGAAGTGACATCCCTGTAAATACTGAATAATCATACATCCCATGCAGAGCCCTCCGGGGACAGGAGAAGAGAATGAGAAGGGAGCAGATTTAAAACTGACAGGAGTGAGAGACGGCCGGCAAGATGAATAGCGAGTGTGGCTCTGGGAGATTTGTGCAGGCTGTGGAGCGTTCAGATGATCGCATGATTGATGGAATCAACTGTGGAGGAAATGTCCGGTAATGTAGCAACAGACCAGCATGGAGAGATAAATCATCCTGCAATTGTAGGCTGCTATCTCAACACTAACGGGGGGGAGGGGGGTGAAAAACACTGCAGTTTTGAGGGAGGTCCTGAGATCATTGTTTTCTAACAATCTGTTCCTGTGTGTTGGCAAGAAAGTTAAATCAAACTCGAGACAGCATTGGGATGCAACTGGTGGGACTGGGAGAGCAACAGACTTTGGCCATGGAATTGGAATTTCAACAGTTCTTGGGCTATTTGCCAATCTAACAGCCAGGGAGCCTCTTTTGGTTGCAAATAGAATTCAGATCTCGATGGCCTCACTGTCCTGTCTTCCTCCTGAATTTTCACTGGCAATCCCTGGAGCGTCTTACTGTCAGCCCACAGCAGGCCTTCAGGGATATCAACCAGCAACACTGTTTTTAAAAAAATGCTGACCAGGACCTAACTTGGGCTAGTGACTCTACAGGGAGGAGAAAGAGTAAGGGAGGGAGGACACTATCATTTACTGAGTGCTGGTGTGTATGGTAGGCAGAGTGCTTAGCTTCTGTTAGCTCCAGGAATATCAAAGAATGAAACCAGATGGATCAGGGATAAGCTGAATCTGTGAAGATGCATCAAGTCAAGGAAAAACAACTCTATTTAATGAGCATATGAGTTCTCAGCTCCTGTCTCTGCTCGGAGGGACTGGGCGAACACCTGTCCAAGTTGGAGAAGGCATCATCAGGCAAGGGGACTCTTGAGGACTTTCTAAGAATGGGACAATGTGGATGATGGGATGTTCTTATGTTGCTTTCAGTCCACCACAGTTTAAGGGTGAATGGTACTCAGAGACGTGGATCTGATCTCAGTGACCCCTTACTTTCTGTGTTAATCTTGGTGACTGTGTTGGGTTAGCTCCAGACCTGATCTTTCAGGACTTGAAGGAGCTAAAGAGAGTGGTTCTGGAACTTACTTTTTTTACATGTTCTTCTAGATTTGCATAAAATTTTCACATTTTGAAATTCTTTTTATATTTAAGAATATAACAGCACATAGTAGGTCTTATATATATATTTAGAGATTTTTACATATACCACATATGATATAGATATTTTATATATAAATGTATACCCTATATAAAAAGTTTTATATATAGATGAATTTTATTTTATAAAAGAGTAAGTTTATCCTCACATGACCCTAGAAATTACATTGTCTGACCATTTAACAGATGAGGCTACTGAAGTCCAAGAAAAGTAAGCTTCTCCAAACTAGTCTTAGAATTGGGATGGGGCTCCACTTTCCCCTCTGTATCCTCTTATTTTTTAAATCACGGTCTTTCAAAGGAGTGACTTTCATATGGTGTGTGATCCTTATTTCCTTCTACAGTCTTATCCATGATACAAAGGCACCTGATGGCAACAAAAGTCTACTTTGCCTGAAATACTCAGAGCTCATCACTCTGCCTAATCGCGAAAGCAATCCAGCTAAATATAATTTTGTACTGTATCTTTCCAAAACTGGCTGTAAGCTCCTCTGCCACAGTTTCAGAATAGAAGTTTTCTGTACTGAGCTAAGTTTACCCAGGCACTGAGGCAAAGAATTCTGATGCTTAATTGAGAGGAGTGGTTTAAGTTTAGATTAGATCATTGTACAATAGTTCCTGGGAATCCAACAGGATTTCAAATAATTGGTGTTATTTTTATTTGTGGACAATAGATTTACAAGGAGCTCCCTATACCTCTGTAGCACCTTCAGACCCATTTTAATCCTAAAAGGTATTAAATTTATTCTTAGAATATTAAAACCAGAAGGTAGTACTTAGAGATAATCTAGTCTAGCAACTTCTTTCTACAGATGTGGAAACTGAAGGCCTAAAGATTACCCCCTACCCCAAAATCACCAAAGTTCACTCAGAAGATTTTCAAAGGTCAAGTCTAACCATTTAATGAGAGAATTTGAAACTCAGACTTTGGTCTTGTTCCAAGTCTAGTACTAGCAGGGGCATCCTACCTTTTGGTGTCTTGCGCCTCGCTGGAAGAAGAGTTGTCTTGGGCCACACATTCAGCACACCGCAATATGTAATCACACACACACAAAAATCCCATAATGTTTTAAGTAAATTTACGGCTTTGTGTTGGGCCGCATTCACAGCCATCCTGGGCTGCATATGGCCGGCGGGCTGCAGGTTGGACACGGCTGTTAGAGTAACTCGTTTCTGTTTGCCCAGGACTTTCCCAGTTTGTATCCCAGGAGCCCTCTTAGTTCTGAGCAAGCCGGGATGGTTGGTTGCCTTATTTTGTGCTGTCTCCAAGGGGTCCATTGCTTGTTTCATCGACATAAATACCAATGGACAGAGTGAGAGGGGAATCACATGCTGTAGTTATTGATAGAATTCCAGAAACTGGGCAGACAGATCCCACGTGTTCTCTTGGGACTGTCTGGCACGGAGCACACACTCTACAAACGTTCATTGAATCAATGAATGAATAAATGCAAGCCCCTTGAAGTAGGAGTGTCACTGGTCTTTTTCTCATTGCCATTCTAGTTCCTGTCAAGAGGGTGACAATGAATTTTTTGCTTTTTCACCTGCTCAGATGTTGATCTTGAGTTACTGGGAAAGATTAAGCCATGTTTCACCTGCAGAGCTGCTGTTTTGCAGAAGAAACTTTCCAAGGTGCTTTTCACAATGTTTTTGAATCATCTTGCCAATACTTCAGGAAAAGGGGCAAAGAGAAGGCAAAGGGAAGCTATCATAATGAGAAGTGACAGGAAGGCAACTCCTTCATAGGGGTTGTCAGGGAAAGAATTGTTGAATAATTCAAACAACAGATTTATTCATTTCCAAGCCATTTCCCATCCCGGCGTTGAAAATATCTGTAGAATAGTTCTGGACTAGGAAATACTCAAGATCTAATTTCATTACTGCCCACAGATCAGTTAAAGGGACAAGCTTCTTTCAGTGCATGTGGAAATCCTGTGTTTTTAGGTCAGTGACAGGATTTTCCGGGTTGGCAGACCCTGGATTTCCCCCCTTGCCCCAGGAAACCGTAGTCAGGGCCAGCAAACCCGTAGGTCTCTGGGAACAAAAGGTACTGAGTGCTCTCGGGAGATCAGCAGTTCTGATGGCAGCTGCTTCAGCACTGCCATGGCTTGGCCTCGAGTGTTTGAAGCTGCATCTGGGCGTGGATAGAGGTAGGAACTGGCGGTGAAACTCACATAGGGTATGAGTCCAGGTTAAACTAATTTGACTCCTTTTAAGGAATTTCTGCAAAAGTTTAGAGGTTGTAATAGTGAGAGTTATATTTTTGGATAATCTGTGAAATCCGTTTATCCATATTATCCCTGGCCTTGTTATCACAGGTCACTGAGGGTTGGTTCTGCTTGTTCCTTATCTGCCCCAAGAGGACTTGGAGAGGATTTATTATCTCTTCCCACTAAATCCCTGACCATATGTGTATCAATTTGCCAAGCGGACTCACATACGCTTGGGGACATCCTGAGAGAGGGTCCCATCATGAGAGTGTTTCATAAGTGCTTCCTGTTACAAATACCACCTCACAGTTGATAAGCGTTTACCCTTTTCTCAGGGTAATTTTACAGGCATTATAATTTCATCCTCAAAACTTTTTGAGGGGGTGAAAGTGGTATTAATATCCCCACCCCTGGCAGATAAGAAAACTGAGCCACAGAGAAATGAGGCGATTTTTACAGAGGTTAGTCATGTCAGAGCTGGCTCCGGCACCCAGGTTTCCCATTACCCTGCCTGCTTGCCTAGTTTCTGTGGGGCCCAGGGATTTAAGTGTTCACCTTTTCCCACCGCTATTTGTCAGTCCTCTACTCCTGCTGATTGAATGGCAGCCATCCGACCAGACAGATCAGAAGAAGTCTTGCTTTGTTGAAAGTTCTTACTATTAAAGTCCATCAAACTTAAACAAAGGTGAACTTATTTTAAATCTAAAAAAAAAAAAAAAAGGCTCAGATTAAGCCAAAGGGGAGTCAGTGTTTATTAAGCACCTCTACATGCTAGCCACTGGGATAAGTGCCCCGTACCGTACCCTTTCTCCAGCAGCTTTCACGCCAGTGTTTCTGTTTGCTTTGCGAACGGCAGGGGCACACCGGGGGTGTCTAGGACAGTGTGTGGCGACCAAAGTACAAGGTATTATAAACCACTTGGTTTGAGTACAAATACACATTTGTACAAAAACATAGACACTGAAGCTTTAAGCCAATTCAATTGCAATAAAATTCAGTAGAGAGATATCAGTTGGGAATCACTCATTGTGCCAGGCACGGAATGAAACATTATCCCCGTCCTCAAAGGGATTGTGGTCCAGTGACAGAAACAACACACTGATTACAGTATAGGTGCAAAGACAATGGGCTGGCAGCCAGGGGTAGAGACAGTCAAGAAGGTGTGCTTTGAAAGGGCAGGAGTCACGATTGTATTATTTAGGGCCGTGTCCGCAGAACTTAACTTCTTCTTAGATTTGGTGGATGGAAATCATGAAAGAGTGAATAAATCATAGAGAAGCATGCCGGAAAGAGAACTTGACTGCTCTGAGAGATTTGGGGAAGATGTTATAGAAGATGAAGGCTGAGTTTCAGATTAAAAGATGAGTAGGGTGTCAATCTACCAAGTTGGGAACTCCTGGTAGAGAAAAGAGCTGCCAAGAGAAACGCTGCATTTTGGGATCTGGAAGCTGACAAATAGGCCCTGTGGGTGAGTTCCGGGAGGCTGGGAGGGATGAGGCGATGTTTGAGAGAGAAAGTTGAAGAACTAAGAAGTCCCAGGCTAAGGTGTTAGTTAACCTGTGCGACAGGGAGCCAACGTGTATTTTAAAGTCGTAGAGCAGGCTCCAGTTGTGCTTCAGTCAAACCATCTCCTTCATCTGTGGGTAGGAGATTTGGAGGTGGGATCCAGGCCAACCACTCACCCACCTGAGCAGTACGGAGATCCTTATTTGCCTTTTCAAGCAGTCATGGGTGTGGGAACTAGGGGAATAGATTCCAAAATCCTCGGAGAGGTAGAATCAGGAGAGTTTGTTGACTCACTAGAAGTGGGCGGGGAGGAGAGGGCAAAGGTAAAGACGACCAAGGCACCCTCTGGTCAGGCACGTGGGTGGGCACACCAAAACTGCACACGCACAGTTTGTGGGTTTCTGAAAACGCAATGATTTTAAGCCCTGCTAACTAAATGGAAAACCCTTAAATTAGAAGTGCAATTTCAATTCCAACTTCATGAGTGCTTTTTCTTGCAGCTTTGCTATCTTTGGTTTTTGCCAGTGTGTATTTTAAAAAGGACGGCACGATGCCTCTTTTTATTTTGTAAAGAAATCAGGGCTGGTAGTCATGTTTGTTTTGACATTTGCACAGTTTAGGCATGCCTCATAACTAGCTTTTGGGGCTTCAGTGAGTAATGCAGTGACCAGAAGCTCCAAAATGGGATTTAGAAATTTCCAGATGATACCTAATTAAAAAGTGTTCCAGGCAAAAAAGCAGCAAACCTTGCTTTGAAACGTGTTCACGTTTCCCAAAGATAGGGAGGGAGCGGCCACTCCCAGCTGATGTGATCGCTAAAAGCATTTGGCTATGGCTGTAATTGTAGACAAGCAAACTATGAACCAGAATTAGGATTAGTGGCAACTACATCATATGAGTCAGGGCATGATGGGTTCATGGGCTTCTGTCATTCATTTTGCTTGAGGCTCACAGATATGCAGTGTCAAACTTCTAAAATTCAGTACAGAAGAATGGACTAGGAAAGCAATTGCCTCCATGAGCTATTTAAAAATATGAAATTAGGTTTGTCTAAGGACAGTTAGTTTTTCACTCTGGCTCTTAGTTGAGTAAATGAGAAACTCAGAGTTGTAAGACTTCAAGTTAGTATGAACTACAGAGTTAATTTATTTTAAGCATTTTACTGAGGCCACAGGCTCAGAGAAGTTTGAGAGACTTGCCCATGGTTACATAGCTGGTCAGTAATAAAACTAGAATGAAGAGCCCTGACTGGTGTGACTCAGTGGGTTGGGCATCGTCCCACAAACCAAAAGGCTGCTGGTTCCAATCCTGGTCAGGGCACGTGTCTGGGTTGTGGGCCAGGTCCCCCGTTGGGGGGCATGCAAGAGGCTACCAATGAGATGTTTCTCTCACATATCAATGTTTCTCTCCCTTTTTCTCCTTCCCTTCCCCTCTCTCTAAAAATAAATAAATACAATCTTTTAAAAAAAGTAAAACTAGACCAAAGGAGTAGGCATTCTAGATCGATAGTATTAGCTTCACCCAAAACGGTTTATCCAATTTTATAAAATATATTTACTGCATACGTGTGTGTGACTCCAGATGGCATACGTTAAAAAAATTGTGTTAAAAAATACATAGCATGAGATACACCCTCTTAAAGTATCTTAAGTGTGTAGTATTGTTAGTTATCCACATTTTGCTGTAGAGCAGATCTCTGGAGCTTTTTCTTCTTGCATAACTGAAACTATGCTCATTGGACACTGACTTCCATTTCCCCTCCTTACTTCTCTATTAGGATTTCCAGTACTATGCTGAATAAGAATAATGAGTGAGCATCCTTACCTTGTTCCTGCTCTTAGAAGAAGAGCTTTCAACCTTTTACCATTAAATATGGATATTAGCTGTGGGATTTTTATGCATGGTCTTTACTACATTGAGGTACATTCCTTTTTACCCAAATTATTGAGAGTTTTTATCATAAATGTATATTGAATTTTGTCAAATGCTTTTTCTGCATCTATTGAGATGATCGTGTGATTTTTATTTTTCATTTTGTTAATGTGGTATATCATCAGATTGATTTTTGAATGTTGAAACATCCTTGCACCTCAGGAATAAATCCCACTTGGTCATGGTGTATAAACCTTTTAATGTGTCATTGAATTCAGTTTGCTAATATTTTGTTGAGAAGCTTTGCATCTGATTTTGTATAGTTGGATTTTTAAAATCCATCCATCCACTCTATTTCTTTTGATAGGAGAGTTTAATCCATTTACTTTAGAAGTAATTAGTGATACACAAAGACTTACTATTGAAGTTGTATTGTTTTCTGGCTGTCTTGTAGCTTTTTGTCACTCTTGCTGTCTTTGTGTTTTGTTGATTTTTTTATAGTGACATGCTTTGATTCCTTCTACAGGCATTTTCTCTGTGGTAACCATGGGGCTTACGTAATACTTCTTATGGTTACAATAATCTATTTTAAGATGTTAGCAACTTCAATTGCTTACAAAAACTTACTCATTTACTCCCCCTACTCCCACTTTAGAAAGACTACTTGCTGAATGACCTTTGCCCAGAGTCTCACATTACTGCTGTCTTTCTCCTGGGGTAGTTCCATAGTTCTTAACTGGTCTCCCCAATTTTCTCTATGCTGCCCACCCCCATTCCTGGCCTCTTCACCTTCCCATCTATCCTCCACACACCGGCCAGAGGGGTCCAGCTAACACTAAATAAGATAATGTTGTTCATTTGCTTATAACCTGCCCGTGGCTTTCTGTCTCACAGTAAAAACAAAACACAAAGTCTTTTACAAAACACAAAGACAAAGTCTTTTCAGAGGTGGGGCAGCAGGAGGTAAAAAAACCTCCTGCTGCCCCACCTCTGATGTCATGCAGTTTTGGCCATATTGGCTGTTTCCATGGCCACACCAAGTGTCTTCCCTTCTCAGAGCCTTTGCACGTGCTGTCTTCTTTCCCTGAAATGCTCTTTCCCATATCCATGTTGCTCACTTTCTCGCCTTTTTCAGGTCTCTGCTCAAATGTTGGCTTTTCTGGCCATCCTTTGTAAGCAGCAATTCTCTATCCCTTTTACACAGCTCTAGTTTTTTTTTTCCATAGCAGTTATCATTCTTTAGTTCAACATGTGTTATTATCCTCTAGTCTAATATATTGCTATTATTGATATTAGTTGGTTGCTTTCTTCCATAGCTAGAAAGGAAGCCCCATGAGGGCCAGAATTTTATTAGTTCCACTCATTGTTGTGTCCCCAGGGCCTAGGACAGTGCCTGGCTTCCAATAAGCATGCCATCACTCAATAAATATTGAATAGTTTCTGAACAAGTGCATACAAGTGTAGCACAAGGATGCTGTTGGATATAAGCTAAGGTGGAGAGTTGCTATCCAGGAGCCAGGCCAGGAGAGAGTAGCCAGGTTAGAGAATTTCAAACCATAAGAGATTGTCCTTGATCTTAACTGTAGTTGATTTTCCCCTTACAACTTACAGCAAATGTGGGTGCTGAGTCTGGAGAAGGGGGAGCATGGTCAGTGGCTTCAGATAGTTGAAGGACTAGTTTTTGGAAGAAAATGTGGAGTCCAAAGACCAGAACCCCAACTCACAGGAAAGGAGCTACAGAGAGAGATGTTTACCAAGCAAAAGGAGGAAAGTGCTCTCCAACCATTTGTAGTTTCATAAAATTGATTGAGCCCCCTTGCTCTAAGTAATGAGTTCTCCATCATCAGAGGTATTCAAGCAGAAACTGAATGAGTCAGTCGTGGAAGGTGAAGGTAAGATCCACAAGACCTACTTTGAGGTATCTTTCAACCTTGACATTCTAGGATTCTATAAACCTGAGGGGGAAGCAAGAGTGTCTCTAACAAAGTATCTTACTACAGTGTGATGGTCGTTTATTGCATATCATCTACTACAACATTTATTTAGATCTAGAGAGTATTCTTTTGTTTTTTTGAAGAATAAAATCTTTTAGCAAATATCTAATGTTGGACATTTACACTTGCCACAGTAAAAAATGACATGAGACCTGAGCTGGCCGTGCCCGAGGTGCATGTGCTAACAGCAGGGGCAGGCGGGCTCTTCGAGACAGATCCTTGGGGCAAGCCCAGACCCAGGCCAAAGTACGAGTGTGTCTTTAAAAATCTCTTTTTATTTTTTGGTGAAACCTTTTCTCTGTGTTGACAATTGTCTGTTCAATGTCTAAGCCCCAAATGTATTGTGATGGAATTATGAGGAGAGGAAGGTATTTAGGGCTGTGAGTGTTTCCATATTTTATGTGCACACAATCACTGGGCTTTTTGTGATAATGAAGATTCTGATATAGTAGGTCTGGTACAGGGTCTGCGTTTCTGTGTTTCTAACCAGCTCTAGAGCGAAGCTGCCCACGTGTGAATGGCAAAGTCCTCGTTCATATTTTTTAAGGGGCTCTCTGTGAAAGTGCCTCCTTATGGAGTCAGAGGCAGCAAATCTCGTCCCAAGCCTAAACACTTTCTGAATCATTATGATGTTTACTTTGCAATAAGAGACGCAATGGCAAGAGCTTACTGATGAATATAAGCTGTTGAAAGGAACTGCCAATTAGATAGAAACAAGTCAGCCTGCATCTCACTATCAAGGACAAAATTAATCATGCATGGTATTTCCAATAAAGTGTTTGGGTATATTATTTAGTATTTAGAACATACTAAATAGTATGCTCTATAGTGGTACATGCCTAATAAATTAGTGGTGACAGTGGACAGTATCATCTGACACTGGCATCACCTAAAATCTCGACCAGCTTACCCTGCTGTGGGATTTAGGGAGTGGAAGTTCTAGTCCCAGGATGAGCAATGCCGACTGATGTCAACCCTGGTGAACGATAAAGAACGTCTTTAGTATAGGGACGCTTTGTGTCTGTTAGCCTCTGATGAACATGACTAGTGAGTCTCAGTTTGCCATTTTCCCGTTGCTGAACAAACCTAAAAAATCCAAATAAACAAAAAGCAGGGGAAGATTTTCCTGTTAACAAGGATAATAAAAATTGCTAGGCTCAACGATAGGCATATTTTATTTACTTTGCACTCTGATCAACGCGAAACCTCATGTCAATGGGTAATGGAAAGCTGGCATGGCTTTGGAGACCGTCACTGGGGCACTGGGCATGCTCGGCTTCAGCTTCGTTTTTTTTTTTTTAAGGATTTTGAAGGTTATAAGACCAGCCATATATAGTTATATAAAGATATAGATCTATATATTTTATACATGGAAATAATGTAGAAATGTTCATATATGGATGTAGATCTATATCTTTCTATAAGATATATGTCAGTCATTTGAATCTGACATGTAGTACTTTCAACCGTGTATCTTCCGTTCAGATCTTCCTCATGAGCCTCAGACCCTCCTTATCAGTAATTGTCCCATAATGCCACGCATTCAACGTGTCCTAGCTCCAAACTTGCTCTCCTCTTGCTCCTGTTCTTCTTTCTACCGTGGTGATCACAGGAGTGAACCCCGCCCCCCCGCCCCGTCACTGCCTGCTCATCCAATCAGGAACCTGAGCAATAGTCTAGATTCTTTCTTACCATCACACCTAATCAGTCTTTACAATAGACAATGTTAGTTACCTACCCATTATCGATTCTTCCCCCCTTTTTACTAAAAAATGACAATTTTGTTTTTGTATGACAACACGCTCCAATGAAAATATTCCACAGATTGCCTCACCCCTAAGGATGACCGTGCAGTCTAGCATGGGGATAAGAGAGGGAGTCTCCTGGAACTTTGAGGGTGCTATTTCTTTTTTTCTGTGAGAACACATGGTGTTGGCTTATAGTTTTTCTTCTTCCTTTCCCATGTCCCTTTCTGAGTACAGACACAATACCTGCAGGTAGAACGCCCATTTTTCAACCATGGAGATGACAGCCGTATGCTAAGGATGTTGGGCAAGAAACCAGGAAGAAGCTAATCTTTGATGACTTTCGGAAGCAGATACAAAGTCCTGGATAGTCTGCACCCAGACTTTTGTAATGCAAAAAAAAAAAAAAAGAAAAAAAAAGAAATCCTTCTTTTCTTGATCCATCACAGTGGGTTCCCATTGCATGACCCCTAATGCAATCCTAACTACACTGCTCCCCGCTCCCACCGCACCCCATGCATGTGTTGGTTTTACCCATGTAATATCTTTCTGCTTCTCCTCTTCCTTGCTGCCATTCCTTTTGGTTCAGATCACTAGTCTTTTGTTCCAGGGTTACTGCAAAGGTCTCCTAACTATGCTTTGTGACACTAGTATTGTTCCTTTTCTGCACTCCCTTAATGTGGCCAGAATGTTTGAAATGCATATTAATCACTGATACCCTGCTTAGCACATTCAGTGTTTCCTCATGATTTTGTATATAAGCCCGAACCCTTCACCATGGGGACCTACTCACCTTCCCAGCCTCATCTCGAGGTCTTGTTGGGTTGGCCAGAGGTCTGCCGCCACATGCACCTCTCCATACGGCATCTCTCAACATGGCAGCTGGCATCCATCAGAATAAGCAAAAGAGAAAAGTTTCTGTCTTTGTGTAACCCAATCTGAGAAGTGACATCCCATCACTTTTCATGTTCTATTCATTAGAAACAAGTCACTGGGTCCAGCCATGTCAAGGGAAAGGGATTGCACGGGGTAGTGGCTGCCAACCACAGATGAACAGAGGCATAGAAATGGTAAATGACTTGCCCAAAGTCACACAGCTAGTAAGGGGCAGAGTTAGGGTTCGAATCCAACTTGTCATCTCCAGGGCCTGTGCTTCCAAGCTTTACGTGACACTGTCTCACCGTCAGAGTAGATCAAAAGTAATCAGCAGATAGTATGTCTTAAAACCTCTTTGGACTAGAGGTGATGAGCCCACTCCATAGTCACACTGTGCTATCCAAAACTCAGTTACAGTGTTTTGGGGGCTGAGGAGTCTACTGTTAACATGTGCCAACAGAACATTTTTTTGTAAAGAGCCATGTAGTAAGTATTTTAAGCATTGTGGGCCTTATAGTTTCTGTGGCAGGAACAGAATAGTTAAATAAACAGGAATGGCTGTGTTCCAAAATAATTTTATTTATAAAAACAGGCAGCAGGCTGGATCTGGCCTGCATGCTGTTGTGTGCCAGCTCCTGGTCGGAGTCACTCTGGCCATGCAGATGTATGGGGAAATTTCTTAATGTGAAAGCTAGAGTTCTGTGCTTTATTGAGGTCTCAGAAGTCACTGAGCCAAAAGATGGAATAGAAGTCACTTTGAAGCGATAGAAGCAGAACAGGTTGATGTATTATTTCATGGGCCCCATGTGCCCAAGACATCTCTTGAATGCATTCAATCATCACCACCCCTGTTGCCTTGGACAACTTCTTTGGACGTGATGGACTGAATACTCCCTTGCATTTTCCTTTGGGCTTTCATCCGTTTGTATTCTGACTAGTCCTTTTTGTGCTTGATGCCCGAGTCCTTTCTCCTCATCAACTTCCTTGCCCTAGCCCCAGTACTTTTCCGCTTATTGATTGTCCTTACAATGCACAAGATTTCTCCAGCAGTCCCCACTGTGCTCCCTTAGGTGGTAGGGGTCAGTGATCCCTGGGAGTTCCATAAACTTGGACGCTTTCACATTCTGAGCATGAATGCTTGGGCAGGAGCTTATCACAGAACTTTCCTCACATTAAGGGTGAACCCTGGACCCCAGTAAGTTCTAATTCTGGAAGCTGTCTATATTGATACAGATATCTTTATTGAGCAGGCCCAAGAATGTGAAGTTTCCTCAAGCCAACCAGCCACCTGGTGACAATGTACAGCCTTATCGAAGATTCCCAATGAACTTTCATAATGCAGTTTAAAAAGTTAAGTACTTGTGTCAGGATCGTATCAAATAGCCAACCAGCAATTCTATTTTTAGCATGTTTTCTTTCTCACTGGGACAAATTATCTGCTAGGGAAAAAATATTTGCAGTCTGGGCCTCAGCCTTTATTTCCGAGTGCTGGTAACGACTTCAATAGTAATTCAATCAACGCTCTCTGAGCTCTTTGCCTAGGGCATTGTTAGTGTTTTATACATATTTATTTTATTTTGTGTGTCTTGGACCTTCTGACACTTAATAATATAATTTACCTTGATTACACAGCAGATGGGGCTCTCCTCGACTCAATTTAAAAAATTAATGCATTTAATTTTAGAAGCGCGCAATGAGACACCAGGTGACTCAGTTGAGTAAAAGAAGGTTTCTAATTGCATTTCTAAATCAGATGGTGCTCCGAGTACCCTTCTGGGGTTAAATCCTGCAGAAGTCGAGGGTAACTGAGGATTGCTGACTTGGTTTTCCCAAACTGCAAAACGGAGGTAGGGGAGGTGATCTTTATTCAACACACCCTGAGTTTCTACATATTTAAAATTAATATTTGCTACTCTTTCTAAAGTATAGTGTTTAGAGATGCTTAACAATGAATGAATTCTTTTTCTCCCCTTAGGCAGTTTTTGAATTCTACTCGGCATTGCCTGCTGTTTTATTACACATTTTCTCATAATTGCTTTTGTGTAATCAGGGTTTGTGGGATAAAGGAAAAATGACTAGTCATATCTCAGGATATGGAATCTAGGGTGCACCTCAGCATTCTTTTAGGATTATTTAAAAATGGATTAACTGCATGCTTTTTTCTTTGTCATAACAATATTTTCTCATTAGAATGGATTTATTATCACATTTCTCTCCACGTTGTAGTTTGTGACATAAGAATGAATTATAGACCTTTCTGGAGAGACTTTTTAAAATGACTAGATGATACTTTCCCCCTTGTGCCATTTGTTAGTGTCACAGGGTTGAAGAAAACAGCTTTATAATGACTTTTCTGGGTAAGGAACTGAGCTGTATTCTGGGGAAGGGTGTGGAGCATGCTCTCAAGGGGTCAGGCCTAATTATCCGATGTCAAGGATGAAGCTTCAACTTGATATATTTTGGTGGAGATTGTGATTTGGAGGCAGTTGACTTGGTTGATGAAGACGTTTCAGAAACTTTCTGGCCACTTGACTGGACCTAGATTGTTGTCTCTGAGTTTTGGAGTTCAGGGCAGGAAAGAAAAGAGAATGGGCTAGGGGGTGGATGTGAGCTGATCGGAAGAGAGTACTAAAATAACAAAGGAAAAAAGCTTTCGCCTAAAAATCTCAGAGGATACTGTTGAGTGAAGCAGTAGCCCCAGGTAAGTAAGCGATTAATATTCCTTTGTAGGGAAATGAAAACGGAGGACAGATATTATATATGGAATTTTCTAAACAGAAGCCTTAAAAATGATAAAAATAGGAATTTAAAAAAAGACAATAATAGATTTCAAAGCACTAACGATTCATCATGACACAGAAGAAATGATGAAAGTTGAAAAAGAATGGAAAGGGGGTCTGTTTGCAGCTTGATATACAGAGCGTGAGGCATGGACCAGGCCACTGACATCACCTGGGAGCGGGTTAGATATGCACAGCCTTGGGGCTCATCTGAGACCAGCTGCACCTGAACAAAATCCTGGAGTGATTTGTGTGCAGATTCAAGCTTGAAAAGCATTGTTTTAAAGTCAGACATGAAAAAACTGCGCTCTTTACCATCCCTGCTTGGGTAGCCTGGGGTTACCTTTTCTTCTTCAGGCTCAGAACCACACTATTGGTTCTATGTTAAATAATAACTGCCTAAGCATATCAACGAGGGTGCTCTGTGTATTACTACAGAGGGAAAGCTTGGCATGCTTGAGATTGGGATTACAGAACAGAATGTAAAGGTTATAAACCTGGACAATTTAAAATAACAGCAACAGTGACCAAAAAAGAAGGATCGATAGGGGAAAGAAAGGTGAGGGAAAAAGTAAAGGGAGTAATTTGCTCACATTTCATAGCAAGGGATCCACCAATACTGGTTAAAGTTGCAACTCCAGGAAACAGAGTTTGTTTATTACATTTCAAGGCGTAAAAGAAATAAGTTTGAAAGTGTAATCGACGAACTCATTGAGGGGGCCGGAGCAAGGAGGCAGGTGGGAGGCAGTGTTCACGAACCAGGCTCTTCATCCTTCACAGCAAGGAGTTGATATAGGTGCTACACAGGGTTGATGAATCATGAAATAAAGGCAGTGGCATGTAGCATCTTTTCCCAAATGTCCAGGTGTGTTAGAAATATCAGACTTATTTATTTCTTCAAATCTAATAAATCAACTACTAGCTCTACCCTGCCAATTTGGCAAGAGCTCAATCTTAGGATAGAGAGTCCCCTCCCCACCCACAGCCATGTGGTTTAAGATCCGGCCTAGCCTGCTTTCTCTTCCTGTGGGATATATAGCTAGATTGTTTCCCAGGCTCCCTTGCAACTCCTTGGCTGTGGGAACGTGAGTAGAAGTGATGTGTGTTGTGTGGAACGCTGAGGGACCCTGTGGCTTGATGTCTAGGAACATCCAGATAGACTTTACATGAGCAAGAAATAAGCTGCTATTTGGGGGGCCTTGGAAAAATCATAAAATTCTCTTAGTAAGTTGGCTCATTTGAGTAACACAAAGACCATGGGCATTTCACACGAAGCTGACTTTTTGAAGGGATCCCTTTTGCCTTAGTCCATAATCGCTATGGTCCCTTGATGGCAAGCATTTCATCATTTGTGTGCTAGGTTCTCCTGGGGCATTTCTGCTGAGTCTGGAAAACCTAGGGGCTGGGGTTTAACTTACAGAAGGAAGAAATGGAAACCGAAACTGTTACTCTGGGATGCCTGGGTTTACTCTTCACTCTGTGCTCTGTTTGTTGCTTTCGATAAAAAACAAAACAAAACAAAAACAAAATCAAGTGCGTGTGATATAAGATCATCATTAAAAATACTTCTGTTCTTGTTATACTTGGAAGCTTAGAGAAAGTCAACAACGAGGACTTAGATATGAGATACGAGAACTTAATATGAGAACTTTCCCCTGGGAGAAGTTCAACAACAAGGGTGGAAGGATTACAACTTGTATAGGAAGAATTACATAAGAAGGGACCTTGTCGGAGAGGCTCCCTTTACTCCTCCGTGCCTCAGTGTCCTCGCAGCCTGTAGTCATGCAACTATTTGCCCGTCCTTTCCCAGAGTTGCTGTGAGGATCAGATTTGCTTTGGACTTAACAAACTGATATAACAATAGAGACACAGACCAGTACTACCAAGCTCCTACTTACATGGAGCATAAACTCTGGTGGATAGGAGTCGGAAGACAGGCACCGACACACATGAGTCTATGTATGTGAAAGAATTTTTTAAAACTGTGAAGTATTATTGCAAGATGTTAGTAATTTTCCTTAGCATCATCTAGTGCAGACTCTCTGGTTGTTAAGAAGTAGAGATGTATTCTTAATCATGGGTTCATGTCAACCTCTTAGGTCATAATCAGAGGGAAAGAAAAATGCCGCCACTCAGGCCACTCCTGGAATGAATGAGTAGTTCAGGGATGAAGTTCTTTGAGGATAAGGGTAGAAATGTGTTGGTCACATTTTTCATATCCATGTGTTCAAAATGCCTGCAAACTTGTCCCCCTTTACTCACTTCAGGAAGATTTTTCCCTCCCTTCCGTTCAGGAGAAAGATGTGAGAAATGAAGACTCTTCTGCTCGTGACTCAGGTTGTTGGATCTCTCTTCTCACTGGCCCAGCTCAGAGTCACCCCCTGAGACCAACGAGCCTGCAGTGTGTGGACCAGAATAGGGAGCTTCCTGCACGGTGAGTCGGCCCCCATACCCCTTGATTTGCCTGAACCTCCTCCCCCCCACCCCCGCCCACAGTTTAGCTTTTCAACCTTAGGAAAGAAACATGAACTTTCAGATCAAATAAACCTGGCTGCATCCTGGCTTTGTCATTTTCTATTCTGTCTTGAGCGAATTAATTTGTTCTTCTTGAGCCTCTGTTTCTCCGTCTGTAACATGGGGGTAATAACAGCTGCTTTACAGTATTGCTGAGAGGATTCAGTGGTTTCATGCTTGGAAAATCACTTACTTCGGGGCCTGATGTGTACCCATCATGAATTGTATGATGGTTATTATTATGTAAGAAGTCACTACTATTTTACTTACATGAAAAGTTGATTGTTTTTGTTGTGCTCGCATCCATTATTTTTGGAGAGAGTCTCAGAAGCACAAGGTTATTATCATCGCCACAAAACAAAACAACAACAAACCATCCCAACAGGATCCCAACGCCGATGCTGATTTTCAGTCACTGTGGCTGTGAAAATGAAAGAGAGGGCCCAGCAGAACCCTTATCCTCTTGTGGTCCCCAGGGCATTTGAACTGCCTCAAAGACCCTCCTGTGATGGGGAGCAGCAGTGCCCCCCAGCGCTAGTAGTTGATTATTAGGTTTGAAGAAATAAAGCCCCCCATTCCCAGTGGGAAACTCCTCTCACCTGACAAAGGAAAGGCGCGTGCTACCTGGCTTGCTCCGCCCAACCACCTTTGCGGTGCCCAAATGCCTTCTGCTGCTCTGTACACTTAGGGGACGGCTTTGGGCATCCTGCACCATTCATGATGCCAGCTCCAAAAATGGGCACAGATGTCTGAATAGAGGACAGTCTCTGCAAAAACAGCCTCCCTCCCCCGCCCCCCCCCCCATTGGTAAGCTGGATCTCTGGAGTACAGTGAAGATTTTCATAGCAGAGGGACAGGTGTGCTTTCTCTGTGCCTTTCTGCAGCCCAGAGGGGTTAATGCCCAGTGCCCTGGCCTCAGGGGACAAGGAGGAGGAGGAGAAGGACCTTGATAACCCTCTGTGGGGGAGGAGCAAGTTTCCTCTACCCTTAAGGTTCTTCTGGCTGATGTAATAATCAAACAGACATAAGACAGGATAGCAAAAGAAATTAACCAAGTGTAACATGTACATACATATGTAACCCCACCTACGTGAGAGACTCAGAGACCACACATGCAGGAGAAGTTCAGAGGCAGAAAGGGGGGTCTAGGGATATAAGCCATTCTGAGTTAAGAATGAGGTAATGCACCTTGGGGTGCATTGCAGAATGATAAGAAGAACAGATGTTTAGTAAATAAGTTTCCCCTGATATATAGGTGGATCAAAAAGAGATTATAACCGAAGGGGCAGAAGGTTCTCTTGAATTTGAAGCAATAATTGACTTTTAATGCATAATAATACAAATACTACTGAGGCACATTTTGGGGTGGCTCATTCTGAACCCTGTGCCCCCCATCTGCTCACCTCACCAATTCCTGCACTTACCTTTCTATTCAGTCACCAGAATGTTCCATTCTACATATCTTATAGCAACTTTGACTTTAAAATGATGTGGTTATTTGCCAGAGACCAGAAATATTTGTGTTTTGTCTTACCCTGAAAAATGGTTAGAAATGTGTAATATGGTAGAATGCTTTGTGTGGTAGCATTCTTGGGCATTGGTTCAAATCCCAGCTCTACTATTTTCAGCTGGGTTTCCTTAGGCAAGACACTCAGCATCTCTGTGGTAATAGGTGACTTCAGGATTAAGGATTAAATAAAATGGCTGATGAAAGATCTCAAGGAGTATTAGTTACTTTCTGTTATTTCCCTGAGTTACTGTAAAACACAGATAGGCTAGAATAACAGCAGGTGGGAAGTCAGTACAGAATCAAGATGGGAGTTGTATTAGTTTGCTAGGGATGCTGTAACAAACTACCACAGATTAGGTGGCTTTAAACAATGATGTGTTGTTTCAGGGTTCTGGAGGCAAGAATTCCAAGATCAAGGTGTCAGCAAGGCCACACTGCCTCTGAGGCTCTAGAGGAGAATCTGTCCTTGCTTCTTCTAGTGTCTCGTGTTTGCTTACAATCCTTGGTGTCCCTCAGCTTGTATATGCATTGCTCCAGCCACATAGCCATCTTCTCTGTGTATGTCTTCATGTCTCCTGCCAGCTATGCCTGTCTACCTCTGTGTTCAAACCCTTCTTTTTTGTAAGGACACCGGTCATATTAGGGAAGAATCCACCCTAATGACCTCTTTATAACTTGATTATCTACAAAAGTCTGTGTCCAAATAAAGGTCACATAGGTACTGACTTCACTGTAATTTTTTAGGGGACAGAACCTCAGAAGTATTGATATATTATTATATTTAATTTCCTTTGTTTCATTTTCAGCATAATGCAACCTCCTTATTTTTGGTCTACTCTTTTACTCTTGACAGTGGTTCCTATTTGCTGCTTCTGGGAGGTGAGGAGACTAACCACTTAACTAGGCTATTCTACTCCTGTTTCATTCTCTTTCTGTCTCTGTCTCTCTCTTATCTATTTATTTATCTATGTAATCATCTATCTATAGCTATCTATATATATGTGTATCTATTTGTATCTGTATTTATCTCTATGCCATCGATCTAGCTATCTAAACGTAGACTTCTTTTTTTACTTGGACCTTTTTTTTTCCTTCGCTAGTGACAGATATATGTGTGAACTCGATGAAAGATTAGCATATATTCGTCTCTACTTATTGGAGGGTGAAAAGACACTAGAAGTAATAATGACAGTTAATTTCATTGAAGAAAAATATGCTTTCCTTAAACAGAGAAAGATTCTTTTCATTTAAACTACTTCCTAGCGAAAAAAACAGTTCTATCAGTTGAAACAATGTCATTTGCGAGCAAATTGTTCAGCAACATATCCTGGGCCAGCCAATAACGTTGGTATATACACAGCAAATCATTTCAATTTACCAACTGCTCTGAAATTATCTGACCAAGCAGAAAACATTAATCTGAATCCTGTTACAAATGGACATTGAAATAGGGTCATGAACCTTGGAGAAGATGAGGAAGAATCATCTTCCCTGTGATTTGGAACGGCCTCTTTTATCATTGTTCAGTGTTTTTCCTCTCTTTATTTGTAACTAATGGCATACCGCAGTTCAGGTCTGCTGGTCTTAATCTACAAACTAGGCCGTTAGCGGCCCCAGTCTGCATGATGGCCTACCAATCAAAATTAGGAGATTGAAGAGTAATGTTCCTTGCCCGAGACCAGTTTGCATCCCAATGACAATTTCCCCAGCTACTGAATGAAGAAATACTTAAATGGCAGTGAACTTGGTATCATTAACTTTAGGGAACATTGAATAGCGTGTGTGGTGGGGTGGTAGGGTGCGGAGGTGAGCCACTCTGCTAGAACAATGGGAATTAAAAGCCAGAAACAGAGTTTTAATACTTGTTTTACTATTTAATATTTATACATTTATTTTACTTTCAACAAATATTAGAACTCCATCTAAATTAAAAGAAGATCATGCTAAGGGGAAAAAAATAGTCAAATTGCATAGTTCTCCATTCCAGAAAGAACCTCAGAGCTACAATTTTCCTCTTTGAAATAAGAACAAGGATGCCTAGCCCTGCGTTACAGTAAAGAGAGCAGAGATGGTATGATAAATGAGATGAGTTGGGATTCAATCTTAGAATTCTTAAGAAGATTTCTAAAGGAGGATTCAGAAACAAGTTATGGGAATTGACTCAGTTTAGCTTAAAAAGTGGAACATTTAATGTAGGCTTAATCCATATAAATCTAGGGTTCTCATGTTCTGTGTCTCAGTTTCTAGTCATTTCTATACCAGCATAGGCTAGCATCCAAAATATATTAAATAAAAATATTATTTCCTCGGGTCTTTTGAAGATGATTTTAAATAACCTAATTTGGAAACTGTAGCAACATTTTCACAAATCTGCTTTCTAATACACTTGACCCTTGGACCTCTCCAGAATGTTTCACTTCAGTAAACTACCTCTAGAGCCCTTCCTGACACTCAATACTCTTAGAATTCGTTTTCTAAGAGTATTGGTCTTAGACCAGTGGTCTTGGACCATGGTCTCTGCTTATTTATCCTCCTTTCTTATCCGAGCAAGAATTCTTCCCAGTTTTCTCACATCTTGCCAGAATTTTACCTACGCTTTCAATTTAAAAGAAAACTAGTTAGCAAAGAGATAAACTTCCTTGAAGTACAGAGGAAGGGAGATGGTTGGAAGAGGTGGAGAGAGGACAGGGAAAGCTAGGACCACCCATACATTACTGCTCCTTTCCCTGATGCCCTTGGGCACTGGGGAGTTCTCAGGAACTGCAAAATGTCAGACTACTACTGCTTCCATCTCTCTTGTTCTTGGGTGTGTGGTCTATCATCTGTGCTGTAAATCTGCTTGGTTTTTCTCTGATAAGAGCCCAGATTCTCTGTCATTTATCTGCCTGCATATGGTTCTTCACAATAGATCACCTTAAAGTGGTGGTGTCAGCACTCTGGTTTTATGAACTTTCAAAATGAATTGCCTTAATTGAGTCCCAGGAGAGATCATTCCCAAGAGAGAGAATCTACTAGCTCAGTTTGGCTCAGGTATTTACTTCTAATAAACTATGGTCAAAAGGGCAGAGGTCAGGTGGCATGTGCTTTAGGACATAATATTGCTGGGAGGTTTGACGAAGTAGAAGAAAGTGTGGGGAGAAGGAAACAATGTGGCATACCCAGGCCAGAAGAGACACCGAAACTTCTGTAGAGTATTGAGGTTATTTTGAACTCATCTTAGACATCAGATCATCGGGCTTTGTACTAGGTGCTGAGTCTATACTGGTTACCTGAGGACACAGACACCTGGTTTACTTGGACTTGCCTGAAATTCCTATTTGGAAGCTTCCCTCACTCAGGAATCAGTGACCTGCTACTGTCCCGCAAGGTTATGAAAACTCCTTGTGACAGTTGCAGGATATTCGATTTTCTTGGAGGAAACTCTTGGGGGGAAAAAAACAGAGTTAGTGCGGTAGGTGTAGCATCTGAAATAAGGGGAAGCTCCAAGCCTCAGTGGAACATGCTCTGGGGAAGCGGATGGTTCAAGTTCTCTTGGTGGCGCAGACATTTCCATCAAGCCCACTCAGGACTCTGAATTCCCTTCCACACCCAAACTAAAACAGGAAACACTATTCCACATTTGCATGATTAATACTATGTAATTATCCAGGATAGAAAGTGATGGAAGTAATTATCCAACATCAAGTGATGGTGATGGTGATGATGATGATAATGAATTTGGCTTGGACTATCACTCCTTAACTCCTTCATCTACTGCAGTGTTACCTCTTTCTAGTCTATTTCTAACGCAGGCCAAAATTATCTCCCTGAAATAATTAAAAAGTAAAATTTCCATGGCTTCTTCTTTTTTAAAGGACAGTGTCAAAACTGCTTTATAAAAGCCCTTCATTGATCTTAACCTATGTTCAGAGTCCCTTACATCACTTGTTACCTCCTCTATCCTTGTATTTCTTATTCACAGAAGCATCCCCAGGGCTTAGAGAAATGTCTGGAACATAGTAGGCACTCAGTAAATTTTGCTTAGTTAAGTCCTTTTGATTATTGCCTCTCTTCTTTTTCCTTTTGAGGTAAACCTTTCTTATTTTTTGAGGACTGTATATTTGTCTCTATGTCCTTTTCTTCTCCTAATCCTGAATATGTTCTTGCACATTCTTCCTATTTTCCAAATCCACATATGTGTGCACCTCTAGCTCTGACATCATGCTAGAACCCCAATAAGAAATTATTTGATTGAATCTTCATTTAGATTTGTGTCACTTTTGCCAAGGAAAACAAATGGAGTATGTGCACCTGTACCGTCAGAAATATGGTCACATATTGATACCAGTAGGCAGGACCCTGAGAATCAGAGTAGGGGAGCTGGGCTGCACCACTGACTGATGAGAGAGTGGACACTCCGCCTACTTATTCTCAGTATCTCATGATCCGACCTCTACTAAGTTCACCTGCCTCAGTTCCCTGCCTAGTCGCTTACAGGTCTGGCTTTTAATCTGTTACTGTGGTCTCTGAAGTTGTTTATAACTGAAACCAGAAAAGCCGGCATTCCTGCTGCCTGTTACCACCGGAACCAATAAGTAGAGATGGGGACTGAATCTTTATGGGAGTTTTATCCAGATGGCCTGCGATCCTAGAAGACTGAGGGTTTGTGCCCTAACAGACCGTCTGACAAAACGACCAGTTTTATAAGGAGAAGAAAAGTGTGGGTAAAGGGTTTGGAATTCAGAGAAAAGGTTGATCAGATAAAAAGCTGCTGCATTCTTTCAGGATGACTCCTTCTCTGTGTCCCCAGGTGATGTCTCTCCCTGGAGCACAATGGCTCAGACACAGTTTTGACTGCAGTCCTCCTTAGGCACAAAGGTGAACTGCATGTGGTCTCCTGGAGTCAGGATGGGTCACATCTTCAGTTCCTGGAACAATAGTGTTTTACACGCATTAATTACTAAGCTTATTGACGATTACCCAAAACTAAAATTTTCCAGCTCCTGAGTCCCCTGTCACAACATGGAGGTTGCCTTACCAGTGCAAGGAGGATGATTTTTTCCATCAGTATTACTTTTATTCTCTCAGTTTCTTATAGGTCTCAAGTATGACAATCATTTTATTTGGTTACCAAGAGGTTAGGCTCCCTCTTTCATTTCCTTAGGGCCCATAACAAGAATTCAAATCTGTACATTTTGGGCCGAGGTGACAGATTGTATCTCCTTGACCAAACTTGGGCTCAGTTCCTCTAAACCCTCTTCTCAACCAGACCTCAACTCTGGGGGTTTTGTGTCCATGTTTGCACCTGATTTTAGCAAAGTCCTGCTAAGTCAGTTTGGAGAGAACCTTCAACCCTCATTATCTTATCACTCTTGATATCTGGCCAAACTCCTTATCCTACACAATCCCTTAGGTGATAGTCATCACCCTGATCTGCATTCAGCAAGAACACTGTTCAGTTTGTTTAACCAGAATCCACCCATCCCTGATGTTTCTCCCTAGTGATTTTACATCCACTGATACCCCACCCTGTTCCTTGTCTATAAATCTCTCGTTTTCCTTCTTGTACTTGGAATTGAGCTCAATTGTATACCGAGGTCTCTTTCCCCTTATTGCCACAGTTCCTGAATCAAACCTGTTTTAATCCCTTTAACTATTGTCTTGTTCTGTTTTTTTATTTAGCAGAGGACACTTGTGTAATACTTTGTATGGTTGTATTCGAAGGTATACTCTACATTTAGTCAACCAGAATAGGAACTAAGCCTCTTGGTTACCAAGTCCTCACAGGCATTTCTTGACCAGTCATCTTTCTCTCTCCTCTAGATTTTGATTGGGACACTGAATCCTATTGATCTGGGCCCAATGACTCTTTCAGTTGTAGGAAATAAAAACTAATGGGGCTATGTTTAGCTGAAAGGGGTTTAATATAAGGATCTAGGTGCTAACGAAATCCTTGAAAGGGCTATAGGTTTTGAATGTGGGGTAGACCCCTGGGGATGGCCTCCAGAAAATAAAAACAAAAACAAAACCCCAAAACACTAGACTGGCCTAACAGGGAAGCTCCTTCTCTTGCCTGGAAAGTGAGGAATACAGGGGCTGTCACTGGAAGTGTGTCCTTAGGGACACATCACCTCGACCAGCTTCCTGACTTCCTCTGTCCACACTCACATGAGCTTAGGGGCTGGACATCAGATCTTGCTACAGTAAGTCCCAATGTTCCCAAGATTGTGTCTGCAATGGCAAAACCAAAGCAGGAAGAAGACCTCCATATCATGCTCACCTTCTAAAATCTCACGAGACTTCTAATTTAGTGGAAACTAGTTTATATCCAGAAATCTTTCTTCAAGGGAGTCTGGAAAATGTAGCTTTTAGCTCTCTGCAATGTAGGAAGGAAATTAGAATGGATGGTGACTGAGCCGTTCTGTTATAACCCATCCCAAGGCCATGTGAAATATGGGGATTATACTGTGGATTCTCACTTGGAGTTCAGCATTCCACAGGTGTGGCTGGAGAGTAGTCCCTATTCTCTGCAAGTGGCAGGATTATGCCCCCATAGGACCCCATCTCCCAGCTATTTGGGAGTGGTTCCTCACTTCCCAAGGCTGGTGAACCTGTAGTTTCACCAGTAGCTGAACAGAGTCTTCCTATGGGAATTTAAACTGAAGAAGGAGTTTTGACTAAGAGGACCCAATCTGAAAGATCAGAGGCTGAGAGGTCCCCATTATGAGAATGTGTAAAATGAACAAACAAAAAGAAACTTAGGAAGAGAAAATGGGAGACAAAGCACATAATCAGAGATGGAGATAAGCCCCTGAGAAACAGGAAGAGAAGACTTGGTTTCTGAATTTGTAATTTCCAGGGAGGCCCCACTGTATTTAATTCCCCACCTTTGGATGCTCAAAGAATGCCTCTACTGTACCCTTGCAGTCACACCCTCCCTCCCCATGTTTCTTGAGGTTTGAATGGGTTTCTCTTCCTCATAATAGATAAGTAAAAATTCACAACTTTTGGATTACATTTCTCTAAATGTTAACATTAGTGTTAAGGAAAAACTGCTTACATGCATTATTATCCTCAATTTTCCAGCATCTGTCTGTGCCCAAATTTTCAGGGTTGACTGATAGAGATACCAGGCTGATCTACACTAGTGATGTATGCAGAAGCCATAGAAACTATGGGAGGAAGTTTTAGGCCATTTGGAAAAAATCACTTGTTAGAAGATGAAGGTGAGAGAAAAGTATACAGAGAGAGAGAGAGGACATATTGGTGGTGTGGTGGATTACAAATGGATTTGAAGTATGTTTTAACCACTTTGGTAGTTGTGCTATTTTTTTTTTTTTTGAATGGGGTATTCTGATTGAGTATAGTACGAGCCCATAGATTTAAAGAGCTACATCCACAAACACCACATGCTTTTATACAAATATTTCCGTTGTATTTTGCCTACATGTTGGAATATATATGTATATGCCAACATTATCGGGATGCTATATATCATACACACACACACATTTCTATTTTCCCTGGAAAGGAGCAATAACACTGGGGAAGTCCCCTGCCCCTCCCCTTCATCCATGGAACAATGACTTCACATGGCATCGGTGACAGACTGGGACTTCGCGTTAGATGGGTGACAGGCTGGGGGAGATTTTTGTAGGAGAGGGGCTGTGGTCTGGACCCAATGATGTAGACTGCTCTGCAGTGGGTGCCCAGTTCAAATGACTAAACTGGCTTTGTCCATAAACATGATGAAGTTCCACAATAATCATAAAAACAAAATTTTCAATAGGAGTTCATTGTGGCTTCAATAGATATAAATGTTAGTGACTGGAACAGATGAGCATGTCCTTTTAAGATAAATGCTTGTATGAACAATGAACAAGTGCATCTAAAGGCCATTTCACGAAGAATTTTTTTTCCCACCGACTCATTGCCTGGTTTTAACTACATGCAAACAACAGCAACAACAACAAAACACTTCAACCCTGTCCCTTGCAAATAGTCATCCGGAATGGTTCATTGTCCTTTGCTTGGCAGAGGGACAATGTGCTCCGAAGCTACAAAACAGAAACAAAAACAAACAAAAAACCCCCGATTCCTGTCTCTTCTGTGTGAAACACACTGTATTTCAAAAAAAAATGCAAACCTTTCTTTGTTTCCAGGGCAAATAGCATACTTAGGCCCATCTGTGGTGCCAATTAAAAAGAAGTGTCTGCTTTCTGGAAGGCTAAAGATAGAGATATTGTTCAGTCCCTGGGTGAAGATGTGGCCTTTCCCAACCTTGGATGCTGTTGGATTTGGTTCAAGAACCAGGAGAGCCCGGTGTTTGTAAATAATCCCTTGTATGAATAGTTGGTTCTTTTGAAAAGGCAACAAAAGCAGCATAGAGAGAAGGTGTTCATTTTCTTATTTTTAATTTGTTTTCAGGATAGAAAATGTCATTAGCATTTTCTGAATTCCTAGGGGAATGGCAAAATAAAAAAATGTTGTATCTTCTCACTATGCTCTTTCCATTCCCAAATATTCTGCATCATACACCTCTGTGTAACCTCTTGCTCACTGTAAAATTCATATCTTGTGGCGAATCAAAATGGCTTTGAACTACTCTTTGATCACTTGGTAGATGTGCTATTTTTTTTCTTGAATGGGGTGTTCTGTTCTAACACACAAGTTTCCAAATTTAAAGTGGCTAAATCTACAAAAACTGTAACATAGTACTTCCATTGATTTTTATTTTTAATTTTTCATTAGCCAAGTTGTGGAAGAAAACAAAAAGAAATTGCAGTCGCTATACTGAAGATGATTAAATGTCAGGGCTGTTCACAGATGTGTAGGCAGGGTTAAGAGTCCTAACGAGAAGTGCTCATTCACCTTGGAACTGGTAAGAGGGAGCTGCTGTGCTCCTCGGCCTCCGAGTCTGGGCTGGGGTTCCCAAATCCCAGACTGCCTATGGGGCAAGCCCTGGGTTGGCCACATGCTGTCCAGCCTGGATCTGGGAGCCCGGGGAGATGTAATGGGCAGTGTTTCTAGGAGAAGCTGAAGTCCAGAGTTAGCCAGAGGGTCCAAATCAATGAGAAAATCTCAAGAGAATTAGAAGATTGTTGAAAACAAGGTAGACAGCAAAGCGCCAGAATTTGGACATTTTATTTCAATCATAATGTAGGAGGGGTCCTGTGGACACTTTCTTTGTCTTTGTAGAACATAAATGGTAAATATTTATGGGATGCCTGTAGCCTGTGCTGCAGTCACTGAAAGAATCACGCAAGTTTAGACACAAAGCATTAAAAGCTATCTAACCCTCATTATCAGCAATTTGGTCAAGCATTATGTCTCACATCCCGTGTCCAGATTGTGTCACATATCCCTACAATTTCTTGTTCTGGATCCGTTTTGATGGCCTACCTCATTCTCCAGGTTTTGGCTCTCTTTTAGAATGAATATAGAGGTTAAAAAAGGTACTTATTTTGTGCTTCGAAAGTCTTTGGCAATCTTACATAGGGCCTGTGTATAGGGAGGTAGAATGAGATGGTAGGTACTAATGTGACTTGTAAAAAGAAACCCGTGAGTCTCAGGGGTTGAACACTATGAAAGTTTATTTCTTTTCGTTTAGTACAGTCTAATGTGGGTAGGCCGGCTCTCTGCCCTCTTTTAGCTATACTGCTGGAACAGTGGCCCCCACAACATAACCACAGAGAAAGCTGAGGTATTGTGTGGGATGCTCTTAAGTGTCAGGAAGAGAAGATGATTACATCATTTCCATCCCCATTCTGCTGGCTAGAACTCAGTCAAATGTCCAACTGCAGAGCAGGCTGGATAATGCAATTTTCTTTGGGTGTCTAGGAAGAGAAAACCATGAATCACTTCCATAATCATGAGCAGAGAAAGCTCAGGACACTGGGAAAAACTCTGGAAGAAGACATCCCTCTCGGAGACCTACCGTGTACATGGCTTTGACATCTTTCAGCAAGTCTAAATTTGTGGATGGGGGTCCTTTTGGAGTTAGGGGGTTAGAGACCAGAAAATAGCAGTTAAAATAATTTAGGTTTAATGTAATAATAACTAGGACTATGATGCTGGCTAAGTACTGAAAAAGAAGAAATGGATTAACAACAACCACACTGCTGAGATCCACAGTATTGGGAAACTGGTACATAGACAAGAGTGATAGGCCAATAAAAAGTATTATCAAGCACTCCAACCTGGACAGACATAGAGATAGTGATATTTTATGTCTATGGTAGGGAAATTGAGAAGAAGCTGGATTCATTGGGACAGATGATGACTAGATTGGGTTTTTGATATGCTGGCGTAAATTCTAAGTAGAAGCACCCCGGTAATGCTTGAAGAAGTGTCGGGGAAGCCATGTCAGTGGTAGGTTCAGCCACAGAAGCAAGTGAGTGCTGTAGAAGCAGAGGAAGGCATAGCAAACTAGAGGGGGAGGAAGAAAGGGACCAGTACTTGGTTTTAGGGAGTATTCTTGGGCCATGCAAAAACGCATATGGTGTATCATGGGTTTTGCTTGTAGGAAAATCTAAAATGAAGGTGAGAATGGTTTCAATAAATGAAGATTTAAAAATTCTATTCATTATTTTGCCATTTTAATCCTTCCTTTTTATTGTATCTCTTTTTTTTTTTAATATTTGGGATGCATGACACATATTCCTTTTTCAGGGTAAAGCAGTTGGTATTTAATTTATGAAATAGTCGATAGAGTCGATAAAGTGAAACAATGATTTGCTTAATTCTGTTATCCTAATGCAGGTGGTTCTTGCATAGAGCCTTGGTCTATAGTCTATATACCTGTGTGAAACTGTAGATATCTTAATACTAAGGAAATCACATTTTTCAGACCTACCTAGTACACTTTTTAAAAGAACTATTTTTTATAAACTTCCCAAAGCAACTGGCTTCTTTCTAACCAGTCTTTTAAATAACCATCACTTTATTAAACATAATTGGATGAGTTATGACAATGGAACAGGCTTGTAATATATATTTCTTGCCTTGAGTTGTTCATTCACTTGCATGACTTTAACCTGTCTGGAAGGCAGATTAGCAACAATTAACAACCCCAAAGGACAAGTTAAATAATTAATAATGAATTTAAACAGATGGCACTATAGCTGAAATGTGGCAGCAGAAGCAGAAGGGACTGGTATTCCAGAGGAGATAATTTTGAGATATTTTATTTCTCTTAGTACGTTGCATAACTGAAAGACTCTTTCATGACAGACATTGAAGAAATCCTCTTAGTTTTAAACCTCTGATAGGAATGCAGAAGTGGGCTTCTTTAACCACACACTCTGAACTATATCTCTTGGTTTTTCTATAGAAAAATATCAGCAAGGATTTAATAAAAAAAAAAAAAAGAAGATTAGAGAGAAGTATTTTCTGACACAGGTTGTTTTAAGAGAGTGTGGAGAAAGTAGGCTCTGAGTCAGGAAGGCCAGCCTCTTATCCCTCTCACACAACTTGAAAAGTTTCCTGAGTACCTGACGCATGAGTAATATTATTGCATTTTTGCTTGTCAGTCATCGCTCAGTAATGAAAGCAGATGTGTTTGGATGTGTCGTGATAGTTACTAGCTGCAATTTTTTTTCTGGAAGGTCGTCTGGCTTGTGTGTGTATAAAGCATTTAAAAGACTCTGGGACTTGGGCACCATTATTAAATTAAAATTTATCAAGATAAGATGCTTTACTTATTAGTAAACATAATATAGTATCTTCTTTTGATTCCTTGTATACTCAAAATGTAAGAGAGTGATGGAGAAGGTTCAGGTAGTGTGGCTGGAGACATGTATACAATATGTACATAATATTCTTTTATTATTTGCTTTTTTATTCAACAAGTACTTAACAATTCCTGAGTGTGTCTCTGGCTCTCATTCTGAGAGTCCAAAGCTTACACAAGAGTTTGGTTTATTAACCATGAAAGCAAAGAGAATTGAAAACATTTTACGTAAACTGACTTTAAGAACATGCTTGGAAATGCCTTCCAATAATGAGCTAAAAGGAGAGGTAAAATATCTGCATTTTGACCTTCATGTTAAAAGAGTTGACGTTTCTTACTTCTTTTTCCTCTTTTTTTCTTTCTGGCCCTGGAAATATCTAGGGAGTTATTAGAGAAACACTTCAACCTTCCCTGAATGTGACAGAATCTATGGCTCAGTAATTAGAAAGTTGAGCTGCGCTAATGAATGGGGGCAACTGTGGCAACAACGATTTGTGTAAAGGCCTCTGGGGGCTAGTACATGTGTCTGACTGGGGAACTGTTGGCCTTTGTGGACGCTGCTGCTAAGCCATCTCTGAGGAAAGGAAAAGAATGAAGATGGCAGGCAGAGCCAGGAGGCTGTGGATCAAGGGAGCCGCTGCAGAAGGGAACGGGGATCTGGACCTCACACATGTTGCGGAGGAGCCTGGCATCTGGGTTCCAAAGAATCCAAAGGATCTAAGTTAAAAAAATTTAGGAAAAGCCACATGTGCCTTGATAATGTATATTACACTTCTAGAACTTAGGAAGGCTTTTGAGAGCATCTAAGCTTATATTATGACTTCACAGATCAGGGAACTGAGGATCAATTTGGAGTTTGGGCTAGAACCTAGATCTACCGGCAGGTCCCGCTTTGCGATGCAGATTGAGGGCACAAGGAGTAGAACATTCATTGAAGTGTCTCTGGATATCCTGTCTCTGAGAGATTTGGCTGTTATGCTCTAACTAAGTCTAATGGGAGAAGGATAAACAAACAATTTGTCTTTGAAGACTTTGTAGATGGGAGTTCAAATGATAACAAGAACAAGAGGCCATGGAAAAAGAAGCAGTTGCCTGAACTCCTCATATTGTTCAAATTCAGGCTGGTGCTTGATTGCTGGGCCCAGGCTGGGATCTAGGGAGTTCTGTCTGAGTGTGGATGTGGAGCCAGGCTTGACACAAGTGTGTAGAAGAGGAGCCCGAGAGGTCACAAATCCGTATCCTTGGGTGATGCTGGGTTTGAGAGCCCACCAAGACAGCATGCAAATTATCTACCTGAAGACATTGGTCTGAGCGGAGGAAACTGAGTATAAGGCAACCAGATAAAAACTACATACGACAGAGCAAGAAAGGATAGGTTAGCTGAAATATTGTGGGTTGATTACAGTTGCCATCCTAGAAACTTTCAAATGAGAGCTTGATGTCACACCAGCAGTTGGTGAGGGGAATCGTGAGGGTGCCGAGCAGTATGGACCTCATTATCTGTGACCGTTTAAGGACGCTGGACCATGAGATGGAGAAATATGGCTGGGAATTGGTGTCCTCAGGTTTGCTTCCATGCCTAATTTAGATAAATGTCTTCTGGTCCGCTGTGCAGGTGTGGGTCAAGATGGTCAGAGTACAGGCTGGTGACTGGGAAGAGCTGCTGACTGTGTCTTTTTCATTCAGACAACAAATATTCACCGGGCACCAGTTTTCTGCCAAGTATTGGAGATACGACAAGGAACGTGATAGACAGGGACCCTATCTTCCTGATGTGTATTATATTTAGAAAAAGGCAATAAACAAGTAGGCACATAAATAAATGTAAGTAAACTGGTGCAATAAAAGAAATAAAAGGATATTGTATGATCGAGGACATTCTTTAAAGTAGATGGCTTGAGAAGACCTATCTGATGAGGTGATGTTTAAATTGATGAGAAGGATTTATCCATTTGGAGAACTGATGAAAAGCATTCCAGACATAGGAAAAAGCAAATAAAAAGAAACCAAGGGACTGTTTCAGGATGTTTTAGGGGCTGTGAAAAGATCGTGTTACTGGAGCACAGTTTACGTCGGGGAGAATGGCCTGAGCTGAATTTGGAGGCAGGCAAGGAGAGGCCCTGCAGTGATACCCTTCTGTGGTTCTTTTACACAGGGTACCAGGGTCAGTCTGTGTGACCAAGAGAATCTGTCAGAAGTTACAGTACATGGCATCAGAGATGAGGTTCTGAAAGATGCTGTGGTTTCCACTTTGGCTGTGTGCTCTCTCTTCTCTTTCTTGGATCACTTGCTTTGGGGAAAACCAGCTTCCATCTGGAGACCGATCTCCCATGCTGATCAAATGTAGTCTTCTGTCAACAGCCACATGAGTGAGCTTGGAAGTGGCCCCCGCAGCCCCAGACAAGCCATGAGAGCACTGAACTCCAGTCAACAGCTTCACTGGACTCTGATGAGGTACCTTGAGCTGGAATCACACAGCTAAACCATTTCCAGATTCCTGATCCTTAAAAACCATGTGAGAAAATAAATTGTTTTAAGATACTAAATTTGAAGGGAATTGGTTATCAATTGGTTATGTAGCAGTAATACTTAATAATAATACTTAAGGAGTTTGAATTTTATCTAACTAAAATGCCTTTCCAAGCCAACAGAAAGGGGTGGGTCTTGCCAAGACCACCCCTACCATTAGCTCAAAGTTTGACTAAGCAATCTCTCGAGACTTCTGTTCAGTGAGTGTTTGCTGGACCTCTTCCCTGCAGACAGACAGTGACATATTCAGCCTCCTCACGGTTAGGACTCGTGTGCAAACAGAATTAAGAAGTCATTCTATTTGTTTGTAGTCTCCTTGAAAACAAAGACAGGACATCATTTAGAATTTTTATAAAATAATGTTACCCCTTCAGTTCCAAACTAAGAAAAGGACACTTAGGGAACTGATGTCTACTCTGATTCGATCCAATGAACATGTGCAGAGTAACTCTGAGGGACTGTTCTGTGCTCCGCACTGTGAGGCGGGGGCTATGGCCAGAGTAATGGCTCCTGTCCTCTAGCTACTCACAGTCTAGGGTGGAGATGGATTATTTTAGATCTGTGCAAATTGGTGGCACCTCTCTTCTCTTGACCAGATGGCACTTGATTCTCACTGACAACAAGGAGACTGAAACTGCAGAACACCGAAAGACGAAGTCTGGTCTAAGGGTTTCCACTTCCTTTGTTTCTTAACGAAAGCAAGTGTTGCACTCTTTGTATCATTTCCAGCCCTTTGTAGAAACTGGGACATTTCCGGTTTGAAGAGTGTTGGGCCCAGGGGTTGATAAGACTTTCTTATTGTTGGATGGGTTCTAAGACAGTTAATACAGAGATTGTAACCAAGTGCATGTAGAGGCAACTGATGACTTACCCAGGGCCAGGATGTTCTTACCCCATTTACTGCTTCACCCTGGGCACAGGATCTTTGGGTCCATTTTGACATCCAAACACTATTTTTTATTATGATATTTGAGACATCAAGAAACAACTTTTCCCCAATTTTACACCTCCATAAGAAGCAAGAACTCATAGTTTAAAAACAAAAGGGTCTCAGGCATCTACATGTATCTACCTTTGTCACAGGCCGTCTCTCTCTTACTGGTATACAGAGGCCTTTGCACATCGTCCTTCAGAAGAATAGATAATTGACACAGTCCTTTAATTCTTTCTCTAGGAGAAGCAGAAACCATTACCTGGCAGTGACAGAAAAGCATCAGGCCGGCTGCAGGAATTGTTTCCCCAGGGCCTCTTAAAACACAAACAAACCCAGAACAAACACAACTATAAGATAAAGCCTGATAGGTGAGCCATCAGAGGGGCATATTTCAAGGTGCCTTTGAGATCTGGGGACCTCATTTTGGAATTTTGAGCAGTCCTAATAAGCAGGTGCATCATCTCGGTGAAGAAGAAGGTCAGCTGGGTGCACTGAGGCGGAACTGATTGGCTAAATTGCCAGTGGCCGCAGAACTATCCAGCAACAGCCTGGCACCAGGAGGGCAGAAACAGCTGTATCCAACCTGTGCTGAAATCTGTCTCTAATTACATCCACCCAATAAAAGCTTGGTTATTTACCATTAGAGAGGGGTTCCTAACGGTACTTACATCTTTCATACTTTTAGATAATTTTGCCAGTTTTTTTTTCCCTCTGGTTTGAGGCGCCAAATGTCGAGAAAGCACATTTCCAGAATGTTCTGTTTCTTGCCTGATGCAATATAAAATCATCTAGTAACTATGAATGCTAAAGGGGTGTTTACTCCTTGAAAAAGAGAGGGAGTCAGTCCACCAGGGCACTGCTGTATCTGTGTTGTTGCCCCAGGAAGGTTAACCAGCCAAAGTTCTTCATTTATCTGATGGCAGCTGGCCCAAGTTAACTGGAGGCTTCTGAGGTCCTCCTAGGGATGGCCACCAGATGCAGGTTTCCCTGGTTCCACTGCGGATAATGCACCACTCCGTTAGTCCCAGGACAGACATTGACAGGTCAATAAAGGTCTCACCGAGGGCTGTGTATGCCAATGTCAGCTAGCATGTAGCAGGACACTGGGGGTCATTAAACAGATGGGGCCTGCTGAAGGCTGTTCGTTTTCACAGTCTTGACAGTGTTATGGTTCTAAACAGAAGCGTTGCCACACCACATGGGAATTGTACTGTTTTCTGAAGCCTCAGTCTTAGCCCAGCTGACTGGCCAGAATTTGAAAACGACATTTAGCAGTTTCTGTAAAACACAGTGGTTATACTATGACCGACTTTGGCACCAGACAGACTGTGTTTCTTGTACAACGTGCACGCAAGTTCCTACTCTCATTGAGCCTTGGTTTTTGTCGTGTGCCAAGTGAGGGTAATAATACAAATGAAGTAAAGGGGACTACCTTTCCACCATTTTTGACTCCAAGGGGAATATACCTTATCTTGGATAATATATGCAAAATGCTTAGAATGTTGCCTAGTACACAGTAGTATTCAAAAAGTGGTTATTACCATTATTGGAAGTAATTTAGAGGCCTTGTTTACTAATAGGGAATTGAGGGGCAGCTGACATTATCTCTGATAACTCTAAGAATTCATTGTGGAAGCAGGGTGAGCAGTCCTAGCTCTTGCTTTCCAGTCCGATGTGGTTTTTATAACCCTTACTTGCCTTAGCTGGTTTACATGGAAAAGATCTGTGTAGGAGGCATCTTTGCAGATTTTATGTCAACAAAACAAACAAAACAAGTTTCTTTTTGTTCTCTCTCAAAATAAGCACAGGCCAACCCACCTACTCCACCCTTTCTTGGCCCACACGGGCCTACCCGTCACTGCCACGCCTTGAGCTGGGGCTCTGTTGGCCAGTGTCTGCCCACCTCCAGGGCTCTACTGTTCCTTCACTAGGACAGGATCCCAAGAAGCACAATTGAAAGGAGAGTAGAAATAAAGTATACAATACAGTCCTTTCACTTTCAGTTTTCTGCTTGAGTCCTTTCAAACTCATTCGATGTATTGGTAAGTCTGAGAAATAGGTGACAAGGTCCCATTTTTCTTTCCAGTTGGGTCGATTGGCAATGACTTTCTGGAGCATTGTCTTCTGAAGGCTTCGGATGGTGTGTCTAGGCTCAACAGTGAGACATTATAGGGATCAATTTAAATGACTCCTATGAGTACAAAAAATGAAGGGGAGATGGTGGCATCTGTGCCAAGTATTTGGCATTATGGGCTTAAGATTTGGGGTTAACAGCAATGCTGGAAACCCTATTAGGGCAGGAGTCCTGGTTAATTCATCTTGATTTAGCCCAATGCACCCTTGTGCTTTGCATTTTGTTCTCAAGCTTATTTATTCAGAAAATATTTATTGAGGGCTTACAACATTCTAGGAACTTGACTACCCAGAAAAGCAGCTTCCACTAACAATATACAAGGTATTACCATGTTCTGTAGCTTATCATCACCTTGTTCTAACCCTTCCTCTTCATTTCACTGCCATTGTCTCGGTTCAGGAGCTCATTATCTTGACCTGGGCTGTATCACCATGGTTTTCCAGGGAAAGGGGAAAACACTTCACTTTACCAACTCCACAATTGCTCGATTCTTAAAACACACTTAAGAGTTCTCCCAAAGGAGGGATGAAGCAAAGGTGAGAGGAAAGAGAGAGCGAGGAGAGGAGAGGAGGGAAGAAGGGGAGAGAAGAAGCGAGGAGAGGAGAGGAAAGGAGAAAAAATGGTAGAAGCCAGTCAATAGATATTGCCACTGAGAGATTACTGGGAGAAAAAAAAAAAACTTTATTTGAACAGAGTTTTCAAATAACCACAGACACCAAAAAAGACAATTTTTTTTTTCTCCTGGAATTTAGCAGATAGGTACATGTCCCTTCTTGTCTTTCCTTGTAAGATGTAACAGCTTATCACTGCTAAAGTGTCTTAAATGATGTCCAACCATCATCTTGCCCTGTTTATTCTACCCATCTCATTGTTTCTAGAAAAATTTATCTAAAATGTGCATTGCTAGTCATGTCTCTCCTCTGCTTAAAACCCTCTGATGATTCCCACAGCCTATAGTAAAAGTGCTGTCAGGCCCTATTAGTGCATTAGGATAATTTGTGAAGTGTGAACTGCATGTCTGCTACTAATTGAGTTAAAGTATTGAAGATCGATAGTAATTTGCTTTTTAAATATAAATTTCACAATTTTGAACGTCAATATTCTTTTCTGAATGGAATAGAAAGAGATGAGTTTGTGTGTAATCAGCAGTCTTTCCTATGTCAGGGGGTACGCTGTGTAGCAGCCACCATCAATGACTATAATGATGTCATTGTCATTTCACTCAAAATTTGAGGTTGTCCAGGGATATGTGTCCTGCATTTCATCATCAATTGTCATAGATTTTACAGTAGAATAGCTTCTGGCCCACTGAATAAAGTCCAAGTTTCATCAAGACTATAGAAGGATGTCCCTGATATCTTGTTTTTCTCTTTAGACAACTCTTCGAGATACCATTCCTCACCCCCATCTACTTATTCAATGTGCTCTCTATCTGAAATGCTTTTTATCACTCCCAATCAACTTGGTAAACCCCTCAAATACTGTAAGATCACAATTCATTTCAAGTGTTACTTCCTCTACTTTGATGTCCCCTCCCAACATCTAGTAGAGTTGAGTACTTACAGAATTCCATGGAAAACTGGAAAAATGAGGTCTTGCCTTGTTCATTTCCCTTTCATTTCATCAGTTTCCATGAAGAAGTATCTATTGCTTGAGTCACAAAAGCTCAGGGTCTGCTATGGGAACAAACAACTCCAAAATCTCAGTGGCTGGCAACAGCAAAGGTTCATTTCGTGGCTCACATTCCACGTACACTGTGAATTGGCTGGGGTCTCTTTCTGCCCCGCCATTCAGAGGCTCAGGATAAATAAGCAGCTATCATCTTCAACTTAGTTCATTACCATGCCAGAGGGAAAAGAGAGGGTTTCACATCCTCCATTAAATCCCAATATTACTTGTCTTCCTGCTCTATTAATTGTAACTAATAACATGATCCTGTCTAAACATAAAAACATCAGGACATTCAATACTACTTGTGCACATAGGGCAAAAAGGCAGTAATATTTGGTGACGAGCACTAATTATGATAATAACTGCCCAATGTAAAACCAGTCATGGTTATGTCTTAGTGTTACGGAAGGGGTCTGTTTTCCTGGGCAAATTGTCACGACATAATTAGATACAGTCGACATTTCTTTAGCAAGGAGAAGAGAGGTGTAGCCATTGGCCAGATAACCACCCGTGTCTGTCACATTTTGTTTCTTCAACCCCTGGAGCTAACTTCTGGAGTTGGAAAGTCTAGGAGCTCCATAGACTCAGTTTCATGGAGAGCCATGATAAGCTTTGCATAGCTAAACACTCTTGTGAACCGTTGTTTTGGGAACTTCCTCTATAAGAGCTCACTTAGAGTTCAACGACCCTATGAGCTAGGCAATGTTTTCCAGATGCAGAAACAGAAGACTGGGGAGGATACGTAGCTTGCTCGAGGTCACAGAATGAAAATGTGGAGGGACTGAATTTAATGCCTGTCTGCCTCCTGACTCTGCAAATCTTGCTCTTTATTTCTGCAGCATCTTTTAGGAAACCCTTGGGATGATATTAACCTCTTTTAAACATATTTTTAACCTGTACCCACTATCATCTGAGGACATTCTAAGTCTTGGGTTTGTTTCCTGCTGTGTAAACCACATTTCTTTTCGTTTTAAGCATTTCTCTAGCTACAGTTTTAAGGGAGGATGTCAATATGAAACCAGAAAATCTGGCATGCATGCTGCCTGTCACCACCAGAACGAATGAGCAGAGACAGGGATTGGATCTGTATGGGCGCTTTATTTAGGCGGCCGGAGATCTGAGAAGATGATGGGTTATGTATCCTAACAGATCGTCTTAAATTCCATTCTAAACTGACCTTGTTTATAAGGAAAAGAACAGTGCAGGTAAGGAGTTTGGAATTCAGGGAAAAAGCTAATCAGATAAAAGCTGCAGCATTCTTGCGTCTGTGTCCTGGGCGGTGGTCTTCATCTGTGTCCTGGGCATCTCACCCTGGAGCACCCTGGCTCAGATACCACCTTGATGGCTTGCAGGCCCCCTGGGACACAAAGGTGGAACTGCTTTTGATCTCCTGGAGTCAGGGTGGGTCATACCTATAGCTCCTGAAACAATAGCTTTTTACATGCATTGATTACTAAGCTTATTCACTATTCCCTTAAACTAAAATTTTCCAACATTTGAGTCCCTCATCAGAGTTTATCTTCCTGCAGTCCTGTTCTGACGACATGAGGGCATTTGGCACAGACAGTGAGCTTTAATTCAGGAAAATGGACGGCACAGTGGTTTTTCTGCAGAAGGAGATTTATACTTAGTTCCTCCTCTCTGTTAACAAGATTTATTCATAGGCCTGAACAACACAGGCCAAGGGCTGTTTTCTCTTCCCTCAGCCTCCCCTAAGAGCTATTGATATTGAATAAAATAATCATTGTTATGACTTGGAATGCTTGTTGTAATCAGATCAAACAAAGCAATCAGATTTTATTTTTTAAAGCAATGAACAGTAGTTAAGTTTATTGTGCCTCTTTTGGAGAGTTTGGGTGGGGGTTTTAGCCACAATGATGCCACTGTTTTATAAATTTTTACTGCTTGAAGAGACTGAAATTAACATTTGATGACTTCTCCATTGATATCCGGCATTTTTTTCCATAGGCAGACTCTAATAAAGAAGTCAGTTAGAGCCATTAGACATATTTTAGAAGAATCTTTTGATGCGTATCTTCACTTAGATTATGAAATTTAAATCATTGCTGCTATCAGTATGAATACTAATGATATAGCCTGCCAGATGGAAACCTTTCATAAATTTTCACTTTTCTCTTACAGTCAGTTGTAAATCTTAAGTAAATGACTTCTTGGGTGAACTATGTTGATGTCAAGCTTTAATGCCTTATGTCCACACTGATTTCAATGTCATAAGTACCTGGAAGGCATGCAACTCTTAATTAAATGTCATTTTCTTTTTCCATTATTGAACTAGAGGAGAGTGCAGACTCTCCTTGCATTGTCTGTGGCTTCCTGGTGAAGAGCTCAGCTTGTTTTGTCACAAGTGGGTCCTTTGGAGCTATTTAAATGCTTTGGTGCCATGCAGTCCCTCCTCTCTTAACTAAAACTGTCTTTCTCAATGTGTCTGAGATATAGTAAAGCACTATTTTGTCCTTTGTTCTCCATTTTGACAAAACACATTCTGTGGGTTCCTGCCTCATTTTAACAATTTTTCTTTCCTGCAGAAATTGATGTTTTAGTTCTCTTCAGGAGTGCTAATCTCCATATGAGAACCACATAGCATAAAACTTCCTTCATCCCCATGGGGACATATCAGTATTCAGACCAGATCTTCTGAAGGGCTTTTCTTACCAATTACAGGGAGTGTCTGGTAGCATGCGGTTGCTTATCACTTAAATTTCATGCAGAGCACTTTTCTTTTATTTTCTTTCTAAAATAGAGCCAAATTTTGAAAGCTATTATCATTTATATATTTAAAAAAAAACCAGGAGACAAAACAAAATAAAATTAAATGTAAGATTGTTCAAACTTTCTCGTCTTTGTAAACCCAAAGGAAACAAGTGATAAAAAAAAAACTGAACAAAAATGCCCAGGTAAGTCAATAATAATATTCCCAGTAGAAATCTTAGAAATCCTACAGGTAAAACCACCTTTTCCAGTTATTGAGTTATTTTTTTTACCAGTTGTTTATTTATTGATGTGTTTTGTCATTAAACCTATAAACCAAGTGATAAATGTGCTTCCTTTGTGTTACAGTGTAATGCATTGAGCTTTCCTCGAAGCTTCATTAAAATTATATCTAAAGCACTGATTATAAGAAAATGATTAATAATACAATAATGTGGTGCAACTGTTCTGTGGAGCTGTTTGGAGTTGTGAGCTTTTTCATCAACATTGTTTTGTTCTTGGCTTCCATCCACCCAGGAAGGCAAATGCCCGTCACCACTTTTTTCTCCACCAAGCAACAGCTACCATCACAGTGTAGAAAGAAAGGCACCAACAAAACACTCTAAACCATTCAAATAATCTGACATGGGTTCAGTAATTAGCACTTTTCAGTTTCAACAACTGTAATTAAACCTGACCTTTAAGCTCCCGGCAATTATGTCTTGACATTTATGATTTTAAACTGGCTTTCCTTGGGGTGAGGGTGTGTTACATTCAGGTTCTAATGAATAGTTTTGTCATATTTACCTGTTGTCAAAGGGTCTCTGCTGTGGCTTGGAGGGGACCACTTCGGTCAGCATCCTGTCATTGGAGGCGTAATGCTGCCACTCTGAGGGAGTGTTTGCTGCAACATCAGGTTGATACTGAATTTCTGTAAGAGCGTTTTGGTATTAATCAGGTAGGGCAAAATTCCTGCTGGAATTTTCAGAAAACAGGCCAAAAATTAACTCAGAATTTGAGCGTAGATGATGTGGGCTTTCTTGGGACCTAATAATTTGTGCCAGGTGAGTAGGATGAAGCTTTCTAGCTGCCAGGAGAAAAAAGCTGAGTCGAAGAATCTGGGTGGGAGGGGAAACCAAGATGGCAGACCTGGTCTTGTTGGCTTTCATTAAGCTTGAGCAGTAGTGAAGTCTTTCCCCAATTTTTATCTTCTCCTATGCTACTTCCAACTCAATTTCTTCCTTCTTGATAATAATAACCGTAGCTAACATTTACCAAGCACTGACTACATGCCAAGCACTGTGTCAAACCTTTTATATATATATATAGTTTTTACATTTTAATGGCTGTGTGAAGTAGGGGAGACTCTAGTACCTAGCACAGTAAATCTATAGTCCTTCAATTTTCTTCAAATGTTAAATGGTAATATCTGATGAAATCAGATAATATTTTGAAATATTAATCTCTGTGTTTCTTTTTTCCTCACTTCCTTTATATGGTCACCCCACCTCTACCCTACCCCATGAATCAGAGGCATCCACCTTCCTTTTAGGAACCACAAGAAAGAGTCAGCTTTGATTTTGTGACTTCCAAAGTGGGTCCTAAGAAAGCAGGACCATAACCAGAAAACTGGAAAGAGGATAGAGTAAGAAGCAGTAAGCCAGGGTATTCCTCTCTTCCCTGCACTATAGGCAGGTCTCTGCATGAAAGAGGGTAGGGACAGGGAGGACTGGTAACCTTAGTGAATTGAAAATAGGAGGGAAGTGACTTACTGGGAGATGTTGGTACAAACCTGTAGAAAGGTGGTGTGGGGTAGATAATAGGAATGGCCAAGCAGAGCCCAAGGGGTACCCTGAAAACCCAGTCATCACAGACAGACCATTTGCTGCCAGTAGGGAGTACTGTACATTGTCACATAGGCAGAGAAGCCATGTTAGTGGAGCTTTTGGTCTCATTAGCCTTGTGATATGGGGCTTTTCATGGAGAGTTGCCTGCAGGTGGCTCATGGATTGCTCAGGAGGAAGATTCCTGTGATGAATCTCACTGACGCCATCTAACTGCTTTGCAGAGGCATCTACTTTTCTTCCCCCCCCTGTGGCTCGGGAACATATGTAAGAGTCCCAATATCTATATTAAATGATCGTTTTTATGGCCAGAGAGGCAGAGAGGGAGATTATGGAAAGATTCATGCTTGGATGGAACAAGGTGGTGAGAGAAGGCTCTCCTGTTACATAAAGCGAGATTTAAGTTCTCACTGAATGCTTATTTTAGCTGAGTAATTTTGGTAAAAACAAACTAACAGACAATCCTTAAAGACTCAACCAAATGGCTCTGTAATGGCAGAATTAGAGGCAGGGGGATACTTGGGTTCAAAATGACATTCTAAATTTTCCTTCAATTAGACTCTATGCGTTCCTTTCTCTTTCCATAACGTAAGAATGAATCTATTTTCTGGGTAGCACGAGAAAGCACCTGGAATTGCAATGTGTGTTTCACCATCATGCAGTGTGAAGGAATAGGTTGGCTGATGGTGGTTAGAAAATTAGGATGTAAATTTTGGCAAAGCTATTCTAATTTTAGGACTGGTTTGCAGTCTTCCTTGATGCCATATTCCTGAAGATATGGAGCCTCTGTTAGAGACTAGCCAAATGAGTTATTGTACAAGTTACTAGAACACTGTGAAGAGACCCTGACCTTTGTCTCAATTTAAGTAGGTTTTAGTCAGTGTCATCGAGCTTCCCTTTACATTTGCATAGGAGGGAACTGGTGGAGGAGGGTTGGTGACTCTTTGTAGTAAGGAGGGAGGAGAACACTGATCAGAAAAATACTAACGAGTTAAAATCAACAGCCATTAGAATTTGAGATCAGCTCCATGCATTGTCTTAAAGCAATGGTAAGGTGGTACTGTCATGCATCACTCCTCTCTGTTTGCCTACCTGACTAGATCGTGAGTGCTATGAAGTCAGGGTCAATGGATGGTTTTATCTGGGTTTGTTTTGCTTTTATAGCTGCCATGCTTGGAACTGGTTATAAATGCTTCTGATTGTTCCAGCTTTTGGAAAATATTAGCCCTTTCATGAAAGGATAATCAGTGTGTAGCCAGTCACCCCATTGTTCTAATCACATTCTCTCTGTTCCAGTGCCCAAGAGGAGTCAGCTCAATAAGTTTTGGAGGCTGTAAAGACTCTAAAGGAATTGGCTTCTTGGGGTTTGGGAAGCTCCTGTCATCCATCAGCATGTGCACAAGGTACCGTCAGCCAGCTGATGCCTCCAGGTGTACCTATTGTGATGGAGGACCCCAGGTCATTGATGCTGTTGGTTTACGAAGGACCAGGAACTAGGTGGATCTGTTCTCCCTCTGGGGACGCCTGTAGAGCAATGGGTTTGCTATACAGCAGCACCTCACAGGAGACAAATAGGCAAATCCTATCAACACAAATGTATTTTATGGGTCAGATGTCTGCCATGAGCCTGTAGATCTGACCCCTGGTGTATTTATTATCTGGGTCTCATAGTCCCTTGGTGTCTTGAAGACTGTAATCTGTAAAATATGTGGTGGATAGAACAACTAGCCATATTGCCGTTCCTGACGTGTTATTGGCCCGTAAGTCTGCCAAGGTGGCTCAGAAAGCCATAAATCTGATGTGAATTTCTAGGGGCAGACTGACGTGTCGTCAAAGACAAGATGGCCCCGCCGCTTACTAACAGAGCATCACCAAGACATGGAGACCCACGCAGCTGGTCTGTCATGAGTTAAAAGTCACATTCAGTTTAAACTGCTTTTAACCCAGGCCTGCTCTAAATATTCACCATATATTTATCTACCTCTGCAGCTCAGAGCCGTCCCCGACCCAGATCTTTACCCTCCTTGCTAGTCATCCGTTCTCTGTCAGTAAGGATCTTCATGGGGCCATTTGACTTGTCTGTGCACTGACACATGATATTTGGATAAACCACAATTTATTTCCTCTCTGGCTCTGCACATGGAGGGTGGTGACACATCTTTCAGGAGATCACCTATGATGAAGACAAAGGTCAGTGGAAAGCTGTTTAGACAGAGAGGTTTAGCCTTGAGGATCCTGCCCATCCATCTGAACTTCAACTCTCGACCTGTTCATTGACTGTGTTTGCTAATTGGGTCTTCAGTGCAAAGCAAGAAACAATGCTCAGCATTGTTAACTGTTTGTTTAGCCAGAACGGGAAAATCAATCTACCATTGACCAAAAGGGCACAGCAAACAACATCCCTGTGGAGTTGGGTATTGTTGGCCTTGGCGTTCAACAGATGTGGTCTGAGAGCTGGGCCTTGGCGGGTAGAATTTATCAGAGGATTCTGAATGGCAGGCATCTCTTTTATTTTCTCTCCCATTTCAGGTGGGAAGCTCTGTGCTCCCTTCTCAGGTGCTTGATGCTAAAGTAAGTACAAAATGGGAAAGCATATTTTAATCGGGAGGCTATTTTCAAGGCCAGCAACAATAAGTTACATTGAATCTATGCAGGAAGACATTTTTCTTAATAACAGCACCTCTTTTTCCTGCTGTAACTGTTGAAATGTATCCCTAACCAATCCCACTTCACATACTTTCATTTTGATGAAGGAAGGAATGAGAACAGAGAGAATAAAGAAGGAATAAATTGACTGTAATGTGGCAGATGCCTTTCTCGCTGCTTCTAACTGTGTAAAGAAACAATACAGCGCAGTAAAACTCGGCGGATTTTATTTGGTTTATTGGCTCTGACTGCATCTCAAGCTGTTTCACCACTCCACTTTTAGACAACACATGACATCATAATTGCTTCTGGCATTTTACAGTAGCAGATACTGGTGAGAGTTGTATGAGTCCCCCCCCCCCCCACCCCGTTTTATGGGTACTTCTTTGGAAAATAGCAACCTCTCATTTGCAGAGCATGCACATTTTGACTAACGTAGTTTTCCAGTATGCTGCTTGCAAAGATATTCTGCCCTATTTAACTTGGAAGGCAGCTTCCTCCAACCCCTCAAATAGACTCCCAGGGTTTCACATCACACCTACCAGCTTATTCAGGGCAGTACACCTGCCCAGGGTCCTGAGCTGGGGAGGTGAGCACAATTAGCCAAGACCAGGGCAGCCGCTGAGCTGTCCTCAGAAAATCCAGGTTCCTTAGTAACCCCTTGGACCACTCTGTAGTCATCCTGAAATAGTATTTAAATTCTCAAAATATATGGAGAGATTTACTTTCCTTCTGTGAGGGTGATCTCTGTTTGTGCTGAAGACCCAGCTAACGAACCAGGGAGAGGGAGATGGCTAAATGAAGTTACCAATGCAAATGTGAGTTTGTGATTGACCCAAACACTTTGGGAGGTTAAGAACATCTTTATAAATATGTGAAGCGGATGCTGGCTTTGACTTCTTCGCAGCAAATTAGCATTGTTACACTGTGCCACAGTCCAAACAGTGCCTGGCTCGAATATTTATGCTCTTTAATCTTGCTGAGCAAACACACTGCATTTATCAGCAAAGGGAAGGAGCTCCCCTTTCAAGGGCCAGTGTTGTTCAGAAAGGCTTCATAAAGACATTCATTGATAGAACTGGCAGGGTTGGTGGAGATTATTCAAGTTCCTCCTCTCCATGTGGGCAAAGAGAACCAGAGATGGTAAGTGACTTGTCCAAGGTCACATAGCTGTTATGTAGTGGTACTGAGACCGTTTTTCTGACCTTGTGATTTCTAGAGAGTAATTTTTTTTCTCATTGGCACCAGCACCCTCATAGCCAGGGAAGAGCCTGTGAACCTACAGTTTCTGCTGTCCTGCAGATGCACGCATGATAGTAGTCCTGAAGTCCTCAGCTACTGTGCATGTTTCCCTTGGACACACCTTAGAACCGGCCTCTGGGGAGAATAGTACAAATGTCTCCAGCCCTTCTGCTGCCTAGCCACAACCACCATGACCTGACCTCTGTGCCTCATCGAAGTGCTTTTAAGGCTCATTCCTTCAAGACTCTCTCCTCTCATGGCTGTAAATAGTGTGAGAATGAATAGTTATATGTTGCAAATTTTAAGAATGGCAATAGGATAAAATGAGACAATTTATGCGCAGTGCTTAGAACAATGCTTATACTGAAAACGTTGAACCAAATAAAAATGATATTTGACTTTATCCTATAAAAATGGCAGCTTAATATAGTAAAACTTCATAAAAGTTGGAGCCTGCTTCATAGGTCTTGCTAGTCTTGGGGGGTGGGAACAGGGGCTGGGGAGAGACTCAGCCATGGATATGGGCTTAGGACACTGGAGTGAAATGTGGGCTATTGAAGCAGACCTGGGTTCTGAGCCTGCTTCTACCAACTGTGTGACTTACCCTTGCTGAGATCAGTCTCCTTATCTGTAAACAGAGATAATGATCTACTTCCTCCTGTATGATGGCAGCTCCAGAGAAAATACGAGTGCCTGCCCGTGGTCGGCATCCACAGAGCGGGTATACTGTGGTTGACCCACGCACCCTCTCATTCCCATTACTCACGGGCTCTTCTTTGTGGATACCATTCGCCTGCTGCTCCCACTGGTACAAAACATCACTCTGTCATTCTGTGGCCTCCCTTGGAGTTGTTGCCTCCACTCCAGGCTTTTGTTTTGTTTTTTCTCCCTGGGTTCACCTTAGCACCCTCTTCTTTTCCTGCCTCTTCAGTTTCTCTGCTCTTTGCTCTGGCTGCTCCTGTCTCACTTGAGTCTCCATCCTAGTTACTATATCCCGATAGAGGCCTCTCATCTTCAATGCATGTTTCCTTCTTCCCAGGGACTGGGGACCAGTTACAGGGCCTGTAAAGCACTGAGGTATCACCACCCTCAAAAAGTGTCCCTCAGTGATGATTCTGAAATTCTGTGACTCTAGGCAGAATCTGAGCACCTTGATGCCCCTCTCCTTAGGGTGAACATCGGTCATACCCACCTCCAAGCCCCACATCCCTTCCTGTGTTCTCTGGACTCAATTTTGTCTTCTAGTATTTATGCTGATGTCTCAACATCATTCTTAAAATTCTCTTTCTGTTTCTCTCCAAGGTGCTAGCTGGTTTTTAATGTGAAGGGGACACACACACACACACACACACACACACACACACAGCTGTGGCACTTCCCACCCCCAATCTCCCATCTAAAGTACGTAGAACTTTGCTGCGTGCTGCACGTACAATTTTCTTGGAAACGTGACTGTGGAGCAGGGGTGGGGAAGCCACTCATGAAAACAAATGTATACTTGTTCTTCAATTTTTAGAATTTTTGCTGGTGGCAGCAGACTTTGATAGCAATTAGAAATGACTGGGGTCACAGGCTCAGTAAAACTTCTCGAGATAACAGAAGATACCGATTCCTTCTGCTATCCCAGCAGCCTCAGGGTCTGCTTCCTGCTCTTGAGATGAGTTGCAAAATTCATGTGTGCCTGGCTTCGTAAACATTCACTATCCTCTATTCATTTCATCAGAGACCGGGAGGTTAACACTCGTACTTACACCCTTCTAATCTCTTTGAGAAAGTTTGGCTCTTGTTTTGTCAAACAGGAAACTTCCCCAAGGGGTTGTAATGATATCTGACCCCGCAGATTTGCACATCCAGAGATCACAGAACATACTGCACAATTGAAGAGCATGGCATTGAAAATTCATGCTGTGCCCAAGGAAAAGTAAGTTTAAGAACTCAATCCTAAATAGATTTTTCTCAGTACTCCTCCATCTAAACAGCTCTTTGTTTTGCCTCAACTCTTGCCCTCTCTCACCCTTCCCACTGGAAGTGTTTGGTTGTGTAATTCAGATGTTTCAGCTCACTTATTTTGTATGCGAATGAGCAAAGTCGCCTGACCTTTCTGAGCTTTCGTTGACTTCTTTGCACAATGGGGATAACTATAACTACGTGATAAGGAAGTTAGAAAGTTGATTTATTGAGTTCTAACATGCACCATGTATTTTAGTCTGTAGTGGAGTTTGTCATCTTGGGTAATATGTAGCATCCCTTCTCCTTTCCTCTGATAGCAGTCGGTTTCCTCCGGGAGACTTACCTCTCCCCGAGTATGTGTACTGTTGGCGGGAGTGTGTAGAACCAGGGGCCTCCTGTATCACCATTGGAGTTGATGGGGTCCCTCTCACCAGATCTTTCTTTGCTTTATCCAATATACTTAAAGGGAAGCCACATAATTCAATATGGTTAATCAGTTTGGGGAGCTTAAATATTGAGCAAAGTAACTGCAGGATGTAGCTAGAAATAATTTGCTGTAGGAGCAGCTCCATGGTGGGACTGTAGAGTGGTTCCCACCACGAACACTCTCGGGGTGTCTCTAGGTTCCCACCTGGTGAGAGCCCGGTCCTTCAGCTTTCTCACTCATCCTTTTACTCCCTCCATCTTTCTACACATATTTTTTTTCTTCAAGTCTTTTTTTCATTTGTTTGCAACCCCCAAATCCTTATTTAGATGCACAACATTATTTTATTTGATTCTGTACCAATGAGGCAGGTGCAATAACTACTCCCATTGTCCCTATGGAGAGACTGAGGCTCTGAAGTGTCAGGTCACTTACCCACATTGCGTAGTAGGAGGAGAAGCTGGAATGTGAGCTCAGGGGACGACTGAATGATTAAATGAGATGCAAGCTTTTGAAAGCACTTTGCACAGTCCTTAGCTCATAGTAAACACTTATCAATATAAATTAATTCTAAAATTAATTCCAGATCTTTGTTTTCAGTGAAAAGTGAGTATCTGCTATGAGGGGAAAAAAGAAACATACCCTGTGGTGAAAAAGTAACCAAGGGTGACTCAGTGGTTTCTAATTTCACACTAATACTGTTCATCATCTTTGTTAATTTCTCAAAACTTGATCTTTTTAAGGGCAATTTCCCTGCTCTGGAATCTCATTGTATTTCCAGAGAACACTAGGAAATTTGGGTACTTAGGCTGGATTGAACAAGGTCTGTTAAAAACAAGCCACAAGGTTTAGGCTAACATCCTGTTCTTATGACTTAGGGTGGCCCAGATCTTGAAATGGCCACTGCTCCAGCTTGAAGATCCCACCGACTTCGTGGTTTTGCAGGAAGGAAGGAAAAATAGTCACTGAGCCCTCCCAAGCATCCTTTGAAGAGCAGATACCACTAACAGTCTGGGGAACATCACCATGCTAATTATTTATCAGAAAATTCCCAATATGTCAGTGGCTGCTCGCCAGGTGCTCAAAACTGGTAAAAATCTAAGAGTATGGCCACCATTTCAATGAACCCTGTTCTTAAGTTTATCTGGACTTTCCTCTGAATTTCTTAAGGGGCTAGTTCAATGTCTTCTCAGGCACATTTTCATTAAGATTTAGCTGTATTTATTGCATATACTTGGTGCTCTACCAATACGCAGTAAATCCCCAGGCTCTTGAGCATCACTGGTTCATGGAAGCATTTTTGAATAGAATAAATTCCCAGGGCAAAGTCAAACAGTGTTTGCTCCTTTTCTTTCCTTCTTTAGGTGTTTTCTACTTCTCCTTTCTTTTTAATTTGTTTTTAAATCCAAGGCAAATATAGCCTGGACCCCAGTGCTTGGGTCAAGTTCAGTCCGACCACCTCGGAAGGGTCATTCTGATCATTTGGAAATGAGGAGAGATTGGCAGCACTGGGCCTGGACCTGCTTCATCCCATCGGCACCATGCTCTTCATCTTCCTTGCCAGGGTATTTTCTATTCAGTGAAGTGGCATGGTCTTGGAAGACTCAGGGATGGCTAGACTTCCTGACTGTTCTGCCTCAGTCAATACATCAATAATCAGTAGGGGGCTGCTGTTCTGTCTAACTTAACCTCTGGCCTTTGCACACACTCACTCTTCAGTCAAGTCCCTATCACGCTGGGGTTGGCTTTCACACACACCTCTTGTTAAGGTCATGGCTGTGTTTTAAAATAATGAGACCCCTCTGAATAGAATGCTCTGGGGAGGCAGCAGGCTTCCTCAGTGCTTACTAACACTTGAGCTTGGGCTGTGGTATTCTCATGAAGTAGTATTTTTCAGAATTTCACTGCAGCCCGCCTGCCGGCAGTGCTGAGTGTCTGCTCTGATGGGGAAAGTCCACTTCATTAGATGAATATCCTCAAGTGTGGTTTCCGGGTCCTTCTGGAGGGTCTGCTGGCGGAATCATAACCCATGTTTGTCCTCTGATTACAGAACAGCCTTTGGGGTTGAGTTATTCCACAGAATAATTTGCTCAGAGAAACTTGGGAGAGAGACTTAGGCTGTGGTGTTCATTCTCCATGTAAAAAATAAGGAACTGTCGCAGATAATGATAAGTGTGCTGAAACGTGTCTTAAACCAAAATAACTTTACTGTCACAGAGCTCTAAAGAAATGTTTATAGTCTTTCCGTATGTGGGAAGTTGAAAACGTAGAGTTCGGTAATGTTCTCGAGTGGTAACTCACTGCTCTGAATGCAGGTGCATTGATGGGGGTCCTGGGGGTAACGGCTGTTCCTGTGACATAGACGATGTAGAAGGCACTTAAGGCACTCAGCATAGGAATCATGCAGTGACGACTGTTACTGCTGTTGCTCTCCCGAAATGTAAAATATTTGGAGAAACGCAGTTGCATTTATTTGTTATATATTTTACTTGTAGACATATTTTGATAATTTATTGAATAACAGAGCCCTAAATGTGAAGTGCCTAAACCAAAACCAAAGTAATGGTTTAAAAATCATGCTGTAAGTTCCTCAACTTTTCTCTCGTCCAGAAGGGGAGCCCAGATATGAAAGCAACGCAAGTGCCCATGAATAGACTGGATAAAAAGTTGTGGTACATGTGATACAGCAGAATATTACTCGGCCATAAAAAAGAATGAAATCTTACCATTTGTGATAGCATGGATGGACCTAGAGAATATTTAACTGAGTGAAGTAAGTCAGACAGAGGAAAACAAATACCATATTATTTCACTTACATGTGAAATCTAGAAATTAAAATAAATGAACAAAACAGAAAGAGACTCAAAGATGGAGAAAACAAAGTGATGGCTGACTAGGGGACGGTGAAAAAGGTGAGGGGATTAAGAAGTATGAATTGGAGTTTACAGAATAGTATGGGGATATAAAGTACAGCACAGGGAATACAGTCAATAATGTTGTAATAACTATGTATGGTGTCAGGTTAAGTACTTGAAATATTGGGGGGGTATCCCTTTGTAAACTATATGATTGTCTAACCACTATGTTGTACACCTGAAACTAATATAAAATAATATTTTAAAAAAGAAGTGGAGCCTAATTCCTTTCTCCTTGAATATGTGCAGGCCTCGGTGGTGAGCTTCTATGAAACAGAACGCAGCGTGAGAGATGCTACATGACTTCCCAGACTAGGCAACACATATGGCAACACATCTGCCTCCCTGTCTCTTGCAATGCTCCCCCTTGGCTACATGTATGTATTTTGGCCTACATAGCCTGCTGAAGTCCAAGGTGATAGCCATAGTCAAAGTCAGACCTGTGGGTGAGGACGCCTTTGAGATGCCTCTAGCCTCAGGCACCATCCATAGGAACTGCATTCGAAACCCTGAAAAGAACGCACCTCCTGAGCTCTGAGACTTCCAGCACTGTGAGAGGGAATATGATAACTGATGACTGTTGTATGTGTTTAAGTTTGGTGTGGTTTTTACGCAGAGATAAATAACCAGAACACAGAATAGAACCACCAGAATTAGAATTCAGTTGCTTTGCCTTTTGTCCATTGAATTCATTGCTTCATGTCAGCAATTTCTTGACTTTCCCTTGGCTTGAATTAGAATTTACAAAATGTGTATATTTCAGGCATACTGAGGGGTTTAGACTGTTTTTCGAAAATTAGATAACTAGAAAGGGTGTCAGAGATTATCTATTTGAACTTCCTCATTATACAGATGAAAAAATTAAGACTCAGTTCATCATTCAGGACCATCGAAGGGGTGGGATGCAATGATTCCTTAAAATTTGCTAAGTGTCTTCATTGTTGTGTTGTAGATGGCAGTGATAAGAGTGCTAAGCCATGGCGCTCAGCCAAATTCTCTCCACACACAGTTGACCATGCACAGGTGGTTAATATCAGGTTCACCTGATCAGATCATTTGGGCCTCCACTTGATTTTGGAAGGCCTGAATTACGCCTGTGAAATGAATTTATTTTCTAATATCGACTTCATTTTGTGCTTTGTCGACAGAAGCAAAGCACTCACGTAAATGCATGCAGAAGTGCACCACATCTGGTAATTCACTTGTATATTTTTACATTATCGTTTGAAAGATGTTTTTCCTTTTCTCTTGGAAGAGATCGTAAGAAATTGATTAGAAAATTGCAAAATAGAAAAGGCAGACTCAAGGTGGATAAAAAAAAGGGTGTTTGCTGAAGAAGCCAGTCTTCTGAGGGAATACATATTGCTCAGAGAATCCTGGGGGAAGATTGCAAGAAGGTGATGGGAAATTTCTATTTTTTGCTTTTGCCCACTCTGCCTAAGGGATAAAAAGTTAATCTCATCAGCAGGGTTTTGTTTTTTTTTTTTTCCCTTCCTTTTCTGCTGTTCCTGGTGCTTTTTCGCTGCAGCTCTCGGGTTCCCTGAGGCTGAGTGAAGGAGGAAGTCTTGGGGGGCCTGGGTGGCACCGCCTCAAACATTTGATACCTTAGACACCACAGAACCAGCCCTCCTCCTCTGCTGGGTGCTCCACAGTCCGGATATAATTTTATTGGTGCCCAAATACCTCTCTCTTAATGATACATTTTCAAATTTCTAAACCTTTTACACTTTTAAGTTTAATTGATTATTGCAGGTTTTTAAGTACCTTTTATTCTTACTTTGGTTGGGATATTGATGGATGGATCTTTGATTTCCATGGGTAGCATGCACTATTCTACCAGCTGTCAGGGAAGAAGAGCCGCCTCTGAGAGAGAGAACACTATATGTTTTGAGTATGTCTGAGACCTTAGCATAGATAGGCACAGCCAAGGACAGGAGAGCTTGGGGTGTCCTTCTCTGTGCTCTTGTCAGTGGCCAGAGCATGGTACAGGTGTGTCTGCTTGTGGGAAGGGAGTGCAGCTAGCTACCTTTGCTCTGACCCTATAGCTCAGAGGGTTGAGTCATGTGAGGAAAGCCACTTTGGTGTTAGAGTAACCGAACCCCGCCAACGGTGTTCTGCAATGGCTGTGGGGTTTGACTGCCTGCTGTGGAGAGGCATGACTCCCAAAGCAAGAGTTTGGTGAGAAAGGAAAGGGGTTGTTTATTTAAAGATTATACAGATTTGGAATAATGGCGTATTTCTGCCATTAAGTCTTGCTCCCTTTAAAAACACCCCAAAATGGCCCTGGCTGGTGTGGCTCAGTGGATTGAGTGCAGGCCTGTGAACCAGAGGGTTCTGGTTTGATTCCCAGTCAGGGCACATGCCTGGGTTATGGACCGGGTCCCCAGTAGGGGGTGCTCGAGAGGCAACCACACATTGATGTTTCTGTCCCTTTCTTTCTCCCTCCCTTCCCCTCTCTCTAAAAGTAAATAAATAAAATATTTTTAAAAAAACACCCCAAAACACATAGTCCTGCCTCCCTCTGCCAAACCTGGCCAGTTTCAGAATACATTACTCAGAGGTACTGTCTTTCATAAAAGCATTAGTCTGTAGCTCAGCATTCCCCATCACAGTTCAGTTCTAGCCAGCTGTTACATCTACGGGTGGCCAGGAAGGTCCCTGCAGCACCGCCAGCTCTGCTGCTATCTTCTCCAGGCAGACTCCAGGCAGACCTCCCAAACTCATGGCAGCCTCTTCTGCAGACCTCCCTGCAGACCTCATGGCTGACTCACTCCTTCGTAGCAGAATTCCCTGGCAGACCTACAGACAGACCTCCTGAGCTCTAGCCCCTGTGGCAGCCCACTCTAATTTAAACGCTCAGCTTGGAAGTTCCTACGTGACATAATGTCCGGCCCTTCCTATAGTGTGTTAGTGTCTGCCATTTTTGTCAGCTCCCCGGTGTCTTTGACCCTCTTTTGGCTGCCATCTTTAGTCAGGGCAAGAGTTCCCAGTGATGCACAGGCATCGGGGAGGGCATCCACGCTGGCATCCACTCCCTGGCTAAATTACGAGTCCCTGCAGGTTCTCACAGTTACAGGCACAATTTTCCCTCCACAATAACACAATAACACAATAACAAAGGCAAGGCTGTTAACTTGCCTTTGTTGTGCAATGTCACTTAAATGCTGTACCTTCTGCTCTTCCCTGCTCCCAATTCTGCCTGGAGGAAGGATTGTGGGGGGTTGCTTCCCTACCATCAGGGGACCCATGCTCAGTACCTTGTTACATTAGGGCACCTAATCTAACTCCATAATTTATATTAAGTAACAATAGTATGTTACTTAACTTCCTGGAACCTTACATGCCTCATCTATAAAAGAATAATGATAATAATTACTTTGTCAGCTAAATGAGATACAATTTAACTGCTATCAATCCAGACTTGAAGATTTTTTATTTTGCTTTGCTTCTTAATAATATAATGTAGTCCAATATTTGAATTCAGAATATTAAGTATACTGATAATCAAGCTGAGGAAGAGAAAATAAAGATAATTACATTTCTATTTTTATATGAAAAAAACTTCAAGTTTAAGAAGTTTTAGTTCTAATGAAAACAGAAATCTTATCTGTCTGAATCACCTTTGTGTTAAAAGTTCTTTTCAGGAACTCTTTTCAGGTGTTTCTTCTCCCATACCCACCTACACAGAATTTCCTGGGAGAAGTGATACTTTAACCCAGTAATTTTCCACCTTTTTCCTCTCACGGCACACATAAACTAATTACTAAAATTCTGTGGCACACCGAAGGTATAATTTTTTGCCTATCTGACAAAAAAGCAGAGGTACAATTTTGATTTATTCACACCGGACAGCTATTGTGTTGGCGGGTGTCAATTTTTCTTAATTTGACAATTGAAGGGAAAAGAGGTCAATGCCCCTAACTAAATATTCAGGTATAACATGCTTTAAAATTCTTGCAGCACACCAGTTGAAAATTGTTGCTTTAACCTGACGCGGTCACCGGCAAGCAGTGTCTGGGGCATTGTGGATGAGACAAATTCACATCGACTACCGAGTCCTGTGGAGGAAAAGGGACAGCATGGCCACTCTCTCAAGGGGAAAGCACCTTGGACTGCCTTGGCCACTCTCTCAAGAGAAGAGCGTCCTGACCCTTGCCTTGACAGGCTTTTATTGGCTTAATTTGCATAGGAATACAGGGCATATATGGAAAGCTCATTAATTGTTGTCAGGCAGTAATAATCAAATAGATAACATTCAAAGAACTCTGAGGGCTTATCCTGAGTCAGGGTTAGTTAGCTAAAGGACCATAAAACTCTGGGGAAACAAGCTCATTTCATGCTTGGACCCTTATCATTTAAATTGAGGGTATTAGCAAAGCAGGTTTCACAGGAGTTTATGCATTCTTTCTTAGGCCTGATGCCCCGGGGAACCCACCCTTTCCAGCACAGGGCTGCACCCACCTCCAGCATTGTTTCAGGCTTAGGTTGAGCAGGGGAAGTAAGGCAGCCAAGAGATTAGGAGACTTCTTGCAGACAGAATGAGGACTCAGGCTATGTCAAAGTCGAGAGGTGAGGGTCCATCACCCCCTTTTTCTATGGCCCCCCAAGTCCTTCCAAGGGCCCCTTCATGACTGTGTCTGTCTTAGTTGTCCCTCCTTTGAGGAATCTTACCCATCATTGGCTAATCAGTCATCTGCTGGGGGGCCAAGCAGGGTGAAATGAAAGGGGGAGAGACAGTGCCCCTACCAGGAAGATAAGCTTTGTCTCCTAAGTGGCTTAGGGTCCCAAGGTCTTTTTACTCAGCCTGAGCCACAAGGGGTTACAGCTTCTGAAACCAGGCAGGGTGGTTCCCAACATTAACCCATTCAGTATAGATTGGTGTCCAATAAACTTAACACAAGTGGTATCACTTGTATTCCAGCAGATGAAAGCACATTACTATCATCATGCTAATTTTATTTTTCAAAGAAAACACTCCTGCTGAGTATCACTATTGCAAATGTTACACTTCATCTCAGGACCACCAGCAAACTCCAGTGACTAGGTAGGTTCATCTCACTAGGTTACTTGTGCGGGATAAAGATGTGAGAGTTGTTAGCATGGGTGAAACAGTGATAAACATCCCCGTTTTCCTTTTCCTGACACAAGACTACAATCATCTAAGTCATCAAAATGCAATCCAATGAAATTTAGAGTGTGAAATTAGGTCTGGTCTGTTGCTTTATAGAAGGAATGAAGTTTCTTTCTTACAGGCTGCATTGAAGATCCAGGAAGGAAACACTGTTACATAAACTTGAAGAACTGTGGAACAATGGAGTTGCGTTTAAGGTGAAAAATCTGTCCTTAAGATTACGCTGGGAAACCCTAAGAGGTAATGCACTGCCCACTGACTTCTGTGTGAGCAGAGACACACAGCCAGTTTTTGCGCCAGTGTTGGAGCAGATGGCTCTTGCTTTGGGTGAGCACTCGGGGAAAGACGCTGGCTTGCATTCGGGTCAGGTGGTATGGAAAGCAGAGTGCCTCTTTTAGCCCTTGCTTCACACTCCCTGAGAGGGAGGCAAGAGCTCGCACTGGAGAGACCTGGGACTCTACTGCAGGGTGGCTGAGTCACGGCCCCACGTCACTCTCATTCCCAGACCAGGGAGCAGAGTTTGGGCTGGAATCAATTACATGCCTTGTGTAGTTATTTCCATATCTGTCTTTCTTTTTCTTTTTACCTGAAAGCATATAATTAGAGATGAAAAGTTAAATGTGCCTGCAATAGAACTCCCCTGAATATGCACTGAACTCCTCTCATTATTTTAAAAATTCCTGTGTTTTCAGACTCAGGATTTATTATAGGCTCTGATTGACTCCCACTTTTATCCCTAGAGCCTAGAGTCACAGAGGCTGATAGAGGGTGATGCAAGTTCGCTGAGTGGCTGACATACAGTCTCACTTTCTGAGACATCGATCTTTACCGGTGTCTGCTCAAATCCACAGGGGACCACAGAGCTTTCTGAGGTGGTCGGGCTGTCTCTTTTGTTCAAAAATGCTCAGCTTTTCCCTCTGTCATAGTGAATAATTAATTTAATACAGTCAACTACAGTCAGGCAAAAAAGAAAATTTCGCTTGTGTTTTATCAAAGCAGAGATGAACCCTCTATTCATTTTGGTAAAGATTTTTTTTAAACAGAGTCCACTAAGAGGAGTTGGGTCTTTTGGTTGAGAAAATGGACATATGATGCCCTGCAGTTGAACCTGTGAACTCAGAAGTTCTGAAGCAGCATGGAGCAGTGCAATGAACACAGGACTTCCAGCCGACTGAGTGTGACTCACACGCCAGGCTTTGTAATGAGGGCTGCTGCAAACTATGAGCCAGATTCTGTTACAGGAACTTTTCATATATTAGCTCATGTTTAATCTCCCCAAATCCTGTGAGGTAAAGTTTTAAAGTAGTGGAAACATAAGCACAGAGAAGTTAAACAACTTGCCCCAGGCTACCCAGCTTGGAAGTAGCAGAACTGGAATTTGAACCTAGGCAATCTGGCTCAGAGCCTACATATTTAACTGCTCTCTGTTTTCGATCTCATCTAATCCTCGGCAATGCAGTCACTTTTATCCACAGTTCACATGTGAAGTTAAAAATGAACTCAAATTCACCTGCTCATATGGAAAAGATACAGGGCTGAGGTCCAATTTTCTTCAAAAAGCAGAAACTGTCAGAATACTGTTTCAAAAAGGGACTTGCGTCTAAGTTTCCGTTACACCTTGTACAAGGTCCGTGACCTCGTGTCAGTCACTTATCCTGCTGGAGGCCAGTTTCTTTATCCGTACAGCAGAGATGCTGATACAGCTCTGCCCACCTCACAGGTTTGAGGATAGGAGCAGGTAAAAGAATATTGGCAAGAACCTTGTTTCTCACCAGTGTCCTTGGCAGTGAATAAAGGAGTCAGTTTGGATCATTTTCCTCTTTCCTGTTCCCAGAGATAACCTAGTGAGCTGCAACCAGGAAGAGTTACGTCCTTTCCTAAACATGGAAGTTTAGTTAACCTCCTACACTTAGTTTTCCTTTCCTAAACATGGAAGTTCCTTCCCAGGAGGCGCAGGGCTTGGCTCTCCCTCATCAATCTGTGTGGGAGAGAAGTTACTAATTTTCCTGACTTAGCTTGGGAGCACAGGCTCAGGCGGAACCTGGGAGGAAAAGGTAAGGTACCTGAAATAACACTAGATATTTTTGCAAAAGTGACAAAATATTTTGAGGAATGCAAGTGTTTCCTAAACCAAGCTACCATGGCAGGTCATAGAAGGTATTTTCCCCTGATACACTTATAACTTTATAATCTGGGTTATTAGAATACAGAAAGCCTAAGGATGCATTTATGACATCATAGAAGGACTGATGTTACTTTAAAAATTCATTCAACTTTGACTAAATATTGACAAACATTATCCCAAATCCACAAAGCGTGATTCTGGGAGTCTTGGGGTGAGGGTAGCAGTTGTACTATGAAGAGGAGGAATGGGATCTCTGACAGTGAATCTGGTTCCACTGCAAGTAACTGGTGTGTGGAGTAAATGGAGGTGAGGATGTTGGCTCCAGGGGCTGGAAAATGGCAGTTAAATTGAAACTGAACTTCATTTTCTTTCCATAGCCCCTAGGGCCATGCTTCTGCTGAATTCTTATTTCAGTTGTCAGTGCTGTGTAATTGTTCAGTGGGTTGACTAGGTGGTCTTTCTGTTGGTTTTTCCTTGAAACCAACAAGAAACATGCTCCATGCATGTGGCTACATGGAGCTGGAGGGTTGGCTGGAGGTCGGGCTCAGCTGGGACCGCTGAGGTGGCTGTGCCTTTTTCTCTTTGTGGTTTTTCATCCTCAGGGAGGCTAGACATAGTGAAGGCAGCAACGAGAAGCTCTGTTCATATCTCTGTTTGTGCAGTATTTGCTGATGTCTTATTGGCCAAGGAAATTCACGTAGCCAAGCTCAGAGTCAAATCAGAAAGAGACTCAAAAAAGGTATAGATACTGGAAGAGGTGATTGAATGGGAGCAATTAATTTAACAATCTATGATAGTCTGTTCTCTGTTTCATATGCAAATATACTCATCCCTTCTAAGATTCTCAGAGTCTCACCTGACCATGACATCATGTGAGAAGCTTATGAATTCACAGTCTAAATCAGGTCTAGATCTGGGAGAGGGCCTTTGAGTCTAGTTCCTCTTGATCTTGAGACCTGTGAACTAAAAGGAGAAGTTACCCGACCTCTATGTACACTCCATGTACAGTGGCAAGAGAGAGTTAAGATAACCACAGTAGACAGTCTCATTCAAAAAGAAGAACGGGTAGGATGTGAAGACAGTTTGGCTGTGACATCTATTACCTCATTGATCACCAGGGTTGACTTGACTGATGTGGCTGGCTAGACAGATGTCCCCTTCCTTTCTCAGCACTCCATGTATGTCCCTCCCGAAAATGTGTGCTAGGTGGAAGAGGATGACCTATCTCTGTAGAAGAGAATTGTTCCTCAGTCAAGAGCACATGAGTAGCTGCACTCCTCTGCTAGAGCCTCCAAACAAGTGGGAACACAGGGTAGTCAAGCTTCCAGACTCATCCAAATGAGGTGCTGCCTGTGGTAGTCTGCCTTTCTTTAGAAAAACAAAACAAGATAAAACAAAACAACAGCTACAACAAAACAAAAAGAGAGGGGTAGGAGGAGGCCCATAGCAATCACTGGACCATAACAATTCTGAACTCAATGAAGTGTCTGGGGCTCCTTATTCTGCAGAAGGAAATGCTCCTTGACTAGAGGACCTGGTCCTGCCCCTGGGAGTTACTTCCTAATCTAGATCCTCTGTCTCTATCCTTGGGACTTTATTTTTTTTTTTCTAAAAGAAATGCCTTGTGTTTGTAGCTAAGTAGCTTTCTCAACCTGTTTCCTGCTTGTAGAATGTTGGGGGCTCAGGGACTCCTTTCATTTGGAACTGTCCCTGCTCCCCCTTATATTGAACTTATTGGGATGACATTGGTTAATAAAACCACACATGTTTTAATTGCACAACTCCGGAACACATCATCTTCACAATGCATCGTGCACTCACTACCCAAAGTCAAGTCTCTTTCCACTCTTTTTATCAGAGCTGCTTCAAAGCTTTTACATTTGGCCACTTGGTGGGAATTCTATGATCGACTGCATTCACTTCATGCCCTTAAAGTCACATTCATAATTCTTTTTGAGACAGACCTCTGTTTATTTTGGGCTGAGTGTCAGGGTGCTGTAGGACATAGCCTCTGAGATTGTTGGAAACTCTTTATTCTAGTTCAGAGGTTCTAACCAGGCACTCTGCTAAATCTGAGGTCTTAACAAAGGTCTTTTAAGTAAACTTTTGATTTGATCTCAACCCTGAGTTCATTTCTTACTTATTGAATTTTTTACTGACTGGAGTTAATGAAGATGTAAAATAGTTTTGTTTTCTAACTCAGCACATCCTGGTTCTTCTATATTTTCTTGAAATTCTGCTTGCAAACTGAACCATTCTTTCTATAGCCAGTTTCTCTCTTCCTTATATAAGAAAGACAGTGGTACTTTCAAAGTTCTGCCTGAAAGTCTCCTTAGAAAGATGCTCAAGGTCTCTTCTATCTTGCTCTATCTTACACATTAACATAGGCAATAGCTTTGCCAATTGACTTTAATACAAACCAGAGCCACTAATTTCTGGCCTTCAATGGCAGTTTCTTGACTGTGGTAAACAGGATAATGGACCTCTTAAGATGTACGTGTCCTAATCCTTAAAATCTGTGAATATGTTTCATCACATGACCACCTTTGCAGATGTGATTAAAGGTTTTGACATAGGGAAATATCCTGGATCATCTGGTGGACCCAATGTGATCACAGGTGTTTTTAGATGAGGAAGGGAAGAGGGAGGCAAGATAGGCAGAGGGAAGGAGAGTGATAATGATAGCAGATGGAAGAAGTGGAGGAGGGGAGGGAGAGTGAGGGAGGGAGAGTGAGAGAGGGAGAGAGAAAGAGAGAGAGAGATTTAAAGATGGCACCCATTTAAAGATATATTTGAAAATGGAAGAAGGAGACACAGTCAATGGATGCAGGCACCCTCTAGCAGCTGGAAAAAGCAAGAAAATGTTGTCTTCCCTGGAGGTCCCAGGAGGAATGCGGCTCTGTCAACACTTCGATTTTAGCTTTATACAACCCATGGCAGACTTCTGACATTCAGAGGTGTAAGATCATAAATCTGTGTTTTTTTCAAGCCACTAAGGTGATCTGTTACAGTAGGTGATTGGATCCATCCCATTTAATGAACTCAAGTAGACAGAAGTCTTGGCTGAAAGGTTCCCAAGAGCATCTGGATTCAAAGAAACAGAGGTTGGTGGCACAGTCTTGTCTTCCACCCCCCCCAATCCCCCCCCCCCCTCGTCCTCCTTCTTCTAGCCAGTTGGAGTTTCCGAGTTTGTATTAGAATGGGTAGTCAGCACAGAGAATGGTTTAGTATTCTACTAAAACTTCTGTGAACTATTGGTCTTTAGTGGGAAATTTTAAGCATTTTCTAAATATCTTGGTCCCTATTCAATTCTTCTTTTACACTGAAAATAATAAAATAAAAGATTCTAAAATAATATTGTTATGTCACCTGGCAGGAAAAGTATTAAGATTCATGTAAGTTAGCTTAGCTAAAATTTGTATTATCTTCACCATGAAATTTTAATAAATCAATGAACAAATGAGGTTGGTGTGGTAGAATCATAAGCCACAAATCTTTTGTCTTTCAGTTTTATGCTTGGGTGATTATTAATGATGGCTATTTAATGCATCCAGGTGGAAAGGTAATAATTCATAGCAGAGAAGTAGCAGCTCTCACTTGGGATATAACTCTGGGGTTTGAGGAGCCAATCAGCACGCTTGCATGCTAGACATTTGCTGGGGACTGGACATCCAGGAGGCACTTGCAGAACTGTCCAGAAAGAATCAGAGCAATTCAGAAAACTTTAACAGTTTGACAAATGAGCATATGATCAATTTATAATAAGCTTCTCAGGAGTTCCTAATTTAATTTCTTATTTTAACTACTGTGAGAGTTCAGGGTGTCAATGTTTCTTGGGAATACTCAAGTGAAAATGAGAATTATAAGTAGAATTTCAGTCTTAGGACAGAAGAAAATGTGTATCATTCATGAGTCTAAGATTAGTCTTTTTTTAATTAGTGAAGAAACACTTCCTGAATGTTCCAAAAAGTACATGTGTGCACTCTGCACTCGCAATGCTTGGTCAGAGCAGGTGAATTATTGGGCTGTGGGCAAGTGTGTATGTGTTACATGCCGTTGAGTCAGCCAACTTCTGGTGGCCTGCAAATGAGTGATGTTCACAGTGCCCTGTCCTTAACAGCCCTGCCCAGCTCCTGTGGATTCCTGTCTGTGGCTTTTTTATAAAGTTAATCCATCTCATATTTGGCCTTCCTCTTTTCATGCTGTTTTCTATTTTTCCCAGGATTACTGTCTTTTCCAAAGAACCCTGCCTTTTTATGATGTGCCTGGAAGTAGGACAGCTTCCGTTTCTGTCATTTTTGCCTCCAGCAATGTTTCAGGTTTCATTTGTTCTGAGACTCACTTGTTCGTCTTCCTGACAATCTAAGGGTATCCACGGAGCTCGCCTCCAACATCATATTTCAAAATAAAGTAGTGAGGAGCTGATAAATGTTTAACAACTGGGGTCTCAAGAAAAAAGAAGCCCTGATGGGTAGCACTTGCCAATCTCTATGGTGTATAAACTCTTCCTATGATCCATGTCAAGCTACCTAACTGAATGTCACTGACTAGGGCTGGGGAGGAGACGGGCCCTGTTGGGCCACGTCATCTGGTACCACGGTGTCAGCAGCCCCAGCACTGCAAAGAGGTTTCAGGGGCGGACGCCACACAAAAGTCGTTTCCAGGCAGGGCTGTCCTGAACCTCTGCCCCGGGCTTCAACACCGTGCAGATGCGATGAAGGCGAACAGTTTAAGGATTTCTCTTTCTTAAGTTTCACATTTGTCCTTTCTGTTTTGTTCCAGATGAAAAATAATTTAAAATTGCACTAATAACATGAAGGACAATGTCATTCATATCCTCCTAGACGTGTCTTACATTAAAGCCTGTGAACCCTGAACTACCTCACATATGGGGGTACTGAAAAGACATTTTAATTTTTTTGGTGAACTGTGATTCTAGTTTTAATTTTTGCAGAGACATATTATACAAGAGATTAAAGGGTTTTTTTTTTTCTCTCAGTGATACATTTAAATCAATTATAAATAAGCTGACATCCCTGGGAAGCCTTTGAATATTTTATTATGTGTACTGATGGCACTTCTAATTGGAGATAGTTATACTTAGTTACTCCAACTCACTCTTTCCCCAGTGCAGCCTCCCAGCTCCATCAATCTGAGAGCTGCTATGTTAAAAAAATATTCAAAAAATATTCAAAACAGTGTGGGACTAAGAGAACCATATGATATGATCTTATTGTTCTGAATTCCTCAAGGGGGATGCTGGAAGCATTAGTTCTGACCTAGATTAATTAGGGAATAGGATGAGGTTCATCTTATCAGGTGGCTTCTTAGGCTGTGCTTAGTAGGGATAAACCAGCTGATCTGTCTGGGAAGCATGTGCTCTACGTGTTTCCCATAGTGCAACTGTCCGATCATAATCTGAGGATAATGATGATGTCGGAGGCTCTGAGGAGGCTTAGAAGGGCCCGGCGCCTGGAAGTTTATTGGATGGAGTGGGAGGTTCCGTGCTTTCTTCTACCCCAGGCCACAGAACCAGGCCTAGTCACCTATCATAACCCAGGTACTGAAACTTGGGACTTGGGTGGGAGGGATCATTAAGCCACATGCCCACCAGGATGTTTAGCACAATGTATGGTAATGTTTGTTCAGTAATGTTCTTCTCAGTTGCTTATAATAGCTAAAACTTTGGAAACAATGTAAATGTCCTCAAATAAGAAATTAAAACATTTAGATTATGGCTCAGTAATACAATGGGATTCTATGCACTTACTGAAAATGTTGATGTACATGCATATTTATGTAGTAGGGTTCTCTGGGGAACCCTAATTCATGCATACATATATATGCATATATATTTGATGTATACATATGTAAAGTAAGTCCTCACTTAACATTGTTATTAGGTTCTTAGAACTGTGGCAAAAGGACATAACAAAACCAGCTTACCACAGGCTCATTGATATAAACAACAGTTAAGTTCCTTAGGCTTGGCATCTTGTTAATGTTATGAAACAACAGTGAACAATGTTATTTGAGGACCTGCTGTGCGTGTGTAAAAAGTGAGAGACAGAGAGAGAGATTATAAGGAACTGGCTTACATGACTGTGGAAGCTAAGTCCCATGATCGCTGTCTGCAAGCTGGAGACTCCGGAAGCCAGTGGCTTAGTTCCAGTCCTAGTGTGAAGGCCTGAGAACCTAGTGTGAAGGCCAGGGAAGCCGAAGGGGTAAGCCCCAGTCTGAGTGCAGGAGGAGACCAGTGTCCTAGCTGAGTCAGGCAGAGAGGGAAGCCTTTCTTTGGATGCCTTTTGTACCATTCAGACCCTTCTAGGACTGGGGGTTGGATGACACTCACCCACCATGGGGAGGGCAATCTGCTTTACTCAGTCTACTGATTGGAATGCTAACCTCATCTGGAAATGCCCTCCCTGCCGGGCACACCCAGAAATAATGTTTAGCCAAATATCTGGGCCCCCTGTAGCCTGATTAAGTTGGATGTACAATTAACCACCATGATTTATTAGCTCAGAATGAATGAATGTATAGCTCGTTTATATAAAAGGTGTATATGTATGTACACATGTATATAGATGACTGAAAGGATTAAGGGATTTGGGGACCATGGTAATTCTTTTTTTCTAGTTTCTCTATCTACATTTCTACATTGAACAGATGCCGTATAATAATGAAATAATAGCAAAAGGTTAAAAATGGAAAAAGAGAGTTATAAAGGCTCAGTTTAAGAGAGATGTTTATGAGACGCTGGCCATAGACCTGTCTCCTGTACTTATTCTACCCTCCCGTGCCCCATTCCTGTATGTCTCCCCTTTCCCCCAGCCAGGGCCTCACCACCTGCACCCTCCCTTACCGGGAGGGGAATGCAACAGGACCCCCCCATCGTACGTTGTGTGATTTTGCTTCCTATACCGAACAGTCCTCCTCCGGACCACGCAGTGAAGATGAAGACCACAACACCAGAGTTTTCTCCTGAAGATCAAGGAAGCTAAAACTATTTTTAAGAATTCCAGTAGGGAAGAAGGTCACTGCTGGAATCCAGTGGCTGGCTGGCAGGTGATGGACCACCCTGGCCCACATGCCTACCGACTCAGACACGCAGGCCTTGCTCTCAGTTTCCCTGACTTGCCTTCTCTCCGTTCCCTTGCCATGCTCCTGTCACAAGGGACTGCAGAGCCCAGAGAAACCCTCAAGTAGCTAATCAAGATGCAGGGGCCCTCGCAGCTCAATCCTACTTAATGTGTATGTCAGCATATCCCTCGCCTCCTCTAAGTCTCCGTCTGAGAGCTGTGTTTTTAAGCTTTCCTAAATGGAAGCCTGTCTCAAGAGGAGGATTAGCCAATTGGCTAAAGAACAAAGAATCAATTTAGTTTAAAATAGTTCCTTTAATGGCGGTATTTTGCATCCACAATGATTTCCAAGGCACTGTGTGCTTTTGTCCGAAATCCTCGGAGAGCCTAGAGTGGGCTTGCTTTTCACCTTGAGGCTGGCAGGGAGGGGTTGCCACGGACCCCTGATTTCTGTTGGAGGGAGATGCTGAGCCAGAAAAGGACATGACTTTTAAACTGTCTGAAGTGGGATGGCAACTGCTTAGGGTGTTTCCTGAGTTTTTCAACTTCAATGAAGAAAAGGAAGAAAATTATCAAAACCTATAGAGAGGGGATAGCTAAAGAATGAATAACCTTGCCTATACACCAACTAATTGATTACAGGAAATGACCTAACAGTCTTCTGGCACTGAAATATAGCCCTAGCAACGAGGGACTCACATTGTTGTTTCAAAGTAAAAGTCTCTCATTGCCCAGTTAACCAGACAATTAGGAGACGTATCTCATTTGAAGTCGAAAACTGAATTTAGGAAACAATGTCTAGTAACTGAAATCAGGGATAATGCCAAAATTTGAGATACACGAAGAAGGTACTGATTAATTTTTTAATGTCACCACAAAAATTTACATCCCCCTAGGGTTAAATGACACATGAGATTTTAGCATTTTTGTTTGTTTTGTTCTTTAAGAGTTTAAAATGTAGTCGTGATTATTATTCCCATTTTACTAGATCCCAAAACTGAGGCCAAGGAATTTCACCTTCCCTACGACCTTCCAGCTAGGAAGCGATTGAGCCGAGTGTTGAACTTGCCAGCTTCAAAGGTGCCTGGCTTCTGATAAGCCGAAAGACCTTCCAGATATGTAAATAGCATCCACATATAAAGAGACAGTTATATTTCAGAAAAGCCAAAGACGAGAGCAAAATTATCTAAAAAGGGTTTGTTCAGTAGGCAAATGTACACGTGAAGGGAATGAAGTACGTATAGTTGGGGAAAGGGTAATGGACTGCATCCTGAACCTGCCGAATGCTAAGGCGTCCCACAACCCGCAGACAATGGCAAGGTCAGATGATGAAGAGCAATGTCAGGGTGAGAACCAGGGCAAGGGGCTTAATCATGAGTTCTTTGGGCGCTGCCAGGTTCTTTTCTCGGTGCCTAACATAGAGCTTTCCTTGTAAGTATGTATATCCTTGGCGTTCTCTAAATATTTCCCAAATACAGGAACAGACTACTTCAGGACATGGATGTCGAGGACCTAGTCTGAGGCTGAAATTACCAGGAAATAGACCTGGGCTTTCCGTCCCAGGTAGTTCTCATATTACCAGATACCTGGCTTTATTTGATCTAGAACAAAATCCAACATAGGAAATTTTAGTACAGGAGTTCTGCAGCGGAGGTTCATGGATGGGCTTGGTTAGGGAAAGAAGGTCAGTATGGGGGGGTCATCTATTGTACTGTTTATGCATAATACAATCGTTAGAATGTATGTATATTTTAATCATGAAAGAGGATCCACATGCAGCCTTTATCATATCTGAAGGAGGACTGGGAATTATAAATAATAATGATAACAACAACAACAACAACAATAATAAATGTAAGTAATGGGAAGACAAGGAAGATTCAGACACTGTTGTTCCATTCTAAGTCATTTCCTTCTCTCCCTCAAAAATGCCAAAGTTATTCCTGACCGTATTCCTTTGCTTATACTGTCCTCTCTCCTCAAATGCAGCCACCTAGACATTTTGTTCAATGAACTCCTCCACATCTTTTGGAGCCCAGAAATTTCATGAAGTTTTCTTCTGACTACTGTAAGTCCTATTGATTTAATTTCCTCCTCCTCTGAATTCCTAAAGAATTTACAGTGTGTCCTACACAATTTATCATTTAATTACACATTGTCTGCCTGGTTGTTTCATAAAGTTGACTTTTCAGTGCTAACAGAATAATAGATCCTTGGACGCTGGGATCACATTGTAGATTTGCGGCTCAGAGCCCACACTTGCTTGAGTCTTTCCCCCATACTGTGTGCTTTTGGGCAAGTTATTAAATCTCTGTATCTTTTGGTTTTCTCCTCTGCTGGAATGATGATAATAAGAGAACCTACGCCATTCAGATGATGAAAGGATAAATGAGGCAATGCATAAAGGGTGCTTAGCACAGTCTCCGGAAAACCATAAATTGATTTTTAGTCTTACAGTGCATTCATTATTACCTTCTACTTCTATTTCTAACCTCTGCCATGGGAGCTTCTCTGCTCCCACCATTGAGTTCTGAGGAGACTGGAAAAATCCCTTAGGCCTGTTTCCTCTCAGATTCCTCACCTTTGAAACAAGGTGATCATATTTGCAAACACGTCTCTTGCAGGGGTCAGAAGAGGTAATGAACCTAGGCTTGCTTTGGAACCTTGGCCTCACAACCACTGCAGCCAGCCTGCCAGACTCCTTCCCGAAAGCATGACTCTGTTACTGTGATAAGTAGGGCATGAGCCAAGACCTTCCAGGAGCAAATGACCAAACTTTCTCACTGGAGTTAGGAAAAAACACAGTGGATACCCAGAAAGAAGCCGATCTGGGAGGAAGACAGAGGTTTGGGTGCAGTGAGCCCCTGGCTCCCCTCAACCTGTCCCACTTCCCTGCACTTGCTGTTTTACCTGAGACATGGGCTTCAGTGCCTCCCCTCCTCCATGCCATACTTTTCCAAAGGACCTCATTGAAACCATGAACCTTTCTCGGCTTTCTTGGGGTAGCCTCTGACTAGTACAGGGGGGCAAGAGCAGATGAGCTATTCAGGAAGAGAAAGGGTGGTTGAGGCACATGAATTTTTCCCTCCCCTTATGTTTCTTTTCCAAACAAAAGAGAAATGGAAGAGATCTTGGAAACTTTAAAGAGAAGGCAGGTAGCAGACATCCCATGGGGGACGCCTGTCACTGCCTGGAGAGAGCAGAGGGCAGACTAGCACCCTTTTCTCCATTGGGTTAGAGGTACACATACTCCCTCAGACACTGGAGGACCTGGGCATTTGGGAGAAACACCCCAGTGCAGTGTAGGGTTTAGGCAGATGCTAGCTCCACAGGACTCTCATCCCTTAGGAGGGAGGCAGCAATTGCAGCTGTGTGTGTGTGAGGTAGGGAAGTATTGATTACCAGTGGTGGCAGCTCTTTGAAAAACAGCCATGTGGAGAGGTCCAAGGCAGGGCAGAGCGTCCGTGAAGGAGTAACTGACAGAGTCTATCATAGCACGAAGAGTCCAGAATCCATCCCTTCTACTTACTTTGTTAAGAATCTAAAGTTCTGGGAGCTGGGAAAAACTGGGGCTCCATCAATTATGCCGATAGGAGTCTTATTCAGACAGATTTGGTTTTGCAGCCATACACAGATGATTACATACTTCTGCAGAATCCAGGGCTTAGATCGCCTCTGCAGCCAGGGAATAGATGGTAGTATCTGCGTAAGCTAAAAATGTGGGGCTGTAGTCAAAGCTTTTGGCTATGCACACGCACACGTATACGAGGCACATTATAGACATACGCAGTCTCTCTGTGTCACTGGGTCTTGGTAGCTCCAAAGATGTGTAAGACTTGGTCCCACACAGCTTTTCACCCCCTCTATGCAGATGATCATTTTACAAAGCTAAAACTGCAGCGATCATGGGGAAGGCTGCATTTTATGTATTTTTCACAAGGAAAATTTACCCACTTGGGCAGGGTCCCAGGGTCTTCTGAAGAGACTCCATTTCTATACAACTGATTTTCCAATAAATGATTATGAAAGTAATAAATGTTCATGTCAGAAATCTGGAAAAAGAAGTGTATAAAAGGCCAAAGGAGAAAATGAAAATAACCCACAAGGGGACCTTTTTGAGAGAAAAGGGATCTCCTTGCAGGTTCAATATAAACTCCTTTGCATTCAGTTCGACTGGAAAAGCACTCACGGTGCCCCACAGACCTCTGGGCATATTGGAATACCACAGCCCTCTTCCAGGGCCTGGTGACGGAGTCGGGGCGGCCGCGACTCTCCCCATATGAAATTCTGTGAGACTTGGATGACTGCCATAATGAGGTCCCAGCCTAATCACACATGTCATATTTGCCAAGTCATCCAGGGCTTTGGTGAAGAAAAGAAGCCTTTAAAACTCTAATGACAGGCTAAATAAGATGTAAAAACAGCCTCTTATCCTTTGTTTCTAACATCAGGCAACAAATGACGGAGTTCAGGAGCTAAGGCAAGACCGCATTGCAGTAAACATCTCAAAGCAAAGATACACTAACTTGTCTTTTCATTTGAGTGACTTGGGGAGAGGGCCATTTCCAGAAAGATCTGATGCAGATGAGGCCAGACTATTAACCAGCTGGGTGTCTCCCACGCGTGGGTTGAAAGCATCCTACCAAATTGCCCGAGACAGGTTGTACAAAAGCTGTCAGCTGTTGCTTGCTTTTGACTTGCCACAAGTTTCTTCTAGTCATTTCTTATTATTGTCTTTGTGCACAAATGCTTCTGTAGAGATGACCGCATTTATTCTTTGGGTAATACGTGCTCAGGAGGAAGTTATATTTTCAGGGGACAATTTGGAGTAGAAGAGGAGGTGGGAGGGGGCAGTGGTAGTGTGGAGATTACAAGTGTGTTCCGTAATTGTAGGTGTGCACAAGGCAACCGTGTGTCCAAACAATTCCAAGAAATCAGGTGGCATGCATGCCCCAGGAAGGCTGTTTTAGAGCCTCTGTAGTGGGATCCTTGCTTGGAGGTGATGGGGCTGGAGGTGAGACAGGTGCAGGGCAGATGTCTCTGTGTCTGCCTACTGCACCCATCCCACACCCCACATGAAGCTTGAGCAGAGCAATCAGAGAAGGGAAGAACACACAGTACAACAAAGCAAAACAAAATTGCATGCCGTAATGAAGAAAATACAGGCGCTAGGGAGGATTACCAAGTAACTATAATGACGGGTTTGGGGTCAGCTCTGCATTTTAAATTAAAACCTGAAAATAAATTCCCGTCAGTTAGGAAGAGCTAGGCAGCTCCTTGTGAATTGTCCAAACAGATGCTCAGGTGCTGATTGTCTTTTTCTGCAGGTATTTTGGGAAAATAAGCAAGGGCATGAAATAAACCCCACTGTTTAAAACAGTTTCTTTCATACCTGCCACCTTATCTTCAGGACATTGTCACCTAAGACAGCTTGCTGGAGGGAGGGGATTTCAATATTAGGGCTTTTTACCTGCAATTTACTGTAGCCTTTTTGTTGTGTGAAGGTTGATGACTATGACTTTAGAAGGCTAAGGGCATCTTTCTCCTCTGATGGCTTAGGAGAACAAGGCTCTGTGGAGGCCCATGTATTTGGCCACTGGAGTGAGTGGGATCCAATCCTGGTATCCTGGGGCCTCACTTCTAATGGGGCCACTCCTGGAACTTATAGCATTCCTGCATCCATTCCAGAATTAAATCATCTTGAGTTTTTAAGTATTTCTCCCCTTCCAGACTCATTTGAAGTCATTGGCTTTGGACTAAGTTGCGGTTGTGAGATATATGTGTGTGTGTATGTGTGTGTGTGTGTGTATGGTTTTTTTATAGCCCTTGGACTTCTTTGTCCCTCCCCTCCATCTCATTCCTTTCCAACCGTGGGTCTTCCACACAAGTTCATCCTGGTTTTGTTAGTGCGCAATGAGAAGCTGGAAATCAGGAATGAGCAATGCTCCAGGGTCAGAAGATAAAAATTGGGTTCTAGTTACTAGTTTACTGCAGAACTATCACTTTGTCCAATCTCTTTAAGCTCAAAGTCATTTTTTTTTCTTATCTGTAAAGTGGGGGGCATTGTCTCCATCACAGGACCAAAGATGGTAATGAATGGTTTAAAACCCATGAAGACAGCAGATCTCCATGCACTTGATTCAGTCTGGCATTGGAAAGAATGTCAATTGAGGACAGACCTGCAGTGCAAGGTTCGTGCACAGTTCACTCGGAGGCTGTCATAACCACAAGATTCCGTGTAACCCCTTGGATGTGTATTTCTGTGGGACCCTCCTATCTTCTCCCTTTATTTGCACCCGGTAAAGAGAAAGCCACGGACTGAGGATAGTTCTTTATAGCGTGTACTTCAGACAACTCAAAATCAATAGTTTTCTTTGTTGAAGACACCCAGGAAAGCAGAACATAAGGAATCAATCGTACAGGTTTACTATTGCTTTTTGAGGCTGATGGTGAAACTTTATGATGTCCCTCATAACATTCATGGTTGAGTACAAGTGAAATTGCATTGCATTATAGTTTGTCATTGTCTGATGGTGGATAACACTACATTTTGTGAGACTTGACGTTTAGTACATACATGGTCAGAAATCTGAACTCTGTTTCTTTCCTCCTCGTGGCTTAGGATTTACAAGGCGGCCAGAGGACCTGAGGGTAGGCTGAGGAGAGGGGTGACAGACACGTGAGGGCTGCAGGGGCTTTTCAGAGACCAAGGGACCCAGGAAATGTATACAAATGGTTAAAATGTTTTTCAATTACACTTTACATTCAATATTATTTCGTATTAGTTTCAGGTGTATGGAATAGTGGTTAGACAATCATATACTTCATAAAGTAATCGCCCTGATATTTCCAGTACCCACCTGGCACGTACATAGTAATTACAATATTATTGACTATTTTGTCTATGCTGTACTTTACGTCCCTGTGGTTGTTTTGTAATTACCAACTTGTACTTCTTACTCCCTTTGCCTTTTCCACCTGCCCCCCGACCCCCTTCATCAGTCTGTTCTCTGCATCTATGAGTGTTCCTATTTTGTCTGTTTATTTTGTTCTTTATATTTCACATATAAATGAAATTGTATGGTATTTGTCTTTCTCTGTCTGACTTATTTTACTTCACATATCTAGCTCCAACCATGCTGTCACAAATAATAAGAATTCATTCTTTTTTATGGCTGAAGAAAAACTATTTTTAATAATAGCCCCTTGTTTAGAATGCTCTTGGCATGAAGGTTGGTAGTAGTAATACCTGTAATGATAGGAGCAGATATAATAATAATAATAATAATAATGACAATGAATGCATATTTATGGAGCACTTAGAACATCCCAGGTTTTGAGCTTACCGTTTTACATGCTCTATCTCATCTGAGCCTCATCGCACAACTGCCCTGTGAGTTCAGCACTAGTGTTAGGCCTAGTTCATTGCTGAGGAAGCGAGGTCTGTGAGAAACAAACTTGCCCTAGCTTGCCCAGTCAGGAGGGGAAAATCTTATTTCAGTGGAGTGGCTGAAGCTGGCTAGCCACTCATCAAGCCTGTTTTTGTGTTCTCTCGGGCACGGGAGTTTTTGCATTTCCCAGCTTTCCATGCAGTTAGGTGTGACCCTGTGCTGAGTTCCAGCCAATGGGACGAAAGGGAAGTGATGGGCAACCTCCCGTAACCTATCTCCCTTTGGTTTTTCTCATTTGCTGCTGGGATTTGGAGAACTGTGACCTCAGGTGGGTTGCTGAGACCTGAGACAGAAAAAGCCTGGGTCCCTCAATGATCGTGTGGTGGGGAGCTGCCTGCCAAAGAGGAACACTTTCATCCCAAACTCATCTCAGTATAAGTTAGAAATAAACTTCTGTTATGTTCAGGTATTGAAATGTTGGTGCTTATCTGTTACAGCACCTTTTTTGCTTTTATCCTCCAATCAATTAATACCCAATCAATATATACCCAGAAAAGATATCCTATTAAATAATACATTGGTCTCTATTTCTACATATGGTTATAGAAAGAGGTTTACCTATGAGGAAAAACTGAATCAACAGATATATCTTCAAAATGCCTATGGTGGCTGAGAATTCATGACGGTTTTGTCTGTTTGAGTTCAACAACACGTTTTTAGTGTAATGTACCTTCGGTCTTTTGTTCTTATTTTTGTTCCATCCTTCTTCCCTCCCTCCTTTCTTCCCTTCTCCCTATTAAGTGCCTTTTGTGTCCTATCTGCCGTGCTACATGGAATACAGAAAGGTGAAAATAAATAATTGCAGTCCCTGCTCTTCAGGAGCTCAGAGCCAAAGGGCAGGTCAGGACACGGAAGTCTGTAGCAATGCCACAGTGTGCGGTGACAGAACACCGGCCCTACGGCAGCACTGGGGGCACCCGATCAGGGCAGGGACGGGAGAGGGAGGCTTAGGGAAGGCGGGGACTGAGGTGGGAAATTCCCTGGGGTGTGGGACTTCTGTGCTAAAGCATAAAAATGCCCCTGCAAATCTGGATGAGTCAGTCAGCCGGAGGTAACACCATTAGGAATTCATGAAGGAGTTTGGGGTGAGTCTTCTAGACCAAGGGTGGCCTGAGCAAAAGCAAGGAGGAAAGAACCAGTTCAAGGGAACTGTAAGCAGCGCAGTCACTGGAGGATAAATTGCAGGGAGGTGCTGTGGAAAATGCGGTAGGCAAGCGAGGTAAGAGACAGTCTGTGAAGGGCTTCGTGAACCACGTTAAAAAGCACAGAACGGTGTTAAGCAGCCAAGGGACTGATGGCAGAGACCGAAGCCCGCAAGTAAGGAAGGCACTGTGGGACTCCAACCTGAGCCAGGTGGTGAGGAGAGGCAGTTTCGAGAAGCAGTTTTTGAAGGCGACATCTTTTACTTTGTTGTTGATGAAGCAAAGGGACCCAGGGAGAGAGCAGATCCAGGATGGCTTGCAGGTTTCCACAAGAGGAATTTCCTAGTTACTGGGGACCTGGGAGCGCCTTCCGTTCTGGGTGCCCGAGCGTTGTGCTCTGTGTCCGCTGTCAGGTCTGGCCATCGCAGGGAGAGCAGCTCTCCCTTCCCGTCTCAGCAGGGGTGCCTTTCCACGCGGCCTCCTGTCACCATGCGCTGGCACTCAGCAGCTGCTGAGCCAACTCAGTGAGGGCTAAAGAGCTACCTTAGAAAGTAGTGCTCAGCCAATGGAGGAGAGCATGTGGAAAAGAGGGATGGATGCTCAGAGTGGAAATTCACTGGGAGCCTGGCTTTAGGGAAAGCAAACTATTCTGGCTCTTGCATTGGCCTCCCAGAGCCACCACATAGAGAGGGACGCCCCCAGGGCCTCTCCTCTCCAGATCCATTGTGTTCCCAGTCACCCATGAGAGTAACATTTCCACCCAACGCTCAAAAAAGGATACAGAAAAACAAAGTTGCTATTCTCAGCATTCAAGTATCTGCACTCGGTGGTGGTGGGGGCAGGGGTCGGGGGTCTTCAGCGGCGGGGTGGTCAGCGCTGCTCGCTCCCAGGCTTTGGACTTACCATTTTACATGTGATCTCCTTCGAGCTTCGCCTCAGAGCCTCCCTGGGAGGTCAGTAGTATTCACAGGCAATTGGAATCACAGGCATTAATGTAATACTTAAAGCAGTTACAGATTTTTCTTTACCTCACTGAGCTCCTTGAGGTTAGGGACTGTATTTATTATTCACTTTCAGACTCGGCATGATGCCTGGTCAGGAATGTTTGCAGAATCAGTGGAAGGTTTGGTTCCTTGAGGGAAAATAAAATAAAACTGAGATCGGGAAGAGAATACAATGTTGGTAGCCAGTTGCCCAAAATCATCTTAAACATTCCAGTGGTAGAGAAACCAACAGGCCCTCATCCCAGGTTTGTGTAATTTTCAATATTTGACCAAAGACCTGTGGCACCCACCACATTCTCTGTTCGGATAAAATAGCGTATCAGCACAGAAAGGTGTCATGAGGTCTAGCTTACAAAAAAATAGTTTCAGGTGCAGAGAAAACTGAGTAGGAATTACTGGGGGTTATGCGTCTCATTAGATCACTAAAGTAGACCTAGTTCGTGGGCTGTTGTTTCCTGGGGCTGGGGCTGGAGTACCAGCCTGCTTCTGTGCTCCACTTAGGGTGGATGCAGCTGCGTCCAGGACGCGAAGGGCGGCCTGCTCCAGGAGTTCACGCAGTCAATTACTTAATAACAATTTATCGAGTGTTTATTGTATTTGTAGAAATATGTTAAAAGGGAGGAAAAGTAAAAAAACAAATACAGAGTGCATATTGGCCTTGAGAAATACTAATTTTAGTTGGGATTTTAAAGAAGTCAATGAGTTTGAATTGAATATTTGAATAGCTATCTCTCTTAATATGGCTTTTATTTTGAAATGAACATTGATGGACAATTCCCATAAATTTGTGCATGTTTATTTTGCTATGTCACAAAATTATATGACTATGTTGATTAAAGGAACTTTTAAGCATAGCCAATACTGATAAGGAGATTGAGATATGGAGAAAATTGGTGATTTATCCAAAAATATGTTTTAGAGCAGAGGCTAGAACTTCTTTTATTCAAATCTAATTTTTTCCTCAAAGTCTAGGCATCGTAAACCATGACTAGTGTTGAGAGTAATGAGTAATCTCCTGGCGTCTGGTAACATGTTTGCAATCAGGAAGTGTATATTGTCTTCATGTCTGGCGTATTGTTGCCAGTCTCTCGTACAGCCTTAGAGGTAAAATAAAAAAGATCCATTTTCATGAGTTTCAACTTATTTCTGACTTAAAAATAGAAGCACAGATTAGTTTTTATAAATATTTTGATGATACACCCTGCTTTGAAATAAAAAGCATAATAACAATAACTCTACACTCTCAGAACTGAAAAAACCCCCATAAAACAACAACAACAAACAACAAACCCCTGAGAGTAAATTGTTGTGACTTTGATCAATTGTAGATTCTTCTTTTATATATATGTCATTTTGGTGGGAGCGATCTTATTTTTTTTATAATTAAATGTAAACATAATGTTGCTTATATCTTTCAAAGATGCAAGTTACTCAGTAGGACAAGTTTCAAACCAGAATTTTCAAAATGTGGCTGGTGGCAAGGATGTAAATTACTCATTTGAGCTCAATTTAGAATGATGAAATAACGATGGGGTCAGGGAGAAAATAGACCAAAGAAAATTGTGCAGGTGAATTAGCTGATACATTCATTGGTTTGAGAGGGAAATTTGCAGCCCTCGGAATGAAAATTCCCTCCTTGCACTAGTCAGCCCCTAGTTGCTAGCAGTTACAAGAGTAGTGCGTTCCCCACATTCTAATGATCTCAGACGTGGTTTCTCTCCTTTCCAGAGGAACAGCAGTCCATGAAAAGTGGAAATGTGGTTAGGGTAAAATCAGCTGCTGTTTGTTCCTTTAAAACACATTCTTTAGACCTCAGTGATTTGCACAGAGTATGCAGTTAAGGTGGACCAAGAGGACATAAGACAAAGTAAGTTGTAAGAGGGGCTAGAAATATCAGACTTTTATAGAAAAAAAAAAAAAGAGAAAAGGTGGCTCCAGCAGTAGAGGGAAAAACTCCCACTGTAGTATCAGCAAGACACCGTGGGGCTCTGGAATTCACAGGAGTCATGGTTCACCATAATTGTGGGGTCACGACACCAAGTCATTTTCCTTTATGCGTCTGCGCTTTACATCTGCCGCATTCCCCAGCATTGTGACTCCGTTTTCTTAATCATCCCCTTTCCTCTCTAGCATAATAGCCTCCTGAAATTTCAGCCTCTCATTTTGCCTTTCTATAAATCCATCTTCATAACTACCAGGGCCGATCTTTCTAAATGTGTAGCCTTGAACACATCACTACCCTGCATAATATATTTCAGTGCCAGACTCCCCGGAGTGCTGTAAGAAGTTCTTCCCCAAAGGTCCCTACTCACTTTGTGTGTCTCATCTCATACCATTTTCTTTCTCTCACAGACGATCTGGCCATCGCAGCTACCTGTATCCTGACATTTTATCAGCACTAGCCCTTACACGTGTCCCCCTCTTCTCATGTACCTACAAAATCGCCCTCTTCTGGGAAGCTTTTCAAGCCGCGATGAGCACTGAGTCTCACAGGTCTCACGCGTTATTGCGCTGAACCCCTCTAGGGTGGGGGTGTCCTCTCACCAGGAAGTCCTAGATATCCGGCACTGTGCTGACAAGTAATCTAAAAGGACACATTAGAAAAGTCACACCTCATGGAGGCCAGAGTCTTAACTGTTTCACTAATCACATGGAAAAATCCACAGCCTGGTGCCAGTAAGTGATGAGTAAGGCCTTTTATAATTATAATGATGATGACTATTATAATCGTAATGATGACAGCCATCATCACCACCGGCTTGCTGTGGACCCAGCACTGTGCTAAATGTTTTTTCACGGACCATCTCCTTTAAATACCCTCTTTAAGTCATTCATATTATTATCCCCATCGTGTGCATGAAGAAAGTGAGGGTTAGTGAACTTACACTACTTGTCCGAAGCTATACAGCAGGGAGGGCAGGGAAGTAGGAGTTGGCCCTAGTTGTCCAACTGTCCTCTTTATATCACGCAGTACAGCTTTTTGTTTCGATCCATCCATAGGCAGGGATGAAGGGGATGCGTGAGTTTGTTAGAAAGGTTCATATCTGCCTTCACTATTTAAATACAGGGTGGGGCAAGAGTAGTCACGAGTATGTGAAACACAGAGTTTATTCTTGTATTACTATTTATTAATTAGTGCATTATTTTCCATATAACTGTAACAACTGTAAACCTACTTTTTCCCCACCCTGTATGTAGACGATGGCTCTTTCAAACTGGTAGTCTCAGTGCCTATCCTTGTCCCTAGCATGTATGAGTAAATCCTTAACTGAAATATGAGTGAGCACTGGCTGACCTTTTAAAGTAAGTGGTGATTAGGGATATGTAGCACAGTTATCCTAAATATAAGAAAATTTCGTAGGACCAGTAAACCCAGAAGCTCTATATTGACTTTATTAATTTATTTGATCCTAGTTTGATTTTGAGTTAATTTTTGTTTTGAGACTTGTCAAAAGAAGTAACACCCAACCAAATGCATTGTTTACAGGTATTCTCAATATTCATCATGAAATTTTAGAAAGAGATAAAGTTTTTATAAGAACTAAGACTTTAAGTTTAGTTTTAGTGTTTTACTTAAAACTGCACCGAAACTTCCTGGAGAGACTCAGTCAAGGAAATGTCACGCTGCAGTTCCCTCCACTGGATCACTTGCTAACACCGAGGCCCAGGTTCATGTTGTGGGCCTGATGCTGGGGGAAAAATGCCACACCAAGGGCCTAGAGAGTTTCAGGGCAATAGCAATCCTTTGAGGAGAGTGACTTCAAGTGCTCTGTCCTGTAATATACAATATCACTCAGCAAGCTGCACTCTCTGATAATTACTATAGCAAAACATAACATGCTTTTCCAACAAGGTCAGAAGTATCAATAAAAGGTACAAATGGACTTGCCTGCAATTCTCAGTTCTGAAGAGTCTGCTCTCTTTAGTGCATTGGTGCTGAGGCTTGAAAAACAAGTATATTTTCAAAGTGATTCTTGAGGCTGCCTTTGACTTTTAACCAGGGTACCTGCCCATGCAGCCAGAGTGTCCTTTGGAGGGTAACATAGGACCTTGACCTTGGCTCAGGGTGTATGGGCACACACAGGAAGGAGCTAATTGCATGGCTGACTGTGTTTCCACCTTTGGTTTGGGTTTGACAGTGTTCAAAAGTAGTTTGGGGTAAGAAAATAAAATTCATGGGTTACTAGGAACCTATATTAGTTTTCCGTTAATGCATAACCAATGACCACAAATGAAGCGTCTTAACACAACACATTTATTTTCCCACAGTTCTATAGGTCAGAGGTGGGGTGGACTTGGAGGGGTTCTTTGCTTAGAGTCTTACAAGGCTGAAATGAAGATGTTGGCCAAGCTGTGCTCTCATCTGTGAGATGTGGGAAAGAATCCAGTTCTAAGCTCATTTAGGTTGTTGGCAGAATCTGTTTACTTGGGGCGTAGGAATGATTTCTTGCTGGCTGTTGGCCAGGGGTCACCCTCAGCTCCTGGAGGCTGTTCTCAGAGGCTGCTCTCAAATCTTTTTTTTTTTTTTTTAAGATTTTATTTATTTTTAGAGAGATGGTAAGGGAAGGGGAAAGAGAGGGAGAGAAACATCAATGAGCGAGAGATACATCAATTGGTTGCCCCTCGCAACTCAACTGGGGACCTGGCCTGCAAGCCAGGCCTGTGCCCTGACCAAGAATTGAACAGGGGACCTTTTGGTTCACAGGCCAGTGCTCAATCCACTTAGCCACACCAATCAGGGCTGTTCTCAGATCTTTTTATATGGCCCTCTCCATCTTCAAAGATATTAACTCCATATTGAACTTCCAACATTAGAAATCTTTCTCTTTTTCCACCAGCAGAGAAAACTTTCTATTTTTAAAGATCTCCGTAACTAGATTAGGCCCATCTAGATATCTGCATTTTAAGGTCAGCTGACTTGGGGCTTCAATTATATCAGCAAAATTCCTTTATGGTAGTACCTAGATTAGTGTGTGAGTAAATAATGGGGTGCCAGAAACTTTCAAAGGCCATTTTAGACTCTGCCTGCCACAGGCCTAATGTGAACCATTTGCTTTGCAAATGCTATTTAATTTAAACCTTTCAACAATCTATAAGCACACAGTTAATTGCCTAACTCACTCACCCAGCAAGGGATGCAGCTGGCATTTGATCCAGCCTGTTCTGACTCTAACATCAGTGCTGTTTCATAGTAATAGTGATAACAATATTGATATGAGCAGCACTGTATGTGCCAGGCACTGCCGCTTTTCATGCCCTTACTCATTTAATCTTCACAACTAACCTGTAAACAGGTACTATTGTTGGTCTCATTTTGTGGGTGAAGAAGCCATGGGGGAGGCAGCCAGCTATCAACAAGACTTTCATTAGTATAATTAAACCACTGTAATTAATTATAACTTTTTTTTTCAGTGCAACAAAGTAAGAATGCAAAGGGGACTCAGACAGTTTCCCAACACCCCCACTAGGTGTTCACTGCGTTCCTAGCTTAGTTACTTCTCCCTCAATCATGTTTTTCTCTCATATACAATAGGATGGGATGCCTTTTAAGACTTTTGTTGTGTTAAAGCAAAAATTGCACTGGACAAAGTTTAACAGGCAAGGGAGACTTTATTCAAGACTGTTGATTGTAATAGGGAAGAGAGGTAAGAACTGGTTCTGAGTTAAATTCTGCCAAAATGAAGGGCAGGAGAGTTTTTAAGACCTGGGATGTGATGGGTAGGGGATTATAGGCCATCTGTGTTTGCTAACTGTCTTCACCTAAAGGAAAAGTAGGCTGTCTTATCTCCACCACAGGGGTTAATTTCACACCACAGTCAAGATGCCTGTCATAATGATGATGTGCCTTGGTGTGTTCCTCCCTGGGTCCAGCTTCTTTGGGACTCTCTGAGCTTCCTGGACTTCCTGGAAGTCTATTTCCTTTGCCAGATTAGGGAAATTCTCCTTCATTATTTGTTCAAATAAGTTTTCAATTTTTTGTTCTTCCTCTTCTCCTTCTGGCACCCCTATAATTCGGATGTTGGAACGTTTCAAGATGTCCTGGAGGTTCCTAAGCCTCTCCTCATTTTTCCGAATTCTTGTTTCTTCATTCTTTTCTGATTGGATGTTCCTTTTTTCCTTCTGATTAAACAGAAGGAGAGAATCTTACAAGCAGCAAGAGAAAAGAACACAGTAACCTACAAAGGAGTTCCCATAAGACTGTCAGCTGATTTCTCTAAAGAGACCTTACAGGCAAGAAGGGGCTGGCAAGAAGTATTCCAAGTCATGAAAGGCAAGGACCTACATCCAAGATTGCTCTATCCAGCAAAGCTTTCATTTAGAATGGAAGGGCAGATAAAGTGCTTCTCAGATAAGGTCAAGTTAAAGGAGTTCATCATCACCAAGCCCTTATTATATGAAATGTTAAAGGGAGTTACCTAATAAAAAAAGATAAAAAATATGAACAGTAAGAATGACAGCAAAATCACAGTTATTAACACCCACACCTAAAACAAAAACAAAAGCAAACTAAGCAAACAACTAGAACAGGAACAGAACCACAGAAATGGAGCTCACATGGAGGGTTATCAACAGGGGAGTGGGAGGGGGAGATGGGGGGAAAGGTACAGAGAATAAGTAGCATAGATGATAGGTGGAAAATGGACAGGGGGAGGGTAAGAATAGTGTAGGAAATGTAGAAGCCAAAGAACTTATAAGTATGACCCATGGACATGAACTATAGGGGGGGAATGTGGGAGGGAGGGGGTGGGCAGGTTGGAGTGGAGTGAGAGGGGGGAAATGGGACAACTGTAATAGCATAATCAATAAATATATTAAAAAAAAAGATGCCTGCCATAGTTAGGCTCCCACTTACCTACAGAAACTCAGAGATAGGGGCATTCTCTTCCTCCATGATCATTTCCAATGAATGGTTCCCAGGTCCTTGAGAAAAGCATTCTTGGGTTGTAAAACTGGCAAGAAGCTTTGAAAAAGATTTACATCTTCTAGGAGTGGAGAAAGTTTTCTGTAGTAAATGCTCTAAGAAAAGGGAGGTTAGTGCTTAGAGTCAGGAAGAAATCTAATCTGTCTACAGTTTGGTCATGTGAGGGGAGTGGGAAGGCCAGGTTGGTTGTGAAGACTAAATAGGTGATGTACACTATCATGGTTTATAATCTGAAAAGGAATACTCAGCTGTCACTTCGTCAAAGAAACTTTCCCGGACCCTTTAAGCCTAGATTCTGAGCTCTTCCTCTGCGGTCCCACAGCCCCATCCTGCCTCTGCCTATGTAATGTTATGTGGAACTGCCCGTAGCCTAAGTGCCCATCAATAGCACTACAAGTGTACTATCAATAAATAGCATGTGTGTAGACTGTCAATAAGTGTCAGCAGGTTATGGGACCTCTAATGTACACAAACACTGTAGCCATTAAAGACTACATTGAAGGAGAAATTTAATAACTTAGAAAATGTTCATAGCGGATTATTAAGTTAAATAAGGACAAATTATAAAACACTATGAAAAATATGATCCCAATTAAGTAACAAAACAAACATACAAACTCCCCTGGAAGGAGATACACAAAAATGACAGTATTTACCTGTGGGTGGGGCTATTATGGATGATTTTTATTCTCTTCTTTGTGCTTAACCATGTTTTTGGATTTTCTACAATGAAAATATATTACTTCTGTCACCAGGATAAAAACCACAATTTTAGACAAAGAACTATGGATAAAGGCACAAAGACCTTTTTTATGACTCCCCAGCTATCTAATGGAGGCAGACACAGTGCTTTGTAATATTTACTGAGTAATTTCTTGTCTTTCTTTTGCTACAGTCCTTCTGGTGGCCCAAATCTGGACTGAGATCAAGGTGACAAAAAGGGCTCACTCTTCCCGACCCACGGTTGTGTGCACAGCCTGCCAGCCGTGCAGGAGAGAGCATTTGGGGGAAGGATGTGTAGCAGCGTTGTGATGACCCTTTCTTGCCGTGGCTACATCTGCACCCTCAGCCTTGACTTAATGCCATTCATTGATGGATTAATTGATGGACACACTTATTCCCACCCATTGCCCTCTGTGTACCTGGCTGGGAAGAGTTATTCAGAAATGGCATGAGCTACATTTGTAGATCACAAGTTTGCCATCACTACAGGTATTCAAGCAAAGTCTGAATGGTCACTTGTTAGGAATGTGATGACAAGACTTCCAGCCTCATAAAAACCAGCTGGTTATCTTTGTGAGATTTGAGACCCTCCCCCAAACCAGGTCAGGGATAAGGGGGTTTAGTGGCAGGATGCCTCTCCTATAATCTCTGGATGGAATAGGAAGCTGACGTTCTCTGCTTTCCTCTGCAGCTGAATCTTGCATGATCTTTGCTAACCCCACCTTAAGCCATGGAATCTCTCCTGCGGCAAACACTCGGAGTCAGGGTCCCTAGGAAATTAGAGAGAGACAGAGACAGAAGCAGAGATTTTGCACAACAGATTCAGTCCTGTACCCGCGCTCAGAGGGAGAAAGGGCTGACCGTGCTCTCCCAATAATTTGAAGTGAGAAAAACGTTTCAGTGGGCAAACATGCTCAAACCCTCCAAAAGGACATACCTATACATGGGGCAGATTTTCATAGTGGTTTCTGTCTGCCAGAATCTTCTTCATCACCTCTCCTTTCTTGATCAAATGGTTTACACTGCAGTGAAAACGGGAGAATTCTATGCTGGCACCTGCATAGCTGATTAAAAAGCATTCTGAAGTTGGCTCTCTGACTTGCTATTTGAATTATACTATCGGAATCCAGATAGCTTATCTGAGTATTTCAGCTCAGTTATTCTGATGGTAGACGTAAACTTGTGTTTTTATGTTAATCTGAAGTCATTTCCTATATTTATTCAGTGGGCAGAGCCAGTTAACTAGGGAATTGAGGATATCTTTGAAAATATAGAAACCGTTAATAAATATAGAAAACACTGGGAGTAAAATTCCTCTCGTCTGTGTCGTAGCAAGTCCTCAGGTTACGACCGCCAGTTAATTCTATAATCTTTAATGATACCCATCTTCCTTCCTTGGTTGCCTTTGCCTGGAGCAGTGAGCGTTTCCTTAATAATTTATTCCACGTTTTTCATCTCCATTCACTTCATCACTTAATCAGCAGAGTTGTAATTCCTCTTCCCGGGATACATCTTCATTGTTTACCCCATTACCTGTAGGGGTTCCGAAGACTCGCCCCTTCTTGGCATGTCGTTGTTGTTCTCTCAGTGCTCTTGGGGTCTCTGGCAATCTGCTCCCCGCTAATTGGTTCAGATGGGAGCAGGAAGATGCAGAGCACACGAGGGAGAAGCAGATTCTCCTGGTGAGTAAGGGGCCCTTGGGGACCAAAGAACTTTGGGAAGCGGCTTTAACTCTGTCAGGAGCAGTGCAAGAGCCATTTATGGAGTCCTGTGCCGTGATATGTTTCTTATCCTTCAAAGGGTCTTTCCAAAGCCTGCACAGCTGTTGGCTCATTGTCTTGAGGTCTAAGCAAGCTCAGAATAATAATCATAAATATCACTTATTGACCCTGACATGATGCTAAGCACTCTGCACATTTTAATTCATTTTTCATCACCAGAAATCTCTGAGGATTGTGTTATTATTCCTGCTTCACAGGAAAAGAATCTGAACCTTAGAGACATCAAGCAATTATTGGCCAAATGGCTTAGTCCATTTAGGCTGAAGTAATAGAATACCATAGACTGTGTGGCTTAGACACAAGAGAGATTTGTTTCTCACAGTTCTGGAGGCTGGAAGCCCAAATTCAGGATGCTGGTAGATTCAGTGGCTGGTGAGGATCTGCTTCCTGTTCATAGATGACTGTCTTCTTGCTGTGTCCTCTCACGGTAGAAGGGACCAGGGAGTCCCCTGGGGTCTTTTTTATAAGGGCACTAATCCCATTCATGAAGGCTCCACCTCTCAAAGGCCCTATCACACTGGGGATTAGATTTCAACATACACATTTTGGGGAGATACAAACATTCAGTCTATAGATGGCTGAGCCAGGATGATACCAGGTTTATTTGGCTTCAGAAAAAGTGTTCGTGGCTATTTGCCCTACTAGGTCACGTGGGTGGCGTTCATCTTTGGATCTCTCTTCAATCCTTTCATGCGCAGCCTTTTCTCATTCCTGGTGTCTCTCGTCTCCATCAAATTTCCAAGGATCTGTGCTGTGTTACATGATTCCTGGTCAATGGTTATCCTGGCATGTATCTGGTAAACTTATCCCTATTAGAGTGATTGAGATGGTACCCCTTATGTGGATGATGCCCCTTAACTGGAATGGCATACTCTTGGGAAGCAAAGCTAATGACATAATCTCTCAGCATCATTTCTGGAAGCAGCAGAAATCATTTTGGGCAGGAAGCTTTGCCAGACAATCCGTATCATACTGGTAGTAGTGTCTCTTTTGCTTCCATCCATGACTAGTGCATCAAAGGTGCTTGGTAAATTTTATTGAATTGAATTCCAGTGAAATCTCAAGACTTAGAGACATGTCAACATTTTGGTGTGCAGAGACTCAAGTACGTCATGGTAGACTTTTGGACATCTGTGCGGCAGATCACTAGAACTCTGGTCCTGAAACCTGCTTCAAAAGATTCAGTCTGGCCCTGGATGGGTGGCTCCATTGGTTGGAGCATTGTCTGGTATGCCAAAAGATTGTGGGTTTGATTCCTGGTTGGGGCTTGTACGGGAGGCAACTGATATTTCTCTATCTCATTGATGTTTGTCTCTCTTTCTCCCTCTCTCTCTCAAATCAATAAAAATATCCTTGACTTAGGATTAAGAGAAGGTCCAATCTGCTTAAAACCTAGGGTTTCTGTTGGGTGTATATATGGGTTTGGTGGGGGCTTGGGGTGATAGGACAAGGTTGCAAGAACAACTGGCAAGAAGAACATAGGGGTCTGAGTTCAAATTTCCTTATTCGTCCATCAATTCTGCAAATATTTATTAAGAGCCTGATAATGATCAGATACTCTTCTGGCATTTTCCCTGGAGTAGTGAATCAAGCCAATAAGGTCCCTGCCCTCATGGATTTTACATTTAGGTGTGGGAGGCAAGTAAACAATAAATGTGGTGTTTTTAGATACAGCCAAGTGTTGTGGAGGTGAATATGTGATGTGATGGAGACTAACTGGTGTGGGGGATGTGCTGCTTTTGGTGGTGGTCAGTGGCAGGCTTTCTGAGGGGGGAGAGTTGCTGAGAACTGAACATTTCATTGGCACCTGGAGCCGACTCAGCAGCGTCTACGCAACAGCAGCTCAGTTTTACATGGACATTACTCTGTTATTAATCATGTCTTGGCTTTTCAAAGTCAATGGCAACACAATGAACTTTGCAACAGGACCTACATGGACAGTCTGTGACATAGGTGTCACTTTTTCATCCGTGGCAGGCTTACTGATGGCTGGGTTCAGCGTAGCCCATGAGAGGTTATCAGGAAGGAGGAAGAGCTAAGTCTAGGAGCCAGAAAAAACCGCAACCAGCTTACTGAGAAATGTTGGGCAAATTATTTACCTTTCAAGAACTTTAGACTTCTCACCTGTTAATTGGTAGGATGGGGTGTGGGAACTGGAAGCAAAATGTCGTACTCCCCCTGTATGGTACATCTGTGAGTCCTCCTCTTTCATTCACCCATGAATGATATCCCTGAGCTATTTATATCTGCAAAAATAACTAAAGCTGACATTTATTACCCACCAGGCCCTGTATATTTTATATGTTCTTTTAGCTTTCAAAATAACTTTACAAAGTAGCTACCTTGTTGTTATTCCCATTTCATAGATCAGGAAACTGAAGCACAGAGAGATTAGGAAAAGAGGTCTGATGTTTAGAGAACATTCACTATGTACAAGAGGCTGCATGTGGTGAACTTAAGATATGATCTTGTTTTACATTCAGACTAACTGTCTACTGGATCTCTTCAAGTCTCTATCATACAAGGAGGGAAATGGAGGCTCAGTGAGGTTACATGGTTAATTCAAAGGATGCAAAAGAAAAGGCAGAGCCAAGGTTTGACCCTAGCACTGTGCTGCTGTGAATGTCCCTTCTTTCCCACCCATCATGGGTAGCTGGCAGGCGGGTGGTGTTCTTTTACCAGCAGCAAGGACGGGCTTCCCCTCTGCTCTAGCAGAGATGGCATTCCTAGAGGACTCTTTGATGTATTTTCATTGGCAAAGCTGTGCTTTGTAACTGTCACATATGTTACGGGGCTCCAGTGTTTAACTGTACCTATCAAGACCACCAGTGAGGAAATAGTACTAACCTCATAGATTTTTTAATGAAGACTGAATGACATGATAGTTCTAAAATGCCTCATCCATGGATACTTACCGAGGTACCTGATAAATAGTCTTCGTAGTTATTATTGGGAAATATGTATTTTTTTCTTTTGTCTCCCGGCTGTCACCTGAGCTCAGTGCTTTACGGTGAATTAAATATAAAATATATGCTTGATGAACAAATAAATGAATAAACGTAAGAAGCAATAAGTTAACAGCTTAGGATTTCAGGACCTGAATTCTAGTGCAGGCTCTGCCTTCTTTCCTCTGGGACCCTTCAGAAGTTGCTTGCCATTTCTGGACCTGAGTTTTCTCCGTCGTGTCCTGGGGTGTTATCCCAAATGATCTCTCTGACCCCTTCCAGCTAGGGATTTCTAAGTTATTTAATCTGGAACCAACAACACCTGAGTTAATGTCCTGACTCTTGTCTCTACATAGAGACCCTATCTGATGCTTTACCCGATACCTGTGAGTACCTGCCTCTTGCTATCCATGTGGATTTCTTTTTGTGTAGACTGGCTTTCACATTTTGGGCTTTAGGATAAGAGGGGATAGCTCTTCACTCCTTTCATTTTATTTTATGTTACTGATTCTCAAGTTGGGCTAGTTTGGGCTCTCAGGAGACATTTGGCAATATCTGTAGACACTTTAAGTCACCACAGTGGGGATGGAATATTACTGGTAGGTAGTGGGTAGGCCAGGGGTGCTGCTAACCATTCTACAATGCACAGAACCCCATCCCACCCTCCGTGCAGGCACACCTACAATAAAGAATTATCTTGCTCAGAATGTCAATAGAATTGAGGATGAGAAACTCCATTTTACATGAATAGTAAATTAGCAAAGGATGAGATTCTCTTAACACTGAGCTTGAGAGCCTGGCTCCCATCATCTCTCTGATTGCTAGATGCTCACAAGCAGAAGTCCGGGCTTAGTGATTAAAAGTGCCCATAAAAATTCCCTGGTGTTTCAAAGGACTCAAAGACACAATGAGGGAGTCTGTTATAGTGCATCCAACTCCTGTACAGAGCAAACACGTAACCTACCTGAATGAAGGCTTTCTGAGTAGGTAAGGGCTGCAGCCTCTACAGGGGACTGTTTTAGCTGGGGGCATGTGGACTTTAGCTGCATGAATAATATCGGCATGAATGGGAATCATTATGCTGCCCTGCACCGGAAATTTACCCCTGAATGGGTAGCAGTATCCCACAGATGGAGGCCCTTGGAAATGTGTTTCACTGGCAGGAAACGGGGAGAAGGACTGCATGGGAAGCAGTGTTGGTTGCCAGCTCATGAATGGCTTCTGGCCGACTAGCCTGTGCAGCCACAGAGTAGGGCAAAGAGGGCAACATTATCTATGACAAGTAGGACCCCAGGGTGACACTGGGCCAGGTCAATGGTCCCTGGTGCACCCCTCCTTCCCTTGTGGAGCCTTTTCTCTTCACTTCACCGTGCTGCTGGCTGGCCCCTGTCATTGTCCGAGGGTCACAGCGCTTCTGCCCCCTCCCAGGAAAGTGGGTGGTTAATAAACTCATTTCCTCTAAGGTGTCAAGGACTCCGGTGGGCATTACCTTTTTCAGGATAACTTGCCATTTAAAGGAATGTGGTCAAGGAGACTCTGGGGCGTGGGTGTTTGTTTTTCTGGAGGGTTTGTAACCGTGCCTCTGAGCACAGCCTCTGCCTCTGTGTGAGTCCCTCAGCTCCTGATTTAAGCTGCTGTGGAGTCATTTCTTGCACCTCACAATTTCTGGAAGTGTGCTATTGTTAAGAAGTAAAATTCAATCGAGTAAATTTGAAGATCTAATTGGCTTGATTCAATGATATGTGAGTGGGACAGCAACCATCCAACAGGAGGGGCACTCTGAGAGGCTGTACAAAACGGAAGGTTTTTTATAGGAAAAAAGGTGGGGGCAGGGGGGTTATTAGCAAAAGAAAAGAAAGGATTATTTTTAGATCAGGACATCTTTTTTGGGGTGGAAGGGAAGGCAAGGGTTTTATCATGCAAATTGCCTCTTCTTACTTTGGGGGATGGAGAGGGCCCCTGTGACAGATGACCTTACTGGTGCTTAAGCAGAAAATTCCAGACTGGCTGATTAAGATTATATTTTTGGGAGAGGTTGAAACTGCAATTAAATTGGATATTAAATCTAGGTTTGGTATCAAGAGCTTTTAGCGGAGTGACGCCATTCTGGGCCTGCAGTTTCCTCTTTCACACTATAGAAGCAGTGGCAAAGCGGAGCCACTGTCTCAGAGTGAAGGTGGTGGTCCAGGAGTCAGGGACCTGGGTTCCTCCGCCCACCCCACTCGGTCCCGAGGCACCTCCCTGCAATCACTTGGGCTCCATGGGGCAGTGCTCCTCACGCTTTTCCTCATTGTGGTCTGCATAGGAAGAGACACTGTTCGTTTAGAGTCCAGAGTACTGCAAGCACCCTGCGTAGGCTGCAGTGAAGGCCCAGCTGCTCTGAGAGCTGAGTGGATCGGTAGTTGTGCACGGTCTAGCCTGGAAAACTGTGCCAGGAAGCACAGCATGAAAATCGTTGCCCTTGGATGACCTTGACAATGCTTGGCCACTCAAAAGCCTGGAGACTGAAAGGAGCGGGGATTTAAGCCACCCTGTTAACTGGCATTGTACGAGAGCCAATGGGACTGAGTTCATTCTTTAATGCGTTAAGTCAATATTCACGACACACCTACTATGTACCAGAGGCTCCTCTAGCTCCTGGGGAGACAGGGAATAACAAATCCCTGCCTTCAAGGAGTTTATACTCCAGAAGGGTAGGAGAGGGAAACAAGTAAACCACAAATAAATAAATAAATAAAATATATCATCAAAGAGCTCTATAAAATAGTGCAGGATGAGGGACTAGCTCGTGTATGTGTGTTAACTAAGACAGAGTGGTTGGCGGGGATGTTTCTAAGGAAGTGGTCTTCGGGCTTGGAGCTGGAGCCAACCGTGCGAGGCGCCAGGGCTCCCACACACAGAGCAGTGTGGGTAAAGGTATTGATGAGAGACTATGGTCAGCATGCTCGAGAAACAGTGATGCCCAGTTTTTGTCTCTGAAAAGCTTTTAGTTAACCCGTGCCAATTTTCAGCTACATTTTCAGCTATAGAAATAAATAAATTTTATTTATTTTAATTTTTTTATTTCGAGAATCTGTTTAGTACAGCTGAGGACACTGAGACAAGGAAGGGACTTGAGTAGAAGCAGCAACAGGATGGAGCCCAGGCAGTGCTCTGCTTTGGCTCCCTAGAGATGCTATGGGAATGAAGTGAGCCAAGGTGGGGCTGCTGTCAGCTCACTGGAGAGTCAGAGAAATAGGGGCCTTGGAGATGGGTTTGGGGCTTAGCCCTGGACGAGCTGCTGCTGCCCGCTGCTCCCCTGGCTGCAAGTCTCATGAGGACCTATAGAGTTTAGGAGAAAGAAAATTCACTCAAAAAGGAGATTGGAGATATTTTTTGTATTTGGCCTTTACCTCAAGCCAGTGAGAACTGTTGTAATCTATTGTTATCTATTTTTGCGCAAGTGGAAATGGGGTTTGGGGAACTGAAATGAGTTGGCCTCCCATGATGCTTGGGCGTGTGGAAGTAGCAGGGCTAACTACAAAATCGCCTGGGATTTTGTTAACTCATTTTTACCTAGAAGGTAAAAGATATATGGATATTTATGGACAGATGACATTTTGAGCACCTATTTTGAGTTCCATTAAGTAATTTTAAAGGAATGATTTTATTTATTCTTCATAGCACAGCTATGGGATAGGTACTATTATGATTCCCATTTTATAGATGAGAAAAGTGAGATACATAAAAAGCCAAGTAATTGGGTGAAACTTGTGAGTAGCAAATGGCAGAAGCAGAGTTGAGCCCAGACACACTGAGCTCTAAGCCCACAGTCTGAGGATGACCAGGGTCTCCATGCCAGTGTGTTCAAGGTTTTCTAAGTGGTTTTCTGATACAGCCTTTCTTCACCTGAAAGACAAGGGCCACTGGTGTGTCCTGCTTAATTCTGGCAAAGATCTGTTGAAACGTCCAGGCAACTTTCCAGTGTTTATTGTATTTAAACACAAGACCCTGTGTCTATTTTTACGTGAGGGAGGCTTTTCTGCCAGGAAGTAGGGAAGTACCAGTCATCACTCCTTGAAATACCACGCAAGCCACTCTCTACCTACCAAGTCTATTTATTGAGCTGTGTGAGCAGTGGAGGATGGAAAGACTTGAACTTCAAAATTTTGGACTCCAGCAACCTCCTTTTGAGTGGGACCCACTAAGTACATTGTACAAATAAGGAACATTTTTTAAAGGTTTTATTTATTACCTTTTAGAGAGAGGGGGGAGGGAGGAAGAAAGAGAGATAGAGAAACATCGATGTGCGAGAGATACATCAATCAGTTGCCTCTTGCACACCCCCAACTGGGGACCTGGTCTGCAACCGAGGCATGTGGCCTGACTGGGCATTGAACCGGCACCTTTAGTTCACAGGCCAGCACTCAATCCACTAAGCTATACCAGCCAGGGCTAGGAACATTTTCTAGGTGGAGAAGCAATGACCTCATGTTCTGCCACCACCTTTCCTCATTGCTCCTTCATTGTGCTGTGACAGTGACAAGTCGCAGCCTTGGGATGCCCAGCCTCCAGTTCAGAAAAGCTGCACGTTTCCCAAGTCTCGGTGGGCTGGGGCACCAAGAAAGAAGGTTCTCCCATCCTTCCACACCAATCCCTTGCCATGGGCAATCAGAGATGGTGTTCAGGTGAAACTTCCTGGATCCTTTGTGCTTAAATTCTGTGCAAGGGCCCAGGTTGGTGGATTTAAAGAAATATATCAGTAACAAAACACACATATTACATAAGAAAGAGCTCACTTCGACTTGCGGTAATCAGAACACTCTTTCAGAAGAGACAGTATATGAGCTTGGTCTCCTGAAATAAATCAATTTACATAACAATTCAACCTTGCAAATTACAACTCCAGAGAAAAAGCCCTTAGGCAACTGTCTCTCCCCAGGCAGCTTCCACCAGGTGATGGGGATGCTCAGACCTGCTTTGGGGACCACTGTGTAGTTCTCATCAAAGCACAGAGACAATACACTGTCCACAATTCAGTCCTTATGCACTGTCCCTTACTAGCTACATGACCTTGGGAAGATCACTGGCTATCCCTAAAGCTCAATGTCCTTAGTAATATAACAGGGACAATAATACTCATGCTGAAGAATCGATTGTAAGGTGGGTCTGTCAGGGTTCTGAGTAGCACACAACTCAGCTCTGGCTGAGTGAAGCAGAGATGTTTTATTTACTGGAAGTACCACCTGAAGTGATGGGGAACCAGGTGTGATGGATGTGCAGAAAGGACAACAGCTAAAGACTGAAGCCCCAAGGCTGGTCTGGAAGGACCACTCTCATCCTGCTTCTCTCTCTCACTGCTTCCCACTCAAGCTCTGGTGCAGGCACAAGTGGTTGCCTAAAACTGCCTCGTGTTCTCAATGTTGGCTGCAAGGGTTGTAGCTTCCACAGTAGGGAGGCAGACTCAGCCTCCCAGCACAGGAAACTGGGGGAGAATTCCTTAAAAGTAAGAAGGGGAATCAAATGATGGACACCCCAAATAAACACAAGTGTTTACCCTCTGAAGATTAAATGGTACTGTATTCCCAAACAGTACCCAGTAACAGTTGGTTGTGAACAAATGTGAATTCTATTTTTACCTCCCTTTGGGTCAATATATTTACTGTTGATGGTAGTATTAATAAAATTTATAAGGCACATTCAAGTGATTTGTAGCATTAACTCACCCATTTTTTATTATTATATTATCATTATTACTTGCCTTTTTATAGCTGTTTTTGGGGAACTGTGCCACAGGCCCCTAACAACAATATTTGAAAGACAATGAAAACAGGTTCATGCAAAACTCAAAAAATATCTCTTTATTTTATTTGCATGACTTTTAGACTTTGCTATAACTTCAGAAACTCTGCTCTTATTCTTCTCTGTTCACCATATAAAAACTCAAGTTATACCTTCAGTATTTTGAATACGACAGGGTTTTCAGTATAAGTCTTATGAGTGAGGACAAGTGGACAAGGATACTTTGGAACGTGATTTGTGTGTCTAGCTCTATCTACTCTGCTTGTTTTCTTCCTTAGCGACTAAGTCACTCCTTGGAAATAAATGAGTCACTTACAGAGACTCATGCAGACCCTCAGGCCCGTGGGGCACACTTTCAGTAACTGGAGAAAAATAGACCAAATGTGTGGGTGTTAAGTCCAGCCCAATTCATCTGCTCTGCATTTGCCTTTAGCTACTCAAGTTGTTTAGGAAGCAGGATAACTTACTGTTACCACAGCAGAGCCAAGTTGAAAATGCTTATTTATCACTCACTGGCTGTGTGACCCAAGGCAAGTTATTTCACCTTTTGGAGCCTCAGCTCTCTTATCAGAGGGTTAGTGAAGGAATTTTGTAACACACTGTCCATAAAGTGGCTAGTAGAATGCCTGGTTCTGGTGCGTAGATTATTCTCCGTCGTGGATGATGTAGAGACCACTGAAGATAAATTTATGGTCTGTTCTACTAAATCTATTGTGTTTTCTCTCCTTTCCATTAAGCATATGGAGTAGCAGTGTGGTAATGACAAACACCAAACCCTTTGAGGGCAGGGATAGTGTTTAATTAATTTGCCCCCCTGAGGGTAGTAAAGTGCTCTGCCCAGAGAATAGAATCTGTGCCCATTTAGTGATACATGATATGACTAGGACTCATACATGAATCTTTAGGGTGATTGAAAAAAAAATTCTAGAGTTTTAAACAATCACGCAGCAGGCTATAGACAAATTCCATAATATCACAAGGTCTGGTTAAGAAACAGGCTTCACTTGGGAAATTTATAAAACAAGGGTTAGCAAGAAAAGAAAATACACAGTCCTGAAATTGCTTGTTATTATCCCCAAGAAGAGGCAACCTGGGGCCAGTTTGATCTGCTGAACAAGCTGTGGGGCTACATTTCAGGGGAGGAAATGTGTCCCCTATCACTGTGCTTTCTTACAGGTGCTATGACATGAATGTTTGCATTCTCCTAAAATTCATGTTTTGAAATCCTCACCCTCAAAGTGATGGTACTAGGAGGTAGGACCTTTGGGAGGTGCTTAAATCATGGGGCAGAGCCTTGTGAATGGGATTAGTGCTCTTATAAAAGAGACCCCACAGAGATCCTTCACCCTGTCCCACTATGTGAAGATATGTGTACCAGACAGAAAATCTAACATCAGAAAGTAGCTTTGGCCCGTGAGTGTGGTGTGGAGGGAGAAGACAAATACACTGCATGGAATTCGGATACTCTGGATTTGGGTGCTGCTGTCTATAGGGGTTGTCTGGGGAAACTAGCTTCCCAGTGCCTAGAGGTTTGGGGGCCTGTGGGTCATTGCAAACCCTCCTGCTGGGGGAGGAACTCTCTAGTCCCATGCTGTGAGGTAGGGTAAGCAAGCCCCAGTCCCAGCTAGCTCATTGTTCTGACAAATCAGAGGAGTCATTTTTAGACAATGCTAATCACAATACATAGAACTGCCTACAGATGCCACACTTTGACTCCATTAGTGGGATAGCAAGAATGCTCTTCCTGTGGTTGCTCCGTCACTTTGATAATATTAGTATTTTATGTTTTTTCTCGAGTGCTTCTGTTTCTTAAGTTTTACTTTCTTTGAAGTTTTTACCAATAATGATTCTTCCCCAGGCTCCCAATTTATGTCAGTCACTTGACATAAAATTCTTGTGAGAACCCTGAGAGGTTAACATGACCAAATCCATTTTGTAGATGAGGAACTGAGTAGCACAGAGTTGAAGTGATTTGCTGACGTTCCCAGAGCGAGTACTGGTCAGGCGAGAAGTGAATCCTAGGTCTGTGCAACCACAGGTTGAGCTCTGCCTGTCTGCTCTTGAAGAGGGAAGAAGAGATGTGCCTTTGTTGGCTTTTCCTTTCGCCAAGGAGAACACCAGAATGCAGTGATTTCTCCTCCCTCTGTAAGGTTCAAAGGGTGAGGATCTTTGAAGTGCTGGGCAGCCAATACCAGGAATGCTTGTTAGCTGGTGTGCCCCAAAAGGAAGCAATTGTGTTCACTCCACTCTCAGCCATGCAGACTAGCAGAGTGCGGATTGGAATGTTATGGCTAGCAACCCAAAGAGTTCATGTGCATGTACAGGCCTGCTAGGCCTTCACTAAACAGTCCATTTGATTCAGCTGGCCAACCAGAGTAGTCTGAGCATGCTCCCTGTCACACTGGCTTCCTCAGTCATGTAAGACAAAGATCGGGTACCCGGAAATCATGCCATAAAGATGAGCGCCCCTACTTTAACCCGGCACAAATGTTGTCATAAAGAATGTTCATTGTTTTAGTGTAATCTATTTTCCCTTTGCAACTGTGAACTATATCCTTCACTGGAAATGTTTCTTGTCTTATGATATTGGACATCCTATCCCCAAATTTAACATTGCTGCAAAGCCTCAACTTATTGTTCAAAAGGCCTGTCACTTAACTGAGAAGCTTCAGCTGGTGGTGAGAGGGACTAGCAAAGTGACCAAAAGACACATTTTGGCTAGGAAAGCATTACACTGGCCAAAGTCCACTCTATTCCAGCTGATTATTGTGATACATAGGAAAGAGAGGTGAGAGAGAGGAAGAGGGAGAGAGAGGAAGGGGAGAGGGAGAGGGAGAGGGAGAGGGAGAGGGAGAGGGAGAGGGATGTAGCTTCATCCTTATTTCTGAGACACTCGAACATGCAAAGGCAGAGATAAGAAACTCTTAGTCTCTAGGTCAGTAACTTATTGATTGCATGAGCTGTTCACTAATGAGCCAACTGCAGGAAAGCCGGCACCAAAAAGTTTCTATCCCCAAATGTGCTGATATGTTTAAAATGGAATGTGTTTGCAAGAACGCTGTGTGTGAGACTGGGGATAAAACTCTTTGGAACCTTTGACATGTTTCTTGGACTCACAGTCATATATTATTCATGTTGATAATTAATCACAAGGTCTATTCACATCACAAACACAGAAGAGGCAGAGTTCAAAAGATTGATGGGAGTTCATTGCCACAAGTGAGTGTTTTTCTAAAGAGAGAAGTTTGTTACTCAGGTTTTCTGACTTGTGCTATGCCTGGAAATGAGCTGGGCAAGGTATCTTCTCAAAAGCTAAAAGTTTGGCGAGACCATTGCTCTAGAAATTATGAGAGAGACAGCTCACCATCTTTTTCAGACCGTGAATCGTCAGTGTTAGTACTGTGGCTGCCATAGCAGAAAATAACACCTTGATTCCTCATAATAGAAAAAGCAAAGCTAAAATGTACATACAAATACAGATAAGTTAATGAGGTACTCACATAGTGGGGTGACAGCTGGAATCTATATGTGAGGCTCAGAGCTGAAGAAGTGAACCCTTAAATCAACTCCCACCCTCTGGGCCCCCCCCCCCCAGGTTCCTGTGCGCTGGGCCAGGGGTAATGAGGTCTCCAACTTGAGAGTGTAGCCCAAATGAAGTTTACCATTAATTACATTTTAACTTCTACTTCTAATTTATGTCTAATAAAAAATACACACGACTATATAGATACTAGGGTGAGAGTCACTGATCTAATCATGTGCAATGATAACCAGATTTAGTCCTCACAATAGCCCTGGGAGACAGCTTCTGTCTCTGTTTCACAGATGAGAAAACCGTATCACGGAGAGGACGCTTGTTTCCTATCCAAATAACAGTTGTAGCTCAACACTTTCTGAATGCTCAGCCAATGTTTAATTTTTATTTATTTTATTTTACTTTCTGATTTAAACAACAGAGATTTAATCTCACAGTTCTGGGGGCTAGAAGTCCAATATCAAGGTGTCGGCCAGACTGCTCTACCTCTGGAGGCTCTCGGGGAGGTCCTTCCTTGACCAGCTTGTTGTCAGCATTCCTTGGCTTCTGTCACTCTGCTTTGTCTTTACATTGTCTTTTTGTGTCTCTTCCTCTGTGTCCTTTAACCAGCCACTTGCTGTTGGACTTAGGGCCTACCGGATAATTCAGAATAATTTCATCTCAAAACCTTTAACTTAGTCACATCTGCAAAGACCCCACTTTCAAAGAAGTCTACGTTGGCAGGCTTTGTGGGTCACCATTCTACCCAGGGCACATAGTCTCCCCACAGTTTTAACGGATGAAGTAGGGCCTGGAAGGAGAGTCCGGGCTCAGCACGGACCAGCTTCTGTCCTTTCCTCTCATGATCAGCCAATTTTTTATACTGGACTCTGCAGCTCTCACTCCATAACCTCGTAAGTGACCATGGCTTCCCCCTGAAAGCAGTATGAAAATCCCATCTTTGTATTAGGCCCTTTTCTGGTTTCAAGTGAAACAGACGTAACCCAAACTAAGTAAAAATGAGATTTCTCCCCCTTTTACTTATATAACTAAAATGTCCAGGTGTCGAGTCAGGCCTGGCTTAGACTTGTGTGTTTTCAGGTGTCCAAAAGACACTACACGGACACTGTCCCCAGCTCTCAAACCCTCCTTCCTTTATGCCGGCTTCATTCTCAGGTGGGATGTTTTCCACGGACGTGGATGACATCTTACCTTCTACCAGCTGAGCGACACCAGCAGACTTGCTGCAAATGTTAAAGTTGGCTTAATGGTTTCTTTCCCCACATAATTTCTATTGAAATAGGGGATAAACAACCCAATATTGAAAAGCTTGTTGAGATTGTTGTATTCTGAAAGTTCATTTATAACAGTCCCTTTAAGTTCAAGTCTTTTGCTCGCTGCTGATGAAATCATGACAGGAAGAACAGCCCTGGTTGAGTGAAAAAAATATGGACTTGGGGGTCACGGTGGTCATAACTCTGATTTCTTATCTCTGTGACTTTGGAGAAGTCTTGCAATATAAATGGGGTGATAGTAGAAGGGTCACAATAGGTGATCCCTCAGGTCCTTTCCAGTTGTCAAGGTCTATGACTCTATACAAGTTGACATGATCCAAGGGGCTTGTGGTTGTTTAATAAGACATTTTAAACGGTCTCCCAAGCCTTCTGGTTTCCAGTCCCATATAAGGTACAGAATCCCAGGCTCTCTTTCCAGTTAAGAATAGCAAGAAGGCAACCAGTGGGTCTTAGTAGGGGTCAAGTCAGGAGATTTCTGTCTGGGGTCAAAAGTATTGTGGCTAAGTCTGGGGGAGAGGGGTGAAGGAGAAGCAACGAAATGGGGAGACATGAGGATCTCATTCTAATTTGTTAGCTTCACTATCTCTGCCCGAAGGCTGAGTCCTCCATTATCTGACCTAATCTTCTTATTGGACTAAAGCAGACTGTGGCTTGGTTGGTTGGAGCATCGTTCTATAAATCGGAAGAGTCATGGGTTTGATTCCCGGTCAGGGCACATACCTAGGTTTCGGGTTTGGTCTTTGTTGTGGCGATGTTTCTCTCTCACATCAATGCTTCTCTCTCTCTCTTTTCCTCTCTCAAAAAAAATAAAAATAAAAATAAAGTAGGGTGAAGAGTTATCTGCATGGGGCACTGATGTAGGAGGTCTTGATTATAATTGTATACTGGAGAACTACAACTTATGAACTGGAGGGGCTATGTGGATAGTGGGAATCAGGGCATGATGAGGTGGACAGACAATGGGAAATCAACAACACTGACGGAGAGGAGGGGCATAGCCAAAGAGGCGAAAAATGGAAAATGATCCTTAGCCAATTTCAGGCTTAAACTATTCAGATATACTTCATTGTTTTCCCAATTGTTTCTATAGACTAGATATAGGTAAATATACTTACATAAACTCAAAATCAAGGAAATATCAACTGGGATGCTAATCTGAGTATTTTACCAAGCGGTAGTATGGTACTACCGATATAACTAAATTAGAATACTGGCCAATCTATTGTGGAAGTGAATTGAAAATGAGAAGGCTGTCTGGTATGCACAGCCCTAGAACAAAGGGAGTTGGTTGTAGGACATGAATGTCTAATGGCAATGGGATAAGATAGCCCAGGATTACTTTTCCACAAGAGGGACACCCAGGAATCAGAAGACTCAAGGTCATGAGCCAAGGCCTGTCTCTCCTGCCAACAATGAGCTGTCTGACTTGTTTCCCAAGCTCCAGGGGCTCTTTTCCATCCATTCTTCTTAGGTCACTCATTCTCCAGATAAGCTAGTAACTTTTATTATGTAACTCTTACAATATTTTGATTTTCTTGCTTATTCATGCTAAATCATTTTTGTCTCTAAGGCATCTTTTTCATATTTTACATCTCAAATTATGTTGTCATTATATTTAATTCTCAGAATTCAGACCATAAGTTGCTGTCATCCCTGTTTATTTCTGTCACTTACAGTGAAATTTTGTAATTTCTAACACTCTAAGCATTTGTGATTGATACATGGAGAGAAAAAAGAAACCTATTTATGTTTTAGGACGGTCTCTCCCTGCTGCCATCTTGCTAAGGAGAATTTTACTTCCCATGTTTGCCCCCTGCTCTCTGAGGTGTGTCCTGCTGTTGCCAGATCTGTCCTGAGGTTGCTACAGTGCTAAGATCACCTCTGGGCACATCACATCCTTGTTCCACTTGGCCTCTCGATTAGTAACGTGTCAACTGGGAGCTGAGGGATCTGAGACGTTTTTTTCTTCCGGTCTCAACATGTCATATTTCTGCAGTTCTTCTCTTGGGCTGGGTTTCATGACATCATGGGGTCTGGACTTGATAACAGAAGATTTTACAATGACATTTCAATGAGTCAGGTAGGGAACCAGAGGGACTCATTCTCATAGTTACCGAATGCTTACCTGGAAATGTCTGGAGCTGCATCTGCACTGTAGCAGGAGAGCAGGTGTGTGAGTCTACATACCGCAGGTGAGGGGGAGCAAGGCACACCCTGTGTTGAGGGTTCATGGGAGTCGCACTTCTTTTCTTCTGACCCGGCGCTTTTAGTAGTCGTGTTCCAATAAACTTCGGTGCGGTAAGCAGAATGATGGCGGTGATTTTACTGAAGTGAATTGGTTCATTCTCAGAGACCCCAAAGGATTACACTAAAGTAACGTGAAAGGAATTGTTCTAACAGTTAATTAAAACAAAATAAACAAACAAACTTCCACCTACATGGGAAGATTCACTGAGATTTATATTTCTTTTCTATTGAAAGGTGTGTACAGATTGCATTCAGAAAATTAACAAGATTTATGAGAACACATTGAGCCCCTATGGTAACAGATATGCCCACAAAGCCATTATGATAATACTATTTTAAGATGATGCCGGAAGAATATTACTTTAATTCCATAATGGCTGCAACATCCTTTGCCCAGAGGAGGAAACGCCAGCATTAACAATTACCGCCGCTGATTTCAACAACGTGGAAGCAGATTATTAAAACTGTCAAGTGACAAGAAAGCTACATCAGTGTGTGGTATTAAACATGAACCTCGACATTGATCTGGAAGAACACACACAGCTCCCGTTCTGTGTTCATAACACAGAAGTAGGAGAAGTCAATGGCAAATCCAAGGGCTGCGAAGGCAGTCTGTTTACTGAAGGGCCACCTGTGCTCAGTCTCCTTGTGGCCTCCTTGTAGGGCTCTCCATATGGGAAACGTCACACAAGCGGCTTCCTCTCCCTGTCCTGCCCTTCAGTTCCCCCTGTTTATGCACCACGACCAGCAGTCCTCTCCTTTGTGGGGCGCCTGTGGGCCTGTGAGGCTTACCTGATGTTTCTAGAGCTCTGTGTCACTCTTGGATGTATGACAGCATCCCCGATGACAGGCATTCTAGGTGTGCACCTTGAATGGCCCTGAAATTTGGGAGGCTTTGCTGAGGTGTGTTTTGCTGACAGGTAGCCCTTTCCCCAGACGGAACAAGGACAAAGTGGTTTGGGAGACCAGGACGAGGTGGGCAGTGCCGATGCGTTCCTCCTCCCAACAGATGTCAGGCGGGGAGAGGATATTTCGGATTTGATTCTCTGTGTGCCGCTCTTAGACTGCTTTTTTGGGAGAATCAGCAACTTGCCTTTAGGTAGCTATTTTGAAGTTTTACTATTATTGCTTAAAATTTTTTGGTTAGATGTGAGCACAGTGCTTAATGATTCTCACCTCATATCTCATTAGTTTATTAAAGGGTGGGGAAATTGCATTGCACAGAGACCTATTAAGACAAGTGATTTTATTAAAATCCTAATTATGAGTTTAGGGCATATAAATTAATATGCATATTTGTGAAGTCTTCTCTCTCCCTGTTTAGGGTGCTGCATCAACAATTAAAATATAATAAAGATGATTAATAATGAATAAACATAAAATTAAAACATCATAAAATACGCAATTAAAAAACACTAAAAAACCCTAGCTGAGCGAAGTCATTAGGAGAGGCTAACCATGGCCGGGAGAGGAGTGCTTCTGGAAGGTGATGCTGTTAAACATTATTTAACCAGGGAGACTTTAAAAAATTGCCTAATTCCTGACTTACCAGTGATAATAATGTGAATCTTGTTAGACCTTCGATGCCTGAAATGAGCAAACCAAAAGGGGCCTGGGTCATGGCTGATGCAGCATTTGATCTTCCATTTATTTCTGTGTCATAAAAAGGCCCCTCTTGGACCTGAAGTGAAGTGACCAGGTGTGTTGTCAGGCATGTACCATGGGTGCTAATAAATTTCAATATTATTTTATTACATTTAATACTGTGAATGTGAGTATTGACATGCATGCATTATTCAAAACAGCCCTCTGAAAAAATGGACTAGATAACTTCTGAAGTCCTTTTCTGCTTCAAAACTCTTTCCTGTACCAAGAAGTAGGGGCTGTGGGGTAATAGAGAAGCATTGAACAAAGACTTAAGACACCCAGGTCTGATGGTTTTGCTTTCTATCAAGGCCTCAGTTTTCTTACCTGTAAAATAGAAAGTGTGATACCTTCCTCACTGATTGCCTGGGGGAACAAATAAAAAATGTATGCGAGGCACAAAAAGTCTAAATTCCTAGGAACAATACAAATACTTACGCTTTAGCTGATGAGACGCTCAGATCCAGGTCTGACGTTGAGGCCCCAGAGTTCTGGGCGATCCTTTGGAAGAGCAAATTGATTTCATTTCCTTTTCTCATTTCCAATTTTCTGCTCCTTTTTTTTTTTTTTTTTTTTTTTTTTCCTGATCTTGTATCTGCTGCCTTTGTTTCTTAGCAACCTCACACTCTTTCTGAAAAGACACAGGGTGAAAATAAATAAAAAGGTAAAATGCTGTTTTCCTTGTTTTAGGAAAGGGATTTGATTTAGGGAATATCTTAACTGGGATAATAAACCCATCATGGTTGGAAATTTTATATCTTTCTATTAGAAATTTGTTCCTTTGTGTCTTTAAAAGTGCTTCGATTTTCAAGATGCTGCTAGTCAAATGTCTTGTGAGGGGAAAACGTTGGAATTCCTGCCTGTAGCTTTCATGGGGCCAACGAGGAACATTTTGTTTCCTAACTGAACAGGTAGCTGAGAGAGTGACGCTGTGAGCATGTGAACATAACAACCTGCTTTGTGCCAGATTTTGTGTAAAGTGTTCCGCATACCTCGTCCCTGGCCATTACCACAGCACCGAAATGGCGGTGGTGTTGATACTTTTGTGCACAGAGGGAAACGGAGGCACAGGAAAATTAAATCAACCAGTTTACATAGCTTTAAGATCACATAACTCACAAGCCTGGAAGCTGGGATCCAGAATAGCATCTTTGGGAGAGAAGGACCTTCCACCTAGAATAAAGAAACACAGGTATTGACCACATATCCATCCCAGGTTTGCCGGGAACCTCACAGTTCTCACCTGGTATAGATGGGCAGACCCTGTGGGCTGGGAAATACATGTTTTTAACTGGATAGTGTTTCATGGGGTATTAAGTGGTATTAGTACTCATCCCTCATTGTGGTGACATTTCCTGCTTCATTAAAAAAATAGGATAAAATAGCTTTTAACTTCTTTTCCTTTAACTCTGATATATATATATATATATATATACACACACACACACACACACACACATATGTATATCACAGCATTTTTACTTCTGTTTTCTCATCTATGAAATATAAGTAACAGTAGTACCTATCTACTTAGGAGGATTAAATTTGTCAATCTGTTTAAATGATTAACCTAATTTCGGGGAAAATCAAAGGTTCAACAAATATTAGCTGTTACTACTCTGATTTTTCTCAACTGCTGGGAACAATTAGAGTGCACGCAACTTAGCTTTCTGTGATCGAACTCACTGTAGGTCATGAACCCTTCCACCGCCCCTCATGGCATATTATGGACTGTGAGTCACCTCAGAATATATATATTGAAATCTGAATTCCCAGTGTGATGGTATTGGGAAGTGAGGCCTGTGCGGGTGATAAGGTCAGGAGGGTGGAGTCCTTAATGGGATTAGGGCCTTTATAAGATGAGAGTTTACCTGCTCACTCTCTACTCCCCACTGTGTGAGGGTACAAAAGGAAGACAGCCTTCTACAAGGCAGGAAGCCAACATTTACTGGACACTGGATCTGTTAGCACCTCGATCTTGCTCATCTGGCCTCCAGAAGAGTGAGAAATGCATTTTTGTTATTTATAAGCCACTCAGTCTGTGGTAGTCTGTTACAGCAGCCCAAATAGGCTAAGGAATGTCAGAAAACAACCCTGGGCTTCAAAGTTCTGCTGGTTTCGAACTTAGTGTCCTTAGAGTTGATGTTTGGTGACGTGCAAGAATCTCCCCCTCCCTCCTCCCCAGAGTGGCATCCTGGTTGGCCGGAAGGAGGTCTGCGTGTGCAGCTCTTTTTCCTGGGTTTCTTCTGGCTACTACTTTCCAGCTCAGCACGGGGTTGATATCTACAGGGGGAGTAGACTGGTGGCAGCAAGAGCTGGAGCTGGCAGGGAACCTGACGTGTTTGCCGTCTCCATCCAGGCTGGTTTAGTGTTGAGACTCGCAGCTGGAGTGGTCATGGTGCACAGATGCCCCCATCCCCACTCCTGCTCTGTTAGCATCCGCTTGACTTCTGCTTCCTGGTGAAGAGGGGCTGTCACATTGCCCTCTGGGCAGAGCTGTGTGGCAGGCAGCATGAGCCTCTGCTCACCTCTGTGGGTCTCTGTTCGGGGCCCTGCCACATGCACCAAATGCCCTGATCTGTCCTCTGCTGATGGTCTCTTCTTCCACCCAGTTAGAACAGTTCTGAAATGCATCTATATTTTGCAATGCATGCATTTAGTTTTGCATTTCTTTTGTCTCTCCTTCCCTCTCTCAATGTCATTTACATATTTTTCAGTAATGACACCTTAGCATCAGGAGATATGGTCAGTGCTTACCTTTCAATCTTCCCTGGTCTGTTGTGTGCTCAGGAGGGCGGGCATAGGTAGAATTTTTTTTTCATCTTTTTAGACCGAAGTACTTAGCACTTTGTCTTGCACATTATAAACTATTAAATAAATGCATGAATACATGATGTACCAAAAAGAATGTGGTTGTGATAAACAAAATACATTTACCTTATAGCTTCATAGGGAATTGGGCATTTGCTTAGAAGTTCTCTTTTGAAACTCTGCGACCTGGAATATTTATTTCAGGCAATCAGACGATTATATACGAGCTGTTTGACTGCCCACATGTGGCTGTCATCAGTCCGTTGAACCTTGATTTTCTTATCTCGGGATATGGGATAATTGTATCTACATGCTTCAGAGATTTGAAAGGGTTTATAAACTGTTCAACACTATGCCTATGTCAGGTATTTCTCTTAGGATTACTATAATCTTCATATGTCACAGAGTTCCTAAGTGGCTAATTAATCATCGATAGTCTTACTCTAGAGTCTGATGGTTGACCACACCACAGTTCCCTCTTTGCCCCCCTCCCTAGTGTAATTTGTTTTTGGGTGTTCACCTATTCCCATGCAGCTGCCTGCCTTAGCATAAGCTGATCACGTTCCTATAAGGGTAGCAAGAGGATTTTCATTTGCCTTGTGAGTGATGTGTTAGGAAAAGGCATAGAATCCAATCAAAGAGATTTGAGGCAAAAAGATTCTGAGAGTTTCTTGGGAAAGTTTAAATGCTGGTAAAGGAGAGCTGCAGGCTCTGACTCTAAGAATTATGTTTGCTCAGGTACAGGGAGAAAACTATAGTCTGGGGATTACAAGCCTCATTAATAGTAATAAAGAGCATGCATTCTTCAAAAATAAATGAACAACACACACATAAATAAAGTATATAGAGAGCGCCATCGGGAGTGATTGTGTCTCTCCGTCCTGTGGGCATTACCGTCTGGATGCGGCGCACGCTTCTGTTCTTGCGCTGCCATTCAGAGGTCACATCGATACTGCGGATTCTGCAGAGATGAGAGTCGATTGGAACACAGACCCATGATGACATGCTGAGTCTCTGAATCCCCCAACCTCAAAGTCTACCTACCCTAGTCGACCAGTTATGTCAGAAAATATACGAATGTAATATTTAAGCCGGTTTGAGTTAACATTTCTGTTGCCTGCAGCCATCAGCATCCATCCTCACTTTCGTGTACCCCGACTTCTGATGTCCTCCCCAAGAAACAATTTCCCTCTTGCATCTTTTTGCTATGCTGTTCCTCTGCAATGCTAATGTGATTGTCCAGGAAGGACGACCTCCTTTCTGCAGTGCCAGTGACTTTTATGTAAACCTCTTTCCTACTTAGCTTAGCGTGGCTCTCTTTCTAAGGCAGTTCCAGGCACCCCAATGGTCCTTCAATTCAACAGGATGCCTGGCAGTGAGGAGGGCACGTGCCGTTTATTGTCCAACAGACTTACATTTTGGCTGCATATTGTCCTGGTGAGTGCCATCATTTTTTCATTAACTTACTTTACTAATTTACAAATTTGTATAGAACAGCTACAGGGGTAGATACTAGCTCAGGTCCTGGTGATACAACAGTGAACAAGTGGCTAAATCCTTACTTGGAGGTTAGTGAGAATTTTTCTGGCCAATCATCGAAGAGGGTGGGCTCTGAGAAAGTGTAAGACAAGGAAAACCATATCTTGCTCTTGATTGATGCTGCCTTAGATGGAACCAAGAGTTTTCTAATTATCCCTAAAATTAGAAAGCAAGGCTTAGGTGAGCAGTCATTTCTCTGGTTGAATGCTAAACTCATTTCCTGTTTCCTAAATTTCATGGAGAAAGGAACGCCTCTCCAGTGTTAATGCTGCCAAACAAAGCCCGGACCTGGAAACCAGCAGGAGACAACTATTCTTGCTGTTTGTAGTGACTTGGGCATAGGGTGTAAGAATACCAGGTGAGGAGTCAGGGACTGGGATAGAGCCCTCAGAGGCTTCTAGCCAGCTAAGGTTTTGAGGTGAACCACTGGCTCTCTTTGGGTGTTACAGCTTGGACAGTGTGGGATTGCATGTTGCTCAAGCTGCCTATGACCTCACACCATATGAAATTTTATCCTTATGATTACGAAAGTTTAGAATCTATCATGAGATAATTAACAAAGACCTCTAAAAGAAGGGGAAATATAAGAAAATTATTTAATCAATAAATAGTTACAGGCATTGTTTGTACTTATTAAGAGGAGGAGCACTGGAGTTTGATAAATTTGGACAAGTTATTTTGGGAGCTGGGGCTCAGACTTTCAGCAATGGTAACCAAAGCTCCCACAGATTCTCAAGTGATCATTTACCCCCTCTTTCAGGCAGTTCACAAATCAGCACTGGTTGGCCATTTTCTTATTGCGGAGGAGTTTTCCTGCCCAGTTTCAGGGAGAAAAATGGCTACAAACAGCCAGTATGTCAGTTATGGGCCATAGATCCTAGTTCTTTGTGTGTTTTGCTGCTTTGAGCCTCTTGGTCATGGTTGTTAAGAGACGCCGATCAAGCCATGAACTCATACCCACTGATAGTGAGTCCATACAGTGTACTGTCCCAATTGTGGATGCTACGGAGAGCAAAAGAGGACACTTAATAATTATGTTGGGGCGTAGGCGTAAACTTGGACTGGCTTGAACAAACTTGATCTTATGCATTCCCTCCCCATTGAGCACCAGCTGTTTAGAAGTGGAGAATTTATATACAATGTGCAGACACATACAACTACCCAGGCTACCACTCCCAGCAAGTCACCATCGTCCCCACTAGCCAATACAGAGGTTGACAAACGCCCCTGCACTCCACTTCCCACCCTCTGTGAGGTCTTTATACACTCCGTTCAGTGTCTGATTCACTTGCTTTGTTTGAAATAACAAATGTTGGATGGCTAATTGCCTCATAGGAAAGCCTTTCAATGTGCCACTTTGCTAAAAATTAAATAAATAAATGAAACATCCCTGCTTTATCCCTTTCCGATATAATTAATTCTAATCTTCCGCATTTTCATTTTCTCCATGTTTAATTCCATCGTTTAAAAGACCCAAGCAGAAGAGAACCCTTTTTAAAATTAGTGGGATAATCGTGCTGCTCATGCCCTCTGTGAAAAGGCTGTTAAAAAAAATAGCGTGACCCGATCTCAAACATTAAATGGTTCAGAAGTGAGACCTTCAAAATCTGATTGAAGGGATCACATTGAGAATTGTTTTCATCTTGGCTTATATGCTTTCTGATGTGTTCTATCTCCCCAGCACAGCACTTTACTCTAGGAGAATATTAATCATGGATTTCTAGTTAATTAGTTATACTATGGATAGCTGCATTTTTATACTTCCAACTCATTGTTTCTGGCATTCAAGGGTATCATAAATAAATTTCAGTTTTACCGCAAATAATCTGACTATTGAGATAACCTGAGAAATGCTTCAATAATTGTCTTTATGCATACCAGCCTTGTCACTACCCTGGAGGAAGAAGACATTCTAGGGCATTTCAAGGCAGCCAAGTTGGAAGCACGGGTTCTGATTGCCCTGGCTCATAAAGCATAATTTGCAGAGTCTGCTTGATCCAAAAATCTTAAGTGCTTTTTATATCTATATGCTCTCTTCTTTCTAAGGGGGGGAGTACCACTCCCTGGTGGCAAGGTATTCATAGAGACGTTATATATAGTAATTATAATAAAAATACCACTCTACATTTGCATAGCAGATTATAATTTACAAAGTAGCTTTACATATTCATTATCTCATATGACCCTCTCCACAACCATTGAAAAAAGGATTTTTGGCAGGGAATATTATAAGTTCATAACACCTGATTTTCTTTTCCTCCTGGGCAAACACAAGATTTTTCCCAGGCTTCCTTGGATCAGGTATGCTCATGCTTTGGCCAATGAAATGGGCAGAAGTGACCAGAAGGGAGGGAGAAGGGGGATAATAGTGGGAAGAAGGGGAAGGAATTAGTCAAAGAACATGTATGAATGACCCATGGACATGGACAACAGTATAGGAATTAACTGTGGGAGTGGGGGGTTGGGATGGGCAGAGGAGGGCGAAGGGGGAAAAATTGGGACAACTGTAATAGAATAACAATAAAAAATGATTAAAAATTTAAAAAAATGAAGTGATATATGCTATCTTTAAGCCTTGGCCCATTGAAAACTCCTGCTTATTCCTCCTACTCTGATTTTCCCCCATTAACATTTGGTTGCAAAGAATCCAGAAGAGGACTTCAGTAATCTAGAGCAGGGGTTAGAAAACTATGGCCAGTATGTCAAAACTGGCCTGCCACTGTTTTTATATATAAAGTTTTATTGAAACTCAACCACATGCATTTGCTTACATATTGTCAATGGTTGCTTTTGTCCTACAAAGTCAGAGTTGAGTAGTTATACCATAAGGCCTATAGAGCCCAGCATATCTGCTTTCTGGCCCCTTTACAGACAGTAAAGGGATGAGAGATCCACAAGATAAAGGGAACCCAAGTCCTTGAATCACGGTGTGGAAGGCTGCAGGGAAACACCCATACCAAACCGTTATGTCAACAAGAAATAACCTCACATTGTGTGGAGCCACTGACATTTTGACGTGTTTGTTTCAGTCACTATCCTACCTTTACTAACATAATTGTTTTATATTCCATTTACTGAAGAATTAATGAAGCTCAAAAAAGTTACGTATTTAGGATCACAGAGTCAGAAACTAGTAGTGATAGATAAGCTAGAAGTAGAACCAATCTAGGTATTTTAATTCCAATACCTAATGCCGATGCACTTTTCAATATATCTGATGTCACTACTCAACATCTTATGTCAAAATGTATGGAACATGATAGTATAAGCTAAACACAATGCCTAAATGCCTAACATGTAATAAGTCTTCTATGGTCAGTATGATGTAATAAACCACCCTGGAAGAGGGGATGTTGGGATAGCTTCATTTTATAGACTGGTAAAATCGGGGCTTGGGAAAGTCCATTGCTTTCCAAGAACAGTAATGCATATTATGATAATCAAATGATGTAAGATGTTGTGAAGAGTTAAAATGAGGTCTTCACATTATCTTCAGTGACTCTCTTGATATCTCAACAGAAAACAGATGAAAAAAAGCACATCAGAAAAGAAATCAACAAAGAGAACCTCATTAGTGTAAGAATGAGACAGTCAAAAAAAATCACTGGGCCTTCAACTGCCGAATGTCTGGATTTCACGAGTTTGAAGAGGGAACTCTGGGATTTGGGGTTTATTGAGCATCTTGGTGGCTTGTAAACATATTGAACTTCTGTTAAGTGGTGGGTACCTTCCGTTGGGTAGATTCTGAATCTCAATTGTTATGTGACTCTGTCCATTTGACTCCTACAACCCTCCTCTCATTTGGAGTTAATTAGAGTTGATACTGTGAGGAAATGGGGGGGTGAGGAGTATCGGAAGCAGAGGTACATTGGAGACATGGTGTGTAGAGCTGGCAGTAACGACCAGGGCCTAGAGGAGGCAGGGCAGGCTAATTCCACATAAAACCATTTACATTGCTCATCTTATTGAAAACCATATTAGCATAAGCCGAATAAATCCTGGGGCCATCACATAGCCCAGTCTCATGCAGGTTCATGGTTAAATGACTATAATCCAGCATTCTGAAGTAGTAAAAATAATTATAATTTTATTTGATATTTTTAATAATGTCAGAGGAGCTGTACTTCATCATCCATGACAGTCGTTCTTAAACTCTTTCCCCACACTGTCCTCGTTCTCCCACTGGGTCCCACGGCATCTGCCCATGTGCCAACTTTTGTTTTCTTTCCTGTCCTTTGGTTTTCCGTGAAATGCTTCACAGTCATTTCTGTGGGTCCTATTATTTTCCTGTCCCTAACCCCCTTTTTTTTGACAACTCTGTAAAATGTTTCCTTAGAGGTTGAGCAAAGGAAAAAATGAAGATTTATACACTCATACAGTAATCTGTTTGCCTTTTTTATATAAGAAAGGCAAAAATGGAGAGAAAATACTGTGAGACACACTATGACTAAATTATAAAATCTTTGTTTAAAACAGATGAGACTTTGACTGCATATTAAGCAAAAGTCATTAGCTTTATTGGATTGAGAACCAATAAGCCTTGATGATCTTTACTTTTGGGTACATGGCCTTTATAAGGTCCATTGAAGGTTACATCAGGGCTGCTTGAGAGCAGTTGTTAAACACCCAGTGCCTTTTATTTTTGTAAAATAATACTGTTCTGTGACTCAGTATTAGATACATTCTAAAATATCTCCCCACCTATCACCCATTTCTGACCACTCCATCAACCTCCCGTATTAATTCTGGCACTCTGACCGTTGCTAGAAAACTGACCCAACTGGGGGAGAAGTTATTCAAACCAGCCATGAACAAGGTGGCTTTGAACAAATGGTGTTGGAACCGTCTCGCTGGTGCCTACTATTACAAAATACTTGTGGGATAAACAGGTTCGGTACATCCTACAGGTGATGTTTAGGAACCTTGGCCCTGACTGGCACATTAGTATATGTGAGGAATTTGCATCTTTTGGAGATAATCCAGTTTAATTAGTTGTTGTCTGCAGTAGCTAAGAGACCATGAAAAACACAAGGGAAATGAAAAGGTACATAACAAAAGCCACATCTTCCTTTCACCAGCCTTTAGGAAGTAGCCTTGAATTTGGGAAGATACTGTGTTGAATCTCCTGTAAGTGCTCCTTTTGTAGATCAAAAAAGTTGACTTTCAGGAATTTCATGTGGTTCAGCCTAATGTACATTTCCTCCCAGGTTGAAACAGTTTGTAAGACACTTAGTAGCCATATTTAAACACTAATGGAAATGCCACTTTAGTGTAGAAAGCTGGAGGAGGAAGCATAATCTGTTTATGCACTTCTTACTGGTTACCTTGGAGAAGAAATTCTACCCCATCTTTGCTTCAGTTTTCTTGTTTGTGTAAGGGGTGTTAACTAGCTGTAGGAATCAGAGACTGGGAGAGAAGGATTAAATGCAGTGACCTGTGGGAACCGTGCCTGGCACTAAGTAATCATACGAGGAAATCTGCCCAGAAATGGCTTATTCAGATTAACACAGACCACTGCAACTGGGTCACACACAGTTCAGTAGAAAAAGGTGGACACTGGTTATTACACATTGCCAAGCAACAACAACTAGAGGCTCCTGAGCTCAGTTCGGTAAACGGATACTTGGAAGTGTCTTCTCCCTGTTAGGCCTTGCGCTCGGCTGGGGATGGAGGCAAGGTCCTTGCAAGTGCCAGCCACTCTCTGCAGCTTCAAAGGGCACTTGCTGGAATTCTTACATGTACATGATTAATATGTAGGCACTGGGTATGCAGACAGCACATTTAAGAAATATTAACAAATCCTGCTTGATTTGGTTTTAGAAGGAGGCATTGATTTACATGTGGAATTTTCTCTCAAGGTTATGTTTGTGAAGTATTAGGCTACAAAGCATGGGCGCAATGTCATACTTTGTACTCATTTATGCATTCCCCAGCTGCGGCACCATGTGTGACCTTGCTCGGCTATCCCAACTGTAAAATAAAAGATTACCCAAACACTGTCGCATATGTATAAGAAATTACTCTGCGAGTCACAGCTGACTTCTCAGTGCTTGTTTTTCTCTTTCAGCTGAGCCGATGATTTCTTTTTCTTGGCCTGAAATCCCCTAGATGGCACTAGAGAATACGAGATTTAAGTGCTTTATATAATACCCCTTAAGTAGATGAGGGAAAGTAATTTTTATTTTTCTGGAAATAAACATTAATAAGAAGTTGAACAGGGTGGAATGGAATGTGCAAGGTTAGCATTTATGCATTCTGTATTTAAAAGATATACTAGATGCTTCCTGAAAGTGAAAACTGCTAATTTTTACTGTGGATGTCTCAGAATTGGTCTTTGGTATTTTAATGAGAATAAAATTCATTCAGTGCAGAGAAAAGGGCTGTAGAAACAGCAGAGACTCTGAGGCTGATTATTGACCCAAATGACATTTCTATCGAAGCCATATAACACAGTATCAGCATTGCATAGGACAGGAAGGAGTGGGTTTACATGGGGGGCCCTGACCTTGAATGACCCAGGAAATAGGCCGGTGAGATGAGTGACGAGGCCAGGATGTCATCACACAGTGGGATTGGGTAGTATATGTGGCAGAACCACCCAGCTACTAGGCACGTGTGCCCACAAAAATCAGCACACGTGAGGGTTCAGGGTAGCCCACAGGATGTGAACTGACAACTTTTGTAAATCTAATCCTGATGCTTTTTCGGTCAGAAATCTAAGGCTGAGGTTATGTGCCTTACTCAAGGTCACAGAGTTATCCAGTGATAACATTAGGGCTATGACTCCATTCTGAGAACCTGTTCCTTACCCCTGTCCGGGGTTCTTCCTTGTCCTCTCTTTAGAAGGCTGATGTCCTTGTATCATGAGACAAGGGCACTCTAAGCTGTACGTGGCTTATGTGTTCCCAGCTCCGTAGTTTTAACCAAAAGGCTAAAACTACTTTCCTATTCCCTCCTAATAGGAAACTTGAGGTAGAAAAGTGCCAGGGTTTGCTAATTTGCAGCTCAGTGATACCATCACAGGCCCTGAATTTTTCCCTCTTCGCACGCTGCCATTTTTCACTCTCCATCTTTGCTCCCATGAGTGAAAAATGGCTGTCATAGCTCTAGACATCACAGACAGACATAAGCACATCTAGTAGTGGAAGATGAACTCTTCCTTCCATGGGTCTCTATTTTTTAAAGATTTTATTTATTTATTTTTAGAGAGGAGAAGGGAGAGAGAAAGGGAGGGAGAGAATATTGATGCATAAGAGAAAATCAACTGGTTGCTTCTCACACGACCCCAACCCCGGGACCTGGCCTACAACCTAGGCATGTGCCCTGACTGGGAATTGAACTGGCGACTTTTCAGTTTGTGGATGATGTCCAACCCACTGAGCCACGCAAATCAGGGCCCTTGGATCTCTTTTACAGTATAAGGAAACCTTTCTCAGAAGCCCCCAGCAAACTCTACCTCATGTCTCATTGGTCAGAACTGGGTGACCCTGTCCACTAAACCAGTGACTCTCAAGATGACAGGACAACCCCGACTGCCCTGCAGCTGTCAACTGGGCAAGCTGCCCCTCCCGCGGTGGGAGGACACGGACATGTGCGAGGATATTCTTGGTTTACAAAGTGATCAAATGCTTGTGTGAGTATTTAGGACCCAGGGCCCAGGACTAAGAAATGTCCTGCAATATTCAGGTCGGTCTCCAAGGACGAAGAATTATCATACCCAAATAACAATAAAATCTGGCTTGAGAAACACTGGAACCCAGTTAGGAGTTGCTACCGAGTCACAGGGAGGGGCCACAGAACCAATTCAGACTCTGGCAACAGGAAGGAAGGGAGGCATGACCACTGAGAAAACTATGGACAACCCGCTTCTCCCTGCTTCTGCTGGGGTCCTGTGTCAGCGCTTCCCAAACGCTGCATGGGTGGCAGAAGGCCGAGTGCTCCGAGAAGGCCAGCCTCCCCAGGTCTCTTGGTAATAGGCTACAATAAAAATAAATAATTCAGTAATAATCAGGAGTTTACTTGGAAATATGAACAAGGAAAGAGCTATAATTCCTCTTCAGAATTAAATAAAAATAAAAGCAAATAAATGCAGTTGACCTCACCCTGAACAACACAGGTTTGAATCACACAGGTCCACGTGGATTCTTTTCAATAAATATGGAGTATACTCTAAATGTATTTTCTCTTCCTCATGATTTTCCTAATAATGCTTCTTTTCTCTGGTTTACTGTAAGGATACAATCTATAATGCATATAATATAGAGCCATATACAAAATATATGTTAATTGACTGTTCATGGTATCATAAGGCTTCAGGTCAACAGCAGGTTATCAGTAGTTAAATTTTTGGGGAGTTACACAAGGGTTTTTGACTGTGTGTGGGTGGGGATTAGCACTCCTAACTCCTGCATTGTCCCAGGGACAACTATAATCCTTTTACTTGCCATTGGGGTGAGGATGGGGGAAAGGAGATATTTGGTGACAACAGAAGGGTTTGTTGGTGTGATTTTTGCAGGGGTGGGGGAGTTGGGAGGCCCCCTGGAGCTGGAGCAGGACACTGGATTTCTTTAGGTTCTCTAACTGTCAAGAAAGGTAATTAACCAGCGTGGGGCCTCAACATCATCTCATGGAGAGAACTCAGGCTTCGAAGCCACAGAGACCCTGGTCACCCAATAGAGGCTCGCTGCAAACCACTATCCTGGGAAAGTCAGCAAAGGTGTCAGAGCCACAGGGATGCCTCTGTGAAAACAGGGTGAACAATAGTATCTCCCTGGCAAATTGTTGCCCTGAGTACATGGGGGAGCAGAAGGCAAGTCCCTAGCACAGGGCTCAGTCTATGTCAAGTACCATCTCGTTTGCCTGAACATGACATTGTTATTCATTTACTCTTTCTCCCCACCCTGGGTTGAAAGGCTTAGTGTATAAAAATATAGGACTCCTATTGGCTCAATGTGAATTTCAGACTCATGACAAATGATTTATTAGCATTAGATTTTTCCAAACACTTTGAGAGATACTTGCACTAACAAATTATTTGTTGTTTAGCTGAACTTTAAATGTAACAGAGTACTCTGCATTTTTTTTCTGGCAGCCCTATCCCTGCATTCCCTCTCTTCCTTGGGTTCTCTCCAGCCAAAGAATAAATAAATGAGGCTACATTCAATATCGCTCTTCACTCACGTGTTTTAACCTTAGCGGGAACCTGGCAGACGAGAACAGGACCGTCAGCTTCTTTGTCGAGGCTCAGGAGCAGAGGATCTTGCCTCGGCTGAGACGTGTGAGCCTCTCAAAAGCCACATCCTCATCTTACAAACTGTGGTTCCTCTTCTTCCAGAGTGTTTTCTTCACAGTTCGCTGTTCTGTGTCTGCCTAGATCTGCAGTAAATACTGTACCCGCACTGCTGAAAGGGAGGGAAAACATTACCATCTGCATCTACAGCTTGCAAATTACAGCTTGCAATCACCTGCTATTAAATAAAGACACTTGAACAATATTTGGGGTTTTAAATTAGCAATTTACATCACAAGACTCTGAAAATACTAGTCTTTTAATACTGCAATTTTCTTTCCTTTTAACCAGGCATCAACATGTATTGAATTTTTTAAAAAAGCGATACAAAGTAATGTTTATTTAAACAATGGCCACCAATGGTATGAGACACACATGGAGATCCAATTGTTCCTCACTCTGCGGGCAGCTTCTTTGGAGGACCCTGGTGGGGACGTGACTCTGTCATTTACACCAGGGAGGGAATCTAAGCGTGGCCTTTCAAAATCAAACCTGCTTGACCAGACCAGGCTCAGAGGCATGTGAGAAAGTGGTCTCAAGCTGGGAATTAGAGACAAAGTCTTTGTTCAAAGGAGACTTGAAGTGAGAATGCTGAAAGGGAGGCAGGTCAAGTGGGAGTATTTCCCTTTATCACTGACATCAGGGCTGCACTGGAGGGGACTGGCGCTTGCACAAAGCACGCTGGATGCAAAACGAGGTGGGATTTGGAAGCGCAGAAAGAAAGATGAGGCAGGCAGCGTTGTGCCTCACGGACACTACTTACACAGACAGAGGGTTATATCTCTACCTAAATATAGTGGTTTGTCGTCAAGGTATTATTGAACCTGGACTCCCCCTTTTCTCCTGACATCTGAGTTAGGGGACGGGAACACACGAGGAGCTGGCGTGTGCTGCAGAGAGATAAGTATACGCTTTGCAGTGTGAACCACCGGGTAGTGAAGTCCTTCACACAAACACAAGGTGCTCTGGAGCATGGTGACTATTAGCAGGCAGCCTGCTTTCCGAGTGTGGCTGGCTCCTCCAGGCGCTCAGCTACTTCCGACGAGAGGCTGCTTCTCACAGCTCTCCCCGGTTCAGGGCTGCTTTCAGTACTGGTTTTTCTTTAATCCTGAAAAAAAATGGAAATGGCTCTCGTCTTCATGGTCCATGCCTTGCCATGTTTGCTTTTTTATCGTCCAAGATAACCTGTCTAAATCTTAAATTCTTTTCTTTTCATGGTGTACTGAATTTTGATTCTGATACATGATATGTGCTCAATAAATGTTAGGTATTATTATTCTTTTTCTTAGTAGTAAAGGTTAATGGTATGGCTTTCAAAATCCTAGCTTGAAAGGGAGAGCGTTTTTGAGAAAAAATGTGCATACCGTTCAGGTGTTAGTGTAGTTCAGGAGCATCTGGGGGTGGGGCGGGGGACTGGGCGGGAAGTGTGGGCAGTCAGATCCTTCCCAAGTGCCATTAATGATGCTGTTCGGCTTCACAGGTTCAGTCACGAGTCAAATCAAACACCGCTCCGATGGAGCCAGCTTGTGGCTTTGGTGATTTCCTCGGAAAAGCAGCAGATTGAATGAGTCTCAGACTTTTCCGGTGGTCACCTTGGATGCCATTTATCACAGTATCTTGTTATCTCTGTTAAAGTCTAACGTTAGTCCCTGTGTTTAAGGATTAAATTGGTTTCAATCTAATCTCCTAAATAGAATTCAGATGATTTGGGGCCCAGCTCCACCATTTCCTGGCCAGAGGGCTTTGTTTAGGTCCTTTAATTAGGTGTTATTTATAGTACCATTTGCTGATAGAATCAGGGAATAATAGATTTTTATTTCATGTTGATTGCATACACATTCTTTTTAAAGGCTTTTAGAAACTAAATGGATAACTTATCACCAAAACACAACACTGGAGTCATTCTCATTTGCTTACATAGAACCTGCTAAGAATCACATTCTTCCTTTGAAAGTACCATCCATATACATTCCTGAGTGATAGAAAAGCCCTCGAATGGCTATTGCTAAATGTCTGGATTCATGACCCGTCAAATGCCTTTTAATGAATATATCTAAGCACTTAGATATAATCGTTATCTGAAACGAAAAAGTCATCAGCATCTCTGGGTGATTAAACTTTGAATGTCTTCTCTGTGGTAATGTGTGTTGGTCGGAGATGCCGTGTGTGGTACAAAGAATACACCCAATCCTCAGATCTCTTTCCCCGAGTGTTTCCACGGGAGCTGGAGTGAGGTAGAGTAAGATACTTATGAAAGCCCTTTGCAAACTGCGCAATGCTGTTTTTACAAAAGTGATCTGAATTACGTAGTGAAAGTCCATTTCAGCATTGAAATGGGCCTAAAACTAACAGGTAAGTTGGCTAGTCTTATAGTTCTTAGCCTGTTAACACTAGTCTGTAGTGTGTGCATGTGTGTGTGTTACATGCAGGAGCATATGCATGCATGGATAACCAAGTTTGTTTTAGAAGCTGCTGTTGAATTTTCCTCATGCATAATGTTTTCCCAAATGCCTACTATAATTTTTTTCAATTAAGAGATGGCTAATTTATTGTTTCTCTTTCCATGAGATGTTCATGAATCATTATGAGGGAGAGAGAGAGAGAGAGAGAAGAGAAAAGCAATCTAGTGAGAGAGAAATCTGCTAATCTTTACTAAAACTTTAAAACATTTGTATGTTTTAAAACATTTGTACTTCCTTTAAACTCAGTAGTTCCTTAAAATTCAGTAGTTCACTGGTCCTGACATTTTGCAAATCCTTAGATACTTGTTATCATTCTCTATATCCATTTTTATTATCTCTAAGCTGGAGAGAAGATGGTTTACCTGTTTTAACTTCCTTTAAGTAAACATACTTTCAGGTAATGGGCTTTGCCATGGAGTTCACACTTCAAAGAGCCTCTCCCAGTCTCTTCACTAACTCAGGTTTTACATAATGAATTTGGCATTGCAGGACTGTCGCTGAGAAAATGGCGTGTTTCAGAGCCACGGTAAATGGAAGGTGCAGAATGTTTCAGTTCCCAATCCTTAGTTTTACTAATGCCATAAACATATTCAGGCCTCTCTCCCTGAAGAATTGCTTTCAGGTAGCCAAATTGATTGCTTTTTCTTTCACCTTTTAAAAATTTCCTCCTGTCTCCCAGAATTTCAATCTTAGAAGGTATTTTAAATGCCATAATGTCCAATAGTGCATCCCCTGCTTGAATCTTTTATAATACATTCCCACCGAAAGGCTAGCCAAGATCTCCTTGAATCCCTTAAGTCATGGAGGACTCACTACCTGTCAAGAGAGTCCCTCCTATTTCCACACAGCACTACTGGTCACACAATTATTTTCGTGCTGAGAAGAAATATCCTGTTGACTTTTACTCTGTCCTCAGTGGAGAGACAAAATATATACAATTCTGTAATCCATTTTCCCCATATATTTGAAGGCAACTATCCTGTGTCCTGCGTGTTTCTACATGTCAAATACTCAGGATAATACGAGTTCTTATATGATGTGATTCTGAGTCTAGACATCCTAAATCCCTCAGCCCTGAATATGCTAATAGTGCGCTGATATGAATAATAATGAAAAAGCCACCGTGTTGAGCTTTTCATAGGTGCCGGTATCTTATAAGCATTACCTTTACTATCCACAGTAATCTGAGTTAGGTATTGTTGTTTTCATTTTATAGATAAGAAAATCAAGGGTAAGAGGGGTTGAGTAGTTTTCCCAAGGTGCATATCTAGGAGTTGGCCAAGGCAGAATTTGAACTAATTTCTTTACTGGTTTCAGAGTTTATGTTCTTCACTGTACATTATAACCCCCTTTATGCACTGTGATCTCAACCCCTTCTCTACCCGGGGAGTAAGCTGAATGCTCCAGGTATGGTTTGAGAAATTTGGAGTGGAGATAGGTTGTCATTTACTTTGTTCTAGAAGTGACAGCAAACTGAAGAACTGATAAGGATAAGGCCAGCCAGAGAAAGAAGGAGGGAATACGAAGGAGCTAGATGATTTAGAAGATGGTTTATGAGCCTCAGAATAATTGAAAAGGTGTGTCTGGCAGGTGGGGAGATAGCCCTCTATAAGTAATGGCTGAGATGAAAAGTTGGCCAGGAAAAAACCCAGATATGGATGCTGTTGCACAATCCTCAGTGTAGGCTCCATTCAGAATCCAGGCCAGAAAAGCTCGAAATCAGAATCACTGGGGGGACGTGGGGTGATGCATTCATTAGAAATGCAGATTCTTAGGGCTTACCAGCAGACAGTCCACATCAGAGTTTCGGGGAAGAGAGGTCTGGAAACTAATATTTGACAAACATCCCAGATAAAACTCATGCACACCAGAGTTGGAGAAATACTTGTGTTGTATGTTAGGGAATTAGTTTCCTGTTGCTGCTATAATAAATTACCCCAAACTCAGAGACTTAAAACGACCCATATTCGTTATCATACAGCTGTGAGGGTCAAGTCTGAAGTGCAGGTCGGAACCAAAATGGGTTTCGCTGGACAAAGTCGAAGTGCCGGTAGGGCTCCATTCCTTCCTGAGGCTCTGGGAGAGGTGCTTTCTTCCCTTTCCAGCTCCCAGAGGTGGTTCCGGCCCCTGGCTCAGGCCCCTTCCCCATCACTGGGCCTCCTGTCTGCTATCATGGCTCCTCCCCTGACTCGGAGTTTCCTGCTTCCCCTTTCCCCTAGTAAGGACCTTTGTGACTACATTTTCCAAGATAATCTCCTTGTCCCCAAATCCTTACACCAGCAAAGTCCCTTTTGTCATGTAAGTTGCCATATTCACAGGATCTGGGGGCTAGGGGGTGGGCATCTTTGGGGAGCCATTCAACTGCTTACCACATTTTGTTTTAGAACAATTCAGAGAAACAGAAAGGGGCTGAGAGGGGAACTTCAGGTGCGGACAGGGTTCCCGTGTCCCCCAGGAGTGCCCTGAGATGTCTCTAGGAAACCCGAGGGCTAGGCAGAGCGCCCTTTGGGAAAGGCAGTCCCAGCGAACATGCTTACTGAAGTCCCCTGGAGGAGTCTGACCCCCAGCCTGCATTTAGTGTGCCTTACTTGACTTTCCAACAGTTGGATCCGCAGCTGTCATTCAGCCTTTCTATTTGCAGCGCTCTAAGAAACCATTTCAGCTTACTTCAGGAGACAGTCCAAACAGGACCTTGCTTTTTGGGCAATCAAATCATGGCTTTAATTGACTGTAAGAGAAAATGTCGGGAAGGGTGGGGGAATTTCATTCAACTTTGCACTTTTCTTCAACATTTTCTGACTTTTTATATTAAAAAGAAAATAAACAGGTAATTAGAGGACTTTCTACAGGTGTCCTTTTCTTCTGTATAGCTCTTTCTCTCGTCATTACATGTCCCTCCCTCAGCCCCACTGCCCTCTTTGGGCTCTGACAGACTTTGTAGATATTTCTGAATCAATCTAAGAAAAATGCCCCTTAGTTATATATTTTAAATAATATATAACAACAGTAAAAATTATCTAATGGGAAATTAACCAAAGGCAGAGAATTAATGCTTTTTCCTTTAAAGGTATCTTTTTCTTTTATTGCTGTATCAGGAGACGCTGGGTCATCTGCCCTATGACAATACTTGAAAAGAGATGGCTTTAATAATTGTCCTCAATATCAGTATTAGTCAGCTAGGGCCACCATAACAAAGTACCATAGACTGGGTTTCTTAAACAGCAGAAATTTATTTCTCATAATTCTGGAGGCTGACAAGTCCAAGGTTAAAGTGCTGGGCACGGTATATTTTACTCTGAGGCATCTTTTCCAGGCTCATAGGTGGCTGCCTTCTTGCAGTGTCCCTCTGTGGTGAAGAGAAAGCAGGAGTTCTGATATTTTTGACTCTTCTTGTAAGACACCACCCTATTGGGTTAGGGCCCCTCCCTGATGACTTCCTCTAATCTTAAACCCTCCTTGAAAGGCCCCATTCCCAATACAGTCAGTCATATGGAGGACTAGGGCTTCAAAATATAAATTTTTGGAGGGCACAACTCAATCCACGGTCTGTCCCTAGAGCATAACAAGTGCCTCCTAATTCCTACAAGATTTTGGTCATTTCATGACAAAATATGGTTCATGTAAGTATGATAAGGGGAAGAAGCAGAAACATGAATAGGCTTTCAAAACTCATTCTTTGTTTAGAGATATTAGTCATCTTTGCTTCTTTGCAAAGTTCCTACTAGACAACAGAAAATTCCTGTTCTTAAAGATCCTCCCCCCTCCCCCAAATTCAAGAGAAGCTGTAATGGATACAGTCACTGTCCATCATCCAGATACTGCCCCCCCCCCCCCCGCCTTAGGAAGCAGTACTCATGTCATACCCACAATGCTGGGCTGTGGATGAGTTTCTCTCTCTGCTCCTAAGATGGGTAGGGTAGGGATGGGATTCTTTGTTGCTCAGAATTTTGAAGTGAAAGATGGAACTGACAAACAGAGGACTTAGAAACTAGTGAGGATGATATTGATCATTATTAATATTATCTTTTTGTAAACACTCCTTTGCTATCTCCTGGGGTTTTCAGTAAAGTGGGGCAGGTGAGTAGGAACGGGCACAGCAGACTCTCAGCCGCGGTGCAGACATGGCTCTTGCAAAAGGAGAGAGGGATGAGTGGATGGCTAATAGGAAGTCTCATTGCTGCACAGCTCTCAGAGTCCTGGCCAGGTTGACAAGGGTCCCAGACAGAGACCGCCTGTCAGAGAAGCTGCACTGGGCAGGAACTGTCAGCTCTAGTCTCCCTGCTATGCTCAGTTAGTAATAGATAGACTGCCCACCCCCATCACCCACCCCCGTCCTGGGTAGGACATGGCTGAGACATAAATCTGTGGCATATCTGCAGGCACAGGAGCTGCAGGCTGCCTGCTCCCATGCTTCTGATGGCAGGTTCACTTGGAGAGAGCTCTGAGAGATGCACCTTCATGTTCTACATAATGAAAAGTGATTCATTGGAGCACAGAAAATGGAAAGGTGTCTACTTGGATCTCTGGTTAGAAATTTCTGAAAACAATTCTCTCTCTATCCAACTATCTATCATCTTCTTGTCTCTTCTTTATATTAACTAGTTATTTATTGGAATGAGGAGACCACATGCTATTCTTGAAATAGAAGATGGCTTTTCATCAGTCTAAAAACCTGTCTCCCAGCCTGCATTTTGCCAGTCTCCAAGGAAACTCTTTTCACTACAAAGAAGTAATGGAATTTACCTGACAGTCATCACATTAAACTATTTGTAAATCACTTGCATTAAAAAATAGAGGCAATTTTGGGGGGTAAAATTCCTGTTCAAAATTTCCTATTTTAAAATCTCCTTCCTTTTTTATATTTGCATAACCCTGTAAATTGAGCACATTACTACTAAAAAACATGGCACATAAAGGGAATAAAACCAGATCTCTTAGTGACCCTTCCTTCAACGCCAAGCAAACAAGCAGGCAAGTGTCTGTGTTTCATCTCCGTACATTTAGTGTGTAGGAACAAATTATAAAATCTGAAGTGATATATAGATGCTCGTTGAATAAATAAATGAATAAATGGATGAATAAATGAATAAATGAATAAATGTTTGATGGTATGAACATAGAATAGCTGAAGAGAAGTAAATGGGGGAGGGAAATAGTATCTACATTCAAAAAATCTCATAGCTCCCAAACCAGAGGATAATATGATTGATTTCATAGTCTGCACATCTCTGCCTCATACTCTGAGAAAGAGCCAAAAGAATCTGCTCCCGCAAAGGTTGCCAGGAAAATAAACCTCACCCAACGTGGTCGGGTCCTGTAAGAAACGTGGACGTCTTTGATGTGGGAATAATACTTGCCTCTGAGTCAACAGAAAGGATTGGAGTCTGGCTTTGCCACCACAGAGGTTTATTCCCCGAACAATTCACCTCACTGCCTTAGGCTCAGTTTTCTCTTCCTCTTGGTGAGATCAAACAGTCTCCAAGTCCCTGAGCAGTCCAGAAACTCTGTGAAACTGCATTGATGAGTTTAGGCTCTTGTTGGGGTGGGCTGTGGGAGAGCCCTGGAGATTATCACAGGGGCATGCGGTAAAGAAAGAAGCTGGCTAAGGATAATGTGGACAAAAGAGGCAATTGAAGACCTACTTGGGGGAAATATTGCAAAAAGCTGCCTAGAGAATCTCAAAGTGATTTTCAAATAACACCCAAGTATTCCCAGAGATGCTTGGGGCAAGACAATGCTCTCCTATTTCAGAGAGGAAAATTTGTACTGTTCAGTGAACTTGAATATAGTCAAGGACATACATCATAATTGTGTGCCAAACCAGCCTTGTCATAATAAGGTACTTTCTGGGAACAATTTTTTCTTCTGGAACAAAGCTCTGTGACGTATGCAGGAGCATGTAGAACACTGAATAGTATCTTTATGCTAATGCAAGGGATTTTTTTTACAAGTTTTAACAGAATTAAGTTCAGATATTATGACTATTATGCATGGTCATGGAAATCTTTAAAAGTCATGTACTTTGTGTTTTGGATATTATGATGACTTCACCAATTTATTACAAACTTCCTTTATTCACCAATGCCATCAGGAAAGAAATCTTCCTGACCTCATATGTTTCCACCATTTATTAGCTTCTGGGGCAACAAAGATGAATAAGGTAGATTTCTACAGTTTTACTTATAAATAATGTAGGGCTAAAGCAACTGGGTTTAAATGAAAAGGTAACTGGTCATCCAAAAGTTTGTATGTATTTGGAGAAGTGGAGTGATCAGCTAGAGCTTTTGAACTCTTTGGCATCTCCACTTAGTGCCACAGCAATCCTAGGGAATAAAGGAAATTACTACCCTTTTTAGTCTTGCAAATAGTCCTTTAAGTGCTTCTAAAATAACAAGTTTTACCTATGAGGGCACATGTTCGTGAAACATGAAGTCGGAAGAAAGACCAAGACCACATTCATGCCTTCCCTCGTTTTGTAGACATTTCCTCCTTGATTTATAATTGGGTTAAATCATCTCTTGCAAACGACTGACTCATTTATAGGACACCAGTCCACTGAGCACAGGCTTTCAGGGTTAAAAGCTAACATTGTTTCTCCCTTCTGGTTTAATCCTTCAAAGATTCTGCTCACAGATTTGAAAGTGGTTTTGGCAAAGGCAGCCAGTCCTCTTACTTCACCTCTTGCTTTTGTCAATTAGGATTGCTCTATCTTGGAGTTCTTTCCTCCCTTGGTTCTATGACTTCTCTGGATTCTTCTTTGCCTCTCTGTGACTTCCTTTTCAGTCTCTCTGGTGTATTCTTTTTTTCCTCCCACTTGCCTCCTGGGAATTGTCTAGATTCCTCTTTTCATGTTAAAATCCATATTAGTTTTCTATTGTTCCCATAACAAAATTCCACAGACTTAGTGGCTTCAACAGCCTAAGTGTATTATTTTTTAGTTTTCTGAGTTAAAAGGCTAAGGTCAAGGTGTCAGCAGGACTGTGTGAGAAGAGGACCTGTTTCTATGCTTGTTCAGTTTTTGACAGAATTCAGTTCCTTGTTGTTGCAGGACTTACTGAGATCTTTGCTTCCTTGCTGGCTATCAGCTGAGATCCCTACCCAGCTTCTATTAAACACCTTGGCTCGTGACAACTATCCCCTCATCTTCAGAGCCAGAAAGAAACTGTTGAATCCCACCCACACTTCTTATCTCTTCTCTTTGCACGTCATCTCTTTCTGACCATAGCTGGGGAGCTAGCAATGTTTCCATTCTTCTAAGAACTCACACTACTAGATTGGGCCCATTTCAATAATCCAGAATACTCTCCCCATTTTAAGGTTCATAGTCAGCAAAGTCCCTTGGGCATGTAAGGTATGTATTCCCAGTTTATGGAGATTAAGGCATAGACATCTTTGGAGAGCTATTTATTCTGCCTTCCACAAAGTCTCAAATCTTTTATTAGAGTCTATACATTATACCTTCTTCCTGCTTTCATGTCAAACCTCTACTGTGTGTATCAAAGTCTGCTACTTCAACCACCAACATCAGGCATCACCGTGACGTTCTTGCTTTGTTACGTCTCTCCAATTCTCCCCAAATGTGATCAAAATTTTTCTCGGCTAGAAAACTTTCAGTGGCTTCCACTGCCCATGGGATAAAGTTCAAAGCCCTTATTAATGCCTAAAGATTCTGACCTGGGTGTTTTTTCCTGGTCTTTCCTGGCTCTCCCACACTCCACAAAGTCCATGGCTTTTATCTGGTTTGTGTCAGCTCATACTGCCTTGATTTACATTTTCCTTTCCATCTGGGACCTAAGTCTTCTTTCACTGTTCATTGGGTGTCTTCCAAATTGAAGCGCTCTCTGAGCAGACTTTTTCCTTCCCTTTGACTGCCATCTCCTTGCTAATGTAATGGTCTCCCATTGAACAGAGACTTCTGCCTCTGAGTGTCTTTTCACTCTATTGTTCTTATTTTTTTCTTTTTTTTGGTCTGTCTCTCACTGTTTATCTGTAAAGTATAGAGCATAAGGACCTGAACTTATTCAACTTCTATTTTCAGGAAGAATGCATGGAAAAAATTTGGTGCCCGATGTATATTTTTGAATAAATGAATAAATGAGTGAATGAATAAAAGCAATTTTCCCTTAAGAACTTTATATATATACTTTATAAAAATAAATCTAAAAGTATTTGATTATAGTTTACAATTTATTAAACACTTATACCCATTACATACCTGATCTGTACATGACAATTGGGTTATTATATTTATGAACTATAGGTAAAACAACATATTGAACTGTATTTTCTCCCAAATGCCTGACACTGAGTTTGTACATAGAAGGCGCTCAATAAATGGCTGTGAATTGCTTCTCTACCTTGCTTCTCTGACTGGACACACTAGTGGAAGGGGCTGGAACCGTGAAACTCTGCAGCTCCTGCATCCTTATCATCCTGAGGATCAAGTTGGCTGAGTCTAGGGGCCAAGTTCTTGGAACATGGAAAGGCCTAGCTTTTCATGGATTTCCTGGATTCCAGTCCTACCTCAGGCACCAGTTGGCTTTGCATAGGACTTTAGTAATCACATTTCATTTTTCTAAAAATGTTTTACTATTTGTAAAACACAAGTTTTAATGATATGATTTTAAAACTCCCTCATTTTTTTTTGCCCTCTAGTAAGAATTCATTGATCATAACTAGGTGGCTGGCATTGGGTGTGGGGCTGCCCTGAAGGAATAGTCTAGCTCATGTGCCAGTGTGGCTTTGTAGAAAAAGAGGGGGTTTGATAACAATAATAGGTTTGCCACACAGACTAAAGCATGCAGTGAATGCTTGTATTCATTCTTGGTTTTTATTCTTACACTTTACCACCTACATGAGGAAGCAAGATACTTAGCTTTTAGGGCTCCCTTCATACACAGGTGTGCATGCAGTCTTGAGTTTGGAGGGTTGTGATGTGTATTCCCAGGGGGGGTGAGGGATGTCAGCTGTGAGTCCAGGGAGTGCGTGTCCAACTGAGTGGGCTGGGCTTCCTACGAGAGACCAGTAGGGCTGGTGTTGACTCAGTGATGACTCAGGGCTCTGGAAATAGCCCCAGGAGATCAAGGATCAGGCAGGCCACCTCTCCTCTTCCCCTACATTTGAAAGGATGTGGCCAAAATAGATTTCAGAAGCTAAAAAAAAAAACCCCAAACCAAAAAACACAAACTTTCTTACTGGCAGCAACAAAAGGGAATAGAATATCTACCATGGTTTAGAATGCAAAGACAAAACATTGAAGCTCTGTCCTCACTGAATGACATAGACAAACTGAGATCTTTATCACCTCCATTCTCATAATATTATTTTTGTTGTTCATTGTGCTGGATGGAGCAGCCAGCCAGACTAGTCCAGCTGGGTTGAGAGGAGGGCGGCTGCCAGAAAATTTTGAGTGGCTGAAACCATGCATGATGGATATTCGTAATAAATCCAACTCCTGAAATCAAGTTCTCCATGAACACAGCACCTTTTTGAAAGGATGATACTCAGGCAATCTTAAAAGGATCTCGCCTTTGGGGAAAGAAGTGAGGTAGAGAGAGTAAAATGAAAAAGGCTGCTTACTTGGCAGCTTGAGAGCATACACAAGTGGAGAGGAGGAAGTCATTCTTATTAGCAGTCCCAGTTTTTCTTATCATTTTAATTCAGCAAAGGAAACTTGATGAATGAGTCTCTTCTGTTGCTGGTGTCAGAACGGAAACAGAAAAAGAGAAAGACTCAGTGTTGATAATATTGCCTGTCAGAGGGAAGCAAAACCAGCATTTCGATCCAGTATGTGCCTTTTGTGTTTTAAATACTCTGTCCCAGGGTTCTCTTATTGGAACAGATAATTGGGACCGGACTGGATCCCTGAGATCTATGTTGCAAAGCCTCATCAATTCTATGGTGGTATCCTGGAGAGGGAAAAGAGTAAAAGACTCGATAAACAAAGGGGTCTGATTTAACGATACTGTTATGGTGCGTATCACATTTTCTCTGGCCAACCTTCTTTTTGACATAGATACTTTTGATTCCTAGGGAACATATAAAGTCCTCATTCACTTAAGGGTTTGGGTGTATTTGTAATTAAGTAGTATTGAAAAGTATTATTGGGGAGTCACTGTTCTTCTCCAAGCCAAATGAAGTTTTAGAGATAAGACTAGTTTTGCCTATTCAATGAGTCCTTTACTCCCTTACTCTGCTCTGTAGGCAGGAATTGAAGCCCATCTACCAACTGAAAAAAAGGTGTTACTCACCTAACCCAAAGCACTGAGGTTACTTATGTTTCCAACAGCAGTTAAAAGCCTAAAGGGAAGCAGAGAACAATGATGATTGCATTTCTCTCTGCTTGGGCTGGAGATAATGAGCCTCTCCCGCTGCCCTCGCACATGCATAATGCCGATGGACGTCAACCAGAGCCTCATGGTGTGCAAAAGCCCTTAGATCACATGAATCATCTTGAAAATAATAAGGACAAAGGGACACCCTTTTTTTAAACTTGGCAAAGAGAGCCTCTGTGGTTCCAAGCCTCTCTAGATGGTCCCAATTAAGAAGAAATAATTATCATAGAGTAGACAGGCTGCCACTGTTTCAAGGTGAGCTTTTCATGAAGAAAGGATAGAGCAGTTCCCGAGACCGTTATAGGTTTCCAAAGTCACTTCTCCTGGGACACACGACTAGCAAGTGTAGCAGTCCTCTCAGACACTGATCAAAACCTATAACTTCTATATATTGGAAGGGAAATGAACAAAGTTAAAACAAGAAAGGAAAAAGAAAAATTCTTTCTCGATTGCAGGAGGCGAACTGCTTCTTTTGGAAAATTTTTAACTCCTTTGGGCTTTTTGTTCCCTCTTCTGTAATGAGGGTTTCGGTCTAGATCAGTGTTGGCCAAACTTAGCTCGTCATTGATATAACTTGGGGAACTTCTTAAAAAAAGAAAAAGAACAGGTTTATAGTTTCTTCTCAGAGTAGGTCTGGGGTAAATTCTGTAATCTGCATTTTAAACAAGTTATCTGGATAATTAGGCGGGTTTGGAAAATATTTGTGGATGGTTTTTGTTGTTCTGAATACTGGAATTCTTTCTTCTTTTAATATTCTTTATGCATTAGAATATACACTGGTCTAATCTAGTTAATAACTACACGTATGAGGAGAGACCATACTCTGAAATAAAGTCTAGTTATTGGCTCCAGTGGGCATCAGGAGGACAAATTTCAGAGGTTGGGGACAGTCTAATGTGGCCAACAGGACATAGTATTAAATGTTAGACAGCAGACACCGCTTCTAGCAAGGTGACGGAGCTTCCCAGAGACTTACGTGGAGAAGGAGATGCTGGTCATTCGCGGTCAGGTATATCAGTAGATATTTCACAGAGATCTTACCACACCTTGTACTAAACCCCGTCTCTATGTCATTGCTTCAGACAAAAGCTTAGACTTTTCCTTGATTCCTCTCAGGCTCTTACATCTGAGCATGACCAGACCTCCACAGCGGTGTGTTTTTACCCTGCTTCTGACATACATCCTGAATATTACTGCTTCTCACCATGTTCAGCACAACAACCCTAATGGAAGGCCCACCATTTCTTGCATGAACTACACAATAGTCTCTTGATTTGTCTCCTTGCCACGAATCTTGCTTCCTTGACATTGTATGGAAAGGAACCAGTATGATCTTAACAAACATAAATCAGGTTATTTTGCTTTTCTACTTAAAGATCTTGACATAAATTTCTCTCTTGGGTGCGGGTTATAGATAGTTTATTTTAGCAATGGAAGTCAATTTGAGAAAGCATAAGTGATCTATAAATGGCCACTCAGTGACTAAGTGACACCAGGAGTGTCCCTTAATCCAGAAAGACAACACTTCTCTCAAGTCTTCTTCTCTGTTGCCTTTCCTGATTCATAATTAACCGAAACTTCTGCACATATGAAATCTTCATCTTTTTTACTCGCATCAAGTGATTCTCACTGCTTTCCATAGTGCAGTTGATGTTCTGCAGTTTGTTGTTAGGAGAATTTTCAGCTTGCTCCATCAAGTATTTATGGTGACTTTCTTTTTCCTAAAGTCCCTCTTCTCCACTAAACATTGTATTAAATGATTCTCTGTTGAAAGTCCGTCAAGTGGAGTGCTGGGGAAAGGCGTAATGGAAAGAAGACCCGCATGTCTGAAGGCACAGGCCTGTGTGAGTCAGCTGACACCTTCAGGCAGTGCAGGTCATTTGCTGACCTCCGACTGGAGCGAAGAGTGCTCTTGGAGGGAGAGAGGGAGGCGAGGTTTGAGATATGGACAGCTGCCAGGTCATGAAAGGCCTTGCAAGCTATATTGAGTTTATATTGTTAAATATATGGAGAACCATGGAATATAAACCAGGAAAGTAGGATGATAACATCTGAAGTGTGGAAAGACCTCTATGGGGTCAATGTAGTGGGAAGGATGGTGGGTGAGGGTGTGAGGAAAGACAAGAGATAGAAAGTGAATTGATAAGACATAGGGAGGAATTTGAAAGTTAAGAATTATTATTGACTCTACCTTCAATTTATAACCAGTTCTTACTTACCATGTGCACTGTTACCATTTTGGGCCAGGCATCATCACTGCCCTCCTGGGTAAGTGAAGAACTTACTGTCAACACAGTAACCAGAACGACACTTTTAGAACATAAATTATATTATGTTGCTTTGCTCCTCAAAACTCTCCAATAGTTTTCTATCTCACTAAGAATCAAAGTCAAGGTCATTGTAATGATTACAAGGCGTACACAAAATAATTTCTAGCTATGTCTGTAATCTCATCTGATGACTTCCCCCTACTTCTCTACTTCATCCATATGAAACTCCTTGGTGTTCTTTCAAGATACTAGGCTTGTACCTTCCTCAGGCCTTTGCAATGGCTGTTCCCTTTGCCTGGAATGCTCTTCCCACCGATATCCACACAGATAATTCTCTGCTCTCCTTTAACTTTGCTCAAATATCACCTTTCTAAAAGAGCATACCAATACCCCTCTTTTAAGATTGTAACTTGCTGCAACTTCTGACCCTGGACACCTAGATTCCCATTAAGTTTCTCCATTATTTCCCCTAACACTTACCATGTTGCAACATACCATTGGATTTACTGAACTGTTACTTTATTAATAATTTATTTCTATACCTTGGTAATATAAGTCCCTGGGGATCTTGTTCACTTTTCTCACTGATATGTTCCAAGAACTTTGTGGGGAGTGTGGGCTTGAGAAAAACTGTAGGACTAGTTTGTGGAAGAAAATGTTCAGATTGAGATTCTTCTATCTATAGATTTATTTTTCTTCTACAAATTAGGCAATGATAGTCAAGGTTTCATTTCATTATCTAGTCACCTGGATTCAGCTTTATAAATTCTATGAAATATCTCAATTGTAGGCAGGGAAACTGCTTCTTTTGGAAATTCCTTAAGTTGAGGAGGGAGGGCATCGTTTGAGAGCCAGAACTTAGGAGTGAGAGGAGGGGAAGGAGGAAGAACAGGAGGAGGGGCAGTGAGATGGGGAGAGGAAAGAAGTAAGTCTTTCCAAAGGGGAAGCTACTTATTCAAATGGTTACCCAGTGGTCAAAGATAGCAGCTAGTACCCTATCATGATTCAATTCCCAGTCATGTTCTATTTGGCTTTCACAAGCTAACATTTTAAAATAACCTGGATATTTCTTCTGTACATCTGGATTTCTGGTTTCTCTTGAAGAATTGGAACTGTTTTATAGGACTTCTCTTGTGTGCTTGTTTGGCCCTGGTTGCTTGGAGCTGAGGAGCTTATTTTCCACGTGGACGGGTGCCCCGATCCCCACTACACCCCATGACTGAAGGCAGGTACCAGCCACTGCACACTGTTATACTTGCCTCTGAGCGGAGAGATGTTTTCTGCCAGTGTCTCCATCGACAGTTAGACAATGTGTGCTAGACTAACCGTGTGTTTCAAGAAAAAAAAGGAGAAAAAATGTATTTCTGTGTGGAAGCTTAGAGTATTTCTACATTTTCAATAACCAAATAGTCTCTTTCAGAAACTCAACACAAGAGGCCTATGGTAAAACACACCATAATGGGAATTATAAATATTGTGTGCAAAAATACAAATGAAAACCATGTGAGATGAAAAGTTTAATGATTTGAAAAAAGGAGGTGAAGACTAAAATTTTAATAAAGGTTACATTTTAAAGTGAGTGAAGTAAATGAATCAGCTACATTAACTAGTCCGTTTCACTTCCCTGTGTTACCTTTCTAGCCCCTGACATATGAGTTCGTTACTAATCTTTGCTGTTGGAGATTTACTAATTTCCAGGATGTTAAATCAGATGTTTAGTTCGCAGAGTGTAGGACAGGGAAGAAACTTTGCTTTTTTACAGTAATGCTTTTTTCTTCCCAAACTTTCCCACTGATCAGTGTTATGGGTTGAATTTCACCCCCCAACACATGTTAAAGGGCCTGTAAATGTGACCTTATTTGAAAATAGGGTCTTTGCAGAGATAAGGACAAACACTTCGTTAAGACGAAGTCGAGTTTGACTAAGGTGGATCCTATTCTGATACTCTGGTTCAATACGACTGAAGTCTTGTACAAAAAGGGGAAGAGACACCGGCAAACACGTGAGGAGAATGCTGCGTGGTGAGACCAGGCGAGACCTCCGTGTGAAGGAGGAGGCAGAGAGCGCAGTAATGAGTGTACGCGCCCAGGTGCACCAAGACTTGCCAGCAGCCACCTGAAGCTAGGTGAGCAGCGCGAAACGGATTTTTTTTCAGAGTCTCCAGGAGGGACAAACCCTGCCGACTCCTTGATTTCTCACTTATGACCTCCACAACTGTGAGAGAATACATTTCTGTTGTCTCAAGCCTCTGAGTTTGTGGCAATTTGCTGTGGCAGCCCTACGAATATTTCCATGGCTGGTCTTGACTCAAATCATCCTATTTATTCTTCTGAGTTTTCAAAGTCCATGACATCAATTTATAGCTACAGGTATCGTGCCTCCCTATCAGATCAATCATTTTATTTTTTCTCAGAGAAACTTAGGAAGTTACTTTTCCTAGCCATGCAAAGCATGTGGCTCACAGCCATTAATTTGTGTCTCATGCCCCAGGCGAATCGGGGAGCCTTCTCCACCAAGGGCGTACTTACACGTTATATGCTATTTGCTAATTTGAAAGGCAGTTCACACTTGTCTTTTATCAACATACCATGATAAAAGGAGCCTCTAAATTGCTTGCTGACCTTTGCAAGCAGTTTTTTTCCCCTACCACTGAAATAAGCATGCTCCCTCCATATAAAATTGCTGCGTAGGCTCTGATGGTGTCACCATTGCGCTCCCTTGGAGAAGATAACACGATGGATTGAATCATCTGAAGGACATCAACTGGGGTTGTTTTCTCGGTGACAGTTTGGGCGTCAATTCTGTGCCACATTCTTAGATGCTGACGAACTCAGTAAACAGGGGTGTTTTCTCTACCTAAAAGGAAAAAAGACATGTCTTGAAAAATGCAATTTTCTTTTTTGTTTCACATCACACATCTATTCAGGAGTGATCAAGAAGATAATTTTACTGAGGACTTAACTTACACTGTCTTTGATTTAACTTTTTAAAATGCAGACTCATTGACAGAGAGCTGAGACCGGATAAGAGGCCTCATAATCCATTAGCCAGGCTTCGCTCACCCCCATGGTGTCATGTAATGTTTTTGTTAAATTATTTTGTTATGCTTATGTAAGCTTAAAATGATTAAAGATGCCTTAAAAGTTTCATGCCTTGCTTTACTTTTTTTGTGTACAAATTATTAAAAGTGTCCTAGACTGGACTCCTTTGAAGTGCATGCACACAGCAACTGAGGGAGGGGCTGCTGCACCAGGTGGGGAAAACTTTCCGGGCAAATCCTTTAGAAGCTGAAATAGCTTCTGAACAAAGATGCAGATCACGATGCATGAGACGTGAATGGTTTTTGTTGTACTGTTCGAATCCTAGCTGTTCATATGGCGTTAGTAAAGGGAAGTTTTTTCCCCTACCCCTGAGTATTCAGGACCAAGTGCATACATTTTTCTTTATTTTTTTCTTTATTTGTGCTTCAATACACTGTGCTCTTTGGTCAATGTATGCCCCACATTTATTTATACATTTAATTGAGTTAACTAATACTTTCAATAATGTAATAAGCATCGGTGAGCCTGCCGTACAAAATAGAAGCTAAAATCTTGAAAATGATCTGTCTCTAACTGTATGTTTTACCCGTTTCATTCGATCCTGCCACCCCCGCTTTCTGACTGTGTTCATTTTCTTGCTGTAGCTTTTATTGCCTCTATAACCATTCCTAAAGCAGTATGTCTATTTTAGTTAATTTTAGCTTTTAGAAGAGGGTATAATGCTTCCTGTAATTCTTTGAGATTCAGAATTTCACTTCATATGTAACTGGGGTTCATTTAGTGTGTTGCATGACACTGTTGTTAATTCATCTCACGGCAATGTGATGTTCTATCATGTAAAGATAGCATATTGTGCTTATCTAGTTTCCAGTGGGCCATTGGGTTATTTCTAGGCTTTTGCTGTTGTGGACAGTATGCTATGAATATCCTCTGTTATACCTCTGTAAAGGGTCCCCTTGTGTATGAAGTAGGAGTTAAATGCTAAGCCTTCAAATACATAATGTACAATTTTAAACTATAAAGGCAAACTCTTTTCCAAAGTGATTGTGCTCATTTCTACTCCTACCAGCAAACTATTACAGATCCCGTGGGTTGTCTTGAACACTTGGGGTAGTCACACATTTTAATTTTTGTGAATTGAAAGGATGTAGAATGTTATCTTGTTACAGTCTTATTTTCATGCCTTTCATGTAGTGAACAGCTCTTCATATATTTATGGGTCATATGTGTTTCCTATTCTGTGAAGGATTCTAACATATCTTTTGCCAATTATTCTACAATTTTATTTGTTGTTGATACTAATATGTATTGTATTATAGATTCTTGATATTAATCTTTTGTCCATTGTGTGTATTGTAAGTATATTGTGCAGATATGTGACCTGTACTTTCACTTTCTTAAAAAAACTTAAGGTATTTTTTTCTGAACACAATAATTAATTTTAATGTAGCACAATTAGCAATTTTTACAGAAAACATTATTAGAAATATTTTCATATCCCAACCACTAAAAATTGTAACTTATATTTTCTACTAAGAGTTTGAAGTTTCATCTTTGATATTTAAGTCCCAATTTACATGGAATAGGCTTGGGCGTTATTATGTGAGATGGAGATCCAATTGCATCTTTTTCCACATCGATAATTGCTTTTCCCCTGCTTTACTTACTGACCAATCTCTGCTTTCCTCAGTGACCTTACGTAATGTATCTCTCATGCCAAAGATCCATTCATAATGTTCATATTATCTGTCCGTGCTGACTACAGTCCCACAATGAACCCTGACAAGTGGTCAGAGTGACCTTTCCCCCTTGCTCTTCCTCAGAATTGTCCCAGTTAACTTGACCTTTGTTTCTCATACAGCTTTAGAGTACTCTTCGTAAAGTTCCATAAGTTGGGAAGTTGTTTGAAATGTTAATCTTTTGAAATTATTTTTAGGAATTTCTGTTTGTGTATTTATTATTGTTTCCCTCTATTTTGTTTTTCTTTTAATATAGACCATCTGACTTTTTAGCGTGAATACTTAGCTCATTAATTTTGATGCTTTTCATATATTTTATTATGTACTGTTTCCCATTATCTTGTAAAAATGCCCATTATTTCTTTTTACCTGTCAATGACTTAGCAGGATTAAAAAATTTTATTAGAGTAGTTTTTGTTTATTTCTTCTGATGATCCCTGACAGATAAACACTCTAAATTAAATTTCATGGCCTGTAAAATTAAGATCTTAATAATAAGCACCTTGTCACTTTGTTTTGAGGATTAAATGATTTAAAGCATGTAAATCATTTAACACAGTGCCTGGCATGTACATATGTATCAAAAATATTAGCTGGGATTACTTCTTACTATGTATTTATGATTCATAATATTTGCCCAAAGTTGCAGAATTGGGGCCTTGTAGAGACACTCTCAGCATTCTTAAAGACAACATCCTGGGTAGATTTTACATGAGGAAGTATTTTGTATTTCATTCAACATTAATGGCAAACAAAAATTTGGAAAATGCTACTACATGGACATATTATATTTTCTTCCATCTTAATATGCCTTTCCATATTTAAAAATAATATTTTGCTCTGAGTAACACAAGAGATCTAAATTCAACAACTATACTCAAAAGAAAGTAAAATCATACAACACCCCACTTTAAATGAACAAAGTATTGCAAACAATGTACATTTGTACATTCGTCTTAATTGAATAGCTGCAATCCATACTCAGTGAGCAGAAAATCATAGAACACAGTGCTGGTACGAATTTAACCCAAATTTACTTGCATAGGTTTAAATTGCAGTATTTCTATAATAAACCAGAAAGGCTACCCTTTCACTCTTGGAGATTGTTAATTAGTATCCTCCCCCTAGTGTGAAAATGCTCTTGCTATAACAAGACTTCATTCTGAACCAAATGCAAATGTCTTAGCATAAAAACAATGCATTTGCTTTGTGAGTTTAGTTTTCCCTATTTGGGCTCTAACAATAATTTGAAAAAACATAATTTGTATTTCTATAGTGCCTTATGATATTCAAACCCTCTTCCTATCCAAAATCGCATTTGATTACTCCTTCAGTTTCATTAGTAGTTATTGGTCTATTCAGGCTTTCTGCTTCTTCTTGATTCAGTTTTGGAAGATTGTTTCTAGAAATTTGTCCATTTTTTCCAGGTTGTGCAATTTCTTGCATATAGTTGTTCATAGTAATTTCTTACAATCCTTCGTATTTCTGTGGTATTGACCACCAGCTTACACCATACACCAGAATAAACTCAAAATGGATAAAAGACTTAAATATAAGTTGTGGCACCATAAAAGTCCTAGAGGAAAACATAGGCAGGAAAATTTTAGATATCTCACGTAGAAATATTTTTGCTGATATGTCTTGTAGGGCAAGAGAAATAAAGGAAAAAATAAATGAATGGGACTACATAAAACTAAAAAGCTTCTGCATGGCTAAAGGAACCATCATCAAAATGAGACAGGAATTGACTGCATGGAAGAACATATTTGCCAATGATACGTTGGACAAAGGTTTGATCTCCAAAATATATAAAGAGCTCATACAACTCAACATCAGGAAGTCAAACAGTCCAATTAAAACGTGGGCAAAGGACCTGAATAGATACTTTTTCAAGGTGGACATACAGAGGGCCCATAGACATATGAGAAGATGCTCAACATCACTAGCCATCAGAGGGATGCAAGTCAAAACCATGAGATATCATCTGACACCTGTCAGAATGTCCATCATTAATAAATCAACAAACAACAAGTGCTGGTGAGGATGTGGAGAAAAGGGAACCCTAGTACACTATTGGTGGGAATGCAGACTAGTGCAGCCACTGTGGAAAACAGTATGGAATTGCCTCAAAAAACTAATAATGGAACTGCCTTTTGACCCAGTGATTCCACTGCTGGGAATATACCCTAAGAATCCAGAACCATCAATTCAGAAGAACCTATGTATCCCAATGTTCATAGCAGTGTTATTTGCAATAGCTAAGTGCTAGAAACAGCCTATGTGCCCATCAGTACATGAGTGGATATAAAATTGTGGTACATTTACACAATGGAATACTATGCAGCAGAAAGAAAGAAGGAACTCCTACCTTTTAAGACAGCATGGATGGAACTGGAGAGTATTATGCTATAAGCTAGTTGAAATAAGCTAGTCAGTGAAAGACAAATACCATATGACCTCACTTATAAGAGGAAACTAATGAGCAAAATTAATTAACAAAATAGAACCACAGGTATGGAAACGTTGAACAGGCTGATAGTGACCACAAAGGAGGGGGTAGGGACAGGGATAATTGTGGAAAGAAGGGGAAAGGACTAGAGAAAGAACATGTTTGAATGACACATGGACTTGGACAATAGTGTGGAAATTGACTGTGGGAGCAGGGGATGTGATGGGTGGGGGAGGGCAAAGGGGGGAAAATAGAATAACAAAAAGGAAAAAGAAAAATGCAAAAATATTAATGATTCCTTAACACTGTTTGGTGAAATAAAAAACTCCAACAAAATCTCATTTGATCCTCATAATTTTTGGTGAGGTTAATATAGCAATGTTCTGTTACCCATTTTAAACAAACTGAAGCCCAGAGTAGTAACATGATTTAATTCAAGATTGGAGAGAGTCTTTAAGTAGCAGAATCAAGAGGAAAGTCAAGATTCCCTAACTTCTAGTCAGTGCCCTTTTTAGTAACTCCTATTCCCAAGTGTACTGCCCACTCCTACATACAGTTTAATCTTATATGAACCAAGGTGACTTATACCTGTCCCGGGACTGTGTTCTTAGAGAGCAGGAGCCTATTAGAGGACAAATGCACGTATCTTCAACAAGAACACACCATGTCTTGTTCATTTGCCATAAGTGCTATGAATTATTGAGAAATGATAATGTCCTGTTTAAAAATATGACTCTATTTAACTCTCACATAACACTTGGACAAAAAAGTTTGACTCCTTGGTATTAAGTAACTTGTTACAGTCTATGAATATTGGAGCCAGGAGTCAGAAGGCATCCCTGGTCAGTCCAATTCCAAAGCCATGCTTTAATCATTGTATTACTCTGTAGCAAGAGAATAAAATGTAAAGAAATGAATACAGAGAATTTGGTAGTGGTGATATTTTCATACACTCTAAAGAAAAAAAATTTTTTTGAACACAAAACATTGTTTTGTTTTGGTCTGAGAATAAAGATGATTCTATCCTAAGCATTTTGATCAGTGTTTTACAGATATTATTTCTAATTTCTGTATAATTACCATATGGGATGTATTATTATCATTATTTCCTTTTTGAAGATGGAATAAATACTAAGCATGTGAAATATGGTAGACATGCTCCAGGGTAACTTGTAAGTAGTTGAAATGGGTTTTGAACTCAGTTCCACTTGCTATTAAATCCCATGACTTTACATTTATTCATATGTCTCAATTTATTGTGAAAAGAAACAATTATAGCATTAAAAAAAAACCACAAACATTGAACCAGAAATGGGTTGTATGGTTAGTCAAAGTATTTGGCAAATTTCCCGACGTCTTGGAGTAGCGAGTCAATTAGGAATCCTACTCTATTCTCACTATCCATTATTCTACCAAGTGAACCACTTCAATGTGCTTCCAGTTTTCTCACCTACAAAGCAGTCATTGATCCATGGTTTATCTAGTGATTATCACAGATCATCTGGGTACTACTTCAAACTATTCACAAGAAGATTAAAAAAAATCACATAGTCTTCATATCAGAAATATCCAAGTAAACAGTGTGATTAAAAGAAGTAACTGTGGAATAAAGAATTTAAGAAACTATATAATAGTTTTAAAACATGACCCCCAAATTTTTGCCATTGCTCCACTTAGTGGAGATCTATGTCCCATTCTCTTGAACTTGAGTGGGCTTGTAAATGCTTTGACCAATGAAGTATGCTAGGAAGGATGCTATGTGGTTTCTGGGGTGAGGTCATAAAAGGCTATGAAGCTTCTACCTGGTTCTAATGGAACACTCTGGAAATTCCATTCCTCTTTGAGCAGAGTCAGTGTGCCATGAGAAGCCTAAGTTAGAGGAAGAGGTGATATGCAGGTGTTCTAGTTGATAGTACAAGCTGAGCTAAACCTTCAAATCATTCCAGTCTAGGGCCCAATGCAAATAAATAAGTCAGCCTGGAAATGAGTCTTTCAGTCCCAGTTATTAGAACTCCTAGCGGTTTGACTCATCCTCAGCTGTTCAAGTCTTCCCAGCGGAGGCCCCGACTATCTTGGAGAAGACACAAGCCGTCGCTACTATGCTCTAAGTTACTGATCAACAGAATCTGTGAGCATAATGAAATTATTATTTTATTTCACTAAGTTTTGGGAAGGATTTTAATGTAGAAATAGCAAATGCAAAAGAATATGGTATCAGAAGTGTGATGCTGCTGTAACAAAAACCGAAAACACGTCTTTAAGATTGGTGATGGTGGAAAGCTGGAAGTCCAGATGTGCTGTAACAGAAGTTGTCATTAATGTATTTGGTATCACTCATAAATTTTACACATCTAGCATCACCACTAAAGAACATAATTTTTGTAGAGGCTAAAAGTTGTTGGAAGGGTTGATGTCCACTGAGTTTTCTACCCTTGGCTTACAGGTAGCTATTTTCTCCCTGTGTCTTCATATGTCTTCCTACTGTGCTTGTCCATGTCCTAATCTCTTCTTACAAGGACATCAGTCATTGGATTAGGGTGTACCCCAACTACCTCTTTAATCTTAACTACCTCTTTAAAGACCTTATGTCCAAATACAGTCACATTCTGAGGTGCTGGGAGTTAGGCTATTAGGACTTCAGCAAATGAATTTTGAGGAAAAACAATTCAGCTCATAAGACACACTCTCATTTCTCTCTCTCTCTCTCTCTCTCTCTCTCTCTCTCTCTCTCTCCCTCCCTCCCTCTCTCCCTCTCTCTCTCTCCCTCTCTCTCTCTCCCTCCTTCCCTCCCTCTCCAACCAGCAGAGGATTAAGCAATTTAAATTTTGACTTTAGCTTCATAAATACATTTTGAAGTATCTCCTTTTGTGGTCTCTGAAACACTTTTTTTTTTTTAATTCTCTAGGAGTGATTTCGACTCTTTGCTGAGAGTATCATCCTAAAAGAGCACATAGTATCTGTTTAATGATGCTCCTAGTTTTACCCTTGAGGAAGGAAACAGGAAAAAAAAACCCCAGCTAATATTCTTTCTATCTGTTACAGCTGGATATTGGACACTGAGATACCATCCTATTAAAGAGGGTCTGTAAATTTTTTGTTGTTTGGATCACAGGGGCATGAGATATGGTCACCAGGCACCCTAATTTATATATCCCAACATTCTGAAGCTCATCAAGTTCAGAATATTCTTGGTGAAAAGAATGCGGAGCTTTCATAGAAAATATTTGTGCTGTGTGTTCTATTTAATTGTGAGAGAAGAAATGCAGAATAGTCACAGAAAAAAATCGAAGAAGATAAAAAACTGTTCATTAAGGCATCTTTTCCTTCTACCTTAGACCTAATAAAAGAGAAAGAATAAGAGAAAGAAAAAGTGTTTTCTCTGCTAGAGGAAAATGCATATAGACTGTGAATATGAACAGTTTGGATGATAATGCAGTATGCTAGATATCAAAGCTCTTTTTTGTATTAATTGAGAATATTTCAGAACCTCGTAAAGAAGTAGAATTATTTTGTGGAGTAAACCAGAGCTTCTTAAGTTTGGGGAATATGTCGTACTCTTTTATGGAACACCATTAAAAATAATATGCTGAGTGAAATAGGCCAGTCAGAGAAAGACAAATACCACATGATTTCACGTATATGTGGAATCTAATGAATAAACTAAACAAACAAACAAAACGTGATAAACCACATCAGTAACAAAGGCTAAAACAGACTTTAGCCAGAGAGGATAGAATGAAATTGGAATGGTTCATGCCCCATGACTCCAAGTCAGCCAGATCAAAGCCTGCAAGGTCGAACATTTTCTTTTGATCCCTGGACATTTTCTCAGACTGTGGGCTGTGTCTCCATCGCCCTTTAGGAGTAAATATTTTATGTATTCATGTAGGTAGACACAAACAGGCTTAGAGGGTGACGCTGGAATTCACAGTTAGCCTTCGGAGAACCACCGACGGAGGTCATTTTGTGGTTTCGCTCGTGGTGTTTTAAGGAATCCGCTCATGCGTTCTTTTCTTCTGTCTTCCCTTTGAGAAACAGATAAGTAAGCAAATAAGGCAGTAGACCTCACTCACGTCAGTTTGTTCTTTCGTTGTCTCATGAGCAGTGTACGTGGAAGGTAGCCAGGGCGCTTCGTTAGGGCTGGCTGAACTTTTCTCTAAACGTACAATACTTTCTTGCCAGAGGCCTTCTCTGATCCCCTACAATCACCTGAAGGTTTATCTGACCCCTTTCTTCTCTGTCTAGGCATTTTCTCTCCATCTAGCCTGTTATAACTTGCAATTATTTTTTCTGGTCTATGGTTTGACCTATTTACCCTTCTGCAGTAGAAACTTTATGAAGTCCATGAGGATGGCTTTCTTGTTCAGCTTTATAGTCATCTTTAACTTCAGCTGAAACGATTTTGTTGGATTGTAGTGTGACAGCTGTCATATCAGCATGCATTTAAAAAAACTTATCAAAATTGGTGGGTTTTCATGTAACCATTATAATATTGAAGATGGAAGAAAATAAGCAACATTTTCGACATTATGATTTATTATTTCAAGAAAAGTTAAAATGCAACTGAAACGCAAAGAAAGATTTGTGCAGTATATTGAGAAGGTGCTGTGACTGATCAAACAAATGTGTCAAAAGTGGTTTTCAAAGTTTTGTACTGGAGATTTCTTGCTGGGTGATGCTCCACAGTCAGGTAGACCAGTTGAAGTTGATAACAATCAAATCGAGACATTGAGAATAATCAACATTACACCATATGGGAGACAGCTGACATACTCAAAATATCCAAATCAAGCACTGAAAATCATTTGCATCAACTTGGTTATGTTAATTACTTTGATGTTTAGGTTCCACATAAGATGCAGGCTCCTTGACCATATTTCCACACGGTTTTCTACTTAAAAGAAATGAAAATGTTCCGTTTTTAAAACAAATTGTGATGGGTGATGCAAAGTGGATACTTTACAATAATGTAGAACAGAAGAGATCATGGCACAAGTGAAATGAGCCACCGCCAACCACACCTCTCATTTAATCATGTATTTTACTACAAATATTATATGTAGCATTTTTGTAATGTATGTACATTGCTGTACTCAATTTTCTAATATTTTGTTAGTCTTAAGGATGTTGGATTTTGTTCTATCAGTAAGTTACATGTAAATTACATTGGCTTTTTTAAAGTTTGTTTTTTAATTTTTGTTTGCATAGGTCTAGAGTACCCTTTGCTTGGGGCTAATTTAGTCTTGCAACCAGGGTGAGCGTTCCACAGACTCTACGACCTATGTCAGGGGTCCAACAGTGTTTATACATTTTGAATAGGTGGATGTGAACACTTTCTAGCCCTTTGTGAGCACTGCAAATTATTTTGTTTAAAGCACTCCAGCAGTTTTTTTCCCAGTCTCATGGAGTCTCTCTCTATGCACGTGTAGCTTTGTACTCAGCAACAGACTCAATGGCTTCTTTGGGTTTCTGGAAATCTCTGCACAATTTCCTCCTCCTTTTTGCCGCTATCCTGTGCATATTGAGTCCCCTCAGCCCGCCCCGGTGATGACCCATATTTCCCCTTCTGTGCGGGATGCCCAGGCTCTGTTTGTCCTGCAGCCCAGAAAGTGGCTTTAGGCAGAAAGCCAGGGTTACTGTAGGTTTCACTGCATTCATTTCCCTTCTCTAAGGAATCATGATTCCATGTTGGCTGTTCGTCAATGTCTAACAATATTAACTTTAACTTATTAAAATAATAAATAATTTAATTATAATGGCACATAAAAATAAAATATATGATAACAATAGCATATAAATAGACAGGAGAGTAAAAGAAGTTAGAGTGACTTTCATGTCTGTTGTTCCAGGGAATAAAGGAGAGATATTAATTACATTTGGACTTTAAGAGACGATGCATATTTTAATTTTAATAACACCAACCTACTTCTTAAATCATATTTTTTAATTGGGCCATTTAGAGCTCAGACTTCAGGCAGAGTGTAAGTGGAGAAGTCAACTCAGCAAGTAGTGGCGTTAGTCATATTGTTAAGCAGGAAAGTGAAATATATTGTATTTGTCTTTACGAATACAATATCAGGGCATCCATCCTTTGCAAAAAAGGATTATGATTTAGGAGATATAGGAAATAAATAAAATTCTTAAATTTGGTGATTTTTACTATTATCTTAAAACTCTCTTCTTAATGATATTCCTGGCAGATTACTCTACATTCAGCATTTGGACTCTATGAGTGGGCATTGATATTGAGGAAGAAAAACATAGGTGATATTTGCTTTCCTTAATCATAGTTGAATGTGGGTGAAATGAAAAAGACTCAGTAGTCCTGACCTGTTCATTGCATGACCATAGAAGGTTGGCACAATCCTCCTTCATTCAGTTTGGCTGTTTTGCTTGATATGTATGTCAGCCTATATTGTCCCTATTGAACTCAGCTGTGGAATAGGCACTGGAGTCAGGCTGCTCTCCTTCCATGATACGATGGTCTCTCAGAACAAACCAAAAAAAGAAATGTAGCTAACATTTCGTGGAAGGGTTCTATGAATCACTTAGTGTTAATTGCTTGTAACCATTACAGTCCTGGAAAGGAGGTATTACTATTATCAACCTTACAGTGAAAGAAGTTGAGGCTCACAAAGGTTGAATGAATTGCATAAGGGTATGCAACTCCATGCTGAAGATTTGAAAAGAAAATATTTCGCCCCTGCATTTTTGGGCTTCCAGAAAACTTTTTTGAGTACATAAGATCTAAGTTCTCAGGGCTGAGATAAGTGGTGGATGTCCCCAAGCATCTTGTCCAGATTACATAGATTCTAAAATCCTTTACATGATTGAGAGTTTAATATAAAAATAATTTATTTCATCAGCTGCCCAAGGGAACTTATGAATTGCCCTATATGCTTTACAGAATCACTATGGGAGTCAAGGAAGCTCATTTATATTAAAGTGCTCTGAAGGGCAAGGGCCACATGGATAGGGAAGAGTTGAGCGAGCAAGGTATTGCATATTATTGTATGGGCTTGGTATTTTTATGAAAAATCAGAGGGGCTGATTTGAGATCTCTTTGCCTTCCCTATGCATGTGTGTGAGTTCTGAGGGAGAGGTTGGCCCCTTGTTAGTTACTGGCTGTCATCCACTGTAGAGGCTGAGGTCAGCAGATATCACGGCCAAACTAAGTTGCTACTCCCTGAGTCATCTCGGCATTAGGAATGAGGCAGAGGTATGAAGATTGATTGTTTTGGATATTTAATTGGATACTTCTCGAGGGAAGGCTATAAAAAATTGTTCTAAATTACAAACGATAGCAAAAACAAGAATAACAAATACTTATTAAATTTTTAATATGTGACAATATGCTAAGGTATTTTTATGTACTTATTCCACTGTCTCTTGAAACAACTCTAAATGGTAGGCACTGTTATTATCCTTTTTCAGAAAGGCAGGTGAATGCAAAGAGCTAAATGTTTATGTCTCCCTAAAACTCATATGTTGAAATCCCAGCCCCCAACATGATGGTGTTAGGAGGTAGGGCCTTTGGGAGGTGAGTAGGTCAAGAGGGTAGAGCTCTCCTCAATGAGATTAATGCTCTTATAAAAGAGACCTCACAGGGGTCTTCTTTCCCCTTCCTTCTTGTGACTATAATTTAAAAGCATTAGCAGACCTTCCTGGGGCCCCACTGTGAGTGAGAGACAGAACCCAAATGTAGGTCTCTGACTCTACTTAATTATTAAAGGACATTTAGTCATAAGAGTTAATCAATCACATCAGGCAAATCCATATTGAGTGTTTACTATGTGGCAGGTCTTCTCTTGTCAGAAAGAGTTGTCTGTTGTGTGCCCCAAAGTAATTATAATAGAGGTGATTATAAGTAGAGTCTTAAGTGTTACATTAGAAATAACCCAGAGATATCTGTTTCCATCAGGGTCCAACCAGAGAAGTATTAATATTCATTGATTCATTGATTGTTGCATTCATTGATTCATTGTATGTATGTATGTATGTATGTATGTATGTATGAATCACAAGGAATTGGCTTACAGGATTGTCAGGACCGGCTAGGAAAATCCAAACTCTGTACGGTAGGCCAGCAGGAAACGGCTGGGTGGAACTCTCAGTAACACCTGTCCACAGGTGTTACTCCTTTCATAGGGAGCCCTGGCTCTGCTGAGCCCTATCGGTTGAATCAGGTCCACCTAGATTATCCTGCAGGGGTGTCCAACCCACGGCCTGTGGGCTGCATGCAGTCCGGGATGACTATGAATGCAACCCAACACAAAATCATAAATTTACTTAAAAACTTTTTTTTCGCTCATCAGTTTTTGTTAGTATTTGTGTATTTAATGTGTGGCCCAAGACAACTCTTCTTCTTCCAGTGGGTGGCCCAGGGACACCAAAAGGTTGAACACCCCTGATTCTGGGACAATTTAAGGTCGATTGATTATGGACTTTAATTGCATCTACAAAATGCCTTCACAACACCACCTAGAACAGCGTTTGATTGAATAATTCAGGACTATAGCCAAGCCAAACTGACACATATAACTGACCATCACAGCATCTAACTTGGAACAGGAGAGGGTAAAGCATCAAAAAATTTTGTGGAAAAACTTGTTTCTAAGATGATTCTTAAAGAATAAGTAGGAGTTAGTCAGAATCAGAATGGAGTACAGGAGTTCTGGATGGCAGAGGAAGGTACATACTTTCAAGATGACTGGATTGCAAACTTTGGAGAGAAGCAAGGGCCCATGGCTCTTTCTGCACCTCTGGTTAACGCCTGGTAGAGGGCATGAAATAGGATAGTATCTTCTTGGGAAACAAATAAATGGAGTTAAAAAACCCCCAACTCATTCAACCCAGAGGCTTCAAGGAATAGATGGCTTAGAACTGGGCTTTGGAGAAAAGAATTCAGAAGTGCAGAGATGCTTGGGTGGCATTTCAGAGAGCTCCCCTGGTGTTGATGCTGCTGGCTGTAGCTCCATCTCCGTGACAGGTGTGACACCAGCTGCTTCTTCACCTCCATCCCCTCTATAGCTTCCTGCTTATGTGCCTGTGCTTCTGGTTTCCGGGGCTATGCAGCTGTGACTGCTCCCATTAGCTGTGTCTCTTAACGCTGTCCTTAATACTGATGGCTGCCATGCATTGTCTGTATATTCTGGGCCCTGTCTTAGCATCCTAGAAGCTTACATAGATCTTTACAATGAGCCTGTAAAAAGGTGTTATCTCCCTTTTACAAATGTGAGCTTTGAGGCTCAGAGTCTTTAGGGATGTGTCCGTGTGTGTGTATGTGTGTGTTTACTGTGTCATTAGGAAACTGATATCAGAGTTTCTCCATTCTCTTACCCTTAGAAGCAGACCTCTACCAGTAAGACACGAATTTATCAAACCCAGTCATGTCATCGAGTGAACTTTGTGTAATTGAACTATTTTCATTTCACGTGTCAGCACACCTGTCTTAAAGCTTCCAGGCCCACCTATCAAATAGTAGGATTGTGGCCTTCGGTATGTATATAACCTATGTCTCTGGACCTCACCTCTCCTCCCCATTCTGTTAAAGGGGAGTAGTAATGCCATCTCTGTCTGTCTTACCAACCGGATGAGACAGGACCACAATTGCCAAAACCACCATGACTGTGGCTATTGCAACCCCTTGCCTCATAGCCATGAGCCAAAATTCCTGGAGCTTTCCATGAGCCAGCCACTCTGCAAGGTGCTTTTTATCACACACTGACCTTGGAGGTAAGCCTTGAATCCCCATTTCACAGGTGCTAAAACCAGAGAAATGGAATGAATCAGTTGCCTAAGGGCACCCAAGTTCTGAGCCAGGATTTAAAAGTGCTGTCAGGCCCCTCCCTGCCCCCCGCCCCCCAGCCTCGGTGCCTCCCCCAGGGGCCCAGTTTTCCCCGAGGGTGAACACCATGTGCTGATGCACCAATGCTCTTCTTTCTACGCCTCTGCCTCCTGTTTTCAAGAACCCAAATCCAGCTGCATGTCCTCAGAAGAAAAACACAGTCATTTGACCTGGTTTGGATGCCTGCATTTTAACCTGTGACCTCCAGTAGATAAAATGGCTGCTTGAATTTACGGGGAACAGCTTATCCTGGTGATTCAGAGAGAACACGGTGATATTTCTCAAGAAGATGAAAATTGGAACTTGCAAAGTTTATCAAGGATATTCTTCAAAGACTTCAGGACCCTTTTTTTCTTATGTGCTTTTCACAGTGGCTGGCAAAACAGGGGCAGTTTATCACTGGTGCTCTCGTTTTGAGAAGTACAGTCTGATTTGTGAGATAGCAGATACGATTTTTCAGTCTTTTCATCCAAGTACATTACACTGATACCCATGAATGCCAAAGGAATGGGTGAAAAAATATATATATAAGAACAAATCAGAGTTTCCTGAAAATGAAATTGGATCTATTTAAAGATTCTGTAGCAAAAGCAGCCACCTTATCAAGATGCAGGAAAAGAGTTGGAGTTTGAAAAGTAGAACGGAAAACTTTTTAAAGATTTCATCAAGTTTGACTAAGGTCCTTATTCTCCAGGGATAGTCATTATTAACTCAAAATTTATTCAGCTCTAACTAGACAGTTTTTTTTTCCAATCAGTTTCTTCAGTTTAAACTGTAGAAAGATCACTTGGTAAAATCTCTCTGATTATTAAAAATATGCATATACTTTGATCTAGTTTCTTCTGGCATTTTATCTTACTGACATAGGTGCATGTGTGTTTGAGAATTTAGATACAGGAATATCCAGTGTAACATCATCTATAATAAAAAAATGTTGAGGAACAACCCAAATCTTTATCAACAAAGATTTAATAGTGTACCTTCAACACATATAAAAAAACAGACAGAATTTCAGAGAGGAATTGACTATTCAAAAAATATTTTAAAAAATTTTAACACATACATTGAAAAAAATCTAAAAAATAATATTATAGAAAAAGAAGTTACAAAAGATATGTAGAGTATGATACCATTTTTGTAGAGTTTAGAAATCAGTTATTCTTCTCCAAGAAGTTATTCCTATCCACAAATATATTTAGCATAACTTTTTTAAAATATGAAGAACTACTATATCAGTGTGAATGAAGTGGTAATATCTCAAGAGGAAATGATGAATAATGATGAATTGTTTTTTGTAGGTATAGAGTTTTCCATTTTTACTTCCTTCCTTTGGTCCCTCACTTCCTCTCCTTCTCCCTCTTCTTTCTCTCCTTCCTTTCCATACAAGGAGACTTAATGGTACAGAAAAAATACAATTAAAAAAAGAAAAAGACAAAAAGAACTCTTAAGCAAGTGTGGCATGATTTCGACAGACATTTTTTTTTTGTTGGTGGACATAGAGGTTTTGGTTTCATTCTTTTCCATATTTTACTGTATGTTTTAATTATTTTATAATTAAAAGTAAAATATTTTTGAAAGTATCACTTGTCCATAAGGCTCTTTTCTGCGCATACTTTCCCAGCTCTGAGACAGGCCCGTGGCACTACATGCCCTGTCACCACCACTGCAGTGTGTCATCAAGACCCCTGGGTTCCCAGGCAGTCCAGCTGGCATGGTGCTTCCAGGATGTCCCTAAAGATACTGCGAAGTAGGTAGAGCAAGCATCAGTAAGTTATCAATTTTTGTAGATAAAGAAAGCCCTTTTGCCTGAGGCCTTGTAGGCAGAAACAGGTCTTAAGCCACCAGGCTCCCTGTCCAGTGTCCATGTTGTTCTTACTAATTGCCTTAATGCATTTCATGCCTTTTCTGTCTTGAAAGATTGTCCAGTGTCACTGTACAGAGTATATACACATGATGAACACCAGCAGCAGGGCAAACAGATTTCACCTCTCCTGTCAAGCCAGATTAATGAGAAATTCTCATCTACATTATGAATTTGGGGCATTCATTGGGAACCAGCAAAGAATCAGGTCCTGATTATATCTCAAGAGCTGGACATGGAGTGTTCATACCGCATAGCTGTGTGCTGGGCAGCGACAGCCATGTGGAAAGTGTTTATGTGGTGATGATTCTAAATTCTTAAATGGGAGATGTGTTTGTGCTTCCTTTTCCACGCACACTCACACCAAAACACACACATGACAAGCATGGCATTTGTCTCTTGGCTGATCTGTTTCAAACTTTGGACCTGACATTTTACCCTGATCTTCATAACTATTCTCTCAACAAGGGGCTCAGGGCCCTGCTATGTTGGGTGACTTGCTCCATTGCACTTTCTTCAAATCCAAGAGCTCCATTCTCTCCCCGGGAAGTGCTGACATGGTCGAAGTCAGGCTGTCAACCTGTAGGGGACCCACGTGCTTCTGAGCCAGCTTTGAGCAGAGTGGCAGCGGTCTGCCCCATTAAACAATCCCACCATTTCACGTGCATTTTTCTACCAATGGCAATTTATCTTTCCCTTAATGTTCCCATGGAATTAACCTAAGAGTCAGTCATAGCTTCCAGAGTGTGTTTCTTTTAAGGTTTTATTAATATGAGTCTCTTAAAATCTCAGCCTCAGCCAGTCACAGGAGTAACCTGTCTTTGTCAGGGACAATTCACGGCCCCACTTCCCTGTTCACCTCGGAGAGACAAAACCAAGACAGGAGGCGAGGAGCTGGTCCCAAAAACACCCCGGGGAGGAGACTGCCTCTTGAAATCCTCTCCTCAGTCAGGAGGTCCTTTTCCTCTAACTCCTCAGCAGGAAGACTGGGGTGTGAAGTCTTGCTTCATTGTCATAGCCATCAAATCTCTCACCATCTATTTCCATTATCACCGCTGAGCACAGCTGGGCTTAATGAGCTGGCGCAGCAAAATGAGTAGGGATGGAGGGTCATACAGAGCCAGTAAGAATGGATTAGGATTTCTTTCTCTCCACAGCAAACACCTCATGAGAGAAGAAAAGGGGTAATTTCTTTTTTATTCCTACAATGAAAATCAAGCTAATAAACCACAGGTCCTAAATTCTACAGGAACAAAGAAATTACAGTAATTCCTTATATTTAGAACTTCCTCTCTCAGAGTACCTCAAAGCTTTTAATAGGCTTTTTCTTAACCTCACATCCTCCCTGTGCTAATGAAGACTTCTTGAACCTTGTGGTAAGGGATTATATTCTTTTATAGGTTATCTCCTTATTCTCATATTTCTGAAACATATGGCCAGCAGTCGCCCAGTCTTTAACAGTGGAAATGTTTTGTTTCCATTTATTTATGAGTCCTAATCTTTGTTTCCTTGGCCGTTAGGATTCTTCCCCTATGGTTTATTTTAAAAGCTCTTCTCTAAGAGCATTACTGATGCTCTCTGAAAACATCAGACTGATGCTTGCCTTATAAGGCACGCTCAGAGAAATTGAGACAAAAGCCTCGATTTCCATAGTCCAAAGAGCTAGGGTTGAGTCCCAGTTTTGCTACATGTTATTTGACCATTACTTTTTTTGTCCTAATTTGTCTGTAAATGAAGTGGTTGTCTCTTTTCAATGACAATATGTTATGACACGATGACACAGAAGTCTCAGTGAATTCTATGTCAGTCTACATGTTTCTCTCACCAGTTCCGATTCCCTTGTTCTCTTGGAAGCTGCTCATCCTTGCCCATCAACCCAACTTTCCTATTTGACTGCCATTTAAAATCAGGTGTCTTAAGAGGTGTTTTTTGAGTTATTTATTAGTCCTATTACTGATTGGATACAAATATTTTTTCCTCAGTAAATTGAATAAAAATGCTGTAATTTGAGCACTTCATTGTGTTTCTTCTGAGTAGCATTTACATTTCTTGACCCCCTTTGGGATGAGGGGTCATCCCGCATTACCACAGGGTGCTCACCCTGTTTCCCCGGCGATTATTCCTGGGAAGATGCTGTGAAGCTTGGTGTTCCACATGCATGTTCTGAGATGTTTTTACAGGCTGAATTTATGAATGACAACTTTTTTGTTGTCTTTAGGATATACCTTGATTAAAAACAACTAAATAAAAGATGAAGGGTTAAATATATATTATCACTGGGATGTCAAGTACTGCATAGGGAATACAGTCAGTATATTGTAATCTCTATGTGTGGTGTCAGATGGGTGCTAGACTTATCAGGGTGATCACTTTGCAAGTTATATACATGTCTGGTTACTGTGTTGTACACTAGAAATTAATATAATATTGAATGTCAACTGTAATTGATATCTGAAAAATTATATTAAAAATATATAGTTTTTATTTTTTGTTTTTGTGGGTCATATTTTCCCTATAAATCTTTTTCTCAGACTTTTAAATTAGCTATGCTCTTTCTGGAGGGGCAGTGCCTTTATATTGTTTTATAAAATATGTTCATGTTGGCATTTGAAGTGTATGCAGGGTACCTGTCTTTGTAGAAGGGGATCTGTTGACTTTTTACTTTTTCTCTCCTTTTTCCCCTTTTCTCTCGCCTTACCCTGGAGCAGGGGGTTGGGGCTTAGGGGCTGGAAGAACAAAGGTGCCCAGATGGTTTTGCTGATGTGACAATCTGAGAAAATGAATGGCCCTGTGCATGTTGGACCTGGCAGGTATTGAATGCTCTCTGTGGGTGCTTTCCTGAGCCATTTAGAGGCTTCCCTCCTGGGCCTTTGGATGTGGAGAATATGATTTCCTCTGAATGCTGACAGCTTGTGGAAGTTCAGCTCCCCGAGACGATGTCTAACAGCAATGGCCAGGCCAAAGGGCAATATGCAGGGGTCATTCTAAGGTAGACAAAGAATCACTGAAGAGTATAACTCTGCTTACCACCCATTTGGTGTTATGTGAAGTTTATTATCTAATTGTTTGGTATCTGATTTTTTTCTTCTCAATAGAAGAATGTATTATAAGTGCAGAGACGTACTTGGTTTCATGAATATCTAGAAACACACTTGAGGCTCAGGGGTCTTTCCTCTCTGTCACCCAGATCCACTTCCTACAAATCCCTGACCGGTGAGAAACTGATCGATGGAAATCATAATGTTAATGCTATCTAATTACTTTTACACTTTTAGAATTGAAGACTTTATGTTTTTACAGCAGTGCTAGGTTTACAACAAAACTGTGGGAAGGTGCACAGGTTTTTTCCCATATGCCCTCTGCTCCCAAGCCTGCATCGCCACCCCCATTGACGGCATCTTCCACCAGAATGGGACATTCGTTACTATCAATGAATCTACATCGACACATCATAATCTCTCAAAATCTGTAGTTCGTGCAATAGTCCACCGTCGGTGTTGTACATCCTATGGTTTGGACAAATGTATAATGATGTGTATCTGTCAGTATGGTGTCATACAGAGTATTTTCACTGCCCTAAAAATCCTCTGTGTTATACCTCTCTGATTATCCTCAGCTTGAAGGGGAGACACTGATAGAGACGCAGTAAGTCTGGCTCGACAGCCTAAAATCTTTAACTCTACACCCTAGCACTTTTAAAAAATCTAGTTTGAAAAGTATCAGGAAAAGTCCCTGATGGTCCATTTTAACTTATCTGCCTATTACTAGTTCAGTGAGCTGCATCCAGAGATCCAGAATCAAATAGAAACATGAACGTTTCCATTGGAAACCTGTGGCGGGAGTGTGAGGAAGGCGTCATACAGAAGAAATGGGGAGGAGTGCCTGGTAGAGGAAACAGCTGGAGGCCTCTACATGCTCTACATTCGTATGGAGTAGTTGCATGGCATTTGCTTAAACGCCTTAGTGCTGGGTAAACCACCTCCAGATACAGACATTCTGAGATATTATTTCAGAAAATTTCCCTCTGTGCTTTATGTCAGATTGAAGATGCTGCTTCATTAGCTGAAACACATTAAACCTAGAATCCTTTGCTTTCTTAAGGTCTTTGAAATGGCAAATCAAACTCTAAACACGCCGGGACTGCGGGGTTCACAGAGTCCTTACCGTGCATTTGTTGCCAGAGAAACTGAAGATGAAAAGACCAACAGTGTAGTATTTCCAAGCACTTGAACTCCTAGGAGTTTTGTTTGGGAGAGGTCTGTTTTTTTTTTTTTTATTTTTTCTAAGTAAAGGTTCAAGGTCAAGTGATTGAGCTACCTTGATTTAAACAAATAGAGGGAAAAATAGAATTGACTTAATTTTTATGAATGTCAGATAGCATATTGCGAATGCTGCAAAGGGCTGTGAGGACCTTTCTGCCAGGGAAATGGGTATTATTTCTCACTCTGTGGGGGGCAGAGAGCACAGGAAGAATGTTCCTGGGCCAGCAGCCACCAAGGGCCAATGAGGAGAAGTGGCATCCTGGCTTTGCCCTTCTGAATGTGTCTATGGTTTTGATTCCCCGGTATTTCATCAAAAGCAGGATGCTTCTCTGTGTCTTCATGCAGGGCCAGGAATAAGGAAAATGGGAAGGAGGGTTTTTTAACTGTAGCCTTAGGAAAGCACTAGAGAAGGGTTGGAAAACCTGGATTTGAGCCCTGGCTTTGAGAGTTTATAATGTGGTTTTCTTTCGCTCTTTAAGTGATTATGAGTATGCCAGATGTTCTAAATATAATTATGTAATTATATAATTTGCTACCTCTAACAAAGTTAATCTTTAAAACAATCTTTGAACATACTGTTGTGTTTCTCCCGCTCGGAGATGAGGAAATAGACAAAGGGAGATAAGTACTTGCCAAAGTCTCCGACCCAGGAGGAAGAGCGAGCAAATGCCAGGGCTGGGACTCCAGACCCTCCCACTCAGCTCTCTACTGGTTTTCAGTAGTTCATTTTTATTGAGCACCTATTACGTAAAAGATATTGTGTGGTGTACCTTATTTAATTTTTATTATAATCCGGGTCATGGATTGTGAGAGTCAATAAAGTAACATGTTTCAAAGAGGTAAAGAAAGAAGTAAATGAAAAACATTATTATAATTATTGATACTTTTCTAACTTTAGAGAAAATGTATTAGGTAATATTTATACTTCTAATTTATACAACTAATATTTTATATTGTGTATTTAATATAAAATTGTGTATCCAATTTTATTATTTTATAAGCTGTATTATAAAATATATAAGTATATAAAATATTTTAAAGTATTACATATAATATAAGAGCATTATTAGGTACTATTATAACTGTTTTATGTCTAATATTCATATAATCCTAAAACATACCTGTGAGATACTACTGTTGTTTTTCTCAATTCATAAATGAAGAGACAGAGGTTCAGAGATGGGACGATGGAGTCAGGATTACTCAATTGTGATTCCTAAATCCAAGCTCTTAATTGCTCTAAGATTCTGGCCCTTTCTCTTTTTTCTCTTTTCCATTATCAAAATTGTACTTTTTACTTACAAGTGGCAGTGAGCTAGTTCACGCTAAAGTGCTCAGTAAGTTCTAGCGGATCACGTGGTCCTTTCCTCAGAAGATTTTCATGCATGAGAACGGCCTTAATTGCCTGAGTGCCAAGGCAGTATGCTAAGTGCCGTATATGCATCATCTGAAGGTCATCACTTTTCACTATGATGTTCATATTCTCTTCCATTTGTATTTGAAGGACCCAGGGCTCAGAAAGTAAGGTTTTTCCTAAGGCCACCCAACTAGTAAGGGCAGAGTCAGCAACCAGATAGCAGTTCTTCCTCTTTCCTCCACCAAATTCATTTGTTCTCATCCTTTCCTTTCCTACTGTGACCATGAAAGCAGTTTCCCTACCCCTAATGCCAACACTCCACCTACGCCCTGTACTACATCTTCTCACACCTACTCAAGGGTTTGGTTACACTCTCATCCCCTCCCTTTCCTGCATCAACAATTTCTCCTACATTAGATAATTTCTGTTAGTGCACAGTCGTGCGCTAAGGTCCTTCATATTAAAAAAAAGTCCTCCTTTGACCCTATGCCATATCTCTCTCCATTTCTCTTTTCACCTATAATGATAGAAGTCCTAAAAAGATTTATAATGATTCTTATTCTCTTGTCATTTGGCTCCAAACGAGCCTTCAATTAACCTGTTCCTGTTCCCGTTACTGTGGACGAGGCATTTTCAAAGCCACTGCCACTTTTGTGTGTTCCTTTTATTTGGTATGTCAGCTGATTTGTAATGTGCACGCCGTCAGATACCAAGCTGCCGTTTGGACGTGGGTCAGATTTTAGGCTTGTTACTCTCTTTCTATCCTTGTACCAAAGCCACTTTTTTAGTTATTATAACTTTGTATGCTGGATATCTGATGGAACGAATAGTTTTTCCTCTCAATTTCCAGCTTGTTCTGTTGTTTTCTTTCTCTCCCCTTTCATCTTTGTCTTCTACCCTTCCTCCTTCTTATTGCTCTTCAAATATCAGTTTATCAAATTTAATTCTTTCCAAAATAATTTTCAGGCAGTTTTTTAAAGTTCAGTAAACATCCTTATGAGAATTTTTTGTTGAAATTGTATCAAATGGAGAGATTGCTATGGAGAACATTGCCATCTCTGTGTTTTTGCTGTGACAAAAATATACCTATTATATGAATATTATAAAATTCCTGATATCGAATCTGTGTGTCTTTTGTTTTTAGATCAGTCATACTAGATTGTATTTTATTATTCTGTTTAAATGATAAACTTTATTTATAGTGATGTTTTATTTCACTAATTCGTCCACCTGTAATTACAGTCATTCTTTCTACCTACTTAATTTTTCTATGCTACTCTTTGTCTAACTTTATCAGTTAAATGAGAACCCTATTAATTTTCATTTATCTCTTTTGCAAAATGCACAATACTATATGTTCCTCTCTTGATATTTCAATAGCTATATCCTACAAAATTTGATGTCATGGTTTTACTTTATTTCAGTTCTAAATATTTTCTAATACTCATCATAATATTTGACCAACAAATTATTTAAAAGAACAAATGTATATCTACTTCAAATATATGATACTCCCACTTATATTTCCTTATTAACTTCTAAGGTTATTGCATTATCAGAGAACATGGTCACGGGATACAACTTTTTGCACTCTAACCCCTGGTCAGATGAGCCATTTTTCCCTGGGGGACGAAAGGAATGAACAGATGCTGTAAATTCGGTGAGAACAGTTGATCTGTGCAGGAAAGGCATCGTTTGACGTGGTGCAGAAACACAGCCCCAGCACCCGATTCCAGGCTATCAAAATGGACAAGTCCACGGAGGGAGGAACGGGTGAGCACCAGCAGAGAGAAAGGGGGCAACACATCCTCGCTCAAACTGTTAATGTTCTCAGTATGTGGATGTGAACATATGTGTGTGACACATGTGAATAGGACTTTCTTTAATGAGCATTTCTTTTCCTCCCCACCACCCACCTCTCTGCTAGAATGCCACCCTGTCACCTGCAGGAAAGTTAACGATTGCTTCAGTGCCTGAAGGAGAAGTGAGAACTTCTAGGCAGAAAAAAAGAAAATGATTCAAGTGGATAAAATTCTGAATTCAAGGAAAAGAGACTTGGTTCTATACTCTTTGTAAAACAGCTTCTTATTGGGAATATGACATGCCAGGCAGCCCTCAAATGTGCTGACTTTTCATCATAAACTCTGGGATATGGAGGTGAGTGTGGGGCGGGAGTGCTGCAGAGGGGAAAAACAGGCTCCTTTCTGCACCTGTCCTTAAGGCCAGGGCGGGTCCCTGCCCTCCGAGACGCTTTTGCAGTCCTGTCTGCTTTACCCCATAAAACATACTTTGACTTAAATGCCACAGGGCTGTGCATGTGAGCAAATCCATCTAGTGGATTGGATGCACTAGAGCAGCGGTTTTCAACCTTTCCCACCTCACGGCGCACAGAAACTAATTACTGAAAGTCTGCGGCACACCAAGGAATATATTTTTTGCCAATCTGACAAAACAGGTAAATTTTGATTCATTCACATTGCATGGCTATTGTGTTGGTTGTTGTCATTTTTTTTTTTTTTTAATTTGGGAAAAGAAGTCAGTGCCCCTGACTAGTGAGGCATTAGATGTTTTAAAAATTCTTGCAGTACACCGGTTGAAAATGTTGAGAATCGCTATACTAGAGCATACAGTTCTAAAGCTCTAACGCATTCTGGGGTGGAAATTTGGTTTCAGCCTCACATTGCCTGTGTAAACTGGGACAACAGAAGTAACTTTCTGTAACTGTTTTCTAGCTTTAAAGTGGAAAGTTCAAATGACTCTATCAAAAAAACAACCAACAAAGTGCCTGGCCCATAGCATTTTAAGTATTATTAATATTATTATCACAACCTTCATTTATAAATCTCACTTGTATGACGGTCTCAGGACCACGCCCTCTTGTTCTCTAGTAAAAAAATATGTGTATTCTGTATGCAAGACTAACGTATGAGCAGAGGGTGGGGTAAAAAACACAGGGGTGTTCTGGACAGGCCCACTGTTCTGCCATCACTCACTTTGCCCAAGGACATGTGATCAAAAGCAAGGAGACGAGCCCACGTCTCTTCCTGGCCCAGTTCTTCGTAGGCCTTTGTCTGCATCTCCGACGATGGTTTTGTCACCCAAGCCATTGGGCCTTTGGAACCACAATTACTCAAATACATGGATTGCTAAACAAATCTGCCAAGACTTCTAATATGTCTCACAGAATTTGAATACTACAAGGGGCCCCATTACCTCTATGGCGTGTGAAGAAGATATAGCTTTAATTACACCATCCTTCTAAATGAAATCACATAGTAGTACTCTTAGCATAAAACACTCTTCAGCGTGATTTACGCGACCCTAACTGGTTGGTCTTGGTTCATTCTTACACACTCAGGTTTTCATGTTGCCTACTCTTTTGTTTATTTAGCTCGCTTTGCCTCTGACCTTCCTAAAATATTTTTCCTATTGCCCAGATTCATTACATTCTTCCTTCAGCAACTCCCCTACCTAGCTAAATTCTACTTATTGTTAATGTCTCCGTTTAAATGTCACAGCATCAGAGAAGCCTTCTCTGATCTCCTAGTGCAGATTGGGTCCCCACTGATGCATACTCCTTTGCTATCGTAAAACACACACACTTTTTCAGCAGTATTATCTTTTTGACTACACATTCTGTGTAAGACCAGAAACTGAGAGAAATCTGAAATTCTGTTTTATTTGATTAACGTTGCATTTCCATTGCTTAGAACAGTGCCTGGGCATTTCATAAAGAGTAGCTGAATAAACAGGTGAATAATACCACGACAGTGCTTTTGCTAATGGCCCAAATCACATAACCGATATCAGTGAAGTATCAGTAATATTAGAACTAATTTCTAAAAAAACCATCAGCAAAGAAATAGCCCATAGGAATAAAGTACATATTTTAAATAAAATATCTCTAAGAAAATATATTTCAGGAAGATCCTTGAAGACGTAATTGTGACTTGGTCTGAATCCAGTAGCCACAGGAATTTATAGGCATTTTAATTTTGATTTTGATCTCTCCTGACAGCAACAGAAAGAAGGGTGCACATGTGTTGACACAGATGTCCAGGAGTCACATGTGGGTAAACAGCCAGCTGTGAAAGTTTACTAGACTATTTCTTTACATGTTTAAGCATGTAAATTTTCCTAATTAATTATTTCAGGCATTAGAAGGCCATTTATTTATCAGCCTTCTTTATAATATTATGCTACTACTAATAAGTAAGTATTTAGGGTGTAGAGTTAGGCACAGATCTTAGTAGTTGGTGTCAGCCAAAGAATAGTGATATATAGCCATGTCTGTATACTTTTAATCCACTTTTTAAAAATTCCCTTTTCTTAAAAGCTTATTATTTTCTATTCTTAAATAAATTGATCTGAAATTTTCCTCTGGCTGTATATACCTGTGCCAGCATCCCTGGTGTTATAGTTGGTACTCAATATCAACATTATGATTCTATTTTCATTAAGATATGTGTCTACGAAGCTTTAAAGTAATAATGATAATAATAACAAAAATAGTAGCTAGAGGATTGATAATTGGCATAACTGTAGAACATGAACGTTCTCAGTTTTTGACATTTGATCTTATACCTTTCACACATCTCATTACAGTTGTCTTGGAATATGCAGAAAAAAGAAACAACTTTGGGAAGTTGATTTTATTACCATTAAGCTGTCAGACATAAGATTTGTAGCAGAATGGGGCATTGACATATTAACAATGTGCATTCTGAAAGTTTTAATTGCTTTGCTTTTTTAAAAAGTTAAATTTTACCAAGATCTGTTTTATGTGAATAATTTAGATACTTGTGGTCTTAAAGTACCTACAATTAGAGTAAAATCGCTGAAGCTGGTAAATGCTTAACCTGCAAACATAATATAGTATTTTTTTAAAAACTTTCTCCTATAAAAAAAGAGATTTTTTCCTTTTTTATTCTGTCCTGGAAATACATAGTATTATTCTGTGACTCACAGTGAGGGTGAAGAAAGGCATGTTTGTAAGTTTATTTCTATAGTATGCTTTTCATAAACCAGTATTTATCTACCCGCCATCAACAGCCAAATGAAAAATTCAGTCTTCCTTTTTTGGTTTCTGCTGCCATTTCTTTCCAGCGCCAGATAATAAAATATCTCATCCTGGTCCTAAAACTGTCTCTATTTACTGTCTCTAGTTCTCAGTCATTTTTCTATCTATCATAGGTATGGTGTCTGAGAGTCGAAAACTGAGTACTTGTCGTATATCTTTATCGGGGGGACTAGACTATACTCCCTCCACCAAAAAGTAAATAATAATTGAACCACCAATCAAGTCCCCTGGCTATAAGGAGAGGCCTTGTTCACACCTTGCTGTCTCAGTCACAACTCTGTCAGTTTCTTGGTGGGTTGCCATTTTGAATGGAGATGCTAGAAGCAAATCACAGAACTTAAAAGAAAAATTCTGTACGGGTGACCCAGGCTAACCACCTGCCCACTTACAATGCATGGGCTTCTATAACATTCCGTGACATCCCGTTTTGTGTTACTGACTTCTGACAGGACTTCAGAATAAAACAAAGATGGCTGATTAACAAAAACTTTCCTTTGTTGAGAAGCAAGATATGGTTAATGTAAAATATATTATAAGCTGAGCTTCCATTGATAATTGACATGAATAGTCCAGTGACAGATGAAAGTACATTATGGTAGCATCTGTCCTGTGGTTAGAGGTCAGTGCCAGGTACAGAAAAGAACTGGGACAGCAGAGGAAGTTAAACACCCAACATCTACCCCCAAGATTTTGGCTTAACATACGTCATGTGCTAAGAACTCTGGTAGATGTAAGATCTGGAAAGCCAAATACAGCTGCTACTACCAAGAAAATTCCAGTCTTTGTGAAAAGACAATATCCCCACCCCCCAAATAATAATGAATAAATGCTTAATTATCTTTGTTACTATGTTCTCATTTCTAATATTTCCATTTGATTTTTTTCTTATAGATTTTACCCCTGATGAATATTCTGTCTGATCTTGCATGTTGTCCATTGTTTCCTTACAGTCTTTGAGATATTAATTAGTAATTTGAAATACCCTGTCTGATAACCCGGCATCTGTATCACATTTGGGACTAGTTCTTTTGATTGCTTTATCTCTCGACCATTTGGTATCTTATTTTTCTTCTTTTTTAATTGCCTCATACTATGTTTTTGTTGTTGTTGTTGAAGGCCATTGTGATGGTTAATCTTATGTATTAGCTTGACTGGGCCACAGAATATGCAAACATTTATATATTCGTATGTATATACATATATATACATATACACACATGAGCACATCATATATATATTTACATATATATGTAATATATATATATATAAGAATATATATATATATATTCTTCAGCCACTATAAAGAAGGACAGACATCCTGCTATTTGTGGTAATATTGATAAGTCTTGAGGTAATTATGCTAAGTGAATATGTCAAACAGAAAGAGACAAATACTGTATGATATCACTTATAGTGGAATCTAAAAAGCAAAGAGTTATACTGATAGAAACAGAGTAGAATGATAGTTACCAGGGTTTGGGGGATGGGGGAAATGTGGAGATGCCAATCAAAGGGCGCAAGCCTTCCGTTATAAGATGAATATGTTCTGGGCATCAGTGTACCACACGGTCACTGTAGTTAACAATACTGTATTCTATACTTGAAATTTGCTGACAGGCTAGATCTTAAGAATTCTCACCACAAAAACGGGGAGGGATGTAACTTGTGAGGTGATGGGTGTGCTAATTAACTCGATTATGGTAATCATTTCAGAAAACATATACAATCATCATACCATAAACTTTAATCATATATAAATTATGCATAAATTATACTTCAGTAAAATTGGAGGAAAAGCTAACCCTTCTGCAAGCAAGTCAGAATTCTTCCTTCAAACTGGGGCATTGCTTTTTCCTGCTGTCAAACTGGAGTGGAAACATCCACTCTTCCAGGGTTTTCAGCCTGCTGGCTTTTGGACTGCACCTACACCATTGGCTCTCTTGGTTAGCAAATTCAGACTGGAACTAAACTCTCAGCTACAGAGTATTTGCTCTCGTGTGATTAGAGAGAGGAGGCATGTGGAGATAGCCTTTTTAAGGAGAAGGATAACTTGCTGTTACTGGCCCTGGTCCCTCCTAGAACCACAATGACTCTGTTTCCAGTAGTAAACAAAACACTGATAATGTATGGTGTGGGCTGGCAACAGAGATATGCAAAATATCAACATTGGATGTTCCAAATCAACCACTTAGAAGAAGCGAGGTTCTGGGTGACTGTGTGTATGGTATGATTAAACACTTTTGTGAAACTAAATAATGTAATGAGGTGTTTCTGTGTCATTAAACATAATAAAAGGGGCACATGAAAAGGAATTCATCTTTACTTCACAAAAATACCACCCTGGTAAGTTTCACTGAAGACATTATGTCGATTGGATATAGTGACTAAAGAGGAGATGACTGAGTTTAACCAGGGATTTCCTTTTAAGTAAGTGGAGGAAGAAGACAAGGAATTAAAAGTACATGGAAAAGAATAATCTTCCCAATTTTTAATAATCTTACTCACTTTCAAGGTCTGAAATTCCATCCAAACTCTAATATCTTCCAAACACTGTCTTCATTCCAACAACTTTGTCCTTAATCCCATTATTCACATTTCCAGCTTTGCACTTGGATGTTTAATGTATATCTTGAACTTCCAAAGTCCTAAACCAAAGCTGCTATCTTCCCTTCAAAACTTGCTTTCTCCCACGTTCTTCCTCATCTCGGTAAACGGCAACTCTATCGTTCTTACAGAACATGAAATCTTGGAGTCATGATTGCTCTCACCGCCCCACCCTCTCCATTTGCAAATTTTGCTACTTCTTCCCTGAGAATACATCCGAACTCGGCCATGTCTCACTTTGCCTTCGCTGCTGCCCCCCGCCCAGCCTAAGTCACCAGTGTGTCTCATCTGTGTGTGTTCACTTGTCCTCTGTCCCCAGTGTACACACTGCACTCTAACCCTGAGTGACCGGACGCAGTTGTCCTTTCATGACGCAAATCCGTTCCTATCGTTCTTCAACTCAGTGCACAGCCGTGGTTTCTCAGCTCACTAAGAAAAAGCTCAGCTTTTAAAATAGAAAAGTTGGGCTTATGTTCTGGGCCCTCTTCTCTGCTTGATGAAATAATCTGTGCTCTGACCCTCTGTCACTTCCTACCCCCCTTCTCTGGCTTACTTCACTCCACTTCACTTGTGTGCAATGTGCAGAACTCACGTTTTATCTACATAGTCTTGTGTTTAAGGAAATAATTGGTCAAAGCTTAAGGGCCACAAATAGAATGATGTCTGAATTATATCCAAATTTTTATTTTTACATTTAAAAATGTTATTAATAGAAATATAGCCATGAATTTTACAAACTGACCTTACAGAACCGAAACCATACCTCTTGGCCCTGCCATGTGGTCAGCTCTGTGGGTGATGATACTGTGTTGCCTCTTTGTGATACTCAGTAGATGCTCACTTTCAAAGACTAGAATTTTTATTTTCTATCTCTGTTTACATAAGGTACTCATGATGAGGATATTCCCAGTAGGTTTTTAAGTTTTCATCCCTCACTGTGAGTAAATAACTAGGTAAAAACATCTCATTTTCAGCTCTTAGATCAGAAGACTTTGTCAATGGTGATGATGTCAATGGGAACTTTGGTTTATTGAAACGACTTCATAAATTACACCTTTTCTACTGCTAGACAAAGAAATGCTTACTGAATATTTTCAGAACAAATTTGAGATTGTTGCCCTACCTATTATTTTTTATTTCTGATGTTTTTGCTTTAAACAATACCTTAAGAGAAAATGTCATTTTGTTTACACAATCCCAAGAAAATATGAATCTGGAAATATGGAAATGGAGTCAAAAGTGGCTAAAAGATAATTAAATTCTCTCAACTTCAGTTGGTGTCTCAGCTTTTGTTGCATCTGCACAAACTTTAGCATCTGCTGTGGGGTAGAACGCTATGGAAGTTATCCCGTGAGTACTAGACAGGTTTATTCAAGGTGTATTCAATTTACTTACAGTTTTCAGCCGATAAACTGATTGTTCTGCAAACAAAATCCCATTTCCTTGATTATTATTATTATATGCTAAGTACAGCAAAAGGCATTCTTGTGCTCTAGAATCTGCTTTTAAGCATGTAATTGTGGCTGTTCCATCCTATTAGAACTTACTACATATTATATAAGAGTATGGCAGGGAAGTAACAAAATCTATTGTGTACTAGGATTTTTTCTTTGGCTGAAAAATAATGCAGTCGATTCTCTGTCTGACAGTGGCCATTTGTTCGTTTACACTATATCGAGCTATAATCACTTTATGTACAGTGAACGGAAGGGTGTTATTTTCTATTTTGTAAATATTTCTTCTACCAGAACAATTACGTGAAATGTGTGAAAACAAGAAGCATTGACCAGTGGTAAAAAAGAAGCATTGTTGAATTCATGAGTCCATATGCAGTCAAACATTTAAAAAAGAATCATTTGTTGTTGCTCTACATCCAAAATGACTGATTCGGTCTCGAAGTGCTTTTAATAGTGTCACAGACATTTGCGTGTATAAAAAAGTATAAGAAAGAAAAAAAATGATTGGCAACTTGTTTTTCAAAAGAAACTTTGAACCTAGGATTGATCAAAATTCTTTCTTTTTTAGGTAAATTCAGACTGTGAAAATGTTGAGAAATTTTCTTCCCAAAACATTTCTGGAACTTCTTGTTTTCTTGTTTGACTACTGAGAACAAATTTTGTTTTTTAAACTTCATTTTTCTCTTATTCTTATATTTTATCCACTGCCTCGCTCAAAACAATTGGTTGTGCATGCCACCGTATGTGATTTTGGTGTCTGCCCTCCTCAAGAAATTTTGAGCTGGAAAACTGATCCTCTGATTTTAGATGCTCTTTCCAAATGACAAAGGCTATCTAACTAGGACATTTTCTTGAAAGACTTGTGGCAAGAATTGGGATTAAAATTAAAAACGAAATACTGTCCTCAAAGGTTAATATTTAATTTTAGAAATACTCTTAATATTAAAATTCTTATTCCTCCTTTTATTATTTAATCTGAACGTACTGTTGACTCAAACTGCATAGATATGTTATTTTTAAAGTTTTGTAACTAATGCACTCTTCCAATTTTGTGATAAGCAGAAATATGAGGTCTGTCTGGAAAAAGTCCAGTCATTATTAACATAACAAGAACGGTTTGTGCAACATTGATGTAACCTGGCAGCCAAGGAGAGTGGACTGAAATGTGTATGTGTGAACAATGAGGACTTCACTGTAGTATTCAGAGGTGGCAGTAGACTCTGTTAAGTGAGTATGTGTACTGTTTGGTCATCACATTCAAAACGGCTGAGCGAGTAGAGCAATGAATCTGCATCAAATTTTGTAGCCCTGGCTGGTGTAGCTCAGTGGATTGAGTGCTGGCCTGCCTACCAAAGGGTCACTGGTTTGATTACCAGTGAGGGCACATGCCTGGGTTGTGGGCCAGGTCCCCAGTAGTGGGCACACAAGAGGCAACCACACATTGATGTTTTCGCCCCTCTCTTCTTCCCTTCCTTTCCCTTTCTCTAAAAACAAATAAATAAAATCTTCAAAAAAATTTTTGCATTAAGCTTAAACATTCCTTTACTGAAACTATGTGGGTGATTCAAAAGGCCGCAGCTATGGGCAACTGGTAAGTGGCAGCTTCATCACGACTATGCACTGGCTCATGCTTCATGTCTCATGCAGAGTTTTTTGGTGAAACATCAAGTCATCTAGGTGACTCAGCCCCCCTACAGTCCAGATTTGGCACCCTGTGACTTCTGGCTTTTCCCAAAACTAAAATTACCTTTGAAAGGAAAGAGATTTCAGACCATTAATGAGATTCAGAAAAATTTGACAGGGCAGCTGATTGCGACTAAGAGAACTGTGTGAAGTCCCAAGGAGCTCACTCTGAAGGGGACTAAGGCGTCATTATCCTGTGTACAATGTTTTTGTATCTTGAATCTTCTTTAATAAATATCTCTGTTTTTCTTATTACATGGCTGGACACCTTCTGACAGACCTTGTATATGTTCCTGTTTATTTGACTAGTTAAAATTTACTTTTGTTCATAAAAGTAATAGCTATCACAATAATATTTAAATATTACAATATTTTCTACTTCAATAGTAGAAAAATATATCAAATGTCTGAGAATTGCAACAGGCAAATGAAGTGATTTTATTCCAACTTAAATATAGAATGCATACCTATATTTGGTTCGCAGGCCGGCACTCAGTCCACTGAGCCACACCAGCCAGGGCCTGCATACCTATATTTGAAATTAAATAGTAACTATTAGTGATGAATTTAAATTAAATTCTCTGTTCATATCCTGGACACTGTTGTGCATAGTAGATATAATGGTAACCTAAGTAATTATGTAATAATTACCCATACAAATTTCAGTGACACCAGAAATTATACTGAAGGAGTTATTCAGTCACTTAGTTTTTAAAAGCTCAAGACTAAATGTCATACTTGTTTATATGCTAGAATTGGAAATAAAACTTTTTTATCTTTACTTAAAACTATCAAGGTATAACATAAAATAGATGAAGATGTCTTTATTAATTATGAAGATGATAAAAACACATTATATTTTTATTGTTTATTTCTATATTTCTGTCCACCAAAAGTAAGCAATGCCATAAGAGCAGGTATTTTTTGTGTGTTTTGCTTATATTTTCATCCCTAATGCGCAGAGCAATAACTGATGTATTGATCTTGCTCAGTGAATATTTGTTGAACAAAGGAATGATGAATGAGTAGTTTATAATAGCCATCACTTGGCCTAAGGAGAAATATGCAGACGTGGGAAAGCTATAGAGAAGAATATTAAAGAATGATGGGATAAAAATACTAAAAGTCCCTACAAAATTCAAATATTGGTTATACAGGTAGAGGACTGGAAAGATAGGAGGCAATGGTTTTAAAAGTAGAGCAGTTAATTGTAGTGACAAAATCTAGGGTGTGACAAGAGAGTGAATGTTTGAGGGAGAATAAGGGGCAAAGACAATTCACAGTGAAGAGATTCAGAAACTGAGAAGCCAAGATCCTGGGGAGATGTAGTGTGTTCTGGGGACATACTAGGCTCTTGATTTTGTCATAATAGCTCTTCGGGATTTATGGGGAAGTGCAGATATCTGATGTCACTCACTGTGTGATGCTTTAACTCCAGACTATCCCAGACATCTGCTTCCTCTGTTTCTGTAATTACCTTCCTCAATTCTGAGTCTAGTTAAAAACGTAAATCTATGATAGTGTTAGAATACAGAGATATCTGCTCTAAAAATATTCATATAAAATGCTTAAACATGCTAGAAGTGTATTTCTTTCTCATGGCACAGTTTAGAGGTAGGCGACCAGGACTGATAGGCTACCTCTGTTCCTTGAGGTTTCTTGAGAACCCAAACTATCTTGACTTCACTTCTCCAGCACAACCTCATTCAAAACGTTATGCCGCTATGTGTGGCAGCCCCCCAACCCCCCACTGATGTAAGTTCATGATTGTTTACTAGTGCCACCCAGAAGTATAATACAATACTTTTGTTCATGTCTCACGGGCCACAGATGTCTTAACTACCTACAAGAGAGATTAGGCATGTGGTCTCTACCTTGACAGCTAAGTTCCCAGATGAAAGTTGGGGATTCCATTTCTAAAATAAGGTAAGAATGGATCTTAGGCCATCTTGATGTTTAGTTTGTTAATGTTTCTGGAGATGACAATGTCCCCAAGGTAATAGAAGTTGGGTAGTGGTGTTTAACTATGAGGGAGACAGAAAGCCACAATTACTATAACAAATGGCAAGGTGAAGGGCGGCTGCGTGGGCTTGATCTTTAGAGATGGTTGGCCAAGGAGAGTGCTATGTGTTATGTATAATCAGATGAAGGCAAGAATGGAAGATTGTAGGGCTAGGGGCAGTCATCTCAATAAAAGTCACAGTCCCTTGTTCAGTTCCTGGATGGAAACCATTTTTAGATTTAGACTCAATCAGTGAAGAGAGGGGCCCTGATGTGTAATAACTAGTATCTCTATAACGATTCTCTCAAGCCTTCTCCAAAGAGGCCTCTGGCTGTTTACTCAGGTGACTGTATACTGGGAAAAAAACATCATCCAGATATACTGAGGACTGAGGGTTTATGCTGACATTGAAATCTAGATACCCAAAACATCTCAGTGAGTCCCCTGTTATAGGGGCTAGGTAATAAATCACATCCTAACTAATTTCCATCTTACTGTGATTCTGCTGTGTTCCTACCCCACTGGTGGTTATTTTTCTGGTCTCTAAGAGTATAATTAAGGTAGATGCATTTGACAATTAGAATGAAACCCACATTAGGTCCTGGGTCTGTGGGGTAAGAACTATTAAATTGGGGAAGGTCAAGTAGAGATTTCTGCAAATGCCCCTTGACCTCAGACAAAATAGCAAAAAACAAAAATGAAACAATAAAAAGAAATCTATCCCCAAAGCAAGAAAAATACACATAAAAACAATAAATAAACAAACAAACAAAAAGGAATATCACATTGCAGGAGTAGTAGTGGGTACTACTGCCACCTTTTCCTAAAGGATATTCCTCCTGAATAGACCATCCTGGCCCCTGTGGAAGCCAGATGGGTCACTGCGGAAGACTATGAACTATCACACGCTTCACCAAATAGCGGGTGGCCCTGATTGTAGCTGTGTCATATGTAGGACAGTACTCCGTTAGAGAAGAATATGAAGGCTTCAGGTAGCTGGTATGCAGCCACCGATTGGGAGAATGTGTTATTTTCCATTCTAATTAGAAAAGAGATTCAGAAGCAGACTACAGTCACATGGGCTGGCCGAGTCCTGGTCTGTACCACTTTCCTGAGGCCTATGATTTCTTACGGTTATTACAAACAGGCCTGATCCATAAGCATGGCTGTGCGCACAACAACAGCGGTTCCTAAACTTAGTTTCTCTTCATTTTGTAAACCAAGCTTAGATGAAAAGTTTTGCAAGTATGTTTTCATCTTAGTGTAGAAATTGTATCAAGGTTGTTGAAGAATAAAATGGGGTAATGGGGAAATTTTAAGTTATTTTAGAAGCTACACAGTTGGTGCTCATCTTTTCCAATTACGTTCTTATATATAACATTTAAAACATTTTCTCTTTTAAGCTGTGACTATTATATAGTTGATACAAATAGAGGATTGGTGTTTATTATTGGCTGATATGAAAATATCATCTGGCAGAGAAAACAGGGAGCAAGTAAGACTGAAATCACTTTAAGGTTCTTGAAATTTGTTAATTAAAGAAATAAGCAGGAGTCCCTGGCCACATCTTTGACTCCCAGTTTGATGGGGCTGTTGGTGGATGACTTGATGATGATAATTCTTGGAGTCTGGAATATGCTTATGAGATGTTGTTGTGATCCACTGCATAATCCTAAGGTAGCCACATTACTGATTAATGAAAGCAGGCTTTAGAGTACTCCTGCCATCAAAGGCCAGTCTTAATTAAAGAGCCATACTTTTGATGTAAAAACAATTGATATAGAGGGTTAACAGGGAGCATACACTGACATAATTTATACATTCCAATATAACGAGATTATCTCAATCTAATCACTGCTGATTTTCTGTGAATTGCTTTGTTAACATCGTGACTTTAGACTCTTCTTGTTCTACAGTGAGTATAGCGGGGTATCAACTTAACCTTTTCCAAATATTCAGAGCTTGTAATAGCTTTCAAAAAATGGACAGAGTTAAAATGGAGATGAAAATAGCTTCTAGACCATTTAGATAATGCAGATGTCATGATAATTGAAGTCAGGGATGAAATATATACTTTACTTGATTAAATTTAGCTCTGAGCTTACTGGCCATAGGAACAGAAATGGAAATGATCTTACATAATTCTCATCGATTATTAATTGGGAATGTACAAGGTTTCTATAGATTTTTCTTCCCCTCTCACAATCCTTCATTGAGTTATTCCATAAGCTATAAAGAATAGACCATTCTATATGACATTTGTGTTTCTCCTTAAAAATTTGTATCACAATCTATTTTATTCTGACAGTCTACCCTGTATTAGTGTAAAACAATATCACAGACTGAGTCTATGTGGGAGGACGGAAGTTCTTCCAAAGGCGAGAGTCCCCATAGGCCACATCTGTGAGCATCAGAGGCTCTTTCTGTTCATGTTGTTTAAAAAGGCAGGACTGAATATCCGGGATTTAAATGCTGGTGTTGATGGCTTTATCTTTATGAATTTTGATAAATTATTTGACTTCTTTGAAGCTCAATTTCCACATTTGAGATATGATGCCAATAATATGTACCTTAAATTTTTATTGTGTTATAATATAGTAAGCTACGTAAAAAATGCTTGGTGAATCAATGAATTTTTGAAAAATGTATGTAAAATCCTTGGCACCCAGACTTTGGAAAAAGGCCATTTTTAATAACTTTTCTTTCCTGCTAGGGCCAATGTAATTTCTTAGGAAAGCTATTGACCTATTACACTAATATAAATTGTATTTTGTGGAAGAATAAGCCTTACAACAATTTTGTTTCATTTCTGTGCTTTGAATATATCTTACCATTGGAGCTGCGTACTCATAAAGAGGCGGGACTTTGTGATACTGAGCCGAAAACACTGCAACTCCGAGGAATCTAACAGCTTTCATAGTTTTCTTTGCCCTTTTCTCTGACTGCTTAAGTGATACCAAAAGACCTTCCTCCCGCAGCCTGAGTTGTAAACAGAGCACGGGCAAGCACAGAGAGCCTGTGTGAGCACACATGTACAGCTTCCATAAATGCGGTCGTTCGTGAGTCTAAGGAACAAACTTTTCTGTACTGTTTTGTATGCTCCAAATACGGTAGTATCTTTTGCAACTTTTTTTTTTCATAGAGGCTAAATGTTCTGATGTTCAAGGAATGACATTCTGCGTCTAGGGTCACACAGCTCTGTGTGTAATATGATTCTCACTTTAATTTCTCCTTCTCCATTTATCCTTCTGTTTGCAGGTAGCTGTGCTTCCCAGACTCCGTTCAACAGAAAGACTCCTCAAGGAATCAAATATTTCATCCCAATTTCTACTGAAGCTACACTTTAAATGAAATACCAAAAATAAGCTATATAGCTTCATTTAGGGATTCACTTATTCTCAGAGGCTTTAAATTGGCCATTATCAAGGTCACTAAGGTGGAATGAACTTGATCTTGCTGCCTCTGAGCCTTCCTTGCCTCACAGTAACCTTGAAATATTATGGAGGAACATTTGAGTGTCTCTAAGCCCAGCATGTGATCAGCATTATTCCCAAGTGCAAGTTTACAATGATCTTACTTTTACTTAAATGTAAAATGCTTTAAAAATTTTAAAACTATAAGTATTCATTTGTTATGATGCTTTCTTTGAAATGTATAACATTGTTCCTTGAGTCATTTTATTAATTGCGTTAGCACTTATGTTCGGAGTGGTGAAATTGTGTGTAAAGCTTTATTAATCCTAGTTTTGCTTTTGTCTTGTTTGCTCCCATGGGATAACCTCAAGCCTTGATTAGTCATTTAAAAATCAATATCTTATAAAGGGAAAATTGCTTTTATATCTTACTTTACAGTGTTTTGCTACGCATAGCATTATCGGTTTAAATGAAGAAACGTTAACTGTTTAAATCAAAAGTAAACCTATACACGGCTTATATACCGCAGACTCAGCAGGTACACGCTACCGTGTGGCAAAGAAAAACACATTAATAGTTTATTGTCTACTTACTCTTCACAATTTGTTTAAAAGTAGGTTCAAATCTTCTAATTGGCAGATTATTGTGCTATCCATTTTTGTGTGTGCTTTTTTATTTGCTTATTTCTAATGGCATCATTTTAAGAGATCGGACTCAAAAACTTTTAAATTTCCAATTAGAGGTTACTTATGCCATTATTAAAGCAGTGGCCTGGCATCCATTTGTACTGATTATGTGTATTTACTTTATTAACATTTTTAGTCTTAGTAGGAGCTGAAGTCAGAGATTTAAATCCTCCTTTTTCTTTCTAGCACTTAGTCCATGAGTAATGTGGTTTTCTTGTTGTTCTCTCTGCAAACTGCATCTCGAGGACTCGAGGACTGGTCTGGGGTGAAGTGCAGTCGTTTAGGGTCAGGTAGAGATGAAAATGCCCTCCGATTGTCAGACTCCCTTGGAAGATAGTGAAGCCTTCTTACAGTTAGGGCTCCTTCGAATGTAGAATGTTCACTGATAACAAGACGATGGACCTGGGAAGGGCCCGTTCATTCTTGAGTGCCAACATTTTGGGCTCTGGGATGGTGTTAAACACATAATTTCAAAACTTTTGGAAAAGCAGGAAGAATAGAACACAAAGAGGTTAACTGATGAAGGTCACACTGAGAATGTAAAAATAAGCCAAGTAAAGAATGTAAACTTTTGAAAAGTATAAAAAGCAACCTAGAAAATCCCATTTCCCACAAACTAGATATATTTTAAAGCTTTCGGGTACATGCCTGGTTCCAGATTAAAGACACAAAGGAACTCTTCATGGATTTTTTTTCTTTTCCATGAAACAATTTATAATTACAGTGTTCTGTTAAATAGTGTAATTAGATGATTACATGTAAGCGTTGTTAGTTTAGTTTAGCGTCAGATGCAGGTGTGAAACTCAGCTTTCATACTCAGTGGCTGTGTGAATCTGCTCCTCATAAGAATGAACTTTCCTCCCTGCATTACTGAGAAGACATACAAAAGGCAAATTCATCCTAGGAACCTGGCGTAGAGTTAGAGTTAGGTGGATATTAACTGTCCCTTTTATTCCTCATCTTCTCTATCAGAAAAAAAAATGCATTTCATTTCCTCGGTCAGAGCAGAGGCTAATGGAGAGAGAAGCTGGGGTGTAAGCTGAGCAAGCTAGAAGCTGATGATGGCTTGTGCCGCTCTGCCTGGAAGGAGCTGGTTTACCAAAAGGGGCTTAAACTAGGCAGAACGTAGCAGCTCTGAAGAGCAGAGATTTCATGGTCCTTCAGGTGTGGTGACTGCTGGGGGGAGGCAGGTGTAAGGGGAATAAATGGTAATGGAAAAAATATAATAAAGATTAAATAAAATGAAAAATAAATAGTAATGTTTAAAAACTTAATGATTTGCAGAACAATGTCAACATGGGATTTAGATATACCATAACCGGTTACCGAGGACGGCTGAGGGAGCAGAAACAGAACGCACCTTAACAACGGCCAGGGTCTAAAGCCAACCCGTGTGGTCTTTAATATTCCAAGGATTTTTTTCTCTATTTATGACTTAACAGGATGTGATTTATTTATGTCTGAAAATGTGAATGTGTTTTAATGCTTTGGGAGTCTAGTATTTGGTTGTGTGTTTTAAAATAAGCTTTATGTGATGTCTATACTGTCCTTCCGGGAATTTTATGAGTTTTCTAGGCTCTTCTCATAAGACACATTCCACGGATTATAGATAAGGACATGGTACAAAACGTGAATTTAAAAAATAAGATCAAAAAGTAAAATGCAATTTTCTAACAGAATTGGTGATAATGCGATACTCTTCAATAATAGTAGCTCTGGTACAGAATACTGTGATTACCACCCCGCACAGGGGAAGTGGGATTGGGGATATTAAAAAATGAGTAAATAGCCGCATGTAAAATGTATGAGCGTTAGGATCCTAGGATGTGGCAGAAACAGGAACAGCTACGAGAGGCATTGTAATATAATGGAGAGAAAAATGAATGTGGAATCCCTAGACCATTGTTTAAATCCTAACTCTTCTACTTATTCACGTAACCTCTCAGAGCTGTGCCAACTGTGAAAAAGTATGAAAATGCATACTTCCTCTTAGGGCTTCCAACCATGACAGAAGAACTGGTATCAGACTTGCGGTCCTTTAGCAAACTGCTATAAAGCTCAACAAAATATAACTATTTGAATGTACTGAATGGCAGGAGACACAATATTGTGACCCTCGAGAGAGGAAAAACACATGAATTCCACTCCACGTTATTTCTGCGTGCCGTTTCTGGAATATCAAATCAAACATGCTAGAATACCAACAATTAAAAACACACAGACCCAATACTGATGAGGCTATGCAGCAAGTGAGGCTCTCCTGAGTTGCTGATGAGTGTGCAAAACTGGAAAACCATTTGGGAAAACGGTTTGGTGGTTTCTAATAAAACCATACCCACTCCTAAGTATCTACCCAAGAGAAGTAAAAATACATACAGAAAAAAATTTGTGTAGAAATATCTCTAGCAGATTTATTTGTAATAGGCCTAAACTGAAAAAAACCCCCAATTGTTTCATATTCATACAACAGAATTCTACATAATAACAAAAATATCTAATGATACACTCTAAAAGGTGGATGAATTTCAAAAACATAATGCTGAGTGAAAGAAGCCAGAGACAAAACAAAGCACGTATTGTACGATTCCATTTATATTAATTTCACTGAAGAACAAAGTTACGTTGTAGAGATCAGAACAGTAGTTATTTATGAGGGGTGAAATAACTGGAAGGGGACATGATGGAATTTTCTAGGACGTAGGGCATTTTATGTATTCTGATGGACTATGGAGTACAGCTGATATATGCCATAAATCATCCGATTGTACACTTATTACTTGTACATGTCATTTCATGTAAATTTTACCTCAATGAAAAATACATCTCATAAAGTTTTAGAATTAAGTTATATATATGTCTATCTATCTATCTATCTATCTAGAAACATATGGAATTTAATGAAACTTGAATGTTTTTCTTTTATATTTTCTTTTAATTCAAAAGCTATTTACACTATAGCCAATCATAACATAGAGGATTGGGGAAGTATCTCATTTCATCTCTGTCATTCACATCATGTGATGAATGAAATTCCATGAACACCATCTAATTAAGTTCAGTGATCATATGTTTTATGATCACTGATGGTTTAAAAATAACAATACATGTGCTATATCCCCAGGTAGTCAAATTAGAAACATATCTGAGTGAAGGATGGCACTGAAAAAAAATTTACACAGATAATTTTGCCAGGTTGTAAAATAATGTTGGATGAAAAACTAAAAACACAGAATTCTGTATATATAATATTTTACCAGCAATATGAATGCTTGTGTAATTTATGTCAGTGTGTGTGTGTTGGTTTAAGTAGAGTCAGAGGAAGTGGAGAAAATATGTCATTACCTCTGGTTGGTGGAATTATAAGTAAATTTAATTTCCTTTTTTGTATTTTTGGTACTTTTTATAATATTTCATATAAGGCAAACATGACTTTTATTATAAGAAAAATATAGTATTAAACTATTTTTCAAATTGTGTAGCCCTGCCCAAATTCAAAGCTTTCTTGTGTGCATTACCTTATTTAGTTTGCACAAGTGTTTGTTGTAGGGAGGGTAAGTGCGGTTATTCCCATCTTACAAATGGGAAATTTTGTAAATGTAGCTCGGAAAGGTGGAGAGAGTCAACCCAAGTTCAGATCATCTAATAAGTGGCAGGGTGGGGAGTAGAACACGTGTGTTGCAATTTCTGTTTAGTTTCTTTTTGTGTTAATTACACTTTGTTGCTTTGCTCATCGATGAGGCAGATGCTCTTGTAAGGTGTCTTTGTACTGAAGCCTTCCTAAGAGAGTTTAATAGAGCCTTCGTTGAATGAATATTGTAGTGGAAAAAGAGACAGCAATAGTTCCATAATATAAAAAATAAGCTGACTTGTAAAGGTACTGGTGAATTTCTCATGCAGGGGATATAGTTGGAGGAGCACTCACCGAAATTTAAAAAAAAATCCTCTGAGTACAAAAATGAAAAAAAGCAGTTAAGCAATCTTATTTTCTACTTCTTAGCTGTACCCTCTTCTTTGTTTCTAGCAGGGCCTGGCAGTATCTGAGATTAATGAAATGTTGTCATTTCTCCAAAATTTCATTTTATACTTTCCAAGTGTACTTGCTGCCAGGTGTTTTGGGGGTCGCCATGGGAAATACAAAGCTGCAATTAGTAGCCATCTTAAAATTCAATATTGCCAGAACATAGTGTTCACTAATAGAGCTCAGAAGAACAATTTCATCTTTGCTCAATGTATTCTTCTGGCAAAAGAATCCTTATTGTTCCAGAATTCAAATCTCTCAAGAGAGTAGTCTGTTAAAACCAGCTTTCCTCTAATCTTTCTGTCTTGGCATTATAGCTCTTACTGAATCCAGTGTATTTTGTTATATTCTTGGAATCCAGGGTAGAATTATTGACAATGAATGCATACTTTATATCATTTGATTTTATTCTGAATTGAGCCTCTGTTTCTAGGTGCTTAAGCAAACCACCTATTTGTTAACTGGTTCCTGGTTAATCTTAAGCTCAGTACTTTTATTTTTTTTCTTTGATAAACATAAGAGTATTAAACAAAAGTAAAAGGGGAAAGAAGGGGAAGGGTTGTCAAGGAACATGTATAAGGGTCCCATGGATGGAGCCAAAGGGGAGAAGGATTGAGGGTGGGAGGTGGGGGTGGGTGGGGTGAGGGAGAGTCATGGGGAGAAAATGGAGACAACTGTACTTGAACAACAATACAAATAGAAAATAAACAAATGAAAATATGTGACATGTTTTTGGAAAGGCATCATGAAGAAATCAATTCTCCTACAATGTGTTTTATAAATTTAACATGATTTTAATAAACGTACTTGAAGGATGTTTTATTCCTCAGGCCACAGAAGTTGTTTTTAAAGTCCACATGAAAAAAGAAGTGGCCATAGAAAGGAATCCACAATAGAAAGGCACTAGAGTGGAGGAGTAGCCATGCCAAATATTAAAATACCTTATAGAGGCTATGTAACAAGAAGTGTGCAGTATATGGGAATGAATGGACAGAAAGAACAATGGAATTTATTAGACTGTTTAGAAAGAGATTCAAGTATATTTTGAAATTAATACTCAGTGCAGAGAAAGATGGATTTTAAAAGAGGTAAATGGTGTTGAACACCTGGATGCCCATTTGAAAAAATTGGAACTGGATTTATACCTCACATGATGTGCACTAGGACAAATACAAATGGATCAAATAACTAAAGGTAAAAAACAGAACCACTTAAATTTTAGAAAATATTATTGGTGAATTACCTTATAACTTGGGAATGAAAAAATCCCAATTTTTAAATTTTGGAACAATGAAAACAATGATGAATTCATTTAAAAACCAAAAATACTTTTTATGGGTTAAGAAAAAGAACAGGAACAAAAGTAACAGACTCACAAAAGGAATAATAATATTGGCAACTTCCGTTACACAAATCAAGAGCTAATATCCAAATGTACAAAGAGTTCCTAAAATGCCTGCTGGCCCCACGTTCCATCCTTGTAGTTCAGCTGGCTTCACCCAGTGGACGCATCACGGACCATCACAGGCTCAAAAAGCTTTCCTAAGCGAGTAAGTAATTTCCGTTAGTAATCACTATTTCATGTCAATATGATAACATCTCATTGAGGGCTTTGAATCAACCCTGACAATTTTAGCCAAGGGTAGGAAGAATCTCCCCAACTGGCTTCCTGTGAAGAAATTACAAAGATGCACTGCCAGCTTGGTCCAATCATTAAAGAGTGGAAGTGAATTAAGAGCCCATTTTCAGGTCTCAAGTTATATTGCAAGGTGCCGAGACCACACAGTTCAGAGAGAGACCACTGGCCATTCTAAATTAGATGGTTACTTTTACTGCCAACCTGATAACTTAAAAGTCATTCATAGAGTCAAGGTTTTTCACAGTTGGGAGACAAAGTACGTTGAACTTGACATTGGTGGAACCCATTTAAAAAAGAGTTTAAGTCACATCTCATGAACATTTTACTCTGTCTTTCCTCTGACATTGCTATCACAATGACATGTCAACTGAAATCTGACAAGACATTTAAGCACCAAGTACATCCTTTTAATATTCAATTTCCATAAAGCCTTGGCCATTGAACTTTGTACTATGCGTGCACTTGTTTTCTGAAAGCTAAGCACTGCTAGTCTCTTCAAGATAACTTGCAGGCAGTTGGTCGATTAGAGAGAAACCCAATGATTGCACGTAATGATGGTTTCCTTTAAAACCTGATGGCTTAAGGAAGCTTGAACAGAATGAAATTACCTTCCTTGCTCAGTAACTTAGAACATTCTCTTTAGAGCAATTTGGTCATAAGAATTACCCAAGTGAGAGAAAAGTTGAAAATCAGCAAGTCTGTGTAAAACTGGCTCCTCTACCGTGTAAAAAGAAGCAAGTTAAGATGCTAACGGGTGGTGAGTCTGACTTTCAGTGGAATTCTTATATTAGCAAATTCCTACTCACCCAGCTTTCAGCTGAAAATGTCATTATTTTCAAAGGAGGACATAGTATTGCATGCTTATCCTTTATCAGCAGTGATCTTGAGGGCAACTAGGCATTCTATTAGAAAGCCAGAGTCCATGCCTGGAAGGCACTTAGCATGCTTAGAGTCAATTGGATTATAAACCTTCAAGCACATATGTTTTCTTTGGTAGAAAGGCAATTTTTTTTAATACTATGTGGGAAATATAAACTAGGCTTCCAGGTTCTTAATGCAAAATTTAAAGCTGTTAGTAGTTTCTATTTTTATTTTTGAGTGAGAATAAAGTAAAGCATGCTGAAGAGTATTGCAAGTGATTGATATTAAAATCTGAATAATATAAGATCAAGAGCAGGTATTTTTTTATTTTTAATGTTGATTTAGTTATAAATAACTATAACTTTATGTGCACAAAAAGATGTATGAAACTTGTGTCTGAGAAATGTACAGACTTACAGAGCTTCCAAAAAATACAAAAAATATCAGAAGAGATGTCTATTCTGGCATAGACATCTTTGACTGTCCAAGGCCATTGCAAAGACATTTCTGAGGAAAACTCTTTCTAACTTCTAAGAAAACTTGTTAAAATATTTCCTTTTAAAAAAATTATGACATATATGATTTCATTATTATACAAGTCAATCAATTTTAAGTTATTACCACATTATTCTTTTTATATAAGGTAGTATATTTTTATATATGTTATTTATATATTGATTATCATTCCAACTCCAAGTAGAGGCTGGGAAATCATTTAAACAAAATATATCTTCATCTGAATTATGGGATAAACTCTTTTGAACTGTTGGTTACTGATTACTTCCAGGAAGACTTTACTAGCCATTTGAACAGTAAGAGTGATTATTCCACAGAAGACAATCGTTCACATACAGCATATGTAGACAGGGAAATTGTTGTTGTTTATTCACTTATTCAATAATATCGAATATATGTATACCCTAGGTTCTACAGCTGCACCGACCAATGTGGGTGCTGCTGCTTCAGGTGACTACCAAGCACCTGAAATCTGCTAGTCTGACCAAGACAATGATTTTTACATTGTTTTTAACTTTGCTAAATGAAAATTAAAGTTCTTGAAACAGTGTAACATGTTTAATCGATCATATATTGAGAGGTCAGTGCTTCAGATCTATTAGTTTAAATGACATATATTAAACTTAGTTTCACCGGATTCTTTGTGACTCCTATTTCTTCTGGACAGTGCTGCTCTAGAGCTTTGGTGGTGAATAAAATAGACATGGCCCATGAAGCATGGTCCATGGTTCAAGATTTGTAACAGAGTTTCGATATGGAAGGCTCCTTTTGGTCACTAATTGTAGCAATGAAAATTGGACTAAAAATAAATAGCTAACAAAATCAATTCAGAGTAAAAAAATAAATAAAGAAGGTTTGGATATTTCTGCACTAAAAAAATCCCATAATAACCTAAGTGATCTTAAATATTTAGATGAATGAGGTTTTACTCTTTTATGTGGTTTTACTGTAACACATTTTATTGTGGCATGTTAGCCATTTTTTGATTCTGGACAGAAAACCCATTGCATTATAGAAAATTATAAAATTTATAAAAATTATTATTACAGTAGCTGTCTGCTAAGCATTATTTCTATTTTACAAACAAAGAAAGGTAGGCTTTGAGTGATTATTTAGCTTTTTAAGACTTATACAAACATGACGAACAGAGCCAAGGATGCAAACTCACACTCTCATTGCAAATTTGATACTCTCTCTCTTCAGCAAGAATCAGGTCCCTTGAAGTTGGAGAAGAGGCTTTTCCAAAACTATCTTCTGAAAATAATACTCTGCTTAGAGCTGTGGTCCAGGACACTCAGGCAACATATTAAATGATTTTGTCTTTAATCCCTGCTCCTCAAAAGAAATTCCCCTTCTTCCATTCTGGGATTGTTGGTCATTATAATCAGTTAGCCAGAGTCACTATCTTCAAATAATAGGAGTTTTCTCATTTTCCTTTCTCTTGTTTAAGGCCCTGCTACAAGCCACATTAAAGACAGGTACACTTAGGTTTGGCTGTTACAAGAAACAAATAAATGGAAATAGGCTCCAGAAATAACCTGACATGGTCACTAGCAAAAGGCATCTATACCAAGGGACTAAGTCATGATTTTGAGGATGTTTTTGGTGTAGAAGCAGATGGTTTTATAAAAGGGAACTCTATAAATCCAGATCAACTAAACAAATAAGTAATTTAATAATGATTAACATTGTAATTTTTAAGTGAACCATCTAAAATATTCCAATTTAATCTCTCATTTTCTTTTTTAAAATTATTGTTCAGTTAAAGTTGTCCCGCCTTTTTTCCCATTGCTTGCCCTTACCCTGTCCACCCCCCCACTCCCACAGTCAATCCCCCCACCCCCCATTGTGCCCTCATATGAGTTCTCTATTCATGTTCGTTTGCTTGCCCCTCCCCTTCTTTCCCCTGTTATCCTCCTTCCCCCTCCCTTCTGGTCATTGTCAGTTTGTTCTTTACTTCCAAGCCTCTGGCTCTGTTTTGCTCATTTGTTTGTTTTGATGGTCAGTTAGTTGACAAAGGGGGCAGGAACATAAAATCAAGTAAAAATAGCCTCTTCAATAAATGGTGTTGGGAGATCTGGACAAGTACATGCAAAAATGAAACTAGACCACCAACTTAGACCATACACCAAAATAAACTCAAGATGGATAAAAGACCTAAATATAAGTCATGACACCATAAAAGTCCTAGAGGAGAACATAGGCAGGAAAAGTTCATATATCCCATGCAGCAATATTTTCACTGATATATCCCCTAGAGCAAGGGACATAAAGAAAAGAATAAACAAATGGGATGACATCAAACCAATCTCTCATTTTAAAGTCTTTACTTGTATAAACAAATTAAACCCCTCAGAATTAAGGAAAAAAAATTTAGGAATGATCATAACATAAACTAAAAGCTACTGAGGGAGACAATATTCAGAAAAAGAAAATAATGTCATATAATTATTAGTCTAACAAACCCTTCAAAACAAGTTATTATAGAAATTGCCTGTATTAGGCATCTTTATTTTTCATGGTTATGTTGTTATTTTTGTAGATTCAACAAAAAGCTATACTCCTTCTCACCAGGACATACTTGAATAAATCAGTTTGCAAACTAGACCATGCCATGAATCTTATTTAAGTATGACAAACTGTTTGTTAAAGGACAGGTACTATTCCTTCCACATGATCAAATAGATCAATACATCAGATTAATGGTACTGAATTGGAAGAATCAATTAACAAACATAGACGCTCACATTTGCCTGTGCTTTAGGGAAGGAGACTTACGAGTCTCAATAGTAACTGAGCAGCGAGAAACAAGACCCCTTCCGCTGTGAGACACACTAATGAGAGATGGGGTCACCTGCCTCCTTCTTCTCACCAAAGTGAGTGAACCTGCTAACATTTCCTGTAAGTGGATGAGTCCCTAACAATAACATTACTCCTGATTTTGCGGTATTAATGTTGGAGTTTACAGCACAAACTTTGTAAAGTCATTTTCCCTGTTAAATGCTTTTGTCTCCTGAGGCTTCTTTTTTACAACAGGTAACTCAGAGAAAAGCAAGGCTAACCGAAGTCCACGAGGATGGGGCATATCGTAAGACTGAATGTCTGCTCTAGTTTCGGTTTGTAGATTTGTCTCACTGAAGGAGGATGCGGGTATTTTAATAACCATATTAAAGAGAAGATAGGCATTAAAAATATGACAAAGATAAGGAAAAGGACTTGTTTTTAACCTTAATAAAGGCTTTTCAATCCAGCTTAGGGAACTCTTATCATTATAATTAAAATCAAGCAGATAAATTCAGTTGCATTTTTAAATTACATCAATCTTTTTCGCTAATGGAAAAACTACTCCTCATTGGTCTCAACACGGGGAAACTATAAATAAGCATCAGCAAACAGCCCTGTGATGTGACTGTGTCCGGCAGCATCACTATTGTGGAGCACAGATCTGAATGTCTTTGCCACATGCTGTTGCACGCAAGCCCTTTTATTAAATGTGGTGAATGCACCTAATTCAGTGAGTTATAATTCTTTTCACACACTAGATGTTAATTAAAGATACCATGCCTTTGAAGCTATTTTATGATTATAATAGTAAATATAGAAATATATTAAATTTTGCCAGGTTTTCAGGTGGAAAAATTGTATTTTATTTTCTGGAGTATGCCGTGAAAGGCATCTGGAGTGACCACTTTCATGCAGTTTCATAAGGTGGATGTTTTTAGTATTTGCCCTGTCAGAATTATTAGTGTAGCTCTGTTAACTGGTTAAGACCCTTTGTTACTAAGAGATGGCGATTGTTCTGCCTAATTTTGGATCGTTGTTGCAGATGAAAGAAGATGTGACAAGAACATCAGATTCTCTGTATTGCTTTTATACAATGTAAACAACAAATTTAATTTCTTTTCAATGGTAGAGATGGTTTTATTTTTGTTTCTTGTGTTAGTTAAATTAAAAAATACGCTGGGTGGAATGTCCCATGTATGAGTCAGTAAAAACTTTAAATAAATGTCACATTTCTGAAAGGTTTTACTGGAGACCCACGGGGAACACCTATGAATGACAATGAAGTTAGAATAACTAAGGAGTAGAACTATAAGAAAACAAAAAGGAGCAATTTCTAGAAAACACATTTATAAACAACCATGAATGAGAACCCCAAATAAAAATGATTACTACTTTCTAATTCTAAAAATGCACGTTGCTTTAATATATTTGTGAAATGTAAATACAGCAAATAATTTTATTCCAGTTCAATGTTATTACTACTAAATATCTCCAAAATTTGAAAACTAATTAGGAATAGTAATATTGCTTGTATATCTTCAGGAAATATTCCTAGATTTTCCTTTTCAGTCTTGAACTTCATATAAATTTTATCTTACTTTACAGTCCTTCCTTCTTTCTTTCTGTCAATCATTCCAAAATATTTATAGAGTGGCTACTACTCTACATGAACATGCTAGTTCACTGTTTTGGGTGCTAAGGTAAAGCCAGGAACAAGGGAGAAGAGGTCAGTGTTCTCTTGGAGCTTGCCTTCCTGGGGAGGAGTGAATAAATAGCTATGATGGTTTCAGTTATTGGTAAATGTTATACAAAATAACTGGACCCCTGTATTAGATTTGCTAGGGCTGCTGTAACAAAGTACCATCAACTGAGTGGCTTACACTATAGACATGTACTGTGCCACCGTCTGGAGCCTAGAGCACAAGATCGAGGTATTGACAGCTTCGGTTTCCTCGGAGAGCTGGGAGGGAAGCAGCTGTTCAGTGACTCCTCCCCAGCTTCTGGTGGTCTGTGGACAATCATTGGTTTTCTTACTTTGTCGTAGCCTCTCTCCAACTGTCAACTTTGTTTCTGTGTGTTCTCTCTGTGAGCCTGTCTGTGACCAAATTCCCCTTCTGTACTCATCGTTCATATTGGATGAAGCCTACACTATCTACCTCATTTTAACTTGTAGATAAATACCCTATCTCCAAACAAGCTCACATGCTGAGGTCCTGAGGGTTAGGCTTGAACATATCTTCTTTGAAGGCCATGATTTAACACAGAACAGTTATTTCTTAGTGACTGACTGGTGGGGGACGTTGTAGAGAGCTCGATAGGATGACACTGGCTGTCTCAGAAATGACAAGAACCAGGTAGGAGACATTAAGGAGTCAGAACTTTCCTTGAAGAGCAAATATCAAGGGCAAAGGCCCTCGGGCTGGAAGAGAGTTGTAGCCTGAGGAGTATACAGGTTGTTATGGAGTAGAGCGACAAGGAGAGTGATGTATGAGATCAAAGAAGTAGGTAGGGCTCAGATGGTAGGGTGCTCTGAAGTCAGGAGAGTTTAGATTTATCCTAATTTCAAGAATCAGCAGCTAGAAAGTTTTAAAGAAGAGATGACATGATCAGAGGAATATTTTAGAAGATCACACTGGTTGACATTTCTGTTTTCTCTCTGTGAAGGCCACCTAATCACTTGAGCTTTTTGTGGTCTTGCTTTTTCTCAACAGTTCGGTCATTTATTGTCATTCTCACTCCATGGATGTGTGAGCAGAAGTGCAGGAATCAAACAATGGGAGGTGCTGTATCCACCCAGAAGGTTCAGCTATCATTTTATAAAAGGTCCTTCTTTCCAAACATTACGCTAGTTGGCTGTTATACTTGGTATGGTTTCGTTTTATAGACATTCAAAAACCTTAGAGATCAAAATCTTCATGGGTTTTTTTTAACACAGAAGAGAAAGCTCATCCTTCTAGGTCCAGGCTAAATCTCACCCACTCTGTGATGCTTCCCTCCATGTTCCCAAAGCAGTTATTGCTTCCTTCGTAGTTCAAACCTGAATTCTAACAGTTTCCATATTTTATTGTAACTATTTATTATCTGATGCTCCAGATAGTCTGTAAGCTCCTTTAGTTCAGGAACTGTGATTTGACTTAGTTTTTATCTTTTTATAGCCAGTAGGTCACACAATCCATGACAACAGAAAGAAAATAAATGCATTTGGATGATTACAACACATTCCTCAGAGCTGTTCTCTAAAAGAACTTCATTTCTTACCAACCGAAAAAGTTAGAGTTAGTCAAAAGCAATGAGATTTTAATGACAGACTTGTGGTGGTTTTATCATATTAACTTTAGACTTTTATGGATGAATTGTCCACATTCCACAAGTGACTTGCTGTCATTGGATCTGGCCTTCGTCATCAGTGCAGACCAGCTGGAGCCCCCGGATTCTTCTGCAGCAGACGTCTCTCCGGTTCACGCTTCTTGGAAAGACTTTCACTACCGAGTTTTCCTCCCTTCATGTCCCCCTAGTGAGGGAAGGTGATGTTCATTATTACATTATTCACTTGTAATTTTTCCAGGTCATCAGTTTATTATGTGTGTTGAATTTTAAGCATGTGTTAGTAAATTGGTCAGCCTGTGAAACTGTAAATCGCGATGCTCACTAAGAAGGAAAGGATGAAACTGTGTGTGTAGGTACCTCTGCTGTTGCTGTTTTGTCCGCCTGGGTGTGTTGACATAGAGGAGTGACTCTCTGGTAGCAGATAATTCCGCTAAGGACCCCTTTGCCCTGTGACTCACGTGGGCTCCGCCTGCTTTCCAGCCTGTATATTCAGTCTTTAATAATTCTTTACATCTGTGGCGCTGTTTTCAGTGGACAAAATACAGTGGCTTGTTAGTGGTAACATAAGTGAAGAAGATGAATTCATCCAAAGTGTACTGACTTCCTAAAATGTAGTATGCACAGAAAGGCAGGAATGAATACTAAGCTGACCGGGCCACCCAGGTCTGCCCAGGACAATCCCAGTTTTGCCACTGGACGTTCTGTGCCCTGGGGCAACCCCCCGTCCCAGTCAAACCGGGCATCATAAATCTGCTAAACTTTTACTTAGCTACAAAGGACAGTATTTATTTATTTATTAAATTGAGACTTAACTGGATGACGTATTTGTTTTAGGTGCACAAAGTATTGATCTGATGTGTGTGTCCACTGTCCCATGATCACCATAGTAAGGCTGGTTAATGTCCACCATCACGTATAGTTACGAGTGTGCTTCTTAGGATGGCAACTTTTAAGATCTACTCTCTCTGATTTTCTAATGTACAATGCAGTATTATTAACTATAATCACCAGGGTGAACATTAATTGCATACCCAGATTGACGATTATTTTTTAATTTTTCAAAAGAATTCCTTTTATTTTTTCCATCCTTCCCTCCACCCTAAGACAACAAAATAAGATATTCCTTGAGTGTACATGAAGAAAATAAGGATGAGAGAAATGTAGATGAGACTTGTTTGATGAAATGCACGCTGCAACGTTTCCTTCCTTTCCTTGAAGAGGGTGGCAAGCCTATCAGGGAGCGTTAGCAGACTGTTGACTCATTGGTCTGTGTAGAAACAAAAGCAAAACTACTTCTGAAGCAAAGGCGCAAACGATACAGGGCAATCCCAAGAACTCTGTAACTCATTGGGTTTAGAGCGCCTCAACCGGAAGGCCCTTCTCCACATCTTTTAAGAACACCAATTCTTCTTTCACAAAAACATGAGAAGTTTAAATTCCAGTTTTTTTTTTTTTACCTGTGTGACCTTCACCAAGGTTCTGTGTTTCTTTCTAAAACTTGGAGTTTACAACACTTACAGATTTATCGTGAGGTGTAAATGGCATAATATGTCCTCGAACATCTGTATCTAGACAAGAATAGGTACCTAATAAATGTTAAGTATTAGCACGGGGCTCCACCCAAGTGCTCCCTTCTCTTTGTGGTCTTCTCTGAAGCCCTGGTAAATTTGCCATCCCTTCATTCCCTTTCCTCCCTGCGGGTGATCAGTCAGGGCAATTCTTGGACTTTATATGCCGATTGAGTTATTTACACTTAAGTATTTTCATTTCTGCTGCTCCAAATGTATGTAAGTTTCATGAGAAGAGTGACCAATGATTTTATACTTCAAATGCTTAATCCACGCCAGGCTCTCACTAGAGATTCGACATATTTTGGGCAATATCTAACGGGTGAAGAAGAGAGAGAATGGTGATGGTAGGCAGGGTTACCCAGGAAGTGAGGAATTCAGATCTTCTGCTGAAATACCTGTGAACAATAATGTGGAATTGAATAATTAACCACCTTTTACCCCAAATCGCTTCTCTTTATGCAGAATGCACATCGATTCTTTGTGCGAGGTTTTATGATGAGTGGGGTTGGAGATCTTAAGAAGCAGATGGAAGCATTTCATGTAGGTGTATGAATTTTACAGTACAAGATGGTAAAGGTAAAGATTATGTTGGCAAAGGGGTTTGGCTGGAGGGAAGTGGCCACGGCACTGGGTTGCAGCTCTCCCAATGGGAAAACATCGGGTGGAGGAGGGAAAGGGGGCTGAAGAAACGAGGTGGAAGGTGGGAAGCAGGTGGGAGAGTAGGGAGAGAGGGCACAGCATGTCCCATGAAAGGGACAGAGGCATGAACATGTATGGTGATTTTGAAGAATGATATAAAAAAATCAATCCTGGTTAAAAGGCAAGGCTTGTTTTATTGAAAGATTTGGGTACCTGTTTAAGGCCATTGAATAAGAATATTTTTCTGGTTATCTCTGATATCATGGCTAAATAAAAATGTATTTTTTCTCGTATAATTTCTACATTTCAACTTGAATGATTCTCCCACTTCTCAAATATGGGTAGGTAAAGAGAAGTTGGTGAGAATTATTATTTTTGTTCTTTAATCCAGAAATTACAATTTTTTACAATACTATTTTCAGTCAAAATACCCCTCTCACACTTGAATATTTGTAACTCCAAATTTTCTTAATTATTTCTAAAGTACTGAAGATTAAAGGATGGTTCCAATGTAATAAAATTTGTGACAATCAAGGAGAGCCTGGGTTCCGGGCAGGGCTTATCCCGGCGATTGCCGAGCATATGCTCCATAAGTCATCAGAGACTCTGCTCTGCGTTTACTTCTCTGCTGATAAATACATGTATTATGCATCTTGCTAGAGCTGCTGTAACATTTGGATTAGTTCCCAAAAATATTTTGGGCCAGAGGGACATGAAACAGAAGCAAGGTTTTAGTCCATCATCCATAATTAATTTGCTGTCTTTTGGAAGAAATTCTTTAAACTCTGTGGGATTCTTTTTGTTCATTGGAGAAGTAGGGAGAGAATAAACCATTCAAGTAAGAAAATGGATGAAAGAGCCTAACCCTCCTTGGCAAGGACCGTCTATTGTGGAGCTATGCTCTCTTTAGGACAACAGTTATGTCAGTTTCTACCCTCGAATGAATTACACTTTTATCAGGTGATCTATGTGCATATACAAATAGATATATTATCTTGACTAATTCAATTTGATAGTTTTTCTATTAAATTATAATAATTGATTTGTTACCTCTTTTTTTAGATTCTGTCTTTCGAAAACATACCTTTTTCTTCTTCCCCATATACAAATGAGAGGTTTTTTTCTGGGTAAACTAGATATTCCAGGTAACATTTTCTGCTGGAGGAATGAGGTTGGTTTAGTAACCTGCATATAGAATGTGAGCTGGTATTTGTGATGTGTTCATGTTTTTCATTATAACAGTCTCCTAAAAATTTTACTAGGGCATAATAAGTGATGGCATGACTTGTTTTAAAACTCATAAAATTTATGATCAAGCTGAATTTTAATTTTTATACTAACATTTCATTTTTATACCGCCATTTAAAATTCTATAGTGTGTTCCTATCTGGATTACAAACAGAAGGAAATGCTTTCTCTCAAGACTTGTCAGTTTAAATAAATGCTTACTTGGCCTGTGTCTAAATATAGATGCCTGAAGAACCTTCCCGATCGCTGCATATGTGGCACTCTTCCCATTCTCAGGCTTTCTTATTACCCCTGAACTCAGAGATTTGTGGAAGCCTGTGGGGTACTAGGCAACGAGAAGGTGAACACAATGAAACTGGGCAAAACTGAGTGTAAATCAGTTTGGTACATGGTGTAGGTGCCTTCAAAATAGGATAGACTGCGTGAATTGGATGCATTTTTTCAGAACCAGGCTGCGTGAGTGTTTCTTTGCCCAGGACAAAGACATTATAAGTATCACAATAATTACTCTAATATCCCTTTGTGAAGGACACTGCCTGGCTGTAGGAGAATAAGCTTAATGCTAGTATTTTTTTGAATATGTACAGAAAGTCATAAAGATTTAAATCAATTCTTAATTGTCAGGTAAGAGTTCCAGATGTAATCACATTCAGGGTCAGAGGATTTTTGAGCAAACAAATAAGAAAGAAATGTAATCATCTCAGTGGTATACTCAGGTTTTAATTATTTTGCTTATGCCACGGTAGCATAAATCTGCATGTTATTGCCCTGTATTTGGGGGAAGAGACCTTAAGGAGAATAATTTTCTTGGTTCTGATGTTCCTCAGCAGATAATGCTGCAGGTAGTTTACACGTTCACTTCGTCATTTGCTCTATTGGGGGTGAGCAGAATTAAAAATATTTCTTGTAGACATATGGAGAGTAGGTGTGAAGCGATTCTCACTCTCCTACCGCATTTCTTGACAGAATCTCACATTGGTCAAGAAATGGTAACAATTGTAGGGAACGGAGAGGTGCACAACGTGGAGCCTAATGCATGCTGTAGAGGTAGGTTAGGAAAAGCCCAAGAGTTATAGGAGCTTCTCTTTATATAGCTTGGATTGCTGTCAGGAGTTTGACTGAAGAAAATCAATCGATGTTCAATTTTTCAATAAAGTGCCCAGCATGAATTAAGGCAAATACTTAGAAGCTGAACTGAGAGGATGAGTTTTTCAAAGGAAATATTTGGTAAAAATGTTCTTTCTGCGGCGATGGGCATCTTTAATATAACATAATTAAATTTTTCTTACTTAGGAAAATAGATTGTTCTGGCCTCTGCTTCTCCCACTGACATCTTTGATGCACATCTGAGACTGTGGCTTAAAAAGACCCAAGGCAGAAAACTCCATTTCCGCCCCACAGAATATTCTCCTACTGGATATTTTTTTAAAGTATGTTTCTTTTTTTGGGAACTCTCAAATATTTATCTGTAGCCAATTATCTGGGACTAACAAGGGGCAGCTTTTATAGGTATATATGGGATCTATTTTCTCATCAAGTCCTATAAATATTTTGAAATGAGAGCTTTCTCTGAAGAGGTTTGTAGCACATTTTTCTTTGGAGCCACCAGCTTTGGTAAAATATAAGACAGTTGGAGATGTGGGTAATTTTGCACCATCAAATGGCCACGGACTCATAAAGGTGGAAAGTGGAAAAAGTGAACCATTTATCAAAGGGCTTTGTAATTGATTTCCCTCTTGCTGCTGGGTGGATATTGTCATTGCTTGGGTAGAAAAACATCTAGACTCTTAGTATATTCCTCTTTCTGGTGAGGCATGTCAATGAGGCTAAATATTCTTTTGTCTACCTGTTCCTATAACCTCCACAGTTTCAAAAGTGAAGAAACCGTGTTCTTTCTGATAGCCTTGTATGAGTGGCTTGGGGTAAAGTGTGTCATAGAGCCATTGGATTAAAGACATCTGGATAATCCAGAGTTGCTTTTATTGAAGAGTGAGACAGGGTGGTCATATGCCCAGCCCATGTGCTTCACAGATCTGGTATAGAAACGTGGTTAGCAAAGGACACACTGATAGTGTGTATCAGTTTGGCTAAACAGTAAAGGAAAACAATCTGCTTTTATTTCTTTTTAAAAAAGATTTTATTTATTTATTTTTAGAGAGAAGGGGAGGGAGGGAAAGAAATGTCAATGTGTGGACGCCTCTTGTGTACCCCCTACAAGGGACCTAACTTGCAACGCAGGCATGTGTCCTGACTGGGATTCAAACTGGCGACCCTTTGGTTCACAGGCAGGCACTCAATCCACTGAGCCACACCAGCCAGGGCAACAATCTGCTTTTAATGACCTTAACAGAATGCTAGAGACATTGGTCATGATATAGGTCATGGCATAGGTATGTTTATTTGCATACACATAAACATAGGTACGCAAATACCTATGCACAAATTTAGGAACTTCCAAACAGAAGCTCCTAAAGTTGTAACTTTGTTTTTGACTTTTACCAGAGAGAATGTGGCCTTATATGTGAGATGTTATAGGCACTCATTAAATTGGGATTTACCTCAGATTTTGAATTTTTTTCTTTGCTTTGGTTTTGTCATTGAGATCATGGATAAAACATTTATTTAAACTCCCTTAGTAATCTAATAATTGGTACAAAATGTGTTAGAACTCCTAACCTGTCCCAAAATCATGGCTTTGGAATAAGAGAAATGAGTGACTAGGAAAGGAAAGAGTGTTAGTGATTATAAAATCTTTTTCACTCCTAACAATTATTCTCCTTTATCTCCAATTAGTTGGTTAAGGATTTTTAAAGTAGTGTTTTACTTGATCCCTGGTAGTTTAATAATAAGTATATACCTTATAATAAATAGTTTTATTTTAATTTTCAAATCCCAATTCTTTCTTTTAATAGATTTTTTGATTGAAACTTTATTTGTTTCAAATCATGACTTATTTAAAAGTTCTGGTAATAAATAAATGTACAGAAAAAGAAAGTGTCAATCATTCAATAATTTGCTATCCAAACATAAACATAATTTACATTAAAGTGAATTCCTTTCTTCTCTGCCTTAATTCAGACATTTTTTTTTTTGAAACTGTGGCTTCTACCTTATTAAGGATGATACTACAGTGGGCAATGAACATTAAAACAGAATAGGAAATGTTTTGAACGTGACATAAGTAAGTGTATTAATGAAAATTATTTTAATTGTGTGTATTTCTGTGTGTACCACTTGTAAATTGTATTTCTTTTTGTTGCTAATAGTCAAATAAGTTTGAAAGCTAACGATTTGTACATGGATAAAATTCAATCTTAGTCAGAGAGCAGAATTGGAAACTATTGCTGTGTACAATTACAGTTAAAAGTGAGATGAATCCTAAGCCAGAAAAGAGAGGCCAAGGGTGAGATAGAGAATGAGAAAAACAAAGAGAAAGAAATAGAAATAATGGAGTTCTGCTTAAGGGGTATTGTTAAAGACACTCTTTGCCTTACATTTCCTAGAGACACGAGACAGACAATGAAAATGGTGCATTCTACAAGAGCAGGGATCGCCTCTGACACAGGCGCAGCGGGGATGGCCTGAGACGTATGGTTTCAGTGTGTCCTCCCGCCGACAGGAATCACCTTAGGGAAGGTGGCACAATGAGATCCACTGTACGCTTCATTCCCTCGTTAAAGCCTGTAACCCTCATACAACACATGTACTTCCAGGTCAGGTCACATGTAAAGTTCATTCCAGTCATCTGTCTCCCTGCTTGAGTCATTCACCAGCTCGGGACTCAGGTTTTCTGTTATAAAACTAACATGTTAGATGAGATGACCTCAAAATTCCCCTCTAACCTGATATTATATGGTTTGTATATGAGATGACAAGAGAAATAAAAAAGAGATTTTGACAGAAATAAAGTGGTAGCAAGTTAGAGGCAGAAACACAGGTAGGTGGGAAGATACTGAAAGTCGGACTTCAAAATGGGTTTCCAAATTCAAAACAGTTTCCGGACTGACTAAAGAGAATGCAGTACTAACATGACTCACTGGGTATTGGCTGTTTGCCAGAGGCCATGCTTAGCTCTTTGGCCCACGTCTGGTCCAGTCCCCATGATAATTATAGTGCAGGTTCTAGTAGCCTTGTATAAATATCTGGGATCTGCCACAACTCGGTGATTAATGAACAGAATCGGAAACCAAGTCTAGCTTTGTCTTATATAAATCACTTGCTTTTCTCTTGTATACCACGACAAGTTCATATTTTGAAACCTAATTAGGATTGAATTTTTTAAAGGTTTATTTTATTCTTGTTGTGGTGGGGGAGGGGGAGAGAGAGAGGAACTTCAATGTGAGAGAGAAACATCGGTCGATTGCCTCTCACATGTGCCCCTACTAAGGGTCGAACCCACAACCCAGACGTGTGCCCTGACCAGAAATTGTACCAGCGACCTTTTGGTTATGGGATGATGCTCCAGCCAACTGAGACCTACTGGCCAGGACAGGATTGAATTTTCTATTGCCGAGAATCTGGACTGATAATATTGAAATTCAAAATGTGAAAGCAGACACTTTGTAGCGGGAAGATGCAGTGGCTAGTCTGCTAGGCAGCGCAGAGGGTCAGAGTGAAAACGTAGTTTCTTTATCTTCAAAAGATATTGAACATTTCTAATAACCCGTCTGTGTGCTTCAGGATTATAACTAGGACAAAACAAATTAACATACTCGACAACATTCTGTAAAGCACAAAGCAGTGAATAAATGAATGACATTAGTTAATTCCTTCTTGGATTTACCCATTGCCTGAATGGGAAAGGGGCTTTATAAAATGATTCTGATTCTGTGTAAACGATGAAGCATTTTCATGATAGATTTTGCATTTGCATAAATAAATAACAGAAATGACGTTAATTTTCAAAATTGAAAAATGTCTGCATGACAAACACCCAAGTCAGAAGCACGTGGTTGCTTGAGAAGGGCTGCCTGATAGGCCGTACTCTGAGGTGACAAGTCGGACACACTGAGAAACCTGTAATGGAGGACAGAGAGCCGATGAGTTGGGTGGCTGATGGCAGAGGCAGTGTGATGAAAGGCAAGCAAGATAAAAGATTGCGGAATCAAAGCAGGAACTGCTGGTTCTCAAAGATGAGCTTGCAGTGGCATTTTGAGCATGAACGATGTGGTGGTTGCGATATGAGAAAAAATCCATAAAGGCCTTTAAGCTAACAGTGTTGTTGTAGGACAAGAGTGGAACAAGGTAGCGAGCTTTATTGTGAGAGGTTGGAAAAAGAAAATCAATGTTATTTTATCAAGTGCTGGTTCTTCGTCCTTTGAATTCTGTGTGAAGTGCTAGCCATATGTATAAACTCTCCCCAGGGTTCAAAGAGATCGGGCTTAAAGCACCTGTGTAGGTGAAAAGTTGGGCGAGTTTCAGCGCTTTCTCGGTGACAGGGAGCATTGCCTTGACCAGAATGAGTTTAGAAAATCAAGTATCCGGAGCCAACTTAGATCACGTTCAGTCACTCTGAAAGTAAGATTCCCAATGAAACAAAAACAAAAGGGAAAAACCACTGAGCATTTAGGAAGTTTGGAAACAAATTGCTTTGGGAGGAGAGACTGGGGTTGAAAAACTGGTAGAAAGATGACTTTATTCCTATTTTAATGTTGAAAAATAGTATTCACTGGCAAATCAAATAAGAGCATGACACTGGTAATAAGTCAGCTAAAGCCTTACTGAAATAAAGTGGCTGTTTTTTCGTAGAAACACTATCAGACCAGAAGGAAAACGTTCAAAAGGCCTTTCAATAAGTAATGTTTATAACTACTATAAACTCCATTAATTACTAATATAACTGTAACAGTGTATGAAAAATAGCTCATTTATTATCTTCAATGTATAAAATTTTGCCAAAATACTTTGCATATACTAGTTATATTTGTCAAAACGACACCCAGAGGTTGATATTACAATTTTCTTCTTTTCCTTCCCGCCTTTTTCCTCTTTGCCTCCTTGCACCCCTCTCCTCTTTTTCTTCTCCTTGTACTTCTTCTCTTCTCCTTGTACTTCTTCTCCTTTTCTTCCTCCTTCTCATCTTTCTTCTATATAGTCTCCTTTCAGAGGTAGAAACCCATGACCTCGTGAAGCCAAGCAGAATCAGGCAGTGCATGGAAAATGCCCAGGGTTGAGAGACGGGAAGCCGGTACGCCCCCCTTTCCTCTTTCTTTGTTTAGTGTATGAGCTGCCTAAGCCAGCAGCCTGGCCTCTTTCAGCTAGAGTTTAACTTGGGCAAGTTATGTAACTTCTCTGAAAGAGTGACAATTAAACATGATGTGCTCTGTTCCGGAGAAGTACAAGTGCACAGATCTGGGGAAAGCTGATTTGAATCAGCACATGCAGCAATTTCCATTTCTGAAACAGGCCTTAGTAACGAAGAAAAAATGTCCCCGGTTTCCAAGCGTTAGGAAGATAGTGCACAACTTCTGGCTCTAGGTTTATGACAGATGATGAAAACTGACAACCCTCCTGAATTAAAGCCTCCAGTACTTAGAAATGCTACATAAGATATAACATTTTAAAAAAGTGTATATCCTATGTTAATTACCAACCACCTTCTCAGCTCCAAAATTGGGCACACAAATTAAAAACAAAACCTCATTGCATTATTTGATAAAGCATTACTAGTAATTTCATAAAAATATATACACTTTGTTAAAATTTTGTCAAGCCTTCAATGAGTTGGCTACAGATATTTATAATATACACATTTAAAACTATATGTTAATTGATACAATTCAATATGATTTTTGGAAATGGTTGAGAAAATGTTTCCAAAAGCACTCCTGTAAGATTTTATAGGCTAAAACAAACAGAAAAATGAGCTAACCAAATATACCAGTGTGGGAAATAGCTTTCTAATGTAGATCTAAATATGACTGTGAAAAATATTCTTTAAGTGAGTTTGCAGATTTCATTCAAAATATGACAAGAAACTCAAATTTAAGAAGTTTAATAAATCAATTAAATGTTACCTGGTCTAGGAAGGAAGGAAGGAAGGAAGGAGATGGAAAAAGAGAAAGTGAGAGAGGAAGAAGGAGAGGAAGAAGAAGAATGGGGGAAGAAGAAGGAGAAGAAGAAGACAAACTTTTTAAGTGTCAAAAGCTAAGAGAGAAATGAAAGCTGGAGCAACTAAAACTTAAGCCAAAACCATAGATGCATCTGGGGTGGGGATGGGTGTGTGTGGTGGCTGTGGCTAGTTGTCTCTCATCAACAGTCTAGGTTTTGATGTCCATTTGGAGAACAGGAAACTAAGTCACAGACTTAGACCAGGAAAGGAAGTGAAACCAAAAATCTTTAAATGTCTGTACTTTCAGTAAAATGTAGACTAAATATCTGCTTTTCAGTTCAGGGAGATGGTAAGAAACAACAGCTACAACCAAGAAAAGTTTTTAAAAATTCTATGTTTATCTGCTTGGTCAGTTAGTCAAATAAAGAAAAAAGTCTAATTTGAGAGTTAAAAGCCGAAATTTATACCTCTTTAAAGTTGTGGTTTGAGTTTTTCACTGCCTGCATGTCTTTAAATCTTTCAAAACAAGAAGAAAGAGACAGAGGGAGAGAGAAGCTCTCAAGCAGGTGAAATTTGAAACTTGTGGGAAACCTGCAGAAGTTGATAAATGTAAAGTTTCTCTTGTCAGGAATGCCCACCATGGTATAACAAGGGATTTTCAGCTCCAAGAGCTCAATATAATAGAAATATATTTAGAAATATACTTTAAACATGATCACAATTGTAAAAAAAAGGAGCTGAAGTCCTACCAGGGATACCAGAAATGAAAAAAAAAATACAGAATTAAAAAATACTGAAATATACATTGTACAAATAAAAAAATACCACAGTTTAAAATTTTAAAAATGACATAGTTGAAATTGAAGGTGATATGAGGTAGTTAGACAAAATGGAAATATATAAATGAAAAATATTATACGACTAGGCCAAGGGTTAAAAGCAGAAGATGTAACATATTTCTAATCGTTTCAGAGGAAAGCATTGCACTTAGAATACACTTTAGAAGAAAATACTGAGTGGAAACCATGGTTGAGAGTTTTCCAGAACTGACAAAATGCAGGCCTGGTGAACACAAATCCATTCCTGGACGCATCAATGCGACCCTGCAAACACCAAGAGCTGAAGGTAGTACAGTAAGTCACAAGCTGATTAAACAAGTTGGATCTCCATATCCTTTCCACCATTCTGTGTAGCTCAACGCCTGTGCCGTCCATTCCTTTCAAAGGACTGGAAGTTTACTCTCCGGAGAAATTAAAATAGAATGTATCTGGAGAGGAGAGTGGCAGAGCAGCTATGAACAGCTGGCTAGGTGCTAATAACACAAATTCTAAGTGGTTTTCTCTGGGCACAGCATTTCCCAAGAAACTCATGGATACTAGAACAAAACTTTAAAAAATCTTCGTAGAGGAAATGAAATCCAATGGCTCTACTATACCTTGTTGTTCTCAAATATCTGTAATCTCCCACTTCTAGTATGGGAGTACAGCCCAGGATTAGCATAGAAAGGAGTCAAGCCTCTCTATGAAAGATAAAATCCACACACAGGGAAAAAAGAATAATGTAAATATGTAACAAGACAATGAAATACAGAAAAATGGAGAACTCTTGGGAAAAAATAGAGCAAAATTTAAAAGCTTAGTGCACATGCTAGAAGATAAAGTTGTAGAATATACCAGAAAGTGGAGCTACCCGATATAGATAGATTCATAGATGGATAGATGACTAGATAGGTGAGAAATAAGAAATAGAAGGCAAGGAAATTATGGTACCATTCTAGGAGGCTCAATATGAAGAAATATTTTTCAAGTAAACAAAGAGAAAAAATACAGAGAGAAAAAACAGTCAACAAAACAAGCAAAAAACTATTAAGGTAAAAAACAACAACAACAACACATATTTCTAGATTGGAAGTGGCCATGTGCTCAAATCAAAATTAGAAATTAGATACACAAGTACTTTATGATGAAATTTCAAATTTTTGAGACAAAGAGAAGTTATAAGCTGGAATCATTGGAAAAGTAGGAAACAACCACAGCCACAACAAATAATTCACACAAAAATAGTTAGGAATAAAAATGGTAACAAGGTAAATGCATGAAGATGATAAACAGTCCAAAATCCTGAAAGAAAAAAGATAATCATTTTAGAATTCTATACCCAGTGAAGTTATCAATCAAGCATGAGGTAATAGCATCAAGTAATAAATAATTACTTTCAGACACATAATTAAAAATCTGTATCTATAATTTATATATTTTATATATATCCCAAATCTATATCAATATCTATCTCCCAGTAATCCTTCATCAGGAAACTATGGAAGAATGTTTTTAGCCAACACAAAGAAATAAATAAAAAGGAAGGAATGAAATACAGGAAATTGGTCCTTCAATGAAGAAAGCAAGTGAAGTGCCCAGAACAAGGGTGCAGGAGATTCCCGGATGACAGCCGTGAGCTCTCCTTCCTGAGCAGGGCGCATCAAGCCCATGCCTGTCAGACAACGCCACGAGGTCCTTCTCTCAGAAGATGCAGTGGGTAGGCTACCCGATAGGTCCCAGTGTTACCAGAGAAGACAATTGGACAGTAGATGGTTTGAGAGGGACTTCGTGATTATGTAGAAAAGCAAGCCAGCTAGCATGGCCAAACTATGGACAGTTTTACACACTCCATTAGGTTAATACTGAACTAACATGAAGTCGCATACCTGCATTGTAGGTTGGGGATATGAGGAGGGTATGCATGTGTAATGGGGGAAGAAAGAGAACAGAAACGAATACCTCAGCCTCCATTGTGAGAAATCAGTAGGTCATGCTTAAAACAAAAGTCATTCAATAACAATATAAGCATGTCATATAGAGAAATAAAAACAAATATCATCAAAAATTACCTAGGACAATCAAAGTGGGTGTGTTTAGGGAAGGAAAATAAGGATGGGAGATGGATAGCAACTACTGTTTCTCAAAACAAATCTTGTAAAACTATTGAACTCTAAACTCTACACAAAATAAAAATTAAAACTGAAGTAAAACCTTTCAGAAATGACTTTAATAGTGCGTGGTAATTATCAAGAGTGGAAAGTACACTAACTTACCAGCAAGATACTGCTGAATTCGTATACCACATCCACTACAGTGTAGCTGTGGAACAAAAAAAATAGCATAGTAGCCATTTAGCCAATACTCACTGTATACTAGACAATGTATAAAGTTATTATTCTTTTCACCTCTAGTCTTCATAACAACATTATGAAATTATTACTATAATTACCCATGTTTTAGGGGAAAATATGGGCCTTTAGAGAATTTGATTGTGTTATCCACATTTATAAAGCTAAGAAAGGAGAGTTCAGGCCAAGCTGGACTCATGTTTCTGGACATAAAACTCTTCGTAACAGTCTGGAGAGGTTAAATGTTTGCATTAGTTTGGGTTTTGCTCCAAGCAGACCTCAGGCAAGGATTTGAGTGTAGATGTTCTAAGAATGAAACAAGCACAGGAAATAGAGAAGAGATGGGGGGAAGCCAGCACTTCAGTTAGGAGCCGTGGTAGGTCACTGGAGCTTGCTCCCACTGGGGAAATTCTGGATGCAGGGGAGAAGCCTTGCTTCAGAGGCATCCCAGAAAAGGGTCCAGGAAGAGTGAAAGTTCTGCACAAAATCTCGTCTGTCAATAGCTCAGGGCTGCTGAGGAGGAGGGGTAGTTAATTCACTGGAATTCTTGAACATGCAGGTTTTTGTGACCAAACAGTCTTTAGAGGGGAAAAAAAGCAAGCAGGTGTTCAGGCAATTGGAGCTGAAAGTCAGGCCACTAACAAATAACTCCCAAATCTCATTTAATTCACAAAACAAAAGTTTACTTTTTGTTTGCAGCACAACATAATACAGTAGGGAGGAGTGGGGTGTGCATAGTTTCCAAGCCACAGACATTCATATCCCGGGTTCTTCCGGGGAGGTCCTCTGCAGTCTCCCAGAGACCCAAAGCCTCCTGGATCTAGGGCACATAGCCAGCTCATGAACCAAGTGAGAGTGGGGAATTGTGCAGAAGATTTTACAGCAAGTGCTGGAAGCACCACAATACTTCTACCTAGATACTATTGCCCAAAGCTCAATCTCAAGACTATCTCACTGGCAGGAAGCACTGGAAATGTAGTCTAAATGTTTGTCCTGGAAGACAAATACCCTCGCATTTGGTGAGGATCAATCACTGCCATGAATAATTACTGCACCGTGTTTCTTCTCATAAGCTCGCTTTGATGTGCTTAATAAATATATACGTGCATACACATATCCACACATATATATGCATACATATATACATATCCATTGCTCTACATGGTAACTGCAAGGTATTTAATTAAAACATACCCTTATAGAAATGATTTTTATGCATAAACTCATCAGTTTTTTCATTTCATATTAGAGTGAAACACATTTAAATCTCACCAGACTGCATTTACCTTAGGGTAAGGTAACTCGTAAGGTTGCATTTATCTTAGTTTGTTGAGAAAATTAAGCTATAACATTCTATTATAAAGGAACTTATCTTCCATATTCCTTAATGAAGTTTCATTTGACATTTTAACTCAAGAAATAAACAAAATACTATTGCACACATTTGTTTTGCCTAAACATTAAAAAAATTAAAAATATGTGCTAGGCTGAATATTTTTGCAATGAGTGTTCTGCAAACATTTAAAAAGCTATCTATCTATCAGCAGAGACACATTTGCCTGTACTGAAAGTTTCCCCAGATGGCAGGTCATTATCACATTGCATAGAACATATTTGGGCTGTTGCTATTGGATTCACCCTTTTTTGTGTGGAAAGACTCCTGTGTTTGAGTATAAAAATATCTGAATTTTAGTAAACTGAAGAATTGAAGTTAAATTTTTTTAGTAAATTATGAGTATAATAAAAAATATGTATAAACCATAACAAACCCTTGAAAACTTGACATTGTAAAGTTAGTTTTAAAAAGCAGGAAGGTTGTATAAGTTTTAGAAAAATTACATAAAACTTTCTGTAAAGCTTTTATGATTTGGATAACAGGTAGGCAAGTTGCACAAATAGAACTATTCCTTATATATTTATACTGAACTCCTTTTCTTATAACAAGGTCGGGGGGAGAGAGAGAGGGAGAGAGGGAGAGAGAAACTCAATAAAAGGATAGGGGACAGAAATGTAGAAATTTGGGTTGTATCATACGCATGTGAACTCTCCCTCTCTTAATGAAAGAAAAAAGCCTAATGGAATGAACATACAGCCAGTTTTCTCTTGAGAGCAAATCTATTTCACGCATCTCCTATGAAGGACTAGCTCTGGGAAAAAATATAGATTCCATTGTTACAGCCAAACCCAATATTTTTCTAGCCTAATGGGCCAACAGGCCAATCCCTGAATGCCTAGCAGGATAAACAATATTATCACACCCCGATTTGATACAGCTGGGCAAAATGGTTGTGGTTAAAGTACTTTGTGTGTTTATTTATTTGGATGTCCTAGACTAGTGGTTTTCAACCAGGGGTAATTATTTCCCTTAGAGAAATTTCTAGAGACATTTTTGGTTGCTAGGACTGTAGGGGTTTGCTCCTGAAATTTAGTGGGTAGAGGCCAATGATACTGCTAAAATCTCATAATACACAGTACACACTGCCTCATAACAAAGAATTATCTGGCCCCAGATGTCAGAAATACCGAGGTTGAGAAACCTTACTTATAGCTAAAGTTTTTCTTATATATAATATCCAAAAAGTAGTCCCTATTTTATGTGGGAAGGTTAAAAATCAGGGTCGAGTATCAATTTATCAGGTCCTTCTTCTGTTGCAAAATAGTTGATAACTGATTATATGACAAAATGGGAACCTATTTCTCCCTTGTTCTAATCCCTGCCACAGAGAACAAATTACCCATCAGTTAATTCTCTTCTGGTTTGCTGTTCATTTTGGACTCTCCATTTTTACACTCTCATATGCCTGGCCCTCTTGGCAACAACCCCTTTCACAGGTGTGCCAGCTCCATATATGACTCATCACATCAGTGTTTCAGAGGAAGGACAGATGCCAGTCAGTGCAGTGAAGATCCTGCATGGTGAGTGTGAACTCTTATTCCTCTAGGTTCCCTCCTCAAAGTTCTTACAGCTTATTTTACTCCATCAGGCAGCCACAGTCCTAGGGGAGGGTGGGATGCATATATCAGGTAGACCAGATGGCAATGCTTTCTCTGGTTTCGGTTGTGATTTCCTGCTCTCTTTCCTATGGCTTCCCCAATTGGCCAATGCGTGCTGGCTGTGTAACCTTTCAGTTCATTTATGAATGATGAACTTGCTATTCAGTATTAATATTTCCTATGAGCAAGATTGCCTTGTGAGGCCAGGGAGATTATCAACTTGGAAGCCTAGTCAGAAACTAAATGGAAGTGTTTTCTTTCAGGAATTTTGACTTGCTTTGTGTTATTGAGAATTTGGAAAGTACTGCTTCATGAATCATCCTCTCTGTTGTAAAGGTCAATATCCATGACACATTCTGGAAGGGAATTGAAAAGTTGGGGAGGAAACTTGGATAATATTATTAGTCCCAATTATCATGTAAACACAGCTCATGCTTATATCATATAGCAAGTCACAGCCAAAGAGTAAATGGAACTTAAGAATTGGAGTTTGATCATTTGAGGCGATCATACATTGAAAGAGAAATAAGATAATAGGCCTGAAGTCAGACACTGTTGACTTCAAATCATATCTGTGCCACTTCCTCTCAATCTACAGTCATGGGAATGGCATTTAACCACTCCGACTCTCACGATCAGCATCTAAACACAGAGGGGGCAACTACAAAACCATGAGTTGCAAGGATTATATTTACAAATATATATGTGTAATTACACCCCCCCCCAAACCACATTATCTCATTTTTACTCTTGTAACAGATCAAGGTACAGAAACCAAGGGAACTGAGCAAACAGAATTAGAATTAAAACCCCCCTCAATTTAGAGCCTGGCTTTTTTACCTCCTGCTATCTGAATTTAGAAAGTTCACAGGGCTCTGTCTTCAGTTTGAAGCTCTTTTAGAGGCCCGATATGTAAAATAAATAATTCATGGAATTCTCTAATTCAAGGGAGTTGGGAAAGGCTCTTTGGTGGGCTTTGTAGAGTACAATTTGGAAATCAATAGGTTTTATGTCCTTTAAGGTTCTTTCAGTTCTAAAATACCATAAGTAACAAGTCTTAGGTTAGACTCAGTCCTATTTTTAGATAAGGACTAATTAATATTATCCTTCTAACTCGACCAGCTGGAGTTGTATATGATATATGCTACTTCAATAGCTGGAACATGCCTAAATGTTGGGAATGGCTTCAATTTTAGAAGTTCAGGGACTATGGTTCTGGTATAATTCAAGCCAACTACTAGCTACAGAAACATACAGCATCGTGTACATAGAATTCCTTTGAAAAGTCTACTTCTCTACGCTTCTGCACGCATTTGCATTTGTTGTCATTCCTCACTCCCTTGATCCCTATAGTATTCCCTTATCCTTAATAAAATGCTCTGGTTCTGCTTGATTGTAACAAAAATATATTGGGTTTTATTATGAGCTGAATTATATACCCCCCCAAATTCTTATGTTCAAGCCCTAAAACCCAGTGCCTCAAAATGCAGCTGCATCTGGAGACAGGGCCTTTACAGAGGTGATTAAGTTAAAGTGCGACCCTTAGGCTGGGTGTGAATCTAATCTGACTGTTGTCCTTATTAGAAGAGAAAATCGGGCCCCACCAAAGGAGACTCCAGGGATGCGTGTGCCCAGAGAAAGCAGCTCAGGAAAACACAGGAGAAAGCGGCAATCTGGAAGCTAAGGAGAGAGGCCTCAGAAGAAAAGAACCCTGCTAACCCCTTGATCTGAGGCTTCTAGCCTCTAAACACGGTGAAAAAATAAATTTCTGTCATTAAGCCCCCTAGCCTAGAGTATTTTTTTATGTCAACACTAGCAAACTAAGGTAGGTTTCATGCGCCACTTCAAAATACTACCTTACGATATCAGAGTGATATTTAGAAGGTGGCAATGTCTGATGTAAGATCTTAGATATGAAATCAGAACTTCAGATTCAGAAGAGATTATGACTAAGTCAATTAATGAGTTATTTTCTCCACACCACTGTGTTTATTTTCACTGTAGTTTATTCCAGTCTGGAATTTGATTCTTCATTTGTTTATGTTCTGTAATTCCAGCGGACTAGAATATAATCTTAATGGAGGCTGGGAGTGTACGGTTTGTTCAATACTTTATCAACAGTCACAAGAGGCCTCCCAGTAAAATAAAGTTCAGTAGAGAATTGTTGAATTTTTTAGAGTTCATAGTAATTTATTATCACAGGTTACTAGAGATGACATGATCGACTTCGTCATGAATCAGCTAACCATCAAAACAATCAAAATACAAGCACCAGCAGCCTCAATTATTTATAATGATGGATATTCCCACGTGGTATTCTGTCTTGTATAGACCAGGAAAGGCTTGGAAAAGTTAACAATGGTTGAAATATGATTTGATATTCTTTTAAAATGCAATGTAACTACATATTTGTGGAGTGTGAGATTCAAGGCCATTGTCTGAAAACCCAAAAGCACTTTAGGGCTTTTATAAAGTGTCTGAGTTTTGGTAAACATTCTCTAGAGACATTATTTAAGTTAAGTTCCAAGGGACCTTTAGACCCAACAAGCATCTCTTAGAAAGTGTATTCTAGTTCACTTGAAGTAGGAAGTATTGTACATGAGTGATAAATTTTGTTTAGTTTTCTACTATGAGAGAGATGCAAGATCTGGGGGACGATGTTGTTAATTGGCTGCTAAAAATTTAGGCTGGGTATTCAAAAAAATTAATGTTTCAGCAAAGCATTCAATATATCAAAATGTGACTACTTTTGAGAGGTTGACTTTAAAATCCTCCAGGTACATAAATTACCGGTAAAAGCAATTATGGACTTCTGCTTTTGTCTTTGTAAAACAAAAGATTTTTTGTGACAAATTTTGAAAGATAATTTGTTCATGTCACGAACTGAGTTGTATTCACCAGTGTACATTGTATTCTGTTGCATTACATAGTTGGCATATATATTTTAATTATTTTTAATGCACTCTGTTTTTCATTATAGTTTCTGGATAATATTTAAAGGCATCGTTTCAAATTTAGGCAACTACAAATGTAATTAACCCCAGCTCTGCCAGTTGCTAATTTTATGACCTTGGGCAAATTACTTAACCTTTCTAATCCTTCAGTTTCCTTATTCTAACAGTTCATACACTTCATAGTTACCCTGAAAAATAAATTATATAACGTGTGCAACGCTCCCGGGTGATATTACCTGGCATATATTATGTATTTGATACATTTTAACTATTTTTATTTTTGTGGGGGTTTCATTTGTGTTTGTGCATGAGCTTCTTAAGGGCTTAGTACAGTCTGCCGGATAATGGCAGTTCCAGCACTGATAGATGCTAAATTAATGCCTGTATTTACTTTAAATTTAAGTTTATAATTTTATCCCCATGAAACTAACACTATTTTAGAAAGTAGTTTACAGTAGTATTTTATGATGGCGTGATCTTTTTCTGCATATACTAAGAAAATAGCTTGTTAATATCTGTAAGTAAATACCACAACAAAGATTTTAGTTAATATTTTTAAATATAGGAATTTTTACTTTATTTTAACCATTCTTTATTTTTTGTGAGTGTGGTCTCCCAACCTGTGCCATGATAAAATCCATCTCCTCCAAAAGTTTCTTCTTGAGCTCTTTTAAAATTATTATTGTTAATTTTTTTTTGTGATAAGAACACTTAAATAAAATCTACAATTTTTGCGGCTATGCAGTGAAGAGATTTTCTTTCTGAAGGTAAGTTGTCCAGTTTGGTATAAACCTGCTGTAACAGACTGGGTTTTCCAAGAGGCAGATTACAAGGTAGGTATCTACGTGCAGAAATGTTGTCCGACATTACTCTTGGGATCAACAACAGGGTGAGAAGAGTGAATAAAACAGGACTGGGCTCAGGGAGATGTTAGGCTAGATGAGTAACAATAGGGGTTTTAACCAACCCATGGGTCTTTGTATCCCTGCATTGACTGGTCATTGCATGGAGGCTGCTCCAAGAAAGGAGTGTGACTTTGGACAGGTGACTATCTCTTCAGATGAAGGCAGTCACTAGGAGAAGGGCAGCTGCAAGGTGGTAAATAATGTGATACGAGCCTGGATTCCATGTTGATGTGCCCATGTCTGTACCTCTTTTCTTGTAAAGTGGCTTTGATGCTAAGTTATTTAGGATCCTCTGTCAGCAGACCAAATGATCCATTAATTTTTGAATAATGGTGCTAGCTTAGTTCCTTCTGGAAGGGAAGACAGAACCATATCCAGAACATGTGTCAATACCAATCAGAACAAATTGTTCCTTCCTACATAGATGTCTCTAATGGAGACAGTCTTCCACCAAGTGGCCATTCAGACTCCTGGAAAGGTCATAGTGAGGAATTAATTAGCATGGGTCTCAGTTGCTGGTGGTTGGACTTTTAGAAGCAGCAGTGGTTAAACCAGCTTTGGAGAGAGAGGGCCCATGTGTTTGGAGCCAAACTTCTTTGGTGACTATGGCTACCCAGTTCAGGGACCCACTGTGCCAACACTGAGGCAGCTGATGGACAGAGTCCAAGTGTCAACTGACCTAATCAATCTATTTATTCAATAGTTGTTGAGTGCTTCTTCCATGGTGGATGTTTTCTGATGGTCTTGACATGTGATGCCAAGATTGTTGTGGTTCATGCCTATTTTCAATATGCTCATTTCACAATCTTCATTGGCCTCCCATCTGAATCCTTCTAAGCCCCCTATCTCTCAGCCAAGCCGATGAACATTCACCAATGTTCATAAATCTATATACATTCTAAAAAGTAGCCTCTTCTCTTTCTGTGCAAAGTGGATGGCAAGGTTAACCATCCAAATATCTATCCGCTGAGAGAACTTCCTCTCAGTGCTGTTTTTCATGGCTACCTCTGAGTGGGGCTAGAGGGCAACCCAGTCCATTTAAAGGTGACTGACTGATAAACCAGTGGTGGATGACAGGGAGGTTTTGGCTACCTGCTCCTGTGTAATTCTAAATGAACCACTTTTATACTATAAACTGCCTCTATTCACACTTGACCTTATGAAGCAGTGGGCCGGCAACAGCTAAGTGTGATGTTTAGTTTGTGTTAACTGGGTTAAGCTATAGTCACAACAGCTAAGTGTGATGTTTAGTTTGTGTTAACTGGGTTAGGCTATAGTCGCACACATTATTTAATCAAACACTAATCTAGGTGTTGCTTTGGAAATATTTGGTAGGTGTAATTACCATCTGATCAGCTGACTTCAGATAAAGGAGATTATTGTACATATTCTACGTGGGCTGGATCTAAACAACTCATAGGCTTTGAGAGCAGAACAGATTTCCATGAGGAAGAAGACATTTTCTGTGGACTGAAGTCTCAGCTATTGCTGGAAAATTTTGAGTTACTGTCTTGCAGCCTTTTAAGGTGGGGCAGGTTCAATCGGGATTCGGGCAGATGGAGGAAAATTCATGGAGCCGTTGGGGTGTCTGACATGCCTTTATTCTGGGGTGGGATGATCACACACACTGCAAGCTGCAAGTCACGCCATGGGAAGTCCCAACTCCCTTGTATGCTATCTACACACAGAGCTGGAAGGCTGCCAAGTTATTATACAACAAAGCCTGATTTTGCGCATGTGGGCCCATTTCCAAGGTTATGGGAGTACTGCTTCTCGGGCCCAGTGAGGGAGCCTGACTGACTCCATTTCCCCTCTAGCTATCTTCCCTGAAAATCTGGTCTATGGATTTCTGACTTGCTTAGATAGTCCCCAAGTCATAAAATCAATCAGTCAGTCAATCAATCTTTCCCATTCTCTCTCTCTCTCTCTCTCTCTCTCTCAAAACGTGCTCACACACACACTTGCACACACTTATAGAAGATGGTGGGAAGTTCTAACCAAATGCTGACTTGGTTTCCCGTAGTCAACTACCCCATTTTTTTCTGGGACTGACCCAGGATGATGTCAAAAAGTCTTTTTCAAAAGGTATATAATTCTCTGCTATAGATGGCATGAACTTTAGTCAGAATTTGGTAGTTTATATGTGCAGTTTTTTACTAGTGTGCCATGAGAAGTTGTAAAACATGCAATACCTGACTACTTAGGGGCACTGACCTATTTTTCCTTGGATTGTCAAATAAAATAAATGACAACAGCCAACACAACAATAGTCATCTGCTATGAATGAATCAAATTACACCTAATTTTTGTCAGATCTGCAAAAAATACATATTTTTGGTGTGCTGCAGAATTTTAGTAATTAGTTTATGTGTGCCGTGAGATGAAAAAAGTTGAAAATCACTGGTCTATGCTATTATTCTCTCTTTAGGGCTTGGCATAAACTCCACACCACCCCTTATCCCAACAGACACCTCCAATACTACTCTGCTGGGTCATGTGATCATATTGACAAGGCTTCATGCACCAGAGTCAAGACCACATTCCTCCTGGGTTCTGTTCAGAAGTTGGGAGCATTTTGTCACCTGACCTATGAATCATAGCAGTATTCTCAGAGTTGGAACATACTACCTCTAAAACCTAAGAGGCCTAACAGGTATTATACTTCATTCTTAGTGATAGAAGATGCAAAATGCAAAATGTGTCCTTTCCAATGAAGATGATGTCCTGGCATGTTCCAGAACTCCATACCTGCACCACACTTCACTGATATGGGGATTCTCTCCCATCTTCTGTAGGGTATGTGTCTTCTAATAATTATTACCTACTTGCCCCTTCTCATTCACCTGGTCTAATTAAGATGAGGTCACTGACCTGTGGGGTTTCCACTTGGTACATTTCCCTTCGAACTATTTATTACCACAGAGTAGTATTACTATAGGCCTGCAAAAAAAAAAAAAGGTATACTATTATCTGTTTTAAGCAAATACTTAGAAATACTATTTTTGGCCTTCATTCTTGGTAAGGATGGAATAGAACAGATTTTCAAGATCACTGGTTGCTATGTTAATATGCTCTAGCAAAGGTTTCCCATTCCATACAACTGCAACTGGGGTTGCTACGTGATTGAAACAGCTGCAGTCAGTGCCATCCAGAATCCATCTGGCATTTTCAGGAGCCAGAGAAAGAAGTAAATGTGCATCACCACCCGACAAATAACACCAACCTCTACCATTTACTCTGGGACATGATATTTAATTTTTTTTTCTTTTGGCTGGTAAAGGGGAGCTTTTAGAGGCTACCACTTGACCTTCCCCACCATGACAGTTCTTACTTCACAGGACAAAGAGCCAATGTAGGTGCTGCAGGCTACCGAGTATATCAATTCATGTTTCTATTTGGGGACTAGGGAATTTAATGCCAGGTGGGCTCATTAAATGGAGTGGATGACTTTTGTCATCCACTGATGATACTTGGAACTGATGGGGTACTTGGGGCCCTTGATTGTCATGCCAGTTTGAACCTTGCATATGACAATCCTTCACATCTTTGGGCATTCTGCATTCCCTGTTGAATATTCCTGAAGTCAGTGGTGGGAGGCTCCTTTGAAGAAGGAATGGAGGAATAATGTCACATATCCTTGCTGTAGTGTTGCAAGGTCTTTCCTTCTGGAAACTTGACAGCTTTAGTATCTAAAGCTGGTTTTGAATCTGAAAACTGGCTCAAATTCAGAAACTAGACAAGGTTTAGAAACTTTTCACTGAGGTGGCTATTCTTAGCCTTCCTTAATTTCCTCTACTTGCATAGATTGAGAAATACCCTTAATATCTCCATCTGGCGCATAGGGACAATGTGTTCTATCACCTAATTCCATAGTTCTCCATATTTTATAGGGAAACCCTGTTGGTACGTACAGCCTGTTGGGCATAAAAATTCAACCTTCTCAACCCTCTCTGAGATTCTGCTACTTTTATGATTAAATATCATTTTTTCTGTCCTCTGGCTTCACAATATAGGGCTCTCCTTATATATTGTCAAGGAGACCTCTTAGGAATCACATTCAGTCTTTCATATTTTTCTCCAAATTATCAATTTCCCTCAAAATAGTAATCCAATTCAGTTGTTAAGAAACATTGATGTGTTTCTTAAAAGCCTGATACTTACTTTCATCAGCTCATTCCCTTCCAGCACATGCCAGTTGCTAACAGTAAAAGCTTAACAAATTTCAGTGCCACTACATGCCAAGAGAAACCAGTATTTAGCAGGTTACCAGTAAAGGCATCCTTGTGGGCAGCTGTATGTCATCCAGTCGGCTTCCTTGGACCACTTTTGGCATTAACTATTGCAGACTGTGATTTCTAGCTTCTGAGAGAGAAATCGGTGTGCAGGGAGCTTATTGGGTAGTGCCCTGGGAGTCAACATCTGTGACAAAGTGAAGCTTGCAGGAATGGGTAGAGGGACACCTTAGGCTATGTTGGAGTCACAGTGGAGGGAGCTCTAGGGCTGGGAAGGCCCCTAAGGCCTGTTGGGAGATGGGATGCCTGTCCGAAGGGTTGTTATGTTTAGGAAGGCACTCTCTTTATCCTAGCAGGGGTGTCCAAACTTTTGGTGTCTCTGGGCCACACTGGAAGAAGAAGAGTTGTCTTGGGCCACACATTAAATACAAAAACACTAACAAAAACCGGTGAGCAAAATAAAGGTTTTAAGTAAATTTACAGTTTTGTGTTGGGCCGCACTCATAAGCATCCTACGCCGTGGGTTGGACACCTGTGTTGGGGCAATTGTTTGGGAGACAGGAATCACCTGAGAGCTGTCAGCTTTTAACTCCCGGGCCAGAGAAGAGGGAGGGATGTTTAGTCTCAAAGCATGTGCGGTGTGTGGGTGGGTGCGTGCGCGTGCGTGTAAGTACGTAGGTGCACGAGTATGTACGTGCGTGTGTGTTTGGGCGCAAGCTGAAGGCTGTGTGTGGGTGGGTGCGTGCGCGTGCGTGTAAGTACGTACGTGCACGAGTATGTACGTACGTGCACGTGTATGTACTTGCGGGTGTGTTTGGGCGCGAGCTGAAGGCTGTGTGTGGGTGGGTGCGTGCGCGTGCGTGTAAGTACGTACGTGCACGAGTATGTAAGTGCGTGTGTGTTTGGGCACGAGCTGAAGGCTGTGCGTCCACTGCATCTGCTTTTCATTCGGTGAGTATTTGATGACAACACCTCTTGTTATTTTCACTCTCCTATGTTTGCTTTTGTTCTAAAAAGCAACCTTTCAGGTTACATTGAGACAAGCTTGCTAATTGTAGAAAGAATTTCAAAGGAATAAAGAAGGGCCGGTCCACTTACCTGAGATTTTGCACAACTTTTCTAGGCCGTGGTGTCGGTTCTCACTTGAATGAATACCAGGGTGTGGATGAGAAGCAGGTGAGGAAGATGGGTTACTCTCTAGATTTTACTCAATGTCATTTAAAATATAATTCCATAGGGTATTTGATTTGAAACTTTGTGAATCTCTATAAGATTATAAAATCTCTTAAATAAATGTGAGTACAGATGCTCTTCCAAATCCATCTAGAAAAACTGTTTTTTTATTTTAGCTCTTGTAGCTCAGTTCCTTTCCATTAGTGTGGACTAAGCTCCACTGACTGTAGAATTAGGCAGTGGCAGTGAGGAAGAAGGTTAAAACGCAGAATACCGTCTTTTGTCAGCCTTATTCTGTACAGAACATGGAATTTTACCGTGGCCTGTCTTAAAGGCATTTGCTGCAACAGCTATTAGCAGGACACTATGCCCACCTGCTTCAGTAAAAGGGGAACATTTTCTGATGTTTGGGGCGCGTGGATGCAGGACGGCATCTTATATGGCATTGTCCTTAGAAATGCTGTTATGTAATGTAGACGCAAGTGGCCATAGGCCTTATTGGAACTAGTTTTGCATTACAAGAGGTAAGAGGAAGGGTTTATTCTTTTTTCCGTTAATGCACTTAAGTTGCAAATTATCCAGATTCACTAAGATTCACTTGCTTTCTTTCACTCACCCTGGTGAATGACTGACTGCTTCCCAGTTTCCACGTGTGAGATTCGAGTAGGTGAACACTTGCATTTCGGGACAGTCACATTATTTGCCTCTGTGAGTACCGTTTGGGTTCTGTTGTCGAATCAGCAAAGTTGCCTTCAGTGCCAGTGGTGGTATTTTATCATGTTGCTTCCCATGGTAAATTCCAGTCCTTCTCTGGCTTAGCTGTGACCACCTGTTCTCTCACACCTGTTTCAATTTATAAACCATATGCTGTAGTCACAGCTGAGAACCTCTGTAGACACGATGTGATTTCTCATAAATATTTCATAAATTCAAAGTTTCCGGCACTTCAAAATAATTTGAAGGCACTGATTTTGCTAAAAACCTCACAGAGACTAACATGCACTGTTTATTATCATCATTACTTAGGCAAATAAAGATGAAGTTTATACTAAAAAAATAACCTGCACCCCTATTAGAATAATGCTACTTAGTGTTTATGTTTTTAAACAAACACAACTGTAGCCTGTCGTAAAAAATTCAAGTTCAGTAATCGGTTTCAAATATACTTATAATTGGGCAATCCAAGGAAACATGTTTTTACCTTCCATTTTCTATATGGAATTAGAGATACACTTCACAAAACAATAATATATTTACCAAAAAGCAATGTATGCTAACTGACATAATGATTTTATTATTTCGAGAATTTAAATTAAGTAAATTGTCATAGATCACACTTTTCAAGAAACAGGAATCTAAAATTAAACTTACTTAAATAATTAAGAAGATTGCTTGGCGTAACAACAACAGGTTAGAGATATATCTGTTGAATTTCTGTTTGGGTTGATTCAAGAACTAATAATTGTGGCCAGAACTCTGCTTTTCTATGTCTACTTTTCAGCTTTCTTTCTACAAGATAGTCCTACCTTTTTATTTGGGGAATGGATGCTATTATTTCCTCAGACTTCATTCTTTCCTATATAAGTCAAGTGAAAAGAGTTTCTTTAGCATAGCACCCTGAAACAAACAAACAATAATAAAAATCAAGACAATAACAAAGAATTCTCTGCAGAAGTCTCTGGAAGACTTCATGAACATTTTATCTCATCTCACTTAGCACAACAGATGTAATATACAAACACACAACAATATACATTTTAAATAAAATAACAAATATTTGAATGGAAGAATGAGGATTGAAGAGGTACATAAGAGGATCACTCACACCTTTCAAATCTTTGCCAGGATTTTTAAATAACGATAAGACATGTTATCCAACTTATATTCTGAAATTGTTCTGTTAGGAATGGAAAAAGTTTTAATCTTTGATTTGCTACAAATATAGTTGTACTGGGTTGAATAATAGTCCCACCTCTCCCACCAAATTCAGGTCTACTCAGAATCTGATCTTATTTTAAAAAAGGCTCTTTGTAGATCTAGTTAAGTTAAGATGAGGTCAAACACAATTAGGATGGGCTTTAGTCCAATATTGGTAAGAGACATGCGCAGATGGAAGACAATGTGAAGAAACGCAGAGAGAAGGCCACTTGTTCACATCCGCGTGGGCTGTGATTACCCTAGAATTAGGAGTATACATAGTTTTTGATAAACTGTTTGATTTAGTTTTGGTTTACCTGTAAAATGCAGTAGGAGGATTTAATTTTCTTAATGCAACAATTCTATTTGCATCATGAATCAAACTGGGTGAGAAATAACTCTTCGATCCCTAGAAAGAAGCCTTGATCTTATTTTGGCCCAGATCCTTTGGAAGCTTTTTCTTCCTTATTTCCATACTTATTTTCCAGGTATTTTAGGAAGAAATTTAAATATGGAGCCCTAGGACTTAGTAAATATCGTAGTACATATTTGTCAGTGGAAGGGAATTCAATTTTCATTGTTTGACACGTATGTCATCACAAAATGCTAAGAGAAATCACATTATTGAGTTCTATTTGGGCAATGAAGATTTTTGTCAGAGTTAAAAATTTTATTATCAAGAACAGCATGTCAATAGGTTACGTTTTATGTCTTGCTACACACTATACAAGAGGATAACAAGAAGTCAACTAAAATTTTAATGAAGTTTTAAAATTTTTATTTTTAAATTACAGTTGATATTCGTTACTATTTTATATTAGCTTCAGGTGTGCAGAATTGTGGTTAGGCATTTATATCATTTATGAAGTAATCCCCGTTAAGTCCAGTACCCACCTGACACCATGGTTATTACAATATTATTGACTAAATTCCCTATCCTGTATTTTACATCCCCATGACTATTTTGTAACTGCCAACTTGTACTTCTTCATCCCTTCACCTTTTTCATTTAGCCCCTCACCCCCCCTCCCATCTGGCAACCATCAGTTTGTTCCCTGTATCTATGAGTCTGGTTCTATTTTGTTTGTTCTTTTTTTAGATTCCTTATATAAGTGAAATTTGTAAGTATTTGTCTCTCTATGTCTGACTTACTTCACTCAGCATACCATCCATGTTGCCAAATGGTACGATTTCATTCTTTCATGGCTGAGTCATGTTTCATTGCATATATGTACCATGTCTTTGTCCAGCCATCTATTGATGCTTCCATGTCTCCTTGGCTGTTGTAAATAATGCTGCCATGAACATAAGGGTGCATAAATCTTTTCAACTTAGTGTTTTGGATTTCTTTGGATAAATGCCCAGAAGTGAAATTGCTGGGTCATAAAACAGTTCCGTTTTTAACTTTGGGGGGAACCTGCACACTGTTTTCCACAGCAGCTGCACCAGTTTGCAATTCTTAAAGGCCAAATGCGGGTTTGTGTTGACGTGGAATAGCAGAAGAGGAGCTCATAATCACTGTCAGGCTTACCCCACAAACTTCCACCTGGAAACCACATCAAATATTGGGACCAGAGGAGACAGAGCCCTCCTCCATGGAGCAGGCATGAATGATGTGATCGTGCTTGAGGAAGGAGGGAGACTGGCAAAGAGCCCCACCTACATCCCAGTCCCTTCCTTTCTTCTACAAAGTAAAAGCTTAAAGCTACGGGCGACTTTTGGGTGGGGTGCTGCTGCACATGCTCCAACCCATAATGCTTAGGCAAAGATCCAGTGTTTCCTGGGGAAGATTAGAAACCAAGTCCATCTGCCTCTGGCCACCTGCTTCTGGAAGAGGGATTAAATATCCCTAATCTAAGACAAGAAATCCATTACTATTCAGGCACAGATAGAAACAAAAACCTTCTAAATTTAAGAAAGTCAGGAAAGTGGCTAATTCCTACAATGATACCATGTAGAAGAGAGAGAGAGAGAGAGAGAGGAAAAGAGAGAGAGAGAAAAAGAGAGAGAAAAGAAGAAATGCAATGGCTTTTACTCACTGGTGGCATGATTTCTATATAGGAAATCCCAAAGAATTTATAAATAAATGATTTATCAAGGTCTCAGGATATAAGGTCAACATACAGAAATTGATTGTGTGTCTGTACACTACCAGAAATAAAGAGGTAGAAATTGAAATGTAAAAAAAATCAGTGTCAATTGTTTACAGCAGCATCAAAATCGTGACATATTTAGGGCTATTTCTAACTCATTGCACGTAAAAATTGCATGCTAAAAACTAGAAATATTGGTGATAGTTATCTAAGGAGACAAGAAAATTGAATAAATATGACATGCTTATGTTTCAAAAATCTCAATATTGTTATGATACTAATCCTTCTGAAATGGGTCTGCCTATTAAAACAGTCCCAATAAAAATTCCAGCAGACTTTTTTTTTTCTTGTAGAAGTTGAGAAACTGATTCTGAAATTTGTACAGTAATGCAAAGACACCTAAAATAATGAAACGATTTTGAAAACTATGAACAGAGAGTACATTAGTACTTGATTTACAAGGCTTAATGTAAAGATAGCATAGTTAAGACAATGTATTATTGGGAAAAGGATAAACAAACAGATCTGTGTAACAAAATAGAAAGTCCAGAAATAGACCCACACATAGTTAATTCATTTTTGACCAAGTTGTCAAGATATTTCAATGATAAAAGGATAATCTTTCCAACAAATGAGTAATTGGACATCATAAGTAAAAAAATGAACTTCGATGTATGAAAATTAACAAATTGGACTGTAGATGTAAATGTAAAACCTAACACCATAAAGCTCCTCAAAGTATAGGAGAAAAATTTGTGTGACCTTAAACTAAGCAAGGATTTACACATAAAATCATAAACTATGAAGTCATACATTATACAAGACAACTGGGAAAATACATTTCTATTAAGTCACCCAGACTGCTATTTTGTTATGGCAGCCCTAGCAAACTAATACAGCTCTCGTGTATTAAGATGGTTAACATTTTAAAAACAATGACAAACCAACTTTTTATGAGGATATAAAGCTACTAGGATTCATATACAATCCTTTCTCTGTGTCATCAGAGGATTAGTTCAGGATGCCTCCCAACCCCCTACTAAAATCCAAGGATGCTTACACCCCTTATATAAAATGGCATAGTTTTTTGCATATAACCTACCCACATCCTTTAAATCATCTCTACGCTACTTATAATACCTACTACACATAAATGCTATGTGAATAGTTGTTATACTGTCTTGTTTAGGGAATAATGACAAGAAAAAAGTCTGTAAACATTCAGTACAGATACGACGATCATAGGCTAACTACATAGGATGGGTCAGCAACAGTGTAACTTGTTTTGGAATATTTCACTCTGAGGTTGGTTGAACTTATGAGTAAACCTCAGTAAACCTCAGACTTTGAATACAGAGGACTGACTGTACATTGCTGGTAGGAAGACAACATGGTACAACCATACGGGAAACCAGTTTTTCAGTTTTGTATAATGTTTTTTTTTCTTTTTTTTAATATATTTATTGATTATGCTATACAGTTGTCCCATTTCCCCCCCCACTCCACTCCATCCTGCCCACCCCCCCTCCCTCCCACATTCCCCCCCCATAGTTCATGTCCATGGGTCATACTTATAAGTTCTTTGGCTTCTACATTTCCTACACTATTTTTACCCTCCCCCTGTCTATTTTCCACCTATCATCTAGGCTACTTATTCTCTGTACCTTTACCCCCCTCTCCCCCTCCCACTCCCTTATTGACAACCCTCATGTTCTAGTTGTTTGCCTAGTTTGCTCTCGTTTTTGTTTTAGGTGTGGTCGTTAATAACTGTGAGTTTGCTGTCATTTTTACTGTTCCTATTTTTGTTCTTCTTTTTCTTAGGTAACTCCCTTTAACATTTCATATAATAAGGGCTTGGTGATGATGAGCTTCTTTAACTTGACCTTATCTGAGAAGCACTTTATCTTCCCTTCCATTCTAAATGATAGCTTTGCTGGATACAGTAATCTTGGATGTAGGTCCTTGCGTTTAATCTTGGGTAATGTAATTATGATGTGCCTTGGTGTGTTCCTCCTTGGGTCCAGCTTCTTTGGGACTCTCTGAGCTTTCTGGACTTCCCGGAAGTCTATTTCCTTTGCCAGATCGGGGAAGTTCTCCATTATTTGTTCAAGTAAGTTTTCAATTTTTTGTTCTTCCTCTTCTCCTTCTGGCACCCCTATAATTCAGATGTTGGAACGTTTCAAGGTGTCCTGGAGGTTCCTAAGCCTCTCCTCATTTTTCCAAGTTCTTGTTTCTTCATTCTTTTGTGGTTTGATGTTTGTTTCTTCCTTTTGGTCCATACCATTGATTTGAGTCCCAGTTTCCTTCTCATCACTATTGGTTCCCTGTACATTTTCCTTTGTTTCTCTTAGCATAGGCTTCATTTTTTCATCTGTTTTTCGAACAGATTCAACCAAGTCTGTGAGCATATTGATAACCAGTGCTTTGAACTGTGCATCCGATAGGTTGGCTATCTCTTCCTCGCTTAGTTGTATTTTTTCTGGAGCTTTGAAGTGTTCTGTCATTTGGGCCATTTTTTGTTTGTTTGTTTGTTTGTTTGTCTTGGTACATCTATTACTTTAAGGGGAGGAGCCTTAGGTGTTCACCGGGCAGGGTAATGCTGGTTGCTGTGCTGTGACGCTGTATGTGGGGGAGGGGCCGAGTGGGAGCAATGGCGCCCGCCTCACTCTCCTCCGGATTTCAATCTTTCACTCTGATACAGTTTTGTATAATGTTAAATGTATACTTTATGAATCAACAATCCCATTTCTAGGTATTTAGTTAAAGGAAATAAAAAAAAATCTCACTATAGAAAGACTCGTACTTAAATTTTTATTGCAGCTGTTCTTGTAATGGTCCAAACCCACAAGTAATTTAAATGTCTACTGACTTGGGAACAGATAAAACTGTGGAGCACCCTTGTTCAGGAATATGGTTGAGCAGCCAAAAGTGTGAACTACTGATATGTGCAATAACATGAAAAGATCTTAGAAGTATTGTATCAAGCAAAAGAGACCTGACAGGGAACACTACATTCTGTGTGCCCTGACTAGTGTGGCTCCGTGGGTTGGGCATCATTCCACAAACTGAAAGGTGGCCGGTTTGATTCCTATCAGGACACGTGCCTGGCTGGTGGGCCAGGTTGCCAGCTGGGGGCATGAGAGAGGCAATGTTTCTCTTGCACATTTATGCTTTGTCTCCTCCTCTTTCTCCCTCCCTTCACCTCTCTCTAAAAATAAATATTTTTAAAAGACTACATACGGAATTATTTTGTTTGTATGAAAATCTTGAAATGCAAAACTAGAGATAGAAATAGAATAGGTGTTTTCAGTGTTTGGGTTGGGTTGAGGACTTTGATCACAAAGATACAAGGGAAATTTTGTGTGTATATTGGAAATACTCTGTTTTGATTGTGGTGGTGATTATGATGATACTTTTTAACACTCCTAAAACTGTACATCAAAAAGAGTGATTTTTTGCTATATGCTAAATTATACCTCAGTAAATCTCAGATTTTTTAAAAGAAAAACAAAATGTAGAGAATGAAATATTCTAAAGGCAGTCTAAGAACTGCAATACATTGAATAAAACAATAGCTTAATAACTAACACAATGATGGTATTAATAAAAGCTTGTATACTTAACTAAAATTCAAGTAATATGTATTAAATATGTAATGTGAGCTAAGCCTTCCATTAGAAACCTCATAGAATAGAGACAAAATGTAAATTAGTTAGAGCCCTTGCCTTATAACTATCTATTGAGAGAAGCATTTACAAATATAAATAGCTATAAGAGCAGATGCCATGTTTGAATTAGTCTCTAAGAGCTATAGTATTATCACTAAGGATAGAGCAACTAATTTTGATTGAAGATACTGGGAAGGACTTCCTGCGATGACATTTGAATTGAACTCGTCATGTTGCTGTTGTTTACCAATGTCTTGATAGCTCTAAATATACATTTGCATGATGCAAAATTCCAATATAGCTCCAAATGATTTTTTTACACACATAAGGTGTTTAAAGATGTTAAGTGTATTTTCAATTTGCAGTGCACTTGTGGTACCATTAAATCCTTTCTTTTCCAAAGGTTATATTGTTTCCATCATTACAAATTCATTTCAAAATGAACATCCACACCAGAATCACTCAACTAGTGCTCATAAGACTCTGGGTTGGCACCTTAGCAGCAATAGATTCTGCTGAGAATTATGTGAATCTGTATTTCTTTTCTAGGCTATATCTGGCCATCGCTTGTCTTGTCTGTAAGATCATACTGAAAAGAAGTGACTCCATCTATGTTGTCACATAGATTAAGGAGCAAGAAAAAACATACTTGTTTTTCCCAGGTATTAGGCAGGAACAGTGGTTCTTCATCCATGCCATTGGCCTTCCACTACTTCATTTATTAATTTAAAACATAGAGCCTACTGTGAGCTAGGCACACAGATATATGTACATTCTTACAGTGAGATAGGTGTTATGAACTGTATTTTATAGATGAAGAAATAAAGCTCAGGGAGCTTATATGATTACTGTCCTTCCATAATGGATTTTTTTTTTTTTTTTTTTAACCAAAGATGCAGTATACATTTCTCTAATTTTTGTAGTTGCTCCATTGGAGCATGGTTTCTGACTTCTGCAGATCTGTCCTTTGTTTTTAGCTGGACACCAGCCTCTTTGGCTAAGGTTTCAGATTCAATATGAATACATGCTATAAATGCAGTTATCATGGAACTGGGAGAAGCATTTGGCCATTAAGCTGCAACTAGCTTTTAACAATGAGAAATAAGTTTAGGGACGAATTTTGTCTTTGACTTGCTGGTTATTAAGAGTGGTATTCTCCAGGGATCAATGCTAGGGCTCTGCAGACTTATTGAGTTATCTTTTAATATAAAAGCTCCGGAAGAAAGAGCACTTAATGGGATGATCAAGTTTGCAGATGAAAGGATGGCCTCCTGAGCTGAGAAGTCCCAACCTAATGGGAATAAACTTCAGCAATTGCTCACGAGGCTGTGGAGCGCTCAGAGCTGGGGTAGATGAATTTGAGAGCAGGCAGGCAAGCAAATGTTTCACTTCTAGTCAAAAATAATTCAGACCAAACAGATGAAATTAGGACCTTTCAAAGTGGTGTATAGAACCAGGAAAATATTCTTTCATTTGCTGTTGGTCCAGAATTTTTTCTTTGAATAAAGGAATAACCCTCCCTTGAGTATCCTCAGAGAAGGGTTGTCAAGGAACATGTATAAAGGACCAATGGACAAAGCCAAAGGGGGGTAGGACTTAGGGTGGGAGGTGGAGGTGAGTGGGGTGGGAGAGAGTGGTGGGGGGAAAGTGGAGACAATTGTACTTGAACAACAATAAAAAAATGAAAGTGGAAAGAAAATGAACCTGCTGCTTTGCTCTTGAATTCTGCCTGCAGTCTTGATTGTTTTTCACTTCAATAAGGAGGTCTTGCTAAAGGCAAAGAAACAACCAAGAAACTAAAATGATTTTTCACTCTAGGAATAGTTAAACAAATACAAACATTGGCTGTGGGTGCACACTTTTAGATTAAGAAAAGTATAAACACATGTGAATGCACCATCGCCTTAGTAAAATCCGGTCGAATTTTGCCCAGGTTTCTAAACTTCACAAACTTAAGAAGAATTTGATAGAAACACAAATAATGTATTCCAAGCATCTTCTGTACGCAAAGAGCTGTGCCGTGCGACATGGACATCCCTGCCACCCCGCCTGTTCTCACTCAACTCTCCAAAACTCATGGAGATTCTCACCCCTTCTGGGAGTTCAGGAAATTAAATCAACTTTCAAATAGGTTAGTTGAATTTCTTCTCATCACAGAGGTTGCCAGGAATATAGCAAAGATTTAGATTTGATTTTCTGTTTCCAAATTCAAGTTTTGTTTTTCTGCACCATGTATTAAGTAGAGGGAAAATGGGAGTTTCTAAAAGCAAAGCAATTTCAGTATAAGCTGGACTGTGGGTTATTGAAATAATAGAAGGGGACAGAGTCCCACACAGTTTTTATCCATATTTTCATCCCTGTGCTGATAAGAAAAGGTTTCTCATCCAAAAATTAATGTACTTTAAGTATTAGACACTATATATGCCTAATTAAGTACTAGTAATATTTATTCATCTTCTACAAAATGCTTTAATAGGTAAATTTTAAAAAATCTTTACATTAATCCTACAAAGAAGATATTTTATTAACCAAAAATTTGAGAGTTCTTGATTAACATAGCTTTCTCCTTATTATCGCTCAAATCTTCATGCTTTTTGTCTTTAATGCTAATACTCTTTTTTGAGGCTCATTCCTGAACTACTTCCCTGTGTTTAGAACATGGACTCTCCCTGCAGTCATGCCCCATTCAACCTTCTTCCACATTCTGTCCAGTCATTTTTCTAAAATGCAACGTTTACACTTACTTGACTACCCTTTGCCTATGAAATGAAGTGAGCACTCTTTGATGTGGACTCCTCTTCCGCTCTGCTCATTCGTGTCTTAATGGAGTCAGTAAAGATAGATTACTCTTTCAATTTTATTGTCTGGGAAGAAAAAGATAGTGTTTTGATTTTAGATTGATGGGGCTTGGCCTGTTGTATATTCAGAGTTCAGAATCAATGGAGAAAGGAAATGAAAATAATTGGATAAATGAAGTGTTCGAGGATCCATATGAAGGATGGAAGTGCTAATGTCAATGGGTATGTGTAGATGCAGGTAAATTCAGGTAAGACTGAGTGAGATGAAGCTAAAGCAGGGCGTAAAGGGAAACGTATAGCCTTACATGGTTACGTTACAGGAAAAGAAGTTCTAAAATTGCTGACCTAAGGTTCTGCCTGTAGAAGCTAGACAAGAAAAACAATTAAACTTAACATAAGTAAAAGAATGAAACTAAATAGAGCAGAAATTAACAGTGTTTTTTAAAGTTAGGGGAAAAGACCCAAAGCTAATTATAAGATCAACAAAAATGCAATATCCTTTCCTAGACCATTCAAGAAAATAAGAGATGACAGAGAAGTTACCAATATTAAGAATGCGTGAGTGGTTACTATTACAGATCCTACAAACATGAAAGGGGATAAAAAAGAGTATTATGAAGAAGTTGATACAATCAAATATGGACCTTAGACAAAATGGCTAAATTTCCTGTAAAATAAATTCCCACAGTTGAAAAAGGAAACAGAAAATATGAATAGCTTTATGTGTATTAAATAAATTGAACTTGTTATCAAAAACTTCCCACAAATAAAAACTCCCAAACCAGATGGTTTCACACATGTGTTCACTCAAACATCAAGAAAAATTAATGCCAAATTTATACAATCTTTTAAAAAAATCAGAGGGGAAACACTGCATGGATCATTTCAGGAGGGCAGCGTAACCCTAATGCTAAATTTCTGACAGAATTACAAATTAGAAAATTAAAAACCATTGTCCCTAATGAACATAGACGCAAAATCTTTAACAACACACCAGCAAATAAAATGCAACTGCATGTGAAAAGGATGGACACTGTGTTTCAGTGGAGCTTATCTCAGGAATGCCAGGTTGAAAAGCAACTGATATAATTTACTGTATTGTCATAAAAGTTTAAAAACATACGGTATTTTTAATAAAAGCAGGAAGAAGCTGACAGAATTCAACATCGATGATGATTTAAAACTCAAGAAACTAAGCAGGGAACCTCATTAATCTGATGATGGGCATTTTTGTAAAACAGCTTAATGTATTGAATACTGAAAGACTGAACTCTTTGCCCCTAAGACTGGGAACAAGGGGAGGATGGATGCTTGCTACTACCATTTCTATTTAACATTGTACTGGATGTTCTTAGCACTACACTGAGGAACACAAAGGAAAATTTATAAGATAGTCCAGAGGGAAGTAAAAATTCTCCCTTTTGGCATATGATGTATTAGTTTACATTAGAAAATCCCACTGCATTTTCCTACCAAACACTGGCATATGACAAGGCCACAAAATACAAGATTAATAGACAACATCCATTATACCCTTATATACTCTCAGCACATGTTTAAAAATTGAAATTTTAAAAATTCCACTTTAAATAATTCCAATATGTTATAATTATTTAGGAATGAATCTAAAAATATGTCAAGGCAATACACTGAAAAATAAAAATGTTGCTGGAAGATAAAAAGACAAAAATAAATGCAGAGATATGTCATGTTCTTGGAGGAATCACACACACACACAAACCCCACCAGTGACTGCTGTGCTTCCAGACAGAATGGGCATATTATTTTCAAAGGAATTGATTATCACTGGCAGTCAGTGTTTCAGCTGTTCACACCGCAGCTGGGAGACTAGGTAGAAGGAACACAATCCGAAGTCCCGTAGACAGGCGAGGCATTGCTTCCTGGTCACGGAGGAAAAAAATATGTCTTTATGAGATTCAGAGATTATAGCCCTCAAATACCTAATCTAAAGATATTATCAAAGATAAAACATCGACTGCATGATAACATAAATGATTTCAAAATAAAGAAATGTTAACGAGTAGGGAAAAGCATTGTGAGAAATGAGCCTTGATATGAATTTGATGCTAACCTAATATTAGAATCTATCTCCTTGAAATAAATGTACCAGCAAATAAAGGCAGATGAACAAGAATATTCATAGTGCACTAGTAAAAACGGCAACAGTGAGTTTCCATTAGTAAGAGATGGTTGTAAAGTTGTGACATATCTATACCGTGAAATTTTATGAAACAATTACTAAAAGAATTAGAACTGTGAGACACAATGGGGAAGGATTTGTACTGTACATACTTATCTGGGAACATCAAAAGCAGATGTAGTCGAAGGTGCATAATATGTAACAGCTATTGGGCAATGTTTGGTAAAGTTGAAAAAGTTGAAGTGTTTAGTAACGTTGAATTGTTTTATATTGTCTACTAACGGAAATTATGTTTACTTTAGTAAAGTAGACAATATAAAACAATTCAACTATTTATATAACCTTAAGAATATTTTTGTGTGTTTTTACAGTGAAACATGGGTAAATGTGTTTATTGTTGCATCTTATTTTGCAAAGTGAAAAATTATAAATGAATAGAGCATGAATGAACTACAGTATATGCATATGGAGCAATAATATATGGAAGTTACAATGAGTGAAATACATCAAATATTTCAAATATAGGTAAATCTCAAGCAGTAATTTTGAGTGAAAAAGTAAGTTGAACAATGATGCTCATGTAACATTTATATGAACAATAAAATCATACACAAATAAGATGTTTTATGTACGATATATGGCTATGTTACACGATACTAACCAGATGTGAAGACACACACTACGTGATCACAATTACCTCGGGGACAGAAGGGCAGTAGGATGAGGGAAAGAAAAGTAAAAATCTTCAACTAAAGTGTGGTTTGTTTCCTTCAAAAATATTTGAAGCAAATGTGATACAGTAATGCTTTAAAAATTCTGGATGATAGTCAAAAAGGTATTTTTTACATTATTCTTTACTTGTCTGTATATACGATAAAATGAAAAACATTGAGTTCTAGTCATTTATGCTGCTATAGTTATGAAAATAAAAACCCATCCAAGAAAAGTTTGATGTTGAAGTACGAATATGTATTGGATGCATGCCATGTTCCATGGCACATAAAATGTAATAGTTTGGTTAATCCTCAGAATAACCTATATGCTGGATGATGTTTTTGTTACAATTTTGTAGGTTAAAAAACCTGCTATAAAGATATAGATCTAGTTCGTGGTAGAATTGGAATTAGAAGTAAGAGGCTGTGACTTTGGGATCCGGGTTCTTAACTATTATGTGCAATTCATTCTTGAACTTTAAGTCCATGTTTTTCCCTGAAAAGTAAATTTGAAATATTTATTGTGCAAGTGGGAAAACATGAAATAAACGGACTGGCAGAATTTGGGCCCTGTTCGCCAGGGTTTGGCTTTCCTAAGGATGCTCATACAGGGCTGAGAGTAGGGGAAATTGTGAATTAATCCAGAGAGAATGCAGTATTAAAGGATTACTGGAATTCAGACAGTTGCTTTGTTAGAAGATTGCTAGTTAGCATTCACTCTGGTGATTTACAATCATTTACAATGATTATCATTTTCAATCTCTGTTAGAAGATCGTTTGCTATTATTTACTCCCTCATTGTATAGCAAAGCAAGACCAAGGAAATACAGTGAGCTCAATTATGTTGCCTAGCTGAATTCCTTCAGTAGGTGTGTGTGTTGGGGGTGGGGGGCGATGAGAACAATCTCTTTTCATGCTCACTCTGCTTTCAATAGAAGAAGTATTACATTAGTAAGAAATGATTCTATCCAGTCCTATTCCCACAGAGCGAAGGCATACCCACTTCTGGGGACACCAGAAGAAAGGGAAGAATACTTGCAATTTCCTTGCTTTCATTCCCATGGGAAGGCTAAATTTATCCTTAAAAAGAAAGTTGTGGTTTATTTAATTATTTTGTGCATGACTTGGTGAAAAAGAAGGTAGGTTTCATTATTTTTGCACTACATTTTGTGAATTACAGTTTTAGGCAAATGAAGATACTTAGAGCGTTTGAGTTAGAAAATTGTTAAGGATTGTTATTTTAATGTTAAAAGTCAAACAGCTAAGGTCATCAGCATTATTCTTAAAATCCTGGTATTTTCCTCAATGACTGAAATGGTACACAACTCACTGCCGCATAATCTTTATTATACATTTTCCAAGAAGCACACCTAAACCCCACAAAATAAGCTTGTTAAGGTGCTGTGAAGCGTGAGAACAATTAGCAAACCTTGGTAAAGAGCTGGTGGAGAGATGTCCGAACCTGCCTCCTGGGTGGTTTGATTGTGCCCGTGAGGGAGATTCAGGCGAATGGACCTGTTCATTGATTTGGGACTTGAGGAGGCAGGTCAGGAATAGAAAACAGAAAAAGGAGGAGGCAAGGGATAAAATACAATGAAAATCTTCAGGAAAGTTTAAAGTTTAGAGAAACTCCGATACGTTCTCTTCATTTGGACCTCTGTGATATCTCTTTCATCTCAGTTCAAAGTGGAATAACTTTCACTGTACTTCATATTTCTTTTTGTGACCCACACAGACCAAGTCATTTCAGTTCAGGAACCGTATCAGATACTTCTTAGTTTCTCCACCTACAATTGAGTAAAAGGTGTTTTTTTCTTGATGCAAGTTCAATAGATATTGGTTGAAATGAAGAATATATCAGCCTAAGTTTTTTAAACTAAGGTAAATATGAAATCATTGCCTCCGAGCTCTTCCTATCCCACATGGTCACAACTACAAAGTGGAACTCGTGCTGTAGAAACGCAGGGCCTCATTGCCAACACCAGCATCCTCAGCCCATCTCGGCCACACCAGCTTCATTCTGCATGGAAGTCACAGGTGGCAAGCCCATGCCTAGCTAGGTTTATTATGAATATACATTGCTGGTATCTAGTGTGAGAAAGAAGATTGACTATCACAAAATAACCGCCCTCACTACAACTGGAAGTTTTTTTAAACCTATGATTTGGGTCTCCTAAGTGCAAAGATACCACGTTATTATTAAATTTGAAATAGACACAGAACTGAGAACTCTGTGGGAACCTAGCTTAGGAAACTACAGACTAGCAACGTCCACTAGAACTTTGTGTGATGATGCGAGTGTCCTGCGTCTGTGCTGTGTCTATGTGGGTAGCCCTCACCCACACCCAGCTGCTGAGCCCCTGAAGTGTGGCTGGTGTGACACAGGCACTGAATTGCTCATTTTATTAGCCACATGGAGTTGGGACCATTTTGCAGTTCAAACTCCAGACTCTAAGTTACTTTGCTTCCCTAAACCCTGGGGACAAACTTTATGCCATATTTGATGGAAGCAATAGAAAGAAAATAATATTTAAAGGTTAGGCATTCAGAGTCTACAGAATGGATCAGAGACCAGGACTTAAATAATAATAATTGACATTAACTGAAAATTCTTTATATGTGCCAAACACTGATTAAAACATTAACTCATTTATAGCTTGCAATAAGCCTTTGAAAGTCATGCTTCCCTCCTTTTTCTAAGATGAAATAAATACCAGGTGAATAACTCATTGAACGGGAAGTTAGCCCTTTCAATGGTGCTGTACTGAAACAGAACACTTCCAGTGCTATGAAGTATTATGTGCCAGCACCTTTTTTTTTTTTGGTCCAAAATATGGAAGATTTTATTTATTGGTCTCAACACTGAAGTCTTTAACGTGTCTCAGTTACTACTCGGTACTTGGTCATACTTGTAAAAGTTGTATTTCCCTGCTAGGTTTCGGTGGAGTAGCTATGTACAGAAATGGAAGCATCACAAGAATATGCCAATGCACGTTTCACATCATGTACATGTCTGTCCTGTCGAGAGTACTGCCGCTAACCCCGTGCCGCCGATGTTTGTGCAGTTCACGTTCTTTTCCAAACGTTGTGACAGGTACTGATTTTTGAGAACTAAGAAGGAGTCCATGTTTCTAATAAATATTTTTGACACTGTGGGTTTAAAGAATACAAGGGTCTTTGTAAATTTTAATCTACTAACTAGCCTAACTAACTAGGAGATATTTGTACACTGGAAATCCTGGCAGAAGGGAGTAAATACCTGAATTCCAGCACAATCTTGAGACTACCATCTACAAAAGTAGGAAACTTGAATAGTTTGCCTAACCTTTCTGAGTCATGTTTTTTTTTTTTAACAAGTATGTAAGGTTAGATTGAGATTTCTTCAAGCTCATATAATCATAAAATGTGCAATGATATCTTTAAGAGGTCATCTGTGAAAGTCCTCTGCTTCTGAGTAGAATTACAAGGAATTCTACATCCTACTTTCTTCTGTTTGTCTTAACTCTGACTAATGTATTCCATCTTTGCTCAATGAGATCACATTCCTCGTGTTGCTAGAATATTTTCTATGAACCAGTGCTAACAAATTTTTAATTGGTATTAATATCTGTTAGTAACCTGGCTTATGGAATTAAACTAAATAATAATAGAAATGGGATTTAGGAAAAGCTCTATGCGTAACTTAATTCTGAAACGTTCTGTTCCCAACACGAATATATTTTATCTCTGAAAGACTGAGGATAATACTTACCTTAATTAGGTATTATTAAGGTAAATTAGGTATTATTAGATAATACCCATCTTAACTATGTCTCAGGCACTGTGAAAAATTCATTACATGAATCATCTTATTTAATTTTCATTCTCATTTATAATATCCTACTTAATGGATGAAAACATGAAACTAGTTAGTGGTTGCATCAGAATTCAATATTTTGCCTATTTGCCCACACTTAAACTTAAGTTTCCAAACCAAAATTTGATTCTATTAAAAAATATTTTTCTTAGTCTCATAATTTATGTAAGTTTAAAGACTATGTTTTTTTCATTATATTTGTAACTTGAAAGGAAATTACAGAATTGGGGAATATACACTTTCGAATAATTTAGAATTGTAATAGAATCTCTCCTTTTGGAGTGCTCTTCAACGCTTCTGTCTTATAGCGCTACTATGATTTATTAAGGATGGGTTTGATTATGTCATGGTAAAGAGCAACCTCAAAGGTCTTGATGTCATGTAGCACATGTTCATCTCCCATGTAAAATTCACTCTCAGTCTGGGCAACTCTACAGGGCAAATTATGTCCACGTGGTCCAGACTGAAGAAGCCTTCACCATCCTGTAGCTTTGCCTTCTTCTTGATTCCTCTTGGTCATTGTAGTAGAAGAAAGTAAACTGCTAGCAGTTAAGTTCTTTAGTCTAGAAATAACAAACATCACTGAAAAAACTCATTGGCCACAGCTCTAAAGGGAGGTTTTGGAAATAGAATCTCCCACATGACTAGAGAAGTAGAAAGTAGATATGGGGGACAGTAGCAACGCCTTCTGAAACCATGGTCCACACTGATTTCTCCAGTTGCTCTGAGTGTCTGCTGTCGAGCGGGCAGAGATTGAAGGGATGGGAAGGATCATGCATGACAAATGGATTTGTCCCAGGACTAGGAGTGGCACTTCAGCTGGAATTCAATCATAACAAACTTCAAGGGAGGCCAGGAAATGTAATCTAAATGTGTGGTGGGAAGAAAAGGAAGTGGGTTTGGAAATGAGCTAGAGTGCTCTGGTGCAGGGATTGGCTAGTGTTTTTCCCTCTCCTGGGTCATTCTCCACCTCTTTTTTTTTATGGAGGTATAATTGACATAAAACATTAATTTCAGGTAAACAAAATATATAGTATTTATATATATTGGAAATGATTAGCACAATTAGTCTAGTTAACATCTGTCCCTATACATAGTTATAATTTTTTTCTATGATGAGAAGTTTGAAGATCTCTAGGCAATCTTCAAATATATAATACAGTATTACCACTATGTATCCCCACTACTGATATATTTTATAACTGGAAGTTTGTACCCAAATCTTAATTTTAGTGCATTTTTCCCTTCAAGTCAGTGCAAATATCTAGTCCAGATATCTCCCCCATAGTCCAACTCATACATCATGTTGGATATTTTAAAATCAGGTCCCAAACTGAATACTTGATTTCTCTCCCCATATTCACATACTCCACCTACAGCCCAGATCATATCCAATAAACTCATTTTCTTAGATCTACCTTCCAATGATACCCAGAACTGGAGTAATTCTCATCTCTCTCACTGCTGATACCCAGTCTGAGGCACTGTCACTTACTGGGATGATTGCAAAAACTTCTGAAGTTGTCGAACTATTCCCACTCTTGCCTCTACATTCAGTTCTCATCACAGAAGCAAGAAGAGTCTATATAAAGCATGTGCCGGATTTTGCCATCCTGCATTTTCAGACAGGCTGGTGACATCCCTTTTCATGAATTGTTCCATGTCCCTCAGGCGATAAAGACATCTGTTTTGGAGGGGAATGATTAAAAGGGGCTCACTCTCAGTCAAGACTTGTAGACCCAACCTGATCACTCTGTATTTTTTTCTGTGATGTTCTTCGTTTCCCACTTTTACTCCCAGCATAATTGACATTGATTATGTAGAATAAGAACTTTTTCCCTTCTTTGTGACATTGGGAATTAGCTGCTCTGTATTCTCTGATAGGAATGTTATAAATTATAAGTTATGTAGTAATTCTTAAGGTATTGAACAAGCCAAAAATTCCAAGAAACATTTCATGCTTTTGTTTCCACCTTTATTGTAGTTTACATAACTCATATAATGACAAAGCCATTGAAGTACTGGCCATTAAAGCACCTGAAAGTACTATGTTTTCCTAATGGCAGCTTATGGAATTCACCATATGTCTTTCATATGATGGAGACATCACAGGGAAAGTAGCTATGAGCGTGTCTTGCATCATCTATCATTACACTTATGCACATACAAAAACATACATGCATGCATGTGCATATGTAAAATCTTTCACCTTTTATTTACATTTCCAACTTATTTTTGTTACCTGATATTGCTACTGCTTACTATTTCCTGTGATGTACATTATATGTTATTTTAATATCTACTAATACTATTTTACCATTTTCCTTACAAATTATTTTAATCATGTAGTAAGGTATTTGTGTGTACATTTTGCTGTATTTTTGCCTTTTTAATTGAATTTTCCCCTTTATTATATCAGAGTAAAGTTTCAAGGACCAGAAGTCTCTTTAACAATGTTGGAGAGATCAAATACAATTCTACATGAATATCAAATAGTGTTTACTTTTATGTTTTAAACTTTTAAAATTGCCAATATATTTTTATATTTGCTAATTTTTATTTAGTATTTGCTACCTCACATCAAATATGATTGATTATTTTCCACTTAGTTTATATTTTTTCCTTAAACGTTAAAGTAAGCCTTGTACATGATTTAAAAAAAACCATATAGTGTATGAGGCATTATATCAAGCAATATTATGTCATTTTCCCCAATCTGGAAAATAGTTACAGGCAGGGCAAAAATCAATTTTAGTCATCATATTCTTGAGAAGCCAGTAAGGAACACTTTTTTCCTATTTATGGAGCAATTTTCTTTTTACATGTATAGAACTGGGTCGAAGAATAGGTAGTATATGTGAGAAGACTGTATTTTTGGCAAAGCTTTTAGAGCTGCATGCAAATCACGGTTACTTTCAGTTAGTGCAGTTATACAGAAGACGTGTGGGTGTTTACTAAGAATAACACTTCGTGGGGAGCCTCGTTCAAGGATAACGTGGTGACTGAGACCTGGAGTTTGCCTTCAATGGGTTTGGAGTCTAGAAAGGAAACAGCAGAGGAAGTAAAATCCATACATGGGATCTTGTTCCACGCACTTCTTTCCACCAGCTGATACCTTTTGTTTGTTCCCATTTTGTCTGTTCCTCCTGATGTCCTGTATTATGGTGTTATTAGTCATTTTGGTATCCTCTACAAAACTTAATCTCAAGGTAGGTGTTCTATTTTATTATATCTAATACTATCTGCCATGCCTTGCATACTCAATAGATGTTTGTGGAGTCAATGAATGGTGCTTGTTCAAAAGGTATGTATTTTTTAAGGAAGATTTTGATAATGTACAATGATACTCTGAATAATAGAGCAATCAGACTCACATTGGTATAAATAGAAGTCAGAAGACAAATACTTCTTTCTTCCATTTCATAAAATGTTTGTATTTTTCATTCATTGAGTATTGGTAAGTAATGCTAATCCACCTTCTCTACGGAGAATTTTTTTCTGTGGGGTCTCTTTCTTCTCTGTTTTGTTTTTCCTTTGGGATGTTTTACTGGTCAGTTGGAGCAATGTGTACATTCAAATTTTTCTCCTAGTCAACCATTGAGGGTAATATGTGGCTACTTGAAAAGTCCATAAATGCAGTTTCTTCATTTATTATGGTCTTTATAAAACAAATTCATGGGAACACAGCTTTCTAATCCAGTTTAATCTAAATAATTTAGTTGGTGCACTAAGAACCCTGCATATTGATAAATAGATAAATTTATATCTAAGCTTTTCTTGTATGACTGACAAGGAGTTTTGATGAATTGGTATGTTTGTGAATAGACTCCATGGAAAAGTGTCTGGGCGTGAGAGTATGTTTTCCTGTGTTAATGATGTTTAGATGGATGTTCAACATGAAGAGTTAGCCAAATGACATTCTACCATGACAGTAGCCTTCGAACTAGTTTAAACTTTGTATAATGATAAATATCTACAACTCCAAGTACATTATGAACTACATTTACTAGAAAGCTGATATAGTGAGATGCTAGGCTTTCATGTCATAAAATTTTATTTCATGCCTATAATAGGCATAATACTAGGTAGAAACTTGGTTTTAATTCTGTAGGTGTCAACTCACATCTGTCAGCATGTCTCAGCAAAATGACTGTCACTGGGTATTGATAGAAAAAATGAGTTTCACTATTAATCTCTTTATCAGTAGTAGAAAATCACTCCCTGTCATGTCCTCTTTGGCAATGCAGCCTGGGGATGCATTCACATCTCGGATCAAAATGAAGCAAATAGGGGAAGAGGAGAGTAATTGTCTGCAGCAGGGCACAGCACGCTCGCGTTCAGAAGCAAATACATTTAACCAGTGAATTCGATAGAGAGATTAAAAACGAATAATAGCTGTGTACTCAAATGTTTACTATTATGGCTACAACCGGTTTTGTTTTGTTTCGTTTTGGTTGGTTGGTTGGTTTTCCATAGTCTGTCTTTTTCAGCATTTCCCTGTCCCTGTGGGTTAAAGTGATGTGTTATCCCGTGAAGATTCGCTGTGACATTTCTGTGTCAGGCTCTGACCCTGGGTATGGCTTGTTCCCACCCAGCAGAGCCATCCGCTGGTTATTTCTGCGCACACATGGCCGCAGAAAGGTCCGTTCAGTGTGTGTGTTAAAATCTCACATTTATTAAGGATTTGCTCTGTTCCAGATTTTATGCTAAAACCTTAGTGTGGACTTGTATATTTAATCCTCACAACTGTGTAATGCAGGCTATGTTATTATTTGCATTGCACATGCAAAGAAAATTATAAAGCATCAGGGCTACATTACATTATCCACTTGGACAGCCAGCAGTTTGCAGTAATAACTGATGTTTAGTATATGAACTTTTTTACACATTCAACCAAAACACCTCTGTGGAGGAGACACTATTATTACTTCAAGTATATTAAGTTGTAAAATAATTCAACTTGCCTGATCTTACTTCTAGTAAGTACAACAGCTGGGGTGCTGGGATTGAGACCCATGCAGCCCATTATTTTATTGTTCACTTGACATGATGCTGACATTGGCTAAATATGGTATCACTGCGAAGAGTGTGTGAAGTGCGACAGAGACTATTTCTAATACAGCACATAAAATATAAATAGATATAGTGTATGCTCATACACTGTATGCACAACGTATTAGGATAGTTTTTTAATTTAAAGGCTAGAAAAGGTACAGGGCTGAGGAAGCATAAATGGTAGGTTCAAAATAGACAGGGGGAGGTTAAGAATAGTTTGGGAAGTGGAGAAGCCAAAGAACTTATATGTATGACCCATGGACATGATCTAAGGTGGGGGAATGATGGTGGGAGGGGAGTACAGGGTGGAGGAAAATAAAGGAGAGAAAAAAATGAGACAAGTGTAATAGCATAATCAATAAAATACATTTAAAAATGAAATAAAGGCTAGATTATAGATAAGTAATAGAAATTTGTTGAAATTCAAATTCTAAGTGAATTTTCTTCGATCAAAGTATAGGTTAGAATATACTTTTATCAGATCGTTTATAATTATTTTATTATCTCATTACATTATAAAACATGTAGTATGATAATTTTAAACTTGACCTAAATTTGCCTTTTAATAAATTTTGAAATTTATGATAAATGGTGGTTTGATAGACACACTGTGTAAATAAGAGATTACTTTGTGATAATCTCTATGTTTACATAACAGGCTACTATTCATAAGTTAAAATTTGCTATGACTAAAGGTAGTAGCCCCACAGCCACGTACACTGAATCTAAACCTAAGGAAATGTCATAGACTTAAACATTCTCATGACTGTATGAACTGTGCTCTTTAAAGAAATCACCAAAGGGGAGGTGTGGAGGGATAATGGGTGGTGGAGGGAGCAAGGGTTTTCAGGAACAACTATAAAGGACACATGGACAAAACCAAGGGGGTGTGGAAGCAAGGAAGGGAGGTGGGGATGGTTGGGGTCGGGGCGGGGAGTGGTGGGGGGTAAATGCAGGCAACTGTAATTGAACAACAATAATAAAAAAAAAGTTTCCATGACAAAAAAAAAATAATCACCAGAGTAGATGATTGTGTATTTAAGGTTTAGAAATCACATCAGTAAACAAAAAAGCAATAGCTTATGCTAATGAAATATTTTTAATGACCATGTATTAATTACATCAATGTAATAAAAGTCAACTCTTTGAGGCACCTCACTTTCAGTTGGTTCATCATTTGGTAGCACTAAGTAGTATAACAGGACTCACATATTATTTTAAGTCACCATGGTGGGTTTAGGAAGAAATGAAGGAGAATTACAGTTGGGTTCCTGGGAATTTTATATATCGTGATACTTAGTGGTGGAGCACCCCATACTGAAAAGTAGTGAAGGTAGGTCACACATGTGAATGTTACCTCTGGGGTATTTCACATGAGGAGAACAAGTTTGAGGACCACTTCTTAGTAGAAAGGTCCCTTCTCTAAAAGGTGTTTTTTCCAGCCTCCCATCCATCATATATGTTTACTTTAGGGTACTTATCATTTTCATGGATTATATCACATCCTAATTCTGAATTAAACTGTGGGGGCCTTAATGCCTTGTAGTCTTTGTTTTTTCTTATCTGTGTAATGGGAGAATTCATTCAGAGGATCAAGATTCTCTGGCTAGAAGGACATCCCATTTCTAAGTGACCCAATCAACTACCTCAGCACTTTGAAAGCCTTCTTTATATTCCTATTCCTGCTATTATATATTGTTTGTTGCTCCGAAAAAAAAGTTGTGTTTGAGGTTTTCACTGAAAAATTAACTTTACAGTCCAACAGCATTTTTAGTCTTAGTAAATGTACATTCTGCAAGTTTAAAAGAAAGTCGTCTTTGGACACCATGGTAGGCAACAAGATTTAAAAGGCAGGAAAGTTCCTGATGTTTACAAATAAGCAGGATATATTCGAGGCAGTACACGATCAGAAGCACAAGGTATTGGCCCGTCAGATTGGAAACCTAACCAGTTTCAGCATCCACAGGCCAAGTGCCTAATGACTGACGAACAGCCCTGATTTCAAAAGATCTAATAGTAATTTCTTTAAAAATGCAGAATGTAGATGATTACCTTTCTAGCGTAGATTTTATTTCTTGCTAAACAACCACATGTCTTTTACTCTTAGTTTTTAGTAGGCAGACTCTCGGAGGCAGTCAAGTCATCTTCATCCATAACATTAATTGTTTTATAGAGCAACTTTCCCGTCGTGGGCATGGCTTCACCCGTGGGTGCCTTTGCCTGGGGTAAGGTGCCAAGCAGAAAACTAAACAGAAAATCTGCCATAAACTTTGCAAACATCAATGGCAATTTAATGAGTTTTTAAAGTAGAACATACTACATGATGAATTGTATGCTCCCATACTATTTATTTTTTAGATTGAATGGCAGCCTGTGCTACAGAATATGATGAAAGCTTTTAAGGACTTTTTGCTTACTGTGCTAATAATTATTTTAAAATAGTTTTGATAATGAATGTTCTCAGTTTTCAGAGAAAATAGGCACTAATATGTTTTGCTATAATATATTATGTTATTAAATTTTATTTTATTATTTTTGATTTTTATTTTTAAAATTTATGTCCTGTATAATGGTCTCCATCAAGTCCATGGCCTTATTTTATGTGGCATAAAAATCAATACACAATTTAGAAATTGTCTTTTAATTTATTCATCAGGCTCTCATGCTTACTGAAAGCATATTACTGTACAGAGAGGGGAAGCGCAAAAGAAAATTTTTCTCTGCATTGATTCATATTTTTTCATTTCATAATTATATTCAGTCTCTTAAGAGACTAATTCAGACATGGGGAAATAAAGCTCATCAAGTATTCACAGCATAAAAGGAAAATCCTAACGAAGCTTGAATCAGAGGGTGTTTGAGGGTGAACACTTAAATGATTTAAAGTTTTAAAATATAGAAACTGCAATTTTCAAACATGCTAGCTTTTACAGATTTTTCACAACTTGAGCACTTTGAGCAAATGACCAATTCAGACTTTTAAAGTATCGAATTCCTATTATGAGCAATGAAGCCAAACTGTGTGAGCAGTGTGACTCCGTACTTTTCCAGGGGTTATTTACTGGCTCATCTAGACCACCGGTTTTCAAAAGTCGGCCCTCAAGCTGGAGGCATAAGAAGCCTCTGGGTTATTATTCAAGTAATGGATTCCTAGACCCTACTCAACATTGACCAGCTCAAAGTCAGCAAGGGTGGGTTCTAGATATCAATATTTAAGAAGCTCTCCAGGCAATGCTGTTGCAGATGCATTGCAGCATGATTTTTCACAAGACCTCACATGATGTATTTCAGCCTTGTTTTAGTAGGTGATAAGAGAAAGGGGAGGGAGAGAGCGGCACACTTGCTTTCTCGTAAGGGCAACACAACACACAGACACAATGCACAGAGCTCCCTGCCCAGTGCGATCTCTCAGAGCTCTGCTCCATTACTCTTCCTAGCTTTTTGTTACCTTTTGGTGAACTCATTCTGTGATTTGAAGGGACATAGATACTCCCGAACTGTGTGAATAACAGCTTTAGAAGTTTTTAACTGTTTTTCTCTTTGTTGGGAGTAGCAAATTTCTCAGACCCCTCGACTACTCTTTGCTTGACAAAATGACACACTAAAGAAGATTGATATCAAGGTCTTTTAGATAATTGTGCAGGGAGAAGCTTCAGGAGCCATACATTAGCTCCACTGTATTTGTCAACACTTGAGTAGAGTGATTCCCAAGAAGTCATTTAAAACAAATGACTCTAAATTTATTTTAATACCAGTGTGGATAATAGCATTAAGCACTGTCTTAGCTTAGCATCATGAATAGACTTTAAATCTTATACAGTACATGACTATTAATCACAGCAAAGAAATTTGGAAAAGATAAAAAGGGTAAGGGATTCAATTTATTCTGACTCTAATATATGCACACCCAGAGTCAGAGAATAGAATAATTTGTTTTAGAAGAAAAACACAATCACAAGGCCTCAATTTTATTCTATTGAATTCCTCTTAAACTACAAATTCGTTTTTTCTGGAGATTTTTATCCAAAATATTTGCCATTTTCCTTCTTGCACATCTTAGCTTTGCAGGCCATTATCCTAGTTGAGAAAAAGATGAAATTTAAAGCAAGCTTTTGTACTTGTGGCCATTGTTTTATTTTTATAGTTCTGGATTGTAATTCATTAGGTAAGAAATAAAATGTTTTTACTTTCAAATGTTTTTTTTTTTTTTTTTTGTCTTTTAAGTCTGTGGACTGGAATTAGACGTCAAGATTATTTGTATTTGGAGTGCTACGGCTGTAAATTGTACATGTCTAGAAATGTATGTGTCACTAAGAGTGTGTATGGTGAGCAAGTTCAAAGAGATTTTTGATTATTTCCTTTCCCCCAAGTGGATTACTTGTTTTGACATAACCTATAAACATATTACTCTTTCAAAGAGCAAGCATATGTTTGAATACTGTCAGGAAACACACACTGGAAAATATAATGAAATAATTAGCCTCCAGGAACTTATAGACTATATACCGTTATTTGAACAATTCAATGTATATTCTAGATCTCCCATGAATCAAGCACTCTGTTAATTCCTAGGGTTATATAATACTATCAAGAGTGAATACTCAGCCAAAAAATACCTCGCAATAGAATATGACTTCATCTTTGCATTCACTGTTTACAGGATCCAAAGATCACATGATTAGGCTTGCCCTTGACATTTGAGGGGTACAAGTAGGGCAGAGTAAAATTGAAGGTCTAAATATTTAAAGGTTATATATAGTTCATGTTCAAAAGCATTTGAACAGAATTTCTTCTTTTCTCCTACTTTGAAAAAATATCTGTATAATAACCTGGTAGTTTAGGTAGAATGTAGACTTTTATGAGATAAGGGACCCCTGTGATACAAAATGGCCTGGGGAGAGCTGGCCCTTGGGTTCTGAGGTACCATCTTCCCAATTCTGGCTTCAGCCTGTATGACAAGGAGATCCACAGGTACATCTGTGGATGCCCACGGCCTTAGCCCAACTTCATCACAGCTGTACCTCTGCTAACCTGGGACTTAGGACTGCAGACACTTAAAAGACCATATGCCCATGAGACTTAAAAAAGAATTGTGTGTGTGTGGTATCTAACTAACATGAACAGATAAGAAAGGATAGAAAAAAGTTTCTTAATTTTGCTATTTTACTATTAGAGAAAACAGGTGAGGTAATAAGAAATTACTGACTAAATATAAACTAAATGTAAATTTCTGTCCATGACAGAAACTCAGAAAATATGATATAATTTATTTAAAACTATTTATGTGCATGTAAATATAAAGAAAAGTATGAAAGGAAGCATTAGACATTTGGGGGAGTTATATCAGGGTTCTTAGTGTGTAGGTGATTTTTTAAAATCTCCTTCAATATACAAATATATTATTTGATTTTAATATAATGAGAATAAAAATATATGTTTTCATGGTTGGAAAAAACAGCGTATTTATTCTTTAGAAGTAGACTTACCAACTGTGGATTTGAGTCAGTTACTAAACCCTTTTAAGCCTTTGGTACCTAGTAGGTAGAATGGATGTACTCTTAAATCTTCCTCATAAAATTGTGAGTTAACTAAACAAGAGCTTAGCACAGAATCTGGTAATGATAACCAGTAATTAAGAGTTTGCTGCGAACATCATCATCATCATTACATTAACTCAATGACTAGGATTTAAAACCCATTTCTGATGTCAGTATAAAACTGAAAGATTGATAATGGTAGAGCAGTCAGTTTTCTCATTTGATTCTATTCGCATGAAATTAAGCCTGAGTTGGGAACTAGCTTTGTTACCCTGGACGTGATGCTGACTCTTTGGGCCTCCATTTCTGCATTGACAAAATGCAAGAATGAGAAAAGATTCATCCCAAGGCTGTATCAGTTTTGATGCCAATTTAAGTCGTTCTATGTCCATGCTAAACGTGGCTTCTATAACCATACCCTGAGCAACATGTCCGTTTGTTGCTCAAACTGTTTCTTCCCTGGACCAATAGGCAGCCCCTGCCTCTGCCTTGGCCTCTCATTAACCCACACTCTACACAGCAGCCCAAGTAATACTTTGAAAACAGAAACCTTATCATGCTATTCTGTACTTATCCCCACCTATGCACTTGGGGTACGATCAAAATGCTTACCACTGTTCCGAGAAACCTAATCCCTGACTTTTGCAGCCGTTCAGTGAAGTCTCCTTCCATTACTATCTGTGCTCCAATTATATCAGTGGTCTCCTCCTCACCCAAATAGTCCAGGATCTTTTCCATCTCAAAGCCTTTGAATAACCAACTTCTTCCAACTACAACACTCTTTCCCTGAGTCATTGTTTGGCCAGTTTCTTTTTACTCAGCAGGTCTCATCTTAACCCCATATCCCCAGGGGCCCCCCCCATCCCGAGTTTACCTAATGACCTGTCTGCTGCTGATGCCCCTGCCATCCACAGCAGCCCCACCTGGTTGATTTTTAGTCCCCTGTTAGGTTCCTACATAACAGCTTAACTGATTTTACATATTTTGTTAGCCTGTTTATTTTCATTTCTCCCCATATAGATTTATTAGTTGCAGGAGATGAGGGACCGTTTTAGTCCAGATACATTTTCTGTCCCCGGGAACTAGAATGGTGACTCGTGATAGAAGATGTTGGATGAATGTTTGCTGATCAGCTGAGTGCAAACAAAAGGATGGACGAATGGTTGAGTAAATAAGGGAACAATGAATGAGTGGCCCATCACTGTGCATACATACATACTTTGCAATTTGCTAATATTCACCACTATCATATAACTTGGTTCTTGCAGGCTCTTTTTTTCTTTAACATAAATACAAACTGCTAAGCTATAAGGAGGCTGAGGCAGGAAAGGCCTAGTGCACTGCGTTTCCCAGAAGGTGAATGTCAAGTCTAATAAATACCAATATTATGGGGAAGAAAGGACTGGTGACCTTACCAGGGACTTTGGATTCATCAGACATACCAAAGCAATTTCAGAAGTTTGGGGCTTAATATCGCACCAAACACGTTTTGCCAGTTATTGTCAACTTTCATTTAAAAATCTATTTTAGGTCAGAAACTTTATTATGTCTTTTCCTCTCAGGTCAACTAGACTTTCCCTGGGTAATTGCAGCGGGCCTCCCTGACCGCCTGGTTGCCCACTGCTGCCCTCTGTTGCCCACAGTTTTGCTGGTAGAGTTCAATTGACGTGATTTTGTCTGTGGGAAGTTCCAAACTATAGTATTTGTGCCCTTCAACAAAAAATGTTCTGTCAGCTGGCAGGGCCCATTGGCTATTTATACAGGGTGGGACAAAAGTAGGTTTAAAGTTGTGAGTATGTGAAACACAAAGTTTCTTCTTGTATTATTATTTATCAATTATTGTATTATTTTCCATATAAACAACTGGAAACCTACTTTTGTAGCACCCTGTATTAAGACTTCATAATGTCCTATTTTTTAACAATGTCCTTCACATCCCTAGGGAGGGGAATGTGTATTTATTTGTTCCTCTTAAATTTTAACTCATAGGTAGCTTATACATGAAATCTGTTATACATTAGCAATATGAGTAACTCAAGCCCAGCTTATTAATTCCAAAGAAGTGCTAAGATAACCATTTACCTCAAGACGTGGCTCATGTGGCAGCCATTGAAAGTGGGAGGTGCTCAGTTCAGAACTTCCACACACAAGGGTATTTTACAACATTGTTTACATATGTTATAATATTAGATTTTATTAGAACGTAAGCCCCACGTGGGTGAGATGTATTTCCGGTACCTGATAAGGTATCGGATGCAATTATGGGAAGTAGATGCATTAGTCTCATTTTACATAAGGGAAAACCAGGTTTCACAAAATTAGTAATGTGCCCGAGCTCAAGACCCTGCAAACTGAGAAGCCCAGCCTGGGGTCTGATTGAGTCAGAGGACCATTCTTCTCTCATCATGTCACACAACAGTGAAACCTAGAGGAGCTTCGTGTTTGAAAATGTCTATGGAACATAAAATAAAAATCACTGCTGAGTAGGCATCACGTAGCCTGGAAAACCATTTTAAGTAGCATCTGAAGGCGATAATTTTATGCAGAAACATCACAATCTTGTTTTTAAAATGTCAATAATTCTCTCACTAATTAGTTATTATCCCTTGAGATATGTCAGCCAAGCTGCTCGTTACGAGGACAGAGCTGAGTAAGACAGTGTCTCTGTCCTCGTGGAACTCCCTCCCGTTTCTGCTTTACTTCTTTTTTTCAGTGTATCTAACATATTCATGGAGAATCGTCTGCATGTAATTAATTAAAAAATTTAAATCATTTTGAGCTCCCAGTATCTGTACAACGAACTTAATTTTATTGAAACTTGTATGGTGACAATTTTTACAAAAGTAAAGTTTCTATTCTCTGAAATAAAAATAGAGACTCACTGCTCTATCTGGGCTTCACATTTTCTATCAGAGTGCTGGTAAAGGAGAAATATTTATACCGATGGCTCCCAACTTAGTGTGTTTTCAACTTACGATTTTCGACTGTGAGGGTACAAATTCTGTGCATTGAGTAGAAACCAGATGTTGAGTTTGGGTCCCTTCTGGGCTAGCAATGTGTGCTACCACACTCTCTGCTGTCGCCGGCACGGGACCCAGGCAGGCGCAGGATCACAAGGGTAAACCGCCAATACTCTACTAGGTACTGTGTTGCCAGCACTTTTTGGGTGTTGTGTTTTGTGTTCTCACATCCCATCACATCTACGAAACACTCCTCCATGTCCCCTACTTCTTGTGAGTTGAAGAAGGCGATTACTCTTGACATGAGACTCAAGAATACCGTCCAACTGCAAGTGTTCGGAGCATGGCTAAGGTAGGCTAGGCTAAGCTCGGGTGTTCAGGAGGTTGGGTATATGAAATTATTTTTTGACTTAGAATATTTTCAATTTAGAATGGATTTATCAGGATGTAACCCCATCACAATCAAGGAACATTTATATATTTGGTAGGTAGTCTGAATAGGCCAGTTAAGATATTTTAGTAGCCATTCGCTCTAAATGCTTTTTTTTTTTCTTTTTTAATTTAAAGGAAAACTGTAGATCACAGGTGGCAAATGCAAGGCCCATGGGCCGAATCCGGCCCTCCACCTTGTTTTATCCAGCCCGGCACCTTGTTTCTACCCGACGGCAGCACCGAGCTCCTTGCCTCTAGTTAAGGAGTAGTTACATTTATACAGTCCTAACATTACATTTGACCGTTTGAAGGCAACTGCGAGGCTGATGTGGCCCCTGGTGAAAATGAGTTTGACACCCCTGTTGTAGATGATTTCATACTTAACAAGAGATTCAGTAATTAATTCATCCTTTCATTTGACTTAAACTGATCTGTTATCTTTAAAGTATAACGGTAACCTTTACTTATTATATAATTTCCATCTTGGATATTATTATTTTCTAAGATATTACTTTTAAGTATTTCACATGTTAACATCTATCTGTTCTTCTCACACGGCAATTTTCAACAGGTGAGCCACAAGAATTGTTACCACACGCAATAACTGACTACTTAGTCGGGGTCACTGACCTCTTTTCCCTTCGAGTGTCAAATAAAACAACAATAGCCATCCAGTGTGAATGAATCAAAATTCTACCTATTTTTTGTTAGGTTGGCAAAATGTATATATTTTTTGGTGTGCCACAGTAATTAGTTTTTGTGTGCCCTGAGATGGAAAGGGTTGAACATCCCTGTACTGGCAGATCTGCTCTTGAAAATAGAAGAATTTGCTGTACCTTTCCCTCCCATTAAGATTAAATTAGGATGCTAGCGTGTCATGATTCATACCATATGATGGAAGAGAGAAAATTAACTTATTCCAATCACTGCAAGTGTAACTGCCAAAGTTCTCTTTGAATAACACTTGTATCCTACCCGAGACCTGGCTCATAGAAGACACATTACCCATGTGGTTCTTCTTTGCTATCACACCTCAAAGCAAGTTAGAGCTTTCCTTATACACACACACACACACACACACACACACACACACGGAGGGTGATAGTTGCTCAAAAAAAGAAGCTTCTAGCTCATTCTAACACATTTGCTATGTTACAAGGCATCTTTGTTCCTTAAGAAACCAAATAAAATTCCTCTGCAACTACGTATATACGTATAGAGGGACGGAAAAATGGGAGACAGAGATTCATGCTCAGGTTTTGATCATTAGAATAAATTAAGTAAAATCAGAAGGGTATCTAACTAATTAAGAATGAATTTTGTGCCACATAGTAGCACATGCTACTTTTAATTCTACAGTTCTTTTAGAGTATTGCAATAAACATAATTTGTCTCATTTTTACCCAAAAGAAAGCCCAGAGAAGTTGACTCCCTTTCTAGGGAGAACGAGCCAATTAGTGGCAGACCTGTGATTCAGGCTGAAGGCGATGAGAAATGCTGCTAGAAAATTCTGAAACCTCCACGTTCTTACAAATTGCCTCTAAATTGAGCTGTGTGCCTGTAAAGTAAAACTGGCTGTTCAGAATTTTGTGAGTGCTATACCCAAGTAAATGTTCCTTTCCTCCACCTAGAAAAATGTGATGATTAAATGAAGTAACACACACCGTCTATGGGATGTCTGGCTCGGTGGAGACAGACTACCAATGACAGTACTTCCTTGCGCTGCCTCACCATTTTTTATTTCTTTTTAGAAAAAAACTATCATTCTCTCCTATCTTGATTTTCCGATAACAGGAGGCACAATTTCTCCCATAGTATAGGTATTTTGGACTATTCATTCCTTTATACAGAACAGTTAGGATATATTCTTTTCCTTCTACTTGCTTCCACCTGCATTATTTTATCTTCTCTCCACAACCTTATGACTAGGTGTTTTGCTAAGCTAATTTCATTTTAGAAAGGAAGAAATAGATCTAAAGAGGTAAAATGACTTTTTTCCTGGTCACAAAATCAGTGGCTAAGCTGGAAATAGAATCCAGACATTAAGATTTTGATTTGTTTGAATTCAAATGAGCCACCTATATTGAGTTCTCACCCTCCATCAGCCACTGAAAACACACTGAGGTACCTTCTGCACTCGAACACACCAGTACACAGTGTATTAAAATGTGCTTTTGTGATTGGTCTTGCTCTCTTGTTCTTCTTCATCACAACTTTGTCACAGGAAATTATTGCCCCTTTAGGTGGGCCCTTGCATGGACCAGACCCAAGCCCAATCCTTAGTGGGAATCTAAGCCCAAGTCAAGTACCTCTGTCTTAAAGCTAACTTGTTTCCCTGGGCACAGCCAAAACCATTCATATGGGTGAACGAAAATAGATAGTAGTTCTTTTAATCCATAAGTTTTCAGTAATTTAGAACCTTAGCTGAATACACACACACAGCAATCCCTGTCCTTGCAAGTCTTAGTGAATCAGTTTTGAATAATTAGAGAAGAAGGCTGCAGTGCTATCAGGCCAGGAAGGTTAGATTCAGAACCTTCAATTTAGTGTAAAATACAATACATTTAGGGACCTCTGTATCTCAGGAATATCTCCGTTTTAAGTTATGCAAAGCCTAAAACAATCTGGTTTAGCCAATAATACTACACAAGACAGACCAGCTCAGAGGGGTCTCACGTTCCCAAGAGAACTTGATCAATGACTCAAAGAGGTCAACAAAATTTAATTCACAGCTCCGTTTCCCCTGATAACATCTAACCTTCAGCTTGCATATAATGATCTCTTGGAATTTCCAAGCTCTTGTGACTAATGTAACAGTAACAGTTTTAAGTCTTACAGCTTGAATCACCAACTCCAGGGGAGATGTGCAAGTCTTATCCCAGAGTTCCCCCCCCCCAAAGTTCTATGATTCTAACCACAGCTCTAAACTTTAGACCAGGGCTGTGAAACTCATTTCCACTGGGGGCCACATCAGCCTCGCAGTTGCCTTCGAAGGGCTGAACTTCAGTAATTTCAGCTCCTTAACAGTTAAGGAGTAGTTGCATTTACACGGTCCTAAAATTATTTTGGCCCTTTGAAGGCAACTGCGAGGCTGATGTGGCCCCTGGTGAAAATGAGTCTGACACCCCTGCCTTAGACTGTGTGAATTGGCTTAATCCTGAAGCTTCTCATGGGATCAGTCCTATTCAAATCACGTGGGCAGAAAGAAGGACATGACCGCTCCCACGTGTCTGTTATCCTTTTCACTTAAACTCTCCACAACATGAACAAACAATCTATGAAAATTATTACTCCTTCTACAGAGGAATGGCTTGAAGAAGGAAGAGGAATCAATTGACGTTGCTGTTGGTTTGCACAGGGCCGAGAATTTTCTAGTTTGGCCAAGTCCCACAGCACTTTGCAAATGCTTTGGTGTGATTGAAGACCACAAGGCATACTTTTCAGGGGGTCCAGACCATTGTTTTGACCGTTATTCCCATTTGAAAAAATAAGATATCCGTGTCATCCAAGAGGCCTCCTGGCTGAAGCTGAATTGTCTCTTGGAATATTTCACCTGTGGATGACAACCAGTCAGCTGAGCAGTATGACAAGCTACTCACCGAAGGTGAGCCGAAAGTGGAGGGAGCTCTTGCGGGTGTAGTGGAAGCTAGGGAAACGTAAAAATCAAGAGTGAAGCACATAAATTAAACTATCTTGAGAACAGGAATTACTTGTAAAAAGAGAGAAAAACAACAAGGCCAGATTCAAATTATTCATCAAATATTATACTTATGTAAAATTTTAAAAGACAAATATCCACATGAGAAGTCATGCTTAGTGACCCCATACTATACGACTTAGTGACCCCATACTGTATGACTTAGTGACCCCATACTGTATGACTTAGTGACCCCATACTATATGACTTAGTGACCCCATACTATACGACTTAGTGACCCCATACTGTATGACTTAGTGACCCCATACTATACGACTTAGTGACCCCATACTGTATGACTTAGTGACCCCATACTGTATGACTTAGTGACCCCATACTGTATGACTTAGTGACCCCATACTATGTGCTACATTGTGGTCTAAGTGCTCGTAATGGTGGTTCCGTTGTCTTCATGTTCCATAGCAACTAGTCAGGCCATGAGATCAGCACATGGTAGAGCCAGGGTGGAACCCCTGCTGTTTCAAGGAGGAACAGACTATTATCACAGAATAAAAGTAGTAAACTATGGGGAGTCAATTTAACTTCTGAAAACTTCAAAGTAATATATTTTGATCTGGATTCTGAAAACAGAATTGGATATGGGTTTAGGTGGGGAGCAAGGGGGAACTATAATTGACCATCTTAATTACCTGAAAGGATCAACTTATTTAAATTACCTAATATCCTTTATTTAAAACAAACTCATTCAGTTGGGTGTAGGTTTGCCATGATAAAGCCGTATGCACTAGCGCTTAATACTAATTTGTTGAAACCACTTACTAGAAACTTACATTTATTGTAGTTCTCCTGGTTTGGGATTAGCTAAATACTTAGAACTAATTTAAAGAAAATACCTGAATTTTTGTAAGATTTACATTTTTATTAGTTTATAAGTTGCCTGAAATAATTAGTAAACCAAGAATTACTCAAATACTTTTAAAAACAAAACTACTTTGTTCTTGAAAGCCCAGAACCATGTACTTATAATTTTTTAATATGAAAGGAACTTTATTAAAGATAGAATTACAATATAAATGTATTTTTAGTTAAATACAAATTTTAAACGATTATTTTGTGTACTTGTACATTCAAACTAGGAAAAATTCAGTATTGTATTTTCACATGTTTCTACTTCAAACCGTCCAAATGCATCATCACTCTATGGAAATCTATGGATGTGTCTATTGTTATTATATGTTTTTAATTTTTGATGGTTTGCCTCCTCTTTCTTTTACTTCCATCAGAATAAATTGGGAAGCTTGACTTTCCTCCTGGTTTCAAGTTCAATTTTTTGTTGCCATTGATAATCCCAGCACATTATACATTGCTTCCAGAGCAAGATCTTCGATACCAATGCACAACAGGCTTGTTAAAAAATAATGCTGTTTTTTTCTCCACAAACCCAATTTTTATCTTACCCCCCAAATTACTTTGCTATGCATGTTATTAGTCTCAAAGTGTTTATGCCCTTTTCCCTGCTGTGAAGTGAAAAGGGTATAGTTCTATGGATAAACTTATCACTGGGAAGAGAACATGGAAATATTATCTCTTAACTGGCCTCCTATCATTCGGCTGTGCTCTGCAGAAGCGCATGTGAAGACATTTATCTGACTCTAAAGCTGAGATCTTGAAAGCAGGCTCGCTCTTCAACATTCAAATAAGTGGGCTCCTATCTTCTAACCTACGAGTGACTCTTTTGAGTATTAAACCAGTTCTGTGGGTTAAAAGAAAAATGGCTTTAAAATAGTTTAGATTTACTGTAAATGGCAAGGAGGTGAGCAGTACAGACGGAGAGAAATGGCTGTGCACCACTTCCTGCTGTAAAAGAGCCTTGAACTTGCTGATTGAGAAGAAATAATATAGCGCCTTGCAAATAAACCATGCTGACGGATATCTTCTGCTAGAATGGAGCTCACTGAACTTACTCTTTCTGTTTGATGTCAGCATCTTAGCACTCAGCACGAACGCTACTACAGCAAACCTGAAATAACTTACTCTAGTCAATAATGATTTTTTCCCTCATGTGTTATTATTAAAAAATAACAGGTCACAATGTGTGATTGTATGGTATACAATTCATTTTCTTCCTCTGTAAGAGTTGGATTTTCTTGTCATTAGAGCTGAATTGTGTGTTGATATCACTATATTAAAACATCCAGAATCCTGACTAAAGGCAAAAAGTTACATTGAAATATTATAACAATTGCAATTGAACAGTGGCTTACGATCTGCAAAGAACTTTTAGAGTACTGTCTTGGATCTTTTGTCACCCTAAGGAAGGTAACATATGTATTTTCTTTTCCATTTTGGTAAAGAGGGGACTTACGCAGAGGGAATTTTAGTGACGTGCTGAACATTATCACAAAACGAGCAATTGAGAGCACCACACTCACACCCCGAGTGCCTGCTTCCAGATCTAATGTTCTTTCTTCCCTTCCTTGAAAAGCAAAATAGAATTACCTGGAAATTGCTTGTCTATTTTTAACAATAGAAAAGAAGCACAAAGGCCCATGATGTTAGAGTAACTAAAAGCAGCCCAGAGAACGTTAGCTATTATGTCTTGGTTGTTGCATTAGGTCAAACAGATAGATACAGAGTGGTACAGACAGGATTTAAGCAATTTTTTTTTATTCTGGAATGTCAAGCTATTTTTAATTAAAGTATAGTTGAAATACAATATTATATTAGTTTCAGGTGTACAACATAGTGATTTGACATTTATGTACCTTACAAAGTGGTCACCACGAGAAGTTTAGTAACTGTCTCACCGTACAAAGTTATCGCGATCTCACTGACCGCATTCCCAAAGCTGTACTCTATATCCCTGGGACTTATTTGTTGTAACTACAAATTTGTACCTCCTGATACCCTTCACCTTTTTACCCATCCCCCACCACCCAACCTTCCAGCCGCTATCAGTTTGTTTTCTCTATCTGCGAGTCTGTTTTGTTGGTTCATATGTTTAGTTTTGTAGCTTCCACAGATAAGTGAAATGGTACAGGATTTGCCTTTCTTTGACTTATTTCACTTAGCATAATGCTCTCTGTGTCTATAGATGTTGTCATGAAAGACAATATTTTGTTCTTTTTCATGGCTGAGTAATATTCCACAGTGTGTGTGTGTGTGTGTGTGTGTGTGTGTGTGTGTGTGTTTTCTTTATCCATTCATCCACCAATGGACACCTCGGTTGCTTCTGTATCACAGCTATTGTAAATAATGCTGCAGTGAACATAAAGATACATGTATCTTTTTGAATTAGTGTTTCATTTTCTTCAAATAAGCCCCCAGAAGTGGAGTTGCTGGATTCTTCATCATCTCCTGTTACAGCCTTTATTTTAAAGTCTATTTTGAATGGTATAAGAATTGCTATATCATCCTTATTTTTTTTTTCATTTTCATTTTCATGAAATATCTTTTTCCATCATTTTAAGGCTATCTGAGTGTCTTTTGAGCTGATGTAAGTCTCATGTTGGCAGTATATAAAGGTCTTGTTTTTTTATCCATTCAGCCATCTTATGTCTTTGGAATGGAGCACTTAGCCCATTTATATTTAAAGCAATTATTGATAGGTATGTACTTATTGCCATTTTTATTATTTTCACACTAGATTTATAAGTAGTTGGTCTACTATCTTTACTATAGGTTCGCTTTTACTAGTAAGGTGTTTTTCTTTCAAATATTTTCTTATTTCTAGTTTTGGCCTTTTCTTTGCCACTGAAATAATTCCCTTTAACTTTTCTTGGGCTGAACTCCTTTAGCTTTTGCTTGGCTGGGAAATCTCAGTCTCTCCTTCAGTTCTGAACAATAACCTTGACAGGCAGAGTATACTTGGTTGTAGGTTTCCCCCCTTCTTCATGTTGAATATACTGTGCCACTCCCTTCTGGCCTGCAACATTTCTGTTGAAAATAGGCTGATAGTTTTATGGATATTTCCTTGTCTGTAACTAGTTGTTTTTCTCTCACTGCTTTTAAGAGTCTCTTTTTACCTTTAACTTTTAATGTTTTCATTATGATGTGTCTTGATGTGGGTCTCTCTGGGTTCATCTTGTTTGGAGCTCTCTGTGCTCCCTGTACTTGGATGTGTGCTTCCTTCACCAAGTTAGGAAAGTTTTCATCTATTATTTGTTCAGATAGGTTTTCCATTTCTTTCTCTCTCTCTTCTCCTTCTGGGCCCCCTATGATGTGAATTTTAGTACACCCGATATAGCTCCAGAGTTCCCTTATGCTGTCCTTATTCTTCGTAATTCTTTTTTCTTTTTGATCTTTCAGCTGGAGGTGATTCCCACTATCTTCTCTTCCTGACTGCTGATCTGTTGTCCTGCATCATATGATCTGCTGTTGATTCCTTCTAGTGTATTTTTCAATTCAGTTTTATATTTCTTCAGTACTGATAGGGTTTTTTTTTTTTTTACAATATTTGTCTATTTGTTGATGTCTCACTGAGTTTATCCACTTGTTTGCAGAGTTTGATGAGCATCTTTATGACTATTACTTTGAACTCTTTATCAATAGACAGTTTACTTCAATTCTATTCAATCTTTTTCTGGGTTTTTTTCTTGATTTTTTTTTTGTTTGGATCATATTCTTTTGTCTTCTCATTTTGCCTGTTTGTAGGTCAGCTACATCTCCTGGTCTTGAAAAAGTGGCCTTATTTAGGTGTCCTGTGAGGTCCAGTGGTGGCATTTCCCCTTGTCACCAGAGCCAGGTACCCATAGGTGTCCCCTGGGTGGACTAGTGTGGCCTTCTGTTGTGGTTGGGCCACAACTGCTATGCACATGCTGGCAGGTGAGGCTGGTCCCTGGCTCAGCTGGCTGTGCGGCCTGATTACAACCGTTGCGAGCACCCTGTTGTGCAGGACAGGCTTTTGGTGTGGCTGGCTGCCAGGCCCAGCCTTGACAGTTGCAGACACACTGCTGTGTGCTGGTGCTGAGTGAGGCCAATTACTGGGAGTGGCAGGGCAGGAGCTGCTTTGGAGGGGTGCCAGCCTGGGTGAGTCCTCAGGGAAATGCCAGGGTGGGGTGAAGAGTGTTATCAGAAACGGCACCTGCCAGTGTCAGACCAAATTGGTCGAAGGAGAATTAAGAAAGGAGAAAAATGGCACCCATGAGTGTTTCTGACTCAGGAGAAAGTTCCAACAGATCTCTGTATCTCTAGCACACACCCTAAAGTTAGTCAATGTATCACCATAACATATGACCCAGATATTTTTCAAACTGCTACCTCTGTGCCAGGGCTCAGAAAGAGCCCATCTGATGTTTCCTACAGCCCTTTGGCTCTCTACTGGTCTTCAAAGCTGGGTGTTGTGGGGGCTCCTCTTCCTGGTATAAGTCTCCCAGGCTGGGGCTCAGGCCCTTCGCTCTTTGGAGGTGATCTCTGCAGCTGTAATTTCCCTCCCTCTTGTGAGTCACTTCATGGGGACGGGGCGGGGTAGGGTGGGTGCTGACTAGACTTAGTCTCCACCCCTCCTCCCTGTGTTTATGTGGCTTTGTCTTTACATACGTAGTTGTAGAAAATCTGTTCTGCTAGTCTTCAGGTCATTCTCAGAGAGCTGCTCTATATGTGGTTGTAGTGTTGGTGTCAATGAGAAGAGATGAGCTCAGGATTTTCCTGCTCCACCATCGTGAGCTTGCAGCCTGCCCCTTGCTCTTGAATGTCAGTTCAGCTTGTCCATGAGATGTTGTTGCTTGCAGTTGGCGTGCAGTCCTGGCAACAAGTGTGTCTCTGGGTCATCGAGTCTAAGAGAATTTCAGACTTGTTCAAAGTCACATTTTGCAGTATATATTTAAGAAACCATTTTTATGAACCCCTTATAATTTCCCCCCTTTTTTAATCCCGAAATAAATTAAGCGATTATTAGAACTGAGCGTGCTTAGATTCTTGTAGGCATACCTGCAGTTTTTTCATTGTTTTAGGAACACAGAGCATATAAAGAAATATATCCTTTCTTCCTCCTTTCCTTTCTTCTTTTCTTCCATAGTTATTTATTGAGTACCCACTATTAACCCAGGTATGGTAAACAGTTGTCACTGATTTTTACTTTTAATCACCTATTTGGTATTCCATAATATCAACTAAGGAATATTTTCCCTGCTTCATTTTAATGGAAGAGTGGAGAAACTGTTTTTCCTGTTATACCTGCAGTCCTGCTTGGAATGAGTGATAACAACAAAGCAATAACCACCCATTTTAACATGCATCAGACTCACATCCTATGAGTGTTTGTATTTGGCATAACACTGGGTTTTTGTGAGACACTGATGATCAAAATAACATCCATGATGGGTAAAATATGGTGATAAAAATTGACAGAATCGTTGCAGTGAATTTGCAGTTCCATTCCACTAACTGTTTGCACTCAATTTAGCAAGGACATTATGGGTTCACTTTTGCAGAATAGATGCTCCCGGGTATAGAAGGATGCTTGTAAATAGAACACTCAGACCTCCAAAGTAAGGGAGTTCGCTTTTACACAGTGCTTTACTCCAAAATAAAATATAGAACCACCACAAGAACATATTTTATGTATATTTTTATTTTCAAGGTTTTAATAATGTATGAAAGTTACATTTATCCTCTCATTTAATCTTCACAAAGCAGGAAGCAGGTCGGTTGTCCTTGCATGTATTCATGGTGCCCTTTGAGTATTTCCTCGCCCTTCAGAAATTCTGTGCCTTTTGACTTTGGAGATTCTATCACTAGCAATTAGTGCAGATGACATCACTGTTCACTTGTCCTCTCCCTTTATGACATAAAAGTGTATCTGTTTGCCATGTGACTCTACTTCCCTCTGGAGTAAGCTGAATACTTTTTCCTACCCCAGGCATATTTGGTTTGTCCAGGGATATGAGCACTGAATGTAAGCAAATATAATTCTGGCAGAAGCTTTAAATATACCTGAGTGTTTCAATTTGGCCTCTTGTCCTTCTAACATTCATCATGAGGAGAGCACACTCAACTTTGCTATTGGTCCCAGAACAGGAGATGCTTGAGAAGAGCTAAATGAAATGTGGAACCTACAGCAAAGCCCAGCAGAGGCCCTGTGAGCCCGGAGCACAATCAACATGCAGACTCATGAGTGAGGGGGAAGAGATGTTCGTTCCTTTAAGCTGCTAAGGCTTTGCAGTAGTCTGTTTTATAGTATTACTTTAGCAAACTTAACTATTCATTTCTCTGAGGAGTTTTCTTCCATGTGCTATTGGGAATGTAATTTCACTTTATTTTCTTAGATATTTCTATACTATTTTGAATTAAAACACCTTTAAATGCCGTGTGTTTGTTACCACTGACAAACTGCCCATCCTATATAAACATTTATGTTAGACTCGCCAATATAGTCTTCTAGCCATTCAATTCTGTACCGGTGAGTATACAGGAGTCACATAAATATTTGGAAAAAGACATAGCAATAAACGTTTATTTTGAAAAAAGAAAAAAGAGTGACAAGGTTGAAGTGGCCGGAAGGATCTTCCATGGATCACTGACCGAGGCTCAGGCAGACGTGCTGGGATCAAAGATCTCTCTTATCAGTGGATGTATTTATAAAGAAGTAAATCTCATGCTTTCTTTTTCTCCACCGGTAAAAAGTTAGTCTGGGTTCAGAGTATTCACTTTCTCACAAGGGCAGTATTAACACCTTTTCCACCCCCTTACTCTGAAATAAGTGACCCAGCATCTTATTCATTTTGCTTTGTAGTAAAACAGCTTTATGTTCTGCATAAAACATATCTAATGTCAGTTATTCCCCTGAAATGACTCCGCATGCCTTGACAATGCAGGGACCACTGGGCTTCCCTTTACTCAGCGGCAGTGCCTGCAGGGCGGTGTTCCACCGCCCTTGAATTCTCTGCGTTTTTTGTTGTCATTGGCCTTCCTGTTGAATGTAGGGTGAGCAAGTTGACTTATACAGGAGAACTGATGTTCATGTAATGAGTGTTGGTGAATTTATATTGTTTTCTTAGTTTCTGTCCCTTATGAAATGTTTCAAAATCACCAAAGTTAGTAATAAGTCCTTAAAAATCGTAATTGTTTTTACAAGTTTCTTTGATTGCTAAAGTTAGTAAATTAGTTTTATTTCTTCTTCTTCTTCTTCTTCTTCTCCTTCTCCTTCCTCCTCCTCCTCCTCCTTCTCCCCACCCTCCTCCTCCTCCTCCTCCTCTTCTCCTCCTCCTCCTCCTTCTCTTTCTTCTCCTTCTTCTCCTCCTTTTCCTCCTTCTCCTCCTTCTTCTCCTTCGTCTTCCTCCTCCTCCTCCTCCTCCTAAAATGAGTAAATGGTATTCAAACAATTTTTGGTCATTTAACCAAGAGAGAAGGAAAAAGGAGTGGAAAAAAATAACCTATTTGGTTTGCTTATTTATTATTTAAAATCTGTATTTTTTAATTGTTGTTCAAGTACAGTTGTTTCCATTTCCCCACCCCAACTTCCCCTACTCCAGCCATCCCCATCTCCTACCCTCGATACTACCCCACTTTGGCTTTATCCTTGTGTTCTTTATACAAAAATAACATATTTTATGAACCTACAATTCCATGGCCAACATAATTTGCTTACTAACTACATAAAAAAGTAAGTCATACTATTCTGTCTAGACATTTTAATAATCGCAGTAAATTTTCAGACTTCCGAAGTACGTTGCCTATCACACATGTTACTAGATAGATATCAAATAGACATGATGTGACAAAGTTGTGGTCATGTGATGCTCTATGATAGTGTCATAGGAAAATGATGTAATGATATCTTGGGTTTAATTTGAGGGTTCAGAGCTGCTGGAGAGGTTTACCGTTAAAGTGCAAATTTAGCTTATTATTTGTTTTGGTGTCTTGTCTTTCCAAATGACATCTGCGAGGGTGGGTCATGGACTCACTGGTCTGCTCTGCCCCTTCTTCCCAAGAAACAAACCCGCCTGAGTGATTTGTGCAGCTCCAGTTCAGTTACAGGGGACTGCGTTTATACCGCGTGATGGCGACACAGATATTAACACCAAATGGCTCCCTTAGGGTCACCCGTAGACAGAGAAGGAATATTTGGAAGGCCATGATTTCAGTTGAATCAGTTTGCTTAGATCACTTTTCACTAGGCTGTTAAAGACTAGTATCACATAAGAATAGTAATAAAATATTCATAGTCTAAGCATTTTAATTTTTCTATAGTTGTCAGTTGGGGCTCTCAAGTAAGTCATTTTCAAATTAAACATCTGTTGAACAAATTGGAACAGAAAGGACAGACTTTGCTTTTAATTAAACATCTAGATTTTTTCCTTACCATTATTTTACATTCATTTTAGAAGATAGAAATTATTACTGAAATTTGTTACTTACTGATTACTAGTTTCTCAAATATGACATAGTCTTGCTTACAGAATATGTTATTTAAAATAAAAACAAAGCTAGAATCATTAATGTAGCTTTTTTTGTGTAAATCATTTTTTAGGTTAATTCATCAGAACAGTGTTTTTCAGAGTCCTTACTGGCTAGAATAACGCTTTGTTCGCATCATCTCTTTAACTCTTATGTGGCAGACCTGGCACTCTGATGGCATTATCAATGTGTCACTTACAATTAGGTTGAGAATTCTCTGAGGACAAATGGCTTCTACAAAGCAGGTGGGGAACACTTATGATACTGTATCTTGAGGCAGACTTTATGGCCCCATTGAGGTTCTTTGGAAAACTCCATTATCCATGCTTAGGCAGACTGATCCTTTAGTACCCGCTGGGGTAGGTGTTTACATTGTCAAAAGTCAAAGTCATACAGTAAATTTCTTCCTTTTGGAAATATATATCCCTTTCACATGTATATACAATATGTGTGTGTGTACATGTGAAATATATCAAACAGCAAGAATGTATTTACCATAAAAAAAGAAAAAGGGAGGCATAAGATATGTGTTGAAATGACAAGAAACAGTCACCTATTGGGTCAAAGAAGAAATCAGAGAAGACAATATAAAGAAAAGAATGACAATGAAGCATGAAAGAGTAAAATAAAGAATATTGATATCAAATCAGTATGCGTGTGTGTGGTGTTTGTGGTGTGAGGTGTGTAGGCAGGTTTGAGTGTACTTGAATTTTGTAATTCACCTCTCTTTCCTTCTTATGTGCATAGCTAGGGACGTTATTTACAGGCAAGTCTATAATCAAATAGGTTTTTGATATCCCTTTTGAAAGATGTCAACCCAGAATATGATTGATAACTTTTCTGACTTCCTCACTCCACCCAAAGTACAAAAATTGCTTCAGTAAAGGTTGCTTTGAAAAACTTTTCTTAGGACAGGAAGTTAAAGGGAGACTTCTTCAACTGTAGAATGGCTGGCTGTGTGGAGTAAACACTTGCCTATGGTTTTACTTAACAGTCCCTCCTGCTTGGTCACTGGTGGAGAAGCTGGTAGATGGAGAATAGAGTGTATTTGTTTTTCCTCCCAGAAGACAGGCTTTAGGGTGTGATTGCAGTACAAAGACAGGAGGCGAAAGAAAGGAGGAAAAACTGGACTGGGTTTAAGTGGCATTATGAGGCCTGTAACAAACGTAGCCTCGTCATTTTCTGGTCCAGGGAAGAAGAGCATCAGTTCTTCCTCCTGAGTAGGGAGGGCAGGAAAAGATGTGAGTGGAATTGTGTTCTCTACTGTGTGAAGCAAAGTATGAACCATGGAGAGAATGACAAAACCATTTACATGAGAGAAAATTAGTTATAGATAGACTGACAGACAAATGGAAAAATGATAATTAGAATGGTAACTGGGGAGTGTTAGAGCTTAATTATGATATCGATCATATACCGTGTATTTGTGTGTGTGTGTGTGTGTGTGTGTGTGTGTGTGTGAGAGAGAGAGAGAGAGAGAGAGAGAGAGAGAGAGAGAGAAATTGGACACATCCTTTTGTTCTAAATTAGTTCTAAGCACTGACTTATAAAATATTCTTTCTGTTATGCAGTTGTGCTTTTTTTTTTTTTTTTTACCTTCCAAATGTATGATAATCCGTGAAAGGTGATAGTATTTTACTCTAGCATCTTGTTAACCTCCTGTACAGCCTTTATTTATTGTGCTGTACCACCTTATTTATTCCTTTAGTTGCACTAATGCGCTTTGATGATAAAAGCAAAGAAATATATGCAAAGATAATGAGCTTCTGGTCAAAGGTGGAAAACGTGTGCTACATTCAGCCTACCTGACATAGCAATTGTCAGCATCGTATTAATTGGCTCTTATTATAAGATCAGATTCTAATGTCTACATAAAAACAAGATTATAGAAGACATTAAAAATTTTTGGTACATCCCTGCATTTGTTCTGTGTGATAGGACATTTTTTTATTTGGAAATCCAATTCCTAATACAATCTGCAAGGTGAGCACTTTATGGATTTCAAGGGAGGCTTTGGGCAACTAGTTGTTAACTTAAAACATGACCATTCACTTGGATATTTTCAAAGACATTTTCTTTCTATGCCATGGAGCTTTTACCTGCCAACATTTTTTAAAACCTGTTTTCAATGGGAAATTTACTTCCCACTTTCTCATACAAAACCTCAATAGCCCACACATCTCCAGTTTGATAGGTCAGAAAGCGCTGCCTGTGTACTGCTTTGATAAGGGAAAAATCCCCAAATGCCAGTTTGGACTTTTTCATTCTGGTGGACTGAAGACAGCATTTTTCCCTATCATCATTTCTTGAGTATTGTAAGCAGAATTGTAGAATAAAGTTTAGCAAGGGAATACATCAATTAGAGACTCTCAGAACTATCCTCTCCTTGCCATAGAAGTGTTTAATTTACTAAATAAAACATTAAGATGATTAAATCCTACAGCAAAAGACCTTTAGTTTTTAAGAAAATACTGAGATTAAATAAAAATTAATATAGTTCTTTTCTGCTGGGTTAGTGATAAGGGGGCCTGGGCTTGGCCCAGCACTCTGCTCTCTAGTTGTTTGATTTTCACTAAGTTGTTTACCGTCCCGAAGCCTCGTTTCCTCCGCACAAAATAGTGCCACTGACCTCTGCTTCAGGTAGCTCTAGCCTTGTGTGAATCAAAGAAGTGATATGAACTTGAAAATTAGCTAGCATATGTCATTTTTTAACTTCATTACCACCAGAAAGCAGATAAGTTCTCAGTTTCATCTCATTTAACCTTTCAGATAAACCCAAGCTGTAGCTGGCAAGTGACAAAATAACGATTCAAGTTTGATTGCCTATGCAATTTCTTTTCTTCTTAACTCAAGTTACAAAGGAATGCCAACAACAAAACAAAACAAAATAAAACAAAAACATGTCTTGAAGATCATCGGGAAGAGAGAATTCTAGAAAGATATCAAGTGATTCTCCTCCAGTCTTAACTCCCATCCATCGGCCCCTTTTGAACCAAAAGGGCTATACACACATCTAAACCTATGTTTGTATCTACAAGGTCTGTCCAGAAAGTATCTAGCCATGCACTATGAAAAATAGAGACATTTACTGAAGAGGTTACAAGATACACTGTACATAGGATAATGATACCTCAGTCCCCTTCAAAGTAGGCACCTTGGGACCTCACACAGTTCTCCCATTGCCATCAGCTGTCCCGTTGTATTTTCCTAAATCTCATCGGTGGTTGTAAATCTGTTCCCCTTCCAAGATTGTTTTAGTTTAGGGAAAGGCCAGAAGTCACAGGGTACCAAATCTGGTCTGAAGCGGGGCTGAGTCACCTGGATGACTTGATGTTTTGCCAAAAAATTCTGCACAAGATGTGATGCATGAGCAGGCACATCGCCGTGATGAAGCTGCCAATCACCAGTTGCCCATAGCTGCCACCTTCTGAATCATCGGAATAGTTTCCACACAGGAATGTTCTGGATTAATGCAAAATTTGATGCAGATTTGTTGCTCTACTCTGTCAGTCATTTTGAATGTGATGGCCGCACAGTACACATGCTCACTCCACAGCATCTACTGCCCGCATGACTAGTACAGTGAAGTTGTCATTCTTTATGCATGTGAACAATGACATGCCACTTTCCTTGGCTGCCAGGTTACATCAGTGTCACGCAAACCATTCTCATTATGTTAACAATGGTTGGACTTTTTTCAGACAGACCTTGTATATGTGCATATTTATTGAAAGAAAACCCAAGAGTTCATAGTCATACCAATAATTCAAGCCAACACCTCAGGTCACTTTCTAGTTTATCCATTGTCATGTTTCTATAACACTTCTCTAATGTCGAATACCCTGGCTTACATTACAATCAATCTTTTTTACTTATTATGTGATCATTTTACTTGTTGGCTCCCTGTTACTGACCTCCCAACGAAGCTAGCCACCTCATTTCCAGGCCTCAGCACTCATTCTAAGCTGCTTCCTAGGCTTTAAGATACCTCCTTCATGAGTCCCTAAAACCCCATCCAACTCCCACTTTCCCCTTTGGATACTGGTCACACCAACAGACCCTTATGACCCACTGCCCATTGTCTCATTTCCTTGCTGCTAAGCACATTTTGCCTCTTCACTACCCCCTTCCCTCGCTGCCCTGCCTCCTTGGTCACCAGGAGCCCTGAGGTCTCTAGATGATCTTCCCCATCTCCTGCTCCCTTGCCTGCCTGCCACCCTGCTTTGTGGTCTCTGATGCACAACCCTGTCCATGAAGGGGAGGAAAGGAAAGTATAAAGGGGAAGAAGAGAGAAGTGAGGATGGAGGTAAAGCCAAGATAGAAGAGGGAAGGAGGGGGAGGAAGGAAAGAAAAATGGGGAGAGAAAAGCAGGAAGGGAAGAATTCAAGGAGAAAGACTGTAGGGATAAGGGAAAGAGAAGAGGAAAGGGAAAGTGAGAATAGCCTCTTAAAAAACAACAAATGACCAGAAGCGAAAATTCAAGGTGAGGAATGTAAATATTTAAGCCAAGGCTTTTCCATGTAGAAATATCTGCTTATTCATGTAAACTTCTCCGTGGCTTATCACACTTCAGCTGTGATCCAAAGCCCTTATTTGTGCTGACAGTCGTCTCGATGTATTCACTTTTTTTCTTAAAGTAATCAATCTTCCAACCAAGCCAGCCAATTGCGTATTGCTTTTCTTTAATGTGATGTGCTATAAATTAAGAAATATGCATATGTTTGGGGGGTTTTGTTATCACATCAGAGCTTTTATCATTCTTAAGTAAACTTTTAGCCATTACACATTATATTTATTATGAGAGTGACCCAACTGTTTCCTATATTACACACACACACATTTTTTTATAGACTAAGCTGGTCTAGAATACAAGTCCTGTGATTTGAATTTCAAGTCGTAGTTCACTGTGACAGTTCACTTTAACTTATGATGAAAGCACTATTTAACCATTTGGAAGCCTAAAGTGGAATTATTGAGCTAAAGCATGACTCTGATGAATATAATCTATATCTATCTACACATAGATATAGATAATCTATAGATTATAGATATGTAGATAGATATAGACATCTATATATAGATAGATATAGATAGATAGATATATACACACATGGGAGCTAAAGTTGAAAAGAATGTAAACGGGACACAAGGTGCGTGAGTCAATTGACTCACTGGCCGACTCTAGTGTTTCACAATGTACAGCCTGCCCACCAGCGTCCTTGACATGCCTAATGGTAACTGCTCTTTGGTAGGTGCTGAGGAAATAAGGTGAATATGGCGTGTCCTATCATTAATATTTCAATGTATCTTAAAGACTACCAGGAATAATACAGACGTAGTCAGTATATGACAACATGCTTGGCTTTGTATCTTAAGACCTTGATTTCTGGCTTTGCTTGTGTCATTTTAGGCCAAGTGCTGATAATAAAATCACGTAATTTTTTTATGTTCTAGTTTTGTTATCTTCAAAATAAGAAAAGCAATATACTGATCACCAGTAAAACAGAAATGTGTATAATCTTGAGCAAAACAAAATGATATTAAGGGTGATTTCAGAGAGCTTTGGGTCTATAATTTTATTTACAGAAGGTAACACCTTAACTTATATAGCTCTTTGGATTTTGCAAACAACTTCTGTGTGGGTCATCTCTTTTAATATTCCCAAAGGTTTGTATTAAAATAGGTCTCTTATTTTCTGAACTGCTCGAGTTGGAACCCCTGAGGATTAAGTACGCGGGCAATAAAAGAGTAGGGCAAGCCCCAGGCTTTCCCACTCCCAAACCACTGCTCTTTTACACATTTTTATTCAGAGCGTCATGGTTTCATAGCACAGAACTTACTACCACTAGAAATGAAAAGTCACTTAACCTAACTATTGTAGTTGAGTGGTTTTGTTTATTCCTTCAGGGGAAAAATGATTACTCTGGAAGTACACAATTATATGACGTTAATAACCCTGACGTACTGCTAGCAATTTCCAAAAGAGTTAATTCGTTGGTATTTTCACAACTGAAATACAAAATTTAAATAGCTTAATAATTCAGAATAATATATCCTACACTCCTCTATTTTTAATACCTCTCTGAATGTGGTTTCTATTTGCAAATTCATGTTCCATTTCATATCTCTCCAAACTCCCTTTTTATAGCTTTGATTTAGATGCTTATCTGTCGATTCCCTAGTGTTTCTTATTCTTTGAAGAGAGGAACCATGTTTTATTCATTAATGCAGTTGAAGGTAGTGAGATCTCCCTGATCTCTTATTTGTAAACACTCAATTTCGCAACTAGGATAATGTTTGCACATAATGGAAAAAAGTAGATACTATTTATTAGGCAAGTATAAGTGTGAAGATGCATTTCAGAGATGAACTCATTTAGTCCTCACAGTAACCTTATGAGCCAGATACCATTGTTATCATTCCTATTGTCATTCTTATTGTATCAGTAAAGACACTGAGACTCAGAACGTTTAAAAAGAGTTTCCGTGTTCCAAGTGCCCCAGGCCATCTGATTCCCAAAGCTTTGCTCTTAGCTGCCGTGCTACATTATCTCCTATTATGGGCAATTACTGCTTATTTATCAGATAGAAGAAATATTGCTTCAAATTGAAAGTGCTCAAACAAAACCAGGCCTGGTGGGTTGGTTTATGGATTTATTTGGTCTAAAAATTCAATTAAAGAAAAAACCAGGAGCTAAAACGAATAGGGAAATTTGGATACTTTGTATTGGAATCAACAGAGCATGTACACAGTGCAGTTTAAGAATTGATAAAGCAAAGTTCTAATCTAAGGTAGTGGGAAAAGTGTCAGAATCATAATACCACATTTTGAAGTCCTCCAGATTTCCATAGAGGCTACTTAGTACCTTAAATGAAGAATACAACACCAGCAGCTCCTACCCACGTCTCCTGAAGGAGGCTATTATCATTTGCATTTATTTTTGCTGTTTTTATAAGGTGCCCACTGTCCTTCTGAGAAACAGATATGCAAAAATGACTTGGGGTCCCTTCCTCCAGTTATAACACTGTTGCTCTCCCCCAAGTTTCTTTTGCCACAGTTCATACCCTAGCCTCAGGAGGCAGAATAATTTATTGCATTTCTGGCTGTGGGATTCTAACAATTTGCTCAGGTATACAAATGAGAATTGATGTCCAATTTGAGAGTTTCAATCAAAGAAGTAAAGAGTTGAAATCTGCCTTTTTTTGCATGCTGTTTCTCACCTTTTGGGGGGCCTTTGATTTCCTCTGGGTTTTTCTCAGTCCCCTTTTTCCATCAGTATAGGGGGATACAGAATGGCTCAGGGCCTTTCCCTCTGACACAGGCATCCTTCACACGGCAATTCTAAGTACACTAGGCATGAAGGAGAACAGGAAGGAATTATTTGACATTTTCCATTTGTGAGGTTAGAATGGCCCAGGATTAGTGCCGAGCCCACCTAGCTATACCTTTTCTTCTCTGTGTTTGTGGAAAGGGCAAGATTCATTAAAATCATAGTCCGATCCCTGCCCTAGCACTTGCTATTTTAACACCATAGTTGCTTTCAAAAACGTGTTATGAAACCCACATTCTTGGAGATTTCTAAAGATAATCAGCTCTTGGGATGGTCCATTCCTGACAGCACACGTTGGATTGAGATAGCCTGTATTGATCCCTTCCAGTTTTTGTGATAAGCTCAGTGCTGATGTTAATTTTCCATCTAAGAATAGATCTACCCGCGCCAGGGACTCTACATGGCAAAATCCCTCTTTCCACAAGAAAAAGAAAAAGTGTTATGGTGAAATAGCAGAATGGAATATATAGATTAAAGTTCATGTTTGGCTCTGCCACTTACTGGCCTTATAACTTCTACCTCCTCCTCTTTTTATACAAATTAAATCACACAATTTTTTGCACTCTCTAGCAGCGCTACTGTTCTTTATTTCTAAGTCAGGAATTAATTGCACTTGCACATTATAGGAAAATGGCGCAATCTGTCTCATGCCTGTAATTTAGGTCAGTGCATTTGCATGAGATGTCTCTATATGTTGATTTAATGATCATAATTTAAATTTAGAGCTTGACTCCTAATGCCTTTTTACGGTTTAATACAGAAATTAACTCTGTGTTGCTCAGCACTTCAGTGAGTCCATCCTGCAGTTTGTGTGCGTCGCTCCCTCCGGCAGAATCGCTCTCGTTGTCAGCGAGGCTTTATGGGCAGCCCACAAATCAGTGTGCTGTTTGGCACAAACTTTTAGGTTAATAAGATGAATCTGATTTCCCTTGGTCTTCCTATACCTAAAATGCCTTTTCTGAGAGTCATTCATATTTGTGAAAATCATTTGGCTCAGAAAATCTGTTTAAAAACATGCAGGTAACACATCCCTTAGGTAATGAGGATTAGGAATGTAGGGATCATGCAATTAAGTTTAATTGTATTAAGTAGAGAAGACTGACTTTCATAATTAATTTAGTCTCATGATTGGTCTTTGGGGGAACAATTCCAGATGAAAAGGATGATTGTGGTGAAAGAGCATGAAACACTTCGAGATATAAACCAAACCGCAGATGATCCGGTTATCAGGAAGAATAAGTGAAATCGCTGGGTCATGAGGCAGTTCCACTTTAAATTTTTTGAGCTAACTCCATAGGTGGGAGGAGGTAGAAAAAACAAGAATAAATGATCATAGCAAGGCCATAGAATATAGATCTCTATACAAATATCAATTTCTTTCCTACATATCAGCAATGAATGATTAGCAATTGCCATTAAAAACTCTAGTAGCATTTACATTAGCACCAACAGGTGAAACGCTTAGGCATAAGTCTAAAAAATATTTACAGGATAAGTACATAGAAAATTACAAAACTCTGATGAAAGAAATCAAATAAATAAATGAGAAATTTTATGTTCATGGATTGGAAGATTCAATATTCTTAATGTGTCAGTTCTTCCCAAATTGATCAATAGATTTGAAGCAATCCCCAAGTCAATATCAATTTGTGAATATCAGCAAAGTGGTTGTAAAGTTTATATGGAGAGACAGAAAAGGCCAAGAATAGACCAACACAAGACTGAAGGCAAAGACCCATGCTGGAGGACTGTACCACTGTCCCCCTTTAAGCCTTCCTATAAAGCGGTAGTAACCCAGGTAGCATGGCACTGACGAAAGAATAGACACATAGATTAGCAGAAGACAGTAAATAGCCCAGAAACAGGTCCGCACAAAGAGGGCACACTAATTTTTGAAAAAGTCGTTAAGGGAATTGAATGAAGGATAGTCTTCTCCAAAAATGGTGACAGAAAAACTGAATACCCACTTGCAAAACAATAAATGTGGACAAAGATGCTACAGCTTTCACAAAAATTAGCTCAATGTCACATACAATGCTGTAAGAGTTCTGGAAAAGAACTCTTATAAAAAATCCTGGTGACCTTGGGTTTGGCAATGACTTTTTGATACACCACCAAAAGCACAACATGTGAAAGAAAAAATAAGTTGGACCCTATAGAAAGACTGAAAAATAAAAATGTTGAAGGGATTATGACGGATGATTAGCAGAATTGATCAACCCATTAATTCTTTGATTACCAAATCACAAAATCTCAAGCAGGAATAAAAATCCATATCCACTCACATTCCAGTAAACAGTGAACATCAAAGGCAAATAAATGATCTTAAAAGCAGCCACCGAGAAAGGTTATATTATCCTCAAAGTGATTTTCATTCCATTTAAAGTAATAATTGAAGCCAAGAATATTGGAATCTTTTACTAGCACTGAGAGAAAAAATAGTAAATTTTGAATCATATAATTAGGTAAACTATCATTTGTGAATAGTATTGAATCTAGACAAACCAACCTGCAGAATATTGCCAACCTCACTAAGATAACTTGTAAAAAGTCTACTTTATTCAGAGAAAAATAAGTGTAGAAGGCAGGACTGCAGGGTGAAGTATGAGACATTAATTAGTAAAATAGTGCATCTAATATTAAAAATATAAAACAATAATATCTGATTTAGGGTCTTAAAAGATATAAATAAAACATCAGAGAGTAATGAATTACAAATGCAAGGGAAAATAGTTGGTTTTCTAAGATATTTGTATTTTTTACAGGATTATAGAGGTATTTATTTACATTTGAAATCTGTAGGCATGCAAACTAAAATTAGATGATCTTCTCTAAAAGAATAGAAATAGAATGTATGATAATGAAAATAAAGGGAGTTTGAATAAAAACAAATCACTCTAAAGGAAGATGAGAAAGAAAATATTAGGTTTAAATGGCACAAAATACATCAGTAGAAATTAGATGTGCTATTTCAGTAACTATCCAATATAAAATTGATTAAATTTGCAAGTTAGAAAGGCCAAAAAGCATACAGAAAAGATAACACAGCAGGCAAACACAGAGGAGAAGAAAGCTTCTGTATGTGTATCACAACAAATGCTCTGGGTCAGTACATAAGAATAAAAAAAGAGCTCTGGCTGGTGTGGCTCAGTGGATTGAGCACCAGCCTGTGAACCAAAGGATCGCCGATTCGATTCCCAGTCAGGGCATGTGCCTGGGTAGCAGGCCAGGTCCCCAGTAGGGGGCATCCGTTAGGCAACCACACTATATGTTTCTCTCCCTCTCTTTCACCCTCCCTTCTCCTGTCTCTAAAAATAAATAAAATCTTTAAAAAAAGATTGTATCAAAAAGATATCAATTCTAACTAATTTAATGGGCACCAGTAAAACCATGCAATCATTGTTAGTAGAAAACAGTCTTCTCATGTCCACATGAAACATTTATCAAAGTTGACCAAATATTTGGTATTAAACATATCACAATAAATATCCAAGAATCTTTGAGTATGTCTACCATAGGCCCATTAAATTACAAATTCAAAAACAAAAGAAGACAAACATATAGGGATGCAGTAAAATTGTAAACAGCTCACTGCTTAGAAGATATCATAATGGAGACTGTGTAAATTGAACTGAATTTAGCGAAGTAACACATAAAAATGTGGATGAAAGAAACATGCTGCTAATTTTTAGACATGATTATCTATGTAGAAAAGCCAAATGTTTTCGAGTTGATGAGACTGGAAGATTGCTGACAGAAAATCAATATACAGTAAACTATTACATTCATACAATAGTACAGTAGGAGTACAAAATGTCACTAAAAGAATATTTTTTTTGCTTTTCATTTTTCAAATTTTACAACAAGTACTTAAGAGGAACTAAAAACTAGACTGAGAGAAGGATTACTTCACATTATAACAAAAATAATTTTTAAATATTAAAACATATAAAAGACCTAAAACTGGAGAGGGAGAGAATATATCTATGGATGAGAATAGTCACTACATTAAAGACAGAAATATTCCCCTGTTTTAATCAGGCTATACACACAGGGCAATTTTAAGGCAAGTTCCAAAAAATATTTTCAAGAAAATTGACAATATAACTATAAAATTTGTATAGAATTGTCAAGGGCCATGGATAGTAAGGATGAATGTAGTGAAGAAAATAAGATGTGAGTACTTGGTAAGGTAGAAAATCATGACATTATAAAAATATAGTATGTAAAATAATGTAATATTATCCAGATTAGATACATAGATTAATGGAATATATCAGAGGACCTATTATAAAATCCACAAAAATTTTCAAACTTAGTAGAGGACAAAGCTGGATTGTGGATCTGTATCCTTTTTTTAATTATTAAAAAATCTTGTGAAGAATATCCATTTCTGGTAGTGTTAAAACTGCCTTGTTACAAACCCTCCTTCCCACTGAGAACAACTAGGAAACCTCACTGAAATATTTTAAAAATTAGTTTGAAGCTATTGGAGAGCTGTGAGGTAGAAAACATATGTCATCGTAAACAGTAAGTTTACTGGGTTTTACTTGGTGTAACGGCCAGACCAAAGGAGATAGATATCTTTTCCACCAATAATTTATACTTTTTCAGAAAGAGGATTTGATTCACTCACAAGGAGCATGCCTACTGTATGGAGCTTCTTCCACACCAGCTCCCTGGATGTCCTCTCTCGTAGCAAATCCATTCCTATTTCACCACCAGCATGAATCCTCAGTTAAATTAGCCATGGCTAAAAATGCAGGTTTCATTTTGTATAATTAGCAATCTAAAGCCCAACAATTCTTTTTTTGCAGTCAAAAAACTATTTCAGCCACTTTCTTGAGATTCCTTGAGGATTTAGTCTCTTCCTGAAGTCCAGTCAGCATTGGTCAAGCCAAGGAAATACAAATACAATAATTCTTATTCCTGTTCAAATTCTCTTATGACTTACAATGTTTTTGCTCAGTTTGATCATTTTCCTTGTCAATTGAACTCAGCAGACATACTGTATGGACTCCTCTATGTTAGTCAATGTTCTTGATCTTGGGGATGTCGGAGTCCTGCATGGGAGGTATAAAATTTGTACAAGGTAACTGTTACACGTGAAAATTGCGTATGTAGAAGTCTAGCCTCACTGAAAATAGGGTGTGAGCTCTCACAGGATCATACAAGTGTAAGGAATTTCATGGAGTATAAACCAACTGGGATTTCTTGGAGTGTAATTTCCTAATGGAGTATAAAAGTTGAACTCATTTTATTGTGACAAGACTATCAGGAATTAACATTAAATAATTATCTCCTGAGATTGAGTTGACACTTCCAAGGGAATCCAGAGCAGCAGGGAAATGCAAGGATGCCCTGTCTTAGACATTAAGCTCTTTCTTGCAAGTACTGCCCTAGAACACACCATTTAGTCCTGAGGCTGTCTCCTGTTTTTCTGTAATTAATCTTACCTCTGCTTATGTGTCTCAGGAAATTCTGGTGAAAACACCTCTCCTCCTTTTTTTAACTTGTGTTTTAAATGGTACACTAAAGTACTATGGAAATAATGCCAGGGAAGTTTCAGAGAATTGAATTTACCTGCTGGGCATTGAGAAACGTTATGGATATTCATAACGTTTCTCACAAAGTGGAATCCGAAAGCATGCAGCAGTCTAACTGGAAGTAGGTGTACTTCGCATGTAATTGAGAGAGATTGTTGATAGGCACAGTGACACAGAATACATTAGTTTGAGCATGCATTCATTCATTCACTCATTCATTCATTCACCAACCTGTATTAAGCCATTTGGAATGTGTATCAAGCTAATCCTGCTATGATGAGGAAGACTAGGGTATTCTGTCTAGTGGGAAAACACACAAAAAAAATCAAGTGATTTGGTAAAATGTGACATGTTTCAGAAAATTTTGTATATAATTGGTGCTACAGACTACATGTATCCCCTCAACATTTATATGTTAAATCATAACATATAATGCAGTGGTGTTTGGAGGTGGGGCCTTTGGTGTGATTAGGTCATGAGGTGGACCCTTCATGGGTAGAATCAGTGCCCTTATATTTTTTTAATTTTTATTGTTATTCAATTACAGTTGTATGCCTTTTCTCCCCATCCCTCCACCCCACCCCAGCTGAACCCACCTCCCTCCCCCACCTCCACCCTCCCCCTTGGTTTTGTCCATGTGTCCTTTATAGTAGTTCCTGTAATCCCCTCTTCCCACTGTTCCCCCCCCCCCCCCCCCCGGCTATTGTTAGCTTGTTCTTAACTTCAATGTCTCTGGTTATATTTTGTTTGCTTTTTTCTTTCGTTGATTATGTTCCAGTTAAAGATGAGATCACATGGTATTTGTCCCTCACCGCCTGGCTTATTTCACTTAGCATAATGCTCTCCAGTTTCATCCATGCTGTTGCAAAGGGTATAAGCTCCTTCTTTCTCTCTGCTGCGTAGAATTCCATCGTGTAAATATACCATAGTTTTTGGATCCACTAGTTTGCTGATGGGCACTTAGGTTGCTTCCAGTACTTGGCTATTGTAAATTGTGCTGCTATGAACATTGGGGTGCATAGGTTCTTTTGGATTGGTGTTTCAGCGTTCTTAGGGTATAATCCCAGCAGCGGAATTGCTGGGTCAAAGGGCAGTTCCATTTTTAGTTTTCTGAGGAAATTCCATATTGTTTTCCACAGTGGCCTCACCAGTCTGCATTCCCACCAACAGTGTATTAGGGTTCCCTTTTCTCCGCATCCTCTCCAACATTTGTTTGTGGATTTGTTTATGTTGGCCACTCTGACTGGTGTGAGATGGTACCTCATTGTGGTTTTAATTTGCATCTCTCTGATGGCTAGTGATGCTGAGCATCTTTTCATATGTGTCTGGGCCCTCTGTATGTCTTCCTTGGAGAAGTGTCTGTTCAAGTCCTTTGCCCATTTTTTAATTGGGTTGTTTGTCTTCCTGGAGTGGAGTCGTGTGAGTTCTTTATATAATTTGGAGATCAGGCCCTTGTCTGAGGTATCATTGGCAAATATGTTTTCCCATACTGTTGTTTCTCTTTGTAATTTGGTGCTGTTTTCTTTAGCCTTGCAGAAGCTTTTTATTTTGATGAGGTCCCATTTGTTTATTCTTTCCTTTATGTCCCTTGCTTTAGGGGATGTGTCTGTGAGGATGTTGCTGCGTGGAATGTCTGAGATTTTCCTGCCAATGTTTTCCTCAAGGACTTTTATGGTGTCAGTGCCCTTATTAAGGAGACCCCAGAGTCTCTGCCCGGCCCACCCAGTGCCATTACAGTGAGAAGACAGCTGCTTACGAGCCAGGAAGCCAGTTTCCATCAGACACCAAATATGCTGGTGCCTTGATCTTCAGCTTCCCAGCCTCCAAATCTGTGAGAAATATTTGCTGTTTGTAAGCTACCCAGTCTGTGGCATTTTTGTTACACCTGCCCAAATGGACTAAGAAAGGCAGCTTCAGCAAATATAGGTGGGGGCTGAGATGGAGGTTAGACCCTTGCGAAAGGAGTAATGGTTTAGACTTAGTCTTTAAAGAAAAGTATGAGTTATCTAGGCAGTAAGTGGTGTGTGAGTGGTGAGGCTTTTGTGGGGGCAGAGCTTTGATGATGTTAAACAGAGTGATGCAAAAACTTGCAAGCGGAATGGACTGGCACTCCATTAGAAGAATTTTCACAATAAATTGAAGTGATTTCCATCACTGTCCTGCCGGATTACCTGTTTGACCTGCCTGGCACTGATTCTAAGGGTAGTGTCTGTGGTCTCATTCTACTCTATCATTTTGATTGATGTGGTCAATACCCATCCCCCTTGCTTGTGGCTTACACCTGCAGCCTTCTTTGGAAAATATTCTGCAGGCTATTGAAGGCACTAGTTACCTTACAGGTCAAAGTATAAAATCCCAGCAGTCCTACCTCCAGGTAGGCAGCTTGCTGCAAGTCATACTTCAAAAATTCCCGTAGTGTCAGGGTGAAGCTAGACTTTCTCTAGCAGTTCACTTTTGCACAGCCTCTTCCATTTTCTGGCCTGTGTTCCTTTTACTCCTATTTTTTGCCTAAAAGTATTGTTTTATAAATCACTTTCAAAAATATCCATCCTTGGCTCTGCTTCTGTGGAACTCAGCCAGGACAAGGGGTGGGGGGGTCCGTGTTCCGTTCATCTTGTGTCAAAGTACTGAAAAGTAGAGGCATGTTGTAAACACCTAAGGGTGACTTGTTAGACAAATGGGCCTGGACTTTGTAGTTGGTAAGAAGCAACCACACACAATAATTGGAAATCAGATAATAACGAACATTTATGAAATATTTACCATGTTCTAGGCATCTTGCTGAACTTACTGCATGTATAACCTCATTTAAGCCTCTCCAGATCCTGTCCGGTGGCGTGAATGTGATCTGTGTTTTACTGATGAAGAAACCGAAGCTCAGAGAATTTGATTCTCTTGCAAAAGGTCACCCAGCAGGAGTGACCTACAATCCCATTTAAGATTTGTGTTTTTGGTGCTGGTAGGAATCTGATCATTTGAACTTTATTAATTAAAATCTAATTGGTTTTGGAAGAGTTTGAAAACCCTGAATAGCAAATGTATAACATTTTTTGAAGGCTCTAACAAAGGAGCTAGATGCACTGAGTTACTGAAAGGACACTTTAAGTTTACTTACACAGAAATATTTGATTTATGCTCCAAGGGCCATACAAAAAAACTGTCCTCTCCCAAACATGAGGTAAGACCACATTGTTCAGAGGCGGTACGCTGAGCTCCAATTTGGCATCTGGATTATGTAAAGCATAATTGGATTTACTCTATGCAATTAGAATTGGGGTTTTTTGCTGCCGAAGCACTACGCTGCAGTTTTTGCTGGGAAACGAGTGTTAAGCATTTTGTTTGGTACTTGGAAAATCTGCCTTGGCAGCGCTTCATAATAGAACCAATTATCAGGTATGTTGTTACATGTAGCCTTCCAGACCCCAATTTAAATAGAAAGTAGTGACAATTTCTTTTGTGAAACAGTCTCCATAACACTTAAAATCAACCGTAATGTGACGACCTACATGCTTATCAAGGCAACAACAAGGGACCGAGAATACTTGTTACCTAAACATGTGCTGTGCGGTTGTAATGATTGAATTGCCAGTCAGGAGAATGACAGATACTGTATTAAGACTCTCTTTGAAAGTCAGTTCTTGCTGAATTTCTTTAATTGCTATTAGCCCAATTCAACTTATATACTCGTATTATTTCTCTGAAAGAGAAACATAACTGTATTGACAGAAGGCCAGTATACTTTCCCATACTCTGAAACAAAACGTATTTTGATCTTTCGTAAATTGACTTATGTGAGCGTTCAAAAAATTATCTGTTCACTAGGGAAGCAAGTAGAAATGCATAATGGGTATGTAAACTTAAATTCAATAATGAAATACGCTACTGCTTATCTGTATCATGTGCAAGTAATTTTCTCCTGAAAATTACTAGACAATTTTTTGGTATAATTACTTTTATATCACGAGGGAATGTAGCACTGAGGAATAATTTCCAGTCGCATACAAGCAAGCCAGTGCTTGAGAATTATTTGGCCTTATTCCCTGAGATTTGGTTCAGAGGATTTGAAGTGACAGCTAAAAATCCCTATTTTTATTCTTTAACTCTCTAGGGGATTGACATGCACAGCTATACTTGGAAACTAACAGCTTATTGTTTAACATATACATTGATAAATATTTTCAGATATGTGGATAATTACATATTATATATCCTGACTACTGGCATACGGTTATTAACACATCTGAAAGTGATTAGGAATCTATGCATAGAACATATTCTTAAAGTTTAAACTTTAGGAAAGCCTTGCCTGTTTTTATTTATATATTTAATAGGTTTTGAATAGAGATCTTTAGGGCCTTTTTTCAATGTTATCTTATGGCTGAAAACTATTCCAAAGTCTCAACATCCCTCTTCTGTTACCACAAGATAAAACTATGTTCGGGTTTCAAGAGAATTAAGTACTGATGGGAGGAAATCCCATGCCTATTATAAGATGCTGATTATTTTAGGGAGCTGGAATGAGGTGGCTAAAGAAAGCAGAAGAAAATGCAATTTATCTTAGTGCAGCAGGCATACACCTGCTATGCGTTTGTACCTGGGAGTACATGAAAACATTGCAAGAGTTTCAGGGGTACAGTTGGCAGTGAGGGATTCAATACCCAAATTCTCATCAAGCATATTTACTTTTGTCTCTAAAGTATGTGTCTATGAGGACCTACATCATTATGCAGATTCACATTTTCTATCTTTCCTTTAAAAATTTTCCTTCCCACACTTCACAGAACAATTGAAAACCTCTAATCTACCTCTAATTTATTATAGTGGATTGTGTTGGACTGTGAAAATCTCAGAGGTGCCAAAGGAACAATTCACAATATTGATGTAGGTGTTAAGAAAATGAATGATTCAAATGACTGTGAAACAAATGTTTTTGCAAACCAGTTGTTTTTCATTTTTCTTTATTTTTTTAATTGACATAGAATACCCTGTTAGTTTCAGGTATACATTATAGTAACTCAATATTTATATACATTATGAAATGGTCCCCACTATAAGTACTATAAGTATAGTTACATCTATCACCACACAGAGTGATTACAATATTATCGTCTATATTCACTATGCTGTACATCACATTCTAATGACTTATCAAATGTATAACTGGAAATTTGCTTCTCTTAATCCTCTTCACCTGTCTCCTCTCCACCCACCCAATCCTCCTCCCTCTGGTAATCACCAATTTATCTATTCATGTATCTATGGACACTAGGATGATTCCATATCTTGGTTATTATAAATAATGCTATAATAAACAGTGGTGCATATATCTCTTCAAATTTAAGTTTCTCTTCCACCCTTCAGATGAATACCCAGGAATGGAATTAGTGGATCACATGGTAATTGCATTCAATGAAATCCCCATCAAAATACTAATGGCATTTTTCATAGAACTAGAACAAAGAATCTTAAAATTTGTATGAAGCCACAAAAACTCCAAATAACTAAAGCAATCTTGAGAAAGAAGAACAAAGATGGAGGTATCATTATCCCTGGTTTTAAACTATATTACAAAGCTATAGTACTCAAAACGATATGGTACTGGCACAAAAAAACACACATAGGTTAATGGAACAGAATGGAGAGCCCAGAAATAAACACACATATATGGTCACGTACTCTATAAGAACAGAGGCAAAAATATACTTTGGGGAAAGGCAGTCTTCAATAAATAGTGCTGGGGAAATAGATAGCTATGTGTGAAAGAATGAAACTGGACCATTAACTGGACCATTACATTTACAAAAGTAAATCAAAATGGATGAAAGACTTGAATGTAAGAAAACTCATAGAAGAAAACATAGGCAGTAAGCTCTTTGACATTGGTCTTAGCAGTATTTTTTTTTTTTTTTTTGGACCAGTATCTGCAGGCAAGGACAAAAAAAAGCAATTACATCAAACTAAACAGTTTTTGCACAGTGAAGAAAACGATCAGCAAAACAAAAGACAACCTAATTAATGGGAGAAGATATTTGCAAATCAGACATCTGATAAGGGTTTTATATAAAAATATGTAGAGAACTTACACAACTTGATATAAAAAAATGAATAAAAAATGGGCAGAGAACTTGAATAGACATTTTTCCAAAGAAGACCTACAGATTGCCAATAGGCACATGCCCAGATGCTCAACATAACTAACAACAAGGAAATGAAAATCTAAACCACAGTGAGATTTAAAAAATGACAAAAAGACAAAAAAATACAAGTGTGGGCAAGGATATGGAGAAAAAGGATCCCTTGTACACTGTTGGTGGGGATGGAAAATGGTGTAGCCACTATGAGAAACAGTATGATGTTTCCTCAAAACATTTTTTTTAATAAAAAAAGATGTTTTTCAATTTTTGATTTGAACAATGTTGATGGAGGATCAAATTGATTTGTAAATGGGCAGTTTGTTAATAATAAACTTTGATGATTGATGGCCCTGTGATTTGGGGGTATAACACAGAAGTAATTTAAACAATTGACAGAATTTTTCCCCTATCCATTGACTTGTTCATGTGAACAAGGTATATTACGTACAGCTATTAAAAGAAGATTGCATGGACCTACTTATGACTAATTTTCCTTACACATTTCAAAGCAAAAAGAGTCCATCTATTTCAATTCCAATTATAGAGTACTTTTATAGTCTGTATTATATACTTATTTATATACTTAAATATAAGATCAAGTGAGTTATATTAAAAATATCCATTTATAAATATTTATTTGTAATATTGATATCTTTACAATAGCCTATTTTCCAATTCATTGCAGTGTTATTTCTTTGATTTATTTAGGACTCATTTAATTTCTCTAAATTATGTGTTCTAATTTTCAGATTTATTTCTAGCTATTTGATAAGTTTAGATGCTATTATAAGAATTAGCTATTTTTAAATTAAGAAAAAAATTAGAGCAATTTCAGGTTCACTGCAAAATCAAACAGAAGGTACAGGGGTTTTCCATGTACTTGTTTCCTCTATACATGTGTAGCTTCATAAATACCAATGTCTCCCACCAGCATGGTGCAAATGTTAGAGCTGAAAACCTAAATCCACACATCCTAACCAACCAAAGTTCATAGTTTACATTAGGTTCATTCTCAGTGTTACACAGTCTATGGATGGACACATGTGTAATGACATGAATACATCATTACGGTATCATAGAGGGTATTTTCACTGCCCTAAACATTCTCTGTCCTCTGCCTACTCATCCCTCCTCCCCTCACTGCCTGACAACCACTGGTCTTTTTACCGTCTCTATAGTTTTGCCTTTTCCAGAATGTCATATAGTTGGAATCACAAATACTCTTTTCAGCTTGGCTTCTTCCACTTAGTAATACGCATTTAATGTCCCTCTCTGTCCTTGCAAGGCTTGATAGCTTATTTCTTTTTAGCACTGAATAATATGTCTGAATGTACCACTGATTGTGTGTATCTACTCATTTATTCAAGGGCATCTTGGTTGCTTCCAAGTTTTGGCAATTATGAATAAAGCAGCTTTATCTTTTTTTCTCTCTCTTTTTCCTCCTCCTCCCGTTGTTGTTGTTGAGAGAGAGATCTCTCTCTTTTCATCCTCCTCCGTTGTTGTTGTTGAGAGAGATTACATGGTTCCCACTGGGGACCTGGCCTGCAACCCGGGCATGTGCCCTGACTGGGGATTGAACTGGCGACTCTTTGGTTTGCAGCCCAAGCTCAATCCACTGAGCTACGCCAGCCAGGGCTGAATAAAGCAGCTTTAAACACCTGTGTGCAGGTTCCTGTCTGGACATGTTTTCAACTCCTTTGGGTACATAGAAGGAGCACAGTTTTTTAATTATATGGTAAGGGTATGTTTAGTTTTGTAACAAACCACTAAACTGTCTTCCCACCATTTAGTGGGAAGCTTGCTATACCGTCTTGCATTCTCATCAGCAATGACTGAGTTCCTGTTGTTCCACATCCTCACCCTCATTTTGTGTTGTCAGTGTTCTGGATTTTGGCCATTCTAAGAGGCATGAAGGGGCATAAAACAAATATTTCATTGTTTTAATTTCTATTACCTTGATCACATGGGATGTTAAGCATCTTTTCCTATGCTTATTTGCTATCTGTTCTTCTTTGGTGAGGTATCTGTTAAGATTTTTGATTCATTTTTACTCCAGCTGTTGATTTTTGATAGTTTATTTGTTAGTTCTTTGTATATTTGAATGCTAGTCTTTTACCAGATATGGCTTTTGCAAAATTTTTCCTGTCTGTGGCTTGTCTTCTCATTTTTTGACACTGTTGTTTGAATTTCAGGAGTTTTAAATTTTAATGAAGTCTAGCTTATAAATTGTTCCTCTCACAGATTATGCTTTTGATTTTATATCTTTATAAAAAGGAATCACCATATCCAAGCTCATCGAGATTTTCTCCCATGTTACCTACTAGGAGTTTATAGCTGTGCATTTAGGTCTGTAATCTATTTTGAGTTGATTTTCGCAGAGAGTCTAAGGTCTAGATTCATTTTTAACATGCTTTATTGATTTTAGAGAGAGAGGATGGGAGGATGGGGGAGGGGCAGAGAGAGAGAGCAATTTGTTGTTCCAAGTATCCATGCACTCTTTGGTTGATTTTTGTATGTGCCTGAACCAGGCATTGAACCTGCAACCCTGGCATGTCAGGTGGATAGTTTAACTAACTGAACTATCTGGCCAGGGCTAGATTCATTTTCTTTCTTTCTTTCTTTTTTTTTTTTTTTTTGGATGTGGATGTCCAGTTGTTTCAGCATCATTTGTTGAAAAGATATCTTGTATACATTGTATTTCTTTTGCTCCTCTTCAAAGATCAGTGGACTATATTTACATGGGTCTATTTCTTAGTTTCATTTTGTTCCACTTATATATTTACCAGTTCTTCACTAACATCACCCTGTCTTGATTACTCTAGATTGATAGTGAGTCTTGAAGTTGGAAAGTGTCAATTCTTTAAATTTGTTTTCCTTCAATATTGTGTTAGGTATCCTGGGTCTTTTGCCTCTTCATATAAGTTTTCAGAATCAGTTTTTTGATATCCAGAAAGTAACTTGCTTGAAATTTTATTGGGTTTGCATTGAATTTATAGATCAACTTGGGAAGAACTGACATCTTGACAATATGGGACAATATTTTATCTTTCTATACATGAACATAGAACATCTCTCCATTATTTAGTTCTCTTGATTTTACTCATTTAAGTTTTTTTCATATAGATTTTGTACATATTTTGTTAGATTTCTACTTAAGTATATCATTTTGGGGGGTGAAGATGCAAATGGTATTGTTTTTAATTTCAAATTTCCCTTGTGCTTTGACTTTTGTGTCCTGTAACCTTATTATAAGTGCTTACTAGTTTCAGGAAGTTTTCTGTTGTTGATTTTTTTTTTTTTTTTGGATTGTTAATACTGATGATCGTGTCATCTGTAAGCAAAGAGAGTTGTAATTCTGTCTTCCCAATCTGTATACCTTTTATTTCCTTTACTTGTTTTACTGCAATAGCTATAACTTCCAGTGCAGTTTTGAGAAGGAGTGTTGGAAGGGGACATCCTTCCCTTATATTTGATCTTAATGGGAAAAGTTTCTATCATTAGTATGATTTTAGCTGTAGGCATTTTTACATGTTCTTTATCAAGCTGAGGAAGTACCCCTCTATTCCTTGTTTATCGAGAGTTTATCATGAATGGGTGTTGGATTTTGTCACATGCTTTTTCTGCTTCTATATATATATGTTCATATCATATTTCTTTTGGAGCCTTTTTATATTATGGATAGTATTAATTGACTTTTGAAATTTGAAATTAAAAACACAAAACCATTTGCATCTGTACCCCCCAAAATGATATGCTTAGGTATAAATCTAACAAAATATGTACAATATCTATGCAAAAAAATTAGATGAATAAAATCAAAAGAGATGTAAATAAATAGATATTCCATGTTCATGTATACCTATGATAAATCCCACTTGGTTTTGGTGTATATAGTTTTTTAGACATTGCTGGATTCAATTTGCTAATGTTTTTTTGAGGATTCTTACATGTATGTTAGTGGGAGATGTTGATGTGGAGTTCTCTTGTAACGTAGTTGATTTTAGTATCTAGGGTTATTATGATCACCTCACTGTATGAATTAAGAAGTAATCCCTCTGGTTTTGTCCTCTGAAAGAGATTGTAGCAAACTGGTCTAATTCCTTCCTTAAATGTTTGGTATCATTCACCACTGTATCCATCTGGGCTTGGAACTTTATACTTTGGAAGGTTATTAATTGTTTATTTAATTTCTTTTATAGATATAGGCCTATTCAGATTGCCTATTTCTTTTTATGCACATTTAGGCAGCTAGTCTTTCCAGAAATTAATCCATTTTTTCTATGTTATCAAATTTGTGAACATAGAGTTGTTAACAGTATTTCTTTATTGTCCTTTCAATGTTCATAGGGTCTGTAGTGATGTTGCCTCTTTCATTTCCAATATTAGTAATTTGTGTCTTCTTTCTTTTTCCCCTTACTCTGGCTAGAGGTTCATCAGTTGCAATGGTGTTTTTTACAGAACCAGCTTTTGGTTTTATTGTTTTACTCTATTGATTTCTCTTTAATTATATTAATTTTTGCTCTAAGTCTTATTACTTCTTTTCTTCTGCTTACTTTGGATTTAATTTGCTCTTCTTTTTCTACTCTTCTAAGGTAAAAGCAGATTGTTGATTTCAGATCTTTCTTCTTTTCCAATATATGCATTTAATGCTATATATTGTCCTCTAAGCACTGCTTTTGCTGCATTACACAAATTTTGATAAAAAGTATTTTTATTTTAATTTTGTTCAGAATCTTTTAAAATAGCTCTTGAGATATCTTTCTTGATCCATGTGTTTTTTAGAAGTGTGTGTTTAATCTCCGTTTACTTGGGGCTTTTTCAGTTATTTTTTTGTGACTGATCTCTAGTTTCAGTCCATTGTGGCCTGAGAGCAGATGTGGTAAGATTTTGTTATTTGTTAAAGTATGTTTGTAATGTGTTAATTAAAATATGTTTGATGGCTTAGAATGTGGTCTCTCTTGGTGAGTGTCCCATGTGATGTTGAGACAAACGTGTGTTCCGCTGTTTTTGGATGACATAATCTTTAGGAAATTATCATTAAAAATTTAATTATTAGCTTCTGCTGGCATGTAGACATAAGTTTTTTATGTTTCTCTTGTATATATTCTTGATTACTGTTCTACATATACAATCATATATCTAAAAATATTGGCAGTTTTATGTTACTTTTTATTAGTTTTAAAAAGAGTTTATTTATTTTTCAAGAGAGGGGAAGGGAAGGAGAGAGAGGGAGGGAAACATCAATGTGTGGTTGCTTCTCGTGTGCCCCTCTGCTGGGGTCCTGGCCCACAACTCAGGTATATGCCCTGAATTGGGAATCAAACCGTGACCCTTTGGTTCACAGGCCCATGCTCAATCCACTGAGCTACACTAGCCAGGGCATTACTTTTTAAACTTTATACATTTATTTACTTCACTGCTCTCACATAAAAAAACTCTTTGTTTCAATTAGCTAGATTGAAGTTATAAAATGAAACATGTCTACTAATTTTAAGAATAATTTCTGAAGAGTAATGAAATGGGGCCTTATAATCTTTCATTGTGTTTTTATTTATGCGTATAAGCTGTTTGCTCAGTCCCCAAGTAACTCAACTGCAGCATAAGACAAGCATTAACACTTTTATAGAAATATATCCCCCCACACACATACACTCAGAACTTTAACACCCAAAACCAAATTCTCAATTGCATTCAATAAAATTAACAAGCACATAAAATAAGAAAATATTAAATGAGAAAAGTCAGTCAGTAGAAGTAGAACTAGATTTGACAAAGATAATAGAACTAGCAAATAAGAATGATAAAAAAAGCTATTATAAAGTTAGTTTGTATGTTCCAGTAAATATAGGAAAGCATGAGCATGCTAAGGGGAGAAATGAAAGCTATAAAAAGATTCAGGTCAAACTACAGGTGAAAAATAAAGTATCTGAGATGAAAAATATATAGGATCAAGAGAAGACTAGATATTGCACAATATTAGTGAATTGAAAGACATAGAAATAGGATATACACAAAATGAAAATCAGAAAAAAGTCCGAAAAATAAAATACACAAAGAAAGAGTGAGCTGTGACCAAATATTAGACAACCTAATGCTCATGTACGTAGAGTTTCTCATAATGTGCAAGTCCACTAGTCAGGAGTATGAGAGGAGGCTGGCCTAGAATGCCTTCAGTGGCGATGACACATCTCTGGTTTACGGGGTCTCTCATTCTCCTGCAGCATAGCCCAGGCCTGTTTGGATGATAGTGGCATAGGTCCAAGAAAGGGAAGGGAATTGTTCAGTTTCTCTCAACACCGCATTTGGATCAGTGTTACTCTCATTTTTTTTGTCAAAGCAAGGCCAAAGTCCACCCAGATTCTGTGAAGTGGGGAAATGTTCTCCAATGTTTGGTGACATCAAATTGTAGGAGTTGTAGGTAAAATAAGGGAAGATTAGGGGCATTTAAAAATAATCTATCATTATCTGTTTTCTTTAAAGGCTCTATTTATTTTTAGAGAGAGGGGAAGGGAGGGAGAAAGAGAGGGAGAAAGAGAGGGAGAGAAACATCAATGTGTGGTTGTCTCTCATACACCCGCTACTGGGGACCTGGCCAGCAACCCAGGCATGTGCCCTGACTGGGAATAAAACCAGCGGCCCTTTGGTTTGCAGGTCGGCACTCAATTCACTGAGCCATACAAGCCAGAGCTCCTAATCTATTTTAAAATAAGCTAGCCTGCATGTTTTAATAATAACCACCAAGCCCATGTTATTCTGAGTGGCACTTTGTGGTCTTGACGTTATTCTTCAGCTTCTGTTTGAAACGATGAATAGATGTCTCAGACATAAAAAAAGAATTGGTTTCCGTAATACTTTAATTTTCTGACCGTTTATCATGCGAATACATTTCCACTTTGAATTGGCACTCTTGTTTTCCATATTTTCCTAATATTTTATATTCCTCTCTATTTAGAGTGTAGCCGGACCCTGAGATACTTTCTAATTTTCATAACACCTAGTCACTTTTTAAACCAAAGTTGTATCTGTCTCAGACCACCATGCAGCCGGTATTTGGTTTGGGAATAATTAGAGAGCATCTTACTTTCTTTCCTAAGCAAAACCACTTTGAGTTACAATCCCACAGACGTTAATTGTCTGAGCAGTAACATTTCAATGTGATGCGGCAGGGAGCTGAGAGCTCACGACTCGAATCTCTGAGTGCCGAACCCCTCTCGGCTTGCTTTGAAAAGCCCTGTACATACAATACTATCACTCATGCACGACAGAAAGATAAAACAGAAGAGCCCAAGAGCTTCCTATAATTATATAATTTATTCTCTTTGTCTAAAAATAAAGCCAGTTAGAAAAGGAGTTTGAACATTTGGAAGAAAATAGCACATTTAAAGACTTAATTGGTTCTTTATTAGGAAATTATTTTCAGCAACTTGGTATAATATTTCTTCATTGAATAATCTAAAATGGATAAAACTGACAATTCACAAATGCAGAATAATTTGCCAATGTGGAAGACTTAGCAGTGTAATTATTATTTTAATATAAATTCCTTGTTTAAATTTAAAATATTTGTCTGACAAATATTTTACTGAATCTGTCAATCTGAAATATTTTACAAATTTCCTCTTACTGAACCTCATGGGTCTAGACTCCCATTTCCAGCACTCAGGTGAGAGAGTAGTGGATATTAATTCATTCAGCTACACCATCACCTTTGAATATTCTGTTTCTGTTCTGTGCCCAGTTGGTGAATCTTGTCTTCCCCAGACAGAATACTGAAAGCCTGCATTTCCAGGCTCCTGCAAAACGGATTTGTACATATGAAGTAGGTTTTAACTTCGTATATAGGAACTAACAAAACAGACTCGTCATTGAGCGATATGAGAGAATAAGTTTTCTAACAAATGTCCTGTGAGATCCACCTGGTTCTTTAAGGGACCCAGTAGTGTAGGTTTTGGCTTCTACTTTGGGTCATTACAGGTACCTAGAAGCAGTGACATGTATTAGTGTTAGCAAGCCTCCCGGTGTTTGGCTGGCCGGCCAGATAAAATACAGGATGCCCAGTTAAATTTGAATTTCAGATAAATAATAATTTCTGACAATAAGTATGCCCCAAATATTGTTACTTTTACTTAAAAAAATTATCTGTTGTTTATCTGAAATTCTATTTTCGTTGGTGCCCTGCATTTTTATTTGCTAAATTTGGCAACCCTATTGTGTGGGCGCTTCTGACTGCTTAATCACAGAGTGGATTTCTCGTCTTCTTGAGTCTCTGTGAGCTACCTAAAATAACTTTACAGAATTGCTTTTATAAACTAGCCAGAATTAATCTTCTTGTTAAATGAAGTTGTAATGGCAAAGACTGTGTGATGTGGTATAAGGAACCTAAAGAGTTATAGAAACAGGAACACTTGAATACACTTTGCATGTGCAACCCACTTGTTTTTCACGGAGGACAAAGGGAAATGCTCTCTTCAGCAAGGCAATGGGAATTCCATTCTCCGGCGAGGGTGTCATTAAGAAGGGCTATAGCTGCCCTCCCTAGTAAGCCAAAGACACCGTCAGCAGCTTGCGCCTTGAAATTGGCTTTATGATTTTCATGGACAGGATGGACTTTGAAGTGGCAGAGGCCACTGCCACTGTAGCTCTGGAATGTACTTGAGTAATTACACCCACCTGGCAACTAGTGTTAAGTGCTACAAAGTGGGTGTACTTAGGCAATTAAGTTTCAGAGTTGGTTGGCTACCAGAATAACTTTTTATCCAGAGTGATCCTTGGCTGTGGCGAATTATCATTGGTACCTGGCGCCACAGGAAATGTGACAGGAAAAAAAAAATGTCTAAACAATTTCTTTGTGCAAAGATATCTAACTAGACTCATTGTCAAAGAGTCAGAGATTCTTGAGATTTTCTTGCAGGCAGTTTGGGAAGGAAGAGTTCGAATAACCCAAAGGTGGGAGTCCAGAATTATGCTGCGCAAACATTCCATAAACCTTCCGGCCGCCTTTCTTTCAGAGACACCTGTACCTAGTGCAAGTGTGTTCAGAGAAGAGCCAGGTCCACAGGACAGGGAGCTATTGACCCTGATCCGGAACTAGTAACTGAGTCCTAGTTTAATTGTGTAAAACTGTGGTTTACAGATTTCTGGGGGAGCAGGTGCTAAATGGAGTCTGGCCCAATTGCTACATAAATATACTCGTATTCTGTGTTTATACCTCAAAGTCTGATGTATGGTTAGAAGAGATACAATCAGCAACTGACAGTACCTATATACACTGGCTCTGTGACTTTTGGGATGAGATAAGCAACTAAGGTGGGAGGATCTGGAGTGTCTCTTTTTATATCGAAATAGTCAACCAAAATCAACACTGTACCGCTGACAAAATGTAAACATTGCTACCAACGTTATTGAAAGTAGCTGATTTCGTTGTTCTGTTCGTATTCAAACCTCCCTGACTCTGAGATCTGGTAGTTTGTGCTACCTTATGCAAGGACACAACGCAGTTCCATTTAATGAGCCACTAAAACTTCTGCCTGGTTATTTCAGACTTCCTGGTACTGGAAATAAAAGGAAGACAAAGATTATTGTGTCAGCTGGATAATTGATTTTGATTATCAAGGGGAAATAGTCTTTTTATTAACGCAGTCTGGGAAGAAAAATTACAGATAAATCCACAGGATCCTCTGAGGTACCTGGGAGTACTGCCATGTCCTCTGTAAAAGTTAGTGCCTAGTAAGCGCATCACAATACATGCAAAGCAATAACGTGTGTCCTCAGGAAATTCAGTTCTGAGTTACCCTTACATGGAAATAACATTGACCAACTGAGCCACTAGCTGAGAGCAAGTAAACGTGAGATGCATATTGGAAAAAGTAGTCTCGATAGCAACTATGGACTTTCAATCGGTTGCAGAAGTAAGGAATGTGGGGTTTTATCTATCTGTCTATCTATCTATCATCTATCATCTATCCATCCATCCACCCACCCACCCACTTACCTACCTACCTACCTACTTACCTACCTACCTATCTACTGACGTATTCCTCTATCTCTCTGTCTGTCTATATAAATGCTTAATTCTATGCCTTTCCTTCCCCTTCTGTTTTATATAGTATTGTTGGGTAGAAGTTAACTTTATTTCATCTATAAATTAAAAAGTGTACAGACTCAGCTATCCACAGAGGATACAATCCAAGACCCTCTGTGGATGCCTGAAACCACAGAGAATACTGAACCCCACACATACTAATTTTTTCCTATATGTCCATACCTATGATAAAACTTGTTAATTAGGTACAGTAAAACGTTAACAGTAATAACATAATAATATGGAACAATTATAACAATAAGTGTAATAAAAGTTATAGGATTGTGCTCTCTCGGTGTCTCTGTCTCTTTCTCTTAAAATAGTGTTAATGAACTCAAGGGGTTCGCCATTTGGTGTGTTCTATTGAAGAACAAGACATGGTTGTCACAAGGCAGTTGTATTTACATGTGGCAGGAGGAGGGAACAGGAGATTCACATCCAAAGCTCTGTCTCCTCCAAGGGAGGCTAAGCCATTGCTTACATGTACAATTTGGTCAATTATATGTTGACTTATTCTTGATATCCTCTTGATAAAGCATAGGAGACTCTTGAAACTAGGCAAACATCCTGCAAAATCTATAGAAGGTAATAAATAAAACACATATACATATAAAACAAAAATAAATTGTTTTAAAGATTAGATTGATAGTAAATACTTAAAAATTCATTAATCTGTGCTTGTAAAAAGATGAAATTAAAGCCAAACACTTGTGATTTTTAAAGGTATTTGACCTCTCTAGAAAGGTTAGCTTTGAAATTCTCTCCTACCTATATCCATGTATCGAACAGTCCAGTGTAAGTATTGAAAGGTATTTGACTTCCCTGGAAAGGGTAGTTTTGAAATGCTCTCCTACATACACCCACGCACCGAACAGTCCAGTGTCAGTAGACTCCAGGCATTCCCAAAGGCGGTGGTCTTTGTCAGTTGCCCCCCGAAGTCACAGTGACTCCTCAGTGTACTGCAGTTGCATAACCGTTTGGGGGTTGAGGAGGAGGATAAAGGCAAGTTGGTCATTCAGTATTTTAAGTTGAACTCTAACATTTGGGTTTATAGATACCTGAGATGGCTTAGTTTCAAAAGTTTACTACATTTCTAACTTGCCACGCACCCTCTGTTTGCGAGATTTACTCACTCTGCCTGGGGAAAAACAATGAACCTCAGAATATGGTATTATTTTTGAAGAGGACAATAACACAAATTCTTGCATTTGGGTTGACATCATTTCTCTCCCTGGTAAATTTCAAAGGATCCTGGTTATTTGACCCTTGAGAACTTCCCAGGATCCCACTTTCGAGGCTAAATTGCAGAGAAAACTCATAACATGGAAATTCATGAAAGAAATAACTTTGTGCTGCCAACAGTTGTTTTCCCACCCACTGTTGGGAAACAGAACTGCTTGGCCAGCAGTGCAAAGACAGAAACGAGTATTTTAGAGTATTGTACGTGAATTGTCCCCCAACAAAACCCAGCTACTACAACTGAGATGCAGGAATCCAAAGATTAACAACATGTTTAAAGGACATTAAAAGTGGATTGGAAGGACTTTACATAGGTGTTTATTTAGCTAATATTTTAGAATGTTTGATTAAATCAATGCAGCTCAGGGTTGAAATCTTCCCTTAGGATCCAAACTGGACACGGAGAGCTCATCAAATTGACACTCTCTGACTCCTTTTCGTTAATGAAAGCCTACATTGACACATTAGCTGTTATCTGATATTCCTTCTGGGAAAGTGCAATTAGGAGGGCAAAATAGCATATTTAGGGCTTAAAGGTGTGCTACATTAAAAAAAAGTCCCCTAGCATTTCCTGCATGACAGTGGAAAACAGATCTAGGACCCATGAATTGCACTGAGAGGTCAGCCATGTGTGGCTTGATGAAAAAGACATAATACCCTTGGAATTGCTCATTAGCTGGAATAATGTGCCTTTCAAGGTCATAAGCCTCCCATCAAAGACGTGCTTAGTAAGTGTAAAATTTTTGTGGTTTTGAATTATATAGGGGTACTATACAAGTATGTTAAATCAGAATTTCAAAGATATATTTTTGGTAGGATTAAGCTAAACATGCACAACATTAATGAATGCCACAAGACATCCTGATTTCAGACATTAACTATTCTTTATTTGTAACATTAAGCAGAGTTATTTTAATGCAGTATCCTTGAATTTATGCTGAACAGGGGATAAAAATTTGGATACCATTATTTTCATATATTAACCTAATTTATAACTAGGACGAGATGGAAACCAATGTGTTTAAAAATTGTTTCTATATGCTTACTTTTGTTATGGAAGTGTATATATATATATATATATATATATATAACCAATCATCTTATGATGCACTCAAACACATACACTTTCGGAGCTTCTACATTAGTGTAAAAGCAGTTCGTCATAGAGACCTTTAAGAAGAAGGGCGGAGTAAGCTAAAAAGAATAAATTAAATGATAACAAGGCAATTATTAAAGGCTATTTTTCCTCCTTGGACTTTCCTTTTTTTACAATGTTATTCCCTTAGAGCACAATTTCTCCTTTAACTTGGTGATTCTTTGATATCCCAGAACTGGATTCCATTTTTATGTGACTCTTCACAGAAGAGAGTAAGATGAGAGAAGGATACATTCGATTTGCCCGTGAACTGGTTTTCATCAAAGCAGAATGACCGATGCATTTACTGAAACAGCCAGAACAAACTTTGATCAGAAAACCAAAGAAATAGGAAAGATTAACTGTAGACAGGCTTGCCTCTGGAGGCAAAATTCTGATGAAGACAGCAGAATTCTCACACATTTGTAGATACTCCTCCCCGATCAAGGTATTCATTACTTTTTGTGTTAAAATCAGTAACGCTAGAAAAATGAAACCCTTGATATGGTTAGATGTCTTTTTGGCAAATCTAAGTGAAATCAAAGGCAGTGACACTGGCCTGTTCAACGGGGAATGCCGTTCAATAATTGGGGGAATTATGTCTCTTTGTGACTTCTGCATAGTTTTATCACTTCCAACTTTAAAAGAAATTATCAGTGACTTTATAAAAAGTAAAATTTGACCTTGTAATTCTGTAGTCACACATCTCTCAGATTCACAAATGTGGCATTAAATTGTTTGTGTAGAATGAAACTCAAACAGGAAAACAATGCCGTTTTTATGTGGTAGAAGTTTTGTAGGAAACACAGTATTTAAATATTTGCTTATTATTTAACAAACACTTTTATAGAATATACTCTGTGCCACACATTCCTTCAGTCTGCTTTTACAAAGATAGTGCATCTAATACTCCTAATATCTATCTCTATGAGATGGTACTTTTTTAGTCTCTTTGAGGGAACAGAGGCACAAAGTGGTTAAGTAGCTTGTTTGAATCTACAGGCTAGTGAGTGGCAAAGCTGGGGTTCGAATACAAGCAGCCTGCTTCTAGGACTTCATCTCTCAGTCACTGCACTGTGTTCTTTCAGGACATTTAAGCATACACTAAATTTTATTGAAGCCCCTTAAAAATTCAGAGTAATGTTTACTCACCACCAATAGTTACAGGACTTTCACACTAATTCAGAAATTGAATTTACCCCCTCTTGATGCCCTAATATGTTGCACTGAAAAAATCAAAATTAATTATTTCAAAGATGGTTATGGAAACCATCAAACACCCTGAGACAGAATGCTGAACTCTGAGGCAGGAACAGAGGTCACAGTTTGATGGGAAAAAAAAAGCATATTCCTAAGAGAGTCACTCCTATCAGGATTATTATTTATTCTTCCCCAAAAGACTGTAGAGCACGTAGAGTGTTATTGTTTCTGATGTTGCTGGAGGTGATCTGAGAAGTTTTCTGAAGAATTTACAGACTGGTTAGGTAGACATATTTAAGTGCTCAAGCACTCAGTAGTACAGGCAATGGAAAAGGACAGAATATCTGCAAAGCTTATACTTGATACGAGTTTTCATACATTCCCTGTTGATCTATAGCAATAAGACCTCAAATGCTGTGAGATGACATTTAGTTGTGTTTGTGACATACTTCATGTTTGCATTAAGTTCGTCAGCTACATAAAGAAAAATGTCAAATGATTAGAATCGCTTTGTGGAGAAAATTCTTTAATTTCATTGGGAAATGTCACTGCAGTACATAGATACTGAAGATTTAACTTTGAAATTAAATATGCAACATAGATAACCACATTCAGTTATCAAATTCAGTTGGAGACTGTTTATAACGTTCTAATTGCCTGAACCTGCAGTAAATTAAAGAGGAAGTATAGGAATTTGGGGAAGAGAGAAGTATATTTATATGGAGAAAGTTGAATGTTATTACATTTTCTTATGCTTAATTTATATATTAAAAGTATTCCATTAGACTTTTACCAATATACATAATTTATTGTATATATGCACATTTTATTAGTTACTAGGGCTTTCATAATGAAATATTTTACACTGGATGGCATGCAAAACAGAATTTATGTTTTCATAGTTCCAGAGGGTTGCAGTCCACGGTCAAGGCGTTGGCGAATCTTTTCTGAGGACTTTCTCCTTGGCATGCAGGTAGGCATCTTTGGGCCATGTCCTCGCCTGGTCTTCCCTCTGCGTTTGTACACCCCTGGTGTTTGTTTATGTATCCAAATTTCCTCTTGTTATTGGGACACTGGGCAAATTTAATTAGGACAGCCCTCCTCTAGTCTCCTCCCCTTGCCCCCTGCCAATCAACAACCTCATTTGAACTTAATCGCAATTTTAAGGGCCCTGTCTCCAAATACAGTACCATTCTGAGGATGGGGGTTAGGCCTTGAATATGTTTTGGAGGCCACAATTCAGACCATAACAGCTTCTCTCTGTTCTAGGCTGTATTAGAGTCTGCTGGGAATGCAAAGAGGAAGAAGGCAGGGATCCAGGTTTTCTTGGTTCATGTAACGTAAGGTAAACACCTGAAGCGTGGATCGCATATCAGGTGTGACTGAGACGAGTGATAGGACATCTTAGGAGTACCTGGTCGATTTGGGCCATTCTTTCAGTTATGGAATACAATTATACGTGGGTTTATGGGATGCTGTTGGTCATTTTGATGCATAGCCACAGAAGCCTATGAAAAGAAAGGAATCTAAAGGAAAGCAGAAGAGATTTTAGCTATGTGTAAAGAAAAATTACTTAGGTCACTAACTACTGGGAAGATTACTTGAGAAATTGTGAAATTTTCATATTAGCTTTTCAAGATCAGAGCAAAACATCTACCCAGGAGGCTTTATGTTTATGAGCTCTACAGATGATCTCGACTACACATTCTTTTAGACACCTTGAACATTTGATTATGTGAATATTAACATCCACTGGCAATGTTTGATTAATGCAAAAATATACCCACCGATATGCCATTTGAATTTCTTCTGATACATTCTATTCGCCATATTTTCGTGAAAAGAAATGTTCACTAACCTGCTTGGGAAATCCCGCAGACTCCTGTTTTCCATGACAGGGACAAACTTTATCAGGTACTCAGTTGTCTCTGTACCATGCTGCTACTCTACCTCCCATTAACTCAAACAAACAAAAAATATGGGCCAAGCTATTAGGACAATCAGCCTGATTGGAATCAAACGCATGTGAAGCGGCACAGTTTCTGAGTAAGTGCACTCCCGAAAAAGCTACCAGCCCGAATTGGAAGATGTTATGGTGATGTGGTTGGTGAGTTTCATCCCCCAAAACGGGAGATGCTGAAATTAGCGTGATGTGGAAAACGCTGTAAACTCCCCTCCTAGTTAAACAGAAGAGAGCGTATTTGGAAGCAATAACTCCATCTACCAAATATACTTGTCCCTTTCTTGGTCACAAATATACTTGTGTCATTTCTCTTCAGGCAAAGTGCATGCAGAACTCTTCCACAGGGAAGAGAGTCTAAAAGCCCCATTTAATCTCAGCATTGGGCTAAAGACCATTGAAGTAGCTAAGGCTGCTACTTCAGCTTCCTTGGAGAACATAGGTGCATGCCCCATGGATGTGAACAATGGTATTGGGATGGCCTGAGGGTGGACCCCTGGGAGGGGGTGGCCAAAGCGGGGAGAAGTGGAGACAACTGTAATCGCATAAACAATAAAACAATAAAAATCCTGAAATCTTAAAAGAAAAATAAAACAAGATGCTATCATGCACCTGGATAACATTGATAAAACAGACAAAATGCGGTAATGGTTACTCCCACTCAGAAACAGAAGTAACTGCAGGCAAACAGGAGTTACTTGTCCATAAAAATTATAAAAATCTTTCTGTGAACAAGAGCTCATAATCTCGGGAGTAGGGAGTGTTTCTTGGTTGGGCCTTAGTTCTAGCCCCTGAGAATAGTCGCCCCTTCCCCTTGGTTCTTGACCTTTACTCCACCCATGCGAAGTCCTTTCTTTAGAACTAATGAGCATTTAGCACTCAACTAAAAATTGTCATTTAGGACCTGAGAGGTTTTTTCTTCAGTTTTTGTTCTTCCATGTAAACTTGGCAGTCCAAGGTTATTTTCCATCTCAAAGGGTCATAACATCTTTTAATTCAGGAAAGTAGCTCTTTTGGAAGTGCAACTTACTGAGAAACTGTGCCAGCTTCATATTTATTTGCTTCCAGTCAGGCTAATTGTCCTAACGGCTTGAGATAATATGCTTTTCTCTCTACACTAAGATAAGATCATTTGAGTTTATCAGTCTTGAAGGGTAGTGACGCACCCTCAGTATATTTTCCCTGAGATATCGGAGAATTTTAGGGGTGGATTAAGCATGTCACTTTTTTTTTCTTTTTTTTAATAAAGTCACTGGCAAACACATCCTGGAGTTGGTCTTCGCTCTGTAACAGAAACTTAATTTATCTTTTATACCTCTCACTCTACAAGCTCTGAAATTTCTGGTTCCTCCACTTTTCCCCTTCTTATAAACAAGTCAACTTTTTTCTAAGCCAGTTTGTTGTAGTAGCTTGTCAAATATAGCTAATAGCAATGAAGCCTCATTAGAAACATTTCTTATTCAACCTCTTTATAACAGAAACTCCTTCGCCACCTTACTTGCCTGTAGTCATCACAGGTGAGAGTTTCACATGCTATTTTGCATCTTTGTAACATGTTGTGACTGTTTCAAACTTTCAGTAACAGTTTGGGTCTTATGGTCCCCCTAATGCCATGAGCTGGTGCCATGTTGTTTAGGCTTGCCTTATGAAAGCATCCCATTCGCCTTGCCAACTTATCTGCATGGATCATAAATATACTGGTGTTCTTTCTCATTCATGCTGCATGTTAATAGATGAGACTTTCACGTCTCCTAGTTTCATGTGCCTCTTTTCTGGAACTTGGTAGGAAAGAACAGTCCTTATTAGAGATATGTAATTCTCATGGCAGAGGGCATGAGCAAGAGAATTGGCAGAAATTCTAGTTACACTTCCTCTTGGACTGGACTTGCTTTACTTCTGCCCACATTGTATCGACCAAATAAAGTCAAATGGCCACACCTGACAACACAGTCATGAGTCACACTCTTCCCACAGGAAGAGCCCATAAACCTCGTGGCTAAGGGAAGGACGCATATTTCTCTTACAAAGAAGGAGGTAAAATTTTCAGTGCAAAGGGGTTTGAGGGCCTAAGAACCAACACACAAAAACCAACATTGGAATTTTAAAAATTTGTATCAAAATTAAGTCTCCCCAACACTGATTGCTTTGTAGAATGCTTCCACAAAACTCCATGTGATTTTGTAATTGGAAAACATTTGCGAAATCAGTTTTTCAGTGAGTAGTTTAATGGGTAAGGTCATTTGAGGGAGGTCTTCATCAAGTGGCAGTTGGTTGACTGAAGTAGAAAAGATCACAGAGTAGTGTTTGGCTCAAGCCAATTTATTTTATTTTACTGTTTCCACTGCTGAGTTCATAAATATTCATGACATTTGAACGTGGAAAGGAAATAGGTTCTGCAGAGCTAATGTTGTAAAGTAAGTACTTCCTGCCATATTTTCTCAAATAAAAACAGACAAAAGCTGTGATTGTGTTTAGATTCATGCTAATTATTTTAATAGTAAAAGAAAATATAAGATTATACTACACTTAAGGTTGAAAAATAAGGGCAAAATGATTTCTCTATGGTGCGTATTACAAGTTCCTTTCTACCCAAGTTTCAGTGCCAAGGTTGGATTAAGCTTCTCCATTGGGTTAGTGCAGTTGCAGAAGATTGTATTTGACAGTGAGATACTTTTCAAGAGCCAGGGGTAAGGGGCTCACTCTTCTTCACTCTGTAGTTAAAGCTGTTTGAATTAAGGGAGTGGTTAGAGTCATCCCCTTGGGGTGCTCTTCCTCAATTTGTGAGAAAGATAGGAAAGACAAAATACGGTGCCAAAGAAGGTGGACAGAGAAAGCAGGAGATCTAGTAGAATGCTGAACATGCTAAAAGATACAATTTGAAAGCAACATGTTGCAGTGGTAATATCTTAACTTTATAGGGTTGGAATGGATTTGATGAACTGGTTATGTAATTCATCGAATTGCAAATGACATATTGAGGTGCTTAATAAACCTATAACCTCTCAGCCTTATATAACATGCAATTGCTAAAATGCTATTCATATTTGGGGTTCATCTCAGCATAGCAGGGCATGTATTTAGCCTATTTCTATTCTTATGGGCTATGGATTGTTTTAAAGTATTGAAGTGTTTTTAAAGTATCAAAGTATTATTTATTAGTTTATAGTTATTACCTGAGCTCCTAGAGAATGGAGTGATGCAAATAGTCCAAAAAAAAAAAAAAGACAGAAAGAAAGAAAGAAAGAGAATCATCACAAATAGAAAAGCAAGGAGGACATATAGAGGGCCCAGAGACATATGAAAGGATACTCAGCACCACTAGCCATTGGAGAGATGCAGATTAAAACCACAATGAGATACCACTTCACACCAGTGAGAATGGCCATCATAAATAAATCAACAAACAAATGTTGGTGAGGGTGTGGAGAAAAGAACCTAGTACACCGTTGGTGGGAATGCAGACTGGTGCAGCCACTGTGGAGAACAGTATGGAATTTCCTCAGAAAACTAATAATGGAAATGCCTTTTGACCTAGCAGTTCCACTGCTGGGATTATACCCTAAGAACCCTGAAACAGCAATTCAAAAGAACCTATGCACCCCAATGTTCATAGCAGCACAATTTACAATTGCCAAGTGTTGGAAGCAACCTAAGTGCCCATCAGTAAATGAATGGATCAAAAAATTGTGGTACATTTACACAATGGAATACTACCCAGCAGAAAGAAAGAAGGAGCTCCTACCCTTTGTGACAGCATGGATGGAACTGGAGAGCATTATGCTGAGTGGAATAAGTCAGGCAGTGAGGGACAAATACCATATGATTTTACCTGTAAGTGGAACCTAATCAACAAAACAAACAAGTAAGTAAAATAGAACCAGAGACACTGAAATAAAGAACACACTGACAGTAACCAGAGGTGAGTTGGGTGAGGATAGCAGGGGGAAAAGAGGGAAGGGTTTTCAGGAACATGTATAAAGGACACATGGACAAAGCCAAAGGGGGGAGGTAGGATCGAGGGTGGGAAGTGGGGATGGCTGGGGTGGAGGGGAGTGGTGAAGGGGAAAACTGAGACAATTGTACCTGAACAACAATAAAAAGAGAAAAATTTAAAAAATTTAAAGTACAGTTTCCATTTTCTTATCTGGTTACCTAATAAACAAAACTTAATAAAAAAAAAAAAGAAAAGCAAACAAACTGAAAAACATTGATTTTACTTGCATCTTTTCCTAAATAGACCGAAAAATTCTGTGATAAGTTGGTCATTGTCCCTTGGAGAAGTCATACGCAATCACTTGGTAAAAGAAAATAAGTTTATGTATTTCTAGAACCCCAGAATCAAATATTTTATCATTTATGAAATAGAATTTTTCTGCTTTTTTTGAGAGGGTTTTAATTGCTTTTAGAAGAGAAGGAAAAATTCTTATTTCATGAGGTATATTTATCTATGTATATGCTTTAATATTCTAACCAAATATTTTATTGCATGATATTATCATTATTCCTCATTATAATGATAATGGAATTATTTCTGTGTAGTATTTAGCTGTGGGTATATAAATTCTACAGGTGGTAAAATTATATTAATACAAATACATTTTGCTTCTTGTAAATAACTCCTATCATTCCATATTTACTTTTATTAATATTAGAATTGCAGAGCCAGCAGTTTCTTTTGTAAAGAACTATCCTGTGAAGGCAGGGGCATCAAATTCATTTTCACCGGGGGCCACATCAGCCTCGAGGTTGCCTTCAAAGGGCCGAATGTAATTTTAGGACTGTGTAAATGTAACTACTCCTTAACTGTTAAGTGAGAGCTCGTTGCTGCCACCAGGTAGAAACAAGGAGCAGGGCAGGATCAAACAAGGTGGAGGGCCGGATTCGGCCCACGGGCCTTGTGTTTGCCACCTGTGCTGTAAGGGATTGCGGAGCATTTACACGCCACATTTGTTGGTTAGCAGTGGTTAGGAAATTATTCTTCCTGACAGGGAGGTGAGAGGAAAGCCCAGCATCGGTGTTTGCCGATTGTACCATGCCCCAAATTTCTGTTCTTGATCTTTCTCTCTCCCACCTTCTTTTTATCCTCCTTTGCTGTCAACTCTTTTTCTCTAACAGAGAAAAAGACAGAAAGAATATCTTATGTATGCATTTTTCATTGATGATCATCACATCATTGATTTCTCTACCACTCATGAAAAATTAATCTAAAAAACAAACAAGAGAACCTTGTTTACACATGTCTGGGAACAGGAAGGAAGACGTGGATATCAGATGTATTTCGAGCTCCACAGTGATGTTTTTGTGCTGGCCAGTGGTTTCTTCTGAGTTTCTTCCTTCAAAAGTATTTGGGATTTAAGCTGTTTGTTCATTTTGTATCAGACACAGTTAAAAACACAGTAAATCTATTGTATTCTTATTTATTTTTTGTTGGTTATATTTGTTTGGTTCGTACTTCACTTAACCTTCAGACAGGGAAATTAGGTTAAGCTTTCTGGACTCATATAATTGTTTCTATGGCTTAAAGCAAATTAGTATCCTTATGGTTTAATAACAATAATGACAGTAACATTAATTGCAAACATTTAGTCAGAACCAAGCACTATTCTGAGGGTTGATAAATATTGACACATTTTATCCTTGCACTAATCCTGTCACATAATGAGGTATAAGCATCCACATTTCCCAGACGAGAATACTAAGAAGGAGTTTGAGTAATCTGCCCACAGTCACGTGCTGACAGGTGGCAGAGCTATGACTTGAACCCAGGCGATTTTTGCTCTAAAGTCCATCTTTTTAGTGGTTATAATATACTGCCCTTTCCACGAATGTGCTAAGTTTATTCTGGACTCAATATCCTGCTCGCCTAGTAAACTCTCTTTATGCCACCTTGGAATCCAAGCAGCAGCCAGGGTCAAGTTTCAGGTCTCTCTGATTTCTTCAGTCTGATGTTTTTCTACCTCCACCTCCATCCATTAAACTAAGCTCTGTACCACAAGACACTATTCTTAAGAGAGTCTCCTAAGCTACATTATAATGAGATTGTTTATTGTTGGGAATTGCTCTTTTCTCCCCCCTAGTTAATTACAGTCTTTGGAGGAAAAAAAAGTTCTTTATTCACCATGGTGTCTGTTTAAGTCCTAATAGCATATGTAATGCCCAATATATATTTATTCACTATCATTGGGGAAGCAGGGATCTCGCTACATAATTATACAGTCCTAGCATGTATACCACCCGGTCCTTTACAGAAAGTGGGCTGACCCCCATGCAAAAATGTAGGCCCACTCTTGCATTTGCAGAATTTTCTCAAATTACCGCTTAGCATTGTTCCAGGGTACATCCAGAATTCCTCCTTTCTACTTTTCTCCCATTATCCTTGCCTCGTGTTGTCCTGAGTACCAGTAGCTCAAACAGTAAACCTATCAAAATGCAACTTTCCTTGGGGACGGGGGCGGATGCAGGGCTCCTTGCATTAGAACAGTCAGAGAAAGGCTAGAGCGTGTGGGAAAACACAGCCAAAGGTTCCAGGCTGCATGTTCATAGAAAAGAGAGTTTCGGGTTCTATGCGTGTCTTTTAAAGAGAAAAGTAGAAATGTCACAAAGTGCAGAAAAATGAAATATACATTTTCGTTGTTAGTGAATCTAGAACATGTGAAGAGGGCTGTTTATATTCCTATTAAATTTCAATGAGCTCTACTACAAAGAAAATAAGCTTATCACAGGGTTATTTTAAAGATTTCAATAATCCTGAATAAGTTTGTATTGACTGAATATCAAAAGAACTTTGAGCTTTGACATATAGGAACTAACTACAACTCTCGATGGAGCTAAAGATTGATCCTTAGTGGAGCATTGTCCCTAAACACATAAACTATCGATGATGAAATTTAGTAGTTAAGGTTTAGATGCAATTATTACTATAAAAATACATTGTTAGCCAAGAAGAAATGCTGAACAAAGAAAATAATGTAATATTAGATGAGCTTGCATCCAGAACTTTACAATATATATTGAGGACTCAATTTAATGTAAAAATTATGCCTTTATTTATATCAGCGTGAATTTTTATTACATATATTTTAAATAAAATAAGGTAGTTAAAACTAGAGCAATTCAAAATTTGTGTCTTCTTTATATATGTAAAGATTTTTAAAATTTACTTTTAAAAATATATTAAATGTTTATAGATTTAAAATACTTTAATCGGAAAGTTATGACCTTCTTTTAGTTTTGATATTTTTTCTTCCACTGAATTGTCAATCTAAGCTTGGCTAACTATCAAAATATATAAAAATGTATATTGTATATATTTTTTCAAACTTTGACATGTGACATTATTATGCTTTACATTTTATTATTGCATTTTTCTTTTTTAAAAAATTATTTTATTGTTCAATTAGAGTTGTCTGCATTTTCTCCCCACCCTTCATTTTTCATTGGTAAAAGGCCATTCTTTCATTTTCCTGGGATGAAGGTCATTTTTCAAATTAATATCTCATGACTCTTTCCATAACACTTGGCTCATTTACTCTTGTTTGTCCATGTCAATGGCTACATAGGAGATGATTCTGGATGGAGAAAAAAAGAGTAATAAATCTCTCAAAAGCACACTTGACCCAGAGGTTAATGACAGCAACAGAAAATAGATACGCAGGCTTCCACCAGCTTATACAAACTTTCTATCAAGTATTTTATAAACTATTTTTTATAAACTGAAGTATAAAGATGTGTTTTACTTGTTCGAGGACATTGTTTTTTAAAATCATCTTTGGAATTGATAATAACTTGGGTAATTTATCTGTTATTGATCAAGCTGTTAGTTATGTTACCCTCATACAAATGTTTTTTAGCCAATGCACTCATATTTTTACAACATTTTACCAGATAAAAGGAAAGGAGGAAAGAGTTTATAATTCTGGAAGATGACCAAATAATAAAAAAGATTCATGTAATACTATAGTATTTTTATAATTATTTATATTAAATCACAGAAGTTGCAGAAATATGGTCTGATTCATGTCCGCCATGAGTTCTATATATGGAATCTTATGTTTTGATTATTGTACAAAACAAACTGGAAAAGTGAAAACTATTTTTTCCTTTTTATTGAACTTATCAGGGTGACACTGGTTAACAAAATTGCACAGGTTTCAGGGGCACAATTCCAAGCACATCATCTGTACACTGTGTTGTGTGTTCTCCACCCCAAATCAGGTCTCCTTCCTTCACCATTTACTCCCCCAAACCCCCTCCGTCTCCTCCCCTCTGCTGGCAATCGCCACACTCCTGTCCCTGCTGTGCAGCACGTGAGTTTTCTCTCTCTTTTTTTCCCTTTTCTTTTTTCTCATTCCCTTGCAACTTTCTTTCTTTTTTGTTTAAACATCCTAAGTGCCCATCAGTAAATGAGTATCAAAAACTGTGGTACAGGAGCTCCAGTGGCGCAATCGGTTAGCGCGCGGTACTTATAAAAACTGTGGTACATTTACACAATGGAATACTATGCAGCAGAAAGAAAGAAGGAACTCTTACCCTTGGCAACAGCATGGATGGAACTAGAGAGCATTATGCTAAGTGAAATAAGCCAGGCGGTGAAAGACAAATACCATGTGATTTCACTTTTAAATGGAACCTAATCAACAAAACAAACAAGCTTCATCTCTCTTTTAAAAAAGTCATCACTAGATGTCATCACTCGCTCTCCTCAGCCACACTGTGCACTGTACCTGATTCTATCATCTCACTAATTTCATTAATAGTAATCTATTTGAGTGTGTTTATTAGATTTTGTACTCCATAGTACAATATTGGGTCACATTCTTCTAGCTACACCACACAAAGTGTGGCATAATTTATTTTGATTAAATTTCCTAAAGAGATGAGTTCAACGTGATTTAGAAAAAAAGTAGTAATGAGTGAAACAAAAATGATAGCAACAGGTTGATAGTGATATGAAATTTCATTCTAAAGAAGAGAAAATAAACTAAACAATTTCTAAAGGAGCGTCTAAGCCATTGTTGCAACAACATTGCAAAGTAAACCCTGTCTTCCGTACCTTTTCATCTAATTCTAACACATATTAGATGCTTGGAAACGAGTATTAAATTAGTCAAGTTTACAATTATATCTGATTCCTTACTATGTTGTAAAGCCTTTGGCAATAGGTAAAGTGGAATATTTAAGTCTCCAAGGAGACGCAGAGTTGGAGAAGATTAATGTGTAGCAGGATTGTAATGAGAGAAATAGGGAAACAGCCATTAGTTAGGAGTAACCAGTCTCTTGGGTGAGGCATAGAGAAAGCTCTGGGAATATTGAGAGGAGGAATGACGTGTCCCACTAAGAGAACCTGGAAAGCCTTTGTTGTGGAGTTGGTATCACCACACACACCGCTCTGTGCGTCAGATCCTCATCTGTATCGAGAGGTCCACAACGGTACCTGCCTCAATTTTGTATTAAATGGACCGATAAATGTATAAGTTTTAGAGAGCACTTGGCCCATAGAATGTGCTCAACCAAAGCAGCTGGCATCAGTATGACTACTATGCATAGTATTATTCAAGATTTAAAGAGAAACATGGAAAATTAAGAGATGCAAAAAATGTGTAATTCAAGAAATGATGAAGGATATAGTTGATAGAGATATAAAACTGGGGACATGAAGAAAACATCTGAATTGAGAAATCTGGTTTGATGGGAGCACAAGTTTATTTTAAAAATATATTTATTTTAGGTAGTAGAGATGTGCAAATGTTTATAAACTTTGACTGGTTCTCTTAATTTCCTCTATTATAGTTCTTCTCAAGGTTACATGTGCATGCACATCGCTGGGGGATCTGATCAGATTTGGATTCAGGAAGCCTATGGTAGGTCCTGAACTCCTGCATTTCTAACATCCTGATGATACAGGGCTACCATTCTAACCACCACACTTTGATCCCACTTATTTCCTTGCACGTGGCCCCCTCCACACACACATGCACACAGGAATGTTAAATTGGTGGGAGCAGAAACTGTATCTGTCCTATTCATTGCTGTATCTCTAGAGCCTGGTGCTGTTCAGCACATGGTAAGTGCTCAAAAACATTCAGTGACTGGGTGAATACAAGCCTGCAGAAGTGAATGTAAAAACAAGAAGGCATGGAAACTTTAGGTATATGTGAGAGAGAGAGTGATTAAAGGAATATCCTTGCACCGGTGACAAAGTAGAGCAAAGGATAGGATACAGATGGTGTCAGTTAGTTTTGGCTAGGGAAAATATAACAAATCACTTTTGTTTTTAAAAAGAGAGAGAGAAAAAAGAGAAGGGAGCTCGTTTGAAGTAGAAAGAAGGGAAGGGAACGGAAGTCTCATAGAGGGCCCTGGATCAGCATAGACGATGAGATCCAAGATTTTCCTTGCCTAAGCCCTCCCACAGTGCAGGAGAAGGTGAATTTATCCTGAGTTTTGTGGTGTGACTGAGGAAGGCCATCTCAGCCTAGTCAATGACTAGTGTTGAGAGTTGTTTTTTAAATACATATTCTTAAACTCACTCCAAAACCATGGAATTAGCTTCAAAACCAAGGATAGATTTAAAGCCCCTGGAAGACCTTTTAAAATAACTTTACAATGATTGTGTTATCTAGCTTTTAGCAGAGCAGAAACTCAAAGTTATAAATGAATCTTTTAATTATTTTGCATTTTGCCTTATTGCCTTAGGAAGAGTATTTAGAATTTAACTAGTACATTTGCTAATATACTTTTGATATGGTTCCAGAAATGAAATGTTCAAACCTACTAATATTAATTCAGGAAAAAAGAAAAAAAACAAACTAGGGAGAAAATTTAGAATTAAAAATGCATTTTACAAAATTTACCCTAAAACAGATGCCTTCTCTTTGGGTTTTCTTGACATGTGAATGCTCATCTTTGCTCACAAACAAAACAAAAAATCCCCTATGAACACTGCAAAAGGATGGCGTATTGAAACAAATAATTCATTTTGCTGGAACAATATCTCTATTGCTCTACTGCATAAAACCAGCCTGATAGGTGAATTTACACTCTTCTGCATTTAAAGCAAATAACCAAATCAACAGCAGTTTAGACGGCTGAGAACGATGTGCTGCTGGATTGACAAGGTCCTATTTTGAAGGTGTTTGATGCTATCGGTCTAGCAGTGCTTACAGTGCGCCTGGGGGGAAGGAAGGAAGGAAGTTGAACCATTAGTATATCTCTTGTTGGTTTAGATGAATTAACAAGTTCCTGTTTTGAAGAAAATGTCAGGATGATATATAGATATCGGCTCAATTAAAATGCTTTAAAGAAGAGGAATGCAGGAATAGTGTAGGCAGTAAAATGGAAAGTTGTGATGTTTGAATGAGTTGATTTAATGTTTTATCCTTCTAGCTTTCTAAAAAGGAAAAGTCATTTCTTAAAATACTGGTGCTATATTAGATTACATGTATTTTTCTTTCTGGCTGTACTGAGAGAATTAGATTCATACTAATACTTAGGATTCTTGCTCCATTTGTAATATAAGGACATTTAATTCAGAAAATCCAATTGATGAAAACACTGGCCTTGCCGATGGAGTCGTCAGGGTGGGGAACTTCCCCTCCCCTTCTTCCTGTCCTTGTTTTCCTTCCCAGCCCATACATGCCAGAGTTCTACTACCCATGACTCAATTAGAAGAGTTTGAACTGTGAATAATGCTATTTCTAATATTTCATTGATTAAGTTCTCACATATTGTATCAGTAAAAATATAATTCTGTGTTAGAACCTATTTCCAAAAATTTCATTTGTTCAGAGAATGCTTTGTCAAATTTAACTCTAGAGTTAAATTCAGAAAACCAAAAAAATCCCTCAATCACTGTGTGCATGAGAAATAAAAGGTTTTAAAAATCAGTAGATTAGATTGATGATGGGTCATTTTAATGTATCCAGTAAATTATTCAGTTTTAGCCTTGTCTGTTATCATTGCATGTTTCACAAAATTGTTTCATAAAATTGCAGTGTTTAAGTTCTTTACACTGATGATACTATTCAGGCAAATTTTTCTTTGCCAAAATTCCTGCTCGCATTAGTTACATATTTTGTTTAGATTTGTTGAGTGCTATTCTGGGTTTAATGTTTCCCAGTGAGAATTACTTGAATCATTAGTGAAGTAATTCATGCTGAAATGTACCTTTAAATGTATTTAGTGTTTTAAAGAATACTTAGCCTTTAATTAACTTTTATTTGCCTCTCATTATTTCCTCTGTGCTTTTAGTGGTTTTGATTGATGATACATAAGACCAGGTTTTAAGCCATTGTCAATATTTTCCTAATATAAAAGAAGTAGTAACTTCAGTGGTATTTTTTCATTATCGTTTATTGAAAAATATGAAATTATTGTATCAGTTGCTAAGGCTGCTATAAGGAATATTACAGACTGGTGGGTTTAAATAACATAAATTTATTCTTTCACTGTTTTGTCTGCTAGAAGTTCAAGGTCATGGTGTTGAGAAGGGTTCTTCTGAGGCCTCTCTGCTGAGCTTGCAGGTGCCTTTTTTTTTCTGTGTCCTTGGATGTCTTTCCTCTGTGCACATGCATGTCTGGGTCCTACTCTCTTCTTCTAGGGACACCGGTCATACTGGATCAGAACCCATTCATATGACCTCATTTTACCTTAATTACCGCTTTACAGGCCCTTTCTCTCGGTACTATCACGTCTGCTTTATGGGGGTTAGGACTTTCAATACATAAACTTTGAGGGACATGGTTCAGTCTAAATGGGAATCTAGCCTTGTAAATCTAATCCTTTAAAACATTCACAAAATCAGATTACCTTTATATGCCCAAGTAATACTGACTTAATGGTTTTGGCAGTGCCAGTAGATGGCTCTGTGCCTTTGTCAGTTCCGCAAGAACAATCGGAATGTGTATGAAGCGTCTCACTGACTCTTACCTGGCATTAATGGCTGTGTTCCTCCCACGACAGTAAAATCAATGGGTACACAGTAAGTCTCTAAGAAACATTGAGACTACAGCTAAATGAGGTTTAATGTTAAGTAGAATAAGGTGTAAGGACAAAGTGTCTATACTGTAACTAAAAATTAGCATTGCTTTCTTGGTTATACGTAATTGATTCTCCTTTGGAAGAACTGTTCAGAGCCGTTCTATTTTTAAAACAAGTTATGCTTTACAAATACTCTCCTTTTTTCTCTTTTTATTTCCAGAAGACAAGCCATCCTTTTAAAAATTGTGTATTTTAGATCTTACAGGAATGTCTCATGTTGATACCCATAGAAATCTTTTTCTTGTTTTCTTTTCTTGGACAAAACTAATTTTTTGAGTGAATTTTAGAATACTGCCTCAAATTGAGGATTTATGAATAAAACTATAATTGATCTAATAATCTTTAAAAATTGTTCTTATGTAAAAAAGGAGCATAATTTCCAATGTGCTTTATTTCAATGCTACTCAGACTGTGGTCTGAAGCTTTTCCTGCCCCTGAAATTTGTACTGCTCAACAACAAGAGAATACAGAAACTGACAGTAAAGAGTAACACCAAAAAGCTTTTGTAAACTTTGAACAGGTTAATACTGTCTGGTGAGTCTACAAATAAAAATGGAGGGGATTAAATTTCAAATTCTATTTTTATTTTAACTTGCAAGTAATTTATTTCTTTTGGATTTTACCACAGTACGAGTTTGTGGATGACTGAAAATTACAAACAAAACAAAAGAAAACACAGGGTGTAACCTTTAACCCAGGGAACACCAGCAGCAGCTCTGGCCCAGGGAGTAGGGGAAGAGCTCCGGGTGTGATTCAGGCAGACCTGAATTTGGCCTTGCCTCTGCCACTCAAACTACTGGGATTTGGGGCAAATGATCTACATTCTCTAAACTTGTGTTCTCACCTTTCCGGTGAAGATGATAGCAAACTATTAGAATTTTGTCTTTCGTAGTACAAAGGCCCAAACCAAGGTATTTCAACCTTAGCACTACTGGCACTTGGGGACAAAATATCCTTTGTCTTGAACATTGCCTGTCACTCAGGGGCCTGTCTAGGGCACTGTAGGATATCCGGCAGCGTCCCCTGTTTTGCTCACACTGGATGCCAATAAGCACCCCTCCAATCTTGATAACTGAGGATGTCTCCAGGCACTGCCAAATGCCCTGGGTGTGGGAGGAGGTAAATTGGCCCTTTTGAGCACCGCTGGTCAAATCCCAGCACATAAGGCAGAATTCACATGTGGTGACCTAACCCTTGTACGTATCTTATTAAGAAATGTTAACACTGTGATGAAAACCAATGCACTGTGTCTTAATAACTTCAACATAGCCATTTTTTAAGCATGAATTAGATTTCATGTTTTCTTCAAAAAAGTAACTGCTGCATTATTCCAGATTGAGAAATAGATGAAGGTTGATTTGTATTTATAAGCATATATATGTATCACACCCACATATATACTACCATATAGTATGAATTGTAATATAATCACATATAACTTTTGCTGAGGGAACAAGAAATTCATTCTCATAATTATTTCTCGCTGTAGAGTTGGGGTGTGCGATACAATACCAACCAGCCACGTGCCGGCTACTTGAAATGTGTCTAACTTGAGTTAAGATGTGTTGTTTATGTAAAATACACACCAGATTTCAAAGACATAGTATGAGAAAAATAATGTAAGTCATCTGTCATTCAAAATGATAATATTTTGCTTATGTTTAATAAGATATATAATTGATTATAACTTTTGATTTTGTTAATGTGACTTTGCAAATTTAAAATTATATATATGGCTTGAATTTGTTTCTTACATTATATTTCTTTGAGTAGCACTTATATTAATGGTATTCTTTCCCTCTTTTTTCTAATTCTTTACAGTGATATATAATAAGTTAAGTTAAAGGCATAGGTAACAAGACTTTCTCTCAGGGTTAGATTAATAATACCAATATATACATGTTGCATAAAAAATAATATAAATAAATATTAACCACTATTATTATTATTATTGTTTTACAATTATACAGTAAGGATTGCAGTTCTTCTATAAGTGAAACAGTGAAAGGAAGAGAAGAACAACTTTTCTCTGTTCAAATTTTTCTTGTAATGCATGTGGATAAGCCAGCTGTGTGTCTCTCTCATTTCTAAATAAGATGAGAATTGAAACCCCAAGGACAGAATCCAGTGTTTATATCAATGTCTATTCATTTTTTTAAAAAAACTTTCATTATTGTTCAATTGTTGTCCCCATTTTTCCCTCATATGCTCCCCTGCCCTGCCCACCCACACCTTCCACATTCAATCCTCCCCCCATTGTCTTTGTCCATGGCTCCTGTATACATTTTCCTTGGCTTGGCCCTTCCCCTTCTTTGCCCCATTATCCCCCTCGGCCCTCCCCTCTGGTCACTGTCAGTTTGTTCTTCATTTTCATGTCTCTGGTTCTATTTTGCTAGCTTGTTTGTTTTGGTGATTAGGTTCCCCTTATAGGTGAGACAATGTCTATTTATTTTTATGCTCTTTGTTCTTGCCTGCCTACCCCACAGACTGCATATGAAAGTGCTCAGGGTGTTTCTATTGGACACTTCTGTTGCCTTACTAAAGAAAGAAGCATAAAATTGGAAAATTGACACCTCTTCTAAACTCTTGGATTAATTGACTTAAGCAATTTGTATTAATTGTTAATTTTTTGTTAAAAATAAGTAGAATGGATTTGCAACTCGATTATATGTATAAACAAGTAATCTTAAAAAAATAGATGAAGACATTCCTCTGTGTATTAAGCACATTGATTGAAATGTTTACAAAGAAGTGACTTTTTTGCTTTCCGAATTTCCTGTTAACCCTTTGACTTGAAATATTTACTAATAAAAACAAAGAAACAAGAGCGATTTTTTTAAAACAAAGGTTCTCTGCAAGAGAATCGAAGGTATACCAATGTGGCAAACTCTCGTCATATGTAATTACCTAGCTTCTGTCTTTGCAGCTAGAACAGTACAAGTTATGTAACAACTTTGGGGAATAGAAAAAAATAGTATTTTCATTATTTTATGTGTTACCCTTTAATGTTCAGATGAGGAACTTTAGATAATTTTCTGTGGGGATTCCATTTCCATATTTGAATATTTGCCTTTATGTAATCAGGCTAGAAGACAGAAGCCTCTTAAAATAATCAGGACCCAGAGACAAGGTGACTGTTTGGTTTATTAATCCGAAGAAATAAGCACGGCATTTTGCTTGAAATCACTATAAAGTCAATTCTCAAAGGCAGAAGCAGAAGCCAAACATTCATGGCAACATTTAAAAACAATATATGTGCCGAGAAGAAGGAAGGTGAGGCAGTAGACATCAGAAGTGTTCAGGAGCATCACACTGACATTGCAAAGAAGAAATGGAATTGGAAGCAAAAATGCCAAAATCCAGAAACAGTAGACAGCAGAGGTAGCCTCTGGAGGATATTTAAAATTCCACATTAACATTTAAGGTAACTCAGTGTATGAATAACAGTATTTAGAGCCTAGGGGAACAATTAGTGTAAGGGCTAGCTGAGTTCTACTCTTCTCTACTCTCTGAAGGTATTATTTAGCTACAAAAGGGTCACATTCAAAGGACAGCAAACAATAATTTGTATCCACTTGAGGAAAGTTGTCCTGTAATTTTAGAACATGGCAAGTTAGGCTGTGATGCTGCAAATTCCTACGATGTGGACATTGGTCTGTACAGAAATAGAGCCCAGACCCAGCAGCAGCAGCAGTGGAAAAGCACATGTGTAAACGTGAATCCTAAGAAGAAGAATATAAGCAAGATGAGAACATGAAAGGAGGAAGTAGAGACTTATATAGATAATTAAAAAAATAAATTCCAGGATAATAAGATAGAATGAACAGCTAATCACATTTTAATATACTTGAAATCACTGAATTCTATGTAATGCTTATATATATGATTTTGGACAAGTTAAGTTAGATATGCCTAATACAGTTGTCAAAGAGAGAGTCAACCTCAGAGGGAAAGTTTGGGTTTGAGATACAAATTGGGAATCATTAGCATAAGTATGTATTTAATACCATTGGTTTGGATCAGGTCACCTAGAGATATAATACAGACAGAGAAGAGGAAAAGAGCAAAGCCAAATTCTAGGACATGCCAATATTTCAAGATCAATGAAAGAAGCTAGTAAAGACTACTTTACTAAAATAGGAAGAAGATTAGGAAAATGAGGCATTCTCGCAGCCTAGTAAATTTGGTGATTCAAAAGGGGGAGGATTCAACTGTGTCAAATTGTGCTGAGGAACTTTGAAAACTGATAATTGCTCCTTGAATTTGTTAAGTCAGAACTTGCTTTAGAGTTTGACCAGAACATTTCAGGAGTTTGATGGGGATCAAAGGCTAAATAAGGGGGTTTGAAGATACAATGAAATGAAGGAACTAGAGAAACCAATAGTCAATAATTGAGGTTCAGTGACTAGAAGATAATCAATAGCCAATAACTTTGGATCCGTTATTAGGAAATAAGCAATAGCCATTAACTTTGGGTTGGTAACTGGAAGAAACAGGAGGAATTAAGGAAATTTTTTAATAACAGAAGAATGGAGCAAGCCTACATTCTGACAGGAGGGGAAATCGATAATATGGGAGTGGGGACCATATGACAAATGGAGAAAAGTCTTCAGGTTGCAAATCAGGGACGAAACGTCGAACATCATTTGTGGGTTTGACCTTAGAGCACCATAGGGGTGATTCATCAGTTCAAAAGCCAGAAATTGAGAGTGTTTAAGAACAGATGGAAGCAATCCTGGGCTTCCTCAGTGGAATCGGAGCCAGAGGGGATGTTGATAGTTTGAGAAAAGAGTAGAAAATGTGAATTTTTTTCCTGAGAATGAGAGAACAAACTACTCGGGAGACATTATAAGAATGCTAGCAGATTCGGAGGGCCCAGCATCAGCTGGGTGTAGGTGATTACCTTTTACAGATAACATATGCTAACTGTTACCGGAAATGGTAACTTATTTCAAGGGTCCATGCAGTTGAATGAGATGTTTCTACTTTCAGACACATGACTTTGAATTTGCTTCAAACTTAGGTAAAATATTCACCATTCATGTTAAAGATGGTTTGACCTGAGGAAAAATATTTATCTTCTCCATCTCTCATCTGTATATTGGGGATAATGTTCTCTCTCTCACAGGGTAATTGTGAGCATTAAATGATGGAAAACATTTTAGCACCGTGCCTGGCAATGGTAAACATATGTTCGTTGTTGCTGTTGTTACTATTATTTCTGTTATAAAAGAATTAATAACTACACATTTTCTGTGGACCAGGTCTTGGGATTCAATAAAAGTATAGTTGTCAGGAATGCAACTGGCATTAGTAAACAGAAAACTTGCTTATGATATTTCAGCCAGACAGGACTTTACTTTTCTAATCAACGTGATGAGAGCCCAGGGCTGGATCAACACACAAGGATGCAATCAGAAACCAGTGTTCTTCTGTCTTTTCTGCTGCTGTCTTAGCAGATGTCTTCTGTGGTCAGAGTTGGAGGATGGTTACTACCTATGTAGGCCTTGTGTCAGAACTAACCTATTCACCTGCTCTTTCCTCTCATTGCTTTGAGCTTCACAAAATACAAGGTAGCCTAGAAAGTTATTTTATCAGGATAGATTGTACCCTGAAGAAAATTGGGATCCTCTTTTTAAAGAAGCATGGAATGCATATTTGTTAGGCAGCGAACTTTGTCCACCACAGAGGGTCAAAATGAGTTCTTTTTCCTGGGAAAGCCCATAGGTTAGTGGAGAAGACAAGTGTATAAACTTGCATTCACAAACAGAAATTGTACTGGGCCAGGCAGAGAACACAAATGAGTGTTGTGGATTGGATGACAAATTACAGATCACCTGTCGCACGTAAAGATGGCAGGGATTGCCTAGCTCTAGCGGGCTGATGCCATGAGATCTGTGGACTCCAAATGCTTAGCTCTTTCAACACAAGCCCAACTCTTGATTTCATGTTAGTTCTTCCTTTTTTTAGATTATTATTTTTTAACGTGTAGACCAAACAAAAAAATGTCTGTGACCTAGATTAAATACAGTTTACCTCGGAGTTGTACATTCTGATATTTTAAAGTATGGTAAGGGCTTCCACATGGGGATTTGCAGAGTGAGGTGGGAGCCTCATAGACAAAGAAACTCATAATGGAAGACTTTGTTTCCCTGTAACATTGTAGGAAATGTAGTGTACTATGGAATCATACATCTTTGTAATGGAAGGATGTAAGTAATTACTTAATTCAACTCCTTTTTTTCCACATAAAGAAATTGATACCCAGATAAATAAAATCGACATCAAAGCTACTCAACAAAGCTTTAGAATCCAGGTCTTTTGAATGCTGGACCAAAGCTCTTTCTACTTCAGCATGTTTCTTCATACAAGCCAGGCAGAGGGGTGCATGAAAGCTGACAAGGGGGTTGACTCATCCACTGGGCTTGGGATGCAGAAGTAATAGGTACTGTTTAAACTAGTGATTTTCAACTGATGCGGACCCCTGCCCATGGGATCCATGTGTTGTGGCTGCAGTGGACAAATTCACATGGACTACAGAAATCCTGTGGAGAAAAAGGGATGGCGTGGCTGCTCTCTAAGTGAGAGAGAGGGCAAGAGGGCCAGAGAGCCCAACCCCTGCCTGGACAGGCTTTTATTACTTTTCTGGGTACATTACATTGAGGATGGTCCTCATTTACTATGCACAGGTTTGCTGTAGGTGATTACCTTTTACAGATAACAAAGGAAAGAATGTTGCTAATTACTTCAAAGAGAAGGATGTTACAGATCAAGGGGGAAAGTGGTTGAACTGGGTACACTCCATATTTGGGAGGTTTAGCACAGACTTTAGGAAGTTAAAGATAGTAAACATTTGTTGCTTCCATTCAGGGTGAAGGAGTTTTAGCAAAAGCAAGTCTCATAGCAGCCTAGGTACAATGCAGGCCTGATTCCCCACAGGAGAACCTGTCTGTGGGTGTGGGTACTGTGTGCCTGATCTCGCACCCCACTGGCTTTTCTGAGTGGGGGCTGGGCTACATTTCCCACACGTGGAACGGTTCCCTGTATTCAACCAGTATGCCGCAAGAATTTTTACAGCATGCGATACATGACTGTTTAGTCAGGAGCACTGACCTCTTTTTCCCTTAGGCTGTCAGCTAAAAAAAAAATGACAACAACCAACACAACAGCAGCCGTTTGGTGTGAATGAATCAACATTGTACCTTTTTTTTATCAAGTCAGCAAAAAATATTTTTTTGATGTGCTGCAAACCATTAGTACTTAGTTTACATGTGCCGTGAGATGAAAAATGTTGAAATCACCATTTTAAACCCTCCTGTCCTATCAATTCACCATGGTGATAAAGCCAGGAAAGAAGAGTTTCTAAGATTGTGAAAACAACTCAGTTGAAGGCTATTTCACAGCCTTGGAGTCAGTAATTAATCCTGCCAATGTTATCTTTTCTCTGAAGGTCATGCAGTTGCTCATCTTTTATTAAGGTTTTATGAGAACAAAACAAATGACCCCAAATAAGCTCACATCGAGGACTTTCTTAAAACAGTTGGACATTTGCATTGGTTTGGTGGGTTCTGCTGGGGTGGGGTGGAGGGATGGGGGAGAAAAGGCAGACAACTGTAATTGAATAACAATAAAAATTAAAAAAATAAAATAAAAGTTTTGGACAGTGAAAAATAAAAAGAACAGTTGAACATTTGCATTGGTTTCTTTCCAAAAGGTCCTACCTCTGGGTAAATCTAGATAGAAATCCATAGAAAAATACAATATTGGAAGTCTGTGAATCATTGAAAAGTTTATGAAAATCCAAATCAAAGGGTCTACTATTACATAGGAAAATTAAGTTTATTTTACTGGGTTTGCTCAAGGAAAGAAGGCTGCAATTTAGAAATATTTCCATCAGAATGTCTTAAATTTAGAAAAATAGTTAAGTATTTTCAGGAACGAATGATAAAAAGTGTCAATTCAGAATACCTTACTTTTAGAATATTTGGGGTTACTGTTATTTGTAACTTCATCTGATCAACCAACCCATTAGGTCTCAATGCTGAGCAATTTAACTTTATGCCTTTCCTTAACATGTCAGGTTTTGCCCTTAAATATATTCATAATGTTTCAGAAATAAAAATTTAGAGGCTACCTGGCAATTACTTATGTAGATACTCATTTAAGCTGAATAGTTCTTCATTTCGATTTCCTAACTCACTTGGAGCCTGTGCTCTTTATGTGGTTCAGTTTATTTCTTATTTAATTCATCTCTTTTCAACTTTGTTCTTTACATGATACTGATATTAGTATAACATGAAAGTTCACTTGCTTTTTCCTCCTGTAAATCTCTCAACTTGTGCTAGGCATCACACTACCCAAACCATCCTGGGAGATGCATTTCTAGTGGCTGTTTTCTTTTTTAATCTCTCTGGGGAAGGGCCCATAAACTGCCTTGGTAACCAGTTCTTTTGTTTAATGGAATATGTCCACTCATCTATAATAATATTTGTAATTATACAGCACATTTCTCCTGAGTAGCTTTTGGCACTTTAAAAGAATATTTCAGTCTCCAAGCCATTCCTAAAACTAGGTGGTGAGCTTCATAATGCTCCTAGAAGGCACAAACAACGTGAAATTCAGTGCTCTGGACATTGTAAAGGCTTTAGAAATGTTTAATAACCAGAATAGTAATCTGACAGATGAAATAGAGAGAATGTGGATTTAACTGCTCTCCCAGTGCTTATAATGGGGGAAAAATTGAAAATTTCTGACTTACATACATGGAGGGCTGCAATATTTGTTCATAAGCTTCTGCTCCTGTTTTTGATGCTTTAATTAGAAATTAGATACTTTAATGGATCTTAAAAAGCAAATGCTGCTGTCTGTAATAACTTCTACACAGAGTGATATTATTCAGTTATTATGAGTTTGAACATGCTGTGAGTGAGACACAAACTGTGAGTGAAATAAACCATCATTACAACATCGTTTGGGCGTCCCTGTTTTTTGAGGGACCTACTGGCTATATTCGGTCTCTCATTATATATTCCATATTAAATATTAGACAAGCCCTCTTCAAACAGAATTCTGAAATTTTGAAACTTTTGCCAATTAAGATATTTCTGATTTGCGTTTCGTGTCACTTGGGTCCTGGTGTGTCTCCATGACGCTATCAAAAATGCATTAGAAATTCCTGATATGCCTTGGATCATGACATACATTTGCATTTTAGCAAGGACCTTTTGAGAGCACAGTGGCTTAGCCTGGAGTAAAAGGAGAAATTTCATAGATGAGTGGGAAGAAATAATATGGGGCGGCTATTTTTTAAAGGCCCGTTAATGATAGTTACTCCATTGTTGAATAGGGACAGTCATGGGGAGCTCTATTCATTAATTTGGAAGACTTTAAGTTTTTATTATCGATTAAGTTTTACTGCATTACAGTGATCAGTAAGAGGAAAGCCATGCGTGATTTGGAGGATCAATGGGTCTAAAGTAGATACGCTGTCACGTTAATCTTGTAAGGTGTCAGGTGGTTACTGGACGTGTCATTGTCATCACTTGTTGGGTGTGTAAATCTTGAATAAGCGCTGTACCCCTGACACTAATATAATATTGTATATTGAGTATTTTAATAAAAATAAAGTATATATTACAAGTTAATAAATAGGAGTAATTTGAAAGCAAAAATAATAATAAAATAGATATTCTGGCCTAATCCTGTAACTGGTAATCCAGCTAGTGGGCTAATATTTTTTACAGGTGGATATCGTGTTTGCAAAAGCAAATGCTCTAAGCAGATTCTGAAAGTAGGTCTACATCTGAAATGTTCGAATTTAACCTGATTTTCCCCAGGTGTTTGAAAATTTAAACTGAAACCTGACTGGCCTGTGGGTGGGTGAGTGAACATATCTAGATGAAATAAAAATAGAGGAGAGAGAAAGAAGAGGAAGAGAGAGTTTCTGTGTGAAGAGGGGAGGAAGACAGAAAGAGACAGAGACAGAGAGACAGGGAGCAAGAGCATGGCTTCAGATCGTCATCAGCAAGGATGCAAACAATGCTACTTTTATCATCCCACTGGGGAGCCTGTGTTGTGAAACCCTTAAGTACCCTTTTGAAGGAGATTTTATTACTGGATGGAAAATAGAGATTCACTCTCTGATGCTATGAAGTATCACAGATTCTTACTGAGAAACAGGGGAAAGAGGAGTTTCATAGGCATGTTATTGAAAGAAAACATTCATGGTCTTCATCCAACCATCAGCCGTGTGAAGTAGCTTGTCCGTGGAAGAGTTGCTTTCATGCCTGATGGGGGATCTCTGGTCTCTGGCCTTGGGGGAGGGGTTTCCATGAGTCACAGACACAACGTCCAGAGAACAGACCATCTGGGGGAGTCTAATGGTGGTGAAAACACTGTAAAATATCAAATTATGCCGAATAAAGAATGAAGAAAGTAACAAAGCAATATTTTTAAATAAAAACAAGCAGAATTAATTACTTTTAAAATATCAAATTGTAATTGTGGACATACCTCACGGTTAAGGTTGGTGCTAGCATGAATATACTTGTGAAGTACTATTGGAAGTGAAAAAGCAAAGAAGCCTTAATTGTTGCTCAGGTCACTGAGCAACAGCACTAAGCCCAACACACAAGCCGGGTGTGCCATCCAAACTCCTCTATGTAATCACTAGATTCCAGGCAGAAGAGAACATATTGTGCAGTGTATCGGAATCTGTGTTGTAACATTTAAAAATTTTTTTCACCTTATTCTTAAGTGGGTCACTGAATATTCATTCCATAAAAGATTGCATATATTAGCAAAAAATAATTTAAAATATAAGATAGAGTACTTATAGGCTTCAGAAATAAAATAGATTCTAATTTCCTAATTATATTTCTCCCTTGAAATATTCAAACCACCTACATGTGTCAGTGACACGGCACTAGCTCCTATAAACTGAAATGGTAGGAGTTGAACTTGCATGGATATTATTCAGATAATGGGGTGCAGGTGTAGATGGAAGCATTCCATCAGATGCCAATCTTGGTGCTGTGAGAAGAAAGGTGAGCTGTCAGTTCTGACACTAATGAACTATTTGGCTGAGTAAACAGATTCTTCATGTGCAATGCAAAGCATGTTGTCTTTAAGATTATATTCATAATTAGATGCTGCTAATACCACGGGGAAATTTTACATACATCGCCCGAGGCACGTCTAATACGTAATGAGCTCAGAGAAATTAAAGTTCAAGTATCAGACACTGACTTCACCATAAATCCAAGTTCTGTTACTTTCACTCTTATGACCTTGGCTAGATAATTTAACCCAAATAAATTTCAGTTTATTGTCTAAAATATAGGGAGAAAAAATCCTTACCTTACAGGGTTCTTGTAAAGATGATTCAGATAGTGTTAAAAAGGTACATAGATAGCCTGTATGTACTGTGGGAGGTGTTCTATAAATAGTAATTTATTGATAAAATTCAGAAAAAATGTATCTAAAATACAATACCGCAAAAGATTTTCCTAAGCTGTAAACACTGTGCACTAATAATAAGTTTTGTAAGATGAAACTTCTTTAGTGATGAGTCAGAATTTGTATATTTGTAGTTGGTTTTACAAAATACCATATATAATGACAACAGTAGGCATTGTGGATGAAAATCCAATGGCTCCAAAATCCCCACTAAAAATCCTGCAAAACCTAAAATCTGAAGAATTATGAATAGGTCTAAAAAATATGCTTTGATGATTATAATAAAATGAATTATGACTTTTATATGAAGTTTTATATTTTGAAGGCCTTCTAAGCACCCTAAACTTACCTTTCTTTAATGTATATGGATTAGACTATTCTAAAGTCAAGATTTTTAAAGAGGTGGTTAATATGAGGTCTGTCCAGAAAAAGTCCAGTCATTGTTAATATAACAAGAACAGTTTGCGTGACATCCATGTAACTTGGCAGCCAAGGAGAGTGGACTGGAATGCACATGTGTGAACAATGACGACTTCACTATGCCAGTCAGTGGGGTGGTTGATGCCATCGAGTGAGCATGTGCACTGTGTGGCTGTTGCATTCAAAATGACTGAGCGAGTAGAGCAATGAATGTGTATCAAATTTTGCATTAAGCTTGAACATTCCTCTGTGGAAACTGTTCAGATGATTTAGAAGTCTTTTGGGGATGATGCAATGAGTGCAGTGCAAATAAAAATGTGACACCAATGCTTCAAAAATGGTTGAGAATCTGTTGAAAGTGATCCACCTTCTGGAAGGCCTGCAACAAGCAGAACACCTGAGAATGTTAAACGTGTACAGGCTGCAGTCAACAAATATCAGTGACTGACAGTGCGAGAACTAGAAGCTGATCTGGGGATTCCAAACACCACTGTGTCCAAGATTTTGAAGCAGGATCTTGGCATGAAATGTGTTATGTCAAAGTTCACTCCACGGCTTCTTCTGCCAGAGCAGAAGGAATATCATGCTGCAGTTGCTAATGACTTGATTCATACCGCTATCAATGAACCAGATTTCCTCAAGAAGGTCATTACTAGAGATGAATTGTAGGTCTGCAGCTATGATCTGGAAATGAAGGCCTGTTAGTCCCAAAGGAATTCGCCTGGTTCTCCATGCCTAAGGAAGCCCTGGCAAAGTCCTAGCAAAATCAAAACCATGTTACCTGTGTTTTTTGATTGGGAAGGTGTCGTCTGTCATGAGTATGCCCTTCAGGACAAGCACTTAATAAGGAGTACTACCTCCGTGTTCTCCATCGGTTGAGAGATGCAATGAACACTGCCTTAGCTATGGACAACTGGTGACTGGCAGCTTCATCACAACAATGCGCCTGCTCATGCATCACGTCTTGTGCAGGGTTTTTTGATGAAATGTCAAATCACCCAGGTGACTTAGCCTTCCTACCGTCCAGATTTGGTGCCCTGAGACTTCTGGCTTTTCCCAAAACTGAAATCACCTCTGAAAGGGAACAGATTTCAGACCGTTGATGAGATTCAGGAAAATATGACGAGGCAACTGATTGCAACTCCAATAAAGGATTTTGCAGAGTGTTTTGAACAGTGGAAGAGACATGGGGAGAACTGTGTGAGTATTCCAAGGTAATCTGAAGGGGATTGAGGTGTCATTGTCCTATGTACAATGTTTCTTGTATCTTCTTCCATAAATGTCTCTATTTTCCATGGTACTTGGCTGGATACTTTATGGACAGACCTCATAGAACAAAGGGCCTCAAACAACAGCAAAGGCAGAGACATTGTGCCATATACTTTGTTCAAAAAATCTCAGTAAAGTTATTCAATTTATTGATATACTGATTTTTAAAAGTTTTGGTTGATTTATTAATACAGTAATTCAACCAACATATCAGGTGACTTCTTTGTTGAAGGTATTGTGCCCAGGTAAATGGGGAAGGGAATGCGTGTAAGTGAAACCGTAAAGGGAAGGGTGGCATCGCTGCGGGAGCATCTACGGGAGCGTATGGAGAAGAGACATTCTCTTTCCGTTGTTGAAGGTGCTCTTCATGTCCAATGACTATATCGAAATTTGGAACCACTGTCTCATGTTTTTAAGTTCTGGATTTCTTCTGGAAGTGATTTTGCCGTAGGTTTGTGTTTTTTATTTTTATTTTTTTTTAGTTTGGTTCGATTCCTTTTAAAACTAAATTTATTGGGCTGATATTGGTTAATAAATATATAGGTTTCAAGTGTACATTCCTACGATACATCACCTGCATATTGCATTGTGTGCCTACTAGGCAAATTCAAATCTTCTGTCACCATATATTTGACCCCCTTTGCCCTCTGCTAATCCCTGAGCCCTCTTCCCTCTGGGAGCTACCATACCATTGTCTATGTTTTATTTCAAAGTTTTCAGTCTCTATCCATGTAGGACTCTGGAATGCTTTGTTTCCTGTTCATTGTATTCCCTGAACCATTTGAGGTCCAGGCCTCTTCTCCATCCTGCACACTGTCTGTGGCACATGGAGTTCCCCCACTGCAGCACTTTGGGGCTGGTGCCTCCTGCACAATGCAGACTTCTTGCGCGTTAAGGCCACATCACGTTTACTGGGGCATTCACCGTGCTTGTCACACTGGGAAATAACTCACTGTCAGCAGTGGTAGGGAAGATCAAAGTCATTATGAGCAAACACAAGTCTTCATGTTTCTGATCTTTGTTTCCTTGGGTAAATTAAACTCTTTCCAGTAAACCTGTCTCTTATGTTTTTTCCCACATGCTTTTCTGATATTTTATTATGTTTGTTGGATGAATACATCATTGGCTGAATGAACTGGTGAATACATTCGCACCTGCATAGGTAAAATGGTATTTGTTAGAGGCCATTTAAAAAATCAAAAACAAAACCAAACAACCGACAATCAAACATAAACACCTAAATGTACTAAAAGCTTTTTGTATGTGTAAGCGGACAGAGTTGTCAAATGGGTTAGGATGGGTGGGAGCTGGTCATCAGACTGCTGTTTTGTGCCAAGAACTCCTCATGACATTTCTGGTACTGTTCACCCTAGTTTCTTTGCCTTACTGTTTTTCTTGTGGTAACTGTGGCTTTTGTTGTATATGGGTATGTTTCCAGGGTGCCCCACTCTTGGATTGCTCCACATTTCAGGATTGAGTTGGGGAAACCTACTTGTATGTACAGTCTTTCCATTAATGTCACTGTTTCTGAGCCCAGGTCTTACTGTCTGTCTGTGTTATGCAGGGTGTGTCAGGGGGTCACACCACGCTAGGGTGCCACAGCACTCCCAGCTCCCGTCTTTGCATTAGGCACCTCTGATCTTTAACTTGTTTTGACTGGTTACATTAGTCATCAATATCCCACCCTCTCTCTGGGGCTTCGATACATTTGAATTTCTTAAAATCTCTTGGACAGGGATCCACCTACACGTCTAGATCTCTCTGCTCTAACAGTTTTGTAATTTTTATTATTACTGGCATTAGCTGATTATTATTTTAATATTTCTTTGGAATGAGATAAATCAAACATCTATGTTACTGAATCTTATATATTATTCTAGAATTCTTACCCTTTCTCAAAATTATTTAAATATTTGTTCAACATTTGGAATATGTGGGGGAGGGATTATAAGAAAAATCACAAATATTAGATTGAACATAAAACAAGGAATTTTTCAATACTTTGATCATAACTGATAATTTTATTTTTTTAGAACTTTTCTCAAAGCTTTACTGCTACTAATATATAGATATTAATAATCATTATGTACAGTAGAGATGGGAGTAATATACATGGATGGAGTATAAGTAAAGTTATTTTCAAGTTATTTTTTCTTTTTTTCTATTATTATTTTTAATTGTTTTTCAAGTGCAGTTGTCTCCGTTTCCCCCCCCCCCCCACCTCCACCTCCCACCTCAATACTACCCCTCTTTGGCTTTGTCTATGGGTTCTTTATACATGTTCCTTGACGACCCTTCCCTTTCTTTCCCTGTTACCCCCCCCTTCCCCTTGGTACTGTCAGTCTATTCTTTATTCCAATGTCTCTGTTTATATTTTGCTTGCTTGTTTGTTGTGTTCATTAGGTTCCACTTATAGGTGAGATCATATGGTGTTTGTCCCTCACCGCCTGGTTTATCTCACTCAGCATAATGCTCTCCGTTCCATACGCACTGTTGCAAAGGGTAAGAGCTCCTTCTTTCAAGTTATGTTTTCTGTCTTGCATATTGACTAAACTGGCCCAAAATTTCTATATTCTTGCTTCCATTTTTAAAAATAATTTTCCTAAACACACAAGTTTTTGGAAGGCGTCTTAAAAGGCATGAACTGCAGATAATGAAATAAATCCTATGATTTTGGGAGCAAACATTGCTTTCAGAATTTCAGCTGACAGGGATTATTTTCAGGAGATCCAAGTTGCTGCTCTCTAAATTGGAGACCCACCTGTGCCTGAGAGTAGTTTGTCCTTCTACCTCCCAGAGACTGGGTGGGGCCACGAAGTGTGTGTGTGTGTGTGTGTGTGTGTAACTCACAGCCACATGCACCCTGTCCTTCTCTGGGAAGGAGACTGGCTCACGTCTCCTGTGAGCTGCACATTACATCCTGTGGGAATCAGAGGTGGACATCTAAGATACCTCTGCTTTAGTTCCGATTTATGCCCCTGATGTTGGTGCGCTACTTTTCATAGGATGTCCCGGGAAGCAGACAGCTGGCTTGCTTTTTAACCTGGCTCTAAGGTAATGGAAAAGGGAATTTAGCTCTCACCCTTCAGTTTATTCCTGCTGCTTCAATTCTGATGGAAGTGACAAAAAACTTCACTCTGTCAGTTTGTCTCCTTCAAATCTCCTTTCCCTTCTGAAACTATGGCTTTCAGAAGAGCTTTCGTGTCTCTTCACAACTGTAAAACAAGTGTGGTCTCAGGGTGCTCATGCATGTATGCACACTGTCCCTCCACAAGGGACACCCATTCACCCCAGTGCTCATTTCCACCTGTAGACAGTTGTCTACATTATTCTGTCTCATTATTTCTTACAATGTGTGTATGCTACACAATCATAGAATAATAACACCAATAATAATTACACTGGCAGGCATACACTGAACGGTTCCTTCGTGCGGACATCTTCCAGGGCTCTATACACATTGTCGTCTTCAATTATCATAACCCTTGAGTTAGGAACTAATGGTATCCTTTTTTACATATGAGGAAGTTGGGGCCTAGCGAGGTTACATAAGTTGCCAGGAGTTTTACAGTGTGTAGACTTAACTGAGCCCTTTCAAACCCAGACCTACCTTCATTTGACTAGGCATTTGTCCTTCCTCAAAAATAGAGACATATGGGACTTGCGCATACTAGACAATTATTGAAAACTCTTTGTGTAAAGCTATGAGTGACATGGTGACTTTTTTTTTTTAGTGAGCAATTTAAATAAAAATTTTCCAGAGAATCAAGCAAAGTAGATTTTACCCAGTCTCTGTAATATTTCCGCTTTGCAGTGAATCACCCAGGGTACACATTAACATCACAAAAAGAGTTATCACGTGGCAGCCTAGAATAGCCTGGCTGTCTCTTTATTTAGCATATTCAAGGGTTAAGACCCACCTTTTATACTTTGTAAGGTAAAGCCTTTCTGATATCACTCCTATAAAAAGGATTTGGGGGAGGTATATTTTTGCCTGCAGAAATAATCATTGCGTTCTTAGGGTATAGAATTACCATCTGAAGCAGAGAGCCATAATAAAATTCACTTAAACAAGGTAGAAGTTCATTTTACACTCACATTAAAGTTGAGCTGGTGGAGTCCTCAGAGAACTGTGATCTTTCTGTCCTTTTATTCTTCCATTTCTAAGGGGTTGCACTAACCTGTGTTGCTCAGGCTGGTTCACCATCATGCACACACACCAGGCTGTAACAGCGTGTGAGGGCACGGCCACCCCCTTTCCCTTTAGGGGCACAATCTGGAGTACTGACCTGCCACCTCCCTTACAACCCACTAGCCAGAACTGAGGCATATGGCCATACCTTGCTGCAAGGGATGACAAGGAATGTAGTCTCTAGTCCAGGGGACTAAATGCTGAGCTAAGGATTCTCTTACAAAGACAGGGGGGTGGACGTTTATGCACTGGAGGATAAACAGCAGTATCTCCCACAGACTTGATCGTATTGTGCTTGGTTTTATGTGCTGAAGAAACCTGTTGGAATCTCTACCATTTCTTTCTTTCTTTAATATATACAGTGGCAAACTTTAGATGTAACATAGAACTTAAATCAATTGAAAAATGTATGTTATTCATTCCTAAATACCTATTAGGTATTTATAAGTTTGATTTGCAATTGGTATCTGATGACATTACCTAGTAAATGTTTCCATGCCTGTGAGTCCTGCCTCCAATCACTCCTTTTCTATGTGGCCACCCCAGTGCATATTCATTACCCTTAACTATATTAATGGAGAGGGACAAAATGCCAAAAACCACGGAGAACGGCATGGAATATTTTGTGCATAGGATAAAATTTTGTCAGCATTGCAAATGCACTGTATGAATAGAATGACTTTGACATGTAAAATAAAAGATTTTGTTAAAGCTATTAAACTCTCTGTTCAATATTTCAGTAAGAAGGATCAAATGAGTAGTCTCTTTTTGTCTCGGAGAAAAGAAGAAAAAATGAATTTTGCGCTATGATCTGTAGAATTGAGGTTTGATGGGCAGGTAGAAGACAGTTCGGAAACAAAAAGGAAAAGTAGACGTGTTATCTAGGGATGGTAGAAAAGATTGTGAAGGGCAAAGTGAAATTTTTAGGATTGTGTGTAACTTTACCAAAAGTAAATGGATACTCTAAAATTAGAAACGTTTTCTGCTCATAACGAATCGCCTCTTCCACCTGTTTGTTATGAAAGTTTATTTCCGCATGTGCCGAATTTCCTCCGGCTGCATGATGTGATTCAGTCGGTGCGCATCCCAGCTCCTCTGACAGTTCATGCTTGTGTGTATTTATTTGGTAGATGGATTAATAGAAGGTGAACATTGGGCTTTTTCAATATAATGCCGTAGAAATGCAGGAGCGGGCAAAGTAGGTTTGCAGTTGTGAGTATGCAAAACATAGTTTATTCTTATATATTTATTTATTAATTATTATTTATTTGTATTGCAACTGTGAACCTACCTTTCCCTCCCCTTTATTCAGTTAATATGTGATTTCAGAAGTGAGATGACGTTACTTATCCACAGTTACCTTTTTTTTTTTTGAATGTCAACATGTGTTTGGAAAATTCAAATATGGATGTATCTTACCATGGAGAATCAAATTTGAACAGGTAACCCTTATTATTAATAGTGATTTTGAAGAACTTTCGGAATTTTTATTCTCACTTTCTGCTATGTACCGCCTAACTGATTTCTTTCTCTGAGTCTGGTTACTTGGCAACAATATCCTCTCTTCCTAAATCTTAGCAAATACCTTTAAAGAGGACATGAGATTGTGAAAACTGTGATCTGGAAAATAAATGGACTAAGTCGTAGTGGGGTGGGGCTAGTTACAATGAAATACACGGCCTATTTCTGCTCTTCAGTGTCACAGAATCAGGTCAGAGCGGAGGGCCTCAGGGATTTGGGGTCAAGCTCCCACACACACAGAGGCAGAGGGAGAGATTGTGTGCGTTTTCATTTTCATTTCAGTTTTTCATATCAGAATCAGAGCATGCAAAGCATAAGGAAGAATCCACAGATGGCCACGTGGCTTGTTTCTAACAACACCGCTTTAATATGAATTCTAGCCCTGGCTGAGAGTTTACACAGATTTTTCTGAACTTTGAAGAAATAAAACTACAGTTTCACTTTTTAATTTAGTTGTTTCAGACATAGCAGATTTGTCTACAGCTCTGCACCTATCAACAGTCCAGGTAGAACACCATAATTGATAGCCCTACCTGGCCTGTGCATTATAGAAAAAGATTGATTTCCCGAAAGGAAACCAGCATGCCAAATAGATTCCTATCGGCACACAGTTCTATCAGAACATTGAGTAGGAATCTCGCACTCAAAGTGTCTAAAACAGAACTCCTGGTTTTGCCTCCCAGCCAGTGTTCAGGACAAGCATTGATTGAGACGGCGTCTTTAAGTCTCCTCTTCTCTCTTCACGTGCAATTTATTAGCGATGCTTATCAACTCTGACTTCAAAATATGTCCCCGACCTTACCCTTCCTCACCACCTTTACCACCATTGTGCAGGGTGAAGCTGCCGTTATTGCTCCTTTGAATCCCCACAACAACCTTCTAATCTTTCTCCCTTCTTGCACACTCCCTGTGCTCTTCTCTTCTCTGGAAAAATAAATCATTTCTTAGCATCCCCTTGCTGTAACAGGAGAAATCCAGACATACGTAAAGAATAGATACTGGGGGCAGGGAGGAAGTGGGGAACACGCAGCAATTGTCCACTACAGGGTGGAAGGAAAAAGCCAGTATCTCTTATCATTTTAATGATGTCTGTCTATCGAGTTTAGAAATGCTGAGTTTATTGTGGGGGAAAACATTGGAAGCCTCAGAGTGTCTGATGAGCTGGTGGACTTCCATAAAGCAAGTTATATTTAAAGTCAGCAAGAGGGACATGAATACATTGTAATTTAATTATTTTTTAAAACAAAGAACTGCTTTGAGTTCAAGATGGGATTATGCACCGTGTTTAGACTGGGTGGTGTGATAAACAAGCTGCCAAGTATTTTTGCTCAGGAGTAGTTTTGTTTTTGTAATAAAAGTAACTGAAAGAAGGATGAGGGCTCACTGTAGAAAAGCCACAGAGTGTTAACATCCATAGAAACAGATATTCCTATATGTTTGGTAGTAAGAAAGGACAGACAGAGCAAGCTCCGGGTACGTTTTGAGGAAGGCTGCCATTCCCCCCCGGCGACAGTAGATGGCGGTGGTGTGCCAGAAGAGAGCCTGGGAGGTTGTGACTGAGGCCTGCAGGAGGTAGTTTATGCAGGTGCATGCTCAAAAAAGACACTGTTTTGTCTGAGGAACAGTAAATTGTATTCATAATTCACACATCATTATTAATTCATTTTGTATTCATTATCATGCGGCAGACTCATCTGGCATTTAGGCAGATGTCACAGTGGAGGTACTGACAGGAGTTATCTGCACAGGTTCCGACCAGACTGTGTGCAGGTTTTCATGGGCGCGTAAGTGGAAAGAAAAAAATGGTTTTTGTTTTTCTAACCACAACACAATTTGGCTGTAGGTGGTATCAGGAAGTGCCCAACTAGTGGCTTTCAGTGTCTAATTCTGTAACTGTTCTGTGGGTCATTACTTCCCTTTGCATGTTTTTGGCGGATTAAGTTCTGGCAGATGAGAATCTCCCAGGTTGGAGAGCTCCGAATGAGCTAAAGATTTAATAATCTATTGCTGACCCAGCCACCCAGGGTGGAACAGATAATCCTGTCAGAATGGACTTCAGAAGCCTGGTTTGTGTAGCCAGAGACCAAAGGCAGGCTGGTATATTGGAAAGAGAGGGCCTTTGGGACAGGAAAAAGATGGGATCTGGTGTTGGCTCTGCCACTAACTAGCTCAGGGACTTTGGGAAAATCAATTAACCTTCCCAGGTCTCAGGTTCCTAATCTATAAAAGGAAGGGATTGTGTGAGATCATCCCAAAAGCCCCCTCCTGTGCTATAAAAATAGTAAAATTTCCTGGTAGAGTTTTGAAACTCTAACACTTCTTTGTGACCTACTTCAAATCAGATGAGTTGCAAAGCTTGCTCTCCATGAATCGTAAAATGTATATCATCTGTGAGTAAATGTACCTCAAGTGGTTACAAGTGTGATTTATCGCCAGTGGATGGTGCAGTCTCACGTGGAAGTGACGATGCTGGGTCTAGAAGCCTTTCTTAAATCTCAGAAATGACAGGAGAGAAACTTAGGGAAGGAGGCCTAACTTCAGGACTGCTTCCTCACAAATGAACACAATTTGACACATTGCATGTCATGCTCGGCATACACTTCACAAATGTGCAGAAACGTGTCCCAACTTGAAACCAGATTTTCCTCAGCGCTGAAGTCACTGGAAATGGAGCAGATGCGGCAGATGCTCCGAGCAGGTCATTAACTGTTTGAGGACCGCAGGCACCTCTCTGCACTGCAATACGGAAATTGAGCTCTCCAGCCAGGTTTACAAGCTCTCATACACGCCCTGATCGACACAGGAAATGGTGGGCCAATTGGTGAGTCCCCAGAGAAAAGAACTGACAGAGCGGTTAAACAGATCTAGTAGATGAAGACCATCCAGTTCATTAGGGGGAAACTGGTCAATTTCTTTTTAAAGAGACGGTTAATAAGCACGAGGAGGATGCATACTTATCATTTTAAAACCTTGGACAGGGCCTCAGAGGAGGAGGAAATTCCTTCAAGAGCCACTGTCAGAAAAGCGAGAATATTCTGTCATAGGTCTCACACTTCCATCTCTTCCGTAATGAATGGATGAGTGAAGCGTGAAAAGAACAGTTCCTCGGGCATCAATCAAAGTTGACGCTAATCATTGTTTAGCCTGATTACCCAAAATCAGGAAGGGGGAGTCCCACTGTTTTCTTGTGTCTGCAGGGGATTTGAAGCTCTTGTTCTATCAACACTGGTGCTGGTCGATTGGGATATGCTGTGAGAGTTTCATTAGATTGAAAGGGCCGAAAAATGAGAAGGAGCTCATATGTAAATACTAAGCCATGACTGTGTGCCCAGAGCCCTGCTCCTGCAGGAGTACCACGAGGTTCAGTAGCAGCTTTGAGAGCAGATAAAGAAATAATCAGAAAATCACGCTGTGTCTTCAGAGCTGTTGGGATTAATGAGGGAGGAAGGACAGTTGGAAGGACTGCAGAGGACTTCTAGAAGAAAACAAGACAGACTGCTGAATAGTTGAAGGATGGGTAGGAGTAATCTAAGTTAAAACACAGGGCAAGCAGAGTGTGGAAAAGCATAAGAAACTAAGAGAACATATGGTATTTATTGAACACTAATTAGCATGATACGGCAGAAGGAAAAAAGATGCTCGAGGTGAAGTCGTGGTAGATGTGGTTTGGGAGGGAGACAAGGCCGGTTCTTGAGGGCTACTCCCTGGGAAAAGCAGATAATTTTAAGAGACACAGATCCAATTTTGAATGCTTTCTTGTCATTTACTGTGTGTCTCTGATAAAGCTGTTTAATTCTGAATGACGGTTTCCTCATCTTTAAAGAGAGGGTAGCGATTCAGCCTCAGAGGCCCATTGTGAGGTTTTGAAACGGGACTCCACTGATTGTAAAATAAAGATCCACAGCTTAGCTTTCAGAAGGAGGCATGAGTTTCAGAAGGGAGGGCTTGGATCTCTGTTTGCAACCCTCAGCTCTCTATCCACAGATTCTGCAGAGAGGAAATTCACCCAAGCGAGGCCTCCTGCTTTCCACTCCCTCTCCTACCATACTCTGCGTGAGTGAATGTGGTTGACAGCATTGTGAGTTGTGTGACTTTATAGACACCATACCTAACATGATGACAGAGGAAATACCTCCTAACTCTCCCAGGTTTGTCCTCTTAGTCCTTTTGGATTCAAAATAAAGGTTCTGGTCACCTAGCGCTGTGGCTGCCTTCTCTAAAAAAAACCGAGTCCATGCAAACATGTCTGTTTCTACCTCCTGATAACATTCCCACAACATCAACTTGATTCATCTCCTTGGACCTCTGACGCACAGTTAACTTGGGTCCCAGAAAGCTAACAAATGAAGAGTTTATAAATGAAAATAACTCCTAATCCCACCTGCAACCTTCTAACGTTCCCTTTCTATTCCACATTTTATCTAAAATCTGGCAGGTTAGGTCACCCAGCACACAGTGTAGGAGGCATGGCAATGTGTGAAAAGGAAGCACAAAATTATTTCAAGTAATACAATTCTGAAAACGGTGTAAGTTATAAAGCTGTATATTGCCTGCCATTATTAAGTTCAAAAGAAGGAATCCAAGCCCCCAAATTTAACCCCTATTGTAAGTTAAAATTGAATAAAAAGTTTTAAGTTAAACCCAAAAGAAACTAGAGTCCAAACAAATCTCCAAACTTTTTTTTTTCCTCTCTCTCCCATTTCTTTCTCTACTCCATCTCGGGCATATAAGATTTGGTCAAATAGTAGGGAGTAGAGGCTCCCTTAGCACATGAGTTTGGGCCAATTTACTGGAAGTGTTCACACAGGACCTCTGGATTTCAATACTTTATTCCAAGTTTCTCATGTGCCCTAGTTTTAAAAGTTCAAAAAATAGGCCACACAAGATTTTCATAGCACTGGTCCTCAAATTTTAGAGACCATAGCATCTACAAGAGTTATAACAATTAAATATTATTCTTATCACCCAGTATTTGGTTCAATTCACACCCATATTAATTGAAGTTTTTAAATTTACAAACAAATCTGATTTCGTTAAAGAGTGAAAATGAAGAGACGAGGAAGTCGTGACATTCGCCTTACCAGAATCTCAGCCTAGTCTAGTTGTCCAAAGCCTAAGACCTATGCGCTTTAAGTCCACCCTCTGACATCTTAATGTTAATTACAGCACTACGCTTGTTAGCTAGAGTGGGGAAGACTGGTCCGTGCAAACTGACTCCCATTCCTTAGAGTGATATTGGAGACATTTCAGCCTTGGAGAGTTTGCAAATTTGTACTAGTGATACCTCAACTGGTCCCTTTCCCCTCTGTTCTCCATATTTTGAAAACTGTTAAATTCTTCTTTGGATCTCAAGCCACGATCCCTCTGCCCACGTTTGTCACCTGCAGACTCAGCAGATCTCTCACCGCTGACCCTTATTCGCTGGAGCCCCAGGGAATGCCAAGCCCTTGCCACATGTGCTCTCCTCAAAAGTTTCCTTTCCTCTCCTCTGCTTCTGGGATTTTCAGACCTGAAATAATTTGTATTTCGATGGTATAATGCATCTTTTCTACCGCTTCATCTTTCTCTGCTCCAGTAGATTATTCCTCTAATGCATCCATCCTCTCCTGTTTCTCCTTTCCAGAAAGCCCAGCTGAGCTTTTTCTTCATTTTTTTAATTGACTTTTTATCATTAATAACATATCCCTGATAGTAGTAAATTTTTTAATGTTTTAAGTTTTTTTAATTATGAAGACTTTACTTTTTAGAGCAGTTTTAGGTTCCCAGCAAAACTGAGAGCAAAGTAGAGATTTCCCAGGTACCTCCTGGCCCCACACCTGCATTGCCTCCCTCAACACCCTCACCAGCGACAAATGGTACATTTGTTACAAATGATGCACCTACACTGACACATCAGAATTAGCCGAAGTCCGTGGTTTACCTTAGGATCCACTCTTGGTGTTGTCATTCTATAGGCACCTGCCGTTTTGATGTCATACAGAGAACTGTCACTGCCCTAAACATCCTCTGTGCTCTGCCCATTCACCCCCTGCCCCCAGACCCTGGCAACCGCTGATCTTTGTATTGTCTCCAGAGTTTTGCCCTTTCAGCGTCGTAAACTGTGTAGTTAGTCTTTTCAGATGGGCTTCTTTCACTTAAGACACATTTAAGATTCCTCCATGTCTTTTCATGGCTTTGTAACCAAACGAAACGGAGGTTCAGCTGCCTGCTGCAGCAAAAGCTAAACTCGTGAGGCAGGTGCCACACAACCTGGGAGAATGGGAGACTCCTTCTGCAAGACCATCTCAGTCTTCCTGCTCCAGCCCGAGGTTCATTTAGGGGTCTTTCTAGCTTTTGGTGCCCTTGGGGCCCCCTATCCATTCATACTTTCAGCTCTTGGCAGCTCAGTGTAAGAACTGCCTCCTCCTGCTGCCATCTTAATCAAAGGTGAGGAGACGCCCCGACACGCAGACTGACTGACTGTATTAACAGCTTGATATCCCATTTCTTTTCAGCACCGAATAATAATTTATTGTCTGAATATACTAGTGTATATATGTAATAACCTACTAAAGGATATTTGGTTGCTTCCAAGTTTTGTCAGTTATGAATAAAGCTGCTATTAACAGGGATTTTGTGTGGACTTCAGTTTTCAACTCCTTTGGGTAAATACCGAGGACCATGATCTTTGGATCACATGGTAAACAAATGTTTAGTTTTGAAAGCAGCTGCCAAACTGTCCTTCAGAGCGGCTGTACCATTTTGCATTCCCAGCAGCAGTGAATGAGAGTTCCTATTGCTTCATATCCTCCCCAGTGTTGCCAATGTTCTGGATTTTGGCCTAATTGGTGTTTTTTTGCTTTTTTCATTACTTTAATTTGTATTTCCCTGGTGGTGCATGATGTGAGCATCTTTTCCCATGCTTGTTTTACCTCTCCGTGTCTTCTGCAGCGAGATGTCTGTCAAGACTCTGGACCACTTTTTAAATTAAGTTGTTTTATTATTATTGAGTTATAAAAGGTCCTTGTATATTTTAGATAACAGTTCTAATTGGATATGTGTTTGGCAAATATTTTCCCCCAGTCTGTGGCTTGTCTTCTCATTCCTTGACATTGTATTTCATAGTGTAAAAGTTTTTAATTTTAATAAAGTTCAGCTTATCAATTATTCTTTCATGAATAGTGCTTTTGGTGTTGTATCCTGCTGAACATTCTTACGTGCTCCCTAAACTAATCGCTTTCCTTTTCCATCACATGTAGGGTAAACTCTGCTTGTGTAACAGAAACCCCTATGGGTTCTTTGCCTGATGCAAAAAAAGAAAAAAAAAACAAAAAAACACCTGTGACTCCCAATGCCAGAGTCTTACGAAAACGAAAGGCAGAGTATTTATTCAAAAGTTATACAGGTTCAGAATAATGACAGAATTATGTTTTTTAAGCCCCAGTCCCTTTAGAAACAAAGAAACAAACAAAAACACCCATAATCACACAGTCCTGCCTCCCTTTGCCACATCAGATCTGTCTCAGAGTACACCAGCCAGGGGTACCATCTCTTAGATAAACAGAAGTCCACAATTCAGCTAGGCAGGTTCCCGTCTATATTCAACCTTCTCCTAATCCTTCTTGTTTGGTTAGGCTCCCACTCTTAATCCAAAACCACATGGCGCCTCCTCTTGGTGGGCCAGTGCAGGTCCTTCTGCCTCCTTTCAAACCACGTGGCCAATACCATTCCCAAGCCACGTGGTCCAGAGCTACTGCTTCCTAAGCCACATGGTGAAGCCCACATGGCTGTCCTGTGTTTGAGTTTAAATCCTTGGAGAGGATCTTCCTTCATTACCCCATTGCGACTCTTCCCACACTGGTTTATATCTACCCTTCTCCACATCTCCTGCCTTTCTCTGCTGCCATTGTTAGTTTGGGCGGCTTGGCCCCCTGAAGTAGGGGAACTGCCTTCCTACCCTCAACTGCCTTCCTGCTCTCATCTGCCTTCCTGCTATCCTGCTGGCACTGTAAGCCCCTCTGGCTACCTCACAAGTCAAAGTCACGCCCATCTCCCTGGCTTGGAGAGCTGCAGGCACAGCTATTAGTATTACTAAAACACTGGCGAGATCTTTAGATATGCAAAGTAACTCTCAGCGGCCCTGCTCTGCTTCCCTTTCCCCCAGTCTTGTTAGTGGGGGTTTTGGGGCTTGTCAGCCTGATAGACTTGTAGTGAGTCTACACTCCTTTTCATTCACTCCTTTTTAGCTTTTCTTCCTCTTTGAGGTCAGACTTTTCATCTCTTTATATAGCCCTCTAGAATTTTTATGATCAGGCTCTCCAGTAAGAGATATAATGCAAAGCAGATGTAATTTGTTATTATCTCATCCTCCCTTCTTTTTTTTTTTTTTGTATTTGTTTTAAATATACTCTTTGCTTTCCTTTGAGTCTTATTCCTATTAGTAAGACCTTCCTTGGTCACTAGTCCTTCCCTTAGTGAGTAGACTCTTCCTATTCTCTGCTCCCTTGTTTTACTCACCACTTCTCACTCTGTCCTACGCATCATGCTCACCTGTTTATCTTGTCCATTTTCTGTCTCTCCCTCTAAGATGTATGCTCCGTGTGCGTAGGGATCTGTGGTCTTTGTATCTTTTATGTCCCCAGAGGCAAGAAGAGTGCCTGGCAAAGAGTAAATCCTCAAAACTTATATTAAATCAACTTTTGAGTGGACAATACTGTCAACTATCACAATGATCTTGAAACAAACCTGAAAAGGCTTAAAGTATTTCATGCTTTGTCTAGTTTCCCCCTCTCAAATGTGCAGGTAATCTGTAAGTGCTTCTTACAGCTACCCCAGACTTGAGGAAAGGGTTTCCTAACAGGGGTTGCTACAGGCTTCGTATCCGCTGTCATAGGATGATCCTTCGCAGTGCTTTGCTGGGTGCGAGCTCCTGGCCAGGAAGTCACTCAAGTCCACTGTTGAGAAATCTCACCATTACTTGAGGAGAAACGTTGGTGTATATGTAGCTCATTTTACATTTTATTTACTTCTTATCTGGTGGTAAAACTGTTACTTCTTAGGTAAGTCCCTTTCTTTCTTTATCCCTTGAAAATCTCTCTTGTTCTTTCCTAATGTAAAACTCTTTCCTGAACCATAGTCAATGAAAACATTTAAATGACTATATTTTCACTGCATTTTTTTTGCCAATTTTCTGTGAACCTTTTTCTAAGCTAAATGCAGGTAAAACATGTTACTGCCTCATTTTTAGTTTTAACTTTGTGATAATCTCCTTCAACATGCCTTAAGTTTAGGTTCAAAGTAAAAGCCATTTCTAACATAATTTGCCTCTCTCACCTGTTCTTCTTATGTGCTAAGAAAAACCACCATCTTTTGGGGAACCACTCCGGTCTGAATCTTGGACAATCCATTCAGTGACTAAATCAGAGTCAATCTGAGACTCTGTGGTAGGAGGTGGCTGTCAGACACTGCAGACATGCCACACACGTCCCAGAGATTAGCCACTTGGCACATTTTTGGATTCGGATGCCGTTTCAAGTGGTGCAGGAAGAAAGAATTTGAAGAAGCCCAGCTAAACACTGACAATGCAAAGACTAAAACCTCACTGATCACATTACAGCCGGCGAGGATATTAACCGCCTCTGCAGATTGATGCCTCAGTCAGCTGGCGATGAGAAACACTCCGTGGAACAAAAATCGTTGCACCCCTCGGTGCCCGAGGAGCCTGTCTCAACTGAGCCTTAACTGGAACTAAAAGACTCGCTTTCCCTCGATAATCTAATCCCTATCTCATTCATGCCTGCTTAGGCCAGAGCTGCACCTGCATCAGTCAAGGTCAGCCACAAAAGTCAGTGTGAGATGTGCTTACTGAGCCCTATGCTACTTCTAGAATAGCTGTTAAACACCATAAACATGCACCGCAATAAGCTGCTGTGACAAGCTGCTGCAGTGCTAGAAGGTCAAGGACCAGAGCCACACTTGAAGCATCCATTTATCCACATGGTATTTTGTTTCACATAACTTCGATCTTGCTGTTCTTTCAAGGTCTTGGTCAATTCACCAGTATATTGCAAGTTTAGGGTCCCGGTAAATGAACATGTCTGTCCTCCCTCCTGTGCTAGGCGCAAATTTGAGAAGGTAGACACATAGACTGCCAGGTGAATATTAAAATGGCAGTTTTATTATCGAAAGACCTGGACTGGAGGAGAGAGTTAAACTGTGTACTCATTGTAGCACTTTAAAGTTCTATCCTTAGCTTATTGAATTTACCTTCCCCAAATGATAGGCCACCTGGCTAAGGGCAGAGATTGCTTACATGCACAGCAGGAAGGAACGGAGAATATGTACAGGAGAGATAGCCCCCACCCTAAACAAACGTGGGACTCTAAGGCACACACTCTAATGCTGAGCAACAGTCAAGGCAAGGGAGTGTGTGAGCAAGGGTCAGGCGTCCTATACTCCCACCTCTCTAGGCCTGGCAGTGAGGCTGCACTGGTGACCAAAACTAAAACAATACATATTATCACAGAGTTGAAAGTCTGGTGGGAGAAACAGATACCAAAAATTTAAAAAAAATTCTGGATAATAATAATATGTAAGAAGGTAAGGAAAGTTCTTTTTTTTTTTTTTTTTTTTTTAGAAATGACATTTAAGTTATCTCTAAGTTTGGGTAGGAAGTTGGGCATTCTATTTAACAGAGATTAGAGCAGAGGAAATGTTTGTGTCAGATTACATATAGAAACAATGCAATAGGCAGTAAACCACATTAAACTTAAAAAACACTGCATGAAATAATCTGAATTTGTAAAGTTAATTAGGTGGTATCACCAAAACTTCTTCAGAAGTTTCAAGAAGGACATCATCACTAACACGAATTGGCTCACCCATTGGTTTCACAGAGATAAAGGAATGCTGTAAGCATTTGAGCTTGGGAGAATGACAGTGAATAAAATTAATACAAATGATCTTTGTATTTTACATCCAGAAAGAATAGACTATGTACTTTTTCATGTCTGTGAGACTGGAGGCCTGTAATTTGGTTCTTTATTGAGCGATAGGTGCAAAGCTTCTCCAAGTGCTGCCGGCTGGACAGACGGGGCATGGTGGAAATCTCACTCTTCCAAGAACTAAGTTCCCCGGGCTCAGATTCTGGCTTACCACTGACTGCAGGGGGTATAGTGATCGGGGTATTCGAACCTTCTGAGTTGTGTTTTGTTTTTTTTAAAGATGAGGAGGCTAATGTCCACTTTTTCATTTATGCATTCAGTACTCAGAAGCTGTCTCTGAAATCAAGATTCTGACCTAGCGAATGTATAGAAAGATAGTTGATGCACAGAATAAGCACAGTGGGTACTTAGGTTCAAGCGACTTCTGTCTTTGACTGATATCATTTAGCTTCTGTGTCATATTTCATGTTATTAAGGTGACTTTTCAATCATTTTCCTATGAAGGAAATTGACACTTAAATAATGATTTTGCTGATAAAGTGATGGGCAAGAACAAGGAGGGAAGATACCCATAGGAACAAGAATAAACCACACCAAGTTAAATACAGATGAGTATGTTGGGTTATATGCAGCACCAAATATAAAATGACATTAACACTGCATTGACACTATATTTGATGCTGAATGATCATAGGTGTGTGCAATGTGTACACAGGGGTATGAAAAACTACTACAATGTGGGAGAATGAAAGAGGCAAGGACTTTGGAGCCAGACTTCCAAGACTTAAATCTAAGCTCTATGATCTTGGATAGGATATAATCTCTGTGTCCCAATTTCCTTAGCTGTAAAATGAGGGTAGTAACAATACCTGGCTCAGAGAATTTTGTGAAATTTAAATGATTTAGCATTATGAAACGCTCCAAACATTATCTAGCACATTGTAAACACGAATGTTTACTTAATTGATGTTACTGTGATGGTATCTGGACTTACGCTTACGACCCGGTTATAATCATGAAACCTCACAAATATAAATGACCTCAGATACGAAGAAATAGCCTACACTGAATGTCTGCAGATACTGAAACCGTGAGAGGTTGCATGTGTTTTGCAGGGGTCTGAAGAGCTCACGCATGATCAGAGTGGATAGGAACAGGATCTTCTCCTCCCCATTCACTGGTCCTCTTCATTATGTAAAGAGCAGACTCTGCTCCTTGTCAGTGTACTGAATGTATCACTTAAACAGTGCTTTAAGGGACAAAAGTAAGAATAGAATGACCTAAAATGTTTTACATCTGAATAGCACACTGGCACCTTTCCTTAGAGTGATGTTGACACAAATGTGCTCAAATAAATTAATGTTCTCATCTCTACTGACTCACTAGGCGGAATCAAGTTTGCCTGTCAATTGAAACAGAGATAAGAAGAGAATGGCCCAGTCAAGTTGACACATAAAATTAACCATCACAGGTGGGGAAGGTGGAAAAAGCATTTTTAACTGTGGCAAATTCAGAGTTGGTTCAGATGAAACAAATGATGCCACTGAATTCTGGCAAATACTCTTTCCATTGGTGACACCCCCTCTATGTTTTCATTTCCTCGTCTCATGCTCAGTTTAGGCTTTCTAAATATTTTATTTGTGAAGGTGTTTGCAATGTATGAAAGAAATATTTTGTTGTCATGTCTATTAAATTTTTATTTACTTTTCCAATACAGATGTAGTTAGCTATTTTAAAATTTTCAGCTCCTAAAACATTAATAAATATATATTGAATAAAAGTTGAAGAAATTGAAAATAATTCAAGGGGCTTTTTTTTCCATTACAGTTTACATTCACAATCAGTCTGTATTAGCTTAAGGTACCTAGCATAGTGGTTATCATATATTATATGATAACAATCATATAATACTTCACAGAGTGGCCGTACCCACGTGGTCCCATACACAGTTATAATATTGTTGACTATATTTGCTATGTTGGACTTTACATCCCCGTGACTATTTTGTAACTACTAATTTGTACTTCTCAGTCCATTTACCTTTTCACCCAGCCCCTAACCCTACTCTCCTCTGACAGCTTCAGTCTGTTCTCTGTAGCTGTGAGTCTGTTTCTATTTTGTTTATTTTGTTAATGAGATTCCACAATAAATGAAACCATATGGTATTTGTCTTTCCCTGGCTTTTTTACCAAGCATAATATCTACATTGTTGCAAAAGGTGAGATTCCCCTCTTTTCTGTGGCCAAGCAGTATCCCGTTGTGCACGGGTACCGCTGTTTTTACCCGCTTGTCTGTCGATGGGCACTGGGGCCGCTTCCGTGGCTTGGCTGTCGTAAGTAGCGCTGCAGTGAGCATTGGGTGCATGTATTCTTTCAAATCAGTGTTTTGGGTTTCTTTGGATATATACTCGAAAGTGGAATCGCTGCTGGGTCATAAAGCAGATCCATTTTTACATTTTTGAGGAAACTCAACACTGTCTTCCACAGCGGCTCCACCAGTCTGCATTCTTACCAAGAGTGCCCAAGGGTTCCCTTTTCTCACATGGTCACCATTGCTTGTTGTTTGTTGATTTATTGAGGATGACCATTCTGGCAGGTGTGAGGTGATATGTCATCATGGTTTTAATTTGCATTTCTCTGATAATTAGTGATGTTTTTGTAACCTTTCACGTGTCTATTGGCTATCTGTACGTCCTCTTTAGAGAGCTATCTACTCAGGTCTTCTGCCCATTTTTTTGTTTTTACTTTCAAATACAAAGATTTATTTCCCCCCAGGTTTTGTTTTTATTGTTGTTCAATTACAGATGTCCCCATTTCCTCCCACCCCATTACTCTCTCCTGCCCTATCTGCCCCCATCTCCCACATTCATTTCTTCCTCCAATCATTGTCTATGGGTACTGTATACATGCCCTTGATGACCCTTCCCCTTCTTTCCCCTGTTATCCTTCCCACATCCCCTCTGGTCACTGTCAGTTTGTCCTTTATTTCCATATCTGTGGTTATACTTTGCCTGCTTGTTGTATTGTTGATTAGGTTCCACTCATAGGTGAGATCATATGGTATTTGTCTTTTACCACCTGGCTTATTTCACTTAGCATAATGCTCTCCAGATCCATCCATGCTGATGGGAAGGGTGGGAGCTCCTTTCTTTCTGCTGCATAGTATTCTATTGTGTAAATTTACTGCATTTTTTGATTCACTCATTTACTCATGGGCACTTAGGCTGTTTCCAGCACTTGGCTACTGTAAATTACGCTACTAAGAACATTGGGGTGCACACATTCTTGTGAATTGTTGTTTCAGGATTCTTAGGGTATATTCCCAGCAGTGGAATTTCCGGTCATCATAAACAAATCAACAGACAACAAGTGCTGAAGAGGATGTGGAGAAAAGGGAACCCTAGTGCACTGTCGGTGGGAATGCAGATTGGTGCAGCCACTATGGAAAACAGTATGGAATTTCCTCAAAAAAACTATAAATGGCACTACCTTTTGACCTGGCAATTCCTCTGCCCACTTTTTAATTGTGTTGTTTGTTTTTCTGGTGGTGAATTTCTGAGTTCTTTATACATTTTTGATATTATACTCTTATTGGATAAATCATCGGTGAATATCTTCTTCCATTCAGTAGGTTGTCCTTTCATTTTGTTGATGGTTTCCCATCTTGTGCAAACCTTTTGATGTAGTCCCATTTGTTTCCTTTTTTATTTTGTTTCCTTGGCTAGAGAAAATATGTCAGAAAAAATATTGCTAAGGAAAATGTCATGGGGCTTTTTAAAATCAAATTTTGGACATGTCCTCTCCCCATCTTAAACATACCGCACAAAAATGCCCACATTTCCTAAGATTTGTCCAAATTCAGTTAAATAAATAAACACATACAACCCACAAATACGCAAAATCTCCCTAGTAAGCAATTGTGAATAAAACAACTACTATAGTGAATTCACAGATTTGTGAATTTCTAAATGTCTCTGAATATAAAGGAGTCATTATCATGTTGATGTATAGGGGAGGCTGAATAGGCCCCTAAGATGTCAATATTGGAATTCCTAGAACCTGTTAATATGTTATCTGATAAAAGGGACTTTACAGGAAAGGGACTTTGCACATGTGATTAAGTTATGGATAGTGAGATGGGGATATTACCCAGAGTTCTCTGCATGGGCACAACATGATCACAGGGGTCCTCACAAGAGAGTGACAACAAGATGCTGTGACACGGGAAAGAGAGATTAGAGAGATACAGCATCTTAATACCTTTTAAAAAAGATTTTATTTATCTATTTTTAGAGAGAAGGGAAAAGAGGGAGAAAGAGAGGGAGAGAAACATCCATGTGAGGTTGCCTCTCATGAAGTGCCCCCTTCTAGGGACCTGGCCCACAACCCAGGCATGTGCCCTGACTGGAAATCAAACCAGCGACCCTTTAGTTTGCAGACCAGTGCTTAATCCACTGAGCCACACCAGCCAGGGGAGTATCTTAATACTTTTATGAGCCATGGAACATAGCACCATTTAGCAGTTAGAGAAAGTAAGGAATAGATTCTCCCTTGGACCCTCCAGGAGGAAAAAAGCCCTGCAGACAGCTTGATTTTACCCTCTACAACTCGTTTTTTACTCCTGACCTCCAGACCTGTAAGGTAATAGATTTGTGTTGTTTTAAGCCGTTGGTGTTGTTAGTGCCTTGTTACAGCAGCAGCAGGAAACTAATACGGTGTATCACTGAGAGCTAACTCAATGAGTGCTTCTGGCATCGGACACTCTACTGACTAAACCTTTTCCACAGAGATGATAGAATCTAATCTTGAAAATCTTGTGAGGAGGGTATTATTACTATCTTTAGTTTTACACAGGACTAACTGTAGCTTGTCGAAGTTAAATAACTCACCCACTGATTCATTCCTGGTGCAGTGACCCAGAATTGAGTCCATGCTGTCGGTTCTCATAAGCCCTCCCACTTCTGCTCCTTTCCTGCCTGGCCATGTTCCTCTCTGAGATTCCTGAAAGGCTGTGGTCACAGGAAGTAATGGGTTTACATGAAGTCTGAAAATGCAATTAATTTGAAATTAATAGGGCAAATATTTAATAATAGCTTTTATTATACATTTTATGAGACATTTTATGAGACAGACCATACACAAGATAAACATGGCCCCAACCCTTGAAAAGTTTGTAGTCACAGCAAAAATGTGACCTTATTTAATAGGACTTCTTACCTTCCCGATCTGTATTCAGCACTAATTTTTTTTTGCCTGCTTTTTTAGTTTTTTTTTTTATATCTTTAAAAATTCATTACCAGTGTTGGTCATCACAAATGCAGTTTTTAGAATAGTGCCACTTGAAGCAGATGGGGAGAGGTATTTCATAAAAATGGACAGAAAACATGTAAATACAATTATTCTTGTATGTTGCCATCAGAATCTCTGCATTGTAGCATTCTTTACTGGTGGTGAAACCACTTTTAATTTTTGTTTCCTTTACTCCCTGGGAAGCAAAATGAATTAAGCAGCATCCATTTGTTTTTAAACATGAAGAAAAGTTTCCAGCGAGGCATTTGGGAGCAGAGAAAAAATTTTAAATGAGGCAGCAATGAGTTCAGGGGACAGATTCACAACCAGGGAGGAAAACGAAAGCATGCTTTTAAAAAACAAAGAGTTTCTTTTTCACTGTTTCTCATTTCCACATCTTAATACTTTTAAGAGCCAAATATTTTACAGTCTTATGTTAAATGGGAGCAGAAGGCTTCACTGCATATTATTAAATATGGAATTCTATCAGAATAATTACATAAAATATATTGCATTTGGATTTCCCCCAACTCTATTTTTCCACCGAATTTTAGCTCATTGTATTCAGCTGGATCTATTGATTCCATTTCTACAGATTCTAAGTGATTTCTTGCAGCGTATCCATTGTTCCCCCTGTTAATTAACAGAGGAGATGACTGTGGCAGTAGGCAGTGATTATCCCCTAATGTTAATTCTGTGCCTGCACAGACACAGAGTGCTCTCTGCCAATCAAACACATAGACTAAGCTGCATGCCCTCCAAGGTAAAGCGGTTTTTGAGGCGGAGGGGGGGGGTGCGCTCTGTGTGTGATTTCTTTCTGGGAAACGTGGGTTCTGCTTCTCTCTGAGTTAAATCAGTCATGTTAGCTGGATCTCAAACCCTGCATCTGCAAAGGGAAGATCTCCTTCAGCACCTATGCATCTAGTGTTCTGGGCACATTGCAGAAAACTGGGCAGTTTTCTGGCTCATGTCGTGTTCTCCAGTGCTCTCTGGAAAGAGCCAGCTTTGGGCTCCTGTAGATGCGTGGAAACCCTGCTTTCCACAAGTGATGGGTGCTGAGATTCTGGCTGCAGGAGTCTTCCAGGTGCCCCTTGGGAGCAACAGTGTGACAAGTCTTCTCCCAAACCCAATCCTGTGCCTTTTCTTTTCTCTATGCTTTGTTGGTAGCCAGTGTCAAGCCACCAGGTGCAGGATGGCTTTGGGTAATCCCTGGGCGGGGGGGGGGGGGGGTGGTTTGCACACATCCTGAATTCCCATATCTTGGTTTTATTTTAGAGGTTTGAGTTTCTAGGACCCTTTTTCAGTGTTTCCACAAAGTCTTTTATTTATTTATTTATTTTATTTTAAGAAAGTAAGTTTAATAGTCCAGACTTGACGTGACAGCAAACTTTGCCATCAAGTCTTTACCACCATGCATCTAGGTGGAGGAGTGGTCTTCTTCCTAAGCATCTCCAGGCTCCCACCCTATTGCAGCGTTTTCTTCCTCCATGGGGAAGAGACAGTGAGGGCGGGGAGCGGCATCACACAGGTAGCTTTAGGACTGGATGAAAGTGGAGGGTCAGCAAAAGACTGACTTATATTGACTTGAGGAGGAAAAAAAAGACTATACATTCCATGCAGTTACAAATGCAACCAGTAGTGTGAAAGGCACTAATCAGTGTCGCACTGTCTCTAAATGCCTTTAGAGCTGTGACCAGGTCGGAGGCGGCAAATAATAGTGATAATAACATTCATCATTTTAAATGTTGGTACCTTTTCAAATCCCCTTCCAGCTCCTCATGCTTAATCCCTAGCACTCCTGTGTTTCAAACAGTAAAGCAGAGCACTCCAGCAGACCAGCCCAGCACTGTTGATGGTTAGCAGTCAAGGGTAAAGAAGATGGAGATGCTTGGAGATGCTTCCTGGAAAACAGGGGCCATTCTCTCCCTATCTCAAATTATGTTATCTTTTCCGATGCAAGAACCATGAGCGATTATTTCACCTTATAGGTCTTAAGGAGGGAAGCAGAAGAGTCGGTGTCAGACTGCTGTGATGTGAGAAATAAACAACCGGCTGTTGCTGGCTTTGAAGGTGGGGAAACAGACCTCAAGTCAAGGAATGTGGGCAGCTCCCTGGAGGCTGGAAAGGCAAGAAATGGAGTCTCCCCTAAAGCCTCCGGAAAGGAAAACAGCCTTGCTGACATCTTGATCATATGTTTCTGAGACACATTTTGGGCTCTGACCTCCAGAACTGTGCATTAATAAATTTGTGTTAGGTTAAGCCACTAATTCAGTGCTTATGTGTTGTAGTAGCACTAGGAAACTAATGCAAATACCTATGTTGGATTTGCAATTTAGATATTCCTTTTCTTGAAGAAGACCCTGAATTCCACAGGTTTATGTACCTATAGAACCTGGCTTTGTCCTTAAGTCAACCATATACATGGATGTTGATTTTAATACATGTATGAGTAGATATTTTTATACAACATATAATTATGTATCTCCCAGGGATATATTAATGTGATGCGGACACTGGCCTGCAGTGTCCGTGGCGTTGTGGCTGAGTCGAGGCAAATTCACATGGACTACCAAAATCCTGTGGAGGAAAAGGGATGACATGGCCGTTCTCTCAGTGAGAGAGGGCTGGCCCTGTCCCTTGCCTGGACAGGCTTTAATTGCTTTTCTGGGCACATTACATTGAGGATGGTCCTCATTAAAGGTTCGCTTTAGGTGGTTACCTTTTACAGAAAACAAAAGAGAGGATGTTGCTAATTACATCAAAAAAGGATATTTGCAAATGTAAAGGGAAAAGTGGTTGAACTGGTTACACTCCTCCTTGGAAGGTTTAGCATAGATTTTAGGAAGTTACTTTAAAGATATGCAGTAAATATTTGCTGCCTCAATTCAGGGTGAGGGAGTTTTAGCAAAAGCAAGCCTCAGAGCACCCCAGGTACAATGCAGGCCTGATTCCCCATGGGAGAACCTATCTGTGGGCATGGGTCCTGTGTGCCGGACCTCACTCCCCACTGGCCTTTCCGAGTGGGGGCTGGGCTACACTTCCCATGCCATGCAGGATGGTCTCCTATAGGACAGCATGCAGTGGAGCTGGCTGCCTTCCTCTTTGGTGGTGACCTCTACCGGGCATATGGAGACAGGCAGACACGTCAGAATGCTAAAGTCTCCAAAGCTTGCTCTATGTGAGGGTAGCTCCTGCCCTCCATGGATCTTGTTGAAATACTCTATCAGAGCTCAGGAAAAGGTTTTGACGCCAGGTTAGCCTCATGTGTTTCTAGCTTCCTAAAGCCTCACCCACTGGTGTCCTCCTTTGGCCAGCTCAGATGCTGGTTACCATGTGGGCAGCTCACAGCGAATCCTCAAACTCATCCTGCTGAGCTCTATCAAGTAGCAGTACTTTTAAAAATGCGTGGAGTTATGACCCAATGCTACCGTCCGCAAATGGAAACAATTGAGGTGACCATCACCAGGAGCATGGTTATAATAGACTGCTATCCAGCAACAGAAGAGAGCCGACCCTTAATACATGTAATTGCATGGATGAGCCTTAAAAAAATCATCATATTGAGCAAAAGAAGTGTGTTAGTTTACTATTGCTGCTGTGACAAATTAGCACAAACTTAGTGGCATAAAACGAGGCAAATGTATTATTTAACATTTCTGGTGGGAAGAATTCATAATTAGTCTCACTAGGCTAAAATCTATGGTGTTGGGAGTGATGTTCCTTTCTAGGTTCTTTAGGGAAAACTATTTTTTATTATTATTATTATTATTATTATTATTATTATTATTTTCCAGCTTGTGAGATGCTTCCCACATACCTTGACTTGTGGCCCCTTCAACTGTCAAAGCCATCAATGTTTGGTCAGCTGTTTGTCATGATGCTATTTTTCTGTTTTTGACTTTTTTGCCTCCCTCATCCACATTCAAGGACCTTTGTGATTATGTTGTTCCCACCCAGATAATCCAGGATAATTTCTCTATTTTAAGTAAACCTGATTCACAACCGTGTTTTCACCTGCTACTTTAATTCCCCCTTGCTGCCTTGCCATGTAACATAGTATGTGCTCAGGTTCTGGGGATTACAGTGTGGACATTGGCGTGGGGGATATTATTCTGTCTACTGCAAGAAAACTCTTGTAAATCGCTCCCCATGCACTGGTGAGTGTACTGATACCAGCAACTTGCAGTACACTGACAAGTGGATTAATGAGCAAGAAGAGGGTAGATAGAGAAATAGATAGGTAGTAAATGAATTAGTTTTCAGTGATAATAGGTTAGCTTTAGGTCTGGAAAATTGTTTCAATTTTCTGTATGTTTAAAAATGATTATAATGAAATGTAGGTGGAAAAATGCAAAGGATGGGAGTCGTGAAGCTGGGTCGTGGTTCTGTATCATATTCTTGCTTGCTATCTCTACTACCCTTCTGGGCATTGAGGTTGGACCTCAATACAACACTCAGATTGGGAAATGGACTCATCCTCACAGAGTTTAAGAGCTCATTTGATCCCACAGCCCTCTCTTACTGATTTCCAACCTTAGCTATTGAGAGACTGAAAAAAGGGTTAATTCTATTCCACATCCCTATCCCATCCATGCCTAGAAAAGGCAAAACTAGGTATTTGGACCCATGGCCCTGGCAAGATGGCATGTGTGCATAACGGTGGTGGGGATGGCTGGTGGAATTATAGGGGTGAATGTTGAATGCATATCAACAGTCAGGAATTTATTATCAAAAATCCACACACATACGTACTGTAGCAGAATCTCAAAACAGATGCTGCAGCTGTGCTCTGAGTAAAGGAAGATGATTTCTGTTACCCTCCAACAGAGACTGTGTCCAAGAGAAGAAAACAGAGGCCCGTTGTCTACACAGTGATAGAAATCCCTGTCACTTTATCCCATCCGGCTCTTTGAGGCCTGCATGCGAGCCCATTCATTTGTCACGTTAGGCTCTAGTGGAGTGCGTGAACAGCCCATTACCCTCGCGTGAAGGATGACGATCTTGTACCCCATCGCAGCCAGCAGGGCGTTCTGGCTATGGCCTTTGAAAAATTCTGAAATGCGCTCTCAACTTCAGAGCCTCTCAAATTACTTTCCCCAACTCGGAACATCCTCCTTTTCTGGTGAATGTACGCAGGCTTTTCTCTGAGCACACGCAGCTTCTCATTATATATTTATCGGTGTTTCTCCATATATGCTGTCAGTGGGACCATGTTACAATCTGATTTAAAAAGAAAAGAACATTTTGTACTATTAAGGTATATATTTTTCTTTTAAAACACATTTACTTTAGCTCGTGGGGATTTAAGACGAGATCTTGGGGCCCTCGAAATTCTCTGGCCTAGATTAGGCCCTCTATGTGGAATAACATGGAGCTCCTTAACACCGGATTCTAATTTCCCTGCCACTGTGCCTGTGTGCAGCTCTCCTGCCCCACTCCTCCAGACCATGACGGGCTACAATAGCTAAGATAACATCGCGGCTAATAAGATGGGATTTTCCCCTTGACACCGAGCTTAGCAGCTCTCCACAGTGCAGACAAATTCAGTACTTTATACGGAAGCCCAGGCCTGGTGAAAACACAGCCTCAGCATGTCCCTGGTGAAGCTCTCCGTGGCAGTTGCTCACGGATGATAAATTGCTTTTATTCCAGAGAGTGGTGATGGCTACTACTTAAGCTGTAACTTATGAAAATACCAGAACCTACTTTGCTCACATGCAGTTAATGTCTAATAATAATTCTTTGTTGGCTTCTTTTTTCCTTTGTCTGTCAGTGTTTCAAGCAACATGTCGATTTTTCTACGCTTACATTGCTGATCCAGCAATGCTGATATTTTTGCCAATTTCAACTTACCTTTATTTTTTAAAAAGATTTTGTTTATTTCTAGAGAGGGGAAGGGAGAGAGAAGGAGAGGGAGAGAAACATCAATGTGTGGTTGCCTCTTGAGTGCCCCCCACTGGGGACCTGGCCTGTGACCCAGGCATGTGCCCTGACTGGGATTGAACCAGCGACCCTGTGGTTCGCAGTCCAGCACTCAATCTACTGAGCCACACCAGCCAGGGCTAATTTACCTTCCTTAAATGACTGATCACTTTGTTCATATTTCTCCTCAAATTCCTTCTAATTTTCTTTTATTAGAGTTTTATTGCTAATGAAATTTTATTTTTTTCTTATGTAATTTGTAAGAAGCTTAAAAAAAATCTCATGGTTGGATTCAGCAGACATACTGGTTTTCCCTTGATGTAGAAATATGTATTCAAGTCATTGATTCACTCATTCATTCTTTCCTTGATTTGAAATTCACTGTAACCTTCATGTATGCAGCCGCTGAGCACTTTCACATATTTGCAATTCCTTTCAATCATATTAACAATAAACCTAAATAACTAACACTTGGTAGAACATGTTATGCCATAAAATGTAGTCTGCGTAGATGAGGAAGGAAAGGCCGAGGAAGAAGGGGGTGAACGAGCTGGATATGTGTAATAGGGGAAAGAGTGGTTGCGAAAAGTGGGGAGGCTCAAATATATTTACTGTCTGTATAATGAAAGATAGAACAACCATCTTATTAATTTAGTTAATATCTGTTCCTTAATTGTTTTCCAAATGCCAGCCACCCCTTTCTCACCCCTGTGTGGAATTTAAGATATACAGTAACTATTTATTGATGAATTGGTTATTGACCTGCAGTGAATCACCATACACATACTCTACTCTGCTATGTAATCGTTCTATTCTGCTGTAGTTTTCTTCCCCAAGTGGAAACCGTTGTATCATTGTAGTTCTGTGGGAAGGGCTATCATCATTCGTATTACCTAAGCAAGTCGTTGTATTCCAGCTTCACCGATTTCAGGCAGATCCTTTAGCTTCGTATCCTCCAATTTTCTCTTCTTTAAAACAGGGGCACTGCAAGTCTACCTGCTGGTCTTCATCTGAGGGATCCCTGACTGTGTAAAGAAAGCGCTGTGACACTCCTGACATAATAACTAACAACTGGATGGCACAGCAAAAGTGTTGTTTTTGTTTTTAACTTGATATATTGTGGCTTTCTGTTACATCTGATTTTATACTTTAAAGTTTTGTTTTTAATTAAAGTTGTATGTTTGACTGGCAAGACAGTTATATGTGATTCTGAATTTTCATTCGTCTCCAAGAAATCTTCCCAAGGAAGTTCCTATTCCTTTCCATATGTCACCCTTATGAGTTCCCAAGACTCCTCCTAACTATGTGTTTTTGGTTTCTTTAGTTTCTTTACTTTATGCGTCCTCTAGGACTACATGTATTCCTTCTTCCATCATTTTTTATCTCTACATTTGCATATGCTCACCTCTCAGGTCTCAAAATAAATATTTATCCTCTTCCTTCTTTAGGCTGTCCTCCAATTTCCCCTTTACTTTGCTAGCTGCATTCTTTGCAGGGTAGATAGCTTCCTTTTCCTCTGCTTTATTATCTCAGACTATTTCTTCATCTCGCACAGTCCAATTCTGGATTCATTGTTCCACTGTAACTTCTCTTACATAATCACTAATAAGTACTCAGTGGTCAAATCCCATAACCTTTTCTTGCTCTTGTTCCTTGATCATCCAGCAGCTTTTAATATTACAGACCATATTTGTTTTCTTGAAATTATCATCTTCATTGCTTTTTATGACATTTTATGTCTTCTCATTTCAAACTTACCTTTTCTATTCTCTGCCTACCTCTTACCCCCTAACTGCAGGAGATTTTTTAAATTAAATCTATAATAGTCAAGAGTCACCAGAGAAACAGAGCCAACAGGATTTCTTCAGTTTTTGTTTGTTTGTTTATTTTAAACATTGGCTCAAGTTGCTCTGCAGGCTGAGAAGTTCCAAGATTTACAGGGATAGTTGCAGACCCCAGGGACCCCGTGCTGTAGTTACAGTCCAAAAGGTGGCAGAATGAAGACCCGAGAATATCTCATGTTTCAGTTCAAATTCTAGGCAAAAAAAGGCCGATGTCCCAGCTCAAGCAGCCATGTAGGAGGAGTTCCCCTTTCCTTGGGGGAGACCTAACCTTTTTGTTCTGTTGAGGCCTTCAGCTGATTGGACGAGAGCCACCCACAGCAGAGGGGGCGATCTGCTTTACTCTCTCTACCAATTCAAATGTTATTGTCATCCAAAAACACCCTGAGAGACACACACAGAAAAGCGTTTCACCAGATATTTGAGCACTCTGTGGCTCAGTCAAGTTGACACATAAAATTAACCATTACACTACCCTGCCCTTCGTCTACCTCAATAGCCTTTTCCAAGAGAAATATCCTCACTCACGGTACATTTTATAGATCCAAAAATGTATTTATTTTATTTACTCTTTTAAACATACTCTTCACCCCTAATCTAGACTAACAGGCCTGCCATTACCCAAGCCATCCTCAATTCCAAACTCTTCTCATTGGCTATATAACCGCTCCTATCATTTCTGCCTCTTCCATGTGTACTATTTGCATTAGACCAGATCTTTGTTACCTTTACCTGAACTGTTAGTTAGTGGCTTCTAAATTATTTTTCTTGAATCCGTAATGCTCCCATTGCTTCTAAAATTATCTTATAAAAGTAGTTTGACCCCTCCTTGATGCTACTCTAGGTTCTAGAAAAACAGACAAACAAACAAATGAAAAACAAAACAAAGCAAGACTCATGTTTCCAAGGAACCATATTGAGGAGCATTAGCTGGGGCCTGGGTGAATCATATATATATTTTTTTATGATGACATCAGACAACAAAAACCAAAAAGGCTCCATAACATACTTCAGGAAAGAACACCTAGAAATGGTTTTGAGCAACTGGCAGAAAGAATATAAAGAAGCTCTAAATGAGGAAGCAGATTATGAGCTCAGATGCTAATCTGTATGAAATGCATTAGGAACAAGTGGATTAGGGCCTGTGCTGTGCACAATGTGGGGACACGCACAGTTAGATAAGATGGAGGGTGTAGCAAGGTGGCATAGAGAAGGCTTGGATGAGCTGACAGGGTCATGTCTCATCTGCCACAAATTCCAGCCATACGAATTAATTTCTTATAAAAGAAATCCCATGCCCTTATCATACTAAAACATGCATTTGCCTTTTTTATATACCTTCAAATATCATCCAAATTATACCATTTACTAACCAAGACACTTGGAGATGTTACTTCAGGTCTTTTGGTTTATTTCTTTATCCATAAAATTGGAATAGTAATGTCATTCTTGCAATGTTGTTCTGAAAAATAATTATTTAAAGTGCCCTGAGTGAATGTCACTTTATACCTTTTAGAATGTCTATTACACAACAAACAGAAATAACACATGTTGGTGAGGATGCGGAGAAAATGTGCCCTGCTGGTGGGAACGTACAATGGTGCCTCCACCATGAAAAACAGTATGAGGTTTCCTGAAAATTAAAAAAAATAGAATTACCATATGATGTAGCATTTCCACTTTGAAGTACAAGGTCTGTCCAGAAAGTATCCAGCATGTAATACGAAAGAGACATTTCTTGAAGAAGACACAAGTTACAAGAAAGGCTGGGAAGTTTTTGGATACAAGATACAAGAAATGTTGTACACAGGACAATGATGTCTCAGTCTCCTTCAAAGTAAGCACCTTGAGACCTCACACAGTTCTCCCAATTGTCATCAGCTGCCCCATCATATCTTCCCCAAGTCTCATCAACACTCTGAAAACTCTTCATTTTCAAAGGTGATTTTAGTTTTGGGAAAAGCCAGAAGTCATAGGGCTCCAAATCTGGGTTGTAGGGGGGCTGAGACACCTGGGTGATTTGATGTTTCACCAGAAACCCTTCATGGGATGTAATGCATGAGCAGGTGCAGTGTCATGATGAAGCTGTCAGTCACCAGTTGTCCATAGCTGTGGCCTTCTGAATCATCTGAGTAGTTTCCATGGGGGATGTTCAAGCTTAATGCAAAATTTGATGCAGATTCATTGCTCTACTGGCTCCATCATTTTGAATTTGATGGCCACACAGTACACATGCTCACTCAACAGCATCTGCTGCCCCCACTGACAAATACGGTGAAGTCATCGTTGTACACACATGCACACATTCCAATCTACTCTGCTTGGCTGCCAGGTTACATCAATGTCACGCACACCATTCTAATGGCAGGAATATTATTCAGCCTTAAAAAAGGAATGAGATTCTGACACATGCTACAATAAGGATGAGCCATGGAAACATTATGGTGAGTGAAATAAGCCAGCCACAGAAAGACAAATACTCTTTGATTCCGCTTATATAAGGTACCTGGAGTTTTCAGATTTATAGAGACAGAAAGTATTAGAATGATAGTTTCAAGGGCTGGGAAAGAGAGGATTGGGAAGATTTTGTGCCTTGGGTATGGAGTTGCAGTTTGGGGAGATGAAAGCAGCTCTGGAGGATTGGTGATGATGATTGGACAGCAATGTGAATATACTCAATACCACTGAACTGTACACTTAAATACGGGTAAGCTAGTAAATATTTTTGTTGTGTATATGTTACCACAATATAGAGATGGGCTGTTTTTAACAGGTAAATGTCTCTGAATCAAGATCCTCCTGATGGAGCCACTGTCGTAATATACTCCATGTGAACCCTAGGCTTTTAGTCTGCTCTGCCCCATCCTCTGCATGGACCTTCATGTTCCCAGCTATGTACACTCCCTCAAGCTATTTTCTTATCCCACTGTATCTGTGGTCGCTTTCTTCATGCTGAAGTCTTAGTTCACCTTTACGATCCCGTGTCCTCGGAAGAGCATTTTTATATATCCCATTTAAAATCAATCAAATACCCTTTTCATTTGTACTCTGTGCTGCGCTTACATATTCCTTTGTTTTCACTGCTTTTATGTTTCCTTTGTTACAGATGGTTGTTGACATCTGGTGGGCTCCATTAGACTATAAATTCCTAGAATGTGGGGGGTCTGACTTCCCTCCCTGTGCCTAGTCATTCCAAGAATATTTGATCTGAAATGGGGGCATCTCACTGAATGAGCTTTGAGACTGGTTCTTGCTTCTCCTTGCTTTTCAAGATGCAGATTAAACTCCACAATAATTAAATGGTATTTCCTCTGGTTGCAAATGGTTTTTTAAAAGGTCTTGCATTTCGTTTTCTGTGTGTATTTTTATTTTGTATTTTTTTTTCTCGAGTCCCTAAACTTCTGAGCTCTTTTTATTAGTGACACTGGAAGGACCTAGGCTTGGGTTTGTATTTTCAATTTGAAAAAATATGGAGGCAATGTTATTTTAGTTTGTATGTTTGCAAGAATCCACAAAGAGAACAGTTTTCCTCAAATGTATTAGCTAATGATAACAGAGTAAGTGGCAGTTACAGAACCAGCAAGCTATTAAAACTTCAGATATATAAGGTGAACAACACCACTTAACTGGTCTCATTGCTACATAAATTGGAAATCCTATATAGTTAATGGTGCCTAGCAGAGACACACGCTTTCTCTCACATTGCTCTACATACTCTTCATTATCCTCTCTAAGTGACCTGTACCCAGAAGGAGGAAGCTACAGTATCCGAGACGACACTGGCTTTTGAATTTCACACCTGGCGGGATTGCGGTTCTAGACTTACTGGGTTCCTTCCAACAAGAAATGTTTGGCATTGTTGTATTCATTTAAGGGAAAGTTATTGTGTACATTAAGATATGTCTCTACCGCTTTCTAAGCTCACAGGTCTAGAGAACTCTAATTCAGCCTTGGATATTTCCCATTAAAGGACAAAAGAACCAGTCAAACTACTGGGGCCTGCCAATTCCTTTAGTGCCCTCCTCACTAACAGATTTGAATGCGAAACTTCTTTCTCTTTAGACTTCATTGCTCTGAAATCCATTGTGTCACATTTTTTCATCCTAGCTTTTTTTTTTTTTTTTGGTGTTTTCTCATCTGGTGGGAGAGGTGTGCATGTTGGAACAAGTGTTCTCACTATCTACCCAGCAGCAAGTCGTCATTCTATACAAGTTGTGGGGGACATTCGTGATTGGGTATAACTGAGCCTCTAAGCCTCATGTACCAGACCGACACAGACCGCTGAAGACCCTTCATGATGCACTTGAGCTACTAAGTGAAAAGAATGACTCTTTTCCAGGCGATCCCCAGTTCAATATTGACAGGAGCGTTAGAAGAAATTTCAGATTGCCTATTTCTGCTAGCTAGAAAGTTCTGTAATTGTGGCAGGCAGGGGGCAGAACGCCTCTGGTGGCTGACAGTGAAAATATTTGATCCGAGCTCTCAGAGCCTTTGTAGATTTTTCTATCCCAAGGAGAGCACCGGGGCTGCATTAGCTGAGTCCTTGAGATGGAATTGAGGAGGCAATGCTATTTTCCGTCTGGCGGCTAGAAATGGCAGAGCCTCTCTGCAACAAATGATCATAAATTGCCCGAGTGTCTCTGAGGCAATGAGAGGGCTTGCATGGTAGAGCTAATGCGCGCTGCTCTCGTACTTTTGAGTGGTGCTTGCTATTGGGAAGAAGTAAGGGCCTGAGGATAAAGCTACCAAGACACCCTGTGTACGCCCCAAGTAAACGCGAAGGAAAGTAAAAGGCTTTCAGGCACTCAGTTACTTTAAAAACAGATCTTCAAAACTCAATAATCAAATCTAAATGGGACCAGCGCCAGGAACTAAGATCAAGTGCAATTTGGAAATCGGAAAGTTAGAGAATAAATAAGAGCCACAACCTGTCTTGTACCCGTTCTTAGATTTTTTTTCCTTTAGAATTCTGTGGGGGGCCACATGAATCATGCTGCAGAAACATGTAGTAAAAAGCCCGCACATATTTCAACTTTAAATTCAGAGAAAAGTTCTAACTTAGTTCTGTTTAAGGCCATTTTGACCACTTTTGAAATGATTCTGGTGCACAATGTAGGCCATCTTGAAAGTTCTGCTGCTGTAGTGCTCCCTGTTTCTTTTCAAATCTCGTAGTGACTGCACTTCAGACGTACAGACTTGAAGTGACTTTTGAGCTACTTCGATTATGCTCATATCTGTGGTGACAGCGTTGCCCTAGAATCCCTGGACTGCCATGTGTGTTTTCAGAACGTGTGTATAGGACTTGTTTCGGCACAACACAGAGAAGTCACCCGTGATTTGTTGTTGTTGTTTTAAGCCTGCTTGTGTTTACTTATTTAATCAGTTCATATATATGAATGCTGTGGCCCAAATTTTAAAGTGAAAATGTTCAGTGAAAGGGAACTATTTACAAACTAAGTGCCTTTATAGATAATTTTTACTGAGCTATTTTTCGGCCTGCTCATAAAGAGGCTGATGCTGGTGGAGGTAAACACCTCTCTTGGGAGGTGTTTAGCAGGTGCAAGGTACTTTGTCAGTTATTTACCATAGATTATCTTACTTGATTTCCTCAACATTGTTTCCATGATCATTAACTCATATTCTTTGACAAAGCAGAGCCTCGGAGAGGATAATAAGGTCAAAGAGCATATGGAGGGTGATGGCCTTTAGTTCATATTCTCCTAAGTGCAAATTGCCAACAAAGAACAATTAACGTAACAGAAAAGGCATAATTGTCCTTGTGGAGTGATTTAGGGTAAAGTTTGCACTCTCGTTTCCTAGCAGTGTGTATTGTGTAACATTTTTTTTTTAAGCTCTAGCATATAGTCGTCCTTCTTCTGGAAGGGATTCCCTAATCTTGTTTTGGCAAAATCCCACTTCTAATCACCAACCATGCAAATCGAGTGCTGTTTAACTCAGCCGCTCAACACCTAGCTGTGGTGTTAGGTGCCAGTTGGCTGAAGCACCATTTTCCTGGCTCCAAGTATGGGTCAGACAGCTGCCAGAGCTTCAAGGGAAGAAATCAATCTCTTTTTTCCTTCTTCTGTAAGAACTACCAACACATACATTGCCGTTCATTGGCTGGCATGGTGTTTCATGAAAACGTGAGGTTTGGAAATAAAGCAACTATTTGGACCTTGTGGGAGAATGAGTCGAAACTCCCTGTGGCTGTGCCCCATACAGTGTGGTTTTTTTCCACACTTCCCTCAAGAGATGGATGATCTTCCCCCATTTCTTGAATTTAGGCTAGTTTTCTAACGTGCTTTTAAACAATAGATGGTGAAAGAAAGGACACTGAGCAACTCTAAGACTGAGCCATTGCAGCTTTTATTTTGCTCTTTGGGAAGCCTGCCCTGAGGGTACCCTGTGAGGAGGCCAGTTTAGTCCAGTGGAGGGTGATATACCACCAGGAAGAGATTCATGGTATCCAAGACGACGGAGAGTCAGGCCACCTTGCACTTTCCAACTCATCTGACCCTCAGCTTAATGAAGGTACACTAGTGAGAACAGAAGAGGAATTGCAGCCGGCCAACATTGTTGTGGGAAGTAACAAATCATTGTCTTTCAAAGCACTTAGGTTTGTGGTGGTTTATTAAAAAGTAATAATTAAATGATACAGTCACCATGGCTAGGGAATTGGATGGGCCAGGGAGAGTGATTAAAGGAAAAAAACATGGTTTCTCAGTGTTCCCACATTAGTTGTTAAATCAAGCCTTATATGAAGTTTGTCCCACATCTAGACTTAGCATTTATGAGAGCCTACCCCTCCCCCCGAGGCCCCTCCCTATCATTGTTCTTTTGCAGGGGGTGGGGTAGGGGATGGCTTAAGCCAAATATATTTCATCAAGCTGCAATATACAGTAATAAATTTCTCTAGTCACTATACTTTGTTGTTGGCTAATTCTTACAGAAATTTAGGTTCAGAAGTGATTTTTATCATCTCTGGGTCTATTCGCCATGTAAGGGATTAACAAAAAGATTATTATGAAAAAATAAAATTATAAAGCCAAGATTATCCAAAGTTTGAATAGGATAAAGCTCTAGTAACTTCAGAAACATCTTTTCTTTATTCATTTCTGAAATGGGTAAACCCTCAGTGGATTCAACCTATCTGAAATTGGCCCTGTGGCAGAAGCCTAACTTATTTTTAAAAATAACTTAAGTAAGATTTCCTGGTTAGGAAGCTGGAATTGTTAAATAAGCAATCACTTCTAGACTTTTCTCTGTGGGTATGGCAGGACGTAGTTTTCAATCTGAAACCACAGGTCAGTACTTCATCCACTTGGTATACCCACATGGTACAGCTATAAGTAAATGGAGGGGGAGCAAAACATGCACTTAAAAAAAAACAATCTCATTAAATTGTAGATGTGTATGCTTCTGAGATATAATTAAAATGATCTTTGGGAATCTCTAAGCCTCTAGGCTTCATTACTTAGATAGTCTTTGACATTGAAATTTGGCTTGCAACCTATACTTGTTTCTAGACATTGGCTTCTAAAATACGGCACTTGCAAAAATATCTCTCTATGATATCATATAGGAGGATAACTTAACCTATTAAAAATTATTACCGGCTATCCACAGAAATGGTTGATTCCATACCTAAACTGAATAAAGCAATGCTATAAAGACCTGAAGTTTAGCTTTATTTGTAAGAAATAATAAAAATTGAGTATGGCATAAATCTCACTCAGTCCTCTGATTAAAAGATTCCAGGCATTCTGAGAGCCATCCATTCACTTATTAAATTTATTGAGTACCTACAATATGTCAGGCCTTGTGCTGAAACGAATGAGAAATGGTAAATTTTCTCAAGGAGCTCATAATCTCAGGGATGAGCCAGGCGATTTTTCAGACTGTACAATAAAATGACTCGGGATAATGAGAAGTGGTGGGCAGTGCTGGACAAAGAGACAGAGTTAATTGGGTATTCTCCTTGAAGGAAAGTGCCAGCCATGTTGCCCTGACTTGCCACTTTAGTTGGCAGGACACCTCATTTACCCTGTCTGTGTTTCTGCAGGTGCAAAGACCCGTTCATGGGATTGAAGTCTGTAGGAGAGGGAATCTCCACTGCTCAATACCCACAGCTGGTTCTTTTCTGCTTCTACTCACTGATAGGACTGTATCTGTTGATCCTCTTTTTCAGTTTGTAGGACAAAGTGACTAATTGTAGGGCATACATTGAGAATGAAAATATCTTAAACCTGCCTAGGGTGGAGCTGTTTACCCTACAGAAAAATCCTTTGCAGAGCTCTCTCCTTCCCTTCTCTCCAGCACGAAGTGCAGCGACATTCAAGATGGCGGCTGCTGTGACTGGAAGTACAATAGGAAGCTGTGCAGAGCTCCCCCTGCTGATATGCAGTGGACAGGTAGCAAGGGCAAGGTGATGTGAATCACTGTGATTTTGCTGTTGTTTATTACTAGAACACTAGCCAGTGCACCCTGACTAAAACAAAAGTGTCTCGTGGATTTTTATAACGGCTTATTATAAAAGAGTAACCAAGCGAAAGAAAAGGAGAAGTTATGGAGTACTCCCTTCCAATGTCTGTCCCTGTTTTTTTCAGACTTAACCTAACACCAGCTCCTGCATTGTGAATCCTTCCAAGCAGGCTCCCAAAGCTACAGATTGCACATACAGGCACACCTTGCACACACTGCCATACACACATGCACACAAACACAGAGTGAGTTTGCTTTCTTCTTTTTATTTAACATAAGATTATCCACATGATGGACTCGGAGGGCATTTGTGAAGTGTTTGCTGGTTGGATGCCACTTTGTGTCATGAATGTTTAGAAAATAAGCATTAATCATGTTTTTTTCTTAGGGCTTAGGAAAATTCATTTTATCTTACTTAAGGCCTATATTATATACTAATAGAAGTAAAGACTTAAAAGATCTCATAAAAAGGAAGGACAGGAGAACTGGAGCACAGGAGATACATTGATCCAAAACCATTGAGGATAGGTATGTTAGCTTCCTGCCAGGAAGGTTACAAGGTTTTGTGGGAGGTGTTTGACTATGTACACCCCAAAACAGTTTTCCTAGAGACGCCTTCTATAGAGGGAGTTTCATTTCTAGTGTAAGCTTTAATATGAGAGCTTCTCTTTCTATTTCTGAGAGTTCTTGGCACTCTGTTTACGTAATGATGTTTTAGTGATGTTATAAAATGCTATAGCTTCACAATATACTTATCTGTGATTAATCCTTCTTGGGCTGCAGATGGGATGAGATTCTTTCCCTGAGGGCTCAACTGCAAGTTTTTGCAGAATTCATGTAAAATATGATTTGACAACGAAATGTAGCTTAGAGAATAAAATATGATGACTGTTCTCAAGGTCTTTTTAGGTAAAGAAACTAAAATAAGCCTTCCATGTGTAGAAAAATTAAGTCTCGAGAAGCTAAACTCCTGCCACATAAGCTACTTCCTGAGAATACTTAAGGCACTCTAGAGGCTGTATTAATTCTTTCAGGATAAATTATTATCTCTTAGCATTAAATAGTGCCGTAAGAGGCCAATTTCCCCCTCGTTACTTCAAACAAAACATGCAGTTACTTGGGATATTTGGGAGCATAGCTCCAAAGAAAATATAGAATGTGGTGTTTCTATTATTTATTGTCTTTTTTGAATGTAGACATGGAAGTATTTGTGGTTATAATTTCACTAAGTAACTGTAGAATTCACTTATAGCACTTATGCAGCTTAACGATATGCAACAAACTTATTTTACTTATGTTTCAGTTATGTTTGGCTCGCATTTATTAAGCACCTGCTGCAATGCAGTGTACACCAAGGGGTGGCAATGATGGATACCATGTGGCCCTTACTTGAGCAATGCATCCAGGTTGGGGAGTCACGTGAACAAGGGTTTTTGATGCAATGTGGAAAGTTAGTAGCTGTAGCACATTAATTCTCAGTATACATTTTGGGTGGAAGGCCTTCTTTCTTTGTTTAGAGGCTGAGGTATATGAATATATTTCAGTACTCTTGCATAGAATGGATTGGAATTTTATGTGCTTCAGCTACCAAAGGGGGGGAAAAAAAGCACAGAGAATTCAGCTGTAGCAGAGTAATTATGTTAGAATTTATACCTAAAACCATCTCTCTTTATAGATGCATATGAGCTGATTGGCACCTGATCATTTTTGAAAGTGTTAATAATCAAAACAATATATGATAAAATAATATCAATTTATAATTTATTCTTATATATAAAGTAGTTATGAATGTGGCTGACATGATATAAATATTCTTAAATGAATGATTCTGAAATGGTAAAATATAAAGTTTTGGAGCTCCTGTGCTTTTCTAAATTTTTTTAAATCTCTGATTTGAACAAATTGTCATTTATATCTTCCAAAGAACACATTACCTCTCCTGTGTGATCTGCACTGTCACATTTTATTATTATTGTGACAGATACTTTGGCATATAAATCTTAAACTAATGAAAAAATGTCATCTTCTTTTTGGAGCTAAGTGTTCAAAGTACGTCAACTATTCAATTTGATAGACATTTTTTCAGAAGGCTTGGGAGGAATTACATATTAAAAATGCGTTGTATATGAAAGTCTTATCATTTATATCCACCTCCTCAGTAGGTAAACTAATTGTAAACTACTTTTGAGAACTAGACTTCCAAAAAAACTTTTACCTGTAGGAATGGAACTCTAGAAATGCCAAATTATATTTCCGTGACTTTCACAGTATACCAAGGAATTTCTCTTTATTTTTTGGCTTAGCACCAGGAAACACAAGAGTCACGCGCATCCTTCTCAGAGTGGAAGGTGTGCACCACACGCCTTTGAAGCCACACAAGGAAAGCACATACTGTGTGGTCAACTGAACTAATGTATATTGTGTTTTTGGTTGACCTGTATATTTTTGAACATTTTTAAAATGAGAGTGATGCCTTGGCTGGTGTGGCTCAGTGGACTGAGCACTGGCCTGAGAACCAAAAGGTCACTGGTTTGATTCCCAATCAGGGCACATGTCTGGGTTGTGGGCCAGGTCCCCAGTTGGAGGAGCATGAGAGGCAACCACACATTGATGTTTCTCTCCCTCTCTTTCTCCCTCCCTTCCCCTCTCTCTAAGAATGAAATAAAATCTTAAAAAAATGAGAGTAGCAATTATCCATTTTTGAGGGCAAGAAAACCCCCCTTTATTGTTTCTCAAAATGCCCTGTGCATTAGCTCATCTGGGTACTTATTTCATTGTGGATTTACAGGCTGTATCTTCAGATTCTGGTTCAGAAGATCTCCAGGGGTGTCCTCCGGAATAATTGGAGGACACAGATAGTTGGAGGAACACATATGGATAAAGAGTGATGCAGAATGTTCAGGTTTATTGTTATATAAGAATAAAAGAATACATATTTATTTAATAAATACCCTGTCATTTACACATTGTTTATTATTATAATCATTTCTAAGTGGAAGAGTTGACCAAAGATAATGTCCAGATATCAACAACATTAACTTTCACCATTCAAAGTAATTTTCCTAAAACCGTTCTTCCACATAACGTAGCGGAATATTAGGATATTGCAGCTCTGAACTATTTCTGCTCACTGTCCTCCAGGTCTCTCATCTGATGTTACTCTGAATTTTATTTCCCTGGCCTTAGTGGAAGGGTAGGTAGCACTTTTCTCTGTTAAGGCTCAGCCCTAGCAATTCTTTGATAATACGGTAAGTAGTATAATTGTCTCCTCTGGAGAAATCATGACATGGATTCATTTCTGTGAGGGAGTCAAAGGTCACAAGCCCTGTCTCCTGGTCTCCACTCAGCACACACTCAGAAGGATGAGCATTGGGGCCACAAATCTGAAAGCAGGGCATTTCCAGTCACCCTAACACAACGTAAGGCATATCTTCTGATTGAATTTGAATTGCTTTATTCTAAGCTAAAATATCCAAATGATATTCACCATGGTGATAGAGCAGTTTTGATCCTACAAAAGCTCCACATTTAGCAAAATTTCATACTGCATTTCAAGCAATATTAGTCCATAGAGGTTTCCCTGTAAAAAGTGGTTTTATGGTAACATGGGAGAGTCTGCATACTGTACTGCCACTTTTAAAGACTCACATGAAATGTTAATATATTAAAGGTCCTGAGTTGCCTTGGGAATAAGAAACTTCTATAAAATTGTGTAACTCAGCATTTCCCAAATTAATTTGTCTGTAAAGTCCCCTCTTCATTTAATACCTATTGATTGCAGAGGACAATCCATTATGTAGTACAGCTCGCCTCTCTGGACAACTCATGCCGTATGTTTTCTTCTATGGAAATTCAAAGTCACGTGCCCTGGCCTTCACCCAGGGCATCCTCAAAAGTATGAGCATGTGGACCAAGCCAGTGGAAAAAGATGATAGAAGTTCTCCTTTTTAAGGAGAACTCTTAAAGCCCTCTGAGCTGTGTTAAGACTGTATAAATAGGAGCAGGCTATTGAAAAAGTATTTGTTCCCAATCCTTAATGCATTTCTCTATTTCTCGTATATAAGAGATCTCCTTGCCATCTTAACCCACAACTCTAATCTGAAACACTGCAGTGCCCGTCTGGTTTGTCCCTGGGTCTGTGTTTTGCTTCCATCCAAATCTTGCTGTAGAAGAGATGCTGCTAATAGTGCCATCTCCTATTGAAATGTTTTAATGACTTCTCCTATGTAAATAATACCATTCTAATTCTTTGGAATTTCATTTCAAGTTCTCATGACGTCATCTCAGCTAACTTTTCTAGTTTTATTAACCTTTATACTTCTACATTCATACTTTATTACATTGAAAATGTCAGATGTTCAAATATTCACCACCTAAGTGAATACTTGTAGGGTAGTTAGTCCAGATCTCTCCTTTTAAATAGGAACTTGAGACTTTTATTCTACCTTGTTCACCTGGCTGCCCCCATAGGACTCAAGAGGCTGTATTCTTTAATGTGATTGTAATGCCTTAGGAAAATTGTTTGAACCATGGTTGACTCCTTAAACAAAATGGATCACTAACTCCTCTCCCTGGGGAATTTGGAACTAAGGCTAAGAGATTCCAGTTCCAGTTCGGTAAACCTTTTAATGAATCATAAATAAATTCCAGAACTCTGGAAAACCATGTAGACAGGAAACAAAGGAAGCTAGTCTTTAGCAAAACATGTGATGAAGCAGACCAACAGAAAGAAACAAATATGAGGCAGAACAAGAAGCTTCAACGTTTCAGGCACCTGTTTTTTTTTAAATAAAATTTTACATTGTATAATCGTATCTTCCAAATGCACTGAGTGTTCTTAAACGAGCTCACATCAGTCTTGTTGTCTATACCACTGAGAGTAAGGACTGTTGTAAAGGGAGAGCCCAGGCACCGCCACACGTACATACCCCATGTTACTTTCCTGTGCTGGGAATGTTAACTTCTATTTCTGCTGGTCAAAATCCTACCCATCACTGAACACCTACAAAAAAAAAGCATGTATTTGAGTGTGAGACTATGTCAAAGGTATCTTGTATAAACTGCTGCTTATATCTAACATGGTGGGCACTGATAATAATAGTTTTGAATTGAAGGAGAAACATACTTATTTATACTTATTTTCTCTACATATTTAAGTCTCTAGATGGGAAAACCAGCTCAAACTAAGCTTCATAGCAGCCATGGTGATAATTTCCTTAGTGAGTACACTTGTCTCCCATTGTTATCTAGGTGAATGCCTCAGCCCCAAAGTCGACGAAGTTTTGATTGTCTATTTTCAAGTCCCTTAGGAAGGGTGAGGAATCAACCACATCCAGATTGTTGGTAGAAACATCAGGAATATCCAAGGCAGGTTTCTTCAAGAATCTCAGAGATTATGGTGAGGGAGGGACTCTGGTAATTGATCAGAACTTCTGGCTCTGTGTGGAAGACCTTCCAATGTCTAAGGGATAAATTGCTTTGATATAGAACCTTCAAAATGTATGCATAATGCAAAAGGGTAAAATCAGTAGACATTAGCAAGTTGGTAAGTGAATAATTATTAAATATGCTTTCCAAAACCCAAAGGTCGTCTGAAATTATCATAAAGAATATTTAACTTCTGAATTGATTTTTGACAGCTTAAGCAATGCATCAACTAATAGCATGACTTGTTTGAAGAAATAAAATTACTTGCAAAGTACATAATGTAGAGATTCAGCTTCTCACCTCCACCCCTTAATAGCACTCAGTGAGGTTTTTTAAAAATTTTATTTACTTATTTTTATAGAGAAGGGAAGGGAGGGAGAAAGAAAGGGAGAGAAACATCAATGTGTGGTTGCCTCTTGCACGCCCCCAACTGGGGATCTGGCCCACACCCCAGGCATGTACCCTGACTGGGAATTGAACCAGCGGCCCTTTGGCAGCCAGGGCTAGAGGGTAAGTCTTGACAAGAGGGAAAAAGACCAAGGCTGGAAGGGTAGACAAAATTTGTTCCTTGCAGTGGACTTTATCAAGAGTCCAATTAGCCAATATTTTTGTTTTGTAGCACATACTGGTCCAAGGAAGTAGAAAGAAGGGCTATGGCTTTACTGGTGACCCTTCTAACATTTTCGATATAATCATTCTGAAGTGTATCTGAAATTAAATTTGTAATTGACTCTCATGTAGGGTGTTATTATATATGAGATACTGATATTAATCACCTGATAAATTAAATAGTTTGCCTCAGTTTTGACCCACTGTTTGTGATTGCTCCAAGAATTATACTGAAGTCTGTGTTCTTTGATCTACACAAAACCTGTGCCTCCATCCTGTTTGCCTGACTTCTACTTTATCTGCTGATATCCACGTCCTTGGCTGCTCTATTCCTGCACACTGTGTGACTGTGAGGTTTGGGCTTGAGTATGTTCTCCTCTAACTGAGAAGTAAACTGAGGGTTCTCCCTCCCCCCCCCCCCCCCATACCCAGATGCAAAGCAAACAACATTAGGAAGTCAGTTCCTAGGTAATTATGTAATTCTAATTTGGAAGTTTCTTTGACAAGGAGCAGCATTGGCAATGTCCCTCACACGGTGGTTATGATAATGGCGCAATTTAAGTGACAGGTATAAAAGTGTCTGATGACTTAAGTATAAGAGGGCAGACTACTGTATTTTCTACTCTAACTTTCTGATATACCATTTAATGATAAACAAGAGATTTCTTTAAAAATAACAGACCTACACCAATAAAAAGAGCAGGAGGTGGGTCTTTAGGAGAAAAGACATGTTAATACATTTTTGGAAATAAAAAGTGAGTGGAGGAATGATAAAACAGATCGAGAAGATTTTAGGGACATCATAAAGGTAGAACAGGGGACATTTATGGTCTTGGGAGCAGATGCTCACAGACACATCCCAGGAAGGCCCAGAGCCTCGGAATTTAAGGACAAGAGCTGTGATGCTCTTATCAAAGTCACCCTGGGGCTTCAGATAGTAGCTAAACACTCTGCTTTCTCTTCAGGTTGGTGCTGACATAGACGTTCTTTTGTGTTATAACTCACAAAGTGGGTTTTTTTTTTTTTTTTTTGCACTACAAATACTATTTTGTGTATAGGCTATGCTATAAGTAATTAGGAATTAATTACCCAAGAGTCAAGGACATTAAAATAAGATAGTATCTCTGTAGCTGTGTGCCATGAATTGGGCCTGCCAGCCAAATAGTTCCCCGTGTACACAGAGCCTCCCACTCAGCGAGCTTCCTGCTGTATTTGCCACCGTGATGCAACGACAAAGGTTCTCTGGATGGTCCAGCAAAGGTTGAAACCTGAAAAAAAAGACCAAGGAAAGTAAAGAGAAGAAGTGTCCTAGGGGCAGGGTGAAAGAGGGAATTAAAATTATTTAAGATCAAATAATTTCATTCCAAACTCTATTCATATTTTGAAAAATTTAGTATTAAAATTATCTATAAACTAAGGATGCCATGAAAAATTAGAATCCATAGGAAATTAACACAATGGCTGAAATGAAATTTACTTGCTATATTGTGATTGTGGTACAAATTGAGGTAATCCCCTAGAAATTAGAACATAAAACAAGAAAGAATAAAAAAGAAAAGTTAAAAGATAAAAAATCAACTGAGACCTATCATTTTATTAATAAGAGGAATAGAAAAGAGGAAGAGATAAGATGGAGCAGAAGAAATGATCACAAAACCAACCAAAGAGGACTTCTCAGAACTAAAGAAGAACATTGTCTTGAGGTACGAAAGCCCCATTTAGTATTCAGAAAACAAGAGATCTACACTTAGATACAGCGTCTTGAAATTTTATAACACAGATCAATTACCGGGAAACAGACCATGAACTCACCTCAAAGGAACAGAAAGTCAGACTGGAATCACAATTTCTTAAACCAAGCTAAAAGTAGAGGGACAACACTATTAGTGTTCTGAGACGAAAGGGTCTTTAACTTACAATTCCATGCCCATTAAAGGAAGTACTACTGTGACAATTTATCACTCTCATGTTCTTTCTGAGGGACTTATTTGAGGGTGTGGCCCAGAAAAAAGCAGAGATGAAATCCTGAAGCAAAAGGACAGGGGAGCTAAACAGCAGTGGACACTCTCAGGAGACCGGTGCTGTGAAGTCCCTGTAACAGGTGCCAGCCTGACCTACAGAGTGATCAGTTAGAAAAGATGGAAAGCAGGGAGACCTGGATTTTTTGAGTCAAGTATGTGGAAACAAAGGAGGATCTGTAGTTTTGATAGTGTCCTTAAAAAATGATAAAGATAGAAAATGCAAGGAAATTGAAGAAAGAAAGAAAAAACAGAGCCATACAAATAAGTAAATAAATGCAATTATAGTACATAGATACTTGGTTCTACAGTAAATATTTTAATACAATATTAATAATGTAAACATTATTTACAAGATTTCCAATGTAAGAATGGAATGGAAGATAAATATTACCAACCCGGTGCTGTAAAAGTGCAAGGACATGCAACGGGGAACGGTTTTTGTTAATATTGGATCTCACATTGTATCCTTGTATTCTTGCCTTCCATCTCTGTGTGAGGTTGAACTCAAAGGTAGGAAGTATTCTTCAATGAGGACAACGGGGTTGACTAGAATGCACATTTCTTCCTTAAAGTATAGAAGGTATCGGTGGACAATGATAGGTAGTGATGCAGAATTGTCAAGGAAGCTTATATGACTAGAGAATGTCAGAGGAAAGTATGTACTTCATTCTGGTCCTGGGGAGTTAATATACTGGAAGAAGCAAGGATAGAAACCCAGAGAGGAAGGAGGGAAATCAAATTACATTTATGTTGTCAGCATTCATTTAACACATATTGACTGAAAGCATATTATGTTGTAGGCAGGGTCCCAGATGCTGAGGTATAAGCACCAAGTAAAATAGATGAAAATCTCTCCTCTCATGGAGTTAAATTCCAGAGACTAGTGAGTTAGCACCACTCGTACTGGGCACGAGGCATGATTCAGAGCAGTTCACATGTGCCGACTTGTTCGGTACTGACTTTTCGCTCTCTGGGACAGACCAGGGCTTAGTGATATGAGTATTAAGTACGCTGAACGTAATACTGAAAGCAGGAGGTCTCCCCATTTCCCGTTCAGAAGGAGATGGATTGTGAACTGCCTTGTCCACCGAGTACCCCTCACCTCAACCAGTTTGAGGCATGGCCATGCTGGTGTGGCTGGCAAAGGAGGCCGTCAGTCCTGCCAGTCCAGCCTCACTTTCCCTGTGGCACCGTGTGCTGAACCAGGACAGACTGAGCTACTTTCAGGAGCAGTCACCATGGCTCAGTAGTTCAGCACAGCAAAAGTTTGTTTCTTCCTGGTGTTTCATTTGCTGCATTAGCGTCTCCAAGTTGTGCAGCCATCCAAAAACAATGGATGGTGATGCCACCACTGGGAACATACAGAAACTTTAATTACCTTGGCGGGAAAAGAGAGATTCTGGAGAATTCTGTGTGGACTTAGTGCCTCATTTTAGAGGTTACTCTTACATTTTCTGTTTCTGTTTTGTTGGGCAAAACTAGTCACATAGCTCAATCTACCTGCAAAGTTGGGAATTATAGTAGGTTCATGAGAATATTTTGTGAACAAAGAGTAGCACCCTCTCCTACAGTTACTAAATGAGGACGTCTCCATGAAATTGTGTTTCAAAAGCAACAAATCTGAGAGCCAGCAAGAATTCCAGGGACTTTCTAGTCCCTGGTAATAGATGCAATTAACTAAGTGTTGAACCAAGAGGCACCTGGAGGCTTGTGGGAAAGCAGCAGGCACAGGGACAGAGGGATGGTAGGAGGTAGTCTCTGTTATAACAGAGCCAGTCAAGGTGACATTGAGCTCGCTGCTAGATGGGGATGGCTGAGGTTGGTTTGAGCCAAAAGATATCGAATTACAGGTTTCATCAAAATCCACTCATTATCTAAGGGACTCAGAGCCGCTGAAGTTAGAGGAGCTCTATGTGCCCCCGTCAGATGAACTGAAAGATCTCTTAAATATCTGTGATTCTTCCACTGCTCATATCAAATGCATTGAAATGCTTTCTTAGGAGCAATAGAGAGGAAAGTGCTGGGCAGAGAAAGGCACTGTCCGATCCCCCTTCAAGGAACGATGCTTTGTGCCTGATGTCAGCAGGAAATCTCCAAATGCCAGTGGGTTTTTTTTTTTTTTTTTTTGCCTCAACCAAAGAAAGCCACCTGGCCCAAGGGCATAACCTACTCAAAATGGCTCATATTCAATGATTGATGCAGGTAGGGGTTTAAAGAGCCAGGCATTTTGGTCCAATGCAGGATACCTCTGATGGGCCATTTCTGCTCCAGCATTCCCTGTTGAAGCTTTTGCAGTCCAACAGCATTAACTTTCCCTCTGCCTAGTCTTGCTTTCTCTTCTTCCCTTCCATAAGCGTTGATCCCTTATAAACATCTTCCATGCCATATTCCACCTCAGCTTTTGCTCCTAGAGAACGTACGTGGTGATAGAATGCCAGAAGTGGTTCAAGAGAGGGAGTGATAACATTGAATCATGGAGCTGAGTGACCTTGCACCCCAGTCACCAGTAGTAGGTGGAACTCAGATGACATCCCCTGGCACAGGCAGCAGTTAATTATTGAAACTCTCACTGATGGTGAATTCAGATAATGTGCAGGTGGAAGGGAATGCACTGGCTGTTACAATGTGTCAGATTTTTGAAATGTACAAGCAAAGAGTAATTATAAAGACAGTGGGTTTAGAAGTCTATTGCTAAGTGCATTGACATCTAGGTAAAGATGACAAAAGACCCCAGAGATTAAAAAGAGCAATTAAAAGTTGAGGGTGAAAGCCAGAGGGCCTCACTGAAACCTTAGAAAAGAAGATCTCCCCTCTTAGGGGGAGAACAGAGAAACACAAGCCCCGGTCCTAGAACTTAATAGTTAAAGGGGTTGTTTTTTAAAGTATGGTAAATTTCCCAAAGATGTCTGTTATGCCAAGGTCAGAGCCATAATTAGAAAATGGATAAGAGTGGGGCCTGTTAGGTGGATGCCCCCAAACGTTTTCAATCACCTGCTATCTCTGAAACTTCCAGGACTACAGAAATGGTGTACTCCTTCCAGTTAGCTCTACTTCCTTGCCTTGAAAACAATAGCCAAGTGCTGGAAGCAACCCAAATGCCCATCATTTAATGAGGGGATCAAAAAACTATGTACATTTACACAGTGGAATACTATGTATGACGCAGAAAGAAAGAGGGAGTTCCTACTCTTCCCGACAGCATGGATGGAACTGGAGAGCATTATGCTGAGTGAAATAAGCCGGGCAGTGAAAGACAAATACCATATAATCTCACCTTTAAGTGAAATCTAATCAACAAAACAAACAAGCAAGCAAAATAGAACCAGAGACATGGAAATAAAGAACAAACTGACAGTATCCAGAGGGGGAAGGGGAGAGTGATAATGGGGTAAAGAAGGGGAAAGGTCAAGTCAAGAAACATGTATAAAGAACCATGGAAAAAGCCAAAGGTGGGTAGGATTGAGGGTGGGAGTTAGGGGCAGGTGTGTCAGGGGAGCGTGGTGGAGGAAAATGGAGACAACTGTACTTGATCAACGATAAAACTAAGTCAATAAAATAAATTAGATACAAAAAAAAGAAAACAACTTAAAAGCTTCCCCTGTCCTCCCACCACACAATACGTTCCCCCTTGGGATATGCCCTCATGTTCTCCGTTTTGCTAAATTGATGGTTAATCCAGCTGGGTATGTTTGGGGCCTCATAACGGGGAGAAGAAGGGACTACATCCTAAAGAAGTGACCGACCTAACATGCCATGCCGGTGGGATCCTGGGGTGTGTGGTGGGATGTGAGATAGGTTCTCAGGGTGACGGATTGATCAAAGGGGATTTATTGTATGATTAGGTAGGGAAGAGTGCCATTGATTTGGAAGTAATATGCTGAGTGCTCCTGGAACTCTAGGGGGCGTTGCTAGCCTATTATTAATGTGGGTCCTGGTGCTGCCTGTGGAAAAGGGGTGTTTCCAGAGAACTGCAAGAAAAGCGTTACTGGGGATCCATGCATGGAAGGATGGGGTGTAGTGGTATGATTTATTGAGGTGGAAGTACATGACTTCCCCACATTTCCAATGTCTCATTCATGGCTAGGTGGCTCAGCTCCCTCTTGCTGTGGAAGAAGTCCAGCCTTATCTTCACCAAGCACAGAAGTAGGGCCAGTGTCCAGAAATTCTATTCCATTGGTCCGGCATCCGCAGGGTATAGCTCAGTTCAGCCCATGCCAAAGCTTAGTCCAACTCAGTCTCTGTCCCTGTCTGGCTAGCTTAGTCTCTGTCTCTGGGTGAGCTTGGCCAGCGCCCCACTGCTGTACCCAGGCCCCTGCTGGGCCCGTGTGACTGCTACAGAGAGAGATCACGTGGATGAACGGGTAAACAAACGTGCTACTGAGAGAAGCCTTTGTTAAGATTTGATTGTATTACTTCAGGCTTGGGAAAGACCAGGCTCTCTTTCAAACTACCCAGTCTCTTTTTCAATTCTTGTTGGGCTTGTTCTGGGCCCTCCCCCTAACCAATCTGGTCTTTTTCCCAGGTTACGGGTTTCTCCCCTTTACGGTTGCCATCTTGGCCCCTACTGCACATGCTCCCAGCAGAGGAATTCCCCACTCCTTCCTCCCCCCCCCCCATAATCCCAGTACAGGCCAGTCATTCCCCAGGGAGATGTTTCCAGGTTCTCTGGGGAGATTAAGTTCTGAGGGCAGAGGATGCGTCAGTCCTCTAGGGAGCCTATGAATGTAGTGGCTTCCTAGTGACTGAAGCTTAATGCCTGATCTTAATATGTGATTCAGCTCCCTAGTGTACTAGGCTTCATGTTTGATCCATTACCATCTTCCTGTATAACCAACTGGCTGCCTGCGCTAACGCTGGAAACCCAGAGAAAGTAATGACCCGTTGTAAGGAAAGTGGATGCCGAATTCCTCTGTCTGGTGGAGAAAGAACATGTAAGAGCCTGCAGAGATGTGTAAATGCTGGAATAGAGACACAAGGGCCAGACACCCACCAGTGACCGTGTTCCCAGGAACACCTAGAGAATTCACCTGCGCCACAGTGATAAGAAACACATGAGTAAGAGTCACACCAGAATCACTGCACAGTTCAATTGTCCAGGTCTAACTTTTAATATGTGGCGGGGGTGGGGGGTGGTGCTAAAAGAGAGTGAGGAGGGCTTAAAAGAAATAAGAAAAAAAAAACCCCAAATTACCATGAGTACCATAGCCTAAGGTTAGTCTAATTACATTGTTCTACTTTGGTATCTAAACTTAAGAATAATTGTTCTCTGGGAAAAACAAGCAAAAACTCCAAAAGCAGCGACTAAGGCAAGGATGCAAACCAGGAGAAGTCATTGTAGACCTAGGCTCTGATAGTAATAATCCAATTGGTAATAATATTAATGTTAATAGATATAAGATCCCTGAAATAATAGAGGCCAGTTGGAGGTATTTATTCACCCAACAAGATGCAAGCACAAACAGATGGCCAGGAAACTGAAGGCAGTTCACCCCAAACAGAATTCAGCCAGTTTGCCACCCAGACTCACCTCCTGGAGGGGAGCCTACATCTCCAGGAGAAAGAACTCAGCAGTGCTGTGGCAAATATTCAGGACAGCGATTTCTCTAGGCCTCCCCTGAGGGAACCTGCAGCTCAGGATGGTTTTTGGCCACAGACCAGTGCAGTTGAGCAGGGCCCTGTGCTCAGAAGGGACACTGGCATTTGCATTCAATGCTCTGAAGTTGCCTTCTTGAAATTTCTTAAAGATTTTACCCTTTAACCTGTGTTTGTTTGTTTGTTTCTGATATAACGAAGGAATATCTGCCAAAGGCTCAGATCTTGCCTTCTATCAACTCCCCACCTCCCTGGGACAGGTTCTCAGGGACCACTCTCCTCCTTGTCCCTGCAGCCGCTGATGCCACGGGCTCTTGGTGGGGATCTGAGCACTGAAGCCTGGGCTGCATGCAGGGTGGGTTGGGGTAAGGGTCTACTCTCACACGACCAACCATGACAGGCTGAGAGACTTCTGAAAAAAGGAATAGCTATTTTTCCTGCTTTTTAAATAAATGGCCCAGCATTTCCATTTCTCACTGCACAACAAATTATAAAAGCTCTGCGCTCAGGTACTTACTCAGGTAAGTGTGCATTAAGGAATGAGAATTGTCTAGATATTTTAAGGACTACTGGGTATAGGGTCCGAGTTCCCATTGATGCTAAGAGACCTGAAATGTCATCAAGGCATCACTGTTAGTGTGGAGACATATAATAAATGGCATTCTGAACTAGCAGAAACATATACCAGGTCTGTGGACCAACTTGGTGCTCATTTCCCAGCTCCCTGAGTCGGAATTACCATGCTGAATAGTCACCTCCACATTGCATCCTTGACCTGTGCAGTACGAGATACAGTGGTGGAGAGGGTCAGGTGGAAACTACTGAAATGTCTCCTCCTTCTGGCCAAGAGTGTTAAGCAGAAATGATATTTCACATCTGTGTGTGTGGAGGAGGGAGGCAGAGACCAGCACCTTCTCAGAAGGTTAAAGGATGCAAGGGTAATCATACAGCTCTCTAGCCCATCTCCTGCAATTCACCAGTCTGCCGTGGTACCATAAATCAGACGGGCACTGTGGGATGATGGCACCACCACTGTAACACGACCAAGGGACGTTCCAATCGCAGCCGCTGTGCCTGAAAATTAATACAGCATCTGCTGGGTAATTTGCAGCAATGTTGTAAATCCAGGTTTTCCTAGTCTCACAAGAAAGGCAGATCAGAAATAGCTAGTATTCATGTGGAGAAGACAACTATATACTGTATTTTTTGGGCCATAAGATGCTCCTAGGTTTTAGAGGAGGAAAATAGGGGAACAAATTTTGAAGCAAAAAGTGTGGTAAAATATTTAATAACAGAAATCCTGTAGTGAGTCAGGTAAGCTACATTCAGACTATGAGACACACCCCCATTTTCCTCCCAAATTTCATTCTAAAAATACGGTATACTTCCATTTTTTCCCCAAAGTATATTCACTCTCCTATCCTCTGTTTAGTGGGGACAAAACAGACATGCAACAGAGCAACATATTGACCCATGGCCTCAGGCTAAATCAAGAAGGAGTAGTTAGTAAGTGACATGTGTGCTCCCAAGTGTGGGAGGCAAACCCTGTAAACATTCGAGAGCTTGATCATCGCTACACACTTTAGGGTTCTGTTAGGAAGAGGTGTAACGGGAAATCATCTCCAAAGTAAAGGATGAAACATTGTATCTTGCAAGTTCTGAACAATTAGTGTTTAATGATATTCTGAAGGTGTGTTTTCCCCTGGGAAATTGACCTGGCCCCTATGCTGGGGGAAATGAAACTCTGCCTCCTTTAAATGGTACACAGAGCAGGACAAGGCTCTGAGGCACATCTGTACTGTGGTGCGGGCAGCCCTGATGCTTGGACCATACAATTGGGAATAAGGCCTGGTTTCAGAACTATTAATAGGAGTGGCAATGTCACGTGGAGCTTGTAGGAAGAGGCACCAGTGGGAGAATTGCTACGCTCAGGTTCTGGAGCAGGGCCACGCCACCTGCTGGAGAAAATGATATGTCTTCTGAGGTGCAGCCCCCAGAATGCTCCCGGGCCCTGGGAGAGGGAGAATGCTTGGCCATGAGAAACCGAATGACCGCACATCTGGAGCTTCCCATTGTGATTTCTGTTCTGTCAGATGCACAAAGATCAGGGGGGCTCAGCAGCAATCCACCACATGATGGAAGACATGCATCAGACCCAAGCAAAAGCATGATCCCAGGACACACAAAGGCTGTGTGAGTAATAGCTGAGTTTTCCCACCACCAAAGCACAGCCACACCTCCCTCAGCTTATCCGTGAGGATCAGCTGTAGGAGGAGAAAAATGTCCCAGCATGGCTTACACATGGGTCAGCTTGGTTACTTTTGGTGGAAGCCAAAAGCAGACAGTGGCTGTGTTGCAACCACTCACACTCGGAAGATAGTAGAAAAGGAAAACCTCTCAGCCTGGGCAGCCTCGGTGTGGAAGGAGATGTGGCCCTCCAACTCTGGACTCTGAAAGTGATGTCAAGCTCTGATATGAAGATTATATGAAAATATGAATGTCATTAAGAAAAACTACCCCCCTAGAGGGGTCGCTAATAGCTAAAAGAAGTAAGTATGATTGCTTCTTGAAGTTATGAGTCTGATTTGTATCGAGACAGTTGATAAGTCATTCTCTCTGCAAATCGTTATCATTGAACTATTTCTCTCCTTGCCTGCATTATAATGGCTGATTAACAGACACATGCACACACACACAAGCATAGCACCTGCCAGTCAGCTTTGATATTTACCTTATCTACATCATACCTTTCCTATTTCCCAAATGTGTCACATGTTCTACATTTATTCTTACTGCACAATACATAGTACCACTAGTGTCCACTAGGGCAACAACTCTCTAACTAGTTCTCCCGTATATACTGTTGTCTGTTCTCTTTTTATCACTGTTCTGGACACCCAAGCTCCTCGTTGTAGCTAGAATTATTTTCCAAAACTAGTTTTTAATATTAGTGCTTACTTGTTTGATTACCTCTGGAGTTCCCACTTACAAATAAAGTCCGAATACATAATATGTGGCCCACACTCTGTTTCCTCCCCAACCTCCCAGGCTCAGCTCTCACCCAACTCAGGACTGATGTCTCTTGTCCAGTCATTCTGAAATGCATTTAATTCTGGAAATATGTCATTTAACTGGGAACTCTCTGCCCTTGAATATGGCATTTCCTCCTTCTGGGACATGTTAGCCATTCTCTCTGCCTCCATTTCTTTAGGTCCTCAATTTAAAAATGACCTTAATTCGGGACCTTCCTTCCTCTGCAAGACCACATTGGAGCACCTGTAGTATCTTCCTGAGCTCCTTATTTTGTAGGAATATCTCATTTTGTAGGTTTCAATAATATAACATGTCCTTTAATTACTTGTTTAATGTATATCTCAATCCCCAACACTAATCTTCCTTAAGACAGAAGCAACTTTTTCCATAGATATGCATTACATATTATATATATTCTTATATGTATTGTATATAGTAATATATATTTATTTTGCATGTGCTCATGTGCTTAGAATAATCATTAAGGCAAGATTATGATTTAAATATATAGGACAAGTTCCATTCTTAGAAGACTTGAAATTGGAAGCAAAACTGCAATGAGCATGAAAAAACTACATTTTAGAGGGACTATAATGTTTTCCAAATCTGTTTAACAAATTCTGAAATAAAATATATTAATCATTGAAATATGCTGCGCTGGGTACATGTTTGATATTTAAGAACCCCATAACTCAATTAACCCTTTAGCTAAACTCTCCTGGTGGAAAAGTATCCATATGAAGAAACCCATGTTTTTTTGAGAAATCCATTTTGTAAGTAAAAAAAGAAATTACCAATATTATACTAGGTATAAATTACCCATAATGACTTAAGTGATGAATAAACCAAGTATTTTTATAATGTTCTTCAAAATAAAAACAGTGTTATCTTCCTGGAGGATGTAACTGGCAGGTATAGTCACATTTAATTTTCTCGGTTCACCAAAAATGGAGAAACACACACACAAGAAAGAAAGAAAAATCAGCAAAATTGGCCTTGGTTCCCTAACACCAGGTGTCCTCAATTATTTAAATGGAATGTTTTGGGGGATGCAGTGCTTTCTCTCCATCAGAACTCCTGCACCTCACGGCCAATAAGCAACAGCAGAGCTTTTATTTACTTTGATTCTATTATGTGACTCATCTCAATCTGTATGAAAAGCCTTAGAGATAGCTCTATGTGGGCATCGTCACTAATCCTCATTATGATAGCCTTCCCTTCTCTGCAGCTGGGGAGAACAGCTCCCATTTATTTTCCCCTTGCTACACTGCATGCATAAATATGATTAGACATATCTCAAAGGCAGGATTAATATTTTGTCTTTGCTTCAAGTTGATTTTTAATCTCTTGTGTCAATTTGAGTTCTACAGTCTTTCCTTGTCCGTGTCTGTACTGACCCCTTCCATGTAGAACCCACTAAAATATGTCGGGAGAGTCATCAGTGAAGAGCCCTTTATGTCAATTTTAGTTCTGCCTTGCTTTGCTTTTATTTTTTTTTTAAATAACATTTTTGCAAGATTTTTATTTCAATTGAAATTTGTGTATTTAGGGAACACAAAATCCTTGGTGATTCTACTGAGCTCTGATCCGCCCTCCTGGGTCTGAGACAAGATGTGTAAGGCAATGCCTAATGCATTTCTTTTAAAGTGTATTTTTCATAACTATGGCAAGACAAAGTCTGAGCAGCCAATTGAATTTCAAGGAGGATTGAGAAAAATTAAATTTTGGCCATTTATGATTTCTCGAGTGCTTATTATGCTCCCAGTACTTCGCTTGCAATGACTTTTGATAGAATTTAAGCAAGACCTACAGTCGTTCTGCTGATCTCGGGACCCCAGAGTGAATATGCTGAGCTGAAGTTTTCAAATAGGCAGCTGAAATATTTTTAGAACAGAAGGTAATTGGTGTTTCTACTTCAATTTGTGTTATAGAGAGATGGCTTCAGGGACATTTAATATTAAAAAAATTCAGTTCTTTAGAAAAATCATACAAATTAAAATAGTTACTCTGAAAGAGTTTTCTGGGAATACATTTTGGAATTTTAAAATGTCCTACACACTAAGAATCAATAAATTTTGTGGTGCCGTTGCCCCACAACTGTATGAGCATTCCATTATGTACAATGAAAAACCTGTGGGAGGTGGTTGTGGGGGATGGACACGACAGGGAGGCCTCGGGAAGGCAGCGGCGTCAAGCCTGGCGCATTCACTTACAGGCCTTCGGGTCATGTGCCAGGTTGAAGGCCATAGTTTCTCCTTCTATTAAATGGGGACTGTATCCCCTAACTGCAGAGCTCTTGTGAGTGTAACTTAAATAATTGTGTCAGTCTCCTGTTTAATAGTAAGTTGGTCAATAAACATCAGTTCTCTTAACCAAGATTCACTGGTTACATTTTTTTCTAGAATACAAAGGAATTCTAGTGATTCAGTGACTTTCTTTGAAATTGGTTTTTGTTTTCATGTAGCTTTTTGCTGACTTCCTGAGGCTGCTTCCTGCTGGAATAATGTGTTGCTCTATGCATTCTCATGGTTTTCATCCAGGCACCCACGTGTTGGGTGCACAGTAACTGAAAATTCTTTCTGGGTCCAGCTGGGCTAGGATCCCTTCTTCCTAAGAACTCAGCTTGTAGTGACCTGTTACTCTGTGTACGTATCAGACCAGACTGACTCCAGAATTTATAAAATGCCATTCTGCATGTGGCATCAATTTTATTCCACTGTTATTTATTTTATTTACCATGTGTTGCAGGAAGTACTTCAAACACATTGGAATTATATTTTTTTATGTCACTGAGAGATGTGCGGTCCATGTCACCTATCCTCTTTTTATACCGTTTTTTATAGGCATGCAAAACCAGGGAGAAAGTGAAAATGCCTGAGTAAAAGTTAGTATGTAAATTTACTTAATGTCTTTATGCATCTATGATCAGGCCGTAATATTAAACTCACCTTCTTATTAAACTCCACTTTTTATTAAAGTACTTTTTCATTGTATAAGGACTGTAACAAAAAAAAAGTGGTAAATAAGTACTGAATCTCCAAGAATTAGACTTAAATGAGGTTGATTATCAGACATAGACATGTCTTTGAGAGATGATGCCAGTTTATGCCGGTTTTGAACATTCTTTGTATACTTTTAGGTTGGATGTGAGTTTTTAATAAGCATAGAAAGAAAATATATAGGTCTGTCCAGAAAAAGCCCAGCCATTGTTAATATAATGAGAACGGTTTGTGTGACATCCATATGAACTGGCAGCCAAGGAGGGTGGGCTGTAATGCACATGTGTGAACAATGATGACTTCACTATACTAGGCAGTGGGCGCAGTATCCAGCCCTCACTGGTATCCAGCCCTGTAATATGAAAAACAGACATTTATTGAAGAAGGTACAAGATATAAGAAACATTGTACATAGGACAACCATGCCTCAGTCCCCTTCAAAGTAGGCACCTTGAGACCTCACACAGTTCTCTCAATTGTCACCAGCTGCCCCATCATATTTTCCTGAATCTCCTTGGCAGTCTGAAATCTCTTTCCTTTCAAAAGTGATTTCAGTTTTAGGAAAAGCCAGAAGTTGCAGGGCACCAAATCTGGGTTGTAGTGGGGCTGAGTGATTTGATGTTTCACCAAAACTCTGCATGAGATGTGATGCATGAGTGGGTGCATTGTTGTGATGAAGCTGCCAATCACCAACTGACCATAGCTGCAGCCTTCTGAATCATCTGAATAGTTTCCATGGAGGAATGTTCAAGCTTAATGCAAAATTTGATGCAGATTTGTTGTTCTACTCTCTCAGTCATTCTGAATGTGAAGGCCACACAGTACACCTGCTCCATTAATGGTAGCATCTACTGCCTCCACTGACTAGTACAGTGAAGTTGTCATAGTTCACGCATGCACATTCCGGTCCACTCTCCTTGGTTGCCAGGTTACATTGATGTCACACAAATTATTTTCATCATATTAACAATGGCTGGATTTTTCCCGGGCAGACCTCATCATACATACATGTATGATGATTTTTATACGCACATTATCCTTTCCTCCTTGCTTTAGTAAGACCATTTCAATGTTCCCTTGAGGATTTGTTCTTTTATATTCCATTTGGCACCATAGGACATGACAGTGACAGAGTACAAGTATGTGACTAAACTTAGGCCGAGCAGATTCTACTTCTAGGATTTTGTGCATGTATGTATATGTATGTTATAGGGAACTGTTCCAAGCATGGGAAATGTAGTCCAGCCCCCACTCAGAAAAGCCAGTGGGGAGCGAGGTCTGGCACACAGGACCCACTCCAATGGACAGGTTCTCCCATGGGGAATCAGGCCTGCATTGTACCTAGGCTGCTATGAGACTTGCTTTTGCTAAAACTCCCTCACCCTGAATGGAAGCAACAAATGTTTACTATCTTTAACTTCCTAAAGTCTGTGCTAAACCTCCCAAGTATGGAGTGTAACCAGTTCAACCACTTTTCCCCTTGATCTGTAACATGCTTCTCTTTGAAGTAATTAGCAACATTCTTTCCTTTGTTGTCTGTAAAAGGTAATCACCTACAGTGAACTGTGCATGAACCAGTGCATAGTAAATGAGGACCATCCTGATGTAATGTGCCCAAAAAAGCAATAAAAGCCTGTGTAGGCAGGGGTTGGGCTCTCTGGCCCTCTTGCCCTCTAACTTAGACAGCAGCCATGCCATCCCTTTTTCTCCACAGGATTTCTGCAGTCTGTGGGAATTTGTCCACTGCAGCCACAGCACATGGATCCCGCGGGCCGGGGTCTGCATCAGTATGTAGCATATGAGCATGTGTGTGTGCTAACTTACACACACATGTGTGTTGAACCTAACTTATTTCATGTAGCTGAATTATAAGATTTATCTATTTTGAGAGTGTGTCAGTAGTTCATTTCTTTTTATTGCTATGTAGTAATTCTTTTTTATCATTTTTTTAAGATCTAATTTTTTATTTCTTTTTTCTTTTTAATCATTTTTTATTAGTGTTGAAACACAATTGTCTCCATTTTCCCACCACCACTTTCCCCCACCTGCCACCCTCAATCCTACCCCCCTATGGCTTTGTCCAGGGGTCCTTTGTACATGTTCACTGATGACCCTTCCCCTTCTGAGTCTCATCTAGCTTATCTATGCAACAGCTGAAGGCAGTTTTCACTTTTTTAGCAGTTATGAATATTGCTACTATAAACAATTCTATATAGATTTTTGTTTGACCCTATATTTTTATTTTTATTGGGTAACATTCATAAAAGTCCCCAATTAAGAGTGTGAAATAATGACAAATAATACATACATATAGTTTTACTGAGTTTATGCCTACTTGTTCTATCAATTACTTAGAATTGTTGAAATCTCTAAATATAGGTATGGATTTTTCTGTTAATTCTTACAGATATATGAGATTTGCTTTATGAGTTTGTGTTTCTATTTTTATGTGTTTACATATTTAGTATTTTTTCTTGGTTGATTGTCCCTTATATTATTATGTGAAGTCCTTCTTTAGCACTGGTAGTATTTCTTGTTCTGATGTATACTTTTTGATATTAACAGAGCTAGCAACATTGCTTGATGAATTAAGTTGATTATTGTAAACAATAGATATTTTTGAAAGACTATGAATAATAACCCAAGTGGGATAAAATGTAATCATAAAAAGTATTCAATCCAATAGTAGATTGGTAAAGAAGAAAAAATAAAGGACAGATGGAATACAGCCAAAGAATCTGTTAAGTTGATACATTTCAAGTCAACCATACCAATGATTATATAAAGTAAAACTGTAATAAACACAGCAATTACAGGATTCAAATGTGAGATTGGATGAAACAAACATCAGTGTACAACAAAATGTGCCTAGGAGAAAGCAACTTCAAAAACAAAACAGAAATAGATAAAAGTATCCAGAGGAAAGAGTAATAAGATATGAGCTATGCCATGTAAACACATCAAAATGAAACTAAATTTGCTAAAATTTCTCATTTGCTTATGTTCTCCAACATTTTATGAGGGGCTTAACATATTAATTGTGTTAATTTAAATTACCTTCCTATTAATTTCAAAGTCTGTGTCTCAGTCTGTTGAATATGTTGTGTCAAGAAGTATTATGTTCTTTTTTTCTTGACTTGTGTGTGTCGTGAAATTTTACATTGACTGAGAGACATAGTATGTAGAATAGCAGGGACTGAAGTACATAGCATTTATGCCTGGAAATGTGTACAACTCTCTTTCTTCTATGCTGTTAGTATGGATATTGAGTTAATCTAGATAGGAGCTGAGCTGGTTCTGTCTTTTGGTGGTGTTATTTTCACCGTTAGTTCATAGCAACTTTAAATCACCCTGTTCTATTTCATTCTTAGTGTAGGGTGGTTTCTCAGGGGTTTTCTTCCCCCAATTTTTCCGCTCCAGCTCTTTGCCTTACACCTTCTTTGTGAGTCTACATTGCAGATCAGCTCCCTCTCTCCTCTCTTATCTTTCTCCAGTCGGAGTCCCTGCTTGCTTATTATTTGGTACTTTCTAACTTGGTGGTGGGTGGTCAGACAGAGTTCTTTGTTGTCCTCATTCAGCCTCATTCTTCGGCAGAACCTCTGTCTCTGTGCCCAGTGAGTGCCCAATAATTTCTCTGTGATTCAGCTCCTTTCCCAGCAGTGGGCTGTCTCTAATGGTCTAGCCCAGGATGGATTTCTGCCTGTGACCTAGGTTGGGAGGGTTTTCTCTTACATTCCTTCCAGCTGTAGTAGGTCTTCACAGCGCTCTACAGAATCTAGGCTTTGCTACCTTTTCCTGATTGGCTTAAGGCTTTTTGTTTTTCAGGTCCTCTGTGGAACTTCTTCTGTTTTTTCTTTTTTTGTATTGGTGGGTATTCCCCTGCCCAGATATGAATCATCAAAGGAGGCTTTCTCCAGTTTCCTTCCTACTATGATTCTTTCTTGTAAGCACCCAATAGAAGCCCGGGAAGAAGAACCTTTGTGAAGATGCAATTTCCCCTTGAATCTAAGGCACCCGAGCTACTCTACCATCACATTAGTCCACACTCAACCTTTAGCAATTTGTTAAAAAGTGTGGTTAATTTTTTTACTTACTTGAATGGAGGTGTCTTTCTCCTGCTGCCAAGGTAAGCCAGTATTCATGTCCTAGTTCTTCTGGAAAAATCAATAATACTTTGGATTTCAGGTTATTTGGTTATGTGACCTTAGCTCTCTAATAGGTTAGAAAAAATGAGTATGTGATTTTAGTACTTTGTGTATGGTTCTATTATTTTGCATTTTTATCCTTATATCTTTGTACATTCATTTTGGAATATAGCTTTAGTTGGGAAGTGAAAACAAATACTTTAGTATTTTTCTAATTCACTTGTATTTTCTAGAGTATATTAAATTAAATTAGATTAATTCCTTCGTAAGTTTTCGATGCATAACAATTAGGCTCTAGGTTTCAAAGTTTCTTTTATTTTTTTACTGATATAACCTATATAGTTCATGCTGATATCTCTGCAAAACTCTTCCCTACTTCATGAAAATCTGGGGAGAGGTTTCTAGGCAGTAGTGTGGCAGTACAGAATTTCTTTGGAAGATATTCCTTCTACAAATATGAATTAGTAAAATACTCCATGTTTGCCATACAACATGTGGGGGAGCTACATGCTTCTGCCTGAATCTGTTAGCAGTAGTGTTGAGACCAAACCGTGCATATATTTAAAAAAGTGACTGTAAAGGCAGTGGGAAAAAAACAACCACAAAAAAGATTTTGGTTTAGAAGCATGCATGATTTGCTTGATTGAAAACAAAACAAGTAAGCTACTGTAGGAAGTTTGGGATTTAGTCTGACTGGGCTAGGAAGGTGTTAAAGGTCTGCAAATGGGGTAAAGTCAGACATGACATTTTGGTGGGATCACTCTGGTAGCTTTATGGGGCACAGTCTGCTGGCAACTGAGAGCAAAGCAGAGACCATTTAGCCAGCTAATGAGTCATGGTAATGGCCTATTTTAGTGTATCTGTGTGGGCCTAGCAATAAATGGTCAAATTAGAAATATATTGTGAAGATAGAGGCAACAGATATCTTGATTGGTAGGTTGTAAAAAAAAACAAAGATAATTTAAAGCTTTATTTTTCTTCCCTTATAACTGGAAGGATAGAATTTCCATTAACAGAATGAAACAAGCTATCTAATACAAGGTTTGGAAAAAAGATCAATATTTGGATTTTGTACACATCTATTTTGAGGGCTCAAGACAATTGAGTGCAGATGGATTTAAAGGTCTGAAATTTCAAGAGAAATATAGTCCAAAGTTGGAAAGTTTGGGGACACTGGCATCATCATCATCATCAAATACAGGGTGGGGCAAAAGTAGGTTTACAGTTGTTCATAGGAAAAACAATACAAAATAATAAATAATAATACAAGAATAAACTCTGTTTGCATACTCATAACTGTAAACCTACTTTCCCCCCACCTTTGTTTGGTATTGAATCATTATACAGGGTCTGGTAGTAGTAACCCCATCAAGTATGGCTGGTAGCGAATGTGAATGTTTCACACGAGAGGGACAGCGATTTGAACATGCCACCAAAAATGTCATATGGCGTGCTTGAGTATGATATTGTTCTGTTACAGAATTACATGCTTATGGTTTTGTAATAAAATATTTTAATATAATAAAAAGGGGGCCTTATTTGTGCCAAACCCGGTGTTAGATAAGGTTTTTTTTTTTTTTAAGATTCTTTTCTTTAAAGATTTTATTTATTTATTTTTAGAGAGAGAGAAAAGGGAAGGAGAAAGAGAGGGAGAGAAACATCCATGTGTGGTTGCCTCTCGTGCATCCCCAACTGGGGACCTGGCCCACAACCCAGGCTTGTGTCCTGACTGGGAATCAGACCTGTGACCCTTTGGTTCACAGGCCAGTGTTCAATCCACTGAGCTACACCAGCCAGGGCTAGATAAGGTTTTTACATTAATGAGGGGAGAAAAAGAATAACCATCAAGGGATAATGAGAAACAAAGAATCAAGTTCCTCTCACAGTCACTGGTTACTTCTAAATGTCCAGGCATTTTAACATGTGATTTAATTTAATCCTTAAAAATAGTATATAGGAGAGAGTATTATCTTCATGATATAAATGAGGCAAATAAGTTTGGGAGAACACCTTACTCAAGATTACATATTTTAAGTAGCAGAATTGTATTTGAATCCTGGTGTTGGGATTTCAAAATAAGTAAACTTCACTCTATTTGATGAAGTCATAGCCCCTTTAGCGTGTGCATCTTGGGTTCATAAGATACAACTATCACCTCTGAAAAGTGGCTTAAATATTGCCCAAGAAATATAGTTAGCACCAGCCAACACAGTTTAGTAAGCATCATCTGAGATCATACACAAAACCAGTTAAGTTTGAAAAAAGTTTAAGGTGCTTAAGAGGATGGGAGAATTTGAAAGAAAGGAAGGACGACAGGCAGCAAAGATGAAAAACGTGGGGTTCTGCATGTTGAAAGTAGACTTGAGTGGGTTGCTATAGAATTCCTGGGCTGTCAAGGATCAGAATGAGGTGATCAATTCCTGAAGTATCGAATAGGAGCATGACCAAGGTTAAATGTGAGATGAATAGGGAAGAAAGGCAAAGAACACAACGTCAGTTTTAACAAAAGCTCAAGAAGTGCTCATTAAATATCTGCTAATATATAGTCCATGTTGGCTTGAAGATACAATTCTAACCATACAATATGGACACATCTCTTATTTTCACATTTCCTATTAATCCCCAAGCGCCATATATTTCCCCTTGAAGGAATTTCAGAATCCCCATTCTATATGTCTTAGAGCTTCTTCATCCCTCTGAGTATTTAATATCAATTTTTATTAGTATTTATAACATAGAAACCTAATATCACAGTAGATATAGCAGTGAAATAAGAAGGAAAAGAGAAGGAAATAAAACTCTCATTTAATATTTTTTATATCATACAAAGGATCTCCTGTAGTCAGAATAACTTAGAATGCTAATAATTTGCATCATGGATATATATTTCTGAATAGAATTATTATACATCTTATATACAAACGTCTGTCTAGAACGTAGTCCCAAATAGATTCTTCTGTTAAAAGGAGGATTTTGCAAAGCTATAATATATCTTATTTCCCCTATTTGATATCTATGTATGATATTCCCATGTTTTATAATAGCAATTTTCACATTTTTGCATGTGGCAAAGTGATGTCTAATAAAGATCACTTTAGCAGTCTTTATAAATAGATTTTCTGGGTCATAAAACTTGCTAAAAGTTTACAAGTACTAAACACAATAAAAGCATTTCAGGACAAAAGTTAAGTTGCAGGGGCAAGCTAGGCCATTGAAAAGTTCTGGGACTGACTGAGAAATATATATATGATTCTAGATTTCCTAAAATTCGGGTGAAAGTATCTGGGAGTCGTGGTGGACCACAGCATAGCCACTCCCATGGCAGCAGGAACGTGGAGAGAAAAATGCTTACCTGTTCTGATTCTGCTTGACAGTAGCCTCCCCATGAAGCTACATGATTCCTGACTTGACTCTAATTATTTGTATCTAATTATTTGACTGGAATGTGCATGTGTGAACAATAACAACTTCACTGCACTAGTCAGTGGGGGTGGTAGACTCCCATCGACTGAGCATGTGTATTGTGTGGCCATCACATTCAAAATGACTGGGCAAGTAGAGCAACAAATCTGCATCACATTTGGCATTAAGCTTGAACATTCCTCCATGGAAACTACTCAGCTGAGTCAGAAGGCCACAGCTATGGACAACTGGTGATTGGCAGCTTCATCACGGCAATGTGCCCCCTTATGCAGCACATCCTATGCAGAATTTTTGGTGAAATATCAAATCACTCAACCCCCCTTCAGCCCAGATTTGGTGCCCTACAACTTCTGGCTTTTCCCCAAACTAAAATCGCTTTTGAGAGGGAAGAGATTTCATACCATTGATGAGATTCAGGAGATATGACAGGGCAGCTGATGGTGACTGGAACTGAATGAGGTCCCAAACACTGAGTGTTTACTTTGAAAGGGACTGAGGTGCCATTGTCCCAAGAACAATATTCCTTCTATCTTCTTTAATAAATACTCTTATTTTTTGTATTACATGGCTGGATATCATCTGGACAGACCTTCATATTTGACTTGTTGCTTGAAGAAATGACTGAAACATTTTGGTTACTTAAACTCTAGGTTTTGATACACATTTTCTCCAAATGAATGAATCGAGCTTCTCAGGTGGCAAAAACTGTTGATAAAATGTGAACTTTTGAGTGAAACTTACAACTTTGGAAAAATTGAATCAACCACTGTGAGCCTGTCAGCTTTTCAGTACCTAGTTTTCTAACCCTGTGTAACAAATTACCGCAAACATAGTGGCTTAAAATAACTTATTAACTCACAGGTCTGTAGGGCAGTCTGGGTGTGGCCCAGGTGAGAGCTCAGTCACGCAGGCTGAAGTTAAGGTGTCAGCCAGGCTGCATTTCCCTCTGGAACTTGAAGTCCTTTCCCCAGCTCAGGTTTGTATTAGCAGAAGTCAGTGGTTGTCAGTCTGAGGTCCCCACTTTCTTAGTGGCTGTTGTCCACAGGTCACTCTTAGTTCCTAGAAGCCACTCTCAAGTCCTCATTTTCCTTTCCCCTCCATCGTCCAAGTCCGTAATGGTGGATCTCCCTCCTGTCAAATATCTCCAGAAAGATACTAGTTCCTTTTTTAAGGGTTGACCTGATCAGGTCAGTCTCACCAAATATAATTTCCCTTTCTGAAGGTCAACTGTGCCAGGTACTGTAACTCCGTGATGGTGGAGAATCTCGTCATATTCATAGGTTAAGCCCATACTAAGAGAGAAGAAAATGGGCAGGGTGTACGTTGATTGCTGGGCACTGACCACCTTGCAGATTCAGAACCACATCATCCCTGAGCATAGAGTGAAGTTACATTGTTAGGTATGAGTCAACATTTACTATTAACCTTCAAAATACAAACAACTTTACTGTACTGCTGTCGGGGGGCTTTGCCCACAGAACCCCCCATCTGCCACGGATGAAAATAGGTCTCAAGACATGATCTGCTTGGGGAGGAAAAGTGGCCAATCTCTCAAAGAAGAAGGACCAAGAGCCTTTTCCTCAGTGGGCTTTTATTGGGTTCGATTTGCACAGGAATATAGGTAAAGCTCATCAATCATTGCCAGGCAGTAAGGATCGAACAATAGATAACATACAAAGAACTCTGAGGGCTTAGTCTGAGTCAGGGTCTGTTAGCTAAAGGGCTATAAAATTTTTGGAAACAAACTCATTTCATGCTTGGACCCTTATCAGAAAATTGAGGACATTCTTAGCAAAGCAGGTTTCACAGGGTTTTATGCATTCTTTCTTAGGTCTGATCATCCCGGGGAATCCACCCTTTCCAGCACAGGACAGCATCACCCTTTGTCATTGTTTCAGGCTCAAGTCAGTCAGGGGAAGTAAGGCAGCCAAGAGATTAGGAGACTTCTTGCAGACAGAATGAGGACTCAGGCTATGTCAAAGCCAAGAGGTGAGGGTCCATCACCCCCTTTTTCTATAGCCCCCCAAGTCTTTCCCTGAGTGCCTCTTCATGACCGTGCCTGTCTTAGGTCGTCCCTCCTTTGAGGAATCTTACCTGCCATTGGTTAACTGGTCATGCACTGGGGACCAAGCAGAGTAAAGTAAAGTGGGCAGAGGCAGCGCCCCTGCCAGGGAGATAAGCTTTGTCTCCTTAGTGGTTTATGGTCCCAAGGTCTCTGACTCAGCCTTAGCCATGGGGTTTTACAGCTTCTGAAACCAGGCAGGGTGGTTCCCAACCTACCACTTCTTCTCAGACAATTGGGTCATTCTCCAATCTTCTTGGAAAACATTATTCTGTGCCTCTAGGAAGCTCCTTGGCACCCTGCCATGGAGACAGTCTACTTGCAGATGAAGGGAAGTCCCAAAGCCCACAGTGTTCAGTTGTATCCTCCTTATCAGTGTTCTTGTCAGTAACTTCAAGATAGTTTTCTAATATCCATATTACCATGAAAAAGCAAAAAAAAAAGCACAAACATATATAAATGCTCTTGCTTTTAGAATTCCTGAACATAAGAATGAATCTGAAGTCTTACCCCTACTCCCTAAGAATCTGATAATATGGTAGAAAACAGAAGTCTAAATCTAATCCCATTGCTGAATTATCCATGTTCCAGTCCCCATGCTGGATCCCAGAGTTCCTATATCCTACAGAAATGGTGTGTCCATACACTGGTAATCCATGTACTGAGCAGTCACACTCAGTACATGGATTCGCTGTGTGCTTAATAATGTCCATGAAGATGAAGATAATGCGAACCTCATATATATAGATATGACCTACTTTCTTCAATATTATATCCTAGTGCTGTGTGTCAATGTTACAGTGGTACTAGTATTAGTCCAATTTTACAGACAGGGAAACTGAGGCACCGAAGAGTTATATATGGTGGCCAACACCCATGGTCTCACAGATTGTGATGGACAAAGCCAGGTTTAAGATTCAGGTAGTCTATTTCCTGAGGCTGAAGTCTTTATGCCTTGCTGCCTCTCCTAAATATCCTAAAATTATTCAAGGATATAAACTTGAATATGATAAACACTACATAGAGCTATTATTTATAATATTAAATGGCTAGTAAAGGACATAAAGATTCTTTTTATAATAATGCTCAGGAACCCTTCAGCGCTCCACTTTGATGGGAGGATGGATGAATGTTAGGAGGAACATATTTAGCTATACCCATTTCTCGTGAACTTAGCTGGGCACTTTTATACGTGATTTCTAGCACAGCTAATGTTTATACCCTGGATTGTCTGTTAATTTCCTTGAAAATAATGCAAGGGCAAGGGTCCAGATTTATTTATTTTTCTCTCCATCCTGGAAGTTAATCAGATAATCTCTTCCCAGGACTTCCAGGATAGATCACTGGCTATACAAAGGAATAGTATTCATTTCCTATCACCCAAAGCAGCATTTCCCATTTTCAGTGTCGTTCCTTGAGTAAATCTCCATTGTTGTAGAATTAAGGTCCTGAATGTTAACTGGCCATCTTCAGAAAATGAAATCTTTCTTTAAAAACTTTAGCTTCAAAGAGTAATAATTTGACTCTGATCATAACAGCATTCTGAAATGTCATTAGAAGAGCCTGTGAAAGCCATGTGGTCAGCGTGACTTAATGAAGACACCGAGACACAGAGCCTTTAGATGAAGTGCTCACACAGCTAGTTAATTGCATCACGTGGGTTAGAACGTAGACTTTCTGATTCGCAGTCTAGCAGTCTTCATCAGGACTATGTGACATCTAACCAAGCCAGCATGGACTAACGCGATCACGCCTCGTGACGTCATCCATGCCAGTGGTTTTCTGACAATGAGGATTAGGTTTTAAAGTTTATTCTCCCTTTTCTTTACATGCTTAAAATAAACAGTTGAAATGAAGAAAATTATATTCTTTGTTTTTGTTAATTTGAAGCTTTCATTGACTTGGATAATAATCACAAAGCCATAAAAACAGAAGCTTTTCTTAAACTTAATTATAGATACACTAGTCATTCTTTGCAGTGAGGTCTCCATTTACATGCATTATCTTTTCACATTTAAATGTATTAAGGGAAGAAAAAATGATTGTTAAGTCTGCATACATTAAGCAGAGCTTTTTTTCCCCCTATGCTTTGAAAAATACCCCACTCTGTTTTGGGGTTTAAATAAGTGACAATATTTATTAATTCACAAAGACTTTGTGATTATGAGCAGGGAAAAATATGAGAAAAGGCAAAGTTAACAAAAACATCTTTACAGTAAGCAAAATTTCCACATCAGTCAAAAACATTAAAGCTTGATGCTTTTGAAACTCCAGTCGCTAAGCCTTGGGCATAAAACAAGAAAGCAATGAAGTTGGTTGAATAAAAGACATGTATTCACCAATAGTTGGCAGGTTTTGAAAAGGTTAAGATATGAACGTTGGGCTTTGTATACATATAAATATGTATTAATGCTTGTCTATAGGTATTTTAAATTACTTAGAGTTACCATACTTCAGGAAAATAGAAAATGTAAAAAAATTCATAAATCAAAAATGCAATAAAAGAAACATTAAATGCAATATTTGGGACAAAATATTGACACTTGTGAAAGACCATTAAATATCTGCAGCATGTTTAAAAGTACATTTTTTGACATTGAATATTTAGGTAGAGTCTGAAATATAACTTTTGCTTTTCCATTAAATGCAGAAAGGCATTTCCTTTTTCTTAATCAAATGCAGTGTTATGCTTACCAAGCAATGCTCAGAAAAGGCAGAACTGCCATCAGAAAGCCAATTAAAGATCGGGAGGCTGCATCTCTACTTGGACGGAGAGCCTGAGAGTTCAAGTGCAGGATCCTGCAGCTAGGGCATTAGGGCTGGACCTTGAGTGGAAAGGCTCATGAGAGCCATTAACAATGCAATGTCACTTTGGGAGATGTCAATTCTGTCATTCTGGAGGGATCTTTACTTATTTATAGCTTGTAGTAAACTAAAAAAACCAACTAGATTTACTGTGGTGGTCATCTCACAATGTACACATATTGAATCGTCATGTTGTACACATGAACCTAACACCGTTTATATGTCAGTTATACTTCCATTAAAAAGAGAAAGAAAATGTTGATCAGGAGAGCTATAGAAAAATTACTAATTTAACAGGTTTCTCTGAAAAGGCAAATGTTTTTGGACTACATCAAGAATGTTGTGAAAGGTGTTTTGTTGTGTGAAAGTCCCCACGTGTGTGGGGCTGGCCCTTCCTGATCCTACCATGCCCCCCTGCCACTCCATTGTTACTGTTTTTTAATTCCACTCACTTTACTCTTAGTTTCCTTCTGAAAAGTGCCCCATATATACTAGTGTTTGCCTATCTGCTGTGTCCTTGGAGCTTCCTTCTGAGACAGTCCCATACTTGAATGGATCCTCTCCTTTCATCCTCCTTAGGCAAGGCCAATCACACCATATTCCTGGACATGTAATGGAGGGGGTGAATGTAAGCTAAAGAAAAATCACAGATGTCCCCTAAACTCGTAAGTTTGCAAGGAAATTCAGATAAATGAGCACTGTGTGAAACTGTGGTTTAACGTATTTTTACATATTCTACTTCGTATAATCTTATATTTTTTAGATCATCCTTGAATTCATCCCTGGTGTTAACATCTTACAGCTTAACGAGAAAGAGAATTTCTCAATCAAAACAACAACAAAAGAACTCTAACTTTGAATTATATCCTCACAAAGTTGGAAAAAAGGCATTATAACTCACTTATTTTCTTTCCAAAGTAAATCCTTAATTATCTCACAGAGGGTCAACATCTTTTTCAAGGGTAAAAATGACAAATATTTTAGTACTTCTCAAGAAAACTCACTCCATTTTTGGTTCAACATCCTTATTAAAGTGTTCTTTCCTTCACTGATTTACTTATAAAATGTCTATTTTGATTATAGTTTCACCAAATGGGACAAGAGACAACTGGAACACTTTTACATATTTGATTATAGTTAAAATGCCTCCATTTACTTCTTGAAATTTCCCCTAAATTGACATTACCTGGTGCCTCCACTGTTTTGGGTATAGTGATGCACTGACAGTTTTATTACTGTATAATTATTTTAACAACTGGCACTGTTCCTCTCAATTAAGGAACTCCATCCAATAGAAATAGTACCTTGATTAGCAACTTAGAGCAGCAATTTTCGACCTTTTTCATCTCACAGCACACGCAAACTAATTACTAAAATTTGCAGCACACCAGGTAGTATAGTTTTTGTCTATCTACAAAAACTAGGTATAATTTTGGTTCATTCATACTTGATGGCTATTGTTGGGTTGGCTGTTGTCAATTTTTTATTTGACAATCTAAGAGAAAAGAGGTCAGTGGCCCTGACTACATAGTAAGGTATTACATGTTTTAAAACTTCTTGCAGCACACTGGTTGAAAATCACTGGTTTTAAAAGACAGTGCCCATCAGTAAATTAGTGGATCAAAACACTGTGGTACATTTACACAGTGGAATACTATGCAGCAGAGAGAAAGAAGGAGCTTCTACCCTTCACAACAGCATGGATAGATCTGGAGAGCATCATGCTAAGTGAAGTAAGCCAGGTAGTAAAAGACAAATACCATAGGATCTCACCTATAAGTGGAACCTAACCAGCAAAGCAAATATGTGAGCAAAATAGAACCAGAGACATTGAAATAAAGAACAAGCTGACAGTAACCAGAGGGGAGGGGAGGAGGGGCTAACAGGGGAAAGAAGGGGAAGGGCTGTCAAGGAGCATGTATAAAGGACGCATGGACAAAGCCAAAGGAGGGGAGTATTGAGGGTGGGAGGTTGGGTGGGGTGTGGGAAAGTGGTGGTGGGAAACTGGAGACAACTGTACTTGAACAACAATAAAAAGAAAAATACATAAAAGACAGGCCCTCAAGGGCTATGTTGACTGGAGGCCAAAATAGAGAAATGTTTGTGGCTGCTCTGCACACAACAGGAGAGGAATGTGTTTTGCCCAAACAACGAAGCTTTTACTGGGTGGCAGAGGAAGCCAGCAATAATGAGGGAAGCGGGGACCAGGTGACCCAAGCACCAGTGAAGTATCCCTGCGCTCCCTGCTCACGGCGCTCAGGAAAAAGCCAGGCAGCATGTTGAGAGTCACAGTGATTCCAGTTCCCAGGTCAGGGTATTTTCAGATACCAAGCAAACCTGCCTCCTTGTGCTCCTTGGGGTTTTCTTTAAATTTTGCTATGCGCTCCTATGGAGTGTAGGCATTGATGCATTGTGGAATGTGAAATGGGTGCTGACCTTTATGCCTGGGTATGTCCCATGGAACAGGCAGAACATATATCAAGAAATTGGAGAAAACCTTGAGGTTATGTGTGCACTTGGAAACTGTAGAAATGGTATGAGAATGCTAAATTTTCGTATTCCATGGAAGGTCATTTAGATTTAAAAAAAATTGTAAGGATTATATGGAATGCTATTTTAAAAATCCATATTTTCCTTCTTGGTACATAGCTTAAAATGTGGTAGCCAAAACTAATGCAACAATGAAATAAAATGAGCCAACAACTTCAGAGTTCTCATTTATTCTGCAGCTAAATTATCTTATTTATATTTCCAGATACTGAATTCTCAAAATCCAACTACGAATAAAAGTCTAACACATTTGCATGGCTGCTCTCTCTCTATTTTGAAAATTCCTAATTTACTCTCTTCAGCTGCAAAAATAAGCTAGCATCTCTCACAACATTTACTTCAATGGTCATTGCGCCCGATTACCATTTATGCTTTGAGAGATGCAGGTTGCTCATTTACTCATTCAGCAAATATTTATTGATTGCCTACTACATGCCAAACACTTGTAAAAGTTAAGTTTATACAAATTAAGAAAATCTACTTTTCATCCTGTATATATTCAATAACTAGTGGAATGAGAAGTGAGCAAATTTAGTTTTTATTTTTAAGCAAATTAAAGCAAGCTTCAGAACAATACATATAGTATGGTCTGATTTGTTAAAAATTTAAAAAGTAATAAATATTCTTGTATGAAAATGCTGAATAGATACATAAAACACTGTAAAATAGTAGAAGAAAAGACAGGGTGAGAGGGGAGGGAAACTATTACTTTTCACTTTATACACGTTAAATTTTTCTGTAATGATTGGATGCATTTTGGTGTGTGTGTGTATTCACACATGTATAAATATATAATATAATATAATATATAATATAATATAATATAATATAATATGTAATATATAGAGAACCATGACTATCAAACGTCACTTTTAAAAAATTAACTAAAGCCTGTATTTTTCTCACATTTCTTCAATTTCCCCCTAATGTTTGTTTTCTGTTCCAGAGTATCATTCGGGATATCAAATTGCATGCAGTCATTGTGTCTGCTTAGGCTCTTCTTGACTGTGGCATTTCCCCAGGCCTCCCTTCGTTTTTGTGGATTACGACAGTTCCAAGGATGGATGGTCGGATAGTTTGTAGAATCTCCCTGAGCTGGCCTTTGGCTGACGCTCTTCTGATGCTCAGACTCAGGTCATGGATTTCGGGGAGAACAGCACAGAAGTGAAGTGCCCCTCTCACCACACCACATCACAGGCATGTTCCATCAGCATGGCGTCACTGTTGATGTCAACCACGTGGCAGAGATGGTTTTGCCAGGTCTCTTTACTGTCAAGTTCCTCTTTTTCAGCCTTCCTTCCAGTGTGATCTTTGGAAGGAAGCCAGCACTCACAGCCCACACTTGAGAACCTAGGTGGGTTCCCAGGGGGGAAAGCCCAGGAAGTGTGTGGGGGTTGAGAGGGCCGAGGCTGCGGCTTCCAGGAGTTTCTCATTGTCACTGTAGGTCACGCTAAGACTCCAGCAGGTTGTCAGAATGGCCATTTCAATGTTGCCGGTAGTTCATGGCTCTAATCCGTGTAAGCAGATCTCAGCTACGGCTTTCTGGTGTCCTGTGGCTTTTTAGATTTCAGGCTGAGTTTTCCCCACAATGTTAGTTTATTGATAGGTCTGAGAAAGTCCAGCTTTCTCTTACGGTACGGGTGGTGTATTTACTGCCTACGGCTATCATAATAGAGCACCACAGACGGGGTGGCTTACACAACAGAAATCGTTTTTCTCAAAGTGCTGGAGCCTAGAAGTCTAAAGTCAAGGTATCGGCAAGGTTGGTTTCTCCTGAGGCCTCCCTCTTTAGATTCCACGTGGCCACTCGGGCTTCTTCCTGTGTCTTCACCTGGTCTCCCCTCTGCGTGTTTCTGTAACCTCCCCTTATAAGGACACCAGCCAGTCATCCTGGATAAGCACCCCCCCCCAATGATATCATTTTTCTTTGTTATCTCCAAATACGGTTACATTTGGATGTACCACGAGTTAGAATTTCAACATATGAATTTTGACGGGACACAGGTAAGCTCCTAACAGGTGGCAATAACAATTTTAAAGCTCTTTCCATGTTGAAGCTGGAACCGGTTAAGTGCCTCAGCAAATTTCTGATGTTGAGGTTTTATGTGTGGTGCTTAAGTATGCTAAATATTATTATTAGCAAAAGGTTCACGGTGAACCATCACGGAAAGGTCCATATTAGTCAGGGTTCTCAGGATAAATAGAAGTAACCGAAGAGCTAGCTACCTAGCTGTCATCTATCCATCTCTCTGAAGACATTTATTAGAAGACGTTGGCTGGCTGGATTATGGAGGCTGAGAAGTCCCACCACCCACCAGTGCAAGCCAGGGTCTGTGGTATAGTTTAAAGCCGTGGTTGCAGACAGCTAATTCCAGTCTAGGTCTGAAGTCCTGAGAAGCAGGGTGCTGAAGGCAGGAGAAAATTGATGTTCCAGAATCAAAGCCAAATGATTGGTACTTTTTACTAACAAAGCCAGAGGACGGTCTCTCCAACAGGAGAGGAATATGAGTGTACATTGTCAGGAGGTCGGCAGCAGAAAGGGGAAGCTGAGTTGCCAGGTGTCAGGGTGGCCAATGAAAGCAAAAAACCATGAACAAAAGGGTTAAGTCTTTAATCACTTACTACACTGGTCTAAGCAAGAGTTATAAAAAAATGAAAGAAATCCCAACTCCGTTTTTCCTCACTGAATAGCACAGTGTTCAAAGGTCAGGTAGCAGCGCAGACGTGGGGCAGGTCCTACTTTTGAAGGAGCCCTGAACAAAGGACTCTGTCAGTTTCATGAACTGTGGGAAGCTGGGGAGGGGGGAAGAGGCTGAGTGGAAAAGTACTGGGTACTGAGTCAGACTGGGGGAAAGCTTAAGGTGTCTTCCTTCTCCCCATAAGGAGACTTCCAGAGGTGACCAGAGGATCCTTGTGCATGGCCTCAGTTAGAGATCTAGTAACGAAGGCACCTGGGCTAGAGATGGAAGTATGTGAAATGGGGCGGCAGGCCAGGGGCCTGTTTGCATCAGAGAAGGCGATGCACTGGGTGCAGAAGGCACCTTTCCCGCACTGCCTGCTGGATAAAGACTTTGCAAGTGCCCACGATGGGGCCCCAGAAATCACGTGTAGGTTTCTAACCAGGAGTCAGACTCCTTATCTACCAAATTATCCCTAAAGAAATTGTAATTTCAGAATAAAAGCAATTATTTCCAATATTATAATGTTATAGTTAACGATACGAAAGCACAGATGTTAGAATAGCTTTTGCATTGTTTAAAAATGTCGGTTATAATGAGTGGGGTGCTCTAGTCAAGTACATGCATTCAAATATAACACATTTACTAAGAATTTTAAGTAGTTATCTTTAAAAGAAATGAATACACAAACCGATTTTCATTTGGAATTGGGAAAGGAAATTTGGGATAGCTGCAGAATCAGAGGTAATAAAGTGAGCTCAAATAGGGATCAACGAGTAAACAAGTAAATGACCTATATTTCAAAAAGCAGTAGTTCTCAAACATTACCCAAGAAAAGCTTACAAAAATGCTTCTTATAGTAATAACTCTGGACTTTCTGATTTAATATAAGAAAGCCTAGGATTCTGCATTTTTAACAAGATAGTTGAGGTAATTCTTATTTACATGGCCTTTAGATTTGAAAGATATTTTTATATGATTAATTTTGTAGAAGAAAAATAGTTTGATGTGGTAAAAAATAAAGGTCTGGGAGTTTTTAGTGGTGTCTCATCTGATGTCTGCCAATGAGTCTTGCAAAACCCCCCAAAATGTCACCTAGGTGATTTCCCTCACTCTTAGCTCTTCATTGTTAGAATATGTGCATTTAATGGCATAATTTTATTGTGTCTACAAAGTTCTACAATTCTAGGTGGACAACTAAATTATGTTATTATTATGGAAAGTCTTTTTAATACTTTCAGAATCACTCATGACACATGTATAATTTTGTTAACCAGTGTCCTCTCAATAAATTCAATAAAAAAGGAAATAAAAGAATCACCCCCCCCATGTGAATTGCTTCAAATTTTTAATTGGTGCAGCTTTACTTAAACTATTTTTCTGATTTGAGGAATAGTCACAACTTTATGTGTAGAAGGGATGCTTTCCAGAAAGTGGAAATGCTCACGATTCTGTGGATTTCCTCTGTGTACATCAGAGCGGCCTTTGCACTTCATTTTTCAGCTAAGAGGGTGGCATGTTTTTCATAAAGGAACTTGCCATGGAGAGATGTATTGGCTATAGCATTTGGAGTCAGGACTATCTTAGGTTTAATTATATTTTCACTTCTTACTAACAAGTGAATTATGCACCCACATGAGTGTCTTATACAGTATACTTTTTATTTTTATCCAGCTGACTCCATTCCCTTTAGAAACAACATAGAGATGTAATTAGGTACAAAATGTTTAGATGTCAAACTGCCCTATTAAGATCCAAACGCTATACCTTACCTGCTGGGAAATCGGAGGCAAGTGCTTCACCACCTGTAGCTCAGTTTTCAGAATCTAGAAAATAGAGATGTTAATAACTGTGACTGTCTTTTGCTATTTCATAGTTTGATTATAGTGCTTCTCATTTAGAGCTTACCTTCAGCTTATAGAGCATACACTGAAATATACTTTGAGAAAATCTTGATCAAATTCATACATTAACAAGCATTATGTCAAGAATCTTCTCTTATACCATCAAAATTTTCACAGCATTCTTGGGTACCTGGCACCTTAGGAGAAAACCTGAAGATTATACTTCTTTTGTGTGGTAAAGACATATGCATTAGCTTAGAAATTCCTTAGGTTATAATATTTTCTTGAGAATACATTGAAATGTGACAGATGTGAAGCAAATATACATCTTAAATGTGCAAACTAAGAGATGGATTTTAGGCTATTCACTGCATAGTCATTTCTATAAATGTGCTCAGTATATTCTTTAAAAGAAAGCTGTTTGCAAAGCATAGGGAAGAGTAAATAGGTGCTTGGACCTGAATGGCGTTGGTGGAGATAGAGAGCTGAGGCTGAACTAAAAGATACTGAGAAAATAAATTTGCCCAGATTCAATTATAATGTGTGTCCTGGAATAGTAAAATGGCAAGCATGTTCACAGGCCCTGAACTTGTGCCCCTGGTGTCTTGAAAATGCTCTTCACATGACTTTTGCATTGAAGGACTTGGTTTTGGTTGCAGAAATGTTATTTATACCTGAAGTATTTTAGAATCTAAGAGTTAAAATTATCAAACAGAAAATTCATCATTATTCATGATGTTCACTTAAATAATCAGGTCTCTAATCACTCAGATAAGCAAGAAAAACATACATAACCAAATATTGGTAAAATATACTGGTATGACATTCTAAGAGTATATCTCTCAGAATCTGAAGGCAAAGACCAAATCTACTTTTGGTCAAGGCTACATTCTTTACAACACAAGTTTTTTTTTTTTAATAAAACAAAGTACAAGCAACTCATTATTTTACAAAGTAGGCTGGAATCTTAGTCTAATGTGTTATGGAACAAATGTGACAGAGTTGTTGAAAAATCCCATGTCAATATTACATAAGTACCTCATTACCTCAGAAGCTCAGACAGAGTAAGTGCATGCATTATAAACAAGGGGATAATAATTTAAATTATCTACCAAGTTAAATTATCTTCTCGTGTAATTTATCTCCACTGAATTCAAATTGCCTTAAATCAATTGGCTGGTAGAATTATGAAATATCTTGCAATGGCTAACCTGTTTTAAATATGTTTTGATGTTGTTAATCGGCCATAATCACAGTTAAATGACATTAGAGAACTTCTGTTACCTGCCCTCCAGCTCCAGGTTCCGACACTGGTTGAGCAGTATTGTTTCTGCACAAAATCATTACGTGGGAATAGAGAATTTCATGTCCACTACTGTTGCTGTATCTTCCCTGACATCTCTTGTATTATTCAGCTCCTCAGTGCCTTCACTTTTCACCAAGACTCAACTGGCAGACCAGAGAGATCTCCCTAATATTAAGTAATACTTCTAATGAATTCATTTGTTCTTTCTTTTATGTAACAAGCCTTTATTGAATGCCAACTATATGTGATATGCTCAGGTTAGAAAGATGCATAAGTCACAGCTACTGTCACAGTTCAGTGAAAGAAAAAATATGTCAACATATACTAGAGTCAAGTAAGTGCTATGAGATCTAAAAGCAAAGTCCTAGAAATCCTGAAGGAATGAGGGACCAACATATTTGGGATTGACATTGGAAATGTATACACACTTATCCTTGGCCCAGGATCATAAGAGGACATTTATAAATTTAAGGCTTTGGGAGAATTTAGGGGTAAGGACGGGAGGCAAAAGGACATTGGAATGGAGGATGTTGAGAAACTGACAAAGTTCTTAAAAAGGTTCAACCAGTGGGTGAGCACAAGCAATAACATGGAGTAACAAAGACAGCACCAGCCTGGTATACAGAAGGCACAGATTCTGTGCACGACTGACACTACTGTCTGTGTGGCTGGAGGCAGGCAAATCACTTCACTTCTCTGTGGCTCAGTTTTCTTCTTTGTAACTCAAGGGTGTTGGAAATGTGGATTTCAAAACAGATTTTTTTCTCAGGTCCTATCAGCTCATAGTGTCTAAATTTAGTTCTATAATTTTAAGAGTTTCCAAGCAGGATGTAAAATTATTCTTAAAAAAAGTTTTTCAGGTAATTTGTAAAAACAATGCTTAGGGTGTGGGAGTCTAATTTGACTTGAAATTTTTAAAACAAAGAGCGGAAGTTTAAAAAAGTAGAAATTTCAACAGATGACATTAATGTGGGAGGAAGAATAAATAATGGAGAAAAACACAGCAAGCGACATGAGGTTGTAGATCATTTAAATGCTAGAAGATGAAAGCTAGTTCAAAATAGCTCTTAATCAGAACAGCGACACATCCCTGCAAAAAGGAATATCAAACAATTGCATATCACTAAGTCTACAGTGTCAAAAAGTAGAAGTATAAAGGTGATTCTGTGTACATTATTAAATTTGAGTGATTGGTAATAATAATAAGTAGTAAGGTTGTTAAAAAGCTGTGATAGTAAAAGAAAGAGCAAATGTAATTAAGTAGGGCAGAAAGAGTCTAAAGAATCCCTGAATGTTGATAATGTCAATAACAGAAAAAAGGAGGAAGAAAGTAGGAGAAAGAATGTTGAAAATGCTACTATTAATAAAACTATAAGTGATTTCCATTAGGTGTAATTTATTTAAAAAAGAAAGAACAAAACCTTGCCTATATTTGCCAAAGTCCAGGAACTTCCCCAGAAATTATTGTCCATATTTCTTTTTTAATCTCAGACTGACTGAGTTATGTGGATATAGCAGGAAAGCCCTGGCTTTCCTCCGTTTTGAAACAAGATTCATATATATTTTTTTCTTTCACTCCTACGGATGATCAAGGCTAATTGCTGACAGTTAGTCAATTGGAGGCTATGCCTCAACCAAGTCTTAACATCCATTCACGCAGTCCTGCACCGCAGGCCCTTCCTAGGATAACTCTGAACAACATATCAAGAGAAGACTGGGAACAGACCTCACGAGAGATGGCATACTCTTCTTCAAGCTACCCTTCTACAATTTATTTTCCCTCCTACGAATGCAGCTCTTGATAGTAATTTAATCTTATTTCATTTATAAATGAGCATGTATGTTTTAGTATGTGCATATGTGTGTATGTGTGTGTGTTTGGGGAACTCAAACTGAAAATAGATGCATTTTCCCTGGTAACTTTCATGCCTACTCATTGTTTGGAGGTTGAAGATGAATCATTTGTCTCCTTCTTAAATTGTTCCTGACTTCTGAGCCAATTGAGAAATAAGTCATGAAAACAAGGTGGAGAAAGTTCAATACAGGGCTTCATTAGGGATGAAAAGATTGAAAGACTGAGACTTGGATGGGTGGGCAAAGGTGATTCCTAATCAGTGCCCACCACACTCTCCCCCTCACTGTCTGGAGACTCCGTGTACTGGGAAAGGGGAGAAGAAAGCAGAGGGACTCAGCAGTGTGAGTTCTTTGCTTTGCCTAACCAGATGAAGAAGGGTGGGGGTTATCGGAGCCTGGGAGTGGTTCTCCCAATCCACCCTTCTGGGCAGTGAATAGAGAGGTTCCTTCTGAACTGCGAGGAAAGTGAGATCATTTTCCACCCCTAGTCTCCCAACTCAATTTAAATGTGGTTTAGACTTTTCCCCTTTACCTCAACTGTTTGTTACACTTGCCATCTCTTTGTCTCTCTAGTCTTTAGCCTGTGTATTTTCTCCTGACCTATCTGCCAAATTGCTAACATTTCCTCCCTCTGTGTATGATCTGCAGCTACACCCGTCAATACATACTTATTTTCAATTACATGCTTATTTTCCTTCTAGATATTCCATTTAATTAATTAACTGACTTTTTAAAAGACTCCAGTTAGTGAAATTTCTATCTTGTCATTTATTCTCTTGAACACATTAATTACTATTATTTTAAAGAACTATGTTTTCGAAACCCAATACCTCGGTCACCCTGGGTCTGCTTTTATTTTCAACTTTTTTCTTTTTATAATGATATGAATAAAAATTATTTTGATGTCTAGTATTGTGTATAAAAAACTACCTAGTCTCTCTACATGTGTAATATCTCTCAAGTTTATCCTGTCCTGTATTAGGTAAGTTGAGAGTAGGTGATGAGCACCTTATTCTAGTAAGAGACTCAGCTGACTTATAAGTGGGCTAAATTAATCTGTAAGACTTGATCCAGTGCTATTTCTTCTATATCACATTGTATCTGGCTTACTTTCTCCAAACCAAAAGAAATCATAAAATTATAGACTGTTACCTATGGAGAGAATGTTATATATGGTAGATCATTAACCAAATGCTTTCAGTCCTACAGTAGAAGGAATGCCAAAGAAATGTGTAGTAATTGGCAAGATTCTGCACAGGCATTGAGTGGAAATTCCAGATCTGGAACCCAGGTACCTTGTAGCTCAGTGCACACTTCTTAAAAGTCTACTGAAGTGGCCAACTTTGTGTTCCCCTGATGCACCTGTCAAGATCGTGTCGCCTTATTTTGAAGTGAACCTCTGTTATATAGCTTACTGGAGTTTTATATTCTAGCTCACGGACCTCCTGGAAGTCTGGAGTGCAAGGCTCAGGGGATGCTCGGGGTCTACAAAAGGCAGCAGGGTGTGGGCCTTATCATTTGCGGGAGCAGTCTAGTTCAGGCTCATTGCTGGTGCCCCCCACAGTGGGCCTCCTGGATCCTGCTGGGTGCTGCCACAGAAGGCAAACTCAAAATTCTTCGTCAAGCTTTGCCTCACTCACTCACAAATCAGAGTTCTGGCCAAAGTGCGTTACTATCCACTGTTTGGTCATGTGACTTTTCCATAGCAGTCCAGGGGGTAAAGAATTATAAGGTCATATTAAAATATGTTTATATCTGAACCATTACTTTAGTGTGGTATTCAGAGATCTCTCAGTGAAGAGACTTAATTTTCCATCTAGACCCAAAGTGCTAACAAATTTAAACAATTAATGGGACCACTGTGTGCCTGTCCTTTCTTGCCTGTAAAATAGGGGAAATAATCCTTGCCTTTTCCTAACTCAGTGATGTTTCAAAAGTCTTAAAAGTCATACAAACTACATGGGACACATAAACATAGTTTTTTAGTATATACTACTACAAGATAATAGCAGCCTTACTACCATGAATAAAGACATCATACATTTTTATCATTATCATACTATAAATTATAAGTAAGGTTTTTGGAAAAATCAGTAAAGCATTATGAAAACTGGGGTAATAGATTCCAGCAACCATAAGTTGATTTTTAAAATATGTTCAGTACACACACAAAAAATCCTATGATCAATGTTAAACTGGATGTTATCTGTAGCCGAGTAGAGTCCATGTTTTTTGTATTGTTTGAAGTCCAATGTCCAGAATTCTTTTCCTTGTGAAAGAAGCTGCACATCAGTTTCCAGACTTCATTTTGTTCCATCAGTTGCTAGTAAGAAATTGTAGTTTTTATGCCATCACTCCTTAATGCTCTATACATTGTCCATAAATACGTCTGTGACCATCTGCAAAGCGGAGCAGATCTCTGTGGCAATTGTGTGGCTATACATTCATCTACTAGACGGTCTCAGCAAAGAGGTCAATAAGAAATTGAATACCAGGCTGAACTCTTTTCTTCCTCCGTCAGGTGTTTGCTGTGTCTAGACTGGGATTTGTCAGCAGAGTAGTGAAACAAAATTGCAGTACCATTACTACAAGCTGCTTGGTAGTTACGTTTCAAATTCTTAGGCTGAAACCCATCCTAAATCAAAACATTCACATACCAACACACTAACTATATAGTTATATTCTAGGTGAAAGTTTTTCTCTGTGTTTAACCAACCTGTTACAACCAGTGGAATGATACCATTGTAAGTAAATCTATCTTCTAAAAATACATTAGTATAATAAAAGAGAAGGAGATTTTAGATGAATATTTTTAAAAATCAGAAATGATAAAAGTACCAGTTTAATTCACAAATTCTACAAGAAAAGCACTCTATTTCAGAAATAAATGTACACATTGTGATAGTTAATTTTGTGTTTCAGCTTCCCCGCATCACAGGATGCCCAGGTACCAAGTCAAACATATGTCTGGGCGTATCTGTGAGGGTGTTTCAGGAAGAGACGAGCACTTGAATAGGTCGACGGAGCAAAGGGCATTATCCTCTCCTCTGTGGGTGAGCATCATTCGGTCCACTGAGGGCCTGAATAAAACACAAAGGTGAAGAGGGAACCTGCCTTCTCTGCCTGCCTGTTGAACTGAGACACTGATCATCTGTCCTCCGCACTCCTGGTTTTCAGGCCTTCAGACTTGACCTGGAATCTGTACCACTGGGTCTTTGGCTCTCAGCCCTTTTAAACTGACCACTGGCCTTCTTGAGCCTTCAGCTTGCAGACAGGAAATCATGTGACTTCTCAGCCTTCAGAATCATGTGAGCCAATTCTTTAATAAATTTAGAGCATAAGGCCTATTGCTTTTGTTTCTCTGGAAGACCCTAATACACAGGGAGATGCCTGTAGCCACAGCAGGAAGTCATAGATGGTAAACAGAATAAATGGACTAATTTTCTTCTTTTACCTATACTTATAATAATATTATACAGCAGAAGAGAAAATAGAAATAATGGAATAATTATATTTTTCACAGGCAGGAAAAGTTTTAAAAGTTTGTATAAAAAATTTTCAAGAACAAACTGATAGCTGTCACTTCAAAATTATCCTAAACGGAGAAACAAGTAGTTAGTGACTATCTCTTTGCATAATGAGTCATTAAAGTGATAGAAAGACAGTGATATAATAACATATATATTGTATTAACAATCTTAGTTTAACATTTGACATTATGCCAGCAGATGAATGCATTTTTTCTAAAACATTAAAATACTTTTACTGCATTTTTAACAACATGGATAAGACTATTGATATATTTCATTTGTTAAAATAAAACCTTGGCAATTTCTTGATTTTATAAGAAATCAATACAGAACAGAAGTATTGAAAAATCTGGTTGTAAATGAGAGCATGCTTTTGGGAGTGTGGAGGCTGCTTTATCTTAACATTGAGTGGTAAGGATGCATCCGATGTCTAGTATCCACCTCAGAATACACAGCATAACACACAGGTTCAATATTTAGAGGTTAAAGATTCACTCCCCAAACAGCAGGAGCCGAAGACGTAGACTCAGGGGTTTATTACCAGGAGTGTGTGTGACCGAGTGCACATCAGCGGAGAATTTGCCTTCTGAGCCTCGCCGCATCACGTCGACCAGGGCATACACTTGTCTAGTCATTTAAAACTATAATTATACTTTCCAAATATGAAAACTAGTTCTAGAAAAAGAATTTTAAAGTAAGTCAAAATTTAAAGGTTTAAAAATTTTGTAAGTAAATGGACAATACAAGAGTCCAAATCTGAAAATGCTCCTTTGTATTAAAGACTGGGTGGAATTCAAGCCCTTCAGGAAAATAACTAACGACTTTAAATGAAAAGGCTCAAAGTCCTGAAAATATCGCTGGCCCTAGATTTGACTTACAATGCCAAGCAAGATTCTTCCTCCATCATACATTAAATGACTTCATGAATACACACCACTGATGATTAGTTTATGGGGTTTTTTAAATTTAAAATGCTCCCTTTACATCTCCGAGTCAGTTTAGGCAATATTGAAAGAATATTTTGGGCCATACCTGTGTAGCTGCAGACCCTGACCTCCTCAGTGGGAGGGAGGGCCTATCTTAATGCCTGCCCCTCACCCTTACTTGGCACATACTGTAATGTTTTGGGGATTGTGTAATAAGCCCGTGATATCATACACCTATGAGATGAGGAGACTTTAGTATGGTCCCATGGGATGTTCCTGGTCTTCTATTCCTATACGGTAATGCGATTTTGCCAAGTTTCTCTGGAGCCTAATAGTGCGTATCTTTGCATATGATTATCTTCTGGGGTTCAGTAGTCCTCAGATCCTGGAGGCAACGTCCCTGGAGATGAAGCAGTGCAGGATCTAGTGAACTGTGGTTGCTCCGGTAGAGAATCTGCTTTACATTTTAAGGAATTTCCTGCCTTGTATACTTTTTAACTCAATAGGTGATGAAAAATTAGGCAGATTGAATGAATTTTACACCCTTCAGAAAAACCAAGATGATTTCTTTTGTTGTTTTCTAGTGTTTGGATTTTGCATGCAAGTAGTGTCCCCGGTTCTAGGGTAGGTGACAAAAGAAAATAATTTTAAAGTTATTCTCGTGTTTGGGATATAACTAATAATCTGGGAATTGTGAAGATACTCATTAGAGCTGGCATGATTCATAGCACTGGAAATAAATATTCAAAGTGAAGTTTTTCTTTTGGGTGTGTGAGACACAAATGAATTATTTTCTCATATTATATTTCTATTTAGGCATGAGAATGCAGATTCACAAATGCATGAAGTGTAATCATTGAATGGTCTTGACTATAACAGAATTAGCAATACATGAATATGCCTCAAACATGAATTTCCTAAGTTACATATTTATTATTCTGAAATTCTGAGAAAAGTAGTTGGGTATAGCTGACTAGCAATTCTAGTTGGACTAATGGTTGTCATCTGAGTAGGTGCAAGAACTGGACATTCAGAGATCAAGTTACATTTGTAGCTGTTATATATTAGTTTTGTTTGGAGGAAGTTCCTTTGCCAACATGAGCTTCAGTTTTGTCATCTACCCAGAGGAGATAACTTTCTACATTGTTGGGCTAATAAGAATATCAATAAGCTGACATATTTTTTTTTCTGTTACGTTTTTATTATCATTACCAGTAATGATTTCACCAAGCCCTGTCAAGCAAATGTCTCTACACAGGTTGTGAATGAATTCAGTGGTTTGATTCCCACAAAGGTCCTGGTAGTGGAAGCTGGGTGAACCGCTGAATTAAATTGACATATTTTGACTGAAAGTTATCATATGATTGTTACCAATACAGACATGAAAAATGAACTTTGATTACACCAAAATCTTCTGGGTATCAGCACTGTTCAGCTATTTTAATTCAATCATCAATAGGATGACAATTTACTTAAAATCTGAAGTCTTCTAACTGTCAGAGTTACCATAGGCAGTTAGCTAATTATTAATAAAAAAGGTAGCAAAGGGAATTAGACATTGAGCTTAATAAACTAAGGAGCATAGGGCTGTTTGCTTCACAAAGAAGCTACAGCTTTTCATACTCCAAGGGAGTGGAGCATTGCTCAGTGCAGGGGATTAATGCTCCTCCCTTCCACTCTCCAGTACCTGATTGTTTGAGGTTGCAGGAGGAGGTGCTAGACCACAGAGGTCTGTTAGGTTAAGGGGTGGATCCATCAAAATGCCCATAAAAGCTTGGGAAGTTGATTGGTCATTTTTAAGAAGCACCTGGTCCACCCCAAACTGAAGCTAATGTAATCTCAAGGGAACAGAGAAGCTCTCCCTCTCTATCGCTCTCCCACCCAGTAACACTGGCCCCGTGCATCCGAGTGCTCTCCCTCCTGGAAGCACGTGACTATGTGGGTCCCGCAACTACTGGGGCCTGCAACAGACTACGTGGGCTCCAAAAGACTGAGCTTTAATATGAAGCGGAAACTCTGGACACCGGCTTTTGTTCTCGCCTCGGCGGAATAGGAGGTTGGACTTTTTCCATGGCGGGATAGAGGGAGATGAGACGCTGGAAACCCAGGGGCAGATGTCTAGCTGAATAAATAATCTTGCCACACCACAGTCTCCTGTGTTTGGGTCCTTGAAATGCTTTTGTTGTGACCCCCATGGAACAGCCTGATTTCCACCACCAACACCAGCACTGGCAGTTTTGGATTTTTTGAGGCTTGTGGATATTCTCATTCAATTGTTAACACACACACATTTATTGAGCACTTTCAAGATACATGTATGTAAAGCCTGAACTAAATATGTGAAGAGAAAGAAGGGAGAGAGAAGGCAACAGGGAGACAGGAGAGAGAAAGAAAGGTTTCTTAGCATAAAGACGTCAGGAGAGACAGAACCCAAACAGATGTCAAAAATGATCATGGTAACATGATACTAGCACCAGTTTGCACTATTGTGTGCTTAGGGCCAGGCCAAGATCTAAGTGCAGCTTATTTCCATTACGACCCTGATTCCTCACAGTGAATCTATGCTCCAGTTACAAACAGCTCTACATTCTCCAAGAAGAAAGCTAAAGCACGGATATACTTAGTTATATTGTTAGATTGCACAGATAGCATGATTAATTAAATGGTGCTGAGTTGTACAGTTAGTGGATAGTAAAAGGTGGATCCAATCTCCAGAGTAACTCTTTCACTAATTTTGGAAGTTCGAAAGTTCAAAGGTCAATGTTTCAAAACCAAGTAGGGACAGACTTGAGAAGGAGTTGATGTTGAAATTTGACTCTTAAAGAAAGTACAATAGGCAAACGTGTAAGGGTGTGGTTGTGAGCTTGGAAAGCTCAGGAGCAGAGGCAGTGACAGAAAGACAATTTAGGTTGGAGGTGAAAACACAACGTGGTTGGCCCTGCTGGTGACAAAGCAGGGAGGGCTGGTGGTGAAAAGGTTTGCTAATGACAGTTCAAAGGGGTACGTTCTCTTTGGAAGCTGTAGCTTTAGCTCAAGGACAATAATGATGGAGCTTAAAGGAATTTATGGTGAGAAAAGTGACAGCTGAATTTGAGTATTTAGATTGAGCTCTGCCTCTTTTAGGAAGGATGAATTCAATGGTGATGAGATTGGAGGTAGGGGGAAGAATTGAAAAGATTTTTTGTTATCCAGTGGAGAAATGATCAGGATCTAAGCTAAAACATAAGAGTAGACATGAAAGAAACAATGAATTTGAGAAATAGGAAGCAAATCTGCAGGATTCAGTAACTGTGTTGAGAAGAATGCTCGGCCTGAGAGAGAACGGTCTGAAATAGTAATGTCATTATTATCTAAAATATTGTTTCTACTCCAGTGACTTATTTTGCAATGCCATTCCTATTCTTTTGAGTCTTCTTCTAATTTTTTATTCACAGTTTAAAGGAAAAAAAAATCTCCTGATTATTATCACCAGCTCGAGAAACTCAGTCAATTTTGTTTATTTAATAATTTTTTTAAAAAGAGCTCTTCAAAACTTCAAATACACAATATGAGTACCCAAGAGGGGGAGATGATAGGCGACTTTACAAGTGAATTTGACCACAAGACCTTTCTGCCCGAATGCTTATTAAAACCTCAAGAAAGCACAGTTTGGGAATATTGCCTAAAGCCACACTAGAGTGTACTTGAGAATTCTTTTGCATGTCATTTTCAGTTCGCTGTAATATGTGCCTAAGCTATTGAAAACCAAGTCTTTTCAAGGGTTGCGAGTAGGAGGGGAGTCCCGGGAGTGTACCTGCTCTCGAATCCTGACTTCACCCTCTCGTGTTTGTACGTGCTTTAGCAAACTGCTTAGCTCTTCTGAATTTAATTTTACTCATCTGTAAAAATGGCATCATAGTTCCTATCTGAAAACATTGTTAGGATTCAGCAAGGTAGTGCACATAAAGCAATTTATCACGTTGCTAAGCATATCGTAAGTATTCAGTAAGTTCAACCTTAAACCTATTGTGAATTTTGTCCTTAATTGACTTTGTTTCTTGCCCGTGAAGTCTGAAGTTTATGTTTGGTTTTAAGTCTTATATATTTATGTATGTCTAGGCACTACCTGTGTATTATATTGGGGCTTCTTATAATTAGAAAAGAAGCAGAAAATAAATAATGCCCCTTCCAGGACCCTGACTGAGGCTCTGCCGGGATTTGGCTCAGCTGCCTCCTCCGTCCCAGCCCAAGTAGTGCTCTCAGCTCCGAAGACTTTCGGAGGTTCTCATCTTTCCTAATGCTGTTTTTCCTTCCCTGTGTTTATTTGTTCCTTCTAGGTTATTGCTTATAGTTATCTGTTTATATTGAAGTGTACACCTTTCAGTTAACTTAGAAACAGTATGAATCTGGAAATAATGACATTTTACATGTTGACATTTACTCATAACTTAAAAGGTGACAAAAAATGTAACTGTTAAGTACTTTTCAAAATAATGGCATGAACATCTAAACCTTGGGAAGAATTTCCACATTGAACACACCCATAAGGATGCTTTGCGTAACTGCATTTTCTGACTGGTAGCCTGTCAAATACGAAAAGCACTGATTACATTTCATGTGAGTCTGTGCTGTTACACCATAGCAGGGAGACCCACGAGAATGGCATTGTAGTGAGGTATGATATGGCTTAGACTGGGATCTTAGATATGGAGATGGACTGAACTGGAAGAATTCAGGATAAAGTTTGGATCTCAAGTCTCTTAGGATATTTTGCCTAATAAACGATATAAGGTAAAAAAAAAAAAAGGTGAGGTAATCCAGGATTTAAAAAAATATTTTACTTGACTGACTTGGTGGGCATTTGTCCCTTTCACAAGGTGGCAAAGACTGAAAACGAAGCCTTTTGGAGTGGGGATGCACTGGGAGCACTTGCTGGTATTGTCGATTTTGAGTTGCCCGATAAACACCCACATGGGTGTGTCAAGTAGACAAGTGAGTACAGTGGAGTCTGGATTTCCAAGCAATGTAGGGCGTGAAGTTCAGCTTTTGGAGTCATTGGCATCTAGATGATATTAAGTGCCACAAGTTTGAATAGTCATTTAAAGAGACTATATTCATTGAAAATATAAAGGATCCAAGAACAAAGTCCTGTGTGAGTGTTTTATAAGAAGATATAATTGAGTGTTTTTGCAATAGAGGCTGAACAGCGTATGGGTAACTCACAGTCAATGACGTGGGTAAAACAAATGAAGAGTATGGATTCACGAAAATTAGACAAGAAAATGTGTCATGGAGAAGAATCCAGCATCATTCATTGAATGTGGCCAGATGTCAATAAAATTTGAACAGAATGGTGATAACTGGATTTGACCACATTAATATTATCAGCACTCATAATCAAAGGTGTTTCATTGGAATGTTTGAGAATGAGGTCTGTTTAGAGAGGTTTACTGAGAAAATGCAAGGTGAAGGAGTGGAGATAACACTAAAAGACCTTATTTTTTCTGAAAAGTTTCTTTGTATCGTGTGCCTGCCTCTGCCCATTGATAATTCATGTGGCTGGATCAGTCCTTGTGGTTTTTGGTATAATTGCAAAATGCCCTCAGAAACTTTGGGGGGAAAAGGCTTATTATGACTTACTACTCGTAGAAATTGCATGGCGCACGAAGGAAGAGCCAAGTGAAATGGGGGGTGGAGGAGAGTGAGCGTGCATGCTGGCCTGGGGTTCTGCTTTTAGTCAGATTGAGGAAGGGGTTCTAGGTTTTCTTGAGTTCACTCTTTATTGGTGCATTTAAAACATAAGAACAGGAATTGAAAGCGCAGAAAGAGGGAAAAAAGCCGCTCATATTGTCAGTTATCAAAATCATTCTATATATTTAAAGCAGGGGAGGCCTGGGGCTGTGGAAGGAGGCATCCTCACTCTCCATCTAGCCCTGGGGCTGACAACACCTTTCCTCAGAGAGCCACGCTCGAAGTGGGTGTCTGGTCAAGCAAAGCCAAAGTCAGGCACTTACACTGCAGACAAGAGAAGAGCCAGCTGCCAGGGCTCCCACACGCTGCGGCGGTGAGTGAGTATGATTGAGAGAAAATACGGGGTGCCAAGTTAATTTTGAATTTCAGATAAACAATAAATACTTTTTAAGAATAAGTATGGGACTTCATTTAGCAAATCTCGTACTTACCGCTCTGCTTTTATTTGCTAAACCTGGCAACCTTCAGTTAAAGATTTTCCATTTTTCAGGTTATGAAATAAAGTATGTACTGTGATTAGAGAGAAAAAGATGGAAAGGTAGATATAATTGCAGAAGTTGGATCTTTTAGATTATTAAATTGAATGAGACCCAGAACACAAAAGGTGGGTTGTATTCATAGAAGGGAAACCAAAAACATTTGCTTTGACTAAATATGAAGTTAACCCCATTTTCCCATGTGGTCAATACTTCCTTTTTAGGTCAAATGAATTCGATTATATACCTGTGTGATATTAAACAGACCTGGGTTTGCAACTTGACTCCTATAGGGAAGTGATTTCTCTGAACTTCAGTTTGTCAATTGGTAAAACAGGCATGAAAACACTTATGTAGGCTCAGTTTAAAGATTACAAAAATAGAAAAGGAAGAGCCAAACTGTGTGTCCGGTACCTAAGTTGTCATGCGGCATAATAAATAACTTCAGTAATTGCTAGTCAGAGCCTGATGGGGGGCAGGTACTACTTTAAGTACTGCATATAACTTAATGGAATCCTTGTGCTAAACTATGAGGCTAGTTCCATATGGACAGAGACTGACCGGTTGTGTGTCCATTTTTTCCTCTTGACACATAAGAAAAAGTAATTTGGTGAATGAGTGATCAAAATAAACAAGCGTGTGTGCTGTCGGTGGCAATTAGGCCCTTTCATGAGATTGCAAGGAAAGCATTTTAAGGACCCACACATGGCAAACTGTGGTGTGGTAAGATAGTTTATTTGGCTAGAAATAGAAGCTGTCCCCTGGGTTTTTACTTTCCCATCTCCCTTCAATCCTTCATGGAAAAAGTCCAGCCGTGACTTCAGTAAGGCCAAAGCAAAAGTCAGCGTCCTCAGTTTTTGCTTCATATTAAAGCGTAGTTTTTTGGAGCCTGCACCACTTGCTGTGGGCCACATAAGCTGCCAGACATGCATGATCATGTGCTCCCGGGCAAGAGAGCACCTGAGAATACATGGGGCAAGTGTGGGTCAAGAGAGACAGACAGAGAGAGAGAGAGAGAGAGAGAGAGAGAGAGAGAGAGAGAGAGAGATTCTTTGTTCCCCTGGAGTTACATTGAGTTTGGGATGGACCAGGTGCTTTTTCAAAAGTACCAATCAACTTCCCAAGCTTTTATTAAGCTTTTTGATGACCCCACCCCCTAGTTAGACTGACAGGCCTCTTAGGTCCAGAACCTAACAATCCAGTACTGGAGGGAAGAGTAGTGTTAATCCCCTCGGTAGAGCAATGGTACAATCTTCTGGGTGTAAAGCTGTAGCTTTTTGGTAAAGCAAATGGGTTTGTACTCCCCATTTTACTAAGCTCAATGTCTAATTCTCTTTGCTTCCCCTTTTTATTAGTAACTAACTAACTACTTACAGTAAAGTGTAAAGGAGGCATTGTTACCAGTACTGTACAGAGGAGGGATGCAGCACAGGGAAGACGGATACGTTTACTTAGCCACTGAGCAACGGAGCAAGAGTCTGGAAACAGGGTAGTTCACCACCATGCTGAAAGCTCCACAACCAAAGGAACTATGGTTATCTTTTAAAAGAAAATTACTTGAAAGTATTATTAGGAGCATATAGTACTTTACCTCTACTGAAACAATGAAAATCAGATAAGTAGACTTCTATGGGAATGCAAGCTTTCGTTCTCCATGCATATGCAATGCCCTCATTTTCTCCAAAAATGGTCTCAAACGTATTTCCAGACTGCATTTATCTTTTGGGGGAGCAGAGTAGGGAGTGGTTTGGATGTGAGGTGGAAGGCTGGGAGAGACTGATGTTGATGAGCCAGAAGACCCTTTGTCCCAAATCTAGACAGTTATGAGGGTAAATTGGGATTTTTTGTTCTTTTTTATTTCTGTGACATTTTTGAATTATACCAAAAATTGTACACTTCCCAGGAACATTTGGGAAATATGTTTAGAGGTGCAGAAAGGGATGTTTAGCAGCTTAGTGTTGAGTAATGGGGATGGAAGTAGTGCACTCTGGGAGCTTTATCTGTATTTCTGTTACATGGGCACCATTCAGTTCATAAACTTTGTACAGGTGGGAGCGAGGAGTCCCAGGAGCATGTTTTCACTAACCCACTGCCCCCTGGCCCACTTTTGCTCCCCTCTCTGCCCAAGAACATGGTGGCAGTGAGGCATAGCAAAAAGCACATAAGCTGTGGGGTTACAGAGAGGGAGATAGCACATTTTTAATATGATAATGGAGATCAAGTTTTTAAAGTACCTGAGAGATTTTCTTACTTTTAATACACATTCAACCACAAAGTAGAAAGCCAGTTCATTTAGCTATTTATTGAGGTATTTGTTTGGTAGTTAGAAAAGAGTAATTTAGAGTATAGTAGAATTTGGCATTGTTTCCTAATGTTTATTCTATGACTTCATAAGAAAGATTGCAAGGAGAGAGTCCCAGCAAAAATACACCATCATTACATGTAATTGGTCATCAATCAGCAAGGCTCTTCCCCAGATATGTCAGGTAGGATAATTTCTCTTATTCTTAGGAGACATTATAAAATATCTCACGTCGATGTAACCCTGTCAAGGAGACAGAAGGCATGTTGACTTCTGCATCTATAAACACATTTATACACACCATATTTGTATATACACAACACATTAAGAGAAGAAAATTAATGAGGTCATTTAACCAATGGGTTATTTAGATATCAGTAGGTTTCTAATTGACAAATTCACTTGGTTGGTTTAGTTAAACTGTTTATCTACAAAATAAGTACTTAAAAGTCAATTCCCATTTTTTACCGTGATGATTTTTGTGTCAAGACAAAGCCGGAATGCAAAATTCATAATCAAGCTTGATGAATTGGCTACTTAATTACTTTGCTCTGTGACTTTGGACCATCTTTAACCTTCCTAAAAATTAATGTGTTTGAATATTGTAACAAAGTGATTAGTAACATAGTCATTTTGCAAGGGTGAATGAATCAATACATCAATATAATAATGCATATTTACTGATTGATTGACTTAGGCTTAACACCGTGCATGAGATATCATTGTTTTATTTAAATTCTTCACTTAAATCACCAGAGAAGAAAACAGAAGCCCTGAGATTTTGCCTTTTCCAGCAACTGTGTGATCTTGTTCTAGTCATTTTTTTTTCTTGACAAAGGGGTCAATTTATCATTTTTTATGTCCTTAATTTTATCAATAATTAAATATGAACCTATGAAAAGACAGTCCTATTTTTCATGTTCTAATATTCTAATGGATTATATATGTGATTATCATGATTATGAGAAAAATAATAATAGTAACTAACACATTCTGAGTGTTTACTATGTACCAGTATTATAAGGCATATGTTACATCTATTATAGTATTTAATCAGCACAAAAATCTCAGGACGTAAGAATTGTTAGTTTTTTCATGTTGTGTAGATAAAGAAACTAACTTGGAAAAATCACGAATAATTTAACAAATGTGTATAGTTAGTAAGTGCCAGAACAGGGCTTACACCAGTGTCTGTTCACACAAATTCCGTGCCCCTCTTCCCTCTATTCCACAGCCTTCTCCACAAACAGGGTCCATGACATGGTCTCCTGTTACAAGCATCAGTACAACAGAGGTCACTGTTTCACTTAAAAAATATAGAATAAGCCCACCATCCATTTGACCGTAAAGACAGTGACCCTTTTCACTCAGAATTAGAGGAGGAGAAAAACCCATGAGTGGGGTAGGAATGGCCTCTCTGGACAGCCTTTATGAAATGGGCATTATACAAAAACAATCACTGTGTAGACAATGCCCAGACCCAACGGCAGGATTGAAAGTCATTAAACTTAACGACTTTAACCAAGTAGGTTGACAGCAATGCCTTCTGGAAACTCAGACTAATTAGGCCAAACAGACTTGACTTCTTTAAAAGAAGGCTTTTCGCTGCTGCTCACTGCTGATCTAGAGTTTGAAAGCTGCTTCAACAGATACTGGCTCTTTAGAGCAAACTCAGCTTAACTGATGTGCCTTCCTCTGCGCCGGGCAGATCAGCAGAAAACCCAGCACTTTCGCTAATTCCCAATGGAGCACAGACATCTGGAAGAAAGACATAATTTTTGCCACACACGGGTTTCCATGGGGAAGGGAGGAAAAGAAAGAGAACCACAGAGACCAGAGGAAGAAAAGATTAATAAGTGCTGCTGTCATTGCAGGAAAAAAGATTTTTCCAGACCACAGCTATACAAAGTGCCGACAGGCACTTGTGCGATATTCTTTTTCTTCTACTAAAAAGGAAAAATATGCTACAAAACAGAGAAGCAAAAGGGGATGCAGAAAGAGATAAATAAAATAACAGGTCAAGCTCCTGGAGTTGTGTTTCAAAAAAAAGAAAAAGCGAGAGAAGAAAATTTAGTTTCTTATTTTGTTTCATGTACTATGTGTGCATGCAGGTATTGGTGACGAGGGCCATGTGGATATTATGTATCTACATAGAAAACAGCTCCGCTCATAAAAATAGATCACATGCACACAGGAGGTTCTGCGCTCCAGATCATTTGGGTGCTGCAGACTGTCAAGGGCTGGCTCTCGAAAATACAGAAGCCAAAGCAAGACTGTAAAAAGAAAGAGTAACCGAGTAATTGAGAGAGAAAGAAGGAACAAGATGTGATGCTTTCTAACTACTTCACGCTAATGATCCATTATTTATATTTGTCCGTGGCATGTATTAGATTTCCCCTCAAAATATGGCTCTTTTTCTCTTTCTTTCCATGTGTATGCCTTGCAATTTTAAAATTGAGGGTGATTAATTCTATGTATTATTCTGGAAGATTCTGCTATGTGAAAATGACTTAGTTTGATAAGTGTTGTATTCATTTTAGTATAATCGCTGGAATCTGTTTCTCTTCTACATATAAAAGGGGGGACCCCCAAAAATGGATTATCTTTTGGGGACAGGCCTATTGCAGTACAGGCTTCCTCCACTAGGTGAGTGTTCTAGGAACCCATCTGTATCAGTGTTCGCCAGCTGGTGCTGTTGTGAGAGGCCGTGTTCAGCTTCAGTGAATTTGTTTTTGAAGACTCTTTCAAAGAGTTTGCCCATTTCATGATAGGTGATTTATGAGCACACCTGCCCACACTACACTGAGTGTTCAGCAGTTAGTTATTATTACTTTTTTTTACCAAAAATGGCATGATCCCCTTGCCTCACCCTCCCTATTCACCTGATCTCACCCCAAGAGGTTTTTTTGTTTCCCCGATGAAGAAAGTCCTCAAAGGGAAACATTTTGCCAATGTGAAAGATGTAAGACAAAAAACTACAGAAACACTAAAAGGCATCAATATCGACAAGTTCAAAAACTGTTTTGAGCAGAGGAAACCATGCCTCGGTAGGTAAGTTGCATTGGATGGAGAGTACTTTGAAGGTGACTAAGGTTTAAAATGTAAGAATAAATCCACATGTTTTTATAAATACATTCTGTTATTTTGGTCTCCCCTTGTACATTTTTTTTTCATTTTAAAGGATATCCTGAAATTGTCATTAGAGATTTTGTGTATGCTTCACAGAGTCTAGCTTTAGAAAAACACACACTCCCTCATACTGGTATACTTAAAATAAAATAAACTTCCCATATTTAATCTAATATTACCAACCTCTTTTTCTGTCATCAACCCACAGAGATAGTCTCTCTGTTGATGCAAATGAGGCAGCCTGTCTCTGATGCCATTTTGTAATGCATACCCTCTGGTTTTACACATTATAATTACTGGATAATATATTTCATTTTTAAAAATATATACAGTGGCATAAATGATATTTCTAGATGCTGCAAATAATGATCTTGGAAGGAAAAGAAATAAGCTTCCTGAAGCCCTAGAACAGACTTTTCTTGCCAGCCTGCCCACAGAAGCAGTGCTACAGAGAGAAAAGTAACACGGCACTGATTTAATCTCCATTCCCCGCTCGCGACATGAGCGGCTTACTACCACACACAGAAGGCGGCGGCGACGGTGCACACAGTCGTCTTCCTCCTGTCAAAATCACAGCACACTCACCCTCGTCAATAAAACTCTCCGTGTGTTGTTGTTGCCACAGCAATGCTCAATTTCCCTGGAAAGAGAAAGTTACTCAGACACTCTATTGCCATTTTGATCAACATGGTATACATGGAGGAAATGCCTACACATTTCAGTGATATTTTAAGAATATGCATAATTAGAGTAAAAATGGAGCCATGTTACGTAGGTCCATAGGAATTATCACATAATAATTATCACAATTATTACCTAGGAATTATACTCTAGATTTGTGTATTTGCAAAGGACACAAGATGTTATCAGATCTCTTCTATTCATCCATTATTAAATGAAGGGCGTTGTGAATATACCCTCAGTAATCAGCACTTATTGCTAAGTGCCCTTCTTATTTGTCACTAAACTTTCTTGTGTTGCTGCTTAAAACTTATTTCTTGACTTCAGATGTTTGCAAAAGATTTACCAGTCTGTCTCAGATCCCTCTGCTATGTTCATCTTCCGAACAAAAGTTCTGATAATGCTACGTTTTATCAAAAACGAAACTCTATGCCTTTTCAATGCCTGCTAAATAAAGTCATGATGATCATGCCGTTTCACCAGCCTAGGATTTTCAACCGTCGTCTGCCTCCATCGCTCTTTTTGTGAGCAAGTCCAACCTTGTTTTCAAGATGCTTCCAACATGCAACAGAATCAGTTTATTTATTCTATCTGTTAAGTGGCATTCGTAGTCATCCGTCACGTGGCAGGCACAAGGGTTACCAGGATGAACCAATGAATTCAGCCCTTGTGTCCGTGGTACTTACTGTCCAGGAATATTTCCTCACCTAACAGCAATTTCTTCTTTGTCTGTCTTTCTCTAGCACTGCATTTATAATTTTACGTGCTTGTCTTTTTATCTAAAGTCCATCTTGCTTTCTATCATATGTTCATATGCAACATATATATACACATTCTTATACTGTATTTACATTTTAATGCATCCTTTCCACTTAGATATTGCTATCTAAAACATTCTACCTAAGCTGTGACTTAACACTTCAATCACTTTTTGTCTGGTCATTTCATAAAACAGGAATTTGGGCTTGTCTCTTTTTTATGATGTCTGATGACTCAGCTAAGATGGATCAAATGCCAAGGGGCTGGAAAATCCAGGCATTAGTCGAGCATCTTCCTCATTCTCCACATAATTCTCCACATACCTACTCTGAGCTTCCTCATTCATGGCAGCCTCAGGGCTGTTGGAATTCTCACGTAGCTGTTCAGGCTCCAAAGATGAAGTGTCCGAAAGGCTCAAGTCGAAAATGAAGCTTTCTGTAGACCTGGCATCAAAAGTCCCTCCTTGTACATTCTGTTGTTGAGGCAAGGCAGGAAGGCCAGCCCATCAGGTTGAGTTTAATGTCTTCAAACGTCAATCAAGTGATCTCGTTGCCCAAGCAAGGATTTTGAAAGTTGCCTCTATGTCCTAGTAACAACTAAAAATCTGAACAAAAGGTATATTTTTCTCAAACTACGAAAATATCAAAAACAAATACTAAAAGAAGGCAGAATTTTTCAAACATATCCTCATCTATAAAGCAACCAAGATAGGAATTATACTTGACTTCTTGACAGAAAACTTGCAAACAAGAAGAGGATAGACTGAAATGTTTAAAGTGTTGAGGGAACATCCCGCCAACCTAGAATTCTGTATGCTGCAAAATTATACTTCAAAAGTGAATGAGAAATAGACTTTCTCAAACAAAAAGTGAGGGGATTGGGTGCCAGTAGACCTGCCATGCAGGAAATGTTAAAAGAAGCTCCTTGGAGAGAAGGAAAGTTGATAACCTGGCATCATTAACAGTAAAAATCTGGGCTCTGCAACAGACATTGTTAGAAAAGGAGAAGACAAACCACAGTCTGGAAGAAAATATTGCAGAAGCACATCGGATGATAAACAGCTATCCACAATATACAAAGAAGTATTAAAACTCAGCAATAAAAAACAAACAAGTCAATTAAAAAATGGGCCAAAGACCTTAACAGACAGGAAAGAAGATGTACAAAGGGGATCGCTTCTCAGCCTTTTGGCTAAGACCCAGTGAAGAAGATATGCAAATGGTAAGTGAGCATGTGAAAGGATGCACGATTCGTGTGTCACCAAGGAAATACAAATTGAAACACCAAGTAACAACTACAGGCCTATGAGAATGGCCAGAATCCAGAACATGGACAATACCAAATGCTGCTGAGGACGTGGAGCAACAGGAACTCTCATTCACCACTGGTGGGAAATTTCACAGCCACTCTGGAAGACAGCTTTGCAGTTGCATACAGAACTAAGCATGCTCTTTACCATGTGACCCAACAATCATGCTCTTGGCATTAATCCAAAGGACTTGAAAATTTATGTCTATACAAAATCCTGCACACTAATACCAGCTTTATTCGTAATTGATAAAACTTGGAAGCAACCCAAATCCCTTCCGCAGATCAGCAGATAAATAAACTGTGGTACAACCAGACAATGGAATATTATTCAGCAATGAAAAAGATGAGGTATCAAACCATGAAAGACATGGAGGAAGCTTGCATGTTCCTAAGTGAAAGAAACCAGTTTGGAAAAGCTGCATACCTTATAATTCTTACTATATGATGTTCTGGAAAGGGCAAAAGCTATGGGGACAGTAAAAAATCAGTGGTTGCCAGGGTCTGGGGACACGGGATGAACAGGCGGAGCACAGAGGATTTTTAGGGCAGTAAAAATCTCTCTACGATACAAAAATGATGGATGCCTACAATCACCTATGTGTTCACATCTGTAGAATGACCAAACCAAGGACGAATCCTAAAGTGAACTACGGACTCTGGCTGATCAGTGTAACGAATACACCGTTCTGCTGGGGGTGTCGATAATGGGGAAGACAGTGCATGTTTGTGTGGGAGGGGGAGTGTGCAAAATCTTCGTACCTTTCCCTTGATTGTGCTCTGAACCTTTACTAGTGCTGGAGAAAAATAAAGTCTTAGAAATCAACCGTTTCGTGGCTCATGGTTTTGTGGGGTGGGAATTTAGTCAGGGAGCAGCAGTGATGACTTACCTCCCAGTGATAAGAGCACCAAGGAACTGTCAGCCGCCCTTTAACTGCTGTAGCGTGTATCTCGTGTTCCCTCATCAACAAAATGTCTTTGGTGCAGGGTCTGTCTGGTTCATCTTCGTTTCATCTCAAGGTGAATATTAGTACAGTAATTAACATTGACTCCTGCAATGCAGTGCACAGTCTCAGTGGCTTAACAGGACAGTTAATTTTTCTTTTCCAGTCAGTTCCAGTGCTGTTATGAGCTTCTCTTCATTGTCCTCTCCCAAGCAATGCCTCGAATCTAGAGAATGTCAAGGAACACTAAAACATTTGAAATAGCAGTTTCTGTTACAGACCTTTTTATTTTCTTGCTACATAGTCGCTGTGTTTAATCTCATATCAAGACTATCCGGGTGATTTACACTCCTTTCCATCAGCCTAATCAGCTTGTGAAAATTTGTCCCTCCACTTAAACCATTGATTTATGAACTGAAAGTAGAACGTGATATATGTCTCCTCTCACACCCAATACATACAAAACTAATATAAACTGGTGGAGTAGGACAATAAACACTCCCATTGGGAAAGGAAGTGTGGGAAACATGAGGAGTGAGGCCTGTTTCTGTTCTCTGGGAAGCACTTTTGCTTCCTTTTGTCTCAGTAGCACCTGCCTCTAGTCTCTGAGTTCTTCCTTTGCTACAGGCTGTCTTGGCCAAATCTGGACGAGTGGGAGTTAGTGGCAGATGACATTTTATGCACATCTGGTACTTTTCCTTCCCCAACCTTGAACTGAATCATTTTTCAAAAAAACCCAGTTCCTTTCAGTGGAGGATGGTGTTTAGAAACCAAGATCTGGGCTCTAGGTGTGCTCCTTCTAGTGCGGTTTATGGTTTTCTGATACATTTCTGTTAGTAACTTTATAGGCTTTGATTGACTTTGTGTCACTGAGTTCCATGCGTCAGTAACTGTGGTAACCAAAACTTTTTCTGAGACGTACTTCTGAAGGTTTTTATTCTCCTTCCTTCATTGACATCAAACCTCTCTGTGAACTTACTGATATCTTCCTCAGGTTTATCTGTTTACATATGAAGGTCATGTCTACAGTACCTTTGCCCTAATGACACTCTCCCCAACTGAAAAATTTTATTGGAACTTTCATTCAAATGTGCTATCACTTTTAGAAGCAGTAGGATTTTACAAATCCAGTTACTCCTGAATTATTTTTTCTATTTTTATGTTACATTAATCGAATTTTAATAACCATGGAGACAATGTCATAGGACGTAAGTGTATAGCCGGTATATTTTTGCAATTTCACCATATCTGTGTGACCAGTATCCACAACAAGAAGCAGTACCTTTGCAGCTTCCCCCAAAGCCTCCCTCATACCCTCCTGTAGGTATTTTCCTATCTGCACCCCCAAAAGTAATCATTGTGCCGACTTAGGATTAGTATTGCTAAATTTTGAATGTTTTCAATTGGAATCTAATTCTTCTTTAGTGTCTGGCTTCCTTGGTTCAACACTATGTTTGTGAAATTCAACAACACTCTTCATATATAGTATTTGTTTCATGCTCTATAATATTCCATTTTGTAAATATTCTACAATGTATTCATTCACTTTTATGTTAACAGACATTTATGTAGTTTTTAGTTTTGGACTATTATAAAGGCAACTGCTATGAAAATTCATTTACATGTACTCTGGTGAACATATGCACATATTTCTGTTTTGTATATACTTAGGAGTGGAAATGCTGAGTCACAGATATAAGTATATTTAGTCTCATAAAATATTACCGGTTTCCCAAGTGGTTGTACTGAATTACACTCCTTCTAGCAGTGTACAGAATTCTCTTTCCTTCAAGGGCCTGAATCTCTGGGTTCCACAGTCTCTTTATTGCCTGTGATTTCTGCATGCACTCAAGATAGTATTCCCTGATCTTATGTGTTTTCTTCAATAGTTTTCCAAATGCACCGAAACATATTACAACATTCTATTATTCGATGTATTTAATCTAGATCTACTATCTCAGAGATGCATGGTTCATCTCCTCATCTAGATCAGTCAATGAATTTTCCAAACGCTTGCCCACAGCTTACCACAGATGACCATTTTCTAGCTGCCAATATCAGTCCCCTCACTTCCATCACCTTCATAGAAATCGTATTTTTGAATACCAGGACCACCCAATTCAACCTAGTACATGCTGAGAAGTTAAGCAATACATGGGTATGTGGGAGCAATAACAATTTCCGCATAAGGCAGCCTGCCAAAACTTTGTAAACACAAGTTGTTGAATGGGTATAAAACCGTAAATGTATCCTTTATGCTTTATCTCAATATAGTTGTGAGGTATGAAAGAGAAATAATTTCTCAAACTACTCACTATTGTCCACTTTAATCTTATGTGTATATGTGTGTGCATGTATTATATATAGATATCTTTATGTTTGCTATGTTATATATTATTTAAAACAGTGCGTACATCTCAGTAGGAGGCGGTCCGCAGCATGAGAGTAATACAGAAACTTTAAGTGATAATATTATGTTGACCTTGTTGGTTTTCCACAGGAGCACCCGTTAATGTCTATAATTCTCATGGGCAAATCAATGAGCTCCAGGAATGTTCTAGCCATGGATTGCTCCTAAATTTTGTTAAAAGAAAGTCAATGTGAACTGGTTTCAATTAATAAGATTGATGCTTCTCAATACTTTTCTTCGTGTGCTACGTACAGGAGTTAATTCACACCCCCCAACTCTTTACCTAACTGGCAGCGCTACCCAAAACTGATGGCTCTCCTGAAAGTCCTTTTTATCATTTATTAATCATTTTTTAGTCACTGTGGCCAATGCCATACATTTGTTTAATAAAATAGCTGTTCTTTATAACTTCTACTGTTTTTACTGTGAGGTCTTCATTGTCACTGCCTGTTCTTGAGTACTGCTATATTTTAACTAATTATTAGTAATTTTCACCTTTAAGAATTGCTCCTTTCTATAATGAGCTAACGCTTTTCTCTAATTCCTGTATCCTCAGCCACAGTGCTGCTTACCAGTGGTTTGTTCGTAAATGTTTAGAAATATATGCAAATAAAGGTTTCATATATATCTGCCAGCTTTTCATAGTTTTGTATGATTTAAATTCAGTTCAGTTGCAAATGACCAAAATAAAAAGAAATTAATAGTGAAATTTTGTTTTTTCTTCTAAAAGATGGCAAGGGTAGGCAGTCCATGGTTGCTTTGGCAGTACGACAAATTTTTCCAGGTCTCAGGCCACTTCCTTTTTTTTCTATACCACTGTCCTTAAAAGTGTGGCTCTCGTTCATATGGTTTGAGATGGTTAGTAAAATGTCAACTATCACATCTGCACTGTAGGTACCAATGTGAAGGAAGATACGAAGGAGAAATAGACAAAGGGCTCGTTCAAACTCTCTTTTGAAGTTGTCTAGAAAAGGCCACACACATTCTACTGACATCTTTCTGGAAAAAGCATATTTCCAAGGTAACACCTAGTTATGAGGGAGTTTGGAATATGTAGTATTATTTCAGAAGGCCAATTCTAGGTAAAAATATGGAGTTTTACAGCTGAGGAAAAACATTTGCTTGTGTGTAGTGTAGGAAACCTTCAGTCTTTACCAAAACCGGACACGGAAAAGCCAGAATCCCTGAGAAGTTCAGAACAACAGTTTATGATCACTGGCTTAGAAGTCAGGATGACCTGCGTTTGGAATCAGGCTCAACTGTTTATTAGCTGTGTGAATTTGAATACTTAACTTCTCCTAAGTTTCTGTTTTCAAATGTGTATAAGTACAAAATTCTCTAATACTTTTGTCTGTGAGGTTTCAATAAGATTTTGTGTGGTATAATGAGTTCTAGTCACTCAAATAACTTTTCAGTATCATCGTGGTTTTATTAATTTAACAGTAATCACTTTATTTAGTAGGGAAAAAACGGACTTATAGTAAGAAGACATGGAAAGACCAGCATATATACCAATTACATAATCTTTCTGAGGATCAATGTTCTTATATGTAAAATAGGTCAAATAATTCTTTTTATTATCATGTTGATAATTAAATAGGATATTGTATATAATTTTTTTATACAAATATGATATAGAATACAGACTTAGTAAATGTTGGTTCATTATTTATCCTCATTTGAAATGATATATATTTTACTCTTTTATGAACATTGATTAAAATATATTTATTAAAACCCTGTAAACCCACAAATTGATTTATTGAATCCCCAAACCAATAAAGAAATTTTTTGAATCTCCGAAACCGAGAATATTTTGAAAATTTGGTGGTGGCTGCTTACGTAACTGGTGTGCAGATAGAGTGTGGATTAGATCTATCAAAAATTTACTGTTCTATTAGGGTTTTCCTCTGAAATTCAGTAGCATGAGTTTCAGAATAAAGCGTGTGAGTTACTTCTCATCTTGCCCTTGAAATAAATCCTGATTAGAGATCCAGAAATGACCTTTACTGCACCAAGTTAATATACATGTGCAAAAATATGAGGGGAAAAGTGCCTGGTATGGCACTTAGTAGGGTATCAGTGAATATTTGGTGAGTGAATTAATGAATGATAGGATGGATGAATGCATATATTTATGTCCACTTCATAGCTCCATCCCCTGGGCCTTTCCTACTTCAGGAACTGATGAGTTGGCCTCTGCATGCTTGCAGTGTGTTCCTCGTGTTTATTAGATTCTAAGTCACACTGGCAGCTCTCCCCTTTACCGTTCGGGTTGGTAAATGTTACAGATTCGACCAAACGAACCATAGCAAATTTAAAATAAATCTTTGCCAAGAGGATGGTGTAAATTGAGACAATTACTTCTTAGTCGCCTCCGCTGCTCAGTGAGAAGCACATAGCAGTGGCGAACGGCACTGCAGTAAAAAGGGCTTCTTTTTCTGAGGACTGTCAGAGGAACTTGACATCATTGGTGGGTAGACTCAATGGACTGGAGAAATCTGTATCTTTTCTTGCAGCCCAATGGTTTATTAATGATTTTTCTAATTAAATTCTGCTTCATGATATTAAGCAGTTAAATGGACTTCTCTGGTTCTAGTTTCTCATCTGTAAATGAGAGGAACACAAGTCCAAAGGTTTTTTCGTCTCCAACAGTTAGTGACCCTGTGGTTCTAACAATAGGCTTGGGCAACTCTATAGTAGCCTCAAAATCCAATCCTTCACCTGCTATTGGGGTCCCCCCTCATTTTTAAAGTGTTTGCCAGAGGCTCTTGCAGTTTTAGCTTGAACAATCTCTTATTACAGAGTATGGGTAAGACGACAGCACTGCCAGATTCTTCTAATTATGAGACACTTCCTCATTTTGAGACAGTCTCCCGCTAGGAACCTTTCACCCATTTGTTAGTTTTGCTTCCGTGGGGAAAAGTAAACTACCTCTTTGCTCTTCCAGTCTATCACATATCCATATGTTTCATGTCTACCCTGGGCTTCCCATAAACTTATATGACATGATTTCCAGTACTCTAAGATTTAACAATCTCTCATTAATCCAGCATTAATGAGTTTCCATAAACTTGCCATAAATCTAAGCCACCCAAACAAACAAAACCCACTGAAATCATGGCTCAAGTGGTGTGGGCAGTAAAGATGGGTGACCTATGTGTTTAGATTTTATTTTGCCAGGCAAATATGTTGTGATTTTGAAGTTAGGAACCTAGCTCTTGATTTCACTTTATAAAACATTAGTTGTAAACTTTTCCAAGTCACTTACCCTCTCTGAGGTGTTTTATCAACTGTGAGATTATCATCATCATCATCATTGTGCATATCATATCTGCTATTTTGATACAATGTAAAATGTTTTGAAATTTTAAAGTTTTATACATATGTAACTATATAACTTTAACCATAATTTTTGTGTTTGTGCATAACATCATTGCCATCTAATTTCCTTTTAAAAACATATTTAAAAATAATAGAAATAGGAATTTTTGTTGATGTGATATTCTCTGAGAAGGGAGAGTATTTAAGCTGTATATACACATACAAACAAAACACATGCAATTTAAAGTTTTAGTAAATCTATTTATAATTATTTTGTTTAGATATAATTAAGAATCATTTAAATTATAAACACTGAAATTAACAATCATCACAAAAACAGCAGTGTTTATAATGAATTTTGAAACTTGTAATGGTCACTCACTACCTTGATGCCATTAAAATAAACTTTGGAATACAAAAGAAATTATTTATTTTTTAAATTTAAAAATTCAGAAAATTATGCAGGTGGCATTTTAAGGAATGACACTGAAGGAAAAGGTTTACAAAGCAAATGTGTGTGAATTCTTGTGAAGTGTGTAGAATAGTTTATATTCAGGTCATAAGAACTATTAAGAGGATTGTACAGTACTGCGCTCAAGTTAGGTTGACCTCTGTCTGTTCTCTTGACACTTCAAAGCTCAATGAGGGAACAAAAAAGTATGCTCCAAACTCATCCCTGGTTTTCTATTAAAACTACAGATATAGCTTCCAAAGGAAATATCATCCTTTGAATATCAAATAAGCATAGAAAATAACAGATAATGATAAGAATACTGAAGTACATTTAGTAAATGCACTTACTGAGAATTCAGGCTTGACTAAAAAATTGTGGGTGGACTGTGTTTTATAATTTTTATTGTTAGCATAATTTTTTGTCTATATAAACCATTTAAATAAAAAAGTCATGCCCTTATTTTTTTTCTTAGTGTACTGAAGCCATTAATTGGGCTTTAAATGAACTGACCAATTTGCATCAATGCCCAAAATGGACTCCACTACACATAGTTTTGCTATTTAAAAATTATCTATAGGACCATATTTTCAGTAATTTTGCTGTTTTGCAGAGTGGTCAGTATGAGAGTTTGCTGCTCTAAGAGCAACAACAGACGATCTCTCTTTTCCAGGCATAAATGAATCAGTTCTAGGAGAAGAGCTGGACTAAAACTTGGGACAGCAACTGATTCATGAGTTCAGGTAGTTAGGACTTCCTTCAGAAAATTGCATCTCCATCATCATTTTAAGGTAATCATCCTTTCTAAGATGCCAGCAATTGACATTCAGTACATTAGTGTGAACCCACACTATTGTTTATCTTTCATCAAATGACATTGACAAAGCAATTGTCTTCCGGTAAACTCTGGTACGCGACACTGTTTCATCTCAGCTCTTGGCCACAGAAAGCCTTCCCTTGCCTTCTCTTAGGGGTCCACCAATGGGAGCGTATCTGGTTTGGAGAGGTCTTCTGACTCTTCTATGTAGTTTGACCATCCCAGTACTGTAAGGTTTTTCTCTTGAGATGACTAGAGAAAATGTGTGTTGCTGTCACCAATATTGATGGACAGCATCTTCCCAGGTGTGCTGGAGGTATGAAAGTGGTTCATATATTAAGACATACGGGTCCTGTGGCATAATGCACCATCTAGGAGGGGCCAGTCTGATACAATATTAGCATGGCCTGCTAAGGCCACTGAAGCACCAGATCAGCTACCCTGCAGCCTGCCTGCACTCTCTGCCTCTCTGAGAGTCACTTTTTGTCACTTTTCACTCTAATGAAACTTGCCACTGTAGCTTAAAACTCCTCCTAAGTGAGTGTCCTTGAAACTCTTTTCCCATGACACCGCACAAGCACCTGTTTACTCTGGTAAAAAAATGACCTTTAAAAAAAATAAATGAATTGGTGACTTTGGCTTTGCTAATGAGCATCTTTCTATTGCTGTAACTCTACCTCTTGTAACTTTTTCAGCACCACTTCCTAACCAGAACTTTGGAAAGGATCTCAGTGTTTCCTGAGCCCTAACCAGGGTTTTTGATTGATTGTTTGTGAGTGGCTCAGTTGCCGTTTGGCCTTAGAATGAATTGCAGTTCATTTTTTTCCTTCAACAAATGAGTATTTTGATTTTAGCTGATGCTAGAATGATATACTTTGCAGTATGTGGTTTCACGGGTGGGAGTGATATGCAATAAAATGGAGCACAGGCCCGGCTTCTCTCATTCCAAACATTTAATAGTATACTTTATAGTACACATTATATTGCACATTATATAGTACACATTATATTCTGTAAAGATATGGAGCAAGTTTTAAAAATAGAGCGAATTCATGTAAAGTATATGTACAAAAGGAAAAAGTCTGAAAGTATAAAACTTGAAGGAATAATTAGGTATAAATACTGTTGTGTGTGTGTTTATTTAAGACTTTATGTTTTTTAAGAGCAATGTTAGGTTCACAGCAAAATTAGGTGAAAGGTACAAATATTTCTCATATAACCCCTGCCTCCCCCCACCCCTTTATCAACATCCCCCAGCAGAGTGGATGCACTTGGTACAAGTAGTGAACCTACAGTGGCACATCATAATCACCCAGAGTCCATAGTTCACATCATGGTTCACTCTTGGTGGTGTGCATTCCATAAACAGACCCCCAGGGAGGGGCATTAACCCTCACACCCACCACAGGTTCCCTGTTGTGATCCATGGAGGTGAGTAAAAGAAAACATAATTTCCTGGTTGATTTTGTCCTATACATTCTCAAAACATGTAGTTCTGAGAAGGATGAGGTACAAGTTTTGAATGCATTGATAAATTTTATTTTGTCTGTGTAGGATTTCAATCACTTTTGAATCCAATAGACCTACGTCATAGACAGGTACTGTTCTTTAAGTAGGGTACATGCGGATTTCCTCAGACAGGGTCTTTGATGATGGTCCAAAGCTTCATACATGGTCCTTTATTCACCTTCTTATAGAACAGTTCAGCCTGCTCACAAGTAGAATAGGTCACCAAGCCTTTAAATTTCTCGTTGACTCTTTTTAAAGATTTTATTTTTAGACAGAGGGGAAGGGAAGGAGAAAGAGAGAGAGAAACACCAATGTGTGGTTGCCTCTTGCACGCTGCCTACTGGGGACCTGGCCTGCAACCCAAGCATGTTCCCTGATCTGGGAAACTAACTGGCCACCCTTTGGTTCTCAGGCTGGCGCTCAATCCACTGAGCCATGCCAGCCACGGCTCTCTGACTCTTTTAAGCAGGTTGTCTACACAGTCCTGAAGTAGTGATGATGTCAGCTGACCTGTCATTACTTAGGTGCCCAAGGCTTCCCTGCGGAGGGGCTGTAGTGCTTATGCAGTATAGGACAAATCCAACATTAGCTCACTTCCTTAGATACCTCGAAAAGCTTCTTTGCACTCAGCAATGCTATGGGCCATTGAGTCACAGTTAGGTTTTCATTCCAATCTTTCTAATCTGGTTTGCCCAAAATGTGATTTCATTGCATTACCCTTGGAGAAGAATTCTCTGTCTTCCGGGCGTTGAGTTAGAAGTAAGGTTGGTGGAATCATCTGGTTTTCTTTTACAGCTGCTGTGATATCACCCAGCAAATACAAAAGCATTTGTAGAACCTTGAATTTCTCCTCCGACAGGAGTACAACAATAACCTCGATTACCTGGAGGTGTGGAATAAAAACTGCTCCTTCCTCGGGGATTGTTCACACAATTAAAGTAATACAATATGCATAGAAAAGTTGTCAGTCTGGCCACCACTGGGAAAGAGCTTGCCTTAAATTAAACAACAGATCATTACTTCATCACATCGTATCACATCACATTACAGCTGAAATGGAGAGAAAAACGAGTTCTGATTGTATCATCTGAACACCAGTTCCAATCGTGCTTGAAGGCATCACTGCATGGGGGTATTCCCGTAACATAGATCAAAAAGCTCACCCTAATGTGGGCCAGTCTGAGAGGTCTTCTTTGAGATTTGCAATGAAAAATATTCTCAGTGTTAGTGTGTTTGCATGTGTAAGAACCGTAAGATTTGGCTTCTTCATTAAGTTTCCTTCTTGTTCTAAATGTATGCACTTTCCGTTTGTATAGTTGCATGTAGTACGTAAAATATAGGGGAAGCTGCCAAAGTAACCAAGCTGATATTTCTCAAGGGGCTTAAATGTGAAGTAAGAAGACAAATCACAACAGATGAAAAAAATTACCAGGAACCATATAAATAAACATTTGAAATCGGTAGACAATGTGGATATTAAATAAGACAAAATGAACTAGAGTAAGTAGTTTAAACAGACACACACACACACATCCACATGTGTGAATTAAGAGATCACTTGCAACGAGAGTTTGAGGAACGTCATCACTCGGGAGAGGTAGTTACTGTGGACTACAGCCTGTTTTGAAAAGGACTCATTTCTGTGGGAAAGGACATACGTAAATTCACGTTTTCTGTGCTCAAATTACTTAAACTATAGAAATATATGATAGTATGGCTGAATAGTTGTTGCCTGCACATAATTGTGTTACAGGGTTTTGAGCCAGGTTTGTTGTCCTTTACTAGTGGCTGCTCCATTCAGTAGGTCTGTGTTATTGTACCAACTATTTAGCCCTCCTAAGGTATGCTTTCATTTGTAAAAATAACAATAATATTTTTTCTTCTCCAAAGCGTTGTTATAAAGATAAAATATGTAAAGTGCTGTTTTCCTTTAAATATGAGTATTCAGGCTACTTTGCCTTATGTCTTACAGTTATGTCTAAATTTTACAAGGAAACAGCTCTACACATTGGCGCAAGAGAACAGACATCTATGAATGGTTATCAGGAGGTGGTTTCAGCTAAGACCAATGAACTCAACTTTCATATAGAGTCATATATGAGAAATCAATGATATGAATATCTATTGAGTAGATAAATTACAATAACTAAATTAAAACAAGGATATACTTTATATATATTATACATATATATACTTATGTATGTTCGATAGAACCATAAATAAATTCAGGTAAATAAATTAGGCATCTATACAATATGTTGCAATGCATGTATTCTTTTTCTTTGGGTTAGCCTATCTTTTAATCTGGGAACCTAGCTCACAGTCAGAAGCCACAGAGCATTTCGAGTCCTCTGGTGTCAATGATCCTCCTAGAGACATGAAAACAAGCCAGGAAATGCCACATTCTTTTCTCTAAAGTTGTCATTCTCAACACGGGGCAGAGAGAGGTGGCCCTTGGAATGAAGAGGGCATAGTGATATAGTCTGATAAATATTATCTAAAAAAGGAGCGACTATTTTATAAAATTTGTTTTAAAAAGAGCTCTTATCTGTTTGCATGTTTCTGAGCATATTAAACAGCTCTCGGGTTCAATACAGAGTAGCTGCTCTGAGTGCTTCCCTTTAGTCTGTTAAAATGACAGTGTCCTGAATTAACCACGTCATTACTTACTACATTGCGGGTGTTGGGGGCACTATTGCTTTCAATAACTTTTTCAGGAAACAGGAGAATCTTGTGCAAAGTCTAAAGTATTATACCATGGAAATATAGTTATATTTATTTCTATAAACTTATTAATTTTATATTAATATATCTAACAAATATATTTATTTCAAGGAAGCCCTTGGAGTCGCTTCATTGGGTTTCTCTTGTTATGCTTAGCATTAGTGGATGGAGCTGCTCAGGGACATTCCAAAAGCAGCATAAAGGATATCACTTCAGTTAGCTGTTTTCCAACCCACATACTTTATGAATTTTTTAAAAATCAAACTTTTAAAAGTGTTTGCCCAGTGTGAATAGATATAGTTTTGTATGTCACAAGAATTGACAAATACAAATATTTAAATAAGAACACCAAATATTTAAAAAAGAACACCCATATTTACTTGGTGCTTGAAAAATTCTCGAGTTTCAATTTATTGTACATAGTAACACTCATCAAATTCTCTTTTCCTTCCTCCTTAACTCTCTCACGGCATAAAATTGCCCCAGGTCATTGACTTTATTAAATCTTCTAAATTCTTCCCACAACCATGTCATGAAACATTTCAACATTTCATCCTCTGTTCAAATTTCTTGTCCGCTTTACTCCCAGCTCTTTCCTAGATAGAAAATTTATCTTCTATAGTTAAATATAATCTTCGCTTCTCCATTTGTTCAGCCTTGTATCTGTCTGGCTATATAAAATTATATTAAGATAGGAGTATGGGGAAGAGATCGGAGGCAAGGAAAGATAAAGGGCAATGGAAATGAATACTCAGATGTCAGTAAATCATGTTCTGATCAGATGTATTTTAAATAGTTTTAAAACAAGAATTTTTCAAAATGAATGAAAATAATGTCAATGAAGCTAAATAATTCTCAGTACATCTGGTGTGTCTTATCTTCAATACGATGTTCTATATCATCAATATAAAATTCACCTTACTCAGAATGGAGATATTCTTGGTGGGATTATTTTTCATATGTAAAAATTAATTGTAAAGTGTCTAGTGTGGTTTTGCTTTGAAAATTCGTGAATCAAACCTTAATGGATGTCAACATGAGAAGCATGTCTTTGAAGCCCTATGAATCTCTTAATGCCTCTGTTACGCAGTTGTTTCAGCAATAATCAGTACCTATAACAAGAAACACATATCAACGCCTCTACCTGGGGCCAGGTGTATCTTACCTCCACTGTTGGCTATTGTTATACTCATTTTGTAATGGGGCAGTCATATATTTTTCCTTTTTGTGACAATTTGAATTGAATATATTTGAAATTACTACACTTTTTTAATCAGTAAGGAACTTTATAATGATGGCAGTCCTGGCATTGAAGGAAAAATAAGACTCTGAAACATGACAGAATTTATTACTTGCCTTTATTTTTGAAGGCAATGATCCCAAATTTGTAGAAATAGAAAATAAATGATCCATTGTCTGTAAGGAGAACTTCTTGGCAAGATGTTCCAAATTCCAAAGGACAGACTAGGACAGTTAAAACATAAAAAGTAGCATGTAAGAGTCAAAGAGTATGGGGTTTAGAGTCAAGAACATTTTAGCTTAGTTGAGATTACAATTCATATAATAATCATCACTATTTTTTTATCGAGCAGTTACTGTGATACACACTAAGACCTTTATGTGTATCAACTCATTTCATATGTGTATAAATCCTATGAATTTGCTATTATTATTATTCTACAAATTGGAGACTCAGTCTTAGAGAAGTAAAGGTAAATTACCCATAAGCATGTAATAAATGAATGGGAAAAAAGCGTTCAAACACAAATTATAATTCCAAAGCCCATGCACTTAATGCTAACGTACACTGCCAGTTTATTCGGATGACTTAAATATCAGCTGCAGAAAACAGAATGCTCTCTGGTTCATTCACACAGAAAAACAATTGAATAAGATATCTTGGGGAGCTCAGACCATTTTGGGGACGGACAGTGTCAAGATTGGAAGCTACTGATCAGGAATGTACTAACCACATTGTGGGGGGTTCACAGAGGACTCACCCCATCCTCTGTTGGACAGTGATGTCACACCGCTTACCTCTTTACTGATGCTGCCACTCCAAGGCCAATGAATTCTCTGTGCTGCTTTTATATATTGTTCAGTTCTGATGAAATCTCCACTCGTGTGTTGGAGACAGTTTGTTACTGGTGGAAGTGAGGTCCTTGTGGCGTCTGAAGGAAAAGAATTTCCTGAGACCCATACAGGAGTCTGTGGCTCTGTGGTATGGTTTACTGATGATGTACAATTGAGGACATTCCTGTCTTGACTTCCCAATGTTCTCTCTCTGTCCATCTTGCCATGGAAAAAGTCCAATCTTGTCTTTGGCAGAGCCTAGATGAAGGCCACTGCCCAAAGTTTATGTTCCCTATTAAAGTATCCAGCTAGCTTAGCATGTGTTTCCAGCTGTAGTCCACTGCTTTGCTTAGGTATTCAGGCTCCCTCCTGGAGGCCAGGGAGAGAACAGGTGTGTGTACCATGTGAGTGTGGGTCACAAGCAAGAGAGAGTGTGTTTTTGTTCCCCTAGGGTTATAACCAGGAGCTTAGGTTTGGGATAGAGGTGCTTTCTCAAAATGACCAATCAACTTCTCAAACTTTTGTGGGCTTTAGATAGGTCCACCCCTCCCCCAGTTAAAATGATAGGCCTCTTTGGTCAGCACCTCCCCATGTGCCTCCCAACAATCCAGTACTGGAGGGGAGAAGGGAGGAGTGTTAATACCCTTGGAGGAGCATAGTGCTGTAATCCCCTGAAGTCTGCAGCTTCCTGGTGAAGTAAACAGACTCCTGCTTCCCAGTTTGTTAAGCTCAATCTCGTTCCTTTGCTTTCCTTTTCTGGCTAAATACCTACAGTAACAAGTCTAGCTGCAAGGGATCCTGGGAAAGAAAGTTGAAATAAAAGATTCCCAATCCTTTTCTGCAACAGCATTTCTTTCTCTAGTTCTTTGTGTTTTGTGCTCAGAAGGTCCATGCTGCATTACACCTAACCTTGTGTGCGTATGTACCTCCCAGGGTATTGAGATGTCTGTGGTCCAGGACTATGTCTAACCACCTGTACTTCTCCCAGGTATCCTAGCACAATACTTGATGTGCAATTTTTTAAATCATTTTTTTTCCATGAATGGAACCGAATACCTTTTTTGGAATAAGGACAAAACGGAGACAGAGCTACTGAAATAATTCCTGCCAAGGGAAATCGTGGGTGTCATCTCTTATAATCATGCAATGCTAAATTATTCTACTTAAATAAAGACAGTTTGCTCTATCTTTCTATTCATAGACAGAACTTTCTTCTTTGGTTTTTTAATAAAATAATTCCAATTATGTGGTTAGAGAAATAAGTGCATCATCTTATTCATGGCCATTGAAAGTACTAGTAGAATCTCACTGGATACACTTTTTTAAATTTAAAATTATTATCTATTCAGGTTACAAGCTAAAACTCACCTATAATAATGTTTGTCATTTAGAAAATTGAAGGAAAAGAGAAAAGCTGAATTCAAGAGAGTAAGAAATATTTATTGCCTCCAATTAAGAGTGAAACAGGGATGCTATATGTTCCTATTACACTTTGTACTCATAGTACAAAAGCACTTTCTGCTGCCCATTGTGTTTCTCTGGTTAGAAGTTTGTAACATGCACTAGACTCAGAATTTGTTGAGTCTAGATACTGTGTAAAGTTTGTGGCGGGAGTCCTATTACCTAAGATCATTCTTGACTGCTAGTAAGTACTTAGTAAATCAATGTTAACTGAGGAGGAAAATACACCCTCCTTGATTATGGTGTTCTTATTTGGGGTTTTAAGATAGATACCCATCACTTGTCCTTTTATTTGTAAATAATTCAAATCTCACGGGGTACTCAAATATGCAATGTTATCTTGAAGAGAAAAGCATAGTTGGAGATGTTTTCACTCTGCAACGAAACTCCTTAAACTAAGACCTCTCCCAAAACCTGTGAGAAAACAGCAGGAAGACTGGTTACAGTGCTTTCACGCTAAATAGAAGGGTGATTTAAACCAGGCTAATTGCAGCAGTGGTGGTGAGATTTAGGGTTCTAAATATATTTTGAGACTGAAGCTAATTGCACTTCCTGATGAATTGAAAATTATAAGAAAAAGAGAAGAGTAAAAGATAACTTCAAAATTTTTGGTCTGAGTGACTGGAACAAGAAAGTATTCTTTATTGAGCTGTAGAGGGAGTAAGATTTGAGAGGAAGGCAGGGCATTCAGCATCAAACTTGCTAAGTTTTTAATATCAGCTAGAAAATTACTTAAGTAGAGATATCTAGGGAGCTTTTACGGAATGGTTTGAGAGCTGGCAATGGAAATCTGGATTGTAGATATGAATTTGAGAGCCTACAGGACATATTCATCACTATGAGAATGGGTAATGTATACAAGGAATTAAGTGTGGATAGAGAGCATGGGAGAGTGATGAATGACTTCCAAGATACTCCAATATTAAAAAGTTGTAAAAAAGAGGAAAAACATGCAAAAGAATTATCTGCTAGCTAGGAGGAAACTGAATGTGTCATCCAGGAATATAAGCAAAGAAAGAGTTTGTAGGAGAAGGGATTAATTGTGTAAAATGCTAGATACAGGTCATATAATATGAGGGTAGGATATTGATTCTTTGACATTATAATGCAGAAGTCTTCAATAACCTTGTGAAGAGTAGTTTCACTATAGTGATAAGTCCAAATACTTTCTGGACTGAATTTACAAGAGTGGTAGGAAGGGAAATAGAATGAACAAAAATGGGTAACACTTTTGGAAATTTTCATTGGAAAATGAAGGTGTAATGGGCCAAGAGAATTTAACTTTTCTTCTTCAAGATGAAATAAGACAGCAGGCTCATATGCTGATATAATAGCACAGAAGAGGAGGCACCATTGACGATATAAAAGAGAGTGGAGAGAATCAGGACAGGCAGAAGGCACTGCACACAGCGTATAAGAGCAGGGACCGGCTTTCCATAAACTCGGAAAGTGTTCATCTGTAGTAGGAGGACAACAGACACTGAAGGAGTTCAGGACCCACTACCCCCAAATATGGCACCTTGGCACGTTGAAAACTTTGGGCTGAAAGAGTCTGAGAAAACAGCAGAAGTAGGATGATCACTGACCTCCTCCTGCCCCTGCCATCTTCCCCGAGACAAGCACTTAGGTATCATGTGAGAGGTGACATCCCTACACCCAGAGAAAAAGGACATCTTCATCTCTGAAAACAAAGGGACACCAAGAAGAATCCCCCAAAACAGGCTTTGCTAAGTTTCCCTCAGTTTACTACAGTTAACTCATACTCCTAATCTACTGCATTTCTCCATGAATGTCTACTTTTCATCAAATCTGGTATACAATTCAGTGGTCTGTTTCTCTGGGTCTTTCATTCCTTATGAAGATTCCCATGTCACATACAACTTAAATGAATGTGTATGCTTTTCTCCTGTTAATCTGTTCTTGTCAGACTCGGCCCGGGACTCTAAGAAGGTCAAGAAGACTTTTTTCTCCCCTGGAATGCTACTTATTCACATAGACACTGGCAGGCAGTGGATAGAGATGTCAACTCAAGAAGTTGTCTTAACCTCTGGAGAGAAGTAGGAAGCAAACTGAGAATGATGATGGGAGAAGAGGTTTGGAACTTTGAGGAAAGAGAAAAAGATATGACCATTATCTATGGGAGGAGGAGAATGAATGAATTATGAGAATATAGTCTGATTATTAGGCAGCATGGAAGATCCACTTGAACTTATGATTGTGAGTTTGGTGAAATTAGTCCTTGTGGTTATACAGCCATGTTTAGCTGCATGGGAAAAGTCAGTTTGGAGGAACATGAAGGCGATTACTGAAGGATAATTTTTTTGTCAAATTAATACAATGAAGTAAAAGAGAACATGGTTTATGGACAATTCAGGTAGATGAATAGTTACAATAATAGACAATGGAATTAAACTCATTACAGTGGGGAATGGGTCAGTAATGAGGGTAATACATACAATTACTTAATAGAGGTATCCATCAAAGTACAGAATCTGTGTGGTGGAGTGTTTAGGAATTGTGGTAGTAAGTCAAAGAAATATTGAACAAAACAAACTTATTACAACTTTTAAATATATAGTATGTCGACCCCAAAGCAAGCAAAACACCTAAATACACTAACCCTCTCTCTCTCTCGATATTAACATAACACCCTTTTTCCTTTTTACTCCATCTTAAGATATTTGTTAGTAAAATTGAAATCGTGTATAGTCTTATTCCCAGAGAACACTTCACATCTTTCTTTTTAATGAGGAAGAATGAAACATGCCCCCACTGTCACATCCAGATGAACCGTTCGCACGGTGGAAGGCAACCGCCAGCAAAGAAAGTGTAGGAATAAACAAATATGTCTTTTAAGGAAAAAAAAAGTCCAGAGAATCAAATGCTCAGTGCTGCAGTTGTTACATTTCTTTCATTTATCATTTCAAGCTGTGCTGTTCTGATGGCTTTTCAGCTGCGAGACTGCTGGTGCTGATGCAGAGATAATGAAACACTGAAAGCCTCCAACAACAGAAGTGTCTGTAGCTGGTAATGGGCATCCTCCTTCAGTTTATTAATTCCAGCTGTGCTACTTGACTGTTTTTGTGAAGCAGTGCCGCATGAGGTGAATATTGAGTGGAACACAAAGGATCTGATGTCAGAAGCAACTGGATCCCATCAAACCTGTGTTTCAAGATGGGCAGGTGGAGGAAACTCTCCCCGCCCCCCATGAAACACAGCTCCATGTTCATCAAGAGAAAACGGGTCCAATGTACGTTTCTTTCTGCGGAGGGGTGTCACCCTCAGGGCCCACACTGGCACTTAGTAATGAAATTACTTCTATGTGTCCAGGCCGTACTCTGAGCAATGTCCCAGACTATTCAAGGCATCAAAGTGTGACTGAATATTTTTCACATAATAGGATTTCCTGATAGAACAAATTCAAGTAATTTTATGTACAGTTTAAGATTGAGAATGTTTGCCACATTTTTCTTTACCTTTCTATTGAAGTTGATTATTATGGGCCATTTTAATTATGTTTAAAAATGTTAAAAGAATGACAGAAATAAGTTAGGGAACTGGAAAGGGCGTTGACTCCCAACTTTTCTTGACCTCTCAGAGAGAAGAAGTTGCAGGGCAACCAAATTGCCCCAAATCTAAGGAGAATAAGGGGCCTGCAGGGGGAGAGAAGTAAGACCCAAGCAATGGTTTTTCTGGGCAAAATGAGGGGGGACGCTAGTGAGAAGAGTTCAGCTGCAGTGATTGGTAACTGTTGGCAGGTTGGCCGAGTATGCGCCATTGGAAGAGAAAGGGTCGTGAGAAAATCTGCCTGTGGATGCCACCTCGGGAGGGGGGGCAGTGGCCATTGCAGGGGGTACCTAGCACTCCAGCGGGACCCTCCCTGACTTCCTCTGTGGGAGGAAGGGCTACAAACACTGTCATCCACAAGGCTCTAAGAAAAGCAAATGTTAAACAAATAATCAATAAAGTCAACTCTCTACTCCCAGAACAGAGTCAGGAATACACGCTGGATTCAGACCTGTATGAGGTGGGGAGAGTCGAGAGCATGGAGACCACCCCTCTGAGCCCCAGTGACTTTGTGCCCACCTAAGACCGAGACTTAATCAGAATAACAGATGCTACCCTCCCTTTTCTCTACCCCCTCACACATTTCACAGGCAATGCAGGCTGTACATCATTTCTATACCAGTAACTCGTAAGGTAGTCGTAAGATACAATCCCTTTCTGAAGTTTAGCTCAGAGGGAAAACCTAAAAGTGAAGGATGGGTCAGAAATAAAGCACACACACACACACTCATGCTAAATAAATGGTTAAATTAAAAAAAACAACAAACCTTTGACTTACCAGTTTCTCCTCTCCGCCCCAACACCCACAAAAGAAAAATGCTAAATATTAAAAATGTTCTTTAGGCAAAGGGATTATAATACCATTCAGAGAACTTGTATCTATATAAAGAAGTGAACAGCAAAGTTAATGGAGTAAACAAAGATAAATTAAAATTACTTTTGTCTTAGTTTTCTATTGGTACATAGCAAATCACCACCGACTTTATGGCTTAGAATATCTGAAATATTGCTATTTGTGACAATATGGATGGGCCTGGATGGTATTACGCCAAGTGCAGTCAGTCAGTTCATATGTTTTCACTGCCAAACATGTGACGAAGAAATGATACACATTTTACACAAATTCTTCTAGAAAATGGAAAAGGAGCAAACACTATTTAAATCATGTTATGAGGCTGACATTTACACTAAAAATGAAAAGGTTGTTTAATATTTGAAAATCAATCACTGCATTATGAAAACAGACTCAAGGAGGAAACCCATCTGATCATCTCAATAAATATAGAAAAGGCAATAGAAAAATATGTATCCAAAATAACAGTTCCCAGCAAATTAGTAATGGAAGGCAACCACGTAATCTGGCAGTTACCTATTAAAGGGTTACAACTAATATTAGCTTTTAATAATTAAAAACTGAATAGTTTTTCCCTCAGATCAGTACATTTCAAGGAAGTGTTTGATATTTTTTGCCCTTCTTATTCAACATCGTATTAGAAATCCTAGTGTTTTATTAGCTTCTTCTTCACCCTGTTGGTGAGGGAGGGAGTCCCACTCTACAGTTGTGGTGATAGTGAGAATCAGGACACTAGACACTGGGCAGATGACCTTGACCTCATTTTATTAGTGACATAAGTTTACAGCCAGGAGCAGGAGGACATCGCACATCCAGCAGGGCCATCCAGGCGCTGCCCTTGGGACCTAAGTGATCCAACAGGGGCTGTAAGAGATAGGTTTTATAGTAAGAACAGGGTGGAGTGACCCCTGGTTTCTGTGACAAGAATAAGTAGGCGTGAGGCCACAGCAAGGAGTGTGGTTTGGCTAGGGGGCCTTACCCACAGCAGGAGAAGAAGCAGAAGGGAGCTTGTGGTCAGGTCATCTGAGGACCTCCCAATTTTACCAGATATAATTCATTGAAGTGTGTTCCCACCCCCAAAATATATGAAGGTCCCAGCCGCAGGATCTCAGAATGAGAACTCTTTCGGAAATAGGGTCACTTTGGATGTGATCAGTTAAGATAGGGTCATACTGGGGTACAGAGGGCCCTTAATCCAATATGATTTGTGTCCTGACAGGAAGAGGAGAAAATACCCAGAGACACGAATACACACAGAAACTATGGTCATATGACAATGGAGACAGAAATTGCAGTGATGTATCTATAAGCCAAACGATGCCAAGAATTGCCACCAAATGGCAGAACTACAATAGACAAGAGAAGCTTCTTTCTCCTGAGTTTCAGAGGGAGTGTGGCAGTGCTGACATTGTGATTTTAGATTTCTAGTTGCCATAACTATGAGAGAGTAAATTTCTGTTTACATATATACATTGCATATGACTATATTTCAAATATATGACCATGCATACATTTCATATGATACATACTACATTTCGTTTCATGCATATTATTTCATATTATACATACTTATTAGTAGCTTTAATTTAATAGCTAACTTCCTTCTCAAACATTCTTATAATTCCCTAGTCAAGGAATCTCTACCATATACTAGAACTATAATCATGCTTTAGTCAAAATATTTATAATACAATTTTTTTTTAATTCTCAATGAAAGGTTTAAGTTTCGACACCAAAGTTTGCATGCATTTCCTGCAATTCTCAGAATCCTCCTTTTCTACTTGGTTCTCTGCAGGGTCCTTGGGTTATACATCCCAGGTGCACCAAGCACACCATGGACTAAAAGATGACGATGACACAAAGGTCGCACCAAAAGTCATCGTAATTGATTAGGGGGCATCTGCTGGCTCAGTGGTACAGGATTGTTTTCATTCACACCCTGCAGGTTTATGTCACCAGTTTCCGAGCAAGGCACTTCATGGGCTGACCTCCTGTCTGTAAATTCATTTGAAATTCTTCACCTGACCACAGTCTGTCAAGCACAGTCAGATAATGCTAGCCTAGTTTTAAAAAAAGAAAAGAAAAAGCCAACAAAGATGAGGACAGAGGGGAATAGCTTTGCATAAACATTCAGGAAGTATTGCTCACTGTGCGTCTTGGAACTACCTTCAGCTGGGGAACAGCGCTGGTCGGCAGAGACGGACAATGTTGAGAGTGATTTAATGAGGTGGATGATGGTTTGCCTTCTGTCCTTTTCTCACATGACTGTCAAGATTCACATGGTGCTCTCTCACCTTGTTCCATCAAGTATCAGATGATTTAGTGAGATTAGATCATGAATGACCTCCCCCAGAACAATGAAAGAATATCATTCACTTCTCTATTGGTACAGGATGGTTACACTTTCAAAGTATGTGAACAGCCTTGGATATCAGAGTTACAAAGACCTAGACATTGTTATCATTTTAAGAATATCTGGCATTGGACTAATATTTTAGAGTTCTCAGTTTCTTTCTTTTTTTTCAGTGCTATTGTCTTTCTTGGTTCACACAGAAATGTGACGAGCTAGGTGGTTAGGATGAGGAACATAACAAGATGAGGTTAAATTCGTGATTGAATGACTCCCCTCCCCAGATTGAAGTCTGCTGAGCATTAGGGTCTGATCAGTGTGAGCTGCTTGACCCACCTAGAGATGGCAGGTAGAATGGAAGTGCTCCATCATCGGACATTTCCATATTTCACCTTGACAATGACTTTGTAAATTTGGTACTGTAATCCAAATATTATATAACAGACTGAAAGTAAAGACTTAAAAATATCAAATGTTAAGTAATAGATAGTTTTCTTCTTTAACTTATAAAGACACTGAGGACACTATTAAATTAGAGTTTCCTCATTTTATTTAGACTGGCCAAACTCTTTAAGTTACATATGATCTCCCTTTGGAACTAGATTGCTTCTAAAAGGGACTCTAACATACAGTGACCCTATAATCCCGTGATGTCTATTTTCAATTAGGATTGTCAGAAAGAACTTTGTTTGAGTATTTGATACATCGAGATCTTTACCTTCAGAGAAAGCAAGCTCACTGATCAGGGCTCTGTAACTAAGTGTACCTACTAGAGGACACTGCCACCGAGCAGCTCTACGTACTCGCCCCCTTACTCTGACTTAGCCTCCAACAGCCAGAGTCACCCAGTTTGTATCTGTTTCCCTATCTGAACTCATCCATATATTGTCCCCATTATAAGTTTTCCTTAAGTTGGTGTATCAACATACTTCTGAACTTTTGCTTATGTTATTTTTTCCATTCCTGTCTTGCCCTTCGGCCCCACACCCAGCACGAAGCCATTCTCAGGTACATCGGCTCTTGAATCAGACCTTCCTCTGCACTCTGGTAGTGCTTTCTCATACTTTCATGAGAAAAGTCTTTAAGTTACATAAGTTACAGCCAGCCATACACTACCCAGTGCTGTTTGTTATTTTGTGCCTGATTCATGTTAATGTGTAAGTTCTTGATGATAATAATAACTATTATTAAATTCTCATTCATTGAGTATCTGACATATAATGAGAAATTTACAAATAGTAATTAACTACTCCTATTGCTGAACACATTACATAAATTATTCTTTTAAACCCAGAAGGATTGAATTATTTCCAATTTAAATATGAGAAAGCACAATATCAAAAAGATTAAATAACTTAAAGTTCACATAGCTGATGTCCAAGGGGATTGATAAGAAAAATAAAATTTATTTTATTTTAAAACTACCTTTCTAACTATTTTATTGTACCTCCTCAAATGTAGGGAGAGTGCCTTTTATTTCTTTGAGGACTCACTGACTGGCATAGTAATTCACATATAGTCAATACATAATAATTATAAAAATTTTAAGTAACCTGTTTATTCCATGACAACAAATAAGGTTTTTCTATCTTCAATACATGGATATTTAAGAAAGCAACATAATATGCTAGAAAAAAGTGAATGAATGAGTGAATGAACAGCTGTATAAACATACCCAGGAATTTCTCTATCGGTAATTCTTTTCAAGAAAGTAATCCTAATTAGGTAAAATAATTGTAGTGGAAAAGAAGCTTTTTTTTAATCCTAGCACTATTTAGTTTTAAAATTTGAATATGCCATTCAATAAAAGTTTATAAGTATTAATTCCATTTACAAAATGAAAACATGAAAAAAGGGGGCTATTTCTAGAATCTTTACCATTGGGAAAATATATTTTTAAAGATTCAGTAACAAAATAAGTTAAAATAAAGCCTTCGAGCTCTCATACCAACTTCCAGTACAAGCGTTCTGTCATATCCCCTGGTACCATCCAGGCTCATGTACCGACTTTCAGGTTCAGCAACCACCAAGGATGCAGACCCGTTGCTTCCCTGCTCTAGGTCATGTGCATCCAACCATTGGACTCCCTACTCCAGACACTAAAAGCTAAGCTGTGCTCCTTGCTTTGGTAATGCCATTTATTTGGCAGCGTGCCATATATTACTTAGTGATCCCTCCCAATGAGTCTGCAAGGAAAGAGGCTCTTCTGATTTCCTTCTGGGCACATAGAAACTTTGCATTTGTAAGTCTTCTGTGCAATTAGGTGGAACAATGTGAGTGTGTTTTGGCCAATGGAAGGTAGTCAGGGGATGACGTACAGTACTTTTTAGCTTGTCAGTAAAACATGTGGAGTCTTCTCTGCCCTCTTTCCTCCGCCCATGGAGGCTGAAGGCAAAGGACTCCAAGTCAGCATGGTCACAGGAAGGAAGGAGGGAGGATCCCTGAATGCATCACTCAGAGCAGCGATGTTCAACCTTCTCTGTCTCACGACACACCTACACTAATTACTAAAATTCTGTGGGACACCGAAAGTTACACTTTTTGCCTGTCAGACAAAGTACGTTTAATTTTGATTCATTCATGCTGGACAACTGTTGTTATCTGTTGTTATTTTTTGAATATCTAGGGGAAGTCAGTGTCCCTGAGTAAATAGCCAGGCATTGCATGTTTTAAAAATTCTCGCGGCACACCAGTTGAAAATCGCCGGGAGGAGAGCTGCCCAACAAAAGACAGCTGAATCAAGTTTCTTCTGACATGAAGTAAACATCGGGGTTTATCTCTGCGATGTCACAGTCTAACCTTCTATACCCAAGGCATCTCCATTCTTCATGTGCTGCATATGAAGAAACTAAGGTGTGGAAACGTGAAGAACTTGTGCAGTTGCGCATGGAAAGAGTAGAGCTAGGATGAGAACAAAATCGGTCTGACATCAAAGCTTGTGTCTGTTCCAGTGTGAAACTCAGTACTGTCACTTTAATTTTTAAAAATGTACATCTTATTATGTTTAATAATAAAACTTGGAAAAAGTTAAAAGCTGTTATTAGAGGGAAAGGGAATATATTTTGTTATAACTAAAAATAACATTGCAGGAAACCATGAAAATCAGGTTTGAGAGAATATTTTGTAAAAATGTTTATAGGAAAAATGGAGAATGTAATTATGCATGCACTTATGTATGTGTGTCTGGGTGTGTTCTGAGTCCACTTTTGATTATATATGACGTAAAATACCTTGAAATCAAATTTATGTATATTTACAGGGGTTTTATGTTTTGTATCCCTCTCCACCCAGCAATTACCTCATTGTTGTCCATGTCCATGTGTCCTTTTTTTTCTTTTTGCTCAGTCCCTCCACCCTCTAACCTCCCCTCTCTACTAGCTGTCATCTGCTCTCCATCTATGAGTCTGTCTCTGTTCTGCTTGTTAGTTCAGTTTGTTCACTAGATTCCACATGTGAGTGAAATCATATGGTATTTGTCTTTCTCTGACTGGCTTATTGCACTTAGCATAATGCTCTCCAAGTCCATCCATACTGTTGCAAAGGGTAAAATTTTCTTCTTTTTCTATGGCTGAGTAGAATTCCATTGTGTAAATGTCCCATAGTTGTTTTATCAACTCATCTATTGATGGGCACTTGAGCTGCTTCCATTTCTTGGTAATTATATAAATAATGCTGCAATGAACATAGGGGTGCTTATGTTCTTTCAAATTAGTGTTTTGGGTTCCTTTGGATATATTCCCAAAAGTGGGATTACTGGGTCAAAAAGTAGATCCATTTTTAATCTTTTGAGGTATCTCCATACTGCTTTCCACAGTGGTTGCACCAATCTGCATTCCCACCAACAGTGCAAAAGAGTCCCCCTTTCTCCACATCCTCATGAGCACTTGTTGTTTGTTGATTTATTGATGATAGCCATTCTGAGAGGTGTGAGATGGTATCTCACTGTGGTTTTTCTTTGCTTTTCTCTGATGAGTAGTGACATTGAGCATCTTTGAGCATCTTTTCATATGTCTACTGGCCATCTGTATGTCCTCCTTGGAAAAATATCTATTCAGGTCCTTTGCCCATTTTTTAATTTGGTTGTTTTTGTTGTTGATGTTGGTTTTGTAAGTACTTTACACATTTTGGGTATTAACCCCTTATGAGATGTATTGGTGAATATATTCTCTTATTTTGTGGGCTGTCTTTGTATTTTTTTTGATGATTTCCTTTGCTGTGCAAAAAACTTTTTAGTTTCATGAAGTCCCATTTGCTTGTTTTTTCTTTTGTTTCCCTTGCGTGAGGAGATATATCTGATAAAAAAATTTCTACAAGCAATATCTGAGATTTTGTTGCCTACTTTTTCTTCTAGGATTTTTATGGTTTCAGGTCTAACATTTAAGACTTTGATCCATTTTGAATTTATTCTTGTGTGTGGTGTGAGAAGGTGACCTAGTTTCATTTTTCTGCATGTATCTGTCCAATTTCCCAACACCATTTATTAAGTAAACTACATTTAGCCAATTGTTTGTGCTTGCTTCCTCTGTTGTATATTAATTGACTATAAAGTTGTGGGTTTATTTCTGGACTCTCTGTTCTGTTCCATTGATCTATGTGTCTGTTTTTATGTCAGTACCATGCTGTTTTGATTACTATGACCTTGTAGTATAGTTTGATATTAGGTAACATTAATCCTCCAACTTTGCTCTTATTTTTCAGGATCACTGTCTCTCTGCAGGGCCTTTTGTGGTTCCATATACATTTTTGAAATATTTGTTCTAATTCTGTGAAATATGTCATTGGAATATTGATAGGAATAGCATTGAATCTGTAGATTGCTTTGGGTAATATGGACATTTTAATGATGTTATTTCACTTGTTTGTTTCTTCTTCAATTTCTTTCTTCAGTGTCTTATAATTTTCCAAGTACAGGTCTTTTACAAGGGTTTTCTTATAAGAAACAGTTTTACTTTTTCCTCTATACTATTCAATTTGCTTAAAGTAAATATGTATTATGTTTTAAAATAAAAATACATATATGAGATGAAACACATAGACAATTTATACCCCTTTGGACCTCAGGCTAACATCTGAATCCCAGGTGCATTCCTAATTCCTTGAGTGTTGAGAACACCTGAGGGCATGAATGGCAGGCCCTTGTGTTATCCACAGCAGCCAGGTTTGCAGCTAGTGATATTTTTCCAGGAAGAATTGTAACCTTCCTTCTGCACTAAGACACCTTTCTAAATGCTTCACGATGTGTGTCATGGGTGATCTTTATTGCTCTGACTTCACTGAACCACAATCAATTGCTATGAGCTTCATGTGATCAATACGTACAATTTTTTTTTCTGAATGATTGTGACAATCAGCCTATATCATATCTGGGTATTTTTAATTTTCAATACTGTCTCAAATGTTATATAAGCCTTCTGCAAACTCCTGGGATGATTTAATTTCTACATAAAACATGGTGGACAACTTTAGTGCTGACAAACTATCCCAGCCAAAAGCTCAACAGCAAATCAGTTAAAACTAATTCAAGTTTCATTAATCACTTAATATGCAGATCGAGATTTCCCGTTCCTGTATTCCACAGACGATTGTTCAAACCGCGTGTCTGCTGTCCTCAGTGCCTGATCTTTGAGACTAAGGAAGAATACAGTATTTCTCCAATCAGTTGGCAGGCAAAAGATAAAATGACAAAGATGTTATTCAGGAAGGATTTTAATTTTTTTCCTCATGTTAATATTCTGATGATCTGAGTTAGCCTCTTTTTTAATAATATGAAGCTAACCTTTGATTTGATTTTATTGTGTTCAGAGATGTTTACTTTTAAAAACGGAGTCAGTAGAAAACATACAAAATTTATCCTCAAAAAAGTTCTCTCTGGGAGACATGGGAGTGTTTATGACTTAAATTGAACCAAGACTAATTTTAGGATTTCTTAAAGAGCATTCTTTCATCCTTTGTGTGAAATGCTGAACATGTAGCTGAAAAATTAGAGGCCTGAACTAAAAGTATAGGACCATGATTCTTCACTCCAGTCTATTAGCATTCTATATCTATTAACTTATGCAGTTCTATATTTGGCAGAACTATTTCTTCAAGTGATGTGTTTTGTTGTCAGGATAATATATTTTTTGAGATCACTACTCAAACATGTTATGCTTAACTCAGTGAGAGTTTGGAAGTATCATGTTTTGACTTTATTGATTGGGTTGGAAGTAAGTAGTGTAGGGAAGACAAAACTTTTTCTACTCTTTCAGGGTCTACAGCGGGGACTGAGAATGCGATCAGCATAAGACATAACAACAGAAAGGAAGCATACACATGCATTTAATATATCTGTTATGTGACATGCAGCTTTCATAAACAGAGGTAATTGTGGGAAAAAAACCCTAAAATATATGAGGAGGCTAAAGGAGAAACGTTTTAACAAGGTCTTCTCTGGTATTAGAATGTTTCTTTCTTCTTAGTACAGAAGGACATCTTTCAAGTGGCAGTTTTCTGTCTTGGGGGAGAAAAGGAGAAGTCAGAAGGCCTTCTTACACCTGCTATTATTTTTTTTTTTTGAAGTACCTTTAGTTTAAAATAACCCTTATGCCAAAGTGGGACATGCTGAGGTAGCACATTCTGTATTGTGACCCGATTGCTTTGATTCTTTCACGTTGTCTTTTATCTCTGTCTCTTTCTCCCTTTATATCAGTATGAGGTTTGCATTTATTCATAGACTTTCGTGCTCGCAGTCGAATGCTGCTTGATTCTTTTCAAGCAGCTTTGTGTCCTGTCTGTCCACTGAACTCAAATGCATGAAGATGGATTTTGATTTCTTTAATTAGAAGCTATAGTTGCTGTAGAGGTGGGGAACTGTTCTCAAAATGAGGCACAAATGTTGAATGGAAGTGTCTATTGGTCCAGGCCATGGAACAGGAAAACATGGTTGCGTGTTGCTCAGAATGCGTTACAGGAAAGTCAGGGTTAGTGGTTAGTTAACTTCTTCGAGCCTCAGCCTCTTTACTTACAAACTGGGGATAATAACTTTGCTCATATTTAAAAACTATGGAAATAAATAAAATAGTGCTTATTAAATGCTTTTTTAATACATATAGGCTGTAATAATCTACATAAAATAATTTCTTCTTGTTTTGGTTCTTATGTGAGCATGCCACCCCCTATATTACGGCAAAACTTCTTTGTCAGTTATTCCTGTGAATACTATACTTTTTGACTGTACCAGTAGAACTGTTACAAAATAGATTCATCTAAGTATTCCAATATTCTCATTTTCATATATGAGGGTGGGCACAAAAAATTAGAATTTATGTATAAAAAATTGTGTATTTTTTCTTACATGTTTAAACTTCAGTCACCTTCAAAGTACTCTCCATGTGATGCAATACACCTATCAAGACATTTTTTTCACTGCTCAAAACAGTATTTGAGCTCATCGATTTTGATGCTTGTTAGTGCTTCAGCCATTTTTTGTTTCACTTCTTCCACATCAGTAAAATATTTCCCTTTGAGAGCTTTTTTCCTCCATGGAAACAACAATAACAAAATGGCTGGGGTGACATGGAGTGACTGGGGGGGGCGGGGCATGGGGATCATGCTGGTTTTGGTCAAAAACTCTGAACACTCAGCATGGTGTGGGCAGGTGTGCTTGGAAATCACCCACCGTGAAATGGGCAAACACATCGAAAAAGTGTTCCAAAAAATTTCACTGAAACCAATGCAGCCTCTCAGGGCAATGACAGCTGGTACACTGATACAGATGGGTTCCTAGAACACTCACCTAGCGGGCGAGGCCTGTACTGTAAGGCACCTGCCCTCCAGAATATAATTCTGGTTTTCTGGGGTCCTCCTCCTATTCATTACTACCATTCAAACAAATACAATATTAAAATAAATTAATGTTTAATCTGTACAATCTTGCAAATTCGTAAGTGATAGCTTGTAGAGCTATTATGAATGTGCATAGTAAATTTAGTAACATGATAATTGAGATTTTAGGTTAATGAATTTCAGGTTGACTGGATTTTGCCACTCCAGTAATCCTACTAAATTTAATTTTTGAGACCAAATATGCAGCTCAGAATATATTGTTTCAGACAAGTCAGCAGGAGGATTAAATGCAATTAAAAACTTTATCACATGACATCTTGGAAGAATAAAACAGCTTACCTGTCTTCCCGTTATATTAATTAATCTCTTTTAGGTTTCCAGAAAGGGGCATTCATACCAAGGTTACCTTGTATTAACAAGGAACAAAGCATATTCTGTTGAACACTAATTCTGCAGCAATATGTCAGTGAGTAAAGCGGGAGCTGCTGATGAAGAATAGTTTGAGACTTTTGTTTTAACTCTAGGGCCATTCAGCATCTTTAATTGATTCAATTGAGTTGTGACTTAAATTATGAGTTTATTATTCGCCTTGTGCACATTTCTATGTTATAACTTCTAGGAATAGTGTCCATGGGAAACACTTTGGAATATCTGGATATATTCCAATTTGTACAAATTTCAAAATGTGTATTAGAGTCTTTTTTACATGGAATATGCTGTTTTCAGTGCTATGATTTCAGTGATGAGCAAGAAAGAAAAGCTTTCTGTTCATAAAAACTTATAAATTAGTAAGAAAGGCAATTAACATGCTTTACAACAAATGATCAAAATTCATTTGAACAGGGCTGAGTTCTGGGACGTCAGTGCAACGGTAAATGAAATCTAGAGTGACTGGAAGTGATGGGGGTCAGGCCTTGCATGAGTGTATTAAAGAAGGATATAGTAATTTGGGATGAACCTAAGTGGGGAAAAGAAGCCTATTATGTTATGATCTATTTGAAAAGTCTTTCTGGCAGGAAAATACAGAAAATTCGAAGGTCTTTCTGCTATGCAAATTCGTTTCAAGGATAGACGAGATAACTAAAAGCATGGGGGTTTCTCTTGCCAACAATACAACTAGTCTGGGCTTATAATAAAATATTTATCTTTGAAACTGCCCCTTACTAATAGCCCCCCTCATAAAATTATGCATCTTGAGAACAATTTCTATACCCTATGATCATAGCTGACTTTATCTGTAATAAACACCGGCCAAAATGGGCCGGCGTAAAATCTGGACTTTCCCTCTTCTTTGAACTGGAAAACCAAGGAACTCTAGGGAGACGTTAGTAGCCCCCTGAACCAAAGGCTAACTGTGGACAGCACGTGCAGCCCCGCTTGCGTTCCGAGTGGCAATAAGCTGTGCTCCCAGTTCCTTCTGATGCTTACCGACCACTTACGGTCTGAAGCACTGACACTCTGACTTAGTTAAGGATTTCACATTTTTTCAACTGCAATAAATGACTGAAACTAATTTAAGTAAAGTGATCTCAAAATACAGACATAATAGGTATTCGCAGAGACATCTAAAACTAGAAACTGAACCGCAGTGGTCCTGAAAAAGAGAAATTCAACATCAGAAGCCAAGTTCCACAGAGATGACCTCTCAGATGCCTGTCTTGTCCTTGCTTGCTTTTTGGCTCATGCACGCATCCCTATGGCAAGGAGTTTTGTGAGCCCATCATGGTCCTGTGGAAAAAGGCAAAGCATTTTAGGAGGAGGCCTGAGACCTCCGTTCCAGAAAACAGTGTCGTGGGGTGAGCCCTTCTATCACGCGTGCATCACGGTCGCACCCCTCCGTGTTGAGACTGCGGAATGCACTGCAGACCTAGACAATAGAGGCCAAAGCTGATTTCCATCAATTGTATGGCTGAGAGTAAATAGTGCTTTTCTGATTTGGAGGCTATAATAAACTAACTCAGTTCTTTACTTTGCCTAGTGTGTATAAGCATTTATGCAATTCTTTATCTCTAAACTTCAAATAAGAACTTCTCAGGCTATTTTAAAAAATAATTAGATGACAGGATATAAAACTATGTATTTTTTTTTCTATTTGGATAAGTTCCTACATATTCAAACATAGAGGCACATCTTATTTTGCTGAATAGATGTTTTTGAACCATTGCCTATAAATCAAGTTCCTACCTATTAAAATTGATTTTCTTATTGGCTTTTATTATAAACTTAGATATGCCTAGAGATATGCTTCTCTAGGGGATTAAAAAAATAAACTGGTCCTAAAATGTAATAGATTGACATTCAAAACTGCTGCAAAAATGTTAAGACAGGCATTTAAAGGTACAATATCAATTTTTATTTTAATATTATTTAAAATAAGAGCCCAAAGAATATTTTTACTTAGAGCATGATTTCTGGTATTTCACTTCTTACAGTTGGAAGGTAAAAGTGAGATAAGCTGCCTTAGAAAAATATAAAGTAAAAGGAAATCCCTCCATCTTTTGTCAGCCTTCCATACAACTGCAAAAGAAAACAGAGCCTATTTGCTTCCGAAGACTTTATACAAACTAGTCAGTTATGTGGAGCTGGAATGAACGGAGATGCAGGAAGAGTCCGTTCAAAATGCAGCAATATTTGAACAAACAGAAGCACACTCGAGATAGTGTGTAATTACCATCAAATGGTGTATAACAACTTGTGTCTTGCAAGAGGGAGGAACCCACAATGCAGGTGCCAATCACTTACAACTGGTCCCTAATTCTGGGGAAAAGGCTTCACTGGTACTCAGGTACTTGTCATTGAAGATAGAGTTTTGGGGTGAAGGAAAAAGAAAAGGTGGAGAGGAAAGAAGCAGTGATATTTGTCCATGTACATGAAGAACAGAGCTAGAAACTTTACCTGTGCCGCTTTACAAAAATCTCATCTCAGACCTGTTAGGCAGTGACGATTTTCCCGTTCATTGTGGAAAAAGCCAAAGCTGTTCCAACAAGGCCAAACAGCCAGGATGCAAATTGAGTACCGTCGGACTGCATACCGTATATTCTTCCCATAACAGAGGCTTTGACGCAGTACTTTCTGTGGGCAAGATGTCATGCTGAGTGTTAACCCGACATTAGTTGCATGTGTTTACATTGTGAGGAAACCGAGACCGGGGAGGGTGGCGAAAGGCGTCAGTGGCCACAAGGCACAATAGTTACAAAAGTGTCTCCCTGCTGTGCCATCCTATGTACAGGGTTTTCCTTCAGTGGCCACTTCACATTCCTAAACTCATTGATTCTGTGATCCAGATTAAGTGTGGGAGTAACATTTAATGAAATTTCATAGGAAAAGAGAAATTAGAGGCTTTGTAATGAATTTATTAAAGTATTTTATAAATATGATTAGGTATTGAGACGCATACTATCAGACATATACTGCTATTATTGATTTGGTTCATAAAAATAACTATTTGATTTTTATGCCCTCAATAATTGGTTGCTTTCTTGGTTACAAATTGCTCTTTAAAAAAACATTGTGCATTTTTTTTCTCTAAGAATCCTTTTACAGTTTTATTTCTGTTATTCAGAAATAATGAGGATAATCTATTTAAAGTGTCTTACTACTACTAATAGTAGTTAGGCACAAGTTTTAAATACTATGGTATAGCGGATAAAAATAACGTACTCATCTACTGAGAGAGAAGAGTAAAGGGTTACAAATATTGTCTTCTCTATTGGAAAAAAGGCATTAGACAGAATAAGTGACAAAAACCAAAGAGGACCTAACCTGTCCTCACTTAAAAGGCTGGCAAGGGTTCTGATCTTGTTTCACGATTGTTTCAGTATCTCAGTGTGCATGCTGTATTTCTGTCGCAGAAAAATGGAATCCTTGGGGAATTAAATTATATAGTGGAGGTCCATGGAAAGACCACAGTGACCAAAAACAATCCCCCCTGCCACACACAAATTAAAAAAAAAAACATCTCAATATGACTACAAAGTGAACTGGTCCTTTCTCTACTCTACCTAGGTACCTCGGAAATTATTTCCTAATTTACATTCTATTTCTGTCTTTCTTCTTGGGGAGAAATGTACACTGTAGTCATTAAACATTTTAGAAATCTTGAGAAATAGGTTATTTAATATCATTTTAGACTTATTCTCCTTATTCTCACAATATATTTATTAGAAAATTGGAAATATAAGGCAGATTTCATATTATTTCACAAATCAATATTCTTTCAGGAGTACTAATGAAGAATCATAAAATTTTTTTTATTGTTGTTCAATTACAGTTGTCTGCATTTTCTCCCCATCCCTCCACCCCACCCCAGCAAAACCCACCCCCCTCCACCACCTTCACCCTCCCATTTGGTTTTCTCCATATGTCCTTTATAGCAGTTCCTGAAAACCCTCTCCCCAGAATCATAAAATTTTTAAACAGTACAATTAGTTGGGGCACTTTAATGATAAAACCAAAAATCTACACATGCCAATAGTGGACAGTTGTTACATTGGCCAAGGTGTTAGAACATACTGACCTTTATTTTTGATTGTACGGTGTGGTGGGAGAATTCAAAGTCCCTCTAGACCAAAAGCTAATATTCTGAGTAATTATGAAAGGAATAAAAAAATGCATCCCTGAACTGGCATAAAATTCAGAACCAGAGAAAAGTGCAACTAGACCTTTTATGAGATAGTTAGTACCAAAGATGAATTTACCACTGAAAGTTTCTGCTAAATCTGGAGTCAAAGAATATATGCCCTGAATTTAGGATTAGTGGATAAGAGACAAAATCTATAATCCAGTCAGTGTGGTGAATTTCATAGAACATTCAAAGCATCAGACTCCATAGTGAGGGATGATATAGAAACGATTCCTGCTGTGAAGGATGCAGTACTGAGACTTTCCTGTCTCAAAATAGGCAGTAGAGGAGGAAGAAAAGTTAAGGATTTCCACTGAGAATTCATACCCTTGGCATCCCATGCCTTTGCAATGAAATTCAAACTATTTTCATAGAAACCTCAAAAGGATATTTTAATTTAAAGCAATGCCTGGGTGGTGGAGCCTACAGGTAGAAGCAAACCAAATTTTCTCTGAAAAAAGTTTTATTTTGAATAAGACTTCTCCCTTTCTTATGTTTTGGGATTAATCAAATATATTTTTGATATTATTTTCCCCTATTGTCTAATCAGTTATTATCTTTCTCACTTTATTTATTATCCTAGAGGCTCGCTATGCGATATGATAGCCACTAGTTACACATACCTGGTTACAATTAAATGTGTTGAAATAAAATAAAATTAAAAAGTGGCATACAAATAGCATTTCAAGCGCTCGTTGCGGCCAGCCAACAACACTGAACGGTGCAAATACATGACATTTGTATCATCATGAAACGTCACATTGCGGAGTATCACCCTAGGGACACGTATCACTGTCACACTGAGGTCTCATACAAGTCATTTCTCTTTGCTCTGATGACAGAGAATTAGGTATTGAACTCCATTTATATTTTCTATATTTTGAGTTATTGTTTTTGCGCTCCTCAAATTGTACATATACATTAACCTTGTCAGTCAGTCCCGGTACTATTTTGTAGAGCAAATCTTCACTTCTCTTTATTCTTTCTCAAGATCTTTCCTTTCTCTTTGTCTTTGGCTATATCTGGGATCATTTTCCTTCTGCCTCTGGTTTTCTTTAAGTATAGATATTTTGGTGAAGAGTAACCTATTTTTGTTTGCCATCATTATTGAATAATCTATTCACTGAGCATAAAATATAAACTTTACAAGGTAAACACTAAGAGAAAGAAAGCTGGAGAGGCTGCATTAATATAAATTAAATGGCTTGCTGATATATGCAAGAAGATAACCAAATTAGCTTGTGTCTTCTTTTCCTAAATTTAGCCAATAGGGCTAAATTTGTTAATATTTACCATTTTATTTTAAAATATTATTAAACAACTTCTCCTTCATTCTAAAAATACTTTTAGCTAATTAGTAATGTTGTGTTAATAACATTTATTGTCTTGAGATGGCATTTTTCTTTGATTTTTTTCTCATTTTTTAGTTGTTTTACTGCTACTCTTCACACATTTCTTATGGGATCTTGTATATGAACTCTGTCTGGAAAAAGCCCAGCCATCATAACTGTAATGAAAACAGTTTGCACTACATCCACGTAACCTGGCAGCCAAGGAGAGTGGACTAGAATGTGCATACGTGAACTATGACGACTTCACTGTACTAGTCAGTGGGGGTGGTAGTTGCTGACCTAGAGTGAGCATGTGTACTGTGTGGCCATCACATTCAAAATGACTGAACAAGTAGAGCAATGAGTCTGCAACAAATTTAGCATTAAGCTTAACATTCCTCCATGGAAACTATTTGGATGATTCAGAAGGCTGTAGCTATGGGCAACCGGTGATTGGCAGCTTCATCACAACAATGTACCTGCTCATGCATTATGTCTTGTGCAGAGGTTTTTGGTGAAACATCTAATTGCCCTGGTGACTCAGCCCAACTACAGCCTAGATTTGGCATCCTGTGACTTCTGTCTTTTCCCAAAACTAACATCACCTTTGAAAGGGATAAGATTTCAAACTGTCAATGAGATTCAGGAAATGTGACAGGGCAGCTGACGGAGATCAGAACTGTGTGAGGTCCCAAGGTGCCTGCTTTGAAGGGGGCTGAGGAGTGGTTGTCCTAGTACAATGTTTCTTGTATCTTGTATCTTCTTCAATAAATGTCTCTTAAGTGGCTGGATACCTTCTGGACAGATCTCATATATGTTATTGGTTTTTTTTTTTAACTCATATTGAATTGTGTCCAATTTTCTTGGAATGACTACTACCAAGAAGAATCTTTGGAAAAGAGGGGAGAAAGGCCTGGATGATTCCCCAAGTTTCAATTTTTATACAAGCATTAATAGAATGAAGGGATGATTTATTTAAAAAAAAAAAACCTCCTCTCAGTAGTAGTTACCTATACTTCCTTTGCTTCTTAGGATCTGGCATAAGAGTGCTTTTTGCACCAGCATAGGTATTTCCTGATTTGTACACTCATCAGTACTGCTGGTTGGCTCAGTTTTTTTCAGTCAAGGTGCTCTGTCACTTAAACAACAACAATGACACCAAAAAAAATAGTAATATCTGAGCTTTCTCACCTTTGCCTTCTTCACCCACCTCTCTTACTGCTCACGTTTATTTTACCTCAGCCTTGTTCATAGCATTTTCCACTTAGGGGAATAATACTTGGAAAATGGCAGAAATTTCTACTTAAAAACCAAAATCATTATTTCCTCCTTTTCTTTTTCTGGGCGCAAAGTTACAGTAAATTGCCCATGCTCCTTTCCACTTATGTGCTCAACTGACTTAATTTTTAGCCAGAGAAATGTAAGTGGAGGTAGTGGACAATACTCCCAGGCCTAACACAAAACACACTCAAACACAGGCTCTCTGTGTCCTCTTCCCGCCAGCTGGGTCCAACAGTGACGGGAGGTCACCCTTAGGGGCCACTGATGGAAAGTGGCGGAGACTCTGCCTTGAATGTATACATGGAGGAGGACTGCTCTGTTAACAGGTTCGCCTGCTCATGGCTTTTGAGAGCAAGAAACAAACTTCTGTTGTGAATAAATTTATATAATTTGAAATTTGCCCAATCAAAGAGGTGTTAGATGCCCTGGCTGGTGTAGCTCAGTGAATTGAGTGCAGGTCTGTGAGCCAAGGGGCTGCTGGTTCGATCCCCTGTCTAGAGCACATGCCTGGGTTGTTTCCTGGGTCCCCAGTGCGGGGTGCATGAGACGCAACTACACACTGGTGTTTCTCTGACTCTCTTTTTCCCTCCCTTCCCCTCTCTCTAAAAGTAAATAAATAAAGTCTAAAAAAAAGAGAGATGTTAGGTAGGGTAGAGCTTGTGTTTTCTGACTGTAACCTAGAGTTCTTTTGTTTCTTCTATGATGAAAGGAGTTTGCTTATGCTTTGTTTTTTTTCCAGTTATTTTTTTATTATTTTATTTCTACACTTAAAAAAATTTAGATTCAAACATTCTAACTTTTATTAACCAATCTGCTACTGACTCTAAAGACAATTATTTCAGGGCAACAGGTGAGATAAGTAAGGAAAGGGAGAACTGTTTTTACCTCTCAAAGTTCACCAATTAAGGCAACTTCCTTATATCCAACTTAATAAAAGATTTTCCTTGTGTTAGCCTAATGGAAATTTTATTTATAATCTCATCTAACTAATGTATACATGAAATACCTATTTTGACACTTTACTTTCTTTTCCTCTTTCTTTTTTTAACTAACACTCTTCTCCATACAAAGTGTTGTTGAAGGGGGTGTTAAAGCAAAGATTAAGAAAATACTTTATTCCATATTGTACTGTAGAGAGTAATTATTTGTTCTTTTAGGGGAAATGCTCCAATTTTAATTTAGAGGAATTGCTTTACAAAACAGATGGACAGTCTGGTTTATTTCTTCCCCAGCCGGTAGTTTGCATTTGGTAGACCAGTGGTTGCCAAACTTTAGAATCACCTGGGGTGATGTTACAAATATCTTTGCTCAGGTACCATCCCCAGAGACACTCTATAAATTGGACTTGTGTGGGTCTTAAGAATGGAAACTCAGAAAATCTTTCAAGGCAATTCTAAATTAAATCCAGATACAAGGATCAATGGTACAAATCTCTGTGTATGGAAATGAGGTGACAGATATTTCTGGTAAATATGTTTCTGATGATATGCCAATTATTAATGTAAATGTCTCAAAATGGTTTTATTACAAAACTGGTCTCAATAATAAGAAATTAAATGATTGATTAAATTTCATAATTGTTTTTGTTTTAAAATTATTTTATAGTATAAAACTCATTTAATGAGAAAGTGTTTTTTTCTTCATCATTTGTTTTGTATAGATTGCTATATATCACTATCGATTTTTGAACTGTTTGAAATCTCTTTGACATATCATGGTCCTTTGATTTAATCTATTTCAAGTCTTTTGACTACTGAGCTAATAAAAAATCATGCCATTTTTTTTGGCAGTTAACTTCTTTAAAAAAAAATTTTTTTTTATTGTTGTTCAAGTACAGTTTACTGCCTTCCCCCCCCACCCCTCCTTACCATCCCAGCCCTCCCCGCCTCCCTCCCCCATTTCTACCCTCCCTTGTTGTTGTCCATATGTTCTTTATAATTGTTCCTGTAAACCCTTCCATGCCAACTTTTCATAACTCAGAAGTTCTGAAGCCTAAGAGTGAATTAGGACATTTACTAAAAGAAAATAATTTGTTATTTGAAGACAAATAACCATAAAAAACCTAACAATGAAAGAAGTAGATTGGGAGTATAATTCATATAATTTTACTATTGTGGAAATGCAACTATTCCTCTAACTGAATGTTGACATACATGTGTTCAAACCTTAATCAATATTTTAATTGAACCTACATGTATTAAGAAAATGTAAAATTAAGGACTAACATAGCATGCTTAAGAATGTCTTGTACAGGACATGTCATAAATAAGAGCTCAGCTTATGTGTGATATTGTAATTATCTCTGTTTTCATAACTATTGCTCTTTCTTCTGAAATTTCTTTTCTTTACTCTGCAAATCAATCTCCCCAAGGAAATTACATTCATATGTATTATAACAGACTTTGGCTTATGAATCCTTCAAAGTACTTGCATGTATTGTTCTTTGAACCTTTGAATCTGGAAGTGGGTATTTGGGTAGTTGTAGTTAAGTGATTGTAGAAAGATTGAACGGGTTTGGCTCCTTGCTTGTAGTAAGACTTTGTTCCAGGGATCGTGTTTGCCTGTGTACATTTGGGAAATGATATATACTCTTCCGACATTGTACTACTAGTGGTAGAATAACATAAGAAACTAAGTACATAGTCATATTAAAGGAACAGAGAATGCTGAATGTAATAGAGCATTTTCATCATGTTGCACAGTGTATTAATATACAGATATACCTCAAATACATTTTATAACACTTTAAAATATCAGCTAGCTTAGCTCTAACTGGACATTCTGTGGAGACAGAATTCTCTTCTAGGCTGTTTTATGACACATTTTCTCAGGCCTAAGCCTGGCAGGAAAGATTATTTTCAAGTGCATATTTAAGGTAAATAAGTTTTTCTTGGCAGAAAAAGGAATTTTTATGAAGCAGAATACTTTCTTTGGTGGACAGAGTTGTTACCTAGAGCACACGTTGGGAACATTCTTCTCTTTCGGAATGTGGTTGTTACCAGAAGTGTCACTTCCGTCATCACTGGTTTAGAGAACTCAGAGGTATTCTGCCTGGCCAGGTCCAATCCTGGCCCTTAACGTCAGAGTTGCCACAGGGCTGTGTACCCTGTGTTTGATCCTACTTCTCCTGTAAATTTGAGAGATACTTGGAGTGGCTTTACAAATTGTCAACAGTCAAAGAAGAAAGAGATTTGTAGCTAAAAGCATAGTTGTGGGATGAAATATAATACTAGATTATGGTGTTAGGAGTTGTAACTTATTTTAAATTAACCATAACAGTGGGAAGTATAGATCCCAAGGTTAGCTGATATGCAAAAGCATTTCCTCCATTCTTATTCTGGCTAATAATAGTAAAAATAAACATTTTCCTGGCGATGTACAATAGAAGGCTTCTTATTCTACTTTATCTGCACTAGTAGCTAGTTGGATAGTCAAATAATAACCGATGCAATGACTCATAAGAAGAGGTATGTACCTGAAATATTTTGACTTGAAACGTAGAATAAAATCAGTCTTAACTGAAATAAAGACATGAATACCTTAAATATTTTAACTTAAAGCATATCATAGTGAGCTGAATCTGTCATAACTTATCTCACAATTTACTCACCAATATTCTAAGTTCTTCTAAAACATGATATAATCCGATTGTTGAATCCTCCTATCTAGGTAAGATACTCTGGAATATGTCCACGTGCTTCTGTTTCTACCTGGCAAGTTAAATACTTAACAAGAGTTTATTGTGTTGATTTTCACATCTATTTTTGAGCACTTAAACTTAGCGTTGTAATTAGGTAACAGAACTACCTCAGGGCTGCCCTGTTGCAAGATTCCAGGGAGCTATTCACATTGTAATGAAGTCCTGAGTCCTGATGAAATATGAGAGAAGCAGAGACACTTAAAATATACATAATAAAATCAGGTTACTTAAGACATATTGTCAAATTATAAAATTTCAGAAACTATTTAGAAGGCAGGATTCTCTTTCTACTAAAAATTTAGTCCATTATGCATTAGAATTTTCTAATAGAATTCAATTCTAACTGGCAATCAGATATATATTTCCACTATTTCTTCAAAAACAAATGGCAACTGAAATTATTTTATGGTCAAAGGGGCATGATTTGTCCAACTGACTTTCAAAAGTTTCAAAAATTGAGTGTGTGTGTGTGTGTGTGTGTGTGTGTGAGAGAGAGAGAGAGAGAGAGAGAGAGAGAGAGAGAGAGATTGAGCAATTGGGGCAGAATAAAGGTGATTTATTCATGCTACGTGCTCTGCCTAGACTTTTTATTCTCTTTGTCTTGCTAATTTCTATGTGTTCTGCAACTTCAAGAGGAAAGTTAGCCTCTGTCCTCCCCTATCTCAGTGAGAACTCTATTAGATATGCTTACAGCACACTAGATTTCACCTATGTGGCTTTCAGAATTTTAAATAATTTATTATTCATACAACTATTTGTCCACGATCTATTCTTCTGCTAGACGATAAACTCTGTGAGAGGAGAGCTCATAACTTTCAATCACTTATTTATCCTCAATACCTGACACGTTGCCAACACATGATAAGCCCGTAACAAATTGGACTAAATAAATGAATGAAGATGGTCAGTAGCTCTTTCTCATTCTTTTATAGTATGGGGAATGAAATACCTTCTTCACCCTCTCTATTTCCCCATCTCCAAACATCTATATCCCTGCTTTTCTCCATTAAACTTTCAAAAAGTGTTGTTAACAAAAAGAAAAACCAGTGGCTAATCCTTTCTTTTTGTTTGTTTGTTTTTGGTGTGTATTATGAGTAAAGATATTTGATTAAGAATAAGCAAACCTTCTCTCTGGGGATAGATAAATAGATTTAAAAAGAAAAAAGAACTAGATTTGAGGCCTTTGTTAGGAGGGGAAAGGTAATAAGGAGCCAAGTCACGGTGAGGCAAAAGTGGAGGTAATTGAGAAGAAGAAAACACAGGGCAAAACGTAATATCCTGCTATGATATAGCACGGAATTTGAAAACTGTCCATTATGTAACTGATTTGGTTTGGGCTGCTTAATGATTTAAAAGTAATTAGGTTTTTGCCAACATTTTGTAGTTGAGAAGATTAATATGAAAAGCACAATCTTTGTCTTTTCTTAGAAGATGAGTCTAAAATATTAGATTTATACTTGTTTTCAGGAACAATTGAAAGAGCTAAGTTCTGCCACTCACTTTTTACAAAATGCGTACACTCTCTAGTTCGCAAGGTTTCCCGCTCTGCTGATTTCACTCATTTATTTTACTTGCCTAGCCCCTTCGGCACTGAGTTTATAAACCCTGCTATATAGAAATTTTAAAGAGCTGTGAAAACAGGAATATTTTGTGTGGTTAAGCTTAGGTCAATTAACTTATTATTCTACTGTGATAGATTTTGGAATTGTATATTTTTGTTCTACATATACAGGGTGGGGCAAAAGTAGGTTTATAGTTGTGAGTATGCAAAACACAGGGTTCATTCTTATATTATTTATTAATTATTATTTCCATATGAAAAACTGTAAACCCACTTTTGCCTCACTCTGTATTCTATATTTTAAACATCAATCTATATTTACTGATTAATACTATATTTAATTAGAAATAGTTCCATCATTATTACTGTTATTATTTGTTTACTCGAACAGGCTTTACATTTGCCTTCAACTCAAAATCTACATAAACACATACATTTGACCTTGATAGGATAGTCTGGGATTTATAGTGTTTATATTTATTCACCCAGATAAATACTAGCTATTGATTACAGAGAATTACTGTAGTCTATTTTGTGTTGTTTGGGGACCTAGGAAAGTTTTACATCACCTCGAGAAAAGATGTAATTAAGATTTGATTGATGGCTCTATTACCAAACAAATTACTGTCTCTTTGGGAAGCAGAAATCTAGAACTATATCAGAAACAGAGACATGTATAGGGAAATAGAAATTTAAACATGAAGTAACAATCTTTGACCTCAATTTAAGATAATGAATAATCCTTTATATTTTATTGAAGTTTGTGTTTTTCAAAGTATTTTCAGGCTTGTCATAATATTTGATTCCTTCAACAATTTGGATGTCTTATAAAACTTATTATTATCAATTTTAAAGTGGAGAGAAAGCCCAAGAAAGTTAAAAACATGTCACAGAATACGTGATAATATATTCATGGAGCCAACTACTATGGACTTTCTTCCATTTTTACAGAATCAAGCTTTTAACTAGCCCCTAAGGATTATATATATGGTGCTTCTAAAACTATTTGGGATTTAATAAACCAGGACACTTAAAAATAAAGAAACTACTACTATGATAAAAATAAATGTAGTATATATCAAGATGTTTTGATTATTTTAAATGAATTAGTATATTTGGTTTTGAGATTTCTAACAACTAAGATAAAAAGAAGAAAAATATAGGTTACATATTTCTTATTTTCATTTAAAGGAAAGCATACAATATCACTGAGAGAGTCAATAGTTTTTCTGGGAATTGAGCACTAAATGGAATTATGTACTCTATAATCTGTTTTACATAAGGCGTAATTTCATAAAAACGTAACTGGCTATTTACTTTAAAAAGATATTCTTGAACATATTAAAGAAGTAATATTATATTTTTACTCTTTAAATGCTATTGAAATGTCACTGTATTTTTAGCATCAAATTAAATTCTACCACAATTTCTAATAATTTTGACATTTGTTGAATATTTGCTATACAATACACTTCTCTAAGTACTATATATATACACTAAATAATTTAATCCTCACTGCAATCTGTGACATAGGTGCTCTATTTTATCATTTAGAGGAGACTGTGAGTATTAAGTTACTTCCCCAGGCTCACAGAGCTAGTGTATTAGCGAGTTGCTTGTGTACAGTGCAGTACGGCAAACACGCGAATGTTCCCGTGGTTCAGACACCAGCGATTTCATACTCAGGGCTCTGCTGGCCGGCTGCAAGCCGTCAGACTTGCACTCAGATGAATTAGTCCACTCAGCTGGACTCTGAGCTTTGGATTTGGTTGAGAACGGCTCCACACGTCTCACATTATGAGACTCAGGCAAGACAACGCTGGCTTGGGCATGCCGTTCTCATGGTGGGGGCTGGTCCCCTCAGGAGGGACGGTGCCAACCTGTCATTCCTCTAAAAACATCAACTCGTAGCTGGCACCTGCACTCCACTGGTAAAATAGGTCACCTTACCAAGCTCAGTGTAGGAGGGTCAAGAGAGTAAGTATCCTAAAGTAAGGACTGTGACAAAATTGGAGAGGGAAAAATGCAATTTGAACAAAATCGCGGAGTAAGGATACAAATCCAAGCAATCGGGTTTCATAGCCAATATACTGTCCACTGCACTCTGCTGTTTTTCTACTGTAATATATTAATAGTAGTAGATTTATTTATTTTGAACTATTCCTCCATTTCTGACTTAAACACTGAGCAGTATTGTCTATTATACTTTGAATATATTGCTGAATTCTATGTTAATACTTTCATACTTCTATGTATTCATAAGTAAGATGGACCTATGGTTTTGTTTTCTCTGTTTTTTTAAAATTAGATTTTAGTATTGTTAGGGTTATTTTGGCTGTGTAGAATAAATTTGATAGCTCCACATCTTTTTATACTATTCTAGAAAAACAAAGATGATACAGTTGCTTAAAGCGAAAACATATGTGCAAGTGTTATGTAAATTGTGCATGGTTATACAGATATAGGTAACCATCCTTAAAGTAACATTTAATGCATAAACAGTCTAAAACTGTGTCAGATATGGAATATAGTCTCATTGTTTTCTCTTTTCTAATTTAAATAATCCTTTCCCTTCTGCTTATCTTTCTTGTTCAATTAATTTATAACTTTTTATAAATTACCTTCATGTACTAATTCCTGATAAGTTCTCTTAACATGCCTATAATTATCTTTTACTTTTCTTCCTTTTCTATGTTTATAAACTTGGAAATCTGATTAAGAAAGACAAATGCCATATGATCACACCTATAAGTGGAACCTAACGAACAAAACAAACAAATGAGCAAAATACAAGCAGAGATATGGAGATAAGGAACAGACTGACAGTGCCAAGAGGGGAGGATAATGGGGGAAAGAAGCAGAAGGACCTAGTCAAGGAACAAGTGTAAAGGATCCATGGTAATGGGCAACGGGGTGGTCAGGACAGGGGAGAGCAACGGGGGGGGGGGTGCGAAATCGGGACAACCGTAACTGAACCACAATAAAAAAAGAATTGGGCATTATCACAGCCAATGTGTGTGCTTGTTTTTAACTCCAGTATTTTTGTATTATGACCAGTCTTCTCAAATATTAATGTATAAACTACAGTAGTCATAATTAGAATATTTTCCTCAAGAATCTTGGAAAAAGATATTAAAAGGAAAATTATAAAATACACCCAATTATTTTTACTTTTTTAGCAAAAGCAGAGTTGGTGTCCGGGAGCTGGGTCATACCAGCCCATGAGAGACTCTTTACACATCTTTTCCTAACACTGCAACTGTAACATCGTGCTGGTAGACTGACATTGGCCATGGTGGGAGTCTTTATACCATGAAAATGGCAAATGCCATAAATCAACGTGTCTCTGGTTCTCTTTGAGCTACAACCCTCTGTGTCTGTATGTATATTTATGTATCTGTGAATTGTGTAGTATTTTCCTACCACAGTATGGTGTTATGAAATTAGATGATATAATCTCTTAAAGAAGCTCTATTCTTACAGATTTGAGAATAAGTAAATGCTTCTATTAATTGAATATTATCAAAATTTCTCACAATTAGGGGAATCAAACTTTCAATATAAAAAAGTATTCGTTGAATTGGGGAAGATGGCGGCAACATAGGTGGGAGCGGAGTCCACTTCCCCTCAACGCCCATCAGCTAGGGAAATACCTAGCTGATCTGAGGAGCAGAGCGAACAGCCAACAGTATTCCAGCATATACGAAGATTAGAGACCAAAGATAGAGGACACTGAAAGATCTGACGGTAAGCAGAGTGCTCAAGGACAATAAGGTCCCCGGGAACCGGGACCGCGCGGTACAAGGGCTGCAGGGGCTGCTGCAGGAGTCCTGGGAGAGGGCCAGACTGCGCTGTGAGCAGCCAGGTGCTTGATTAGACCAGGGGGGCTTGAAAAGGAGGAATTTCTCAAAAAGAAAAAGAAAATAGAGACACTCAGGGGCTAATTAGAGAACTCTCGGTAGTAGCCGAGGCCCCTGGCGCCCCTCCCCCTCCACCCCTGGACTGCTACGCTCACCTGAGGTCCGGTCGCGCGCGAGCAGATTAGTGAACGGGACCCACACTTGAAACCCCGGAGGGGCGCCCACACCTGAAACCTCCGAGATAATTTGGAGCAGAGACTAGCTGCTCCACCCACAGGCCCAAAACCTCGGAACTGAGTGCCGTGTGATTCAGTCCCAGGGTGGCCCCACCCGCTCGAGAGACTCAAGCCCAGGGCGGCTGGATCGGCCCCCAAGCACAGAGCCTGTGGCTCAGCGGGCTGCGCGCGCTCACCAAGCGCGGGCCGGCTGGGTGCCCGTTTTCCAAATACAAAGCTGCTGGAGAGTGTCCTAACCCCAAGGCGGCTGAATCCGCCACCTGCGCGCCAGCGTTCCAAGCCCTGGCGGCTCAATTGGTCCGCCGGCTGCGCGTTCAGGGCACAAAATAACGTCACAGACCCAAAGCGGCTGGATTCCCCTGCTGCGCGCGCACACGTCACAAGCCAAAGCGGCTGGATTGGCTGATCAACGGACTGATTGACTGCCAGGGACCACACCTACAAAACAGCGAAGAGTGTGACCCAGGAAGAGAGAAAAGTGAAACCAATCCTTCCAACCACCCCCTCCCGTTGCACAGACAGGACACCAGCAGAAATAACCTGACCGGTTTAAAGCCAACAGAAGATTTTTTTTTTTATCCTTTTTCTTTTTTTTCCTTTCCCCCTGAATTCCTTCTTCCTCTCTCTTTTTTTCTTTTTTTTTCATTCCTTCTTCCTCCCATCCTTTACCATTTTTATGTCTTCTTCCTGCCTTCTTTTATCTATTTCTATGTTTTAATTTTTGTTAAAATTCCTTCTTATCTTGCCTCCGATCTTTCTTTATTCCTTCTTCCCTCCTTCCTTCCTTTCCTATTTCCTTTTTCCCTCCTTCCCATCTTTGTTTTGGTTTGTTTTGTGTGTGCGTGTGGGTTTTTTTTTTTTTCTTTTCTTTCGCCCCCCCTTTCTCTTTTTCCCACAGGTGAGACAACAAAACCTGGAGTGCTGAAAAGACTAGAGTTAGACCGTGTTAAACACATAAACGTCAGCTCAAGACCAGTGAGCACAGGAGAGTAAGGAGACAGCACCACCGAATCCCATTGGCATTCTACCATAGAAGTTCATATCATAAATCCAGGGAGTCAGAACAAAGCAATTTAAGACGCAGAGGCCAACAAGAAGAGCCTCACAAACAATGGGAAGACAAAGAAACAATTCCCAAATGAAAGGAAAGGAGGAAGTCTCAGAAAGAATACTAACCGAAAAAGAGGCAAGTCAACTATCAGATACTGAGTTCAAAGCAATGGTCATCAGGAAACTCACTGAGCTCTCTGAGCTCAAAGAGAACTACCAGAAACTACAAGGAAACTACAATGAACTCACTGCAAACTATATAAACATGAAAAAGGAAATAGAAAATATCAACAAGAGCCAAGCGGAAATGAAGAATACAATTTCTGAATTGAAGAACACAGTAGAAGGAATTAAAAGCAGACTTGATGAAGCAGAGGATCGGATCAGCGAGCTGGAGGATAAAGTAGAAAAAAACACCCAGAAGGAGCAAGAAAAGGAAAAGAGGCTCAGAAAGAATGAAGAGGCAATAAGGGAAATGCAGGACAACATGAAACGTAACAATATCCGTATAATAGGAATACCAGAAGGAGAAGAAGAAGAGCAAGGGATAGAAAACCTGTTTGAAAAAGTAATGATGGAAAATTTCCCTAATCTGAGGAGAGAAAAAGTCACCCAAATCCAGGAAACACAGAGAGTCCCAAGCAAGAGGAACCCAAAGAGACCCACTGCAAGACACATCATAATTAAAATGGCAAATTTCCAAGACAAAGAGAGGATCTTAAAGGCAGCAAGGGAGAAAAAGGAAGTAACATACAAGGGAGCCCCGATAAGGTTAGCAACTGACTTCTCAATGGAAACGCTCCAAGCCAGAAGAGAATGGCAAAAAATATTCCAAGTACTGAGAACCAGAGGCCTGCAACCAAGACTACTTTACCCAGCAAGGCTCTCAATCAAGATAGAAGACCAAATAAAGAGTTTCCCAGACAAAAAAAGTCTAAAAGAATACAGCTCCATCAAACCAGCTCTGCAAGAGATGCTAAAGGGACTGCTTTAAGGAAAGGAAGGAAAAGAGAAAGACAGAGGAACACAGGTAGGAAATAATGGCAATGAATAACTACCTATCGATAATAACCTTAAACATAAATGGATTAAATGCTCCAATCAAAAGACATAGAACAGCTGAATGGATAAGAAAACATGACCCACACATATGCTGCCTACAAGAGACCCATCTCAGGACAAAAGACTTACACAGACTGAAAGTGAAGGGCTGGAAACAAATTTTCCAAGCAAACGGACAGGAAAAAAAAGCAGGGGTAGCAATACTCATATCTGACAAAATAGACTTCCAAAGAAGGGCCATAAAGAGAGACCCAGAAGGTCACTTCATAATACTCAAAGGAAGAATCCACCAAGAAGACATAAACATTGTAAATATATATGCACCCAACATAGGAGCACCCAAATACATAAAGAAAATCTTGGAGGATTTCAAGAAAGATATTGACAGCAACACAATTATAGTAGGGGATTTTAACACCCCACTATCAAAAATGGACAGGTCTTCCAAACAAAAGATCAACAAAGATATTGTGTCACTTAACAATACCTTAGAGGAAATGGACTTAACTGATATATACAGAGCTTTTCATCCCAAAGAAGCAAAATACACGTTCTTTTCAAGTGTCCATGGAACTTTTTCAAAGATAGACCACATGATAGGACACAAAGCAAGCCTCAACAAATTCAAGAAAATTGAAATCATATCAAGCATCTTCTCTGACCACAAGGGTCTGAAACTAGAAACCAACGCCAAGGGTAAAAACCCAAAACACTCAAAAGCATGGAGACTGAATAGCATGCTATTAAACAATGAATGGGTCAAGAACGAGATTAGGGAAGAAATCAAAAACTTCCTGGAAACAAATGAAAACGAACTCACAACAACCCAAAACCTATGGGACACAGCAAAGGCAGTCCTGAGAGGGAAGTTCATAGCAATACAGGCCTACCTTAAGAAGTTAGAAACAGTTCAAACAAACAACCTAACCCTATGCCTACAAGAACTGGAGGAACAACAACAAAGACAGCCCAGAGCAAGCAGAAGGAAGGAAATAACCAAGATCAGAGCAGAACTAAATGACATAGAGACTAAAAGCACAATTGTAAGGATCAATGAATCCAGGAGCTGGTTCTTTGAAAAGATAAACAAAATCGACAAGCCTTTAAGTAGGCTCATCAAAAAGAAAAGAGAGAGGATCCAAATAAACAGAATTAGAAATGAAAGTGGAGAGATTACAACTGATACCACAGAAATACAAAGGATCGTAAGAAATTACTATGAAGACCTGTATGCTAAGAAATTTGAAAACCTAGATGAAATGGACACATTTCTAGAAAAATATAATCTTCCAAAACTGACTGAAGAAGAAGCAGAAAACCTGAACAGACCAATATCAGCAAAGGAAATTGAAGCAGTCATCAAGAAACTCCCATCACACAAAAGCCCTGGACCAGATGGTTTCACAGGAGATTTCTACAAAGCATTTAAGGAAGAACTAACCCCTATCCTTCACAGACTATTCAAAAAAATCCAAACTGATGGAAGACTCCCAAACTCTTTTTATGAAGCCAACATCATCCTAATCCCAAAACCAGATAAAGACACAACGAAGAAAGAAAACTTCAGGCCAATATCGCTGATCAACATAGACGCTAAAATTCTCAACAAAATATTAGCAAACCGCATCCAGCAATATATTAAAAAGATCATCCACCATGACCAAGTGGGATTCATCCCAGGGATGCAAGGATGGTACAATATTCGCAAATCAATAAACATAATACATCACATCAACAACAGCAAAGACAAAAATCACATGATCATATCAATAGATGCGGAAAAAGCATTTGATAAGATACAGCACCCATTTCTGATAAAAACACTCAGCAAAGTGGGAATAAAGGGAGCAGTCCTCAACATAATTAAGGCCATATATGAGAGACCTACAGCCAACATCACACTCAATGGACAAAAACTTAGAGCTTTCCCACTAAGATCAGGAACTAGACAAGGATGCCCTCTCTCACCACTCCTATTCAACATAGTATTGGAAGTCCTAGCCACAGCAATCAGACAAGAAAAAGCAATAAAAGGCATCCAAATTGGAAAGGAGGAAATGAAACTGTCACTGTTTGCAGACGACATGATAGGGTACATGGAAAACCCTATAGACTCCACTCAAAAACTACTCGACCTAATAAATGAATTTGGCAAAACAGCTGGATACAGAGTCAACACCCAGAAATCAAAGGCATTCCTGTACACCAGCAACGAAACTGCAGAAACAGAAATCAGGAAAAAAATCCCATTCGATATAGCAACAAGAAAAATAAAGTACCTAGGAATAAACCTAACCAAGGAGGTAAAAGACCTGTACTCAGAAAACTACACAACACTGAAGAAAGAAATTAAGGAAGATACAAACAAATGGAAGCATGTACCATGTTCATGGATTGGAAGAATCAACATTATCAAAATGGCCATACTACCCAAAGCAATTTATAGATTCAATGCAATCCCTATTAGAGTACCCATGACATATTTCACAGATATAGAACAAATATTGCAGAAATTCATATGGAACCATAAACGACCTCGAATAGCTGCAGCAATTTTGAGAAAGAAAAACAAAGCAGGAGGGCTCACAATACCTGATATCAAACTGTATTACAAGGCCACTGTAATCAAAACAGCCTGGCACTGGCATAAAAACAGGCACATAGACCAATGGAACAGAATAGAGAGCCCAGAAATAAACTCAAGTCTATACGATCAATTAATATTTGACAAAGGAGGCAGGAGCATAAAATGGAGCAAAAACAGCCTCTTCAACAGATGGTGTTGGGAGATCTGGACAGCTACGTGCAAAAAAATGAAACTCGATCACCAACTTACGCCATACACGAAAATAAACTCAAGATGGATAAAAGACTTAAATATAAGCCGTAACACCATAAAAGTCCTTGAGGAAAACATTGGCAGGAAAATCTCAGACATTCCATGCAGCAACATCCTCACAGACACATCCCCTAAAGCAAGGGACATAAAGGAAAGAATAAACAAATGGGACCTCATCAAAATAAAAAGCTTCTGCATGGCTAAAGAAAACAGCACCAAATTACAAAGAGTACCAACAGTATGGGAAAACATATTTGCCAATGATACCTCAGACAAGGGCCTGATCTCCAAAATATATAAAGAACTCACTCGACTCCACTCCAGGAAGACAAACAACCCAATTAAAAAATGGGCAAAGGACTTGAACAGACACTTCTCCAAGGAAGACATACAGAGGGCCCAGAGACATATGAAAAGATGCTCAGCATCACTAGCCATCAGAGAGATGCAAATTAAAACCACAATGAGGTATCATCTCACACCAGTCAGAATGGCCAACATAAACAAATCCACAAACAAATGTTGGAGAGGATGTGGAGAAAAGGGAACCCTTGTGCACTGTTGGTGGGAATGCAGACTGGTGAGGCCACTGTGGAAAACAATATGGAATTTCCTCAGAAAACTAAAAATGGAACTGCCCTTTGACCCAGTAATTCCGCTGCTGGGATTATACCCTAAGAACACTGAAACACCAATCCAAAAGAATCTGTGCACCCCAATGTTCATAGCAGCACAATTTACAATAGCCAAGTACTGGAAGCAACCGAAGTGCCCATCAGCAAACGAGTGGATCCAAAAACTATGGTATATTTACACAATGGAATTCTACGCAGCAGAGAGAAAGAAGGAGCTTATACCCTTTGCAACAGCATGGATGAAACTGGAGAGCATTATGCTAAGTGAAATAAGCCAGGAAGTGAGGGACAAGTACCATATGATCTCACCTTTAACGGGAACATAAGCAATAGAAGAAAAAAGCAAACAAAATATAACCAGAGACATTGAAGTTAAGAACAATCTAACAATAGCCAGGGCGGGGATGGGGGGTGGGGGCGGGGATGGGGGGTGGGGGCGGGGATAGTGGGAAGAGGGTATTACAGGAACTACTATAAAGGACATATGGACAAAACCAAGGGGGAGGGTGGAGAGGGGGGAGGGAGGTGGGTTCACCTGGGGTGGGGTAGAGGGATGGGGAGAAAAGGCATACAACTGTAATTGCATAACAATAAAAAAAAAAAAGTATTCCTTAAGAAACTAACTTCTTTTAATAATTTAACTTCATGTAATTTAGGAAAATCTTTGGCAAACAAGACTTTTAATTTTGGTTAAACAGCTGTCTTCTGAATTATCAATGTCAAGTAAAAAAAATAAGCATACATTTTATTCGACTTGGATGTTTTTCATAAACTTACGCAGCTATACTCTTTGAATAAGCTAACATTACATCTACTAGATGCTTAAGATTTGAAAAAATGCAAATTTGTACTTAATCAGATTAAAGCATTATTCTGACAACTTTATTTCAACAATCACATTTTTTATTATGTCAACTTCAAGATAGTTTCTGTGATCTTTAGGTAACTTAAAAATCTCAAACTTAAGCTAAATTAAGTAAGTCGATGGGTATTCATGAGAGACGTAGATTATTTCCAAAGAGAATACTGAAATACATAAATACCAAGAATAATTTTAAGAGTATACTTTTGCCTCCTTTATATATCACAGAAAGAGACTTTACATATATTGGGGCCTATTAATAAATGTGCCCATTTTTGCCGCCTCGAGCAGTTGTGCTGTACGGGTTGTGTCTGCCTATAAAAAGTTCTGAGATGTATATTCATAAGCTGCGCTAGTCTGCTGTAAAGTGCTGATGTATGACAAACAGTCCGCAATCACCCACCGCTTCGATTTGTCTGTGAAAGAAAAGGTACCGCGGCTAAAATGTGCAAGTAATACATACAAATGGGAGAAATCACCGGAGTACGCAGAGTAGAAAGGGTGCATCTGCTTTCAAAATATTTTGCTACTGCTTTGAATACATAGGTAGCTAAACACTGTTTTTCGGTAACCCATGACTTGATTAAATCAAACATTTAAAACTTCTGTTCTTTTGCCATCCCAAAATTAAATTCTTAATGAGGAGAGGGCTCCTGGAAAATGGCAAAGATTTGCTTCTTTACCTTATGAAGGGAAACATGCTAATGTAATTACATTTATTTGACATATTACTATTGATGAGTTGAATTGGAAGCACTGTCAAATCGGAGAGAAGCAGTTAGTGCTCCCTAGGAAAATCGTGTGGGCAAATGTTGTTTGTGCAAAGATTCGGAATCGGTGTGAAGTCCTTAGGTGGTGTTGTTGCTCTTGCTGTCAGTGACATCTGTCGATCAGGGGCCGGATGGTGCTTTGTGCACAACTGGACAACATACAGTGCTATGCTTAATGGCAGTCACTGTTTTTAAATGTTACCATGATTACAGCTTTGCGTTTTAATATGAAGCTAGAGTTTCTAGGTCATGATGTTCAATTGGGGATTCATATAACTTGCCTATAGGGCTTTATTTAATATACAGAAGTTTCCAGACTGTTCCAGACTTACTCAATATGATCCGGATATATTCTTGGTATGTCCTAACTACATGCTAGGTACATTCATAGTATATTATATGAGGATGTTGACATTGTCCCAATTACTTTTTTAGCATTTAGCAACATGATATATGTTTAATATTAGTTTCCTGGTAGATTTTTAAAGATTGCTCTGATCTATGTTTTATGAGTGTTTAAATTATATTCCAAAACACTTTTTTCATTTATCATTCATTTTACTAGTCCTAACTTTTCTTTCAGAACACAATTTATCACATATTCTAAGATGCATTTTTGGTCATCTACTTTATTATTTACCTCTTTGGCACTAATAATTTACCTGCTTATTTTCCTATTTATTCTCCTCTATGCCTTGCCTCTGACCTGCAGTTTGGAGATTCACATTTCAAAGGATAAGTTAACAATTGGCTTCCAAGTAGGCAGACCCAGTCAATGAGAAGAAAAAGAACCTGGGCATATTTCTCTCTCTTGCTCAGCCTCACCTAGTGATTCTTACATAGGCTTTGCCTCTTACCTGTGTGACTCTAGTTCTCTCTCTCCGTGGTCCCAAAGCCCATCAGGGCCTCTTCCCCCACTCCCCAGCTGTGGTTTTAGATCTCCTCAGTTGGTGTCAGTTTCTGTGTTCAGTAACACCGTTTCCCTCCATTCTCCTTCTAGCACTATTAAGGAAGTGGCTTCCTGATGCTTTTGATAGGAAGTTTGTCTCACCAGAACTCTTGGTTAATCAATGTAGTAGCCATTGACTATAGTAAGATCTTTCTGTTTGAAAGCCTTAGAGTGATTTCTGTTTTTTTTTTTTCCTGACTTCTCTCATCACACTTTGGGTATACCACATATCTGTTACTCTAATAAATGGTCACTAGCTTTTTCTCTTACTCGGTTATCAACTGCTTGATACAATGTATCTCATATGGATAATTTTTAAAAATAATATCAACATGAAAGAAGGTGAAGGAGTTAAGCAGAAAGCCATACACATAACACATAGACACACGGTATGGAAATAGCCAGAGGAAAAGGGGGGTGGGGGTAGGTGGTGGACAAAGGGGGGGAATGGAGACAGAAAGAGACTATACTTGGGGCAATGGCCACATGATGCAGTGTGCAGATGTTGTTCTACTGAGTCATACAGTTGAAACCTATATGGTTTTGTGAACCGATGCCACCCCAGTAAATTCAGTAAAAAGGAGAAACACACACACGAAAAAATAAAAATAAAATATTACCTACCAAAAATATTTTGCTGTTTGAAATTATGACATGATTAGACAAATATTCTAAATGACTTACAAAGTCATATAAATTTCATTTACAGTGTATCATTCATTACGGTTTGAAGCTTTGTTTCTTACATTCTTCTCAAATCTTGCACAATATTTATGCTACATCTATGCCACATTGAGTCTTTTACTCACATATTTACTCATTCAACAACACTGAGCACCATTTGTACATCATATATATGTGTGTGTGTGTAATATATATATGTGCTGTTATTGCAACAGTAACGTAAGAAGGTAAGAAAGCCTACATTGAGAATGGCCCTCGTATAACTGTTATGCTTTGAGAATAAATTGTGTTCAGACGATGATCAGGATGGCACAGAGAAAACATGTCTAAACCCGACTCATGCTTATCAACAGAAAAGAGAGACAATTTTCTTTCTTTCCTTTCATAGATTTTTTGATGTCAAAAGTTTCCATTTTTTTAGTATTTGTGCTACTGTACTCATTATGCCATGAAATTTGTCAGTAATGTTCATTCTAGTATTAAGAGAAAGATTTCAACATTGCTGATAATTTAAAAAATGTGAGGCACTCCAGGGCATGGTTTATGTTTTATTGTTGTTCCACAGAGCTGTGGAAAACTCTCTGACGTCAACCTTCGCGAGATTGGGCCCATTATACTGTAATATGCACCCTGAAGGGCATTGTGTCCAGTTAAGTCTTGACCTTGCTTAGCATATAGTGTAGGCTGGCATATGCAAACGAGTGAACCAAGAGCTTACCGCAGGATCGTCAACCCTGTATTCTAAGTGGTGTGCATTTGACTCTGAAGCTCTGCATTAAAGCACTGGAACCAGATCCAATCCATATTTCTACCATCTTAACCAAATTACCCAACTATTCTACAACTAGGCAATGTTTTCAACTTGATTGTAATTAAAAATTAAAGAATTTCAAAATGATTGTATGATTTAAAGCAAAGAAGAATTTCTTGCCATCAGAGGACGCTATGGATAAATCATTAATTTGAAATTTGGATCTTTGGTACAGCTTTTAGAAGTTAAGTGGCATCAGGCAAGGTATATGGAGCCAAGGGGAAAGAAATAGTAGCTTGGATTTTGGAAAGATGCCTGAGAATATATATACATAATAAGCTCTCCAAAAAGCTCTCAATAAATAAAGCAGACTGATAAGCTATTCTGGGGCTACTCAGCTGGGCTAACATTTTTCTCTAGTCAGGGGAGAAAGCTCTTCATATTTGAACCTACAACCTCCGTTCCTCCCTCTTTCCCTCCCCCCCATTCCTTCCTTCCTTCCTTCCTTTGTTGAAAGAGAATATACAGAAATATTAAGGATATAAATTCAAATACAATAGATTGTTTCCACTGATAAGCCTGTAGTCTAGAGGAGGAGACATGAATAGCAGAATTGGTGTAATTGTAAAAATATGCATAACATGTGATGGGGCTTACTGCCCATAAAGGGGCTGAAATCATCAGATACTCATGTTCCCAGCCTTCTGCGGTTTTATCACACAGGCATATTAACCACCCCTGGTCAATGATATGGGAAGAGATGACCCCTGGGTATCTGTTGCAGCTATTTTTCTCTATGATTACAACAAACAAACTAACAAATAACAAAGACACTGGAGTAAGTGCTCTCCTTTTTGACTCAGATTTTGTAGAATTTACAGAAGATAACAGAAACTGGGTCAGCCATCCCATATCGTGATGGAATATATTTAAGAACTAAGGCAAAGGACTGATGTAGATGGCAGATAAGATGGAAAAGGACAGGTCATTGATTACAGTCACCGAGTGCCTGAACCAAGCTGGCACAGCTACCACCACCTCCTTATGAAAAGGCAAAATGCATTTTAGCCATTTTCAATTCAGTTTGAGTTGGGCATTTGATTATTAAAGCCAAAAACATCTGAACTGGTAAATTTTCTGTCTTCATGAAGTTCCAAATTACTGTCATCTTTGGCTGGTTTCCTCTTAAATTGTTTATAAAAGGAATCTTAAAGTATAAATTACAAGAAAAAATATAAATTTTATTGTCTGTAGTACAATACATTTTTAAATATTACACATTAAAAAAGCTTCTGTAATTTACACACTAAATTACCCTTTTACTCTATGCTATGGAAATCATGTGCTTTCATGTTATAGCTATTAACTTGAAATTTAATTTACACTAATAGGCCTGAAGTAGATAAAAAAACAAAATTAAGGTTACGATTTCATTGCAGATCGCATAGTTTATTGAATGTTGCAGCAAGTGCTATTTTACTTACTCTGTGAGAAGGAAATGATTCTTGTTCCTAGGGATGAAACACACGGAGTTCTGGTCCCCATTTTCATCACTAATTATCTCCTTATTTTTAATGATACATTTCAAGAAGTCTGTACAATGAGACTTAGTCCTACTTTATCTCCTTCTACATATTTTAAAATATTCTTCTTTTAATTGCTGTGATTAACAGCCTATTAGCCTGATTTATCTGAATTTTAATCACAGGCTTCATATTAATTTTATGTGTGGCTCTGGGTAGGCTTCAGGATGCCTGCATTTTCTTTTGTAAATTCAAGCAATAAAAGCATTAAAGAGACACATGTTCTTATTACCCTAGATACTTGGCCTACAAAATTATAGAATATATAGTTTCTTACCTCACATAATTTACCATGTTGGATGTAGGTTCCTTCATGAAGGAGCCAAGATGTGATGAATTAAAGAACAATGTGAAAAGTCAACTTGATGAAGCACATGAAAGGAAAAAATATTTTTTTCCGGAGTTGAAGGGCTAAAAGGTAGTATATATCTTAGCTAATTCTTAAAGAGTAAATAAGATTTTGCTGGGCATAACAGCTACAGCCAGAGAAATAGTGTATGTGGGCACATTTATAAGACAGCACTGAGCATTTTAGGAAAAGAATGATTTTATTATGATAGAGTATGGGGTATTTGAGAAAATATTGGAAAATGAATTTAAGATATTTTAGGCAGGAACTTGAGTGTCTTGCCCGTGTGTGTGACTTTTATTCTAGAAAAAATTGGGGACCAAGTAGAAAGCTGATTTTTTTTAGAGTTGGGGAGATGATATTGGCTGATGGTTATACTATGTTTTCAGAAAACAAATTGGCAAAATATCCCAATGCGATTCACTGACTTATTCCAGGCAGGAGAAAATAAAGGATTGAATTGCAGCAGGATTGTTTCACTGGGTGGAGTAAGAAAAGTGACTCAGAACTAATACTGTAGTGGTGATTTTTTTAAAAAGTCCTATTCCAGATGAATGAGGGAGCTAGAACAGACAAGGTTCATTAAAGAAACCTATGATTTGTGTTAATTAGGCCAAGTCTAGAGGACAAAAGCTAAAAGAGGTAAGTTTATTTCTCAGACATGTTATATGCAGACTGGCCCAGGTTAGCAGAGTGGCGCTGGTCCATGGAGACTTTTAGGGACTCAGGATTCTTCCATCTTGTTATTTCAGCATTCCCTACAGATATAGCTGTCATCATCTGCATGTTTGATACTGGCTTATACACATGTGTGCCTTGTAGCTTGCAGGAAGGGAAAGGAATGTACGAAGCAGCATAATACTTTATGCAAGTGGAAAATAACACTGTATCTGTTGCTGATATTGTACCCATAGCCTCTGCTCAAACTTTAATGGTGAGAACTTCATCACCAAAGAAAGCTGAGAAATACAATCTCTAGCTCAGCGGGCAGATGTTTAGCTATTACTACATAAATGGATGAGAAAATGGATTTTGGGGAGCAACTCTATATGAGTCAAGCTTATATACTGGTTTTAGGATCTGGGGAGGTGAGCGGATGGCAATGCCACTCGGCAAGATTGAAATATTTTAGGGACAGTAGATACAGTGATTGTGAGGCAGTGTATAAAGTTCAAGATGGAAAGTACTATTTTGAACTGACTGAATTGGAAGAATTCAAGTTAAAATAGCAAGGATTTTTTCTTTTCTTTCTCCTTCCCTTCTTCCTTCTCTCTCTCTCTCCTACCCACCCCTTCTTCCTCTCTCTTTTTCCCTTTCCCCCTTCCTGTCTTCCTCCCTTTCTCTCTCCCTTCTAGTGTGTGTGTAATTTGAATTACCAGTGTAGCTAAGAGAGTTAAGCCATGGGAGTAGATGAGTTAATTGTGGGAAGGGGCATAGGGTTTAAAGAGGGAAGGATTGAGTAAGTAAACCATGTTTTCTGTGATGGAGAAGCAGTGCCCAGGAGATTAGCATGACTACATGAAGAGGAAAACTGATTGCCATAGTGAGCTGATGCGAGTCCCACCGGACAGGGGGTTTCTGCACGAACTGGCTGAGTATTGGTCTTGGTGAGTCCTTGGGAATTGTGAATGTCACCTGTGTCTTGCAGTTTTCATATTAAAGAGTATTAGAGATTACTACATCTCTAGTTAGGAAGGGTGCAGAGAAAGTATGCCCTCAAGTGTGAGCTATTCTTTGAAGTTAAAGTGAGCAGGTAGATAATGTGTTTATGAAAGCATTGAGTAGGTTGAAGAGTGTTTTTCAGACGGTAATATGGGATGGAAGAGAAAAGCCACAAGCAGACAGTTGGTCCAAAAAGCAGCTCCTAGGAATACGTGTAAAGGAATATAGGAGATAAAAAATAACTAGAAGGAATTATATTATTTTTGTGGAAAGACCTGGGTGATTAAGGCATGATATAATAGGCAGAATAACATTCATCAGCAAATGAAATTGTACTTTCAAATACTTTGTCATCTGCTTCAAGTCACAAGGCTAGTTAACATCAATTTTAAGACTATAACCCAAATATTTTTGTAGGACCATGCCCCTGAAGGGTATGAAAGTTAACAAAGGATCTCTGATCTCTCCCTCTTTCGCCCCACCCCCATAAGTAGATTGGTTTGGTTGAGTTCATGTTAGGAGGGAACGCGTTTAGTAAAAGTGAAGAGACGGAATAGGTTGTTACAGGGAGGAAAATATTTGCAAAGAAAGGAGGAAAGTGAAATTGCTTTAGATACTGTTAAGGAAATACTTCTCTAGTGCTTGTATTAAATGTGCACATATATAAATAATTTCATATACAGGATTTTTAAATGCTATATTGTGATGGATTAAATAGAATCTAAGTTTCCTACACACATTCATTTTTTCACTGGAAATGGTCCTTTTTCATTTCATTCATGCATTTTATACTAGAAATGGACCTGCCTCAGAGTCCTTTCCAGGAAACCATGTTATGGCCAGTGAGGCTTTCATTTCCTAGAAGATGTTCCTCCTATGATGCCATCCTTGACTTTTCCTATTGTAAACACTTGGAACATTTGCTCTCTTCCCCCTGCCTTTGCCCCTTGTGACAACATTTTGTTCTTACTGGTTTTGCGCTGCATTTAGCAACTCCTCCAGATCATGCATCACTCCTCTTAGTAGCTCATCTTTGTCTTTTTAATCACTTAATCACTTGATAGATTCATTTTTTGTGTGTGTTTACATGTTCTAGTATCTCTTTGTAAAGTCTCAGAAATATTTTAGAATTAAGAAAAATTTATAAACCAAGTGTTCTGTCAGTTTTGCTCCCCCTTTGTTCCAATGCCACTGATGTTGGGATAATTCTCTTGCTAAGAGACAAGTCAAAGAATCTCAAATGTGTGATAGAAATCCAGTACCTCCTAGTCCAGAGTTTAAGCACTCATAGCAAATTTATCAGTGTCCTACTCTCCCAGGGGTCCTACGTGTGGTCTAAGACTGAGTTTTAGTGCAACTCTCATGGAAAAATTGATGTCAGTTTTTGGTGAGTGCAATCTCTTTGGTATCTTTCTTCTGTACTGAAGTTCTACGTCTAGGTTACAGTTACCACTGAACTATATCATGGGTTGTATGTGTAAAACTAGCTAATTTTCTCTATCTTTCTAGTCCAGTGTCCTAAAACTTGTTTAAGTCATTTTGATATTTGCGCAAAAATACTAAGGCCATTGACTTACGGTATGGTAGGTTTGGTTAGCCTTTATTCTGAGATTGAGAGTCCATTCTGCATCTTTTTCTATATTTTTTTTCTTTTTACTGTTCTGAGCTAATATTTTCTGATAATTATGTACACATACCTTTCATCATTCTGACATGCTTTAGTTCCTCCACAAGTGTCAGTGCAGAATTAGGCTTGTATGCAGGTCGTTCAGAATCCCCAGGCAGGCGCACAATCTTGAAATCGTCAACTAGTTTCTAATTACAGCAGGTTATTTCAAAACTTCCTTGATTTTCTTTTGGAATAGGTTTCACTTCTTTTCTTTTGAGGCAGAGAGTTGCAAACAGTGTTGAATTGTTGAATTAATGAGAGAGTTGGAATGTGTTTGCATTAGACCTGTTTACCGAAGCAGGAATGAGGAAGAATAGCATGTAAAACCTAGATTAGAGACATACTGATTACTGATAAATACAGACACAGGAAAATAAAGTCCTCTTAGCGGCAATAGTCCTGCACTGATAAGGACAAAACACATATAGAAGCATAATGAACCCCAGATAAATGATAAACAATGCTGCATTTTTTATTCAACAGGAAAACACTTAAAAATCATTGCACACACACATTCCAGCACGCATTCCTGATGTGTCAGGGAAGGTCATCCGGATGTGACCGCTGTTTGACTTGGGCAGCTGGACCCAGGCAACTGGAGGCTCCCCCCACCCCCCTTGTGCTTGGATGTGCATTCCCTGCTCCCAGAAGCTGTTCCAAGGATACAGCCTTTATTTTTATTTTGAGTATTAGTGTGATGTTTATTAGATTCTCTTATTCCTACCCCTTGAAGCCGCTGTATCTCCCATTGTGGATGTGGTGCAGGTTTTCCTCCTATGAGGTTTGAGCCACAAGGAACGTCAGCTGTCAGCTAGTCAGAATCCTCATTCTAAAGATAAAAAACCCAAGGCTAAGAGGATTGAAACGACTTATCCGAGGCCACACAGTTGGGGCACCTTGGACCCAGGTCTGAAACCCTTCGGCTCTTTGAATCCAGGAACCCCATTCTGCTGCCACCACTAATAGTGGCTCTTATTTGTAATGACTTCACTTATCTGAATCCATCTTTGTAGCCTTCCTGTGACGACAGTGTCAATCCCTCTTTGTAGCTGGGGATGCTGAGGCACTACGCAGTCAGGAACTTGCCCAAAGCTGCACACAGATACCACAGGCTGGGCCAGGACACAGCCTTCAGAAAGGTGGTGAGGAGGCTGTTGGAATGAGAACTAGATTGAACCTGGTTAGGGCTTCTCGTGAACATGACTGACCCCATTAAGGCCTTTATATAAACTTTCTAAATCTTTTTTTATTGTTATTCTCTTACAGTTGTTCCAATCCCGCCTCGCCCCCCCCCCCCCCGCCCTTGCCCTTTGCTCTCCTCCGTCTTGCTTATTAAACCATTCACCAACCAATCAGGAGTGGCCTGCCTGCGTCTTAGGTCTCCTGTCCTCTCCTTAGGGCTGGCTTCACATTAACCCAAGAAGCATCCTAAGGGTTAGGACCCAACACAATGGCACCAGTGATTTAATAAAATCGGTACCCCAGTGAGTGCAGTATAAGTTTAAATATAATAAACTATTGTTTATCATTTTTCTAGGTCCAGTTGGATGGCATAACCACTTTTGAATTAGCGATCTTTCTGGAGTTAAAAATTACAACTCCAAAAGAGGATGATATTTAGAATGTTGTGAATAATATAAGGCACAAGAAATGGTAAGAAGGGTTTAAAATTGCATATGTTTTACTACTGTATATCTTTTAGGACAGCTCTCAACAAAAAGATGGAAAATCAGTGTCGGCAAGGGTGTGGAGGACTTGGAACCGCTGTGCATTGCTGATGGAAGTGTAGAATGGTGCAGCTGCTGACGGGAACTACCGGCTCCTCAGAGAGGTAAACACAGAATTACTGTGTGGCCCAGTATTCGGATTCTCGGGATACGCGAAAATAATTGAAAGTAGAGACTCTGATGGATACTTGAACACCACTCTATAGCAGCCTTCACACTAATGAAAAGGCAGAACTACCCAAATGTCCACCAACAGATCAGTGGATACACAGAATGCGGTTTTATATGCATTCAGGCACGTTTTATTCCTTAAAGAAGGCATGCCATCTGACACATCTATAGCATGGGTGGACTTAAAAAACATTATACTGAGTGATATCAGCCAACCACCAGAGGACAAGCCTGATTCCATTTACACGCAGTGCCAAGGACAGGCAAAGGTACAGAGACAGGAAGTATAGTAGAGGGCTCCAGGGGCTGGGACAAGGGGGCATGTGGAGTTGTTGAATGGGTACAGCGTTTCTATTTGGGATGATGAACAAGTTTGAAGATGGATAGCGTGGATGGTTGTACAACATTGTGAATGTATATAATGCTGCTGAATTGTACACTAACCAGTGCTTAATATGGTAAATCATATATATATATATGTGTGTGTATATATACGTATATATATACACATACACACATATGTGTATATATATATGATTTATATGATATATATATCCACAGTCAAAAAAGAAAAAGTATGTATGTTTCTTAAAAAGAGATATTTACTATAGGATGCAAACACAATGGAGACTATAATAACATCTGTCAACATCAGTTAAAAAGTCTGAATGGTGCCTGCTGTATAATGTTACTTAAAATTCTCTCTAGTTAGTGATAAAAACACACAGCATACATTTTATCTATTGATCTTTGCATTGAAAATTAGAATGTAAAGAAATACCTATATGTTTAGAACTGTCCAAAGATAAATAAAATTTACCTCTGATATTTTTTCAGGAGATACTTATTGATTTTGATGAGATGAAAGTATTTTCAAGATATTTTAATATCTTGTTATATTTATCTTTAAAGATCTCTTGTGACCTTTAGTATTTCTATCTTAGTACTAATTATTTTAGTCTTATGGAATGTTGCCAATTCTGACACCAAGAAACACTTCCTGTAGAGTCCTTTGGAGACATCCGTACGCTTCCCATCACTGTGTTCATTTCGGGTCACACCGCCAGCTGGCCACTGAGGGCCTGGGAGAATACATCATTACACCAGCTCCATGGCCTGGACGGTCCGCGGACTGCTGGGCAAGAGGAGCTCTTCTTTGCTTTTGACTCTGCTCTTCCTCTGATGGGCTATAACCACAGACGGGGGGCGGGGGTGTGTGTGTGTGATAAAGTTCTCTAACTGAAAAGCTTTAGGTGGGGAGCCCTGAGGTGGCCTCCCACCAGGGTCAGTTAGAGTAGTAAGTGGTGCACAGAATGAGACCAGAAAAACTATTGGCCAAGAAATGTTATAACAGAAAAACCTACCCACAGGGACACCCCACAGGAATGCTACCGCAGGAGGAAAGCAGAGTTGTCAGATGTTAGCAATCAGTGAATCACTGTACAACTTCAGCAGCAGTGGTGGCGGTGATGCGCAGGCAGATCAGGGTGGCTCAACTCTCTTCTGAAGACCTGGGCACAAGAGGTCCTGTTAGGGCCTGGCCAGGTCTCTGTGCTGCGATAGAGACCCGTTAGGGCAGGAGTCTTCCGCCTGGGTTTACGAATGCTGTGCTGGAGAATTTACTCTGGGCAAATAAGTTGAGACAAAGAAATTAAATCTTTGTTTAAAATTATGTTCATGTTAACTTCACAATGAGAGGAAAAGAAAGCAGAAAACAAAATATTTTGCTAACTGTTGGAACCTCAACAAAATCAGAATATGATTTTGGAAGTAAAAGCATCATGATGGAAACAGTATAGAAACATGGAAAATTATACTAAGGATTAAAGTGTATGAAAAAGACATTTGTGGAGCATTTCTGTCATTTAACACACGCTGGGATGTTGCTAAGGACTGGGTGTCATCACGTAAAACTAAAAAGTCGAAAGCTATGTTCCCGTGGTGGGATATCTTTACATATGTGGTTTCATGTCACTATGAGTGTGTACATAGAGGCACATATATATATGTATATATATAAACAAATATATAATCATCGCAATTATCTTTGTAACAAAGTTCGCACAAATACACAGAATGGTTTTTATGATTTAGGTTTAGGACTGCTCGCTTTTAAAATGTCCATACCTACAATAAACTTTTTGTCACCACAGAGGAACCTAATTAATTGCAATGAAAATAATTTCTTTAAAATGGATGGTTTTCAGCAGCTTTGCAGATACAGAGCAAATGGAGCCGGCCATGTTGTGGCCTTGGATCAAACGATAGAATAGATTTCCCTGTTCAATAGTGGGCTCCCTCTAATACATTCTAGACAACCTTTCCCTCACTGAGTATATGTGCGAGCATCTGAGGAACAAAGACATCGCCAGTTTTCAATGATCAGTCTTCCTAGGAAGTGCTCAAATTAAACAAAAAGAAAAGAAAGTGCAGCTAAATTGCTAACATCACCCAAAAATGTCACTTTTAATTGGATGGGAATTATGCAGTCAGGTGTGACAGGGAGGAAGGGGTTATCATGAGCTAATAATTTGACAGAAATGCAGCCTCATGCTTCTAATCCCTCCAGAGTGTTATCTCATGATTACCAAACAGCCTGCTTAGATACGCCTTATTAGTTTCTCTTTTGGATGTCTTCATTCTTAGGGAAACCATACTTCTCCGCACTAGAATATGATGACGTTGGAGGTTTAAAAATATGAGCAGCTGCTTCAGCTGACTAGTAGTTCGCAAAAATTAATCTATGCTTTACATTAATCTTTGCACCAATCAGAATGGTTCTTTAACTCTAAGGAGTTTTGTAATGCCGTCTAAATCACTCTGGTCCAGGTGCCTTGTGCTGCTTAAAGAAAAAGTAACCAGAAAATTTAATCGGAAGGTTATTAAGTATTTTAGGCTGCTGGCTGGTATCACCTAGCAACTGTAGAACATACTGAGCAAATCTAACAAATAGCAACTCATCCTTTCTCTCACTGCAGATCATAGAATTAGGAGTATGCTTGTTGATGGCAATAAGAAAGATAACAATATGGTGCAAGATATTTAGAAAGACAAACAGTGGTTTGAGTTGAGAGCTTGTGGCTGGTGCCTTCATTAGGATGATGACTGAGTGACATTCTTGGACGCAGTTCATAAGATGACTTGGAGGTTTTAATAGTTCACGGTCACAGAAACTGAAGAAACACGACATAGGCCAGAAACAAATGAACTCAGTTCAACAGTCTACTGCCAAGGCATCGTTATTGGTCAGGTTTACAGAGAAAAGAGCAAAAAGCTGAACATTTCACCAGACAGCTGATAACTTGCAGGCTTGCCGATTGTACTTCCATACGATGATGTCGGATGGCTTTTTGTGCCCTTTCCCGAACCCTTCCACCACTTTCAGGTCTAAAGTGGCCTGTTTCTGAGTTTCTGTGGGCTTAGGGTTAGTTTCCCAAGTCTGTGAATTTTCAGCAGGCGGCGCCAAACTGCAGTTTGCCCACTAACCACCTGCTCCGATAGGTAAGTTTCATTAGGACACGGCTGTACGCATTCGCCTGTGTTTTGTCTGTGCTGCTATCGGCCACGATACAGAGTTGTGCCGTGGGGACCGAGTCTGCGCGGTCCACAGACCCGGCGTATGCACCGCCTGACTCTGCCCCTGGTCCAGAGGGTTATTTATTAGGTTTCCATCCGTGTTATAGCCCACACAATTTCATTGCTGTTGTTTCTTCTCCCTTGCTGTTTTTGTCCTCGTGGACTTATTTTCATCAAACTTTAATATCACTTGTTTGGATTTCAGTTTGAAATGGAGTAGAACACCAGGGCTCGGTGTGCCCAGTGTAAGGAAGGCTCCGTGAGCACTCTCTGTTGTCACCACCTACAGCTAGGTTGGGACATTGTGATCTATCCAGCAGGAAGCGGGTCTGTCCCCAAGTGAAGCCACAGAGGATTTACGACCCTTCTTACCTTCACTGTTTTTTATAAATGGCATTAATCTCTTAGGCATTCAAGTTTTTCGTGCTACTCTAGATTTCATTAGTTAAAAAGGAAAGCAGCATAAACCCTTATGAAGGTTTATGAAGAAGATGCTGATTTTAATGTACTTTTATAGACTTTTGTCCAGAAAATATTTATGGAGCAGCAAATAATACAGGTGGAGTTGTGTTTAATGATTAGAACACTAAGAATAGCCATAATAATATTACTACCACTAATAATAACGATGATAAAAGACAAGTTCACTGACCTTACAAAATGTAGCCTGGTGAAGGATGAGGAAATTAAAAAAAAAAACTCAAATCAATATACCACGAGCTTTTATAGAGGTCAGAACAGCTGACATGGGGAGTAGGTTTGCTTATGATAATCACAGAAAGCTTCATGTTGAGGAGGAAATACAATTTTGACACTCAGAACAGAAGCAGGCTCCTGGCAAAAGACTGTATGTGTGTAAGGAATAAAGTTCGTCTCAGAATCGCACCATGAAGTTTCACCACAGTTCAGAGATGTGGCCTCTGGTAAGTTACTTCATTTCTTTTAGCTTTAGTTTTATCATCTGTCACATGAAGATAATAGTAATACTTCCCTCATCATTTTGCTCTAATGATTATATGAAATGATGCACTTGACATTTAACAGAATTCCTAGCCCATAATAAATGTTCAGTAAAAGGTAATTATTCATGTTATTATATTATTATAAATTATCCATTTTTTTTTGTAAAGAGTGATGATACTTTAGCCAAAGGAATAAATTCATGAGAGCATGTCAACACAATGGTAGTTGTCGATAAGAGATATTTTGGAAAGTGGAAATCACCCGATCATCCTTCAAATTGCAGTATATAAACAACCAATTACTTTTTTTTTTTTTTTTTTGCAACAGGTATGAATGGGCCTGGTAAGAGATGATTTAACTGGGTATTCCTGTTAGAGAATCAGGATCACCTGAGTTCATGTTCATCCAAATCGTTTTCAGAACTTTTCTTAAAAATCAATAATTCACTACTTACAATTTCTATTTTTCTCCTCGATAGATCTTATCGAGCAACCTAGGTAGCACTGCTTGAATGAAACATATCAGTCTGCTTTCCCCTCGCTGCTACTACAACTAATGTTTTGTTTTAGTTTGCCTGGGTTTTATTTTGAGAGAAGAAACTTAGCGACATTAAACAGAATTTGGTGTTGAAAAAACCCACATTGCAAGATTTATTGATCTACAAGTAGAATCAGATCTAGATAAAAAAGGCAACACTTGACATAATTTGGTACACTATTGATTTAATTTTTTAAATATTTTATCCCCTTGCCCCTTTATAAAATTAGACACTGCTAGTAGAGATCTGGCGTACTTCCAGAGTTTAGATTAGTATGGTGTTTAGAACTGTGATATTCCCAACTAAACACAGTACTGAATGCTCCTACCTGGGTCTCTTTAAGAGTTGGAAGCATATACAGTATTTTTTCTGGACCCAGAGAAACAAATCAGCAAGCTTGTGCGATTGGAGTGTTCCTATTCTTTCACGTTAGGCATCCATTTTTTACATAAGCTCAAATTATGCCTCATCGTATAACCCTTGATCTAAACATTGGTAGAAATTTTTAAAAAGTCTCCCTTTGTAAAGTTTTAGAATTGTCCTTTTTGATAATTTCCTTTGTGGAATTCTTGTGACAAATGATTTTCTAAGCTTCTTATTCTGTCTGAACATGACAGAGCATTTTACCCATATTTAAGATGCAATCACTTTCCAGTTTGTATACAGAGAAGTTTTAAGCCAATAAAAAGGCTCCCAACTGAGTGGATATTTAAAGAGACTTGCTGTCAGCTGTTGAAATGTAAACCATCGAAGGAAAACATTCTTTTGGCTCCTGTAAATGTCATATTGGGAGCAGACTCTGGAGCAAAGCATGTAGGAGATAGAGCAGCACCAGGCTTTGCAGATAGCGGAGATCCAGGATGCACAGGACTGGGGCTAGGAAAACTGATGGAGTCAGAGGCTGGTCCTTCTGAGAGCAGCTGAGAACCCTGAAGCAGGGAATGATGAGACTGGCAAGCTCATGCTCAGCAGCATGCTCAAGGGAAAGAGGTCATGTCCATGCAGCATTTATGACATAGCCTCAAGGAAAGTCCACATAGTGATTGAAATAGTATAAATTCAGATTTTTTTATTCGAAATATTCACTTTCTTTAGAATTCACATTAACGCAGGAGGCCCTGTTTCTGCTTAGTGTTGGGAAATTTGATCTTGCTAATTCAAGGTAGCTTAGTTCAATGCAGCAATTTTTTTCGTTCAAGTTTGTGATTTATATTTAGCCCTAGTTCAATTTAAATTTTTATCACCAAGCTTCCTCCAGACTGGGGTGGACTCTATTGCAACAATAACAAAAAGTGTGGCAAGCTCATGCTAAGCATTATACTCAAGACAAAGAGGTCAAGGTCATGTCCATTCGGCATTTATGACATGACCTCAAGGACTCCTTTGGGTGACTCTTCTGCAACAAAGCTTTCCCAGGTGTTGTCCAGCCAGTGGGGTAGTGTGTGTGTGTGTGTGTGTGTGTGTGTGTGTGTGTGTGTGTGAGAGAGAGAGAGAGAGAGAGAGAGAGAGAGAAAGAGAGAGAGAGAAAGGGAGAGTATTGAGGTATTCTTGACTTTGTTTTCCTCTCCTTTTCTATCCTATAACAACGGAAAGCAGCTGACTTACAAAGAATCAACTGTGTGAGCCTCAGCAGTTTTTGATGGGATATAAGGACTTATCTCTCCTCCATATCTATGGCATTGGGGACCCCAGTAGCTATCAGTGACTCAGTTAAAAATGGGTGCTCCCACATTTTTCTATTGCTGTGACACTACAGGTTGGTCCTGGCCTGAACTACTGGATTGTGCCACCTCACATGTGTTATAATCAGAACTACATCAACCAGAATTCTCTTGCCTCTATGCTTTCAAAGCAGAGCTGGCGACAAGAGAAGCCTAGTTAGTGCATGGCGTCTACTCCAGTAAGAATGCAGCAAATGACACTTTTTGAAGAGACAGATAAGATCATTGTACACACATAACCCTGTTCACAAGCAATTGATTTTTAAAAACATTTTATTTTGAATTTCTACTGGTTTTTTAATTTAGGATAAAGGGAAATGGGTACCTTATGATATTAGAAAATCACTATTTAGCAGACCATGAGAAAAGACATGGGAAATATCACCGCTAATTCTCTCCTGTCCCGGGATATCAGTTTCCATCAGTTTCCAGCTGATACCCTTCCTGTGCTCTAAAACCTTCTGTGACATTATCACACGAAAGCGGTTACTTTAATTTTAAATGTAATAGGAGGATTACTTACCCCACACAATCAGATACATAATAAATGCTGGGCAGATCAGTAAAGCTTTGCAGGAATATGTGAGCTGTCGTTTTTTGGTGATATCTGTTTGTTGTAGACTATTGATTTGTACCAAAAAAAAGTACAACTTCTAAAAAGAAATATGTGAACAAATCCTTTAAAATGAAAATAAGGCCAGTCATGAGAAAGCATTTGAGGAAGTGAATTTCTTCTTTATCCTTGGCTTTTCTAAGAAATCCAGCATGCTCATACGAATAATGATATTGATATAAATATTTTCGGCATCCAAATATTTATTTTTCAGATTTATGCATCAGCGTGCTAAATGCTTTACATATATCATCATATTTATTCTAACAGTCCTATGAAGCAGATATATTACATTTCCCAGTTTACACACAAGAAATGCATCACATTATTAAATAGATCTTTCTGCATTTAAATCCCATCCATTTAACCCCACACTTTACACTCTTAAATACTGTTTCTGCACCACCAACTGCGAACAGGTGAAAGTTGAACTCTGGGCGTTGGCTCTGACTCTTTCTGAATTTATTTGAACAAACTCCTGCCCACCCCACTTCCCTGTTCCTTTACTGTTTTCTATCATCTCATTTGGTTTTCCAACATCCCTATTTATTAATTTTATGTGTCAACTTGACTGAGCCCAGATATTTGGTCATACATCTTTCTGGGTGTGTCTATGAGGGTTGGTTTTTTGTTGTTTTATTTATTTTTATTTTTTTGTTTTTTGGATGGGATTAACATTTAAATCAGTAAGCTGAGTGAAGCAGGCTGTCCTCCAGAAAGTGAGTGGGCCTCATCTAATCAGTTGACAGGCTAATGAAAGAGAAAGGATGACCCTCCCCAAGGATGAGAGAATCCCTGCCTTTAAACTGGGACACTGCCCTCCTCCCGCCTTCAGACTCAGCCTGGAGTTAAATCATCAACCTCCTGGTCTGCAGCTTGCTGACTCCTTGCAGATTTTGAGAGTTGCAAACTTCCATGATAGAATCAATCAATATTTCACTGTGTTTTGTGTGTGTGTCTAATGTTCTCTGAAAAATCTTTATTACGACACCATGTGACCTAGCACCTCAATCATAGTGACATTGTTGGCAATAAATATGTCAACCCTTGGATCTTACTCGGACATTGCTCTGGTTCCGTACAGGGGCTCACATACAAAAGAATCTTGCAAACATTTTATGGATTTAAATAAATAGGAAAAGGGTGAAGTTAGGTCTGTGTCCCACGCCCAAAGTGTTGTGTGCAGAAGCTCACAGGCAGTCACAGAACGCAGGGGCACAGAGTACCGGGCTCCAGGCAAGGTTAATCCACGGCAAAATCTTAATGTCAGTCATCTTCTCCTTGGCTTCTCCTGACTTTATTTCTCAGTCCTGTATGTTCCCGTATAAGAAAGTATGTTAAGCTTGGGAGTCCTGGTTTGATGTTTCAGGGAATATCTTCTTTACCTTTCAATTGTACTTGCATCTAGATTTAACTCTCTATGTTTTATTTTATTTTCCTGTTTCTATTTTGTTGCCTAATTCTCAAATTTCAATTTGCTTAACCTCCATGAATTCATGCATTTTATAAACTGCTCAATCTACCAAGAAGGTTCTGCCACATGCAATCTTATTTCATGGAATACATCCCTTCCAAATTTTTCTGTATTCATATTCAGTCTAGAAACCCAGATCTGTGACCAGAATACCAAGTCATTTGTCTACAGCAGGGGCTCGGAGTGTGACTTCTTCAAGACTGTCTCTATGATTCTGCTTTTAAAGCAGTGGAAGTATAAGCAGAAAGGAAAACCAAAGGCTTAAGTGTATACCTACTACATTTCTCAGCTTATCTTTACGTGTGCCTGTAGAAAAAGGGAGAGAGACCATCAGTGGTTATTTAGATTTGAACTCAAATCTAGGTAATATGGACAAGCCATAGTAGTCACAGCTTGGGAAATGTAGACCATCTTATATGTTCATCGTATCTCGTGTCTCACTACCTGAAAATAAGTTAGTATTCAGGAATCCAAAACAGTTTTAATAGTCTGTCCCTTGAGTGATTTGATTCATACCATGATACAAAGGTATCTGTTTTAGATCATTATCACACTTATTTTTACTGCTCTAACCTCTCTTATAAATTCCAAATTGTATATCTGTAATATACATAAAAGTTAATGTATTTAAAAGAATGGAGGGATGGGGAGAAATGCAGACAACTGTAAATGAATAACAATAAAATTTTTTTTAAAAGACGTAAAAAAAATTTTAAAAATTAAAGAATACACATTTTTCACCTAAATTCTTCCCTCTGTTGTCTTAGACCCAGCAAGTATTTCTCTCACAACTCATGCCCTCTGTCTGCAAAAATGTTACATTCAAAAGTCTAGAACTGACTTCTCAATTTTTCTTCACCAAACTCCAATTCCCCCAAAAGTGGTGAGCTGTATTTCAAAATCTGTCTGAAATCTCTTCTATTTTCTCCAGTGCTTCTACCTCATTATAACTACATTTTCTTACATCTGGTCTCCTGCAGCAGCTTCCTAATTGTTCTTTCTACTTTTGCATCCTTATAATTTATTCTTCAAGGAACAGCCAGAATAAAACATTAACATATAAATGAAATTAAGGTACTCCTTGTCTTGGAGCCTTCCTTTGGTGGTGTCCTATTGCTTCTGTAACAAAATATTACAAAATCAGTGGCGTGGAACATCACAAATTTATTATCTTTAGTTCTGGAGCTCAGACGTCCAAAATGAGTCTCACTGGGCTGCAGTCCAGGCGTCAGCCAAATCGAATTGTGCATTGTTTCTGGAAGCTCTAAGGGAGAATCTGTTTCCTTGCTCTTTCCAGCTTCAAGAGGTTGCCTGCATTTCTTGGGGCTTGGACCCTTTCCATTTTCAAAGTGAAAAATGGAATATCAAGTCTTTGTTAAGCTCCATCACTCTGACACTGACTCTTCTGCCTCTGCTTCGACTCTTAAGGATACTTACGTCTACATGGGGCCCACCTAAACAATGCAGGATAAACTCCCTATTTCAAAGTCACCTGACGGCAACCTTAATTCCCCTTTGTCAAGTTAAGTAACACAGTCTGGGTATTGAGCCATAGCCATCCTTGGGCCATTATTCTGCCTGCCATGGACTTATGAAATCATTTTTTAAAAGATACAAACCACTTTCCACATCCTAAATCTCTCCTGGTTGGCCCTCGCCCAGCTCTCATCTCCGTTTCACACAGCCCACTCTTCTGCTCCCTGGCTCTGGCCACACTGGCCTTTGGCGGACTTCTAATCTAACTGAGTATCGCCTGCCTCAGGATCTGTGCACTTGCTGTTCCCCGTGTGACAGGATCTGTCCCCACATGTTCACTGGCCTCATCTATTTCACTTCCTCCAAGGGGTCTTTCTGGGCACTCCATATAAAATAGTTCCATATGTCACATTCTTTTAATGTATTCCCTTCGTAGAACTTGTCACCAGCTGAAATTTTCTTACTTGTGCTTTCTTGTTTAATGTCTTCTTGCCCTCTGGAAAGAAAGATACATGTGAATAAGAATTTCATCTGTTGTTTTAACAACTTTACCTCCACAGTTTACAACATGCTTTGCTAGTATGTTCACAATATATATTTGTTGAATAAATGATTGAATACCTTCATGAGTAAATTTTAAATGACTGTAACCAAACCAGTCATGCACTTTTGTCTCTTTTCTTCCAGCAGGAAAAGGGTTTGTCTTTTATCTTTCTCCACAGAGCTAACCATTTTTTCAAAGGAAGAAACCGTCAATTCCTTGTCCCTCTGGGTACCTGGCATGATCATTCCTCTGAGGGTGTTTTTAGTTTACAACAAAATTGTCTTTATTCTGCACTTCCTTAATCCCTTTTCATCTGATGCTCTGGGAAACAAAAAAGTAGCTGCTCTCAGGGGGACGGGTTAGAGAATTTCATTAATTGAGAAAACAAGACAATTTAGTATGTGGTTCTGTAACCTAAATGGAATATGAAGGACATCCCCTGCCTGTTCTTAACCTGCATGACGTGCTTCTCCCATTCTCGCTTGCCTGCCATGCAGATTCCTGTTGGTGGTACTTAGCTGCAGATTTGGAAAGGCAGTCACTCAGATGCTGCCCCAGATCAGTCGGAGGCAAGCGCTGCTGTGCTTGCCCGAACAGAGCACTTCGGCACCAGGGTTAAGGTGTCCTTCTGCTCAGCTCGTGCCCTATTCACAAGGTTTTCAGGAGCAGCTTGGATGGCATATCCATGAATCTAGCTTTACACATGTCATTGATTTTTCTCATCCTGGTATTTTTACTTTCAGATCTTACCCTGAATTTTGTCATCACCTGGAATTTCTCTATGGCTCCTAAGTTAAATGAAAACATCTCAGTATATGAACACAAATCTCCATCCTGCCTGTCTTTTCCTGCATGTTTTTATTTCATTTTTATTTGAACTCACTGGGGCTTCGAGTCCTTTTCTCACTTGTCCCAAACTTTTGAACCTCTTGTAGTTCCTTGTTCTTCATGATGCAGCCGAGACGCCGTGGTCCATTATTTCAGTCATTCTCAGAGCCACACTCACAGTCTCCTCACATCCTTCTCTGTTTACATTCTTTTATTTACTTGTGGGGTGAGAGAGGGTCTATTCTAAAAATCGCCCAACTTGTGAACCTAACAGTACATAATTTTTTTAAAAAATGAAGCATGATTATTGATGGTGGTAAATTCAACTAGATAACGAACATATTTGTGATGTTATATACAAGTAGTTAACAATTCTATTAGATTTCAGCTTTACCTTAATTCCTATCCTACCATTTGAAGCTACTACATCTAGGTTCTACTTTTGGAATAGGCTTCTAGGTTTTATTTCTGCTTATGTTTCCTCCTTTCTTCAGACAATTCTCCATACAATGGTTAAATAATTTATCTCAACTATAAATATAAACATGTTTCCGTGCATAACATATTCAGTTTTCTTTTTGTTAAAGAATCAAAATTTTAACATCCATATAGAATAAATGACTCCCTTCACCACACACAGGAAGAACTAATCTTCTATTTTTATTTGCTACATGAAATTCACCCTTATCTGCCCATTGCCTCACGCTCAGTCCTACCTTCCCGCATTCAACTTTGTACATATTTTTTTCAAAAACAACATCCTTACATTTCTTGTTTAAAAAATCACAGAGTTTTTGACTATCTAGTCACAGAATCTTTTCTCTACTTGAAATGCTTTTTCCAGTAGTGTCTGGTGAATGCATTGTTATCCAATTTCCCCTCAAACAATGTAACTCAGTGAACCCGTTATCTACCTTTGAGACCTCAATACTTTCATATAAAATTTGCCCTGTTTATTTAATAAGAATTCATTCTGGGCTCGTTCTGTACTTTAGTTGCTGTACTAGCACACTTTGGGGTATGTGTGTGTGTGTGTGTGTGTGTGTGTAAAATTAAAAACATTCCCCTTTGTTAGCATATTGGATTCTGTAACATAGCGAGTCTGTTTCATATTAACCTCTGCAATACTAGGTAGGACATAGCTCAGTGCCTGTCAGAGAACAGGAGCACAGGACGTGTTTACTCAGTAAACCAAACTAATAAATATTGGTTAAGTCAAGTTAGCATATGACAGAATTTCATAGATATGGTAATTTCTTGGCATTTCTAGACATGGTAATAATGGTTTAATGCCATTTTATTATTAAATTTAAACAAATACAAAGTTCATATTTCCCAGTGAATGAGACAAGTCTTCACAGTGAGTTCCTACAGCTTCTGCTTCTGAGTGATCCTTTACTAGTGATGATTATGCAAATCTCCGATGAGGCTTTGCCCTGGGTCCTACAGGCATTAGACACTTCGTGCAATGCTGTAAATGCCCAACTTCAATTTATGTTCCCAGAATGCACCAGTGTAAAGCCTGCTGGATAGTTGCCCTTAGGAAAAGAAAACCTTGCAAACTAGATTGTGTTCAGGCATGATAGGTGGAAAAACCCAACTTTCTATTATTACTATTTTTGTCAGTACCAATAGTTTTTCTAACTACTGTCATACATTCTAATTTAAAACCACGTGCTCCTCCCAAAAATGAGAGCCGAGAATGAAAGGCAAGTTTTAAAAGAGAGTGCTTTACTCTTAGAATTACTGCTGAGCACATGGAAAATGGAAATGCTATTTAAAAGTTCAGGGAAGTGTCTGATAAGAAATAAAGAGGTCAGAAAATAGTTTATTCTGATAAGCCTACATTTTAAGTGTATTTTGTAAGTCACTAAATTGCCTGGATATTTATAAAAAGTAACCAGAATGCATTACTCAAAATTTGTTTTTCATAATTGTTGGCTTTGCAAAATTTAACTGGACTTCCCTATTCCTGAATAAAATTAGAAAAATTGCTAAAACGAGAAAGAAAACAGAAGGACACAGAAATGCTGATCTCCGCTCCATCCCTCTCTCCATGTGTAAGTTCACACACACATGTGTGCAGTGATATCAATATCTTTATAAAATGGGCTGGGATAGAAGGTGGGTTGCAAAATTCCGATTGTTCTAGTTCGGTCTTTGCTTCAGTTTGGTAAAAGTTGGGGGAAAACACATGAGTATGTTTACATGCTTGCAAGGAAGATATAAATGTCGGGATTTGGTATTTCATATCTCTATTTGGGTGACATACCTGGGAAGGAATCTGAGATATCTGCCTCAGAGACGAAGGCTTGGGCCATTTTTTGTGAGGGATGAAACTGAGATTTGCTCAGGGAAATGTTTTCATTATGCATATATGTTGTATGTGCCTACATTTTCATTCATTATTCCCAAATATATTAATTAAGTCACGTCTATGCAGCAGACACTGTTGAAACAAAGGTGGATAAAAACCAGGCCCAACTGTAAGAACCTGTCAGTTTACTGGGGAAGAGAACAGGTGCTCTCTACACTGTAGGTAGTGCTGTGAAGGTTTGAATTAGTTCATGTGGAAGCATAAGGAAAAGTACTTAATAGGCTTTCAGATGTGGCTGTCAAGGGCAGATGGTCAGGACAGTGGTGACTGGTGTTTGTACCAGGCTACTCAAGCAAAGGAAGACCATAATGAAGTCAATGTCATGGGCAAATATATGGAGTAGAGAAAGATCAACATCTTCAGGAAATGCCCTTTAGCTTGAAGTAACAGAAGAATCTGGTTTGTATTGTCTATGGTAGAAGACAGAAATGGGATGTAAACCAGTTAGGTATAGAGAATGCTATTTAGACAGTGTGGTAGGCAGGGGAGTCCAGATCCTGGGAAACTTATTTCAGATTATCCTCTCAGTAGGGATAGCCACAAAGACATAATTAGCAAAGAAATGGCATGGTCAGATTTATATTATTATCATTCAGATAACTATATGGAGATAGGATTTAAGAGAGAATACCAGTCAAGGAAACTAATTTGAAAGCAAGTGGCAGAAGAATAGTTCAGGACTTGAATTAAAGCAATGAGAGTGATAATAAAGAAAAAAGGGTAGATTTGTCATGCGTGTAAAATCATACCAGAACTCGATGGGTATGTACACGAGGTGAGTGAAGGGGAAGGAGTTGCAGATCTACTTTTCTTGGTGTGTAGAAGGTGGGGTAGCAAACATAGTAGGGTTGGTAAGCTTAAGAGCAGTGTACCTGCTTTCAGTGTTTTCATCTGAGGGTCTATAGCTCTGCCGTTAAGATTCGAGTGCTCTCCATTTGTATGAGTGTAGGAGGTGTTAGTATATTCACTAAAACCACACAGGTGCGTAAAGTACCCTAGAAAAGGCTTTAGAGCACTATTTATTAATTTTTATTGTTAGTACCATAACAGTTTTGAGAATCAATGTAAATCTCTGACTCCTACATCCAAAATTTTGTGTTCAGTATCAGGGCATTCATGTTCCTCAAAGAATATTTATTGGCCCCTGGTTAAGAATCTCTTGGGTTACATGACAAAAGAGGAGGAATAGTAACAAAAACCCTAGGGAAACTACTCAAGAAACTATTAAAATCATTGACTTCAGTGTTCACCCAAACTGTAATTTCTGTAATGAGCTCATCTCTGTGGGATATTTCTCTTAAAGAATAAATCAACCATTGACTCCATGGGCTAATGAATTATTTCATGTACCATGATCTTGTGATATAGAAAATACAGTTTTAAAAAGAAAACCATGAAAAATTATTTTCTAAGGGACTTTTTTACTTTTGTCATAAATTATAAGATCTTCAAGAAAATTCATAGTGTTACTTGCCTGAAGCCCAAAGTACATTTTTTAAAGCACATATAAATAATACTGCTTTTTGTTGCTTAATTAAGACTTTTGGCATGACCACACCACCAAGACCCCTGCCAATATAAAACAATTTACTCCCTAGCTAAAAATAGCTCTGCTAAATTGAAATTGACAGACAATGAACCAGTGATTGGAAAAGTTTATTGAATACCATGCCCCAATCTTGTTAATGAAGGTTTACATCATGCTCCAGCTGGCACATTATTTATGAAACCAGGGATGGTTCCAATTTCTATAGCCAGTGCTAAGATACAACATTTTGTCAGGATAAAGAAGTCACAGGCTGCAAACATGTCATCGCTGTGGTCGGGAATAGAACTGGTCCAGAATGAATGTCTACCAGATTCGAGGTCTCCTTGTTTAACCACCCTCTCCCCCTTACATTTTAATTTTCTTAATTATATGTCATTCTTCAAACACCACATGTCAGACGCAACACTAAAGGAAAAAGAACATAGGAAAGCTGAGAGTAGCAATCTTTAGGTGACAGTCTCCCTATTATTTGGTTCACTTAAAACAAGTTGTCTTTTTCTATAACCACATTATTGCGATTCTGTGGCTTGGAGATTCTAAGTGAAATGCACATGACTTTCATCCCCCCCCCTTTTTTTTTGGTGCATGTCTGCCAGTTAAAATGAAAACATCTGTAAGTTAGAGAAAACCTGAACAACAGGGAAAAAGTAAGTACTTTTAATTTTACTCAATAGAAGTCCCATGGAAGGTGATTTTATAGTAGTTCAGGAAAGGCCACACCAGACTAGGGGTGATGATTACTTTCAAAGTCAGGAGACACCAGCACTCATCTCAACATCTAAATACCCATTATATGAATAAAGAGTAACACTTTAAGTTAATTTTAATGAAATGCACATGTAATGTATATACTTAAAATTGTAGCATTTATTATTCTGATAAATTTTAAGCGGATTCAAACATGCAATCATGTTGTGTAGTATGAAGGCACTGAAGCAGTAGTTTATAGATTTGCATATTTTTTAAATCAGGGAGCACTTACTTAACACACAGAGAATATTCACATATATGGGCAAGAAACCCTTATTTCTTATTGAGAGAAACCAAACAGTGTATGCTAATTTAAACTAACAAATAGTGGGGCATATAATTTCACAGAACATACTTACTCTGACAATAGTGTAGTGTGTGTTTCAGAAGGGTTGCTTTGTTGTTATTTCTAGGAGGATTAGTGAAAACATTTCTTTGTAGTCTACTGTTTGTGTCCAAGGACCTTTATGGATATTTTGTATTATACTCAGTCATAATATTATACTACTTTATCATCACTATGAATACTTTTTATTATCTGTGATAAACACCAGTAAAATATGGACAAAATTACATGCATACTCTAAGCATCCAATTACTAATACGTTTTAGCAAATCCATCTAATTATGGCTACTGTAAATGTTGGTTATACTCTCATGTGATACTGTTGTATAAGAAAGAATAAAACTTGCCAGTCAGCTTCTATGTAGACAAGAGGAACTGATATAAAGTTTATACTGCTGAGCAATGGTCCAGTACAGTATGTCGAACCCAGAAGAGGCAGTGATCATAAATTCGAGCTCTAGAATTATAATGGTATTTGAACTTGGGAAGATACTTATTTGTGTATGTGTGTGTCATAGCTTCCTCTTCAGATAATTGGGAGTAAATCGTAATTACTCTGAGATTAAGGAGACCAGGACCTGGCACTAGGAAGGCCCATAACAACTCTTGACCATTACTTATCACCTCACTAATCCTATTGTGTCACTGCCAAGAAGACCTTGGGACGGGTGAAAAAGGGGACAGGATTAAGAAAACAAAAACTCATAGGCACAGGCAAGACTACGGTGATTACCACAGAGAAAGGGGGTTGAGGGGGTAGAAGAAGGTATTGGAGGAATAAATGGTGATGGAAAGAGACTTGACTTGGGGTGGTGAACACAAAATACAATATACAGATGATGTATTACAGAATTGTGCACCTGAACCATGTATAATTTTAGTAACCAATGTCACCCCAACAAATTCAGTTAAAAAACAAAATAAAAACGATGACCTTGGACTTCTACATTTCTCTTTTCTCCTTTTCATTGAGATATAATTAGCAGACAACACTGCATGGACTTTAGGTATACAGCACGGAGATTCGATATAGGTACATATGCAACATCATGATTGGATTAAGACTTGACAGTATCCATCACCACACAGAGTTACACATATTTTCAGCTCTCTCAGCAACTTTCAAATATGCAAAACAGTGTTACCAACTATTGGCACCACATTGTACATTACACCTCCAGGACTTAGTTATTTTATAGCTGCAAGTGTACACCTTCTGACCACCTTTATCTTTTTTATCCTGGTTTCAATATGTATAACAAGTAAATGATAATTTCTGCATTTGCCATTCCACAGGTTTACTCTGAAAAGCAACACAATAATGGGTGCTGGAAGCAGTGACGTACAGAGAGAAGAGCCAGGCTTTGGAGCTAGGCAGACTTGCTCCCAAATCCTTGCTCCTTCATTATTTCCTCATGAAGCATCCTGAATGAAGCTGTTAAAATGCAAAGTTGATCTTATTACTGCTCACTAAAACTTTTAATCATCTTTCTATTATCCTTAGAAGTACAATCGGTAATCCCCAGAATTGTAGGTAAAGCTGTGTATGAAGAGGCCCTTTCTTAGGATTTCAATTCCACCTCATGCTATGCTCCCATCTCCCAGTAGATGCCAGTTACATGACTTTTGAAAAAATTTTCTTGCCTTTGCTAGAAATTTCCCCACCTTGAGAACTTTAATTAGCTAGTGTGTTTTCCTGCATTATTTTCTCCCATGAAGTTCATCTCCCCAATTTTATATATAGTCAGGATCTCTTCTCAACTGTCGCTTTTGGAGTTGTACCTATTTTAACCCTATACATGGAACAGTTTTGATTTCCTGTAGTACTATTTATTTTGCTTTATAATACATCACAAATGTCATTATGCATTGCTCACTCCATGAGGATGAAGGTATGTACATTTATATTACAGCAGCTGTATCACCAGGTTCTGGTGTTTAACAAGCTCTCAATATATAATTCAGAAAAATTAACATAATTTCTTCAACCTTATAGTCCTTACTGGAAAATATGGATGTTAATAACACTTACTTTGCAAGACTGTTTTTTATACTGAAGGTAACGTGTGTACAGTAATGGTGCATAATAGTATGAAGTAGTATAGTATGAAATAGTATGAAATAGTATAGTACATTTTAAAGTAGAAAATTATTTTTGTTCCACTGAAGTGGGTCACATAACACACAAACACAAACATAGATATGACTAGTCCCCTGTGGAACAAATTTAACTTATATTTTTTGAGGGGAAATTTAAAAGGAGAAATGTAGCAGAATGTATGTGACCCTCCCAGCTATTACTGTCCCAAAGGGGAGTGTTTAGTCTGGACTGTACATGCCGTAGAGAAGGTTTTAGTGGAGAACTCCCTGCATATCCCCAGGGGGTCAAGGGTAATCTAGAAAACTGTGCAACAATGGAAGCTTTTTAGTGAAGGAAATAGCCTTGTTTAGAATACAGTGTCTTCAGAGCCCATTGCTTGCTTTCGTTCTTCTCTTCCATTGAATTAACACAATTTTGTTGAGCTTTGCACAGCTACCAAAGGTGAGGAGAAAAGTAGCTGTCAGTGACATACAGATTAGTCTCTCATAAGTGGGAAAATGTTTCAGAATTCCAATTGGGTAAGGTTCTCGATAATTTTTCACAGTGTCTGACTTACCTGTAGTTCATCCTTTCCTCTCCACTACTTGGTTGTCCAGATTTCTTTCTCTTAATCACTGTGTCTTATTATTTTTAAATCCCCAACAACGAACGTCATACTTGCATCACAGAGTTGCTCAATGTATTCTTACTGCACACAGTAATTGTGGGTTATTCAGGGAGGCAGTAAAATGTAACAGTTCTGCTTTGGAGTGAGACAGGCCAGAGCTCAGACACCAGCTGTGTGCTTTCCAGGTGCTTGGTCATGGGACATGGGGCTTTAATTTCTTCATTTCTAATGATGGTTACAATAATAATAATTCCTAGGACTGAAGGATAATAAAAGAGAAGATAGATTTTTAAAAATGTTTAGCAATATAAATGGCATAGGATAAGTAAAAATAAAGGGAAGCACTCACTATTATGAGTATTCACCCTGCTATTATAAGTTGTTATACACAAGTATAATTCAGTGATCTGAGTGTAGATTTGGAAGATGATATAATTGAGTGTGCCCAGCATGTGCACTAGGAATGTCAGTGAGGAAGGGAAGCACATTTGAAGGGAAAAGTGAAGAGAGAAAACCCAGGCACAGGGGCAGCAAGAACAGGAGGTTCGGAAATTGACTTAGACCTTCAGGCACAGTACAGAGTCTGTGGACTCTGAAAATATGTAGCTACACAGATGTGTTTTATCTTTAATCAACCAGAAATGTCTCTTCTCAGCTATTAATGCCAAGTTACCCTTGTGGAAAAATTTTGAAATTGAATGATGACCTTTAGTTCATATTTTTATTAACTTAATATATAAATCATGATTATACTTCTCAGATTAGTCTACCAATTTCTTCCTCTCTCCTGCATGTGTGCCAAGAAAATGCCACCTGTTTATTACAGGTGGTAAATTACTTTTTAGGAAAGGCACAGCCACTTCCTTTTGTTCCTAAGCCCGAAGTCATGCTACGGGGCAAGCAGTTCAAGCAGGTCTACAGTTTCCTAGCCTCACGGGTCTCGGCGTCGGCACTGACGCTGTGCAGCAGAGGCTGCTGTTCTGCACGTACTGCTCAAGGCCCCCTTTGTATCAGTGCCCTTTTATTTTTCTTTTTGTATTGCGATAGCTAAAATTTGATTTCCAGAGTTAGTCTCCTTATTTGTTCTGAGATAAACTACCTGACCTGTGTAAACATGACTTCACCCGTTAGCAAATAACAATGACAAAAGCATCATTACCTTGGTTTGAAGTGACCATCCAACCAGGCAATGTAGGATAAGGGCCTGGAAATTTGTACCTAAACAAATTTTGGTCATATGACCAACATTGTTTTTTCACATTGATCATTTAACTGCTTAAGATAGTCCTTTGAAGCACACATAACTCATAGCCCTGTTGACAGAAAAGGAGGCAGAGTTTTAGGAAATTTATCTTATTTTTGGCCTTATTCATAAGAGGTGGCAGAAATAAGAACTGACCCACGTACAAAAGCCAAGAGCCCATGATTTTTTTTACTTTGATACAAACCCCAGTGTGCATGTGTGTGTGTGGTTTGTTTTGGGTGCCTGAAGGAGTGAATCAATAATTGACAAGGTGGTTAGTGGGAAGAATAAAGGCAGTGAATACATTGAACAGTTAGTTTACTTCAGCCGAAGTTTGACTATGGAGTATCAGTAATGGAGTAAGTACCTGAATCACACGAAACCCTTGACCGAAGAAATCTCGTAGTCTGTTGTGTGAAATAGACATTTACAGCATAGAACGGTCAGCGCGGCATGTGTCTGCTGGACAGAGCTGATGATAAAGACGAGAAGTTCACTCTGTCGGGGCTGGTGAGTTGGTGGATGGGGCACGTGGAGTCTCGAGAGGCGTCGCGGGGAAGATTATACTAAAGCAAATGTTTTAAACAGTGAACAGAGTTTTTCACATGGAAGCTCATCCCAGGTGGCAAAAGAAACTGAGGAGAAATAGAACATTATGATTTTGAAAATAATAAAAAAATTAGTATCAAAACTTACAGATTTGGCAGCAGTGGTCAAAAGGAGGAAGATTAATAAGACAAACAAGGGCAAAACACATGAAAGGCCTTTTATTGAAATACAAGTAAGATCCACCAAGAGACTGAGAATATCCCCCATGGTGAAGAGGATAAATTTTCTTTTTTCTGCCTCAGAAATTTTCAAGCAAGGAAGAAATTCTAATTAAGGTCTCAAGTCACTCTGACTCTGATATTAGTAGAGACCGTTGCGTCTCACGATCAGAAAGTCTGTCGCTTTGATTTACTACCTAAGGATAATCTACCTTGTATTTCCTCTTGAGCATTATGCAGGGAATTAATGGTGTCATGCCAGGTATGAATATGTGGATGCTTCATGAGAGAAATACCCAGCCTGTGAGCACACTCTCGCAAGACAGAGTTAAATGGAATTTTTATGGTCTCCTTCCTAACTAGCACAATCTTGGGAGGTCATGAAATCCCTGTTAGACCACTAATTTAATAGAAGTCATCTAATTAAAAACCCACTAAATAGTAGTTGTTTTAGCTATTTCTTTAGCTTAATTGAATGTATGTCATTTACTTTTCAAGGACTTTTAACTATTGTCCCAGTTGAGACTTTAAAAAGCAGCTGTTATTATGACACAATCTGGTAAGAGATCAGGCATATTTCAGTTTGTTGAGTAAATTAAACATGTAGGCCATTTAAAAATAAAAGCTTCTAACTGTATTGAAACTAATTATCACACAAGTTTTCAGAGCGGCACTTGAAACTAAGCAGAGTTGAGATGCAGAGACCTAACCACTGGGGATTTTGAATCCAACAGAGTCCCGTTTCAATCATAAAAATGACAACGCCCACCTCCAAGGGCTTCAGGCAGGTATCTGCTCCTTCCCCTGCTCACTGAATGTGTCTGACTTCATCAATAGATGCTTCTGAGACAAAGCATTCCTTCCTCAGCAAACAATGTTGCAGCTACATTTATTAATATAATTCTTTCTGTTTATTCAGGGATTATCGGCATGACAATAGGCTCATTATTTTCAAAAGTGCATGGGTGTGTGGGGAGAGAATTAAACTTGACGTTCTCTGTGACATTAAAAACAAAAACAAAAGCCCGATGCAATCTCGTTACTAGTCATGTAGCAACCAAAGTTAAAGATCAGACAAGTGTATGCTTGCTAAATTAACAAATCTGAGTTCTGCGAGGAATGATACCAATGCCTGTGCTACAAACTCCAACTAAATTAACTAAAGCACAGTCTCATTGTGTGTTTGGTTATGTGAAAACGGTTCCGTCGCACAATGTGAGATTGTATTAATGAAGAGCTCGATGTGCCCTAAGATGATTTGTGTTCCATGCCAGCTTTGTAGGAAAGTGGCTCAGACTAAAGTCACACTGTTCATTTGACTGAATGGAAAAACTTCCCTAAATACAACTGCTTATTTAAGGAAAATTAGTTATACACATACAAGCACACATTTTATGAGTGTTACTTCTCATGCTTTTTGGCTATTTTCTTAACTCATCTTCAAACTTCTCTCGTACCAGACTGAACCACTAGGCATAAGCTCTGTTGATGGCCAGTTTGTCGGTTACAGGGACACAGCAAATGTAAACAGTGTGTTCAGAGCTAATCACCTGAGACACGTAAGGATGTGGGTTAAGGCATTTAACGTGCATTACAGAAATTTTTGTCTCTCGTTCGAGGTCTCGGCATATGTCCCTGGGTCTTCAACAGCTTACCTATCTGGACTCCTGCTTTAGATTTTGGGCTCTGAAAAATATCTCTATTTACCTTTTCCTCTTTTTATTCTAGTCATATATTTTAAAAATGTGCCATAAACATTTTACACACAGCATCCGGATGTATTTTGTAGTTTATTTTGTAATTATAAGATTTTTACAGGGTAGTGTCTGTATTGTTTCATGAATTGAATGGGGATTTCCTTTTAGCATATGAATGAATTTTTAGGGCTCAAAATGTAATAGGAAACTATCTTTAATTCAGAACAGTTTTCCATCATATGTATACAAATATTCAGAAGGCCACAGCTATGGGCAACTGGTGATTGGCAGCTTCCTCACGACACCACACCCACTCATGCATCACATCTCATGCAGAGTTTTTTTGCAAAACATCAAATCACCCAGGTGACTCAGCCCCACTACAGCCCAGATTTGGTGCCCTGAGACTTCTGGCTTTTCCCTAAGCTAAAATCACCTTTGAAAGGGAAGAGATTTCAGACCATTGATGAGATTCAGGAAAATATGATGGGGTAGTTGATGGTGATTGGGAGGTTCCAAGGTACCTATTTTGAAGGGGCCTGAAGCACACAATGTTTCTTGTATCTTGTATCTTCCTCAATAAATATCTCTATTTTTCATGGTACGTGGCTGGATACCTTCTGGACAGACCTCATACATAGGATATTTTCAGAACAGGGATGCTACAAAGCCCACCAGGAGTAAAAAAGGGGAGCATTTAAACAGTCTCTAAAAATAGTAACATTTTTAGAGATATATTTCATTAAGTAGAATAGTAAATTTCTCTACTTAAAGTTTTCGTCATAGCGAATCGGCTCTGCATGATAGGTTTACTTTTAGCTATGAAACACCGGAGAGCAGGCAGAACATAGCACAGCTTCAATCCACTGGACAGGAACAACAGTGGAAGAATTCATAAGCTGGAGATAATGTCAGAAAAGGGTTCATTTTGGAGTGCTAATCTGGTTTTGCATTAATAAATTCTTATGGTCAGGGGAAAGTCAACGACTGAAAGTCCAAGGTTAAATGCCAGGGGTACAGCAGCCGGGCAGAACAGAACATGATAGAAGCCATCTCACACTACGTGGGGTTTGGCACCAGCACGATCCACTAAAAGTAGAGGTTGGCGGAAAAGACTGTGCAGTTTTTCCATAAAATAAAAGACACATTTTTCATTTTCACCGATAACTTTATTGATTTGGATATTTTGAGTATATTGGCTATTTCCTGCATGGTATAACATTGATTATTCTCAATTAATGTCTCAATATGATCACTATCAACTTCAACTGGTCTGCCCAACTATAGAGCATTGTCCAGTGAGGGATTTCCAGCACAAAACTTCGCAAACCACTTTTCTCACGCTTCATCAGTCACAGCAACTTCTCCATACACTGCACAAATCTTCTCTTGTTTCAGTGCCATTTTTACCTTTCTTGAAATAATAACACATAACATGCCAAAAAATGTGCATTTTCTTTCATCTTCAATATTAAAATGGCTACACAAGAACTCACCAATTTTGATGTTTTTTTAATGCATACTGATATGACAGCTATCACTCTACAGTCTAACAAAGTTGTTTCAAATTAAGTTAAAAACAACTAAGCACTACTAGAGCCATATTATGGGAAAAAAAGAACCAAACAAACTTTTTGGCCAACCCAACAAAAGTCCTGTCTGCTCCCACCCGCTGTCTGAGTGAGTTGATGCTTGAGTGAAGTCTCCTGCTTGGGGTGGGACGGAATGCTCTTCAGGGTCTTTGATACAGTTTTTAAACACATCCTAAGCCAGAAGCAATGAATGAGGAAGAGCAAGATGCTGAAAGTGCAGCAGGACTTTCTGAGACCATCCCCCAAACCACGGGTTCCTGGAACTTACTAACCAAGTAGGAGTTTTCTGGAGTGACGCGAAGTTTCGCTGTCGCGATTGGTCCTGTGTAGCGCTTTGTTCAAAGTCCCACTGAACTGAGACGAGGGAGCCGAAGCTGTGATACCTGCATTCGTGGGAGAACTTAATTGAACTAAGACTGTTGACAGAGAGTGTAAGTGTCTAACTCTGACCGACAAAAAGGCAAGGGATGCAGAAGGTGTGAGGGTTTTACCTAACTTTAGTGTAGGGTGGCTCTGCCATTTTAAATGTCCAGAAGTCCTCTTGTGACTTTGATTTATCTGCCACCTCACTTACGTGTCGTTAAACTAATTTTGCTTCCAGGATGGATATTAAAGATGTATGGAAAAATCAACCTTAAACAATTTTATTTTCAATTCTTGATTAGTATTTAAAAGCTTCTCATTACTGTGCTTTTTAGTGCAAAGGCCTGGTACATTTTAGGTGTACCTGGGGCTCACCTGGGAACTTACCTACCAATAATAGTGCTGTTTATCTGATAAAATGTATGCAGAATTTCAACTTAAATTTAAAATTTATTCATAGCAACTTAAAAATTACCATGGAGACACTAGTTTTATTTATTTTGTTTATTGGTGGGTTCCTTGCAAGCACTATCTGTCACACATTTCAGGATTAAACTCTAAACTGTTGCTAAGATATTGCCTCTAGCACTCTGCATGTGTCAAAGGACATTGGAGTAAATCTTAATGCAAAATGAGGATGGAACAAGGTAGTAGCCGGGTCCATTAGCAGAAAGCATGGCATAAAAATAGAATGGTGTGAATCATGTTTCAAAAAAGCTGGCAGTTCCGCAGGGACTTTCTCTCTCTCCGCTGGCCATCCTGGGCTCCCCTTACTTGTATCACATATGATAGCGTGCTGTCAAGGCACAGTCAAATGGACGGATTAAAAGCAATTTGGATTAGGCCAGGATTGGGATTCGAGAATTAATGATTTAGTGACTTTTAAGAATGGCAGAAAAAGTTAATAGTTGGAAGAAAAAGTAAATGAACTAGTGCTACTTTTGCATTTGTCAGGTTTTTTTTTTTTTTTTTACTTTCTTACATTTTCCTCTTTAAGATAGCTGAGTCGAGAAGATCTCAATTTTTTTCTTTAGCTAAAATACAACATATTATATCAGGAAGTGCTAAAATAACTTTAAATCAACAAGGTTTTAAAAAATCCAATTGACTCACTTTTAAAGTGAGTTAAAATCAAAACGCGTTGTGATCTGAGGGAGGCTGAACTGGGTCATGTTAATAAAATGGAAGAAGCATGAACAACTTAATAAAGCTTGACAGTTTCATCATCACCAACATTCCCTGCTGAAATAATGAATTTGACAATACCTCTCGTTCTTAAGATACGATAGCACAAAGTCACTGTAGAAAATCTTAGAATGAGGGCAATCCATGCTGACGACAGCCACTGCACAGTGACTAAGGGCCTGTGATTGACGCATTATTATCAAGTGGGTTCCTTCGTTCATGCAGAGGAACGACATGGATTAAAATGACACGGATCTTCTTCCATATCTGGGTGATGCAGCCCGAGATGTCACGTAATGGTGGGTGACTTGCAGGAGATGATGATTTGAATTAATTGACCCAAGTGTTTTAAATGATGGTGAAAGTCTCAACAAGAAAGGTTTGTTTTAAAATGACTAGTTCAGCAAGATCTCATGCATTCAAATCACTCCTGAGCAGCCCTTGGGTTCATCCACATATTTTCAATGCATAAGTTATTTTGCATCACGATCCTGCCCATCACCCCAAGAGGACTTCCAGCGGATAAACATGTTAGATGAAATCCTGTGTATTAGTTTATACTCTCAGCCATTTCTTCATTTGCTTTTAGGCTAAGAAAAGGCCCAAATTTACCTAGAATATCCATGCCTTGAATATATATTATAAAACAAATAATCTCCAAGGAAGTTAAACCTATGTTATCCAACCTCCTAAAAGAAATATGAGTTATCATTTGTCCAATGTTCTGGCTGTTGGGCAGGGGGTGGAAGTCGCAGAGGAACCACCAGGATGTCCACTTGTGAAAGTAGGTGACAGGGTTGGAGGGTCATGACTCATGATCTCAGTAATATGCTTATGCTCCCCAATAATGTTGTGCAGTGACAAGAGATTGATTGAAAGGAACAGGAAATACCTGAGATACATGCTACCTTCCCCTGATACGTGACTGTTTGAAAGAGCTATGTCACACGCCCTGCTTAACTAGGGTAGAGAACAAGATTAAAACTGGCAACTTCCTGAAGCCATGCCCCTTGGGAGCGGGGCTTTGATACAATGTGGCTTTTAGGTTTGCAGAACCCAACAATAATTTGAGACTACTGTGTTCTCTGAATGGACACATCTTAACTAATATCTCTGGGTTAGTATTTCCAAAGCAGAAATAAAGTAGCTGATCCAAGTCCTATATGGATTTTTAAAAGATTCAATTGGTGGACATGATTGTTACGTGAGTCCAGACTCAGTCCTGGTTATCCCTACCCAACTATGGAACCCTCATCCCCACCCTCAGCATTTCAACAAGTGATTCCATTGCGTCTGCAGGTACTGATGTATAATGTTTAAAAGGATGAACATTGACATTTGAAGTGTCTGCATTTAAATACCAGTAACAGTCTTCTATGGAATTAGTCACTTTAAGTGAGGTGTATGATTTCCCAGTCTGTGGCTCCTGTTTTTATGGAGATGATCTCATCAGAGGCATGCTGTGCTATTGTGATTACACTAGCTCAGGCCTACAGTCGGTGTTCAATCCCTGTTACCAGTTGTTATTATCTGTGGCTCATTTTTAATGTTTGTGACCTTTGTGAGACGTTACAAATGCATATTCAGTTAAAGGACGCTACTCTTTTTTGCCCTTGTTTCACTGAGCACTGAATCAAGTGTATTATTGTTAATGTCATTTTATTGTTTCCACCTCGCTGGTACAGATGACTTTTAACATCAAAATGATTGGTACAATATAGGCATTTCAAATTAAATAATAAAGTAATTATTTACATTATTGAAAACCATCCATGTCTAATTGAGCCCTGTGTTCTGTGTGATTTATAAACATGCAACCATGGTAGGCTTACCAAAAGGCTGCGGCATATATGTTTTTATTGTCCCTACAAAGAGACTAGATACATTGTCCCCAGTGACACATAATGTGACGGATAAGCACTTTAACTCAAAAGTTCTAAATCCAGCAGCCAGGTTCTCCACCACCACAGCCGACTACCAATCATCAGTATCTATGCGTTGCCTGAACTAAATACCTTTCTTGTGCGTTAACTTTAGTCTTTTGGAGGAATTACAATATTTTCCAAATTTTATTTAGGCACACTTTAATTATGACATTTGTTGGATATACAGGGGTGGGCAAAAGTAGGTTAATAATAATAACAATGTAACAATTGATAAGTAAATAATAATGCAAGGATGAACTGTTTTGTGTACTGACAACTATAAACCTACTTTTGCCCACCCCTGTATTAATATAGTTCAGATTTACGTTTTGCTTGATATTAGTAGATCTTTCTAAAGTGGGTAGAATTTTCCCAGGGTGGATGGAACACTGTAAGGAAACTCTCAATTTGGATTTCAGCCTGAATGCAAACACTGGTTTAAACAGACATTAAATGTTAGGGTTAAACATTAGAAACACACTGAGACCAGCAATGAAATCTCATAGGGACCCTGACATTGAGTTGTAATCAGATAGAAACTCTTCAAATACATAATTAAAAGTGTAATTGATTGTGTTTTGGGTTAAATAGGGCCATTGCACACAGATACATTAGCATAATATGGTCATTAAAGTGATGGCATGGATATTACATTTCCTAAGTTATTTTAAGTATAATTACACATTCTATTACAGATGCTTTAAAAAACAACAATAATTAAATCAGTTTGCTGAAGACAGGCATCCTTTAAAAACATAGCTACCCAAACCTGTTTTGCCTCTTTCGTTTCTTTCAAGAGGAGATATTTAGGTTGGCAGGAGCTGAACGAGTATCAGTGACAGGAAATTAAGATCTGTGACTTGTGAGGTTATAGGCAAGCCCTTGGTGGCTTAAAATCAATTCTAGTATCTTAGTTTTGGCGATTTCCATTCCAGGGAAACCTGAAAGCTTCTTGGGGATGAGAATACCACGTAGCTCTCAGTAAGCTCCCAGAAGTGGTGAATAATGCACCAACCATGTCCTGAAAAAACAGCAATTAATAAATACTGTCTGGCTTTTAAAAAAAAAACTGAAGGTAGTAACTTTTTTTCTGGGAAATTTGTGTCTTCCACAATCAGTATAAATAAACTACTAATGAGGAAGTTTGGGTAAATTATACAAGAAAACCGTGATCACTGGAAACATTAAACAGTCACTAGAAACAAGCAGAATGTTTTTTGTTTTTCTTTAATACCAATCATCAGTTGTTTATCTGGTAGTTCAGAAAATGCTTTATGACACATGAAATATTGGCATGATACTCTCGTGATTTTTGCTATATTTGCATAGTATGTTCACTATTATTTCCTTATATTTTTCTTAATTGAACTCATTTTTATTTTTACTTAAATAAAACATTTTAAAAAGAAAACTGATAAGAGTAAAAAAGGTGTATGTTAAAAGGAAGAAAGAATACATGTCTTAAAAGAAAAAGTGCTTCAGTCAGATGTAGAACATAGAGTTTTACAATGCCGGAGGCAGCTCGGAAGAAATGAGTCTGACTGTGACAGCTGTCCCAAGGAATCCAGAGCAAAGGCTCTCAGGTAGATAAGGGGAACCGAAAAGGGACAACTAGTGTTGAGATGTCTGGTGGACATACAAGGAAGGAGAGAGCACATCACAGGCAGAAAAGCTGGAACACAAATAGAAATAAACAGGGCAGAGGTCTTCAAGTATTGCGTTGCGAGAACAATGGGGAAAAAACCTGCATAAGGGAGTAGCAGGAAAGCCATTGTTCCCCATAAGAATACTTTCTGAAAATGAAGTTTTTTTTTATTTTGGAGTTAATATTTGGGTTTCAGTTATTAAACTATGGAGAAAGATATTAAAGGACGCTGTCTGAAGATGGGACTCTGAGATAGACCCATTTTGCATCTATTCTAAGGATGCCACCTTTCAAAGTCTATTTGACCCTTCATCAACCCAAGGCATAGGCTGTATCCTGCATTCCTCTACATGGCCTTAGAATCTGGCTCCATGCTGGGCGCTGAGTTAATGATGTCAAGCAAAAGGAGGGCACTGCTGGCTGAGAGATGTCTGCAGCTGGAGAAACAGCTACAACAATGAGAGCTGAAGTGTTGGCGTGAATTTAGGAGGGAAAACCTGAGAACAGAGATCAAGGCCAAGGGGCAGCCCTTAGAAGAAGTGTAAGAGGTTGAGAGGGAACTCATGGGGCTGAGAGCCGGAACAGTCACTATGAAAATTAAGTGGAAGTAGTGTAGAGGGGAACCCGATATGGGAGGTGGGTGCTGACTGGAGGCTTAGTAATCAGTACCGTTGGAAAAGCGGGGCCTCAGAAACTTACATTTGGGGCCAGAGCTGGGAAAAAGGTACAGCTGAGCTCAGACCATGTAGATCACGGAAAGGGAGATGAACAGGCAGTTAGAGAGGAGCGATCCCACAGGGCAGCCCCTCTCAGGGGCCACAGGATTGTCCGGCTACAGTGATTTCCAACCTTTTCCATCTCACGGCACGCATAGACTAATTACTGAAATTCTGCAGTGCACCGAAAAATACATGTTTCGCGGATCCGACCAAAAACAGGTGTAATTTTGATTCATTCACACCAATGGCTATTATTGGGTGGGCTGTTGTCTTTTTTTATTTGACGATCTAAGGGAAAAGAGGTCAGTCAGCGCATTGCATGTTTCAAACATTCTCGCGGCACACCGGTTGAAATCACTGCCCTACTGGATGGGAGGCTTCCCAAGGGCTGTGTTAAATCATATGAAAAATACTATGCTAAAATTTTTATGTGTGCATATAGTAATCCATTGTTATTCTATGAAGTAAAGAAACTTAGACTTGATAATGGGATATTTAGAGAAACATATAATGTTCCCAGAAAAATTGGACTGATATATTGATTGGCGCATAATGACAAAGAAACCACTTGATATTTAGCAGAGGTAATTAAAATAAAAAAGACTTGCTGAATGTGCATTGGAGAAATTAAACTCAAAAGGGAAACGCTGAGGTATTACATTCCTAGGGACGTTAGTGGGTAACATTTGTAGGAATAGTGTTAACAGGTAACAGTCTAGGGAATAGAAAAATAAAACCAACATTTTCAGGTTCTTAGAGACGAGGAGCTGGAGAAGAGGCCCTGTGGAGTTTGGCAGCAGATTTTTGAGGAGGCGATGCTGTAAAACAGGTGTTGAAGTCTCAGGAACGTGGAAAAGTTGGCAGCGCTAGAACTCGAACCTCTGAGGAGGAAGTGACAATGGCTGATGCCAGCCCCTCTGAGGGGACACCCTAAGGCCCGTTTTGAGAGTGTTGAAAGTTCTACCGGACCCGACTGCTGCTGGAATCAATTCCTACCACCACCTTGAGAATCTTTTGTTGGGATGATACAAAACTCAAATCAACAGGAACAATTAAATTATTTCTCATCTCGTCCTGACTTCCAATTTTCTCAGCCCTGTCTGTTGGCAAAGGAACAAAGTAACTTTCACTCCCAGCTATGGCTTCACACACACACACCAGAAGGATGGATCTGGAGCTGAGGGAACAAAACCTTAATAACTTGTACAAATGTCAGTTTTGAGACATTTCACAATAGCTTCCTCAAGGTTCTGTTCTCAGGCCTTTCCTCTGTGAAATATTCATAAATTTAAATGATACCGTGGTTGACATTTTACCTGTAGTTGGCTCAGATATGGAGGCTTTTCTTGTCATGGTATTCAGAGCAGAAGGGATCCATTGGCATTCTTGATGGAGGGAAACAGCTTAAAGTTTTACTAATGAAGGAATAAAGAGCGAATATAAAAATCCGGAACTGTCTAAAGTGGGAAATGGACGTTGTGACTGTTAATTGAACAGAAGTCAGAAGAGTGACGTGACTGCCTGATCAGCTGGGTAATTCTGCAGTGCACTGCCGTTTCCCTTAGTGGTATTGCTGTGCTGGCCAGTGCACCCCGAGTGTGTTCTATGTGCTGAGCGCCATGCACAGTACTTTACCGGCACTATTTTATAAAGCAAAAACACACCCACAAACTCTTTGAGGTAGATCCAATGAGCATCTCCATTTTATCTGTGAGAGAATGGAAGGTTAGAATGGATAAGTATTCGGTTGGCCAAAAAGTTCCTTTGGTTTTTTTCCATAACATGGCTCTAGTAGCGCTTAGTTGTCTTTAACTCCATTTGAAACAATTTTGTTAGATTGTATTGTGACAGCTGTCATATCAGCGTGCATTTAAAAAATTATCAAAATTGGTGAATTTTTGTGCAGCCATTTTAATATTGAAGATGGAAGAAAAGGCACAACATTTTTGACAGATTATGCTTTATTATTTCAAGAAAGGTAAAACACAATTGAAACTCGAGAAAAGATTTGTGCAGTGTATGGAGGAGGTGCTGTGACTGATGGAAAATGTCAAAAGTGGTTTGTGGAGCTTTATGCTGGAAATTTCTCGCTGGATGATGCTCCAAGATCAGATAGACCTGTTGAAGTTGATAGTTATCAAATCAAGACATTCATTGAGAACAATCAATGTTATACCACATGGGAGATAGCCGACATACTCAAAATATCCAAATCAATAAAGTTATTGGTGAAAGTGAAAACTGTGCCTTTTACTTTATGGGAAACACTAAATGGACTTTTTCACCAACCAAACACTTGCCTAAACTTACACAATAAGTGGTGAAAGGATTCGAATCTAACTTTCCGTCACATACTTAACTTGTATGTTATATACCCTTGGTAGACGGAATAATACCCATCTAAATATATGCATGGTATATATGCAGTATCTCTCTTAAAAAAAAAGGCAAACTGATAAACATCCAGAGGAGACATAAAGTAACCTGTTGCTGGTTTGCTTAGTCAAACTGAATTCTTTCTAATGTTCCACATGTGATGGCAAATCCTGTCAGCTCTCATTTTCAAATACACCTGGGATCCACCTCTCACCACTTCTCCCTAATCAGTCTGATGCCGCCACCATCTTCCCATTGGGCCACCACGTGACTTCCCAAACGTCCACTCTGAATCACCTTTTCACCCCTTCAGCTTCTTTGCAATTCAGTAGCTAAAGTTATCCTGTTGAAACAAAAATAATGTACTATCTTTCCACTTATTCAAGTCCACCTTTACATTTTTTGTAAGTGTTGATTTACATGAAACTAGGACTTTTGTAGATTTACTTACTGCCATTTTACTAAAATTACTATAGTTTTCATATTGATTGTCTTGTTTCCAGAAACTTAATCATATTAATTTCAGAGATATTTCATCTTTTCACTTAAAATTTGTATCCTCCTGAATGCTTGATCTTGTTTAATCGCAATGGCTAATCCCTCAAGTACATTACTAAACAGTGGTGCAGAGAGTTAGATTACTTGTCTTATTTATGACTTTTGTGAAAAAATCTCATGCTTCCTGTTAATGAAGATGCTGGCTATCAGACCAAAGTATATCTTTCAACCCGAATGCCAGCCAGCATTCAATAAATTTACATGATCACATTAAGACATTCCTATCAATTCATATTGTATGAGTATTTTAAATTTGAACAAGTGTTGACATTATGACATTTTCTTAAATCTATAGATGAAAAACTAATTTTCATCTTTAGATATTAAGATGAAATAGATATATCTATTATAGATATATCTATAATATATTGTATTATATATCTATTATATATCATATTATATCTATTATATTATAGATATATAATATATCTATTAATATAGATATATTCATATGAATAGAAATAAAGAGAAATACTTTTAATAATATTTTATAAATATATTTTATATTTATAATAAAATATAAGATATTTCTCTTTATATATTATATCATATAATATCTATTATATTATAGATATATACTATATCTATTAATATAGATATATTCTATATGATATTATTGGAGTTCCTGTTATTTAATTATTTTTGCATTCCTGGAATAAATAGCACTTGTTCATGATATATTACACTTTTAATGCACTTTAGGATTCTCTTTGTTAACATTTCATTTAAGATTTTTACATTGATATACACTAGGAAGATTGGTCTGTAGCAGATTTTTTTGTTGTAATCTTTATCTAGTTTGGATAATAAAGTTATGCTCATTTCATAAAAAGAAGTTACAATTTCATCTTTTTTATGCTGTAGAAAAATTTAATTATTACTGGAACTGTTGCTTTTAAAGTTAAAATCCTTCTACTGTGGGATTCCTTAACTTCTCTCTTTTTTTATTAGGGCATTTGGTCAGCATTAATAAATTAATAAATTTCTTGAAATTTATCAATTTTATGTAATTTTCCAAATTTGTGTGTGTAGGGCTATAACAAAAGCATCTTTAAGATAATTTATTTTCTCTGTTTCCACATTATTTAACCCTTGTTATTTCTAAATCATGTATTTGAACTTTTTTGTAACAAGTAGTATTCTAATTTATTAATTTTTCAAAAGTGGCTTTTTGAAAAAGTTTACTTTTATTGCTGCTTTATTTCCTAACACCAATGTGTAATTTTTCTTCATTCGTTTTCCACCAGTTTTTTTGTTTAAATTATTTCTAGTTCTCCTTAAGAGAAGTGTGTAGTTTATTTTTATTGTAATTATTACCAATAATGTCATTATCATGTTAAAAGTCTGCAATTCTCTTTAGACCAATGAGTTGTTTTTCCAAGTGGAAATTTTTTTTATTTTTCTAATATCTTATTTTATTGCATTTTGGTCAGGAAGGGCTATTTTTATTATTTGTCTTCTATAGACTTTATTGGAGCTAACTCTGTGGCTGAGATATGATCAATTTCATAAATAATCCATATGTAGGTCATATTTATTACCTGTTTCCAAGTGTTATATTTTTAACATGTTTTGTGAGTTATGAAGCTGAGGGGAGGGATTGATTATGGAGAGGCAGCATGAGGTCATGTTTTGGGGTGATCAAACTGTTCTGTGTCTTGTTTGTGGTAGTGGTTACAAAAATACTCATTTGTCAAATTTCATAGAACTGTACACAAAAAAATGAGTGATTTTGTAAATATAAATTAAAATATAGAGTTAATTTAAGAAAACACAGGATTGTAAGAAGTAAAACCTTCTAATCTATTTTTTCTCCCCCTTTCACCTCAACTGCTCGGTTCAACCCCTACCCCTCCTCCGTACCAGAATACTCCATATAGAAACACATGATTACACGCATTGTTTCAGTTTTTCAATCCCAGTGGCCTATTTATGTTTCCTTTTTTGCTTTTCATGGTTGAATCTCTCTCTCCCTCTCCCTCTGTCACTCCTTCTCTCTTTCTACTGATTGGTAATTCATGTGTCATCTCAGCCGAAGCGTCTCCCACCTCCCTGACCAGGTGAGATGGCTTTCCTGGAGGCTTTCATGTATATTGCGTGCATCTCTCTTATACTATTCATTTCAGTGAATTGTACTTGCTTACTTTATGGAACACTCATCAAGCTACACTAATTCATTTATCATCAGTGCCTTAGTGTTAGAAAAGGCATTTGAGAGACTTTGAATAACCAATAATGAATAATGAAAGACATTATTGGGCATCAGATATTTATAAACTGCCTCCCCCAGAAAAACTCCAAAACATTTTTAAACATTTTTTCTTGAGAAAAAAATTACATAGTATATACCCACATTATATATAAACACTTTCCAACTCTCAATTTTAGGTCTGGCCCCTCTGAATCACATGTTTTCCTATATTTCCTCTAAGGCTGAGATCAGAAGGTTGAATTATCTACTCTGGGATAAATAGATTATTTTTGTGGCTTTGGAAATGTCTAATGCAGAGACACACTTCTAAATCAGATTTAAACTTTAACTCAGTGAAATACTTTTGAAGTTTTTTGAGTTTTACCACATAACAGGGCTAGATCACAAATAACTACTCCTCCAACTTTAAATTACTTTATATATTTATTGAAAAACATGTCAGGTTCATAGATAAATTTTCAACCATCATTTTATATATATGTGACAATGTTCCCAGACTACAGAATTCCAGCAGAAGATATTGGGTCATCACATGTGTTGGAAGTGATGTTTCTTAATCACTTCTGCTTTTCAAAACCCTAATCCTGGGTAAGTTATAAACTAGGGTCAACATTGAAAATCAGTAGAATGCCCTTCACTTTCTAACTTGGTTGCAAATTGATTCAGGATAGGCAAGTTTGAACTTAATGGTCAATAATCATGACTTCTCTTTGTCCATATTCAATTACCTTGTAACAACAGAACTGGTATGCTAGTATGTTTATTGGGTACCATAAAGTTCTGATATCTTAGAATAAAAAAACAACTTTTTTCAGATAGTGTCTCTAACGCAGAGGGTTGTGTGTGTGTGTCCATGTGTATAGCTAGAGTTATGTGGAGTGAAGAGAGGCATACATAGTTATGAAACAAGACATTAGCCTTTTTAACTTCAGCGAACATGCAAGAAAAAAAGACTATGGTTTTACTCTCAGAAAACACTGATAAAAGAGTCTACTCTGCTAAACATAATAGAGTGCTACTTATAACTTAATGTAATTCAGTTTTTAAAACTATGCATTCTTGCTCTGGCTGGTATAGCTCAGTGGATTGAATGTGGGCTACAAACCAAAGGGTCACTGGTTCAATTCCCAGTCAGGGCACATGCCTGGGTTGTGGGCCAGGTCCCCAGAAGGGGGCACGTGAGGGGCCACCACACATTGATGTTTCTCTCCCTCTCTTTCTCCTTCCCTTCCTCTCTCTCTAAAAATAAATCAAAATCTTTTAAAAAGGACATTAAAAAATCTATGCATTCCCCAATATAGATACCATACAGAGCATTAACTCTTCCATGCATCCACGTGTGCCATTTTAACGCTAGCATCTGAATAGAGAATATATTTAACAGTCATCTTTGAACACTTTTACATTTTTGCTTAATTAAAAACAAAGAAAGAAAAAGAGCAAAATATTAAATTGAGTGGAAAATTTATACACTACATATATGGAACATGTGTGAGGGTAACTTTACCAGCATTGTCCAATACTAGAGATTTTGAAATTCGAAGGTAGCCTCAATGAGAATTAGTAAGTAGAACAGGAAACAAACACAAATGCTATCTCATGGCTGCAAGTTGCTAGTAGTGTTTTAACACTATCACTCATAACAAAATAATAAAAATTACATTTCTGACTGTGTCATAAATGCTGTATGAATTGGTTACTACTGATGTTTCCACATATTTTCTCAGCAGAAATCACACAGAGAGAAAACATTTGTCCCCATTATCAACCTACGTCTCATCCTTTATCTCACTCTCTTATCAATTAGGATCCTTCTGGCAATATACAGCATAATACCTGATAAAATGGAGGGTTAGATAATTTAGCGTCTCAGTTATCTTCTGTTTTATGGCTTTTCTACAATTCTCTAGACCATCCTTAGATTCAGAAAATGGCAGGTGCAGATTCAAAAATTATAACTTTCTGAACAGCTTCCAAAGACCAGAAGAGAAGACAATAAAGAAGCACATTCCTCCTGAGTCTCTTATTAAGAGAATATCTTTCCCCAAAGTTTCACTGCCGACTCCCAGGGAACTCCTCCACTTTCCCATTGTAGCTAATTGGCTTGAACTAGTTCACATTTCTAGACTTAGATTATTAGTTTCTAAAAAATCGAATGACATTTCTATGCTTTACCTAAAACATTTGGCTTTGATCAATTATGGTTTATCATCTATTGCTGGAAAAGGAATCCAAATTCACTGAGAACTTTGACAGCTTCATGGTTTGAAACTCACTTCTCACACAGTTTTATGTTGTCTTTGTTCCTTAGTATTACTTTCTCTGGCATAATTTCTGTTTCTAAATTCTTATTCTCTATCAGTTCTCCAAGAAACAGACATTAAACAGATGGGTTATGTAAGAGATTTATCAGGAATAAAACATGTGAAAGATAAATGGTAAAGGAATAAGACTAGGTAGGAATAGCTTTCAGACTACAGTGCAGATATGACACCTTTGAAAAGTGAGAGGAAAAAGGGTTTGGTAGAAAAAAACCTCAGACCACAGATAAGCCTGAGAAGTCCCCGCCATGCACAGGAGGAGAACTTAACAAAGGTTGCCCATTGGAAGAGCCCTGTACCAGGCGAGACTTCCACTATTATCAATCATTGACAGGCTGCAGAATGAGGAGAAGCCTAGTCTAGCATCAACACCATAGTTTTTCCAAAGGGACAGAAGCCGATAGAAGCTGTCAGTCCACTATGTTGCCGAGAAGTTAGCTACAAGGAGATCAGAACAGCACACTCTCTCAGACACCACAGTTCACCCCTTGTCCTGCACTTCACCCCCATTTGGGAGCAGTTACGTTGGGTTCCCTAAGGGGAAATCTGAAAGAGGGTAGTTAGTGAGGTGAATGATGGCCACTGTTATCATAGTCATTCTTGGGGATATACCTGTACCCTGTCCTCTTTGCCTCTCTCTATACATTCTAAATTCTCTATACATCTAAATTCTTACCCACCCTCGGTTTCCGCCTCCACATGTTTGGGTGGCTTACATTGTAGCGTGAACTGCTCTCGGACCTCCTTCACTGTGGAGATGATTCCCAGCCAGAAGCTATGTCACGCAGGATTTTTTGTCAGTGGGTCAGGTGTACTGTAAATCTTCACATAGTGGACGGGCTAAGGTTTTCGAGTGGAAGAGGTAAGTCCATATGCTACAAACTCATATAACTTATGAGGATGATCCATTGGCCCTTCTATGGAAGGGGCTTGATACAATCTGCTTGACACCAAAGGGCTGGTAGGCCTCACTGAGCTATAATTCGGTATCAGGGCGTCAGCATCATGCCGCACTGCGGATGACCTGGAGAGGTGAGCTACCTTTCCATGAAACTGACGTGTGCTCTCTGGCCCTGCTCAAACTGCATGTCTGCAAATGGTGTTCTGGGCTCCATTACATCCCAGGAAAGTGTACGTTGAAGCTGAACCTTCAGTACCAGTGAAAGTGACTTTATTTGGAAGTACTCTTTGCAGGTGTAATCAAGTTAGAGTGAGGTTATCAGGGAGCAGCCTAAACCAATATCCTTCTAAAAAGAGACAAACGCCACGTGGAGACAGAGACACAGGAGCATGCCGCGTGATAACAGAGACAGGAATTGGAGTGATGCAGCTGAAGCCAAGGCGTGCCAAGGAGTGATGGCCAACACCAGAAGCTGGGAAGAAGCAAAGAAGAATTCCCTGCTACAGGCTTCAAAGGGAGCAAGTCCCTGCTGACACCTTGATTTTTTACTGTTCGCCTCCAGAACTGCGAGGCAACACATATCTGTGGGAAGCCCCCAATTTGTGGTGCTTTGTTCTGGCAGCCTGAGGAAACTCAAACAGGTAGGTTTACATCCATTCAACTCAGGTGACTGTTTCCCAGAATACCGTATCCTATATATTTCAAATTGGTTGACCACACTAAGTACTGTTGTACAGGCTTTTCAAGGTGAAAGGGAAGCAGCAGCCATTTTGTTCTTTCTACACTCAGGAGGTCAGCAGAGACAATTTTGTAACGTACACACTTTGCCATTTATCTGCTGGATACTCTCATTGGTTAGGCAGGCATTAGCCAGGCTGCTACATCTTTTCCTGGATCCCCTTTCAACTTCTTTGATTCTTGGACCTGTTGTATGTATGTAGCTCTGAGACAAAGGATACCCTGCTTTCCTGGAGGACACCTACTTCATCGGGGTTGGAAACAATGAGAGGGAACACAAGTTCCAGTCTGTGCCAGAAGTCACAGCTCATACTTGTGGTTTTTAGCTCAGGTGTGTGGATTCCAGCTTCTCTTTGTTGTGGTGGAGCCGCTCCACCAAGATGCCCTGGCCCGTTTGCATGTCTCCACATGGGCCACGTGGGCAAGGCTTACAGCAGCTCTCAGATTTAGCGAAACACCCCGTAATAGTCTTAAAACATGAAAATAGGGGAAGCTTGTGAGGAACTGCTACAAGGTCGTTTCCCACCAACTTCTAACCTACCAGGGAGTTTCTGGTTCTCACTGCCACTCAGATACTAATAAAGCATGAGGCTTTCTGCTTCACCTCTCTTAAAACGTAGCTGCAGAATTATAAAACTGCTCAGCCAGCATACGGAACAGTCTTTTCAGCAACCTGGTGCCCCGCACCCATGTGGTTTTGTCATACGCTCCTTTTGGTTTTGCTGTCACCCTACCAGACAAAGTGACAGCTTTCGTTACTCTCACTCTCGGAATCTACAAAGGCTTTGTTTTGTTTTGTTTGTTTGTTCATTTTTTTACTGACAGCATCTGTAAACTTTGCCAGTTTGTCAACACTTGCAGTCCTCAAGTTTATATTCATTTGTTTTCCCTCCAGTCGCTTTCCCTGTGAACTATGAACCATCAGATGCAAAGACAACAGCCTTATTTCAAGTCAAATTTGTTTTAAAAAATGATATACACACAAAGTAGTAAGGAAAATATTCCAGTTTTTTTAGGATCACTGATTGCTAGACACTGGCTATGAATTGACACTAATCACCGGAGACCCACAGCATCATTTTAGTCTGCCTTTCGGATAAGGGGTTTATGGGGATGAGGTGATTAACAGATTTTTGACACAGAGCATTCTCACCGTAAGACCACTGGATCCCCCAGCCCACCCAGTGGTTATTTCTCACTCTGGAATGCAAAACTTGAATAAACTTCCTTAGTAACTGGCATTGCTATAGTTTTCCCGAGCCATACAGTGAAGCTAATATTGTAGGAAAAGCCATGGGAAAGCCACTCAGCCTACTGCTGCAAACAAAAATAGCAAGCCAGAAGCAATGCCGTATTCCTGAGGAAGTGCAGAGAATATTTGTGCCAGGAATACTTGAAAGATGAAGGGTGGTGATTCCTACTAATCTCTATTCAACTCACTTATTCGGCCTGTGAAAAAGACAACTAATCTTGGAGAATGAAAATGGATTATTGTACATTTAATCAGTTGAGACTAACTGCAGCTACTGTTCCAGCTGCACTTTAATTGCCAGAGCAAATCTATGCATCCCTTGGCACCTGCTATGCAGGCACTGAGCTGGCAACTGTATTTTTCTCTATACCTGTTAGTAAAGATTAACCAAAGGAGTTTTATTTCAGCTGACAGGGCATCCTCAGGCTCCCTTGTCCTACCTTAGGATTACATCAACTTTCCAGCTCTGTATCGTGTTCCGGACAACAGGGACCTTGATCAATTCCCATTTTACTAACCCAAGGTGAAAGAGAGCTCTTGAACAGATTCAGGCTGCCGTGCAAGGTGATCCACCGTGTGGGCCATGGGAGCTGGCAGATGTGGTGCTGCCTGACATATCAGTTGTAAATAAGGATGCTTTATGGAGCCTTTGACAAGGCCTTGTGTGTGTATTATCAGGAAGACCCTTAGGATTTTTGAGCAAAGCTGTGTTATCTTCTATAGGTGACTACTCTCCTTTTGAGAGATAGCTTTTGGCTTGTTAACAGGCCTTGATAGAAGCTGAATGCATTGCTATATGCTACCAAGTTAGCATGTAACTGAAGCAGCCCATCATGACCCAGGTATGGTCTGACCCTTCAATCTACAAAACTGGAAATGTACAGCATCATTCCACAAAACGAAAGTAGCCTGTCTGAGATCAGATAGCACAAGCACACCCTGAAGGCAAAATAAAATGCAAGAGAAAGTGCCCCAAATGTTTATTACCCACACTCCTGGTGCATTGACTTCTTTTCTTGAATCCGCATATGTGGGCTGGGTTTGGAGGAGGTCTTCAAGACAACGTGACCTCTGGTTGACCTGCAAGCCGGAACTGGGTAATCAGCACCCCACCCCATACACCCATCTTAGGAATATGCATTCAACTTGCCTTCCTTCAACAAGGACACAGCCTTGACTTAGTAATGTGTCGTGGAGACCATCTGAAAGGCATGGGTGCCTGGGCCTTGCTGGGGCCTCTCGGTAAACTTGTAGGGTTCTGGCAGAGGGGTGATGAAGTTTGCTTGTCACGCGGCGCCCAAGACAAGCCTTGGAGTAAGTCCCCTTACTTGTTAAACCTTCCACCTACCGATCTGGAGCTGTCTGCCTCTTTCTTCAGTTTCTTCTCTCCCTCTCGGGATGGGGGCCAGTTTGCAAATCAACAACTGAACAGGTGACTGAGGAAGAGAAATGCAACCTTGTTTCCAGAAGGTTCTGCACAATCTGCAGACATTGCCCACAAGTGGATGGCAGAAGCCCTGCTGGCCCATTCCAGGACAGTCCTGAAGGACAACACGGATGGAAAATCTCCCGTGGGCAGGACTTCGGTTGCACAACTGGCTATTCGTTTCGCCTGAAAGGAGAGAGGTACGGATCTCCACAAGTTTATGAACTGAGGCCCTACGACTCCAGCCATCTCTCTAACAAGCGACTGAAAAAAGGGTCTGTATCCAGTAATTAAAATGTAATAGGATGACTAAGCAAATTATTTCTCCATGTTTAGTATTTAGTTATCTTCTATCTATGTTTCTGTTGTGGTTAATAGTTGGATACTTAATATAGGAAGTTTACAAGTTAATCTTTTTAGGAATTAAAAAAAGAAGAGCAGAATTTCCAATTTTATAGCCAGATACGGGGTAGAGTAAAAGAAGCACAAGAGACTTCTTAGGTTTTGGTAGCTAATGAATGAAAATAAGAATAAGAATAAACATAAGACAACATAACCAGGTTTCAGAACCTCAGTCCATTAGGATGTAAGTGTGGAAAGACTTTAATTGTCTGGTTGCTTTTACCTGTACCCTGTTGAATCTTCCTCTGTACTAGGTTACAGAGGCTCTTTGTACGAGGTCGGCTCCATACCTTTACTCCTCTGTTTGGCTGTTACAATTTAATTTAGTCAATTCTTCAAACTTTAATATCCTATCAAATCTAAGGATTTTCTCCTCTTCTCTTACAGGGAAGTCTAATGTCTAAGAACAAATGGTCCTCTCCCCAACACCCCTCTTTTTAAAAATTTTATTCTTCTCTCACATTCTTTATTTGTAGAGGACTTCACACTAGCACACGTCTTGGAAGTTAAGGTGGACAAAAATGGAAAAGGAAGGAAAGAGTAGCCTATAAACATATGCCGAACTCCACCTGCAGAATGCGTCTGTCTAACTTGCATTCTCCTATCCACAGCCTGCCACTCTCTCCACTCTGCTTTCTGGGTGTGCGTGAAAAAACTGGAATCATAAATAAGGTGCTAAAATATTTGATAATACTTGTGCAGTTATACCAAGAACAACTTTGTATGACCCTCCTTGGGGTCTGAGGCCAGTTGTGCACTCTGCCAATGCCAGAGCTCTATGATGGGTCTGAAAAAGCAAAACAAACCACGGTGGTGATTAACGCCTCTGCACTGTACCACTGTAGATTTTGTGTTGTGACTAGAGAAGCATCTGTTGATGTGGCTTCAGTAGGCCTCAAAGATAGTCCAAACAAGACAAATGATGATGTGCTCAAATTTATCGTGAGTTGAGGTTAGTATGCTCCTCTCTTATTTTCAACATTAATTTGTAAACTGTGAGTGAATGATAGAAAATTATTAGCTTTATTATTTACATTTACCAAATACATGAATATAGAGTTTGGTTGCTTCATGTGATATACGTAAGAAAGGAAAAAATTAATAAAATGCCCCCTAGTATCTGTACCATAGACACTGACAAGCCAAACTATCACTAAGTTGTTAGAAGAGGTAGAAAGACTTAACATCATCAGAAGCTGATACATCAAAACAGTACTCCTTGGTTACAATGTACTGGAAGGTAAAACTGACAAACACTAGTGAGAGAGAGAAAATAATGAGAAAGTATTTGAAGATTATTGGAAAGGTACCTACAACTGAAAAAAGACATGGAAAGCAAAGTCTACAAAGGTAGTCTCAAGTAGAATTAGGGGCTTAAACACCATCTCTCTCTCTCTCTCTCTCTCCCTCCCTCCCTCCCCCACCTCTCCCTTTCTTTCCATTTAACTGTGAACTTAAATTCCTGTCCAGTTTGGAGGGACTTCTTTATAGGAAAGTGGCCTGTACTCAGATTTTCAGAGCCCCACAATCAGAATGAGAAGGAATTATTGTGGCAAGTTTCAGTGCAATAGAATGGGGAGAAAGGAAACAAATTAGTTTATCGCAGTAGGATTCCTACCAATTAGCTATTTGCTATGGCTACATAGGTAGTGGGGTAAGGCAATCAGAAGACAACTTGCTTTCAGGACTCTTCATTTTTCAAGGGCGATGAAGAATAGTTTGTAAAAGTAGCTGGGGTTGATAACCCATGGCCACTGGAAGACCATGAGCTAGATAGATATTCCTCCTTCGCCACCCCCACCATTTGAATTTACTTATCTACTGAAAATAATGCATTGCATTTAAAAAATGCTCAAGATAATATGAGTAGGCTTCCAACCATAGACTACTGCTTATTTCTTAGTAACAAGCAAGGGACAATTTCACTGAAAAGTTTTCTTCTTATATTCTGAAAGATCATTGATATTTATGTTTCAAATGGAGTCACAAAAGCAATATGAAAATATTCAGAGATTTAGAGTTGTTTGAATGGCTTTAAATATCCCTGCAGAGCATAACAGCATAGCTGGCAGAACCCTCAGGCCCCCTGCTAGGCACAGCCATTTTTATTCCATGCCACATTAGGGATGAAATAGCAAGCTTGACATTGGATTGGGTGGGGGGAGGAATTAACAATCAGTTCTCCTCTCATATATTGCTGCATATTAAAGAAAAACTTTTAAAAAAGACTTTATATTTTTTAGAGCAACTTAAGATTAACAGCACACTTGGAGGAACGGTACAGAGATTTCCCATACACCCCCTGTTCCCACACATGCACAGCCTCCTCCATGATTAACATCCCCCACGAGAGTGGTACAATTGCTACAATTGATGTACCTGCATTGATATATAATAATTATTCAAAGTCCATAGTTCACCTTGGCATTTACTCTTATTGTTGTGCATTCTGTGGGTTTGGACAAATGTGTAATGACATGACTCCATCACTATGGCATCCTACAGAGTATTTTCAGTTCCCTAAAAATCCATTATGCTCTATTTATCTCTCCCTCTCACTCCTCACCCAAGGCAACACTGATCATTTAGTCTCCATGGGTTGTTATTTTCCAAAATGTCATAAACTTGGACTCATATAGTGCACAGCCTTTTCAGATTGGCTTTTTTCACTTAGTAATACACATTTAAGTTTCCTCCGTGTTGTCTCATGACTTGATAGCTCATTTCTTTTTAGTGCCGAATAATATTCCATTGTCTGGATATACAATTATTTATCCATCCTCCTGCCTAAGGATAACTTGGTTCCTTCCACATTTTGGTAATTATGAAAAAAGCTACTATAAATATCCATGTGCAGGGTTTTTTGTTTGTACATCTATTTTCAACTTCTTTGTTTAAATACCAAGAAAAGCTATTGCTGGGTTACCTGGTAAGATGTTTAGTTTTGTAAGAACTACCAAACTGTTTCTCAAAGTGGCTGAATCATCTTGTATTCCCATCAGCAATAGATGAGAGTCCCTATTGCTCCATGTCTTTGCCAGCATTTGGTGTTGTGAGTGTTCTGAAATGTAGTCATTCTAATAGGTTTGTAGCAATACCTCATTAGTGTTGTAATTTACATTGACCAGACAACACACATCGTAAGCATTGTTTTTACATGCTTATTTTCCATCTATATACCTTTGTTAGTGATGTGTCTATTCAGTCTTTGGTCCATTTTTCAATTGGGATGTTTATATTCTTATTGCTGAGTTTTAACAATTCTTTATATATGTTGGATAACATTTCTTTATCAGGTATGTCTTTTTGCAAAGATTTTCTCTGACTATGGCTTGTCTTTTCATTTTATTGACCTTGTCCTTCTCAGAGTATAAGTTTTAAATTTGATGGTGTTCAAGTGATCAAGTAGTTCTTTCCTGGCTCATGCCTTTTCAGATTGGGGTTGTATTTGAAAAGTCCCCTCCACACCCAACATCACCCAGATTTTTCTCCTATGTTATCCTCTAAGAACTTTATACTTTTGCATTTTATAGTTATGTCTGTGGTCAATTTTGAGTTGTTTTTATGAAAGGTACAAAGTCTATTTCTAGATTCGATCTTTTGCATGTGGATATCCAGGTGTCCCAGCACCATTTATTGAAAAAGACTGTCTTTGCTGTATTACATTGCCTTTTCTCTTTTGTTACAGATCAGTTGGCTATATTTACATGGGTATACTTCTGGGCTGTAGTCTTCTCTTGTACTGGCTCTTCTGGATTTTTTTTCAAGGTAAACTTTATAATCAATGTGTTGCTATCTACAGGTTGACTTGCTGGTGTTTTGATTGGGACTGAATTGAACCCACAGATAAAAGTGAAGAACTGACATTGACAATGTTGAGCCTTCTTATCAATGAACATTTAATACCTCTTGATTTATTTAGTTATTCTTTGCTTTCACTCATCAGAGTTTTGTCATTTTCCTCATATAGATCTTGTACATATTTTGTTATACTTACACCTAAGTATTTCACTTTTTTTGGTGCTAATGTAAATGACATTGTGTTTTTAATTTCAAATTCCACTTGTTAGAGTACAGGAAAGTGACCAACTTCTGTATATTAACCTCTTATCCTGTAACCTGGCTATCCTGGGTTATTAATTCCACTATTTTTGTCAATTCTTTCATATATTTTACGTAGATGATCATGTCACCTGGGAACAAAGGCAGTCGTTTTTCTATCTTTCCAATTTCTATACTTTTTATTTCTTTGTCTTGTCTTATTGCTTTAGCTCGAAATTTCAGTACAGTATTGAAAATGAGTAGTAAAAAGGGACATCCTTGCTTTGTAACTGTTCTTAGAAGGAAGGCTTCAAGTTTCTCTTAAGATGAGAGCTGTGTTTTTTTTGGGGGGGGGGGTTGGTAGAAATCCCATCAATTTTAGAAAGTTATCTTCTATTCTTAGTTTGCAGAGAATTTTATCATGAATAAGTTTTGGGTTTTGTCAAATGCTTTTAAAAAAACCTGTTAACAGGATCATATGATATTTATTTTTTAACCCATTGATGTGATAGATTTCATTAATTGATTTTAAAACATTGAACCAGCCTCGTGTACCTGGAAAAAATAAATGCTTCTTGGTTGCTGCATAATTCTAGCTCACATATCTTTCTAACTATGTGGTCAAATTTCTAAGATAAGCACATTATTGTTTTGGCAAATAATTTAAATACTTAATAAAAATTAAAAATGTAGCTTTACATTCATGATTTTAAGATAAAGATGGCATAATATTCATGTAATTAAAAAACAATGTGCTGTGTATCTTTTTGTAAGAGACCCTGTGGCAACCACACTGATTTTCTTGATGCTCCTGTCACATTTTCAGGTGACTCCTGCTTCAGAGACTTTGCTTTTAATAGTCCTTGTTCATGGAAGTTCTCTCAGATATATTTGTGGCTTTCTCCCTCACCTTTACACTCCTTCAGGCTTTTAATCAAACATTACCTTCTCTATAAGGCATTCCATGTCAACAATATTAAAAAATGCAACTGTCAACAGATCCAATATTTCCAATCTGCATTTCCTACTTTGTTATTTTCCATAGCACTGAACATTTTATAACATTATAGCTAGATAAGTGAATTGGTAGTATTATGGTTAATTTTCTGAATCAACTTGATATTTGGTTCAAATTATTCTATATGTGCCTCTATGTGTTTTTGGATGATATTAACATTTAAATAGGTAGGCTGAGTAGAGTAGACTGCCTTCCCTAAAGTGGGAGGGGGATTTCTCTAGTCTAGAACAAAAAGTGTAACCCTTCCCTAGGTGAGAAACAATTCCTCCTGCCTGACTGCCTTCAAATTGGAATATTGGCTTTTTCCTTCTTTGAACTTGAACTAAAACCTCAGCTTTCCAGGGGTCTTGAGGCTGCTGGTCTTAGATCATTGGCTTTCCTAGATCTTCAGCTTACCAATTCACCTAAAAGATCTCAGATCTTGTCCATCTTCATAATCATGTGTGCCAATTCCTTACTAATAAGTCTCTTTATGTCCCATTCATTCTGTTTCTATGGTGACCTATAACTAAGGTGACAGATAGATAGATGATACATAGATAGATAGATAGATAGATAGATAGATAGATAGGTAGATAGATATTTAGAGAGAAAAATGATTACATATATATATGTGGATAGTTTGTGTGTTAATTGTCTGCTTCTCTCTTCCACTAAAATGTAAACTTCATGAAAGCATGGATTTTTGTTTGCCTTGTTCTTTGCTGAATTCCCAGTGCATTGTATGAGAGTATGTAAATGGATGAACATATAAATGTGTGTATATATGCACATATTTATATATATACATATATGCACAAATATTTATATATATACATACATATATTTTGTCCAGTAAAGGTCCAGCCATTGTTAATATAATGAGAATGGTTTACACATCAATGCAACACGGCAGCCAAGGAGAGTGGACTGGAGTGCACATGTGTGAACAATGATGACTTCACTGTACTAGTCAGTGGAGGCAGTAGACACCTTTGAGTGAGTATGTGTCCTGTGTGGCCATCACATTCAAAATAACTGAGTGAGTAGAACAGTGAACCTGCATCAAATTTTGCTTTAAACTTGAACATTCTTCCGTGGAAACCATTCAGATGATTCAGAAGGCTTTTGGGGATGATGCAATGAGAGCAATACAAATAAAAATGTGGCACAAATGCCTCAAAGATGGTTGAGAATCTGCTGAAAATGATGCACATTCTGGAAGGCCTGCAACACACAGAGCTCCCGAGAATGTTGAACGTGTACGGGCTGCAATCAACAAAGATCAGCATCTACAGTGTGAGCACCAGAAGCTGATCTGGGAATCCAAAAACCACAGTCTCAGATTTTGACGCAGGATCTTGGCATGAAACATGTCATGACAGAATTTGTTCCGTGGCTTCTGCTGCCAGAGCAGAAGGAACATCGTGGTGCAGCTGCTAATGACTTAATTCAAAGCACTACCCATGAACCAGATTTCCTCAAGACCGTCCTAACTTTGAAGGGGACTAAGGCATCACTGTCCTATCTATAATGTTTTGTATCTTGTATCTTCTTCAATAAATGTCTCTACTTTTCATATTTCATGCATGGATACGTTCTGGACAGACCTTGTATATCCTGAATGTTAACATTTACAATGCTATTTCTACACATTGCTAAAACAAGCTTTTAAACAATCTGCAATTTCACATAATTTTGACTGAGTTCCACCAAACCAAACTATGTGAGGAAGTAAAAAAAAAATGGAGTTAATGTGTGTGATAGTGGAGAATTCTAGATAAAGTGACCAGTAATTTTGATCATTTTTGCCACTAATCTCCCTCACAACATATATAATGAATTGTCTGGGTTTCTGAAGCAGCTGTAAGGAAATAAAATAAATGTCATAAGGAAGTATTATGGATTACACAGTCATGGCCAAAGGGAAGGGAAGCAAATACAATTTTTAATGCTTTGATGATGCAAATAACCCAAATTTCAGGCTTGAATTCACTATTTTCAGCAGCGACATTGCCATAATTCATTAGAATCTATCTAATTGTGTGGAACGTCTGAACACTGTTATGTCATTATTATTCTTAAAGATTTCTTTCTCAACAACCACATTAACTAATTGTGTATTACTAGGGGGAAGGACCTGTTTGTATCACCTTGAACAGAACAGACTTTCAGCAAGTTTACATTAAAATGGTAATGAGGTAGATAATAAATGTAAACCCTGTGACAATAAGCATATTAGACCTGTCGTCTGCTTGAAATCTTCTGAAGTCATTCTTACCGAAGAATGTACAAGTTACTCAGCCTTGCGGCCAATGCCCTCTTCTACTGTCCTCGCATTGCACGGCGTATCTCTCACTACCCCCTTTACTTTCCTAACGCACCGACCCAATACAGTGCTTTTTGTTTCCCGAGAGTGATCCATTTTTGCTTTCTCCATATTATTATTGATACGGTGCTTTCCACCTTAAAAAAAAATCCTTTCCCATTACTCATACTGAAATAATCTTGTGATAATAGGAAGCTGTATTGAAAATGATGTCCTCAGTCTTTCCAAAGTCTCTCAACAAGACTGAACTTCTTCCTCTTTTAATAATCCAAAGAATTGATACTGTTCTTAAAGCTGATTTCAGTACAAATACAAAAAATAGCTACTTAATTAAGGCTTTAAGTTCTTAAGGATAGAATTTATGTTTTGAAACTTTAATATAAAATTCAGTGCCCATAGGTGTCTGTTGAGTTGAATGGAGAAAATGAGTTATCTCAAGACAGGAGAAAAGATTTCCAAATAATTTAAAGAAAAATTGCTTTTCTCTGGTTCTGATAGACGATGTACAACTTATATATCAGGAGACTCACAAATAAAATTCATGTTTACAAATACATTAATACTGATCAGAAATGTAAGCAGGGCTTTGATTTTTTAATGTATAACCTTTTCTTTTCTTTTGCTTCCTAACAAGACATTTATTTTCTAATATTATAGCCTATACCACAGTGTGCTAAAACGCTCATGATTCTGCTTGCCTTACTAGGTGATGAGCTAGGTGGCACCAGGCCCTCTATTTCATTCCTCATTGTATATCTAACATCTGGCATAGTGCATGGCGTATAACAGTTTTCTGGGGTAGACACCCATTGTGTAGTGAATAAAGGCACTGATTTGGAATGAGACAGATACGTCATTGAATCCTGGTTCTCTCGCTTCGCCTTTGTGTTACTTTGTTCAGATGATAATTTATTTTGTTAGTTTTTAAAATAATTTTTATTAGTTACTTTGATGTCAGACACCAACTTGCAATTTCTTCATATGTAAAATGGGAGCAAGTAAAGCAACTGACTCAAAAAATTGTTGTAATTATTCAAGTGCTTATCACAGTGTCTGACACGCGGGAAGTGCTCAAGCAAGCTTTGCTGTTAGTGTGTGGGGTGGAAAGCGTGGTCTCTGGAGCAAGCAGCCTGGATTCGTCTTCCAGCCCCATCAGACTAGCTAGGTCACCCTGGGCAGGTGTTTAACCTCTGCAACTCATAGGCTTGTTTGTAAAAATTGAAATTATATCAGTTTATATCTCATTGAGTTACTCTCAGAACTGAATTGCACAGGGATGCCCTTAAAATATTTCTTGGTTCCCCTTGTAAGCATGTCATAAACATTTATTATTATTTATTTAAAAATGGTGATTTGGGGCTTTGTTTATCTAATACTTTCCAATCGTATGCCAATAGATTTATTTTTATATACACTTTCCAGTCTCTTGCAAAATCCCGAATTTGCATATACATTTCCACAAGCTTATCTGAGTCTCTTACCGTGTTAGATCTGGATTACTGCCACATCTCCCAACCGGCCTCCCGATCTCCTATTTTCTTCCTCACCAACCCATCCTCTCCTTTCTCTCAGATGGTCTCCCGATCATGCCACTCCTGTCCTCAAAGCTCCTCAAAGAGCTCCTCTCACATAAGTAGATTTCTAGGCTTGGGATACACAACTCTATCATTTGTTTCCTCTTTTCCCTTTATAATTCCTTTCCAGTCACATTTTCTGCCTCCTTCATTCCATATTATTGTCACACCTTTGAACTTTTGCATATGTTACTTTTTCTACTTGGAATTGTTTTCTCTCATCTCTCTTACTTGACTGGATAGCTCCCATCAGGCCTTAAGACTCAACACAGAAGTCATTTTCACGACTACTCTGCTCAGCTGATAATACAGGTTAAGCAACCTGCCCCTGTGATCTTAGGACACTTTGAACAGGCCACTAATATCTCTCTTCCCATTTATTTTATTGTCTTTTTCTATTCTCTTTTTCCTCTTCTATCCTCAACAAAAGTTCAGAGCCTTAATTTTCCTTGCATCCACAATACCTTCCAAATGCTAACTGTGACTAGGTTTTCATTGGAAGAAAGAAAAATGGTCTTGGAAATTTTGCAACACTTATTAAATAATACCAGTGACTATCTTTGTCTAAAATTTTATAGCACTTGTATTAAGTCCATTGTGAAACATGTAAGCACCATTCTACTTACTTCCCTATAGGTCCTGAGGGATGCACTTTACATAGATTGTAAAATGTGATGCAAATTTAAATAGACTCTCTGGAGTAAGAACATTATGTGTAAATAATATTTTAATGTGAAGTTAAATTTCCCCATAACATTCTGGAAATAAAAACACAAATTCTATAAGTAAGACCCATGTGAACAAAAGGAGCTCTGAGGGTACTTCTGTCCAATGCCAATAAATAACTGATCAATTCATTTAATCTGCTGAAAGCTCAAATAAACCATTTTCCCCTCAAAGGATCAATAGCCTGTGAGACAGCTACCAAAAAAAAAAAAAAAATCTCAAAGCAGAGAAGCTGGCCAGAATCCAAGTCTTCAAACTAATAATTGCTTAATACAATCCAAGACCCCGTCGAAAAAGGAGGCAATATGCTAAAGAAAACAGTTACTTTTTCTTTTATTTTTTCATGTTTTTAATTTTTAAATATATTGTATTGATTATGCTATTACAGTTGTCCCACTTTTTCTCCCCTTTATTCCCCTCTGCCCTGTACCCTCCTCCTACCAGCATTCCCCCTCCTTAGTTCATGTCCGTGAGTCATACATATAAGTTCTTTGGCTTCTCCATTTCCCATACTATTCTTCACCTCCCCCTGTCTATTTTGTACCTACCATTTATGTTTCTTATTCCCTGTACCTTTCCCCCCATTCTCCTCCCTCCCCCTCCTCACTGATAACCCTCCATGTGATCTCTATTTCTGTGAATCTGTTCCTGTTCTAGTTGTTTGTTTAGTTTGTTTTTGTTTTTGTTTTTGTTCTTTTTAGGTTCAGTTGTTGATAGTTGTGAGTTTGTTGTCATTTTACTGTTTGTATTTTTGATCTTCTTCTTCTTCTTAGATAAGTCCCTTTAACATTTCATATAATAAGGTCTTGGTGATGATGAACTCCTTTAACTTGACCTTATCTGGGAAGCACCTTATCTGCCCTTCCATTCTAAATGATAGCTTTGCTGGAGTTTTTTGAAGGTGTCCTACACTTTCCCAAATTATCTTTAAATTATGGCTGCCATTTTATTTGTAGAAGATCTTTCAGAAAGTAATGGATCATTATGATAATTACCTGCCTATCTCTTAATTAATCATTGCAAAGCACAAATGGCTTTGAAATTAAACGGACTTGTGCTGAAATCAAACTCCTACTAGAACTATGTGTGACCTTGGAAAATTACTTACTTTTTTTAAACCTCAGTTACTGCATATCTCATGAGTGTAATGGGCATAATAATAACACCTCAAGGAATTGTGGGATATATTAAATAAGCTATTAAACCACTGGGAAATCTTTAGTTGCATTAATAGAAAGTCTTTGTACAGAGGGTAAAAGAGGGTTAATTAATGCATGTTCTTGAAATGAAACTGAATAAATTGAGTCAAGCTCCAATCAAATAAGCACATTGTCATTGGTGGCTAGCAAAGTGGACTGGGCTTATTGGCTATGGCCTGGGTTATGTGTTCTTCTAAGCCAGACATGGTTCAATCCTGGAAGCATAATCACACAAAAGGGTTCCAATGTATCAGGGATTAGGAATTTGTCCTTGCTGTAAACTTTTAAGCTTCTGGTGGGTGGGTGTGGAGGTCTGCTCTTGTGCCCAGACGAGTGTCCTTTGCTCGCCTCCCCTGGATGTCTTCTGATCTGTCCTTGCATTGCATGTGCGGGCCAGCAATTGAGGAGCCAGCCAGGAGATCAAGGAAAGGGCTGGGAAAAGATGCATCCGTGGGGATATTCCCAGTGGGCCATGGTCCTCTCTCTGGGGAGGAGTGACCCATGTGTCAGATGTTTATGGTTTGTTGTGTTTGTTTGAGGAACTGAGCAGAGCACCCTGTGGCAAAGAAGGGAAATGCATGGCTATGTGATGGTTTGGCCTCTCCTGTGGGCAGTGCGGCAGCCACCACACTCAACTGGAGGCTGAAGACAGGTTAGGAATTGGAAGAAGAGCTGAGGTTAGATGAGGACATGTTGGTGTTCTTGCTCAGCTGGCTTGTGGGCTGGCAGTGGGAGAGCAGGATAATAAGTAGAGATGGCTAAGCAAAGACAGTAAGCAACATTCATACAACGTTCTGTTCTCTGAGCTCCCACAAGAAAACTGGCATTCCATTTAATGGAAATCTTCCTCATAACTATCCTCACCCCGTGGAAACACTCATCTGACACATTAGTACATGTGTAGGTCCATTATAAAGCCTAAACACTTCCATTAGATAAAAGACCTAAAATGATCATGAAAAATGCTCTTTTTCTTCCAAAGTATTCTAAATCAAACACTCAGTAGTACAATATGTTTTAGGTTAATTACTTTAATCCAGTTTTAATTAAGTTCACGTTTCCATGCCAACAAATGGTTTTTAAATTGTTGAAATCTTGATATTTTAGAATATGACTAAAATTAATTACCTAAGAGCATTTCACTCAAGTTTTTGGAACCATGTAGAGCAATTTTAGCATCACTATAGCAATGACTTTAATATTACCATCAAATAATAATAAAGAACTTTGAAAAACACTGCCCTGTACTTTAGGGTTTACTTTTCTATTTCAAATTTTGTGCATGTAATTTTTCTAATGCACACCTACGTAAATTCACATGGTTTCACAAAAATGGCATTAGGTACAGGAGGGAATGCAAACCCAGGCAAACACATGCCAACTAGACGTCAGCCCAGATGATCCCTATTTCCAGACATTCAAGGTCTGCGTTCTGGCAGTGTTGTAATATGCTGTACATCCAAACAGAACATTAAGACCAACGACCAAACAGGTGGCATTGGCCTAATCTATAAATTCCAATTCTCTCACTGACACGCTTAGAGACGATGTCTTCAATCTGATGTAAGAACTGGCATAACTCACAAATGCCCAGAAATAGGGAAATACAAGTCGAGGAAATTTTTTAATATATGGCAGGATTATATTTTTATGTTTGTACTGCCTGTTCTTGAAATATTCTTGTTTTTGTCAGGATCAAGTAGGCAAATGAACTCCATTTTAGTTATTTCAACAGAGATAATTTAATGCAGGGAACTTGTTATACAGGTATTTGAGGCCTGAATACATAAAAAGAACGCTAAGTAACTCAGAGACAACCTCTGGGAAGAGCTATCCTGGGTAGAGATGGAGAAGAAAGGGAGGAGATTAGGATCAGCAGAACACAGGAGCTCAGGGGAGCAGCCCTGCACAACTCGGCCTCAGAGCTCTGATGAGAGAGTGTTATCTGGTTGCTGCCTGGACCTCTGAGGGAAAGTCATGTGGCTGGTTCTGGAGGTTGGAAGCAATTAATGATACTTTAGTACCTTGCTGCTGCTGGGATGAAGTGCTGCTGCTCCTAGGGGATCTTGCCAGGAACAGCATACAAACCAAGAGAAGAAATTTCCTTCTTTCCTTCACTTTCCCTTTAATCTCCTCTATGCCCATTGGCTGAATGGGCTAGGAGAGGCTGAATTTCCTTGTGGATGAATTTAATGAGGTGACAGCTAACAGAGAAGAGCCACTGTTTGCATGGTGTCAGCCACACCATCACAGAGTGATTCAAGTGTGAATTTAAAGCCATAGACAGTAGGGAAATGGCCAGCACACTGCAGTTATAATTTATTTTCTTAGTTGGTCCATTAGTTTCTCTCTGGCATTAAAAGCCTCTCTATTCCTCCTGCAGTTCTCTAGGTGGCCTTAAATCCCTTACTTTCTTCTAATTTTCCACTTCACAAAGAAGTCCCTCATCAAATCGTTGTCTAATGGCCACTCCTCCATTTCATAGGTGCTTTTTATACATAACCATATTTCAGATTTTCCCATCCTGGAAATTCTGCCCATCTAAAATTTTCAAACAACGTTAGAAGAATTCCTTACCCCTACCCTCTTTTAATTTAAATTAGATGGAGAAAGCATATTTACAGAAGAAAACTCATTAAATTTATACCTAAATCAGGATTGAGAAACAAAATTATTAAATGCAAACAATGGGTAATGCGTAATGCTAGGTGGCCTCTCTGGTTTGAATAGGTCTGTGACAAGGACAGCACATTTAAACTTCTTCATTTTGAAAATGGGGACAATACTCCATGCACTGCTTGCTCATGGGTTGTCATAAAGGCTAAGGGAAATCAAAATCAAGCTATGAGAGTCCGTTGTAAACATCAGGAACCCAATAGACGTGATAGGTGCAGGTCGGCTTCTGTGAAATCGTTTGGGAGAGTGATTCCATGAAACCGTACTGGTGCTCACTCTGGAGCAATTAACAGAGCGTTTACTCACATGGAAACAATCCCCAGCTCACTGACAAACCAATACCTGAGATTTAGTGCACCTGTTGTAACTCTAAATTTGGGACTCATATTTAATACCACACTTGCCGTGCATTAACCTTCATGCCTGTTTCATCAACACAAAGCCACAGGGCCTCACATTGCATCTCAGTTTCCACCCAGATGTTTATTACCTACAATGGAGGTATTGTCCAGAAAGCCCTGAAGTAAATTTTGCTCATAGTATAAAAGAACCTACATTAACGTAGATCACTCCAAGCATGCTATGAGAATGTAATGCTATTGCAATAATTCACCTAGCCATTTTTATGTGACGTAGGCTTACACTTTCTGGTTTATTACTATTGATTATTTTTAAAGGAGAAGAAAATCTAATAAATACTGAGTTCTGAGGAATAAGGATTAATAGGGAAAATAAATAAAATAATGTAGCTTAATAATAGGATTTTCCCTTGATATTTCTTTACATACCAATGTAGAAGGAAACTTCCATAATAGGAAATCTTGAGGCTATTTCTATTCTGAAGCCTAATGAGAAATTTATCAATTGTTTGGGGATAAAAAAATAAACTTTAACATTAAACACAAGTTACAAATTTATAAGTTCTGTGCCATATCAGCAATGTTAACTTGTATATGGATGATGATTGAATGATCAGGATAAAGGAACAAATGATAGTGCTTGATTTTTAGTGGAGAATGAACACTTTGTTTCTGAATTGCAACTTTTGAGCCCTAAATGGGAAAGCCACGTGAAGGCACTTGGCTCGGGTCACTGGTAAAGCGTGCTCCTAAGAAAGGATAAGATTAATGTGCTTACTTAAGAGAAGCCTCTCATCTGCAGCAGGCCTGAATATTAATGAATGAACCCTCAGCTTTGCTGTCTGCATGGGAATACGTTTGCGTGAATAGTTCATTCCACCAGAAATGTAACTCACATTCCGGTTGGTGAGTCGCCTAACGGGCTAAGTCAGGGCCATTGCTCTCAATGGAAGCGTTGCCGGAAAAGAGACCACAAATTAGGACAGTGAATATTTGAGCGGGGCTTATGTAGAACCACTTCAGGAATAAGCTGACACATGCCCGCGATAAAATTCAGAGTCAAAAATTGAGTCAGATCAGCATTATGCTAAGTCAAATCACTGCCGCGCAATGAAAGCGAGTAGCAATGTGCTTGGGAGAAGACGACCTTTGGGAATCATGGTTTTAGAGAATCGCTCCGCACCGCTAAGGCATTTTAATATCCTGAATTATCAAATTTAAATAAAGTATAAGAGCAAGCATAAATAAAAAATAGTATCTTGGTTACAGTGTACTGAGTTTCCCTTTCGGGGTTGTGTCAAAAATAAGATTCTATATGGATTTAACTGTTGGCCTACATATTATCCTGTCAAAACGCCAACTAATTATAGAATATATTTACTCAGAAAAAATAAATTAAAATGTATGTAGAATACTTATTATACGCACTTTTTTAATTGATGAAAATGTTTGTTTTTTTTCTGTAGATCTTCATAAAACAAACAAGCAAAAGAACAACTAAAATATTTTATGTATATGGCAAGAGATAAAGACAGTCGGTCACTTGGATAACTGAAGCATCATGGTAAAATTTACCTGAGAAATTATGCTAATCAGTTCTGATTTAAACTAGCCCTTATAAAAATATAGCCCAAAAAGGTGTTGCAGGTACACATACACAGACGCACACTCGATGCTTCAGGGTTTATATTTTATCTCTCCCTGCTAAGGACTTAAAAATGAACATTACCATTAATGTCTGTAAATGCCTGGGTTAAAGAAATGATTTAACTTTTATTAATTCAGAATACAATTTTGCAATGAAAAAGTTTATCTCAACACCTATTTATATCTTGCATTATTAACATTCCCATTTATGTCTGTTAAGAAGTATTACTTTAACCATTTCAAGACTCTTCTGGGAAACCTCAGAGACAGACATCTGATATGACTGTCTGATAGCTTATGTCATAAACTTACACCCACTCCCCTCAATTTAAAATGAGTTTGTGTCCTAGTCCAAGGCTGAGGAATAATAGTTATTTCTTATAACATCATATCGTTCCATAGTTAGAACTTGAAGTAGATGTGTAGTAATGAAAATGTTCATACAAGTCACCTTGCAAACTTGGAATTACTTTACTTTTAATTGAAAGTTTTATTGAAATAATGGTATATTCGCACAGAGTAGTAAGAACTAGTACAGAATAATCTTATATATGAGGTCTGTCCAGAAGTTATCCAGCCATGTAATATGAAAAGAGACGTTTATTGAAGAAGTTAAAAGAAACATTGTATATAGGACAATGATGCCTCAGTCCCCTTCAAAGTAGGCACCTTGGGACCTCACACAGTTCTCCCAATTGCCATCAGCTGCCCTGTTGGATTTTTCTGAGTCTCACTGACAGTCTGAAATCTCTTCCCTTTCAAAGGTGACTTTAGTCTTAGAAAAAGCCAGATTACACAGGGCGCTAAATCTGGACTTTAGAGGGGTTGCATCACCTGGATAATTTGATGTTTTGCCAAAAAACCCTGCACGAGAAGTAATGCATAGTAATGCAGGTAATGCAGGTGTGTTGTTTTGGTGAAGCTGCCAGTTACCTATAACTATGACCTTCTGAACCATCCCGGAGGAATGTTCAAGATTAACACAAAATTTGATGCAGATTCATTGCTCTGCTTGCTCAGTCATTTTGAATGTAATGACCACACAGTACACATGCTCACTCAATGGCAGTGGGGGTCTACCACTCCCACTGACTAGTACAGTGAAGTCGTCATTGTTCACACTGGAATGTGCATTCCAGTCCATTCTCCTTGGCTGCCAGGTTACATGGATGTCACACAAACCATTCTCGTTACATGGAGTTTTTCCAGATTGACCTCGTACACTTTACTTACATACATTTTGTAAAACTATTGCGTAATACCACAATAAGGATGTTGTCGTTGATACAATCCACCAATGTATTCTTACTCAGTTTTTCTTGTACTCATCTGTGTGTGCATTTAGTTCTCTACAATTTTATTAAATGTGTAGGTTCATGTGTTTGCTTCTGTGATCAAGAAACTGGCCAGTTACATTGCCACAAGTATCAGTTCTTTTTCTCTTGCATAATCACATCCACCTCTCTCCAGCTTTCATGTATCCCCTGGACACTCATCCAAACCGGGGAGTTGGTGATTTTCAAGGAATTTGCTCCCAAGTTGTTGAGTTTATGAGCATACATATGTTTTTAGTATTCCCTTATGATCTCCCAATGGCGACAGGACCTGCAGTTCTATCCCCTGTATCATTTCTGAAATTGGTGATTTGTATACTAGTGTCTTCTCCATTTTTCAATGTTTTTTTGGCCTTTCTAGAGCTTTACCAACTTTATTGAGTTTTTGAAGAAATGGCTTTTGTTTCATTGGTTTTGCTGGGGTTGTCTTTTTTTCCTATATTTTATTTCATTGGTCTCTGCTCTTATCTTTATTACTTCCCTTATTTTGCTTGCTTTGGTTTAATTTTACTCCTCTTTTTCTAGTTTCTTTAGGTGTTAACTTAGGTTATTGATTTGAGTATTTTTTTCATTTCAAGTTAAAGTATTTTGTGCTATAAATTTCCTTATTTCCTTCTCAGAACTGATTTAGCTAGATCCCACATACTTGATATGTATGTTTCCAGTTTAATTTCAATTCCATGCATTTTCCATTCCTTTGAGACTTCTTCTTCACCCAAAGATTATTTAAAAACATGTTTAATTTCCACCAGTTCAGAAATATTCTATTCTCTTTATCTTAGTAGCTTTTACTTTGTTCCCATTATGGTCAGAGAACAAACTCTGTTATGATTTTAATTCTTTTAAATTTGTGGAAATCTGTTTTATGGCCCAAGATATGGTTTACCTCAGGAATTTTTCATGAGTACTTAGAAAAGAAAAAGTATATTCTGCAATTCTGGGTGAAAAAAAATTTTATACATATCAATTGGATCCAATTGGTTGATTGTGTTTAGGAGTCCTTCAGGATTCTTGATGATTTTTTGTTCTTTCGGTCGCAGGGAATGTGGTATTGAAGTTTCCAGCCACAACTGTGGGTTTGTCTGTTTTTCTTTTCACCACCCCTGTCAGATTTTACTGCATCTGTTTTTCAGGCTCTGTTATTAGATGTGTAAACATTTAGGGTCATTATATTTCCCTGGTGGATTGATCCTTTTATCATGAAGTAATGTTTCTTTTTTTTTTCTCTAGTCATTTTCTTACTATGTGTTTTACTTCATCAAATACTAGTAATACTCATTCTGCTATTGTGGATAATGTTTGCATGGGGTATTTTCCTTATTCTTTACTTTCAACCTATTTATGTCACTGAATTTGAAATAATTTTCTTTTAAGCAGCATATAGTTACCTTTCCATTTTCTTGGCATTCACTCTCACAATTTCTGACTTCTGATTGGTGTATTTACACTGTTTCATTTAAGATAATTGTTAAAGGTCAGCACTCTGGTATGCCATTTTATCATTTGTTTTCCATTTTATTCCTTTGGTTCTTATTTCCTTTTCTTGCTTCTTGCCTTCCTGTGGTTTACTTTAATACTTTAAGTATTCTTTCTTTATATGTTTACAGTATTTGAGTGTGTAAATATATGTCTTTGATTTTTTTGTATTATTACTCTGAGTATTTTAAGAAAAAAAAATATATATACACACACACACAACACAATCTACTGATATCAACATTTTACTATCAGTAAAGTATGGAAATCACACATCCATTTGTGTGCTTTACTTTCCCCATTTTCAATATTATTTCCTTGAGTACCTGGCAGTGTTAAAATTTTTGAAAATTTTTGTTTGTTATAAATTGCATTATATTATTCATATTTATGCTCTTAGTACTTTTTATATCAGTGGTCCAAGCTTTTAATAACTATTAGGTATGGTAATTTTTGGAGACTTTCTTGTCTAAAAATGAATATTTTTTATATATTTTCTCATTATCTCTGTAGAGTGCTTTTCCAAATTAATACACAGAGTGGAGCAAAAGTGGGTTTACAGTTGTGAGTATGCAAAACACAGCTTATTCTTGTATTATTATTTATGAATTATTGTCTTATTTTCCAGATGAACAACTGTGAACCTACTTTTGCCTCACCCCGCCTATGAAGCACCTACAACAGTGACTGACACATAGAAGCAGCTCAGCCAATGTTGCATGTCATCAGGTTTAGCTTCTCTTCACTCTCTAATCTTCTCTACTGTACATAATGAATCGTATAATGTATATAACTATACAGTATATGTCTCCAACATTAAACGATAGTCTATTTTCAATTTGTCAGACTTCTTTATGCCACATTTTCCTAGCTTCTTTCTTTAACCTATAAATACTTTCCCATTTGCCAAATTCTGATTCATCTTTCAAGATCATTTCAGGTATCACACTCTTTGTATTATTATAAGTAGTGCCTCCCATGACAGTCTATGCCAGGTGATTGAGTGAAGCAGGGATACCGAGGCCTAACTATGTTGTTTTACTGCACAGTAACTCTGGTGGGCAATACTAGCTTTCCACTGGGTTGACTGAGGGGTTTTGGGTCTGCATAGAAATCTGATTTTCTTCTTTGTGAATTTTGTTCTTTTAGAAGTATTGGTCACTACTAAACATCTTGCACCCCAAACTCTGTCTCAGCTTTTATTTCCAGAGGACTCAAACTGTGACAAAGTATATCATGGCTTTAGTCAAAAGATTTGTACTTTAGGCAGTGAAACAATGACAACAAACAATTAGAAAACTAGGAAATTAGACAAGTCAGAATTCCAGTTGTTCAGAAGCCAACAGCATAGTAGGAAGCAGGCAGGCAAACTGAGACCGCAAGCGTGCAGGAATGAAACCAGGATGTATATCTGGAACAGGATTTCTGGAATCTTCCAGATAGTAATGTTTTAATGTATTCGATATCTCTTGATGATAAGGGAAATGGTAAGTATAGAAAAAAGCATTTAGATTTAGATTTAGAAAGAGAGCATTGAGACAAATCAGTATGCTTGGCTGTGGAGGGCTTAGCAAGCTAAACAAAGCAAAAGAAAACAAAAACAGGTAAGCCATTGAAATTGGCTTTTTAACTTGACTGAGGAATCTGTCTGTGGTGGTCATGCCTGTCGTTAGCTGAGAATAGCTGGCTCAGACAGGAATGGGCGTGAAGAACAGTGAACACTGCTTTCTCTTAGTCTGTTTGAAAATAATTTTTAAAGAAAATGTAATAATCATGTTATTTACATATAAAAAGGGAGGAGATAGGATGCAATTTCAATATGTTGAGACAGTATTTTGGATGAAGAGGAACAAAACACATGTCCACAATGAATGCAAGAAAGGAAGGTGAGTTAGACTGTGACGTTTGTTTGGATGTGGATATAAAGGAAAAGGAAGAGTCATATTCTGAGATCGTGAAACAAAAATAAGAAAGATAATAATTAGAGCTGGCATGTAATAGGGAAGTGATATAAACTTTTGGAGATATGTATGTTTTAACTCATCTTCAAGAATATAGCCCAGAGCCCTGAATGTAGTACATGTTCAATTAATAAGTATATGTAAATTTGAATAACAGTGATGCATCCAATGGGAAATTTACTGGTGGAGATGTAATGCATATTGTTAGTTAACATGTCTTGTATTAGCAGTTTAGGCTAGAAGTAAACAGAGGCAGTCATTCATAACATTATAGAGATAACCGATACTACTCTTTTTCTCCTCTTCCGTCTTTTATTTCTGTGAGAGAACTAGAATATAGGAGACCAGAACAGGACAAAACCTATTTATTACTGGGTTGGTGGAGAAAGAAGAACCAGTGCATAAAACAATAATGATACTACAGAGAGAGGGGCAAAGAAGCAATGATGGATCCAGTTTGAAAACTTTTGTAACAAAACCTGCCTTCAAAAAATGTTAATGTTAGGGAGAAGAAAAATAATCAAGACTTTTGTACTTAAAAATAAAGATTCATCTTAAATGATCATATTAACCATGCAGAGAATCTTCTTTGAAATTGAGGTGGAGGGAAAATCCTGTGTCTTAAATAAGGTCTTATGTCAATATTTGTGGGTTCTGGAGAAAGATTCTAAATGTGGGCCACATACCATATGTCTAAATTGTTTAGTTATAATTCAAAGTAAGCAGCTATTTGAAAATATGTATCACCTTTTTACCCTGACAAATATATGTCAATAATATTCTCAAAAGGCAGGTGCAAACTTAGATTTCCGCACAGAAGTTGGTGGTGCGGGGAGAGCTGGCCCCATCCTCTGGCTGGTGATTCCACCTCTCTTCTTGCTGCCAATCTCCACACTGGGGAGGGTGTTGCTCGTGTTTGTGTACACAGTCCAGTTCATATATCCAGGCTTCAGCCAAAACCCCGCAGAAACAACCAACTTGTAGCCACTCTTCCAGGCATGTGGTCACCAGGCGTGTGATGCACCCTTGGGAGAACAAGCTGGACAAGATGCCCTTTTGGTTAATGAAAGAAGGTGTATGGCCATTTCTGCAGAACAATGCAAGGTCCTGGGTATCTGGGACAAGGAAAGGAGGCATGTAGACTCCGAGTGGGCATGAGCTCTTGGTTCCATAGTCTGCAATCCCTGTCGTGAGCAGGGTTGATAGAATAGGGCCAGAGTGAGGCCCTCTGAAAGTCTCCAGAAGGGACTTTCTTGTCTTAGTTTAGGCAGCCTGGGTCTGTGTGCCAATATTCAAGTAACACTTCGAGTTTGTCTCTGCTGTTCTAAGGACAGAATTCAGTCAGCGAATAGAAAATTGTTTTCTTCCTTATTCAAGAACTTTGAATACAATTAAAACATCTAATTTTTAAATGTGTTGCGCCCAACTCCTTTGGTGGAATTTTGGGCCATTTTGGGCCCCTGTTCCCAGTGGGAGTAGTATGAATCTATTGAGAAAGTTCTCTAAACCATCTGGAGTGTTATGGTGACATTTACTTTCCTCCAATTTGCTCTCAGTGTGCCACTCAGCGTTTTCTGTTCTCGAAGGACATCCCTGAGTTATAAATTGGCTGTTTTCTTTATTCATTATCAAAGACTACCATTAAGACAACACAGAAAATAACGTTGCATTTCAGAGCACCAGCTGCACTGTCGACAGCGCTTTATTAAAAGTCCGTAAGTTGTGCACCACATTGAGTTTTCAGCCTCTCAGTGAATGACACCGATTTTTATCCTCTTCCCCAGATTTTTAATGAGCAGTGTTCCCCCCGATGTCTGTGTCAGAGGGTGGAGAGGTATGGTTTTTGGTTTCCGGCTGTTTCAGTTAAGGAGATGATCATTATTTAGCTTACTCTAACATCTCTAATAAATTTGATTAGGGAAGATTCTGACACAAAACGTGGCTTAGTTGACATTTTTTTTTTTTAAAAAGCATTGATAATTACTCCTGATTGATAAATCTTATCTGTTTCAAGAAGGCCCACACCATAATTTATCTTCATTTTTTCTTCTGTATTTTCTATTTTACCCATCATCCTGTGTATTCTGGATGTGTAGGAATAAATAATTTTCTACAGAACAAAAGGAAGAAGAAAAGACTCAAATCAGAATCAAGTCATCAAAGTGCCTCACGTTGCACTGGGATGCAAAGCTGTACAAATCATTATTCTAACGCTATCAACACTTCCATGCTGTCTCCTCAATAGGAATAATTGGATGATTTGTATTTCCTGCTGACTTTTAAACATGACTGTCAGTGCATGAAACAAATTAGTTTTAATAAGAACGTTCACATGGGCACATAAAAATGGAGTGACAGGGACAGTACACTGAGGCTTCCCGTAAGCGTAGTGAGAGAGCTGCACCCAGAGACTATTTACATAATTAGGGTGATTAAGCAATAATGAGCATTCCACTTTTTACTTTTGTCCTATTGCAGAATGTTTCATGAACTTATTAATGAAGAGCATACTGTTTTTAAAGTAATGAGCGCCTTTTTTCACCAGCACTGAAATGTTACAATGATGAAAGTGAAAGCTAGTCAGACTAGAAAAGGGTACCAACCACAGACCCCACATATACATCAGACATTTTTGTTAAATAAAACAAGTACTGAATGAGTTACACTTTACTCAAATAGTTTAGTTTTATTTTTAATTTTATTCTAGAAAATATTGTTAAAAGGCAAAGCATAATACTCGAAGTATTTTGAGTAAATACTCTAAATATTGTTTTCTTTTGAAGAAGGTTTGATGAAATCATGCATGTTCTAACTGATGGCAGAAATAACCTGATGAATACAATTTGTAATATTATCTACTTAAGTAGATAACATCCTCACAGGACCAAGAGACCGTGGTGACATGCACAAAGCTTGTCTATGCATTAGGGGAAATGGTCAAAGTGGAGTCGGGTGAGGGAAGCTGGTCAAGATGCCTGGATCGATTTGAAGATCTGTTTGAAAACAGAATAATGCTGAAGGGCTTCACTCTATGGGTAATGTTAGGTTATTAAATAGTGAGAGAAAATATGGAGGAAAATAATCTCTCCTCAACACTGTTAAAGCAAGATTGTCCTAATAAGATTAAATCACTTAGGTATCCGTATGGAAAGCTTTATTTTATGAAAAGTTTTAGTTTGAAATACTTGAGTTAATATATTACTGATTTCTCTTTATTATTTGAAAACTCAAGCTATTAGGAGATAAACCAGCTGGTAATGGGTTCAGAAGTCTGATGATTTTTCTATAAGATATTACTAGATCCCCTATGTACCCATATATGTATTATTAAATTATTTGCAAAAATTACTTTTTAAATATTTATGTTAAATAAGTTACAAATTATGATGTAGATGTATTATTTCCTTATTGTGACATTTGTAACTTTTACTGGAAACATTTAATTTGTCAGATCCCCTGAGCAAAGGCTCACCAGTGAACTTCTAGATTTCTTCTCTGCTTAAATGGAGGCATAAAGGGAAAAATCTCTTGTTTATTATGGGAAGATTTTAATTTCTAAAAATAAAATTCTAAATTAATAACATCCTCAAATGTCCCTCTTGCAAGGCACAGAGGGCGTGGTGGGGTAGTAGCCTTGCTGCACCTTCTATCCCTGTTTACAGCTCTGCAAACAAAGTGGATACGGGAGGTTCTTGCACACCCTGGAGTGGGGGTGGGGGGTATACAACCTGGAGTGGAGAGGACCGAAGTGATTCCTGGGGACAGAGTAAGATTTGACTTACCTGCCTGCAGAACCCTCAACCAAACAGACATTTTTTTAAGCACACTTCGATTGAAACTATATTTATTGAACAGTCTTCACCAAGAACTATGTCATCTAGAAAGAAAGAGAAGCAAGTAAGCTGAAAAACGGTCAGATGGTGAAAAAATAAGTGAACCCTAACATGCAGAATTCTACTTAATAGCTCCGTTTTGTGGTTATAGGTTATATTTCTACATCTCTCTACATATGAGTACAGGGTGTGGCAAAAGTAGGTGTGTAGTGGTGAGTACGCAAAATAGTTTATTCTTGTATTATTACTTACTTTTATTGAATTCATTGGGCTGACATTGGTTAACAAAATTACATAGGTTTCAGGCACACAGTCCTGTAATGCATCACTTACACTTTGTATCGTGTGTTATTGTGTTACTTCCACAGAACAACTGTGAGCCTACTTTTGCCCCGCCCTGTCTGTGTGTGTATTCACGATGCATGTGCATGTATGTGTGTTAAAATTCTGGACGCATGTGAAGCACACTAATAAAATTGTTACCATTTTGGAGAAGGTGTGAAGGGACTGGGTATTTCAAATTGTTACCATATCAGACCTTAGATATTATATTTCAACTTTCTACCCAAATGTATATTCATATTTTAATTTTGTGACACACTAATTTTAACAAAGGTCTGTGTCACATGAACACAAAGGCCTGAATCACTACTTAAGCCTCTCACACGGTGGTTTAACTAACTCCTTCCTTGGATTTGATGGTAGGGCTAAGAACAAAAAAGTAGATACTGCCTTTCCTACTTGCACCATTGTCCCCTGCTCATCCCCACATACTCCTCCTCCAGGGAAGATTTTCCAGGTCTGCACAGTCTGTGTCCGAAGTGCCTTATCAGTGATTCATTCTTGGGTGATGCAGGCTTCCTCCCATGGCTTCCTCTTCTCCAGAAGAAAACGTTAATACACTTCTGCAAATTTAGCAAATGTTTTATTTACATGGTTACATCCTAATTATTTTGCTGCACACAGGTCAGAATCCATAAAAATGTGGGGCTCAGAATATTGATGTGTATACAAAACATCCATTAAATATAGCAAAGCTCTTTCAGACTTTAGGGGAAACTGCACTATTTGTTTTTTATATAAAGATTTAAGCAATGTATCCAACTTTTATTTCTTCATATGTTTGCTCTTCATTTTCTAATTTGTTTGTTATGTCTGTGGAGGAAAATGTACTAACTAGCAAGATTTTTATCAAGTGTTTACAATATTCTGTGTACCAGGAGAGAATTTAAACTGAATTAGTCGGTTCCTGTCTTTTACCAAATTAGGAGCATATCACCAAATTAGAGAAATAAGATACATGCATAAGGAAATTTGAAGATGGAACAAAAGGTATTATGAGATCTCGGGGACAAAGATGCATTCTGGATTAATAAAGAACCCCTTGCTTAAACTGAGCCCAAAATATATCAGATATCAAATATTCTTAGCTTTGAAGTTGCTTATAGTTGGAAATATATAGTTGTGTACATATGTATATATAGCACATTTATATGCAAATATGAATATTGAACCTAGTCATATATGCATGCATTATACATATAAACATATACACGGTATATAAAATACCCATTTATATACATTGAGTGACCCTGGTGTCCCATGGCATGAGATACAAACTTACTTCCATTTTGTGCGCTCAGTATTTAAGGCCACATTGTTTATCAGTGTATAACTCTAGCAGCTCCATCTAGTACAAGCATTTTTTTGGTTGCAACTCTCAAAAATAAATTTGATTAAAAAAAGAAAAGGATGATGTTGGTATCTTTGTCAAAATAAGCCCAACCAAACAAATGCACTCATGAGTAAGAACAAAACTAAAATTTAGTAATGGAGATGAACATTAAGCGGCGCTTAAAAGAATGATTCTTTTAAGGCAAGATTTAGGGTTTTTTAAAAAATAATAAACCAGAAAAGAGTCAAATTTCATGAAGGCCAAGACATTAGAAAGGAATAAGATCTTCATGTACATTCTATAACATTAAGAAACAATAATTAATTAAGATATTTCAAGAAAAGCCCCAGGTGGCTCAAACTTTTCTCATCAAATTAGAAATGTTAGTGAAATTTGAAAAGGCTTAAGGTGTAATAGGATCACTTTTTATGCCATTTGGCAGAAATAAGAGCTGAAACCATGTATTCACTGTTTGTGTATTTGGAGCTCAAGCAAATACACAAACACCTTCAAATATGTCTTCACGAATGTCAAGGGTATGTTGTATGAACCTGCAGAGAAGCTATGTCAGGTAAGAGTGAGAAATCAGAGCAGTATAGCCAGAGTAGGAGGTCTTAAATATCAAGAAGATTATTGGAGGAATCTAGAATTCTGTCAGAGCTTAAAAGTTTATAGTTTAGGTTGAAGTATAATGAAAACTTTACCCAACGGTTAAGGTACTAAATTGTATTGACCAGTTTTAAATGTCAATTCATAATCTTGCTCTCTAATTCTCACTTGGACAACCATAAGCATATTTTTCATGTTGCCAGGCAACTGTGACACAAATCCCATTACACATAAGCTAGTTTGTGAACGTCAGGCTTCCTGGAAGTGCATGCAGTGTGCTCAGTGGTTGGAGAAGCAAGACAGGTGCATGATTCGAAATATAAGGACTAGTAGTGCAAGCTGGAATCAGGGGACAGCTGCTGGGATGGAATAGGACTGTGAGCTTGCCCTACCTAGATAGGCCTTGTTTCCCTTTAGGTCTCCTTGGGAATTCAAATTCACTAATTTGAATGTTTTGCCTTAAAAGCCTTTAATGTTAATAAAGCAAGAAAAAACTTCTGATTATTGAAATGTTTAAAGACTTGGACTTAAGTTCAAAGCCTCTGAATGGTGAAGGTTTAAGTAGATTTGCCATCCCCCTCCTTTTTGAAAGAAGAAGTATGGTTTTGGTAGTGATGCTCTTGATTGGGAGGCTGCCCTGAGAGGTATCCTTCAGGGTATAAAATGATGAGTTCTTGAGTGAAGACAGAGAGCTGAGGACCAACTATTTAGTATGAGAATTAGAGCAAGTAAGATCTTGTACTGTGTAATAATTCCCATTTTTAAACAACTAAACACCATTAATAACAGCTTTTTATTATTTTTTATTTTTTAAAGATTTTATTTACTTATCACTAGAGAGAGGAGAAGGGAGAGAAAAAGAGAGGAAGAGCAACATCAATGTGTGGTTGCCTCTTACATAACCCCTCACTGGGGATCCTGGCCCACAACCCAGGCATGTGCCCTTACTGGGAATTGAACTGCAATCCTTTGGTTCGCAGGCCAGCACTCAATCCACTGAGCCACACAAACCATGGTAATAATGGCTTTTTTAGAGGCCATTTATGCTAGATGCAATATAGGTGCTTTACAAATATTTTATTTTTATAATATGGATTATCAAATATAACAATTTTGTGTGATCTAATGGGGGTGCAACTATTAAGTGCCCTACCTGAATGTATGGATAAGTAATTAAAGATGTCCTGTGAAAATTAAACTGATGAAGTTCATATATAATAAGATCATCTATAATAAAAAAAATCAGAATTTACCCTCATTCCTTCATGTCAATATAAACCTCATTTCTTCTGAGAGAACTTTCCTGATGTCCCAGTGGTGCCAGGGATTTTACTGTTATCTATTCAGTGCAATTGATTTTAATAATGTGTTTAATTTCTATTTTATCTTTTATACTTTGAAGTTTATGAAGGCAAAGACTGTTTCTATCCTGCTGAGGGATAACATTCTATTCCTAGGGACTAAAATAGTTTTCATACAATCAATTCTCAACAAATCTTGAAAAAGATGCTGAAAGATCACTATTTGTAGAACCAGACAGCTGCAGAACGAAAGAGCTACAGAATTCCGGAATTCCAAACAAGTTAACTCAGGAATCATCCAAGTGTAGAAAGAGGAGATGGCATAATTTTACCAGTAGTTAGAGTCATCCTGCTGGGAGAAAGACATTGTAAACAGGATGCAACAGCCAGGCCAGGTGAAATGAAAGAGGGCGACTCCAATGCCAAAAGTAGCGGTGCTCAGCTGACGGTACTGTTGGCTGCGGTGGAAGGCCTATCCACCAGACCTACCGGGTGAGGAGGCTGCAGCAGGCTAGTAGAACTGAGCACTCTGACACTTGAATCATAAAAATAACTCCTGTGGTTAGGATTCTGAGTACATCAATAAACTACCTGATAAATTGCATCTGCACATTCTTTTGTTGAAAGAAAAAATATGCTGAACAGGCTGAGCAAATGTCCAATCCATCTGACATTTTGATTCTTCCTCAAACTTCATAAATTGAAATTTGTGATTTTTCTTCAGTCTTATGAGTTTTGTTAATGTGACATACCCCTGAAAGATACATGCCAACAAAGCCAGGGCTGGTTTCCAAACTTGCAGGGCGGAGACTTCGTCTAGTTTGTTGAGAATTACGCAAGTGCACAGTACCTGTGAGTCTTACTGTTCTCCCCTGCAATATGAGGCCACATTACTTAACCTCATCTATGATCACTGTGACGTTAGATGAGAAACCATAAAAACCCCTCTCTCACAGTCAGCTGCTGATTATGACCAAAACGTGACTTTGTGTTATAATGGGATTAGGGTCCATCTCTAGTCTTAATTGCATGCAAAGCATCAAGATGCAAAAGTCATTAGATATGCCTTGGAAGTTGAAACTACTAATCAAAGGGAATAGATTGATGAGAGATTGATGAAAACATTCAATAAGATAGAAATGTTTGCCTTTTTTTTTTTTTTGGTCCATTGTAGGAACCTGAAGTTTGTAGAAGAAGAGAAGGCTTTAAATATCTTTAAGATATTTTAGACTTATTTTTTGTCAGAAAGACTCAGACACTAGACTTTTGGTGCAAATAAAACTAAAAGTATTAATTATTAAATTTTGTAAACCCCACTTTTTAATAGAAAGGCTGATATATTCCATTATGATCCAGTCAGAATTCTGTGGATAGATAGGGCTAATATCTTGAGTACAATTTTTTTCTTTTGATTTTTGTATTGTGTCTATTGCTTTTGCCCTTATGGCAATAACTAATTTCTTGAAGGATGTTCTATAAAAATGATGCCAGCTGCTGACTTTATCATCATTTCTGTTCTTCTACAAATTGCACAAGGTGAGTTATCATTTCCTCTGGCAGGAAAGACTTAACCTTGTATATTATATGGGCTGATTTCATTAGTTGAAGCCTCATCCCTGTGTTATTTGTGGAATGCTGAGGATTCATGTTATTTTTCATAGTGAAAACCTTTTGAAAGTGTATCTTAGATACTGCTTGCTATTTACTTGGTATTGCTGACTTTTAGCTACTTAGGTAGGGCTTATTGACCTAGTGCCTGTGTGTTTTGCAAAGCATGGCAGCAGGTGAAAAAGCAAATGAAATGGAGGCATATTTTAGATGGTGACACCTGGTTCCAAATTCTGCTGGTTTACAGGCCAATAATCAATCAATGATAGAACCAGTGATTAGGTGAGCCAATTCAGTGTTTAGGTTGAAATGATTAGTTTGTTTCCCAGTGGGTCTTGCTAAATAGATATTTGGTAAGCTAAGATTCAGAATTACACAACTCACCAGTGTGGCTCACTTCGTTGGGCATCATCCTACAAAGCGAAGGGTCATGGGTTCAGTTCCCAATCAGGGCATGTGCCTGGGTTGCAGGTTCAGTCTCAAGCTGGGGTGCATATGAGAGGAAATAGAGTGATGTTTCTCTCTCACATCAATGTTTATTTCCCTTTCTTTCTCCCTCCCTCCCCTCTCTTAAAAAAATAAATGAAATCTTAAAGAGAAAAGAATTACAGAATTCATGAACACTCAGGGCTTTTTGGCTGAGCTTGGCATACGATTGTTGAGGCACAGTTAACAACACAGAACAGGCAATTGTGAAAGTTCACGTGAAGTCTGCTTCTCTTGCTGTGTGAGCTTGTCCACAGGATGCTGAGGATGTGCCAAGCTGTTGGTGGGTCATTCCCTATTCCCACAGCAGGCCAGTGGGGCTCCTCTTGTATTTTATCAGGTAAAGTACTTATCCTCATTTCATTAGTTGTTTTTTTCCCCCTGAGGTTTTATCTTGTTCTTTTGTTTGGAACACATTCCTTCGTTTCTTCATTTTGCCTGACTGTCTGTGGTGGTTTCCACACATTAGATGCAGCAGGACCTCTCTTAGTCTTGAAGAGGAGATGGACCTTTTTGTGCAACCTCGCCCAGCTCTTGGTTGCCTCTCAAACCCTTGTGATTGTCCAGGTAGTCTCTTTTCTCTTTAATAGTTCCTGGTAGTTAAGGGTGTGTCGAGTCTGTCAATGTCCCAAAGGGGAGGATCTCAGTCAGCACCTAGATTCAGGCTGATTGGAAGCCAGTCCTTCTGGAAGCAGCTTTAAAGAATGCAAATATATACAGCTGTGTGAACACACATGTAATCCCTATTTACCTCCAGAGCCAGGCAATCTGGAAGTGTCCTCTAGCAGCTGCCATAAAAATCAGGGTGTCAGACAAGGTTATAACTCCTTTCTGGAAGATACTGGTGAGCTGGAGCCAAGAACAGAGAACACAAAGATTGCATCAACTGGCCCCCTTTCCCTGATAACACCTCCATTGGCTATTTGAAGTTTGCTAAACCAGAAGCCTGCCTCTTAGGCCAAAGCTCCTGGACACCCAATTACATCTCTTTTTCAGAGAAACTAGAGGTGTGGTGCAATGCCCTGAGTGGTAGTCTGCCAAGAGCAGTCTCTTCAATTGTTACAGCCCCATCAGATCAAGGAATGCACGCCCCTCTTTCCACCAGAGCCAGCCAGTCAAGGGGCATCCTCTGGACTGCAGTCACAAAAACCAGGTCACCAGATGTAAAAACTGGGTACCAGAAATATGTAAGCTCCCGTCGGGGAGATAATGACACACTGGATGAAGGGAGACAAAGAGTGCAGGATGGCATCTGCCCAAAAAAGAAAACAAAGAAAAAAGCAAGAAAGAAAAAAGGAAAAAAATAAAGATGGCACCCACTGGCCTTAGCAAGGCAGACAGAGAGCCCAAAGTTGTCACCTGCCAGCTGGAGTATAAATATATCAACTGGCCGAAGGGGCAGAAAGTCTGGAGTGAAAGAAAATGACACCCAGAAAAAGCCTAGAGTAAAGAAACATAAATAAATAAAAATTTAAAAGTAGAAGAAGAAAGGAAGGAAGAGGGATGCCTATAGGCTTTAGCTAGGCAGGCAGAGCAAACAGGGCTCCCAGTGGCCTGTTTACTTGAAGAGGATCCCAACAGGTCCCTGTTCCTCCATTTGATGCTTTAAAATCAGCAAATGAGCCTCTTCCCCATAAAGTTTGGCCACTTTTCAAAGGGTGCTTCTGAGCTGGGCCCTGGGGCGAGTGAGGGGGAGAGAGAGCCATTAAGAGCCATTTCTCAGTTTGCCAGAGTGCCATGGGTCTTGTGGGCCTAGAGCCCTGTTGATTTTCAAAGCCCACCTCTCAGGTGCAGGTCTTAAAAGATGGGGTACTCGGTGTGGGGGACAAACCCTTTACTCCTCAGGGAGAAGCTCCCCAAATTACAGATTGGAGTTCCAGGGGTGGGGGAGAGAGGAGGGGTGGTGGAGTGGCGGTGGGTTTTATGGCAAGCTTGTCTCAGCCTTTCTTACTGGCTTTGATGTTTTTTTCCCCCTTGGCCTGATGTGAAGGAGTTGTTCTGCTAGTTTCTAGCTTTTTCCCCCAAGGAAATTGTTTCACACATTGTTATAGATTTGGTGTGTCTGTAGGAGGGGTGAGTTCAGATCTGTGGTGCCCCCTTGACCTGGGGCACTCCTCTTCCCTTCGAATAGCCATACATTTGTAGTGTTGGTTACTTATTGCTCATTACCTGAATTCCCCTTAAACACCACTTGTTTTCAGGTAGGATGTTTATGTTATAAAAATCAAAGTCAAATTATTTTGTCTCCTTACATCATCTGTAAAATAAGGGAAGTAATTTATAAAATAAGTAGGCGATAATAGAGTGTTGTTGAGAGGATTAAACAAGTTAACGCACACAAAGAATTGAGAATAGTGTGCATTATGTGGTGAATGATCAGCAACTGTTAGCTAGAACCAGAAAAACAGTAATGATGATGGAGAAGGTAAGGGTGGCAGAATGACAGGTATTTTATATAATCTTAAGTGTTTGTGTCTGCTGCTTTTTAATACTCTAAAACACTACCATACTCTTTCTACATTAAAATACAATTTTTAAATCCTCATTAATCAAGGAGAAAATATGGAGTCTCCACGGAACCACAGTTGATATGAGACTGCATTGAGTCTCAGGCTGAAAGGCAGAGAGGGAAAATATCACAGTTTACCTTACCATCTGGAGAGTCAGTCTAGTAACAGGCTTAGAAACAGTTTTCTAAAGAGACAATTAAGAGAAAGTTCCTGTTGAGTGATTAAAATAAGCATAGTCATCATTTCATAGAAGATTTTATTAATTTAGCAATGATTTATTAGCAATGATTTATTGGCAACCCCTTTTTTATAGTTTATTTTTTATAATGTAAAAATTATTTTATTTTATTTTTTGTATTTTTAAAACATTTACCAACTTCATTTTCTTTTTTTTAACTTTTTTTTATTGTTGTTCAAGTACAGTTGTCTCCATTTTCTCCCTACCACTACCCCCAACCCCAGCCGGGAACATCTATAAAGGACATGTGGACAAAACCAAAGGGGGGTAAGATCAGGGGTGGGAAGTGGGGATGGCTGGGGTGGGAACAAAGTCCTTGAATTCATGGAAGTTATATTCCAGTGGGAAAAAAATGACAAGTTACTAAAAATGTACACACATATTTCTCATAGAGATAAGTGGCAGTGAAAAAACTAAAAACAAAATAAAAAAGATAGGCTGCGTGGGGGTTGCAGCTTATGGAGGGTCTTAAGGAATCACTGGAAAGAGAACAAATGACCAGGTCACTGACGGAAGTGGGGAGGGAATCAGCATTGTCGAGGAGGACATTCCAGGTAGAGACAACAGCAGGTGCAAGTGCTCCGAGTCATTTAGGATGTGCTGAAGCTCATCATCATCATAACCATCATCATCATCATCAGTATCAACGTCAACATCAACATTGTCATCAACCATTATGGGTCCAGCTGAATGAACAAGGGTTGAAGCAATAGGAGGTAATGTCAAATAGGAAGCTAAAGACACATTTATGTAGGGCCTTTCATAAATTAGGTGAAAACCAGTTGACAGATTTTGACCAAAGGAATGAAATAATCTGATTTCCATCTGTAAAGGAGCACTCTGGCACTCTATTAAGAATCCATGGTTAGGAAGGAAATGCCTTTTGAAATATATTATGCAAACCTAAGCAGAAGATTGTTTGGACCACGGTAAGCTTGGAAGTTTTGGGAAGGTAAACTAGATTCTAAACTTATTTTCATGTCAGAGCTAAAAGAATTTGTTTACGAATTGGATATATTACAAAAGAGAGAAATAAGTGTCAAGTGCTTTTGGTGGAGAAATGTAAAGGTTGCAATCTCTCTTCGGGAAACCGAGGGAAGAGCCATTTGGTAATGGTGAAGGTGATGAATGAGTAAAAGGTATACTGAGAAATATGTACAGAGAAAAAGTAAGATATAATATTAAGAGAGAGAATTTTTAGAGTAATCTCTTTATTATTAAATATTTTGCAGCCAGAAGTTGTCACATTATAATTTAAATAATCAAAAACTAACCTTTGTAACAACAGAATTCCCACATATACTAAACATAAGTCTATATAAAGGTCACCTTCTCTTTCCCCAATGAGGTTTATTACATTTTTGTGCACCTCAAAACAGAGATTCACTCTTCAGGATAGTAATTGGGTTAGCTAATCTGGCCCTCTATATAAATGAAGATGCTGTAGGAATTTTACTACGCCTTATGTACACCATTACATTTCCATTTCAAAATATTTTCTCCAGCCATATCCAAAAAGCCTACAGACTATCCTTTTTTTCCTTCAAAGGCAATTTTTTCCCTTTCAACTGTGATTTATGTTGAAGAGTTTCACACTTGATTCCCTCGCCTCTCCAGGTAAGTCTTCTGTACACACGGCATGCTCCCCACAGTGGACACCATGGTCTCCAGTAGCGGATAGCCAGAGCAGGGCGTATTTGAATTCTTCACAGGTCGTGACTTTATAATCAATCCATGAGGCCGCATGCTCCTAATATGTTAAATAAAGTAGAAAAATAATATATTATTAATTTATGCATTTATTCATATTAAAACCAGCAATAAATGTGTTTTTATGTATACATATTATAAGGTATATTTTTAAAAGTTTTGGTTGAACTAGCTCTCTATATACATAGTAACTTATTTGTGGCTTTCAGATAACTTTAAGAAATTCAAACACATTCTTTCCTTAGATATGCCAAACAAACCAAAATTCATTCTTTAATTTTCTTTTCCAAAATGAGTCAGAAATACTTTCATTCTGTTAATCCTATTTATATGTGTTAACATATATACATATTTTTATCAATATAGCTCTGTGTCAATTTAATCATGCTATCTGTACAGTTAACTTAATTGTACTACTTTTATCATAGTGTACATTTTTTTCAAAATCATAATATAAAGTGAGTGGCAAAGAGAAAGAGCAGCGGACTAGTTGAGTGGGAAAGAATGCATCACCCACATGCTTCCTACTGCAGACAGGCATACGCAAGTCCAAGCCTGTGCAGTGTGTACGCTGCACAGAGAGTAGAAAAGAGCAGGAGATAAATACAGCTGGGAACAAATAAAACATAAAACTGCATAAAAGTTGAAATAACACAGAAGTTCTGGACCATCATTCAACATTACCTTTTGGTTTAACACGCCAAATGCTTTAAAACCCATTTATAAATTTATATTTGCTCATTTTCATGCTCGATCTATCTAAATTTTTGTTTTCTCATTTAATGTCATCAGCTCTTGCTTGAATTGACCATCAAAGAACATTTCAGAGCCAAGGTCATTAAAATAATTCTAAACAAGAAGCAATTTCCCATGAAGTCTCAAAGGTGTTGGATTTCAAACCAATTCATATATTATGGTATTTAGAACTCTCTGATTTTCATTTATGAATATCCCAGTCAGCATATGATCACAGCTGGAATAATGAGCTTGCGTAATGAAATGAGATGCCAAAGCAATGGTTCCTCTTATAATGAAGGCCATTAGTGTAATTGCCACAGATGGATGATCATCAGGTCTCTCGGCCCGGGTACTCGGAGTTGTCTTTTAAACCCTAAATATGTATGTAACACTCCCTTATAGTCTTTAAATGGTCGCCAGAGGAGAGCAAAAAATATCCGCATGCTAAAAAATGATAAATATACACTTTTCTGAGGGATATTCTGGGAATTCTGTGTCTTAAAGTGCTCCCTCAAACATTTAGAGTGTTGTGTATGCGGGACGTGGTGGGTGGAGATGTTTACACTAATTCCTCACCTATAAAATGGATATTATTATGGCCATCATCTCCATCGTGATTATCATCACCCTTATCATCACCATCACCATCACATCACTATTATCATTATCATCCCTATCTAGCAGTGTTGGATTTAGTGAGGGAATCGATGTAAAGCATTTAGCGTATCTCTCGGTAGGTAATAACCACATGAAAATATTCTCAATGGGTTCTTAAATGAAAGCTGTATACTCTCGCTAAACCTCAGACTTCCCATTTGTAAAATGGGGGTTACAATGTCTGTTGATAGGTTTTCAACAGTATTAAATTTGAATAATGTCTGTATAGCACTTAGAAAATTCCTTAGCATATAGTACAAGGTATAAAACTGCGTTCAGTTTTCACCACTGAAAATACTCTCCCAGAGCAGGTGGTCCAGGCTATGCAGAATCAGCTCCTAAGGAGCATCGTTCTCTGCAACTGAAAGTCAGTGAATGTCTGTTCTTGTTTCCCCATTTCCTGCATTTCAGGGAATCCTGCCCCACCAGCCCATTATAGACAAAATACATGTATGTATATTTATAAGAAACATCTCTTCAAAACAGTAAATCTTAGATTTTTGAAAGTCCAATGAATGAAAGAATCCAGTTATTTTAAATATGATACATTTCTGTATATTATCAACTTTTAGTTCACAATTCTAATCTTCTTAGTGCTTTCCCATGTTAGTACTGAACTTTCCTTTAAACGGACTGATTTTTCATTTCTAAGAGACCAAATGGAAAGAGCAAGTACTTTGGAGTTTATAATGCTAGCACGGCTATATAAAGGTGTAAAATTTGGGTGAGTTATATGACTTTAGTTCCTCATTTATAAAATGTGCATAAAAGTGCCAATACTATAAGGTTCTATAAGGATTGCTTATGATATATGCAAAATGTCTGGTATATACTGATTAAATTATAGCTCTCATAATTCTTATGATTTCATGTTAAAACGTATCCTGTTCTCTATTTATTACTATATTTCCCAATAATTAAAGTCCATTAGGAACAATTATTGAGACACTTTCTGCATAGAGTGTTTTCAAGGTAAATCTGCCATGTTATTTCAACTTCATTCAGGTGCTTTGTCTTACTTTCTCCCTCCAGATTGGGAAGATACAAAAAACAAAAGATGAACAGGCTGGAACTTTGACCTTGACATTAGAAACTTGAAGGAGGGTTCCTTAACATTTTTATCTCCTGATATGAATACAGAAAATAATTTGCTTTCCTTTGAAAAACATAGGGTCTAGGCCTCGGTATCTAGAATGTTCTGATTCCAGATCCAATGATGAATTTTTACTTCTCAAAAACAAATCTTAACTCCCCTCCTTCCATGCATTCCTTTCCACTGTTTCACCCTATCCTTGGAATATATATATATTTTTCTCCACCAACCCCATTCCCATCTAGATAAGAACTCTTTTTTATTTAGGCCAAGTTTATCTCAGAAAAAATGTTTATTCATTTGCTTAATTTGAAACATTCCTTTTATTTTATCTTAATTACTTTATCGTGATGTGGTTAGTGGGTTCATGGTCGCAATATGTCCGTACCAGCGGGAAGAACATGTGTAGTCTCCCCTTCATAACACCAACACAGAAAGTACCACAGGTGCTCCAGTGGTTTTCTGAGTACTGAATGAGTCACCAAAAACAGAGATGGAGAGGGATGAGCTGGACATGCCAGCAATGGAGCTATTTCCTTGGTGTCGTGTGATTCTTTTATTTACTCTCTCATTTAGCTTTGTGATACAGTTACATTATTTTTCTCCTCTCCCAAAATGAAGCCAACCAAGAGAAGCTTAAAATAATATTCTAGTAAAAATGACTTCAAGTAAAATATAAATGAGTGAATATAAAATAAAATTTATTTATATTGGCCATAGAAATTTAGTTTTACCTCAGAAGGTCAATCTTAATCTGCTTGAAAATTTGATTATTATTTTTATCAAAAGAAGTAAAGAAAAGGACACCCACAAAGGCCAATTTAATTACTTTTAAATGTTGTTACATTTATAGCTGCCCCATCCACTCTATAGTTGGAGGCAAGTTAATTAATCTCTCTGTGACCAGGACCTTGCCTACAAAATGGAGTAAGAATAGAACTTACCTCAGAGTTTTTAAGAGGTTAAAATGATTCAATATATGTAAAGTGCTTTGAATATTATAACTGTTGTTAGTTTTTTTTTAAGACAACCTGAACAGTATCTGACACTCTACCTCTTCCCTTCCTTAGACATGACAATTGTCCCGTTGAGGAACCCGTGTCATATTAGGTATCTATTTAGTAAAAATACATATTAAATGAGTTAGCATTCACTTTTTAAGAACTTGCCTTGTAGTTTCAACATTATATATACATGATTTGTTTTAAAGCATAGGAAAACTTAAAACTCTGCAAAAGCTTTGCCTGTTTTGTATTGTAGATAAAATCATATGAAGTAGACTGGTTGGTTTTGTTGGCTAGGTCAGAAAATACTAAACATGATTCCTTACAGCGGGAATAAGTTAGTCCCTTAATGAGCTTTCATAACAGTTTGGTTTACCAAACACCCACCTAATGGATGGCAGACCTCCTCCGGTGGCATCTGAAAGTCATGCTGTACTGTGGAAGATTCTGAAGCAACAGCTGTGTGGGTCAGCAGGACATGCACAAAATGTTAATTCAAGAAAGTCTAATGAAAGTTTAATGTAAGGTCTATTACTGAAATGGAGATAGGATGAGAGGATCCAGCAAGGATGTGAGGCATTCTGGCAGCAACGAATACACGTTGGCTTTATGGCCTGTCCACCCAGCAGAGCCATTTGACCTAGGAAAATGAGTGGAACCTAGCACCTGGCTGGAGCTGCAGCTGGGAGAATTTGATAGTAAAATTCAGCCTGGCAACAAAAAGGGGACAGATCCAATTTTCTCTGTCTCTTTTCTTTTGTCTCCTCTTCCCTTTCCTGTCCCGTCTCCCCTTCCAGTCCTCCCTTCATCTCTGCCTTTCCCCCTCCCTTTCTCCCAGCTCTTCCTCTCACCCACTGTCTCCAGCACATGGATTCTCTGCTGCTGTCTCTGCTGGCCAAACCAAATCTGAGGATGGAGGAGCTGGAATATGGGGGATGATACAGCTAATGGGAGTCAACCTGGTGCAGCCCAAAGAGAGGTGCAGAAGGAAGCCTGGGAAATGGCAGCTAGTCAGCCCACAACCTTCCGAACAACTTTTTAATTTGAAGACACCTTTATCTGACATTGACTTCAGTTATTTTTCTACTTTCAATGACATTTGTATCATCAATCAAAGAGAATAGGAAAAAATGCATATATTTACATGTATTTGTCACTTCAGTTGTGTGGTTTACCTTTGTGACTAAAAAATAACAAAGGAATAATTGTATTACCTGGTTAAGATAAAACTACTTGCAAATAAGTTCAATATTTTCTTAGTTACATGAAGGTTTTACACATACTTGCTATATTACCCTGCAGCCTACTAGCTTAGAGTATTATGTTTCCCTTATGTGGATGGGCATTTACTTCCCTGGTCTTTTGGTATTAGTATAGCAGTAGTTATTGCAGGAGCTTATGCTATCATTATGTACAACATTGCTCTTTATTGGTCAGGCTTGCAAACATTTTCATTATTGATTGAGACTCCGGACTGTCAGTGTTTCAGTCCAGAACAGATTAGGAGGCAGGTGGCAAATACCTACACATTTTCCTGGTTATCTTGCACAATTCTAACGGTACTATAAAATCATCAGATTCACATAGTTTTTCTTTGGGATTCCATTGCAAAGCCAATTTTAGATCATAAACACGTGGAATAAATGAAGGGTATACTGTTAGCCAAATAAGGGAATGATTTGTCATATACATATTTTTGAATATGGACATATATGTTTATACATACCTATATATTCAATGTTGATTTGTTTTCCTAAGAAATGAGATCATAGCCTGAGCTTATCTTATATGATTGTGGTGAATGCCAAGGAGTAGCCATTTAGGTCTGTAGTTTTGCAGACACCAGGACCGATAAAACGGCATTGGTCCGGTCATGATAGCCTAATGTACATAAAATGAAATGACGTCACTCATGTCAACCAAGAAGGCCGCCAGTCAGCCATGACACTTTGGTTCAAGAGGGAAACTAAGTCACACCAGACACATCTGGCAAGGAGACACACATAAGATATCTGCATACGTGACCGGAACAGCCGTGTCTGCAGAGCAGGACCACCTACAAATAGGCTCCTGGGGAAATGCCCCACTTGCCAGCAGAGGTGCCAAGACACTTATCGACAGACCCAGAGGGTGGAGTGCACCACTCTCAGGGGCATAACTGAGGCAGGCTCCAGACCACTGGTGCGACAGCCGAGCTCCCCCACCAGAGAGCTGCTCCACACTGTGCTGGCATCGGCTGCTGGGGGCCCTGCCCTGCCGGACTGAGGACTTCACCTGCCCTGCTGCCTATTTGGCTCCAGGACCTTCCTTGCAAGAAGCTGACAACTCCCTTGCCCACCATGATGTCTCCTGGACCTGCAGACTGAGACTCTGGGACTTGGGTTCATTATTCCTCAATGATTGCTGGGTGTGTGTGATATATTTCTCTTAGGTTGTTAGAGTGTGAGTAGGATATTAATGTATGTTGATGTTCTATTTTGAGTGAGCCTGCATTCAATAAAAGCTGAATGAAGAGTATAGTTACCTTGTGTGATCTTGTCTATAAATGAACTTTTTGGCCAGCCCAATATTTTATGAAAAATATATTTTATAAAACCAAACCCAAAATAAATAGAACAGTGGCATTCTTTTACGGTTTTGCAAATCTCTTTAATATCTGGCTTCATAAATGACACCTGGACCCTCAGATATACTTCTCCATTCAATGTATTGCAGTATTCTCTTTTTGATGAAGTGTGTGAAGAAAATCTGACCTCACACAGATAATGCAGTTGGAAAATGCAGAACCTTGTGGACTTACTGAAAGAGTCTTAAGGATGCCCAGGGCTGTGGAGACTGCACTTTGAGCTTTTGGCTATTTCTGTCAACTGAAACACTCAATAGGAACAATGGACTGATCCCCTGAACCCTACCCTCTGGAAACTGGTTCAGCAAGAGCATTAATGTTATAAGAAATATATACATATATATACATTGTGTCACTTAGTAATCATACCACCCTATAAATAGAATGGGTATGATAATGCCCAAGTTTTAGGTGCCAAACTGGACACAATGAAGAGGCAGATCTAAAACAACAATTAATGAGAGGATAAGCAGCGATTTGAATCATGTCTATTTCATTTCAAAGGCCAAGGTCTTTCCACCCTGCCTTCCCAAGGTAAACTGTTCATTAACAGCATTGACTGGTAGGCACTGAGAAGGGAGTAGCTTGAACGGTTGGTTGTTGTGTTTTATCTCTCATGAAGGACTTTTCTTGGAGTTCTATTGTCTATGCTTTTTATCTTTTATTGCTGTTTGTGTAATGTTTACAATACTATTTTTGGACTACTTAAGCTACATAATTTGGATAATAATAGATTTTTCTGATGAGCAGAAATACATTTTTGCTCTTAGTTTTTAATATTTTTCAATATACTTCATTTCACTGGATATATCATATACACAACTTATAAATAAGCTTTTCTTCTTCCCTGTGGACAAACAGTATCATCAGTATCTCTCTCTATTTGCATCCCTGATCTCCAACAGGACTGATTATTGCAAAATCCTGACTTCCTAATGCCTAGTACCTACATAACTAGAAGTTTACATGTGTGGAAGTATTATTGATTTAGCCTGCATTGTAAAGACATAGATCTCTGAGGTCTTTTGGGATGAGGCAACATCTGAATACCCAGGACTTGCTTAAGCTTTTACTGTAGATTCTACTTGTTTCTATAGATAAAAGAATAATATAAAATGTGTAATTAGTTTAATGCTATTCTTTTAAGTTCAGAACAAGATATTTTAGAGCTATGAATATACTGTTAATTGACTCTTTACCTACATCCAAAGAATGTTAACATATGTTACTTTCATTGTTATCATATTCTCTTGACTTAAAAAGATTGAGAGAGGAGGAAAAAAGTTTATTTTTGATTGGTTGAGGATTTTTCAGTGCTTTTCCCCCTTTCATTATTCTTACATTATATTGTACTCAGAAATTATAACCTGTCTGTTTTATTCTGGAGAAGAGTTAATTCAATTTTAATTTGTGGCTAAATTGGCAAAAGATAGTTGACTTATATATATTCTCTTTTTAAAAAAATCATAGTTGTTAACACTATATTTTCAATAAAGGTCAAAGAAAGCCTTAAATTTCAAATCAAGAAACCAAAATAAAATAGCAAAATTAAACTAAGGAATACAGAACTAAAGCACCAATGAAGATAAGAGCAGGTATTCATAAGTTTGGTTCAGATAATATTGATTTAATTAGTGAATTGATGTCAGCTGGATTCTTTGAGAAATTCAATAAAATAGATCCAAATATAATAAAAATAAGAGAATAAAAAGTAAAATATACCATAAAATTTTTTAAATTAATTAATTTATTTTTATTCAGTTATAGTTGTCTGCATTTTCTCCCCTTCCCTCCTCCCCACCCCAGCCAGTCCCACCTCCCTCCCCCACCTCTACCCTCCCCCTTGATTTTGTCCTTGTATCCTTTATAGTAGCTCCTATAGACCCCTCTCCCCACTATCCCCTCCCCACTCCCCTGTGGCTATTGTTACAATGCTCTTAATTTCAATGTCTCTGGTTATATTTTGTTTGCTTTTTTCTTTCGTTGATTATGTTCCAGTTAAAGGTGAGATCATATAGTATTTGTCCCTCACCGCCTGGCTTATTTCACTTAGCATAATGCTCTCCAGTTCCATCCATGCTGTTGCAAAGGGTATAAGCTCTTTCTTTCTCTCTGCTGCGTAGAATTCCATTGTGTAAATATACCATAATTTTTTGATCCACTCATTTGATGATGGGTACTTAGGTTGCTTGCAGTACTTGGCTATTATAAATTGTGCTGCTATGAACATTGGGGTGCATAGGTTCTTTTGGATGGGTGTTTCAGGGTTCTTAGGGTATAATCCCAGTAGCGGAATTGCTGGGTCAAAGGGCAGTTCCATTTTTAGTTTTGTGAGGAAATTCCATAGGGTTTTCCACAGTGGCCGCACCAGTCTGCATTCCCACCAACAGTGCACTAGGGTTCCCTCTTCTCCGCATCCTCTCCAGCATTTGTTTGTGGATTTGTTTATGTTGGCCACTCTGACTGGTGTGAGATGGTACCTCATTGTGGTTTTAATTTGCATCTCTCTGATGGCTAGTGATGCTGAGCATCTTTTCATATGTCTCTGGGTCCTCTGTATGTCTTCCCTGGAGAAGTGTCTGTTCAAGTCCTTTGCCCATTTTTTAATTGGGTTGTTTGTCTTCCTGGAGTGGAGTCATGTGAGTTCTTTATATATTTTGGAGATCAGGCCCTTGTCTGAGGTATCATTGGCAAATATGGTTTCCCATACTGTTGGTTCTCTTTGTATTTTAATGCTGTTTTCTTTAACCCTGCAGAAGCTTTTTATTTTGGTGAGGTCCCATTTGTTTATTCTAAATATACCATAAAATTGACAAAGAATATGCTACATGGAAAGTATATTATGGGAAACTTTAAGAAATAACAGAATAATATGTAGAAATCAACAGTAATTAATTTGAATATTTTTATAAATACATTTTAGATACTTTAAATTGTAAAAAGTGGTGTAAGAAGAAAGTTAACTAGAATAAAATAACAATAGAGTGAATTTTTACAGTAAGCAAAATACTAGATGTAAAAAGCAGTATGAGATTGTATATATTTTGCGATTAAATTCTACAAAACCAAGAACATCTACAATAACTATGTTCAAAGAAAAACTTCTAAAGTCACTTCATGAAGCTATCGTGATTCTGTTGTGTAAGGTCATCGGGAACACTTGCCCGCTGGTTTGGCTCACGAACTGACCTAGGCCATCGGAGTCTCCCCACTCCACTCGCTGTGTTTGGAGCGTGTGCTCTGCTTACCTTCCCCACCCTAGAGTCTGCCGGAACACAGTCTTGAGACAGACAGGTGGTATTAACACTCTGTGGACAGGATGTATGACTAAGCCCTATACAGACCCCCTTTGTCCATGACTAAATCCAGTTAGGGTTCAAGGAATACGAGTATGCCTGTATGATGGAAAACTCAATGTTTGGAGCAAGAAGGTATAGTGAGCAAATTTATTTTGTAAAAGACTATTGTGTGGGAAATATGTCATTAGGGTACATTGAAATGGGAGAGGCCATTAAGAAACTATGGTGTTTTGGACTAAGGTTGTAGTCTTAGATACAAAAGACAAGAAACATGTCCATTGGACAATGATGTCTCAGAACCCTTTGTTTCATGAAGGTGAAGTGTGAGACCAGCTTTATTTCCTCGTGGAAGGCATTTTTGTAACGTTGTTTGCTTTTATTTTCTGGTTGTTGCTATTTTTGTTTGTGGTATTTTTCATTTCTGATACCTCTGCAGCATTGGGAAGTACTTGCCTGGAATGTCTGATGAACACATTCAGAATGTGTATCAAATTGGCAAAACAAACAAACAAACAAAGCTTTGAAAGCTGAAATAGTATATTGTTTAGATTTTTCTTCTTTTAATAAGTAGAATGATTTCTCATTTCTTGAATTGCCAGGAGACAACACTACGATCCAAATTAGAATTTTTAAAAGTGGTTGAGCCTGGTTCTAGAGGCACTCGTTCATACCGATGTGCAACCTAAATGAGTTACTCTCAGGCCCCGGCAACTGCGTGTGCAATGATTACAGCATAATGAGCTAATGAAGAGACTGTGTCAGGCTTTTTTAGGCAGAGAGGCTTGAGGATACAAATATTTGAAAACAGAGAATACCAATTAGTTCTCATGCTACCCTATTAGCAGGACAGAGAGTTACATTTTGTCAACTCTGCGGTGAAATGAAGGCAAGAGGGAAACAAAATGCAGCTTAGATCGTGCTGCTCCCGCTAAACAAGTCATGGCCGTTACATGCTGAAAACAACAGAGTAATTAAAAATCAGATTTCCTTGCCAGCAAAAGCCACCTTTGAACTAGTGTGACTCACATGATATGTAGGAGGATGTTGCTGCTTGATTCTATATTCTCTCTTTTTGCTTCACATTAGGATCCCAAATGTGATATTTATCTGTACTTATGTAAAAAACATCTTAGCATCAATTTAGGTTAATTACCATTATATTTATGTCCTAGCTGTTTAATCTCTACCAGGCCTGGAAGGGTCGATTAAACTGTATTTAAATTTATTCAGCTTTGTAGGTGTCCAGTAAAATGAACATTATAAGTAGCTATGCTCTAAGGTTAATTTGTTCTGGAAAATTACCCATATTTCTCCAGAGTACTCATTAGTGGAATAAAACAGAAAACTAATGTAGATGCTAAAGGATTGTCTTTATTGCCATACGGATATCTTTGATAAAATTCCAATTGGGATTACTTCCCAGAGCCTGAATAAACAAAATGGAATATGACAAATCTCAGCTTTTGTATAAATGAGGTCTGCCCAAGAAGCATGCAGCCAAGCACTATGAAAAATAGAGACATTTATTGAAGAAGATACAAAAGACAAGAAACATGTCCATTGGACAATGATGTCTCAGAACCCTTTGAACTAAGCACCTTGGGACCTCACACAGTTCTCCCAGTTGCCATCAGCTGCTATGTTGTATTTTCCTGAATCTCATCAACAGTCTAAAATCTCTTGCCTTTCAAAGGTGATTTTAGTTTTGGGAAAAGTTAGAATTCTCAGGGTGCCAAATCTGGACTGAAGGGGGGCTGAGTCTCCTGGGTGATTTGAAGTTTCACCAAACAACTTTGCACAAGATGCGATGCATGAGCGGGTGCATTGTCGTGACGAAGCTGCCAATCACCAGTTGCCAATAGCTGTGGACTTCTGAATCATCCAAATAGTTTTTTTAGAGGAATGTTCAAGCTTAACACGAAATTTGATGCAGATTCATTGCAGTCATTTTGAATGTGATGACCACACAGTACACATGGTCACTCAATGGCGTCTACCACCCCCACTGACTAGTACAGTGAAGTTGTCATTGTTCACACATGCACATTCCAGTCCACTCTCCTTGGCTGCCAGGTCACATCGATGTCGCGCAAACCTTTCTCATTGCATTAACAGCAGCTAGACTTTTTTTCTGGACAGACCTCATGTCTTGCAAAAAGGACAGATGAAATTGCTGAGAATTGCGGGCCAATCAGAATATCAGGGAGCTACTTGCTGCAGTAGTTTATTGAAGAGTCTTTCAGTGACATTTTGATGCACAACAAGTAATGCCAGAAAGTGGTATTAAGACATAAATTGAGCCTAAAAATCTATGTAGCACTCAGCACTTCAACAATTAAAATTCATTTTCAAGCATCTTTTGGCCTTTGAGACTGAAAGTAACATACAATTTCTTAGTCACTATAAGAAAAAAAGTACATTTCTTCTTTACTATGCACAGACAAAAAGAAAAATTAAAAGTATATTAATATCAATCCCCTTTTGAAAATAAACATACATTTTGCTATAATTTTCTATTTTCTTTAATTTCTGTTGTTATTTGTATTTTCAGTAGTTGTACTACAAAAGGCTCAAGCTGTAGAGATGTGTACAAAGTGAAACAGGAAAGATCTCAGAGCTTCTCTGTCCTTTTCCTTCTTTGAATTAGCAGGTTACAGTTTGCTGTGAATTTTTTCACTTCCTGTTCTAGTCATTTTCTTGTCTATACTGTGTGCTATAGATTTACTTTTTTTTAGTCAAATGGGATTAAGCCATGTTTTTTTGTTTCCTGCGATGTAATTTTTTTCTTTGATTCAGAGGAATTTCTTGAGGGAGACTAAGTAACCCGCAGAATGGAAGAAATTGCTAAACAACCCCCTTCAGTCTGCATTTCTGCCAATATCAACAGCAGCGGTGTGTTGACTTCTGAGTCACTGACGAATGGGAAACCCCTTAATTTTTCTATGCTGTGTGCATTTTAAAAGAGTGGAAAGACTATAAAACATAAACACTTATAGATTAGCTTTACTGTTGAACATTCAGTAGCAGTTCTTCAAATCATTGCAATCAAATTTAAAGGTTTCATGTTGGTCCATTATATGTATTCAGCATGATTTACTTAAGTATTAAACATTATTGCCTCATTCTACTTCAATTTTGGAGATTTGGGGGTTTTTTCCTGTTAAGAAACAACACTGTTATTAATATTATTGTGCATAAATCTTTTTTCCCAGTCGAGTTCAATTTCTTACTTTAGATTCCCATAAGTGAAATCATATATTAAAACTATTAACACCTTCAGATCATTTGTAGCTTTTCACTTAAATTGAAGTTAAAGAAAAACTCTCCACTTGGAAACCTCAAAATGACATTAAGAGTGATACTGGTTGCTTAATGAAATGAAAGCCTCTTCATTGTTTTGTTTTAAATACTCTAGCTGATAAAATTTTCATGATTGCTGCTCATTAATGCTGGTTTTTCTCTCTTGGTTAACAAACTTATCATGTCTGTAGAAGCTCTCTGGCTCTCTAGACACTGGTAAATACATTTGCCTTAGAAGCTCTATTCAGAATTCTTAGTGCCTGTTCAACAGCTTTAAAGGGAGAGAGACATCTAAAACATTATGTGGAAATTAAGTCAGCTAACTCATTGCTGATAATGTTGTGCAACTAACTTGGTTTACCACTTTTAATAAGGAAAGCTCATATTTATATCATTTTCCCCACCATATAATATTTTAAATTATATCTAATTTTTTCTCTATTAGTTAATGTTCAGGAGTAGATCGAATTCATAAGAAGGGGGTGGCATAACTCAAATTAGTGAGGAAATATTAGGAAAAGTGCTTGTGAATCTTCTATCATTTTCATTGGTGCTTTAAATATTTTTTTCATCATGTCTTTAAAGATATGAATCCATTTCTCCCCTCCTTCTGCTTTACTAGCATTTTTAAGGGGAAGAGGAGGTGGCTATGAGATGTGCTTTCACAGAGGTTTTTGCTTGATATGTTATGTATATTTAAGACATATATTAAACTGTGTACATTCATGCATTTATGTTGGAATGGTTAACTTGAGAAGACTTTGCAAAAGATTTTGGCATTATGCAAAAAGAGACTTAACTGTGTTTAATGCCACTTGAAATGGTAACACCACTTTTATGAAGTTCCCTTAAGAAAACAAGTACATTTTTGAAAATAAAATGTGTTTTATTATGACCAACACATTTACAATAGACACCATGTTAAAAATAACCTAAATGCCTAGCTATATTAAATACTTACTGTTTTAATAATAAATCATGAAGTCTCTTAACATAATTTAAAAGATGGCCTAATAATATGAAAATATGTTGTATGAAATTAAGAAAGCAAAATATCACAGTTCTTACGATCACAGCTATGAAAATACTGTATAAGATTAGGGAAAAATCAGCAAAATGCACTAATGTCTTTATGTAGGCATTACTGAAATGGGTGACTTTATTTCTGTGCTGTTTTGTGTTTTGGATTCATCATTTACCTTTCTTTTATGAAAAAATGTATAGTAAATGTTATTCAACCTTAAGTCCTCCTGGGAGAAAGTCAAGTTAAAAGTGTATTGTTAGACATTTTGATAAATTAGTAAAAATCAGGGCTCTGAGGGAAGGTCTTGTTTTGAACCTGGCTTCTCACTTCAAGGGCTCTGAGACTTTGGGTAATTATTTAACCTGCTGAATATTAATTTCCTCATCTAAAATGCCTGCTATAATAATGTCTAATTTATAGGATTATTGAAAGTACTAAATTAGATAATGTATGTAAAGCACAAAACACATTATTAAGTTGCCTCAACGCAAAACAAAAGCTCGGCAGTAAAGTAGTCAATATGTCAATGATGTCAATGATTTTAATGAGTAATCAGAACTATGCTTTCAACAAGAGGAAAAACAAGTTTCCCAAAACCAGTATTTGACATGTAGAAAAATAAATAGATACCTCCTTTTATGTTCGACTTAATGAAAAGTGACTAAATGGAAGAGCAAGCATTATTAGAAAATCTAAGTGTTTATTTTAGTTAAAAATGAATAATGGAATAATAATTGCAACTAAGGCAGAGTTCACCACTCTAGGCTGGGTAACTAACCGCAATATGTTATACGATGAAATGTAGCTCCACAAAACATACAGTGATTCCTTTCCATACATTTCCAGTGCTGTAGTACTGTTGCGAAAATTGTGGTTTAAGAAGTGCAAGTAGGCTTTCATAGAGAAATCCAAGTTCTCTGAAATTTATGTTTAAGGTTGTAACATTATACCTAGTCATTTAAACATTGTGCTTTAGAAGGAGTCCTTTGATCTGATTATCCCCACATGGATAGATTCTCTCATGGACCATTGACCTGGTTTATCGCTCTTCCCTTACTGTGCGAAGAGGCACTCAAGGGGAGAACGAGTAGAGGTGGTATGTAAGGGAGAAGGGAGGGTGATCTGGACAGAAATCCGTGAGTCCAGACAAAGCAACCTAGCTCCATTTTTTGCATGAACTTGTCCTTTCAAGTGAAAATTTCCTGTGAAGAAATATTCTTGTATCAAAAGGGCTCAGAGGGGAAAGGTTGGTGGGATCAGATGAAAGAAGGTAAAGAGGATAGCCAAAGAACATGTGTGCATAGCCCATGGACACAGACAACATTGCGGCCAAGGCCAGGGGAGGGGGGTGGGGGCTGACTGGAGGTGGGCGGTGTTGGGGGAATGGTGTTGACACTAGTACATCTGTAATAGTGCCAAAAATAATTTTAAAAACACAATTTTAAACCAGTGGTCCCCTCCTTGTGCACTAGGGTCCCCTAGGAGCAAGAACTTATTTCTAGGAGTTTCAAATCCATGTTCACACTAAAGATTGCCTGAAGACAAAAAGAAAAGTTATGTGGTCTGCATATGTATAATGTATTTTTTTATTTCATGGGTAAAATTAACAAATACAATCATAAGATATTTAAAGTGTACATCTTGATGATTTGATGTATGTAATGAAAAAATTCTTCCCATCCACTTAGTGAACACATCTGTGTTCACCTCACATATGAACACCTCACATATTTATATAGTATATGTAAATGCATACATTTATATATAGTATATACATTAATAGCACACATTAGTCTATATTTATCTAGTATTTATATGTTAATAGTACATGTATTAATATGTGCATTATATATAAATATATAAATATATAGTATATATAAATACAATAAAAATATTTTTGGTGAGAACCTATTTTTCAAATCTTTGTTAGTGATATGTTGAATAAAACATTTATTTATGTAGATTTTTGGTAAATGAATATTTTTCCAATTAAAAGAAACAAATCATAAAATTGTGAAATGAAGGTTGTAAACTGATTTTTTGTAGCAAAGAATATATATTTGAAAAAATTGACAGCTCAGTATTTCAAGATTAGTACATTATAATGGGTTTTTAACCTTAAAATAGTCTTTTTAATCACGCCATTTTTATCTTGGTGATAAGAGAAAGGTGAAGAAGAGTTGGTGTGTGACTGTGAGTGACGCGGCTTGGGGGACTATTTCCCAGTTCCGCAGGTTTCAAATGGACTTACCTTAGTGTATATTCCCCCCAAGCTCTCGCTCTTCTAACTCACACACAAAGTCATACATGTGTTCACGCACCAAGCTCTCCCGCCAAGTTTAGTGCCTATCAGTGTGCCTCAGAGTCATAAATGTATTATGGTAAACACAGAAGAGAGGTTTTTAGAAAATCCTGTGAAAACACATCAAACTAGTTAAAAAACTTACAACATTAAAATTTTTATCGTGGATTAAGTGGGAATAAAGAAAGAACTTTTGATCTGTTATTGCCCATCATCAAAGTTATGAGGAACCGATATTGAGTCAGGGACCAAGGGAAAAGCTAGCCTGTGTTTCCAGGGGGCCCTCTCTCTTGCACTGAGTACCTCTCATTGTGACCCCGATGGCAGTCTCTTTTCATCTGGGCCTCATCACACCATGGGCCACAGCTGCCAAGGTAATGTCTCATGTTTAAGATCATGAAAGGTTTTCTGGCCTTGGATAATCCCTCACAAATCTACTACAGGATTCATGGAAAATGGCACAAATGGCTACAGCAATCTCTTATCTTCAAGTTCATCCTAAATGCATATTTTTATAATCTAGTTTTTAGCAAGTATAGCCAGAACTGCTTCATTGACGTCTTAGAGGCTGAGGTCAGAGAGACAAGCAAGCCAGTTTCTCTCTGGTGGGTTATGAAACTTGGTGAAAGACTGCAGTAACACACCTTTGATTTCTGCCTGACATCATTTTACAAAGCCAACACCAAACTTAGTGTTTTTTTAACTATGAAACTTAGAAAGTCCATCTTTTATTAGTGTCAATGCTAGAAATCCTCATAGGCTTCTAGATCTTTTAAATTAAGAATATGAATGATACTTGGTTGATTTTTCTGAGTTTTAAAATTTCAACCTGAATATACTTTGGGCATTTTTTTTTATTAAAAAGTGAAGTTCAAGCAAGATAATTAGTTTTTGCTCATATTCCTCAAATTCATTATAACAAACTCTAATTTTTTTCATGCAGTTCTTCTAGAAGTGACTTATTGAAAACCATTAGAAAATAAAATAATGAGATTTTAAAATAAATGAAAAGTGCTCCTGATTGACATACTAATTGATTGTACTGGTACACAATGTCAAACACATTATTTTTCTTTCAGGAAAACAATTATTTTATCAACCATAGTTTATGTTCTTTTATCTAATCATAATTCATTAGTAAGATACTGCTTATTACTAGCTCAGCTGAAATAATAAAATATTAGGAAGTATATTAAAAAGCACTGTCATCTAGAGGCAAACACATTGATGGCTCTGCAAAGATAACTGACTTATCATACTCAGATTCTTTAAGTTATTATTAGTTTTCAGTGTGTATTTTAGTACTTTATAAAATACTTGGAAAATAATCATTGTATCTATACTATCAAGAAGAGTTAATTCTTCATAATTAGCATGATTTTAATCTCTTATATGAAAACGTTAAATATATTTTTTATTAAAATTCAAAAGAAGATAAATAAGGAATATATTACTTTTTAAAATAAACTCATTTATTTCTTAAAGTCATAGCAAAAGGAAATCCTTAACTTTCAAAGATACCTAACATGTAAGAGAAAAGGAAAGCCAGAATCATTTAGGAATGAAGTTGCCCACCAGGTAATGAAGTACTTGAATATGTCAATATAATACTCTCTTAAGATTGGTAAATTTGTAGGCAAATTCAACTTTCTATGGAAACTAATCTTTTGAGAATTTACTTATCAAATGGTGGTATGAAGAGTTTTCCAGACAAACAGCCACTTAAAAAATATGTTAAAGCAGTCATTCAAAGTTCCTGGAAATTACCCTAAGGACATACAGAGAATGAAGAGACACGTATTGAAGAAACGCTACTAAATCTCCATAAGACCAGTGAGAGTCTGCGGCATTTGCACCGCGACCCACACCCTTATTCCTCCCCTTCGCTGCTCAGCAGAATGAACTCCCTTGGGGGTCCTTATAACCAACAAGTTAGGATTCCTCTCCCTTCAGCACCCGCGATGGAGAGTCACCAACTTTTTCATGCTTCCCCTGACCCACTCCACCCACCCACCTCAGCTCTGCATAGCAGAGGCTAACTTTCAGGCAACTATGCTCAAAAAGTCAGGAGCTCCCTGCTTTCCCCAGTCCCCACTCATGGTGTAGAGGCTTTATCCCAGGGATGGGAACCCAAGAACACTGCAAGTTTTCTGATTTGTAGTGAAACAGTTTTCTATTTAAATATTTATGCATCCATCCAGCAGATGTTTATTGTACTCATATGACTCATGCATTCTTTCATTCAACAAATAGTTACTGATCACCTACCATGTGCTAAGTGTGGTGCTAGGCAGAAAAAGGAAGCAATGAAAAAAAAAAAAGGCAAAGTCCCTGCAGCTGAAGAGTTTAAACCATAGTGAGGAAGAAAGACATTGAAGAAGTATCTAGTTAAAGGATAAGAATAATGAAGTTTAGTGACGTGGATGGAAGTATAGTGCACTAAACGAATGGAGTTCTGTTTCTTGTTTGCTTTTAGCTGTATTGTTTTAGGGAACCTGGAAGAAGTAGGTGAGAGTGAAGAGAATACACAAATCAGCATCCATTGTTAAACTGACAGAGCGACACAATGACAGAGCACTGGTCTTTAGATTTCCTTGTGAAAAACTTTAACCCACTTGCTCAGCTCTGACTCAACAGCAGGTGTGAGATTGGTTATGGCTGGATCTTAGGTTTTTTCATTTATCATGTGTCACTGGCACATTTCGAAGCATGTTTTTGCTTGTCTGCAAGTCATTTGCTATTTGTCAAAAGCATTAGGAGAAGTTGACAGTAATCATGTGTTGCTTGATAAATGTCTTTGCATTCATTGAGAACAGTTCATTCTGTGTTTTTATTTTAAATTGACCTATGGAGTCATACAACAAGGTCAATATCAGTGTAGAGAATTGATCACAGTAACCAAATTAACTGAAGTGACTAAACTGAACTTAAGAAAACAAATGGATTTATATAAACATGCATTCACTAGTTGATTAATTCTGGAAATAGATTGTATAAGGTTACATAGAAACTCTATAACACATAGCTATGGGAAATGCTATTTAATCTCTGCATTGCTCACTTTTTTATGCAGGTGGATTAGTAATAGTATCTACTTACCAGGCTGTGAGTGCTATCTGTGGAAATCAGGCTCTTCCATGTGATCACAAGGAAAGCATTCTGAGGACCCACACGTGGGAGATTGTAGGGTGGCATGGTTTATTCGTGTGGGGATAGAAGCTAGCCCCTGGGTTTCCAATGTCCCATCTCCTTCTGTCCCGCCATGGAAAAAGTTTGAGCATGTCCTCAGCGAGGCCAACACAAAAGCCAGTGTCCAGAGTTTCTGCTTCATACTGAAGCTTAGTCCTTTGGAGCCCACGGGCAGCTGCTAAGCAGTCTCAGTCCCCATCCAGGTTGCTTAGCTTGTTCCCAGCTGTTCCAGTGGCAGAGTCCATGTGGCTGCTGACTGTGTGGCTGCTAAGCCACATGGCTATGGAGAGAGAATGTGCAAGAGCACGGGGTGAGCACATTCCGGGCTGGGCAGGAGAGAGCTCAGTCCTTCTGAAGCCTATACCATCTTCTGCAGGCCAGTAGCTGCTAGGCCCACATGGTCACATGCTCCTTGGGTGGAGAGCACATGAACAAACAGGCGAGTGCGTCACAGGGGGGATGAGAGAGACATAGCTTCTTTGTTCCCCTGGGCTTATATCAACCTGGGTGCCTTTTCAAAAGAACCAATCAACTTTCCAAACTTCCACTGCAGGCTTTGCAAGCTCTTACCTTCCAACCAGTCCCTTCTTTCCCCAGGACAGACTGACAGTCCTTTTTGGTCCAGAACCACATCCTGGCTCCCCAGCAATCTGGTACTGAAGGGAGGAAGGGAGGCGTGTTAATTCACATGGTGGAGCACAGTGCTGTGATCACTTGGAGTGTGAAGCTGTAGCTTCCCGGGTCAGCAAGCAGGTGTATACTGCCCAGTTTATTAAGCTCTATGTGTACATTCCTTTCGCTCTCCTTCTCAATATCTAGCTAAACACTGATGGTAACATGAGAATAAAATGTGATGGGAGTTATATAAAGACTGCCTAATCGATTTAGTTGCTGCTGTTTTTCTTTTACAATTCTTGCTTTAAAGCAAACAACGTTAATGACATAGCCATTGCTATTCTTTGTGAGTTGGTGTGTTTGGTCCTGAAGAATGTTTGCTCTACGGCAGTTGTGAAACCCATCTCCTGGGAAAGTATCATCTCTCTCTCTCTCTGTCTCTCTCTCTCTCTTACAAGGGGAAAATTGTCCTTGGTGGTTTCTAAACTTAATTTGTTGTGGATGACCCTGAAACCTTGTGACCCCACTGGTCTGCAGAGGTCCACGACATCAGTGATTTGCCCCCCAAACAAAGACTGTCTTACTTCAGATATTAAAAGTTCCAGATTTTGAGCAGCATCAGGTCTGATATAGACAGGTAGGTAAGTAGGTAGGTAGGTGGGTAGATAAATAATGTTTCTATACTAATAGAAATACCTCCAGTATTTCTCTCTGGTATCTTTCTATCCTTTCAGGAAGGTTGAGTTCATTTTTGAAACAGTCGTACCTTCCATTTAAGTTGAATCTTTTCCTTTTCTGCCACATATATTTGTCTAGTATTATTTGTTGAAACTGTTTGTCTTTCTTCTTTTAATTTTTCTTTCCCTTTTTCTAAGCCATTTACTTGTTAACATCTGCTCCAGATTTTATTTAAACAATTTTCTCATGTTGAATTACATGAGTCTTAAGATTTTTGAACTATGTGAACCCATTTGACCCTTAAATTTAAGAGGAAAACAATACTGAGGCTAGACAAACACCTGAAATTAAATATTACAACAATATTTCAAACAAAAAATCTGAGCTTGCAAGAACGTAAAAGATAACCTCAGCATTCTACAGTAAATGAAAACTTGAATGAAGATTAAGGTGATAACACAAAGGGAGAGAAGGTGAGGTTTTCAGCCATACTAAGAAGAGCTGGAACTGAACCCTGTTGTGAAGCCCTGCTAAGGTTCTACTCTTCTGTGAAAGGAGGAAACAGGAAAAAAACTAGAAATTTTTCACCAACAAAATGACACATCTAGGAAACTTGTCTGCCCCCACGGTGCCGTGGATGGAACTCTCCTTCTGAGAGAATGTTCAAGCATTCCTGACCCCGCCTCTGTGGGGCACTGCTGTCATCCGCTTCTCAGTGGCTGCGGTGTCACCTTGTCCTGCTTCATTTCTGCCTCCGTTGCTTTGGTTACGTGGACATGTAATTTAGAGTGTGTTGTTATTGTCACCTGGCCCAGCTCTGCAGATATCATTCTTCTCATCCTTCTGGATGAGTTCCTGGAGGGAAGGTGGGAAGAAGCAGAACAAAGATACTGACATTTGCCTATCGGAATAGAAAGACCCTAAATCAGGATTTTTAAAGATAACTAGTCCATCCTATTGTATACCAAAAACCAGTGCTCTCTAATCTTGTTTGCGCTTTTCCTCTTGCCACTCTATCACTGTCTTCTTTTTCATACTGTCTGCGTATTTCTTTTTTGGCCTAGATTTGTTGTTCCCCAAACAGGTTTCTTTTAGCTCCACATTCAGAAGCCAGGCTGACACCATAGACTGGCTTAACACAAACTATGCCTGAACCCTTGGGCCCCACTTGTCAAAGAAAATATTTAGGAGGCAACATACTTAAAACGTGATCAAAGGCTATTGCTTAGAACATCTGAGAACACATCGTGCCGCATGTACTCCACTTAATAATAGAGGTAGTAGGATGTCATTTACCAGTGCCCCTGACCTTTTCGGTTCAGGTAAACAGGACAATAGCCGTGCAGACCTAAAGTTGAGTTGACCCCCACCTAGCGCAGATACCATCGATAGCTGTCTTTGGGGTGCATTGAACGTCCACAGGGAAGTGTTAGGCACCTCTGCCACATAGTAACAGAATCTGCAGTTCAAGGAGTTTGTGTGATATTAAGTATGCAGTAGTTATACTTAATTGCTATATTCCAAGTGTTTTGAATAAATGACTTACTTAAGATCATGCCATAAAATGTTTAACTTTGACCTGCTCATTTTGATTTCTATGAACATGCAGTTCATACAGGAGAAAATAAATTTTTTATAAGGATTTGGAGGTTAGGGTGAGGGTATCTCACAAAACAACTTTTTAAAATCTCCGAGAATAAAAGTTTAAAAATAACTTGTACTGAGAGTAAAGCAAGTTAGAATACAGAGATGTAAATTATGCCATTAGAATATAGATATGCAAATTATACATTTGCTAATCACTAAGAGACTGGCAAGTTCACTGCCTCATAGAATTTGCATGCTAATGAGGAAGAATAGAAATTTTTCAAGTAAGTGAAATAATACACAGAAAATATAAAGTAATGACAACTACTATTGCACATCATACTCCTCAAACATTATTTTATGAAGATTGAGGATATTTTCTATTTTCAGTATTTATAATGCTTTGTTGTTCTTTTCTTTGTTTTTAAATTTGATCTTTTTGGTGGTGCATTGTGAATTCCTAAAAAATTAATTTGACTTTGCTAATACTTGGAATGAGAAAAATTTTATTTCTATTTTATATCCAAAATAGTTATTTTTTTGTTCTAAAATATCTTTTCTGTTTTCTTTCACTCTTTTCTTTCTTTTTTTTTAAGATTAATTTTAGGTGTTCAAGTCCTGTTTCTTGACTCTGTTTGCTAGGTACAACTATCTTATCTCTTGTATAGCTAATTCAAGATAAGAAAGGAACCAATTTCCAGAGGCTTTCTCTGGAAAAACCCTGATTGACCTTTGAAAAATAAATCAAATTTTATGTATAAGTTTCAGCTTTCCTGAGAGAGATTGGGGGGGGGGCGGGCAGGAGAGAGAGAAGTAGGCAAACAGGTCTTACAACATTTTCAAACTAATCACATACAAATACAGAAATGGGCTTCATTCACGTGATTGGTTCTGTGTCAAAGAACTCGGCAGCGCAAGAAGCGAGCAATGACATAGAGCTGCAGGTTGCTTTCATCTTCTATTAGCAGAGAAGTCACAGTTTTACATGTTCTCCAAATCGAATGAACATCCACACGAAAGAAAAATGTAAATCTAAAACTTTATATTTTTCACAATGTAATAAAAAAAGATGCAAAGAACTTACAAGATGGCTATTTAAAGGGACCTCCTTGCTTGTTTACAGATTATAGAATGATTCCCAAGAAACATGGAAATTGGAAATTCTTTACCAAGGGCAGTTCCTTTCTATGCTAAAGTTCATGCACACACATAATACACACATACACATATACATGCAAGTGACTGCGTGATGAAATAAATAGCACATGGAGGCATAAATGAAAGTAGTGGAAGGATTAATTGCATGCTGAAAGAACAGTATTTCTCTTATAAATTTATTATTATACATGGTTTGCATAGATTTTTGTTTTCTATTTATAAAATTAGTATATATTAAAGAAATTTGAATAATTCAGAATACTTCAAAAAAGAAAGTGAAACAGCCTTTAATCTACACATTCAGAGAATTTATCTGAATGGTTGAGAATTTGTCTCTGGTATGTGCACGTGCACACGTATGAACAGGTGAATACAAGTGTAAATTAGAAATTCCGAAATTACCAGCATATTATGAGTATTTTCCCATGTTCGTGATCATATAGCCCCTGCATTTTTAATGCATGTTTAACCATTCATTGTATAGATAAACCTATTTTATTTTACAATTTCCTATTGCCTAGGTTTTAGTTCTTTCTAATATGTGTCCTATCTAAAATAATTCTGTAGTAATCATGTTGGCCTATTTTGTGATTATCATAAGAAAGGAAATACCTAAATGTGGGTAGCAGGGGCAAAGAATCTTTTTGTAAATTGTGTCTGATGTAAACTGCTAAGTTTATTTCAAGGAATCCAGAAATATTATGCTATTCTACACTTGCGGCAGCAGCATTGGGCACTGTTGATTTCACCTTGCACCTGCTGTTTCTGGAATTTATGGTCGTTTTAACGTTTGCAAATTGGATTGGGAAAATGTTTCTGGGAATCTATACATCTATTTTATAAATTGCCTGTTAATATTTTTTCCCGAAATTTATTAGTTTCTTTGTCTTTTTCTTCTTATTTATAATTCTCTTTGTATTAGGTTTATTAAGCAAGGTATGCTTATGTGAAGTAAATGCTCAATTTTATTTGCCTTCACATTCTAACTTTATATATTTTTTAATATGTAAATTAAAATATTCACATGATTAAATATCACAAACTTTTCTTTTATGACTTGTTTAAGGAAACTCCCTGTGACATAAGATAAATGCACACCTATATTTTGGGCTAATTCTCTAATTATGATATTGTCTTGCACATTTAAAATTTTTTATGAAGGATCAATTTTTATTTTATTTTTTAACACAGAAAACCAAATATCTGCATATCATTTGATCATTATTCTACCTTTTCACATAACCTTGAAATACCATTTCATGTACAAATGAATAAACACACATGAACACAATCTTTTACTCACAATCTTATAAGCAGCTTTCTATTCTAGTTAAGAACATGCTTATGCACTTTTCACAATGTATTAGAGTTTAACCTAGTTTTATATTCAGATGATACAAATCCTTACTCATTACTATTCACTTTTATAACTTTCTCGACAATTCTGATGGAAATTTTTTCTCATATGAGCTCACATATTTTGCCTGGTTACATGAAGATATTGGGATTTTTAATTAAAATATAATGAATTTAGATATTAAACTGTGGGCAACTCATATCTTATATTTTAGAGGTTTCCTAGAACAGTTTACTGCAATTACTTATAAATCAGAAAATATTAAAAACTATCAAAAACTCTTTGGTATCTATACAGGTAAGCTGTTTTTTACTTTTTTACTTTGGTGTATTGATTTAATTACTAATATTGTATAATATAGCAGTATTATGCAGTATAATATTTTGAGAAATACTATACCAAGTACTTGTTAATAGCATCAACAACTTTTTTTTAAAAGAGAGGGTGTTGATCTCCTATTTCTCTACTGACAGAGTTTAGGCTTCAGCTCTGCATCCTGCAATGCCCGTCTGAACGTGCGCCCTCCCCTGTCAGGCTGCATTCCCCACAGCTCCACACAAATGTCCTTCAAGATCTTACGAGTAATACTCATGGGCGGATCTTTCAGACCCAGACGCCAATATTATGAACTCACCCTGCCCTCGTAGCAGCCTTCCAGTGCATCTTGTTTCCAGGATACCACACTTTTTAACTTGACTTCAACCCCACTGGCTTTTCATTCTCAGTATTCTATATTTGGTTTGGTCAAAAAGTTTGTTTTTATCTTCTGTACGATGGCTCTGGTAGCACTTAGTTGCCTTTAACTTCATTCAAAACAATTTTGTTGGATTGTTTGTGACACCTGTCATATCAGCATGTATAAAAATACTTATCGAAATTGGTGAGTTTTTGTGTAGCCATGTTAATATTGAAGATGGAAAAAATATTCAACATTTTTGGCATATTATGCTTTATTATTTCAAGAAAGGTAAAAATGCAACTGAAACACAAAAAAGAAAAAAAGATCGTGCAGTGTATGCAGAAGGTTCTGTGACTGAGCGAATGAACCAGAAGTGGTTTGTGAAGTGTCATGCTGGAGATTTTTTTCTGGATGATGCTCCACAGTTAGGTAGACCAGTAGAAGTTGATAGTGATCAAATCAAGACTTTAATTGAGAGCAATCAATGTTATACCATGTGGGAGATAACCGATAACTGACATACTCAAAATATCCAAATCAATAAAGTTATTGGTGAAAATTAAAAATGTGTCTTTTATTTTATGGAAAAAAACCGCATGAGGACCTTTTGGCCAACCTAGTACTTCCTTCCCTCTTCATTTACGACTCTAATTTTTTGGAATTCTGAAGGTTTCTGCTCTGCCTCTCCTTTTTTTCTATGTTCACTGGTTCTATGTGGACTCAAGTTTCTATGTTTGTCTTTCTAGTTTATTTCCCAAGCCCTGGACTCCACTCTAAGTTTCAGAGACAAAAAATGTTATACTATTACTTTAAGATACTATTGGATTATATCTATCACATGTTTTATTTATGGATTTTTAAAGCCCCATATCCTTAAAATTGGGCTCTGAATCTTTCCATGCTATATTTAGCATGTTTGTTATTAAGAATATATTAACTAAACATTTTTTTCCATTTGTTTAATGCTCTGTAACAATATTAGTAGTTTTGGACCTCTCTATTAAATTAGGCTAGAATATTTTTAATAAAATAGGTAACTCTAGCAAATGAGTTAGTCAAATTTATTCAATAAAATGATAAAATATGAAAATAGCATTTAATTGTGGAATAAAGTACAATTAAAAATACTCTCTCCAAAAAACAATTGGATCTCAAGTTAAAAATTATTTTAATATTTAGCCCTGGCCAGTGTGGCTCTTTTGGTTGAGTGTTCTCCAACAAAGGGAAGGGTCACGGGTTCGGTTCTCCCTTAGGGTATGTGCCTGGGTTGCGGGCCCACTCCCCTGTTGGGGCATATATGGGAGGCAACCAAATGACGCTTCTCTCACACACTGAATTTTCTTCCTCCCCCTCTCTCTGAAAATATATAAAACCTTTAAATTAAAAAAAATATTTGGATATTTATTAAAATGTATTAGCCTACCTATACTATTTTTTCCACCTTAATCTTTAATTGTGTTGTAAGAAATGATGGAAAAATGGTGATGGGAAAGATTATGAAGTGCACTTGAGTAACGCTATGAGGACCCATTATCTTCAAGGAACCAAGAATTTACTGAACATTATGAAACATCAAAATAATGAAACAGATTTGGGTTTCACAAAGTCTCTCCCCCACAAAGAGTTGGAGGAAAGAGAAAAGATACAAAAGATAAAAAGATGAAAATGATACAATTTTTATTTTTCTTAAAAAGAAAAAAAGATAATGAAAAAGATAAAAACTTTTCAGGTGAGAGTAGGAATTTTCTCTGCATCAGTATTGAACAGGTAAGAAGAGTTCTAATTTTAGAAACAATAATATATGCCATTCATAGAGTAACCGTGTGCCAGGCATTGCTCTAAGGGCATTATGTTTATTATCTCATTTAGTCCCCCTGGGTAAGTGCTGCTATTGTTATCCCCATTTCCTAGGCAAACAGAAGGAAACACAGACATTTAAGTCACACTGCTCAGACCACATACCTGAGCAGCGGATACAGGATTTGAACCCAAACTACTTGCCCCGGGGAGCTCAGTGTGATGGCTATAATGTATGAGTTCTCTAATATATCTAGGCAGGAGAAACAAGAGGATATGTGAGTAAGAAGGGAAGCAAGGAATAGGTAGGTATATGAGTGGGAATGTTCAATTATTCATAAATATTAATTGAGCATTTTTGTCATGGCAACATGCTAGAATCGCAAGCCTGTACTTTAGGGAAATGGTGGAACAAATCACCACTATAACAGAGTTTAGGAGGAGAAAGTGTATTACATTTTCTGTTGTGAATCTTGGGTTCTTTGGGGAAGTATCCATCAGATTATTAAGAATACCACTCTGGTCTCAGAAGAGAGATGTGTCCAGAGGACATAATTTAGGGAGGTATCACATAAAGTTATAGTTGAAACTGTGGGCATAGACGGATTTTCCATGAGAAAGAGTTTGAGCTTATATGAACAATAATGCAAAATAGAATTCCTTGCAAACAGAGATATGTAAAAAGAATTGTAAGAATGTAACCCACTAAGTATCACAGTATGAAGTACAGTGGTACCTTGGTACTGGTTGTTAATTGGTTCAGGACCTTGTGATGAGTGCCGAAACTGACAATGACTAAACGATGGAGCTTTTTCTTTTTCAGGGCAGCCTTGTGACTCATACAAGTTCTACCAAGTGCAGCAAGTCCTGAGCAAGCTCCGAGTGCTGAAACATTTTTTTCTCATCAAAATGTGACGAGCACAGTGTTCGACGGATGATTTCTGAAGCCGATAAGTACTGAGGTATGACTGTAACTAAAAGAAGTTGATAGATAAGATAGAGAAATATCTAAGAAGAAGGATAAGAAAGAGCAACTGTGTGACCAAGAAGAGTACTCTAACACAAGAATAAACATTAGAGAAGAATAAAAAATATACATTAAATGTGGAAAATAGGAAATAATATCCTGGGTGACCTCAGCAAGATAATTTCAAAGGAGTTGCTTCAGAAAACTGAAGTCACATTTAATTGGTGTAAGAAAGAAATGATTCTCAGAGAAAGCAAGTGGGCCCTGTTTTCAGACAGCATGATTATAGAAAATCCTAAAGTTTCCATAGAAAAAGTGTTAGAACTAATAATTGAATAAAATTGCAAGATACAAAATTAATGTCTAAAATGTAATTGTATTTCTGTACAACAAACTATTTGAAAAGGAAGTCAGAAAGAACAATTCTAGTGGAACAATAAACAGGGAAGAACTATATAGAGAAAAAATAGAATGACAAGTAATTATAAGAGACATGACGAAAACGTAAGAGGGTTAAGGAGCACAGGGATGGGGCCATACTTACTGAGGGTTTAAGAATAGATGACTGTAAGCATGGGAGCTGGTTGTTATAAACAAAGGGCAAGGATCAGACGAGCTCAGAAAAAGGGCCAAGATGAGTGTGACTTGAGTGTGCGAGACAACTGAGGGTTTATGAGCATCGAAGTGGAAGAGTGAGGCAGGGACCTGTCCCTGCAGGGCCTCACAACCCTTGGTAAGATGTTTGTCTTTTATTCTAGCTGCAATTGAGTACAAAAGAGTGGAAGTCATGGGACTTTGTAATTACATATCTTATTTGGTTCTGTGGATTCTAAAGATGTGTATTAGAGGTCTGAATATTTAATAGGAATGGTTTTGCATTCTTGTAAATGAGAATGTTAACAAGGAGCATTATCAGAGCAAATAATAATTTAAAACCTAATTGACTTTTTGTTATCTTATGGAAATTGAACTAGAATTGTAATAATTTGGGTAGAAATAAGGAGCTCTCCTACTTCATATATTTACCACTGTGGAGCCACACCCACCATGTATTCCAATCAGCAAGTAACAGATTGGGGTCAACTCCTAACAAAATTAGAGTCAGCCACAACACAAGCAGAGCTCAGGCAGTTCTTTAAATACTGTCACCGGCAATGATTTTTTAAAAAGAAGAATATTCAAAAAGTGAGAAAGTTTATTTTTTTATCTTCCTTTCTCTTTGACCTTAATAAGCCTTTGTAATAACTAAAGAATAGCACCAAGTTTAGACCAAAAAAAATGGAAGATAATTCTGGATTTAACAATGTGAAAGTCTCCTCTGGACTCCAAAGACTTGTAAAGGTTTCCTTATTTTTCTCTTTTTTCATGACCACAGTAGGATGCAGAATTGTCCAGTAGTGAATTCTTATCTCACTATAAAATTTCTCTCTCTTTTTCCTTTTGGCTTGTGACTAACATTCTGGGCAAAGCATATTACCATATACAGTGTGTGTGTGTGTGTGTGTGTGTGCGTGTGTTTCAATATAAAAATAAAAGGCTTTGCATCATGGGCACTTGTCCTTTTGACATATTATGGGGAGCTTCCCAGATGTTCTAATGAGTAGCAGATGAGACGTGCCTCAAAACAAGTTTGTTAGGGTCTATTCTCTCTTTGAACTCAATGTATGACCCCTATTCATGTGAGTTATATTTGCAATGTAAAGTTTTTAATATATTAGTCACCGTAAAATACTATGCAACAAAAATTAGCATTTTATGAGGAATTTGGAGTAATAGAAGAGATAAGAAATGGGAATGGACTTATAGTTACTTTATGCCAAAGTGTTTCTAATAAATATTTTGAACAAAACTTTCCCTTAAACCCCTTATTAGAAAGTTAAAGTAAGGGTGTGCTTGTGAGTGTGTGTGTGTGTGTGTGACCGTTTTAAAGAACTGAAGTTAGAACTGAATTATTTTCTTTAAAGAACAGCGGAAGCCACATTAATAATGTATTATTCTCTTCTTCTCAAATATAACAGTCATGTAAATAGCTTTGAACAGATTTGGGACTTAACAGATGCTCTAGTCTACTTTAACTCCTTAGAAGGATGTAAGTAAATTTATTCTTTCACTAAAATCATCGGATACACTTTTCATGTCATAGACAAATGCTTACTGGGATGTGGAAGTTCTTGCTTACAGCAATTTATTTTTTCTACTGGCTTACAATCCTACCTGAAATTCTCTTCATTAATATCCCTGCTTAAAATCAAAGCATTGCACCTCAAGAAAGCTTCTTAAAGAAAGGTTAATGTAAAATCTAAAGTTATCGTTTTATCTTTATCTCTTACAGTATATTTCATATGAAAGTGAGAAGCAGAATTAAGACACCCCCTCCAAGGCAAAAGAGCAAGGAAAAAGTTGCATTGTGTTATGAGAAGAAATATTGGACCATGAAGGAGAAAGCAGGGAAAGGAAAGAAGTAAGGGTATGGAGAGGGTTAGGACCAAGTGAGACATTCCAATTACATTCTTTGGCAAAAAAGAAACAATCTTATTTGTTTGGGCAAAGCATGATTACTCTGAGTATGTATAGCATTTGGCGTATGTGTGAGCATATGGGGGGAGGGGGTGTAAGTGTGTTGCAGGACTTTGCCCATCCTGTATCCCTCCACGTTTCCTGCCAGAAGAAATGACATTTGGTGTTGCAAGAGTTTGTTCTTCACCCCCCAAGAGAAGTCAGTGCACTGTTGCCATTGAAACTGGTAGAGTGGCTCCAGCTATGTCTTTCAAAGGGGATTTATGAACCGCTGTTTTAGAACAGGGCTTTTAATCTCAGCCCTATCAGCGATTTGGGCTGCATTATCCTTTTCTGTGGGATGAGGGGCTTCAGAACAGGTGTCCCCAACATGTGCTGCTTTGGCATGTGGATTATTTTGAGCTGAAGTCAGTCGAGACCCTATGGGCTCAGTAGAAACATCTTTTCCTCCCTCAGCCACTTAGAAGAATCTAAATTGGGGGTCCTGTCCATAATAAAGGTTGTAACTTTTGTTAATAGAAGTACGTCTTTATGACCTATCTATATGTCAGGGCAAACGTCTCATTACTGAACATCCGCTCTCCTCATTGTCCTGAAAACCACCCTCCTCCTCCCTGAAGCCTCGGGACTCTTACCCCTTTCCCCAGCTGATGTCATGTCTGCCTCATTTTACCTGTCTGTCTCTGAACCTGCCATGTATGTGGGGTTCCCATACTTAAATATGTAATTAAATTTAGTTATTTTTGTTCTTGGTAACCTTTCTCATGCAGATTTAATTATTAAACCAACCAAAAGAATCAAGAAGGGTAGAGGAAAATGTCTTCCTTCCCAATAAGGGGGGTTGGGCACTGGATTTTAGCAGCGTCCTTGTCTCTATGCTCTCCACTCCAGGAGAGTTTATTACGAACCACGACTTTGGATGTGTAATCAAAAAATGGGGAAGAAAGAGTTCCTGTATGTGTGTATTGTGTATCATATCTTAAAATCTCAAAAGTAGCTTTGTCACGGGAAACTCACTGGATCGCGCACTTTGCTTTCTTAGTTAAAATGAGTACCGTTTTGAAACCAGGCGTTGAGAGAGGGAAGCTTTCTTTCTTCCTTTCTCTTTTGGAGAAGGATATAATATACTATAGTTTTCAGGAGGAAATTGTACTTGGTGGAATTTGACTATTAATAATAATTACAGGATTTTCTAGCAGCAGCTGCTGAATAATTTGGACTGCTGGCCCCCTGTGAATGAAAGGCAGATATTACTGAACAATGAGCCTGCATGAAATCCTCATGTTAGTTGTACGGTGTCACCATCCACATTTCCTTTGTGACCCGAAGCACTGATCCTTTTGGGGTCTGCTAACGGCCCAGTCTGAGCTACTGGTTCCTGCATAACTGTGAATTTAATGATAAGCCTGACCTGTGTTTGCTGTCAGCGAGCTTTTATTCTGGTTAGTAAATCCAAATGCCCAACACTGGATCTTGGTTAAGGATTATAAAAATTGTGACAAAATAGCTTTTAAAAAATCACAGAAGAAAGAAATTACTTTTAGCCTACAGGAAAGAAAAGAAGAATTGGGACAGAATAAAAAGAAATATGTAGAGTAGGCTGAATTTGAACTAGATTTAGAAGTGGATGGGTAGTTTATAATAAAAGACAGGAAAAAGAGAAGTTGAACACCACACAAGAGCATAAACAAATAAATGATAAAAGGAAATTACCATCACATACTTCACAGAGGAAATAGGTCAAGAAAAATGTTATTGGAATGACAATGCTATAGGGCACACTTATACATGTTCAAATGAAACAGGAGTGTATGTTGTTGGATTGAGAAGTACTTATTACCTACATCTTTTTGTTTTTTATTTATTAAAAAAATAATGTTTTTATTTTTAATTTTTGGGTCAGACCATATAAGAAGGCCTTATGAAGTATCATTTAATTTGTTTATGAATGTACAGAAACATTCATTTGGCATATATATTTTAATTATTAAAGAATAAAAGTTTATAATAAGTACCTTAAATTGTCTTAGACTAACAGATATTGAGGTAAATTTTTATTCCTTTAAGAAAACAGGTAGTGGGATTAATATGAATTTACCAATTTTTAGAAGATTATGAGTTTGTCTCAAGGATTTCATTTTTAATAACAACATTAAGCTTCTTAGACAATTACTTAGTCTTTCACTTGCTATTTTAGCATGTAGTTGCCTGCCACAGTGTTTCATAAATAAAACATCTCAGTGAATTGAAAAGGTATTTCTGCTATAATATGGGAGCTCAGGATGGAGTCTGGTTTTAATACCTATTCAGTGTTGAAAAGGTACTCTTATAATGCATTTCTTTGATATGTACTGGTAGATAGGACTCCGTTTTGTCTTGAGTATGTAAGTAACTAGAGAGCTCTCTCTTTCATAATAGATTCCTGGAGGGCCTATCGGTCCTGGAAAAAAGAAAAAGAGATGTGAGAAATCTTATTTGTAATGAGAGTTCTGTGAAGTGAATTTTTTTCTTTGTTGATATTCCTGTTTACTAATTTGAGAGATTTTTCAGATTAACTGTAAAATAAACCCCACATAAATAATCCTGATTTTATGTCATTGAGTGTGTCTGTTGTGATGAGACAGGCTCTTTAGTGTTACACAGACATACGTACAAGATCGTATATTTATACTGCCATACCACGAGTGAGCTTTAGATGCTTCAACAATTCAAAGAGGGAATAATAATCTCTAGTTTAATGTATTCAAATCTAATAAAATGAATTTTTTCACATTTATATATGCACAGAATATTTTGAATAGTTAAAGTCTAAGTACATTAAGTTAATCCGATGGATTTCCATATCAAATTATATTTTTGAATTAAATTTATATGTTGAATTCAATAGAGAAATAAGCAGTATTACTGAAATACATTATCATTATTTATCCCACATAAAACAAATCAGCGATCACATGGCAATATATGTTTATGATCATTTTGACCCCATCACATAAAGTTGCCAGATGGCAAATGGTGTCTCTAAGGTATCCTATATTTCCTTGCTTAATCTTTCAAATATAAATGTACGGTCAATATGTACAGAATTTTTCATCTTTTTTAATTAAACTCTAGATTCCAGGAGGACAAAGACCATCACTTTCTCCCTCATACTAGGGGTCTTATCAGAATGCTTGTCACATAACAAGTGCTAGATGAAAGAGGTGTTCTAATAATTTACATCAAAGAATAAACTAAAGAGCAAACTATAATATATGAATAAAATATTACAGTAATCTTAAATATTACCTATGGTTTTGTTTTTTATGGTTTTAGTTACCATTGTCAATTGTGGTCCAAAAAAATAAATGGAAAATTCCAGAAATAAACAATTTATAAGTTTTAAATTGTGCACTGGTTTGAGTACCTCCCTCCACCTCATCACGCAGGCATTGTATCACCTCACATCACTACAAGAAGAAGGGTTAGTACAGTACAATGAGTATGAGAGAGAGACTCCATTCATGTAACTTTCAGTACATTGTTATAATTATACTATTTCACTATCAGTTATTGGTGTTAATCTCCTGCTATGCCTAATATATAAGTTAAACTTTATCATAAGTATGTATTTGCAGTGTCAGGCATCCACTGGAGGTCTTGGAATGCATCCTTCTCAGACTCAAGGAGGACAGCTGTACATTTTCTAAGTATACAATTTGCAAGGTAGATACATACATTTTTTTTATTGAATATACTTAAACTATATGTATAATTATTATAAGAGGTGACAAATTAATAGATATAGGAGGGAATGACCACTCTGTTAGTAGTTGATTGGTCAGCCATATTTTTAAAAGAAGTATGAGCATGAATATTTTGAATAAGCAGTTGTCATATGAGATCTAAAAATCAATTATGGAACTGAATATCCAATAATTAGAGAACACACATTCTTTAAAAGAAGTCTTAGAATACTTATATATGTTAATTAAATAGTATATTCAAAATGGTTCTCAAAAAAAATTGAAATCGAACAGTCTGACCAAAATGCAATTAAAGTCAAAGGCATTCACAAAAATTATGTAAAATGTAACAGACAGTATTTGAAAACAATGAAGGTAAATTTACTGGAAATAATAGTGAAAAATCTTAAGTTGCAAAGGCACAGAGTGTGCTAAGAGGAGATAAAAAAAAAAACCTTAGGCCTAGACATGTGAGAGTGATATATTAAAATATGCAAGAAAAGACTAAAGTAATTTTAAAATAAAATTTTCCCCCAAAGTCATAGTATCATTTTAAAGGAGCAAGGATTAGATCTACATTGGACTTTCTTTAATTGCACCACTGGATATAAAAAGGTAATGGAGTAAAATCGCTCTTAAATATTAAAGAAATAGTACTTAGAATTTTGATTTAGCTATTTAATCAAATCTAATAGTGTTTAGAAAGATAAAATATCATGATCATTTTGTTTTTATCACATACATATACACGATAATTCCTTTCTATAGAGAGAGAGAGTAGGAAAGGAATATATAGAGTTTCTCTTTGTCTTTGTCATACCTTTCTCTTTGTCTATAAGTTTAATTCCCACATCAACAAATTAAAAGAAAAACTCCAAGTATTTATTTAAATAGATGAAAAAAGTCAAAACAAAGAAAAACAGTTTAGGCTCCCAAAGGTGGCAAACTGTGAGAATGCAAATTTATGGCAGAAAATGAGCAAAGCTGTGTTTGTAGAATTCTCTGCTTCACCTCTGGGCTAATGAGTCTGCCTGCAGTATAAGGAGAATATATATGCTGCCTTTAGGCAGAAAAAGAGAGGGTGGAAAGAGCTTTCCCTATATTTGCTGCTTTTTAATTGTTTTGAGCTCAAAATAATTTTTATGTGAGAGGAATATTATAAGGTAATATTTTGTGATTTCCTTTAATTTCTTCTTTGATTCCCTTCTTTTCTTCATGCAGATTCAAATTGAATCTATATGGTATTTGTCCCTCACCTCCTGGCTTATTTCACTTAGCATAATGCTCTCCAGTTCCATCCATGCTGTTGCAAAGGGTATAAGCTCCTTCTTTCTGCTGCGTAGAATTCCATTGTGTAAATGTACCGTAGTTTTTGGATCCACTCATTTGCTGATGGGCACTTAGGTTGCTTCCGGTACTTGGCTATTGTAAATTGTGCTGACTGGAACATAATCAATAGAAGAAAAAAAGCAAACAAAATACAACCAGAGACATTGAGGTTGGGAACAGTCTAGCAGTGGCCAGGGGGGAGTGGGGTGGGGACAGTGGGAGGAGGGGATTGCAGGAACTACTATAAAGGACACATGGACAAAATCGGGGGGGAGGGTGGAGGTGGGGGAGGGAGGTGGGACTGGCTGGGGTGGGGTGGAGGGATGGGGAAAAAAGGCATACAACTTTAATTGAATAACAATAAAAATTTTAAAAAATTAAAAATAAATAAATAAATAAAATAAAATATACCCGGGGGAGGAAAAAACAAACAAATTGAATCTATATCATTTCCCTTTTCCTTGAAGAACTTCTTTTACCATTTCTTGCAAGGCAGGTTTGCCAATGGTGAATTTCTTCAATTTCTCCTTGTCTAAGAGAGTTTTTATTTCTCCTTTACCTTTGAAACATAATTGTGTTAGGATATAGAATTCTAGTTTGGTGAATTCTTATTTCATTACTCTGAATACTTTATTCTCTTCTTGCATGTTTTCTGATGAGAAGACAAACATACTTATTATTCTTGTTTCCCCTGGTGCCCCAGCTTTTTTCATAACTTTCTCTTTGTCTGTGGTTTTCTGAACTTTAAATATGATATGCTTATGTTTTTATATTGTTTTGTCTCAAACCAAAATAAAAACAATAAACGGTGAGGAGCATATTAATTTTGCTTGACATTTTCTGAGCTTCTTGGATCTGTGTGGTGTGGAATCTGTCATTAACATTAGAATATTCTCAGGAATTATTTTATATATTTCTACTGCTCTGTTCTCATTTTATTCTTTGGTATCCCAATGTTGTATTGTGACTGAACAAAAATGGAGGTTTGGCTGCCAATTGCCACAAAGCCAAACTTGTGAGGCAGATGCTGGTGCAAAAGGAAAGAGGTTTTATTCCAGTGCTGCTTGACCTGGGAGAATGGCAGACTTCTGTCTCAAAGACTGTCTCCTATTTTTCTGCCATGGAAAAAGTCCAACCTTGTCCTCAAAAGCCAGTGTCCAGAGCTCCTGCTCCATTTTAAAGCACAGTTGTTTGGAACCCTAGGTGGCTGCTAAACAGTCTTAGAGTCCATCCAAATAGCTTAGCTTGTTCCCGGCTGCTGTTCATTTAGGATCCCTTCCAGAACCTTGTGTGGAGCCCACACAGACATGAGCCATGTGGCTGCTGAGGCCACATAATTGTGCGCTCCCTGGGGAATGCATCAGCAGGTGGACAAGACAGGGCGAGCAGCTCCCTCCTGGAGGCCGTGGGCCATGTTGCTGCTGAGGAGAGATCAGGCTTGTGCAAGTCACATGCAAGAGAGAGAGAGAGAGAGAGTGCACTTCTTTCTTTCTGTGGGATTATATTAGTTTGGGTGTGGCATAGTCCAGGTACTTTCTCAAATGACCAGTCAACTTTCCAAACTTTGTGCACTTTGAGTTGGTCCACCTCCTGACTAATTCCTTCTTTACCCAGGATAGCCTTAGAGGCCTCTTTGTTCCAGCACCTCCCCCTGCACCATTTTGACTTCTATGGTGTCTGCCTTTCCCTGGTCCCATCCCTAATCTGGTACTGAAGGGGGGAAGGGCTTTTATTTCTATTCGATTATCTTGCTAACTTTTTTTGAGCTCAGTGTAAGACCTCCCCCTGCAGCCCTGACTGACGGTTTTATGGTAATAGTACCTTATAACTTTTGAAATAGTCTCATCATTTTTGGATGCTCATGTTTTTTTCTATTGACCTATCTTCAAGCTCACTATTTTTTCTCTCAACATGTTGAGTCTCATAATGACTCTGTCAAAGGCGGTCTTCATTTCTCTTGTGTTTTTGATTTCTAGCATTTTCTTTGGATTCTTTCCTAGTGTTTTCATCTTTCTGTTTTCATTGCCCATCTGTTTATGCATGCTGTCTACTTTTACCTTTAGATTCCTTAACATATTAATCACAGGGGTTTTCCATTTTCTGTCTGCTCAATACCTCATTTTTGTTCTATCTTAATCTGGTTTTGATGATTGCTTTCTCTCTTCAGACTCTTGCCTTTTGTCATGACATAATTTTTGAAAAAAAGTCAGGCGTGTTGTATTTGCTGATAGGAACGGAAGTAAATAGGTCTTTAGCGTGAGGATTTATGTCAATTTAACTATGAATCGGATGTTTAATATTTGTAGTTGCTGTAAGTACCAGAAAGTTCAAATTCCTCTAGCATCCTAGCCTTTGTCTTGCCTTCTAACTTGTGGCTTTCCTCAGTACTTCTTAAAGAAATGCTGCGTCTTGTAGCTTTTAGCTAAAGCCCACATCCTGCAGCCATGTTGATATAGGGTAAGATGTGGGAAACAGGGAGCATTCCACACTTTTTAAAAAATAGATCTCCAACATCAGTAGGCCTGTCTCCCAGGGTTATTGCTTTTACAAGTGTTTTGCTAATACAATAGACCACTTCTCCCTGCTCCTTATCACTATACCTGACTGCACCATTCCAAAGGTACTTTCTGAATGTTTATAGTCCTTACTACTACAGCCCTCCTTAGATAAAACAGGAAGGGTATGGGGGAGGGGTGGTACAGTGGGAAGGGGCCCTTTCCCCTGCTGGGATAAGGCTCTGAAAAATGTTTTCTTCTGTAGAATAGGCCTTTGTTACTAAAAATGCATTGGGTGTTTTTCATGATGATCAGTCTTCTTCTTCTTGCCTTGTCCGGGAGAGATTCAGATGTTTCTTTTACTATGGGATGCCCTGAGAAGTATCTATGAGTCACTACTCTGGGTGCTAAGCAAAGCAGTAGCCTCTGGTCTTACTGTCTTGCTACTCCTGGTATGGAACATCTGCCCTATTTGTGAGCTAAGGGAAGGACTATTGAAGCCAAAGTATTCCCCGCCTGCCATGACTTGGGTGGACCCATCCTATATGTGGGGCTGAGCCTCAGTCCTCTTAACTATACTGAAGAGGAATTTAGCTTCTTTAATTCAGAGTCTGAGGAGCTAAGCAATGCTGCCCTGGCTGGTATGGCTCATTTGGTTGGGCAGTGTACTGCAGACTGAGGGGTCCTGGGTTTCATTCCCAGCTGGAGTACACGCTTGAGTGTGGGTTTGTTCCCCAGTTGGGGCTGTGCAAAAGGCCAGGGACTGCTGTTTCTTTCCCTCTCTGCTCTCTCTCTTCCCCTCTCTCTGGAATCAATTTTGAAAAAAAAAAAAAAGAAAGAGAGAAATGCTGATGGCCTACTCTTCCTGTTCAGATAAGATAACCCTTGAATGAGTGCTGGGGAGAGATGAAGCCCAGTTTTCTTGGCCATACTCTTCTGGAGTGGAGTTTAATTAAAATTGAGCTGGAGGCAGGAAGAATAGAAGTGGATCACACTGGTCAAATGCCAAAGACTCATGGTGTTCTTACCATACTTTAGTAGATTTTCTTGAATAAATTATTCTCCATTTGGTGTATGCTCTTAGCACAAATCTGAGTCTTTAAGTGATTTTTAAAATAAAGTTTACCAGTTTTAATAAAGAGTGGTTCCAGGGAACTACTCATGTGGCAGTCCTAAAAACAGAGCTCCTAAATTATTTTTCTATACCATTGATATTGAGTAGAATAGGTATACTTTGGGTGGAAGACAGTTGACCTAAAGCATGGTGCAGTAAGATGAGCCCTGGCCCGGAAGCCATACATAGTTGGAGTTGATACACAGCTCTGTGTTTACTCTAGGCTGGACTTTGCAAAACCAGCACAGAGATTTCAAAAATATTTTGTCTAATAGAACCATTTTAAAATGCTCGTACCATTGGCTTCTAAATATCTATTTTCCATTTAAACATTTCAAAGTTTTTTAATTAAAAAAGCAAATTCAAAAAAACCAAAATAAAACAAAGCACTGTACTACACCATGTGTACCTCCTTACAAATACACTAGCATGCAGATTCTTCAAAATGAGAAATTTCGTACTAACTAAATAGCACTCGTACACACAGGAGATAGTTCCTTGGGATATACATACTTTCAAAGGGGGTGTTGAGGGGAAGGAAGCGGAATAGAACATGATTATATACTTCCAGGCAGTATTTCCTCAAAGTTTTCCATGTGTGAGAAACATCTAGGGAGCTTATTAAATAGCAGATTCTTTTATGCAATCACCAGATATTTTGACTTTAGTAGATATAGGATGGGTCCCTGCATTTTGTATATTTAATAAGCGTCTCAAGTGACTTTGATGCAGGTGCTGTAGGAAACATAATTTGGGAAATCTAGAAATAGTAGGGGTCCAGTCTCAGTGACTGAAACTCTAGATAGCACACTGAGAAGGAGTGAGCAATTTGATACAAAAGTCAAAAATAGAATAGGTACAATTTGCTCACGATGGCTCAGTCATGCCTTACCCAAAACATTTTTAGTCCCTGAAATTTCTGTCAAATGCCTCTGTTTTTTTTTTAATGACAGTACCACACTCTATGCTTAGAAGTTAGCATAGATAACTTCTAAATAAATAGAGGTCTTATTTGTTAGATGGAGTAGAAAAGTAGTGCATAGTGTTAAAGAGGAAACCACAGGCCCAATATGGGGTCACTCATGCTACAAGTTCACAATACAAAACCTAGATCTAATACCTTATCTAACTGTCCTTTCAACCTCTCCTAGAAACATAATCTTAATCAACCAGTCTGGAATTTTCTGGTCAATACCAATGAAATAATCTCTTAAATGGGCCCACTCCAGCCCTGCAGAAAGAAGAGGTAGTCCACAAGGTTAAAACCCTTCCTCTTTTCTTGCTCTCAAAAAATGTGTCCCTGCCCAAGAATAATCCTTTCCTTTCTTTTCCTAATAGATCTCTTGCCCCACCCGGCTTCCTATAAGAACCTTCCTTTCTGTGCAAGCCTTGGAGCACCCTGCCAGTTGCTAGATAGGGTGCTGCCTGAAAATGCCTTATGCAAAGTATTTTATTAGAATTGGTAATGTTTTCATGTTTGGTAAATTTTATCATTACGATAATTTATTATAATTGGTACTACTGGGGGAAGGAAAGGGAAAGGGTTTTCATCATGCAGATTGACTCATCTTTCAATGGGAGGTAGGCTGGAGAGGGCCCACTTGAATCACTTAATAAAGCCAATTAGATCTCAAAATTTACTCTGTTAAATTTTGTTTTTTAAGAATAGACAAGAGTGTGGAATGGTTCTGCATTCAGTGTTAACATCCTGAGTTTAACAACAAAGGTAAAACAGAGCAAATTTAGTTCAGAGCTTCTTAGCTTTTAAAAAACTCATATACTCTGTACAAGGTGTAGATGTATACAGTTTATTAAAGTGGTTCTGCTCGTAAAGTGTGTCATTTTGAAGAAAAATTTTAATCGATAGTTCATTAAAACAACATAACACATAACTTTATTTCTAGAATTTTAATTTTTAATGTGACATATTAATCTGTATTATAGTACCAATTACAATAAAGCACTTCATATGAGGCATTGTCTTATTTTATTATGTGCTATTTCATAAGATAATTTCTTATATCCTCTGATATTTAAAGTACCCTAAAAACAAATGAATTTTGCTCTAGAGTTTGTAATAAGTATGACATTTATTGCCTTTGGTGTCCTGGTTTTACAGTGACGTCTGTGATGGCAGCAATAAGAAATTACAGGGAAGTTTGAAGCTGTGGACTTTGCATTGTGTATATTATAATTTCCCCACTCAGAAACCTCCAGAAAGTTGGAATGGAAAAGTATGTTGAGCCAGCTCATTTCTAAGTTGTAGAGTCTCTCTTTGGGCAAGAAGCCAAAAGCACAAGCACACACACAAACACGCAAACACAACATGTATTCACACTTAGTGCAACTCTTTGCAGGTCATATGTTGTTTTTTTCTAAAGGGTAAGTCATTTCACTTTACATGACCCAAAATACTCACTTTTTTCAAAAGTGAGTATTTGAAAAGTGGGTGTCAAATCATGTCAATTTGGAAAACATGAGAACTGAGCTGTGCATTAAACCAAGGTTAGACACGAAAGAGCCTTGTACCATTAGTGTAATATTGAGATTTACAATAAGAAATATGTCTTTGATTTCCTTCTTTTCTGACAGAGAGACCCAACCCCATTGGAATTTTTTAAGTGATGAAAGTTACAGTGGTGTCTCTTATTAAGTTAATAGCATAAGTTTGGACCCCAGCCGAGGGTGGGAGATGGTCACTAGTTGGAGTCCACCAGACCCCTGTTGTTTAAGTTGGACTTACTCTCCATATCTCAGCTTAGAGCACCTCTCTTTAGAAAGCTCCCCTTTTCTGAAGCTGAATGAGTTCCTTAGCGGGGGGCTTCAGTAGCACCAGTGTCATAGTCCATCATAGCATTTATGTGTGCGTTGGTGGGCTGTCTTCTCTACGAGATCATTAGCAATAGGCACTGCAGTTGCCTGGCGTGTCAAAGATGCCCGGCAGTTTGTATTTTTAATTTCAATCTGTCCAACAACTACGCGTGGTGTATTTTACTCACCAATAATCATATAAGTGAAAGTATTTGCCCCAAATTATTCAACTAGCAGATAGTGGAGGTAGGCTCTTAAAACAGACCTGGTGGTTTTAAATGGTGTGTTCTTTACTGGTAACAAGAGAGGCTTGCCTGGTGTCCGAGATGACTGTCCCCCAAAGTCTTGGAATGACCATACATACACATTGAAATTTGGACCCCTGGGTTCCATTAATGGTTCCATTTTTAAGACATTAACTCACAAATGTGTATGCTTGGAGTTAGGGTTTCTTTACTAATACAAATCTCTTCTAAACTCTTAGCCTCTATGTATTTGATTCCCATCAGCTCCATGTGCTAACATCTGTATCTGCAGTTCTTTATCCTGACAGTCTGCATAGATTTAATGCATTTCTCCATTTCCTTACATCCAAGCTTCTGTTCTTTCTCCAGCCAATCATGGGTAACTTGGGACAGTGAGGTAGGAAAACAGACACATTCTCTTTTTTGAGATTTTATTATTTTTAGAGAGAGGGGAGAAGTCCCAACTCCATTCCCTTTTCCTTGATTGAGGATTAACTGATTTTTAAGCACATGTTCTTCATGCAAACTAGCTGATATGTTTTTAAATTTCATGGGTTTCTTTTGGACATGCAGGTGATCAGCACTGAGGTCATCGTATTCCTAAATGCATCACATTATCATCATTGGTCCCGGCAGCCCCGATCTGCATGCATTCATACCACACCGATGCGTATTCATGTGCTCCCCTCAGTCTCTCCCAGTTCTTTTTCTCTTCCTTCCCCGTAAGCAAGCATGCTGATATATTGGATATATTTGCATTAGTATAAATGTATAATTTGGTTTATGTCAATGTGTTATATATAAATATATTCTATATGATAGGTCTCATGATTGCTTACATTTTCATTCATTAGAATGGGTTTAAATTCCATCCATTTAGTTGAAATATAGCAGTTCTTTTTCTTCTAAATGTTGCATGGAGCTCCATGATATGATTCCAGCAATTTTTATAATTTACTCGCTTTGTTTACGCTCACAATTCACCATTGCCTGCATCAGTGGCGACACAAGCCTCCCACTCCCTTCTGTGGCCAATAACGCTGCAATTAATATCGTTGAATTCTCACTTACGGATATATTCCCAGAAGTAGACCATTCCAGGGGTGTCTAAGCTTTTGGTGTTTCTGGGCCACACTGGAAGAAAAAGAGTTGTCTTGGGCCACACATTAAATACACAAACACTAACAAAAACTAATGAGCAAAAAAGAGGTTTTAAATAAATTTACGATTTTGTGTTAGGCCGCATTCATAGCCATCCTGGGCCGTATGCGGCCCACAGGGCCAGGTTGGATATTCCTGGTACATCATGAGTATTTACGTACTGAACTAAATGGCATCCAGGTTCCTGCTGGGAATGTCTGTGCCACTTTACAATCCCAAGAGAAGAATAACTACAATATTTGCTGCTATTTAGAAAACAAAAGAGTGGTAAAATGGTTCACAGAAACTCAAGTACCATGGACAGACACTGAAACAGCCCCATTACACTGGGAAGGGGAATGCTCCATTAGGCCCTGATACTGCTCCCCCAGAGAGGCGTCCCTGCCATCGATCTTCTTAGCCTATTGCTCCCTCCTCTAGGAGGATGTTCCACATCCATTATCCTATGCAGAAAGTGTCTGACTAGGGCAACATTTGGGGGCTCAAGGGTCATTTTGATTCTTATACAGTGGGCTTTTTTATACCATTAACTCACAAATCTGTATGCTTGGAATTAGGGTTTCTTTAGTAGTACAAATCTCTTCTAAACTCTTGGCCTCTATGTATTTGATTCCCATCAGCTCCATGTGCAAACATCTGTATCTGCAGTTCTTTATCCTGACAGTCTGCATAGATTTAATGCATTTCTCTGTTTCCTTACATTCAAGCTTCTGTTCTTTCTCCAGCCAATCATGGGTAACTTGGGACAGTGAGGTAGGAAAACAGACACATTCTTTTTTTTAAAGATTTTATTTATTTCATTTTAGAGAGAGGGGAAAGAAGGAACACGAAAGGGAGAGAAGCATTGATGTGAAAGTGCAACATTGATTAATTGCCTCTAACACATCCACAGCCAGGACCTAGCCCACAATCCAGGTATATGTACCCTGACTGGGAACCGAACTGGCAACCCTTTGGTGTGCAGAATGCTTACCAACCCACTGAGCCACACTGGTCAGGGCATAAACAGTCACGTTCTTTTTATTGTTTTTTCCTCTCTTTTTTTATTGTTGTTCAGGTACAGTTGTCTCTATTTGCTCCCCACCGCTACTCCCCCACCCCAGCAATCCCCACCTCCCACCCCTTTGGCTTTGTCCATGTGTCCTTTATACATGTTCCTTGATGATACTTTTCCTGAGCTGATTTGTCTAATTAGGATGATCTGGTTGCCAGCAATTAGTTTTATGAATGATTGTACAAGTGTTACTGTGTATTTAATCTTTGATTGAAGACCAATTTTATTTTGTTTTCTTTTATGTCAAAGAACTGTTTTATTTTATCTTTTAATGCTTGAGTTATAGAAACAGTTGCTTTTCTAATCCAAAATTTCCCTAAATTCATGAACTATACGTCCTTTCTTTCTTGCTTCAAAGCAACTAATTTTTTTCTGAGTTGTTTCAAACAATACAAGTTTGAACTATGCAGGACCATTTTTACACTTATTTTTTCTTTTGACCCTCACAGTTCAAACCTGTCTTGTTCAGGTGTCAACTGTACTTGCAACATACAGCCTAGTAAACATAAATACTTCCAAAGATTTGTCGTGCGACCTTTACCCTCAGTATGTAAGTTTGTTAAGGTGATAATTTTACCAAATATTTCAACAACGTAGAAGTTTTGTCAACATCCTTCCAGGTTCTGATAAGTTTCCTTCCTCTCCTTCTCCTGCTCCCTAAGCTAATACCACATATTTTAGTATTCGCATTTGGACATTAGGGTAATATCCTGGTTCTGGTATCAATTTCTACACCAATAAAGCTGGTCTTGGTTGTGGTAAGTACTAAAATATATCAAAAACAGTGGCTAAAGAAAAACAGATGTGTATGTGGGGGGACACCCAAAAACCAGAATTTATTTATAAAAAATTGTGTATTTATTCTTACATATTTAAACTTCAGTCATCTTCAAAGTACTCTCCATTTGATGTAATACACCTATCAAAACTTTTTTCCACTGTTCAAAGTAGTTTTTGAACTCGTTGATTTTAATGCTTTTTAGTGCTTCTGCTGTTTTTTTGTTTCACCTCTTCCACATTGGCAGAACATTTCCCTTTGAGGATTTTTTTTCATCCAGGGAAACAAACAGAAAAATCACTCAGGGCAAGATTGGGTGAATAGGGAGGGTGGGGCATGGGTTCATGTTATTTTTGGCAAAAAACTGCCAAAAACTCAGTGTGTTTTGGTCAGTTGTGCTCGCAAATCACTCATCATAAAATGGGCAACTGAAATGCATTGAAAGAGTCTTCAAAAAAAAAAAAAAAAACCCACTGAAGCCAAACACAGCCTCTCACCACAATGTGAGCTGTATAGCTCCTTTACTTAGATGCATTAATAAAATAAGTAACTCTCAATAATCTCACCTGGAAGGTACTTCAAACACCATATTTGATCAGGTGTCTGCCTACAAATACCCATGCATAATAATGGTCTTTCTTCTTGTGCCTTTCAGAGTTATGAGGTCCTTTCACTGTCAGCTTTTAATCCAGAACAGGCTAGATGAAGAGGTTTGTGAGAAACTGCAGCTCGAACACTCTCATTTGTGAGGTAAGAGAGATCTTAGCAGGGGATAATGATGATGCTTTGTTGACAATAGGCAATTCAGTATGTAAATAAAATTATATGATCATATCATTAGATACAAAAAAGTAATAAAGTAATAAATAACAGTCAATCATAATATAAAAGAAAAACCCTCAGCCAATAAGGAAAGAAATCTCATAGATACAGTCTATTTATTAGAAATCCATAGCAAACACCATTCTTTATGATGAAATAGTAGAAGAATTCACTTTGAACAAGAAACAAGACAAAAATATCCATTGTCATAATAACAATTCAACATTTGTCCTTAAACATAAACGTCTTCATGGGCCATGGACCCAATCTAAATATATGTGAATTTCAGAAGTTGTTAGGTAGCCCACTTAATATTTTCACTTGGGTGGCTGGCTAATGGGCATCTGGCACTTAACGTATGAAAATAAATCTTTTGATTTTTCTCTAAGTGTCTCTCCACTGCTCTGGTTCTCTGTTGCTGTATTACAAGCCAGGCCAATACAGAAAGACTTAAAATAACATTATCGTTATTATTATTCCATTGCCTTATGAGTCGACCAGGTTCAGCTAGGTGTTTTCACTAAGGAACGCTCACAGGTTCCAGTTACTTGATGTTGGGGAGGGGACGCTTAAAAGCTTCCTCATTCATCTGTCTGGCACTTGAGTTGGAATAATTGGAGCATCTATGGGCTTTTCAGCTCCTCTGTTTCCATGTGTCCTCTCCATAAGGTTTCCTCATATACAGTGGTCTCTTGCATGGTAACTGGCAACTCCCAGAATGTATCCCAAGAGGCTAAGATAGAAGCTGCGAAACTTCTTATTGAGGCTTAGAATTCTCGGACCCCATTTCTATAACACTTTAACATTCAATGAAGTACCAAAGATTTGCCCAAACTCAAGAAAAGAAGATTTATAGTCCACTTCTCAAGGGGAGGGATAACAAAGTATTTGTGTTGTAGCAAATCTACTTTACCCTCAGTCTTTCCCATGTTAAGACATGGTGACTCCAAATAACTCTAGATATACTTTATCATTTTCTCATACACTCTACTTGGAATCCACCAAAAAATCAAGAAGTCTACTTTTGAAATAGATCCACTCTGACTATTGTCAGCTTTTCTACTACTATAACATGATTCAAGCAACCATCATACTTTGCCCAAATTACAATAACCTAATTAGGGATTGTCATTATGTAGTCTGTTGTTTACCCAACAGAATTATCCTTCTGAAATTTAATTATGCCTAAAACCTAAACAACTTATATGGTTTACCCTCTTAACCAGAGAAAATCCAAAGTTTCTAACTAGCTATAAAATCCTAAATTGTCTGGCTATTTACTAGTTTTCTAAATGTATTTTTTCAATCTTTCCCTTGCTTACATGGTTTGTCCTACATGACTCTTTGTATTTCCTAAAACACAAAGAGTCAATCCATACATAAGAGCAAAGTCCCACAAATATTGATTATTTTTTATATATAGGTGTGTGTATGGGTGCCCCCCCACACCCATATATGTAAGTAATTTCTCACTCCAAATAAAAACACTCATTCAAAAAAAATTTAAAGAGTTTTATTTATTTATTTATTTTTAGACAGAACAGAAGGGATGGAGAAAGACAGAGACAAACATCAATCAATGTGTCATTGCCTCTCATGCACCCTCTTCTGGGGACGTGGCCCACAACCCACGCATGTGCCTGACTGGGAATGGCCCCTTTGGTTTGCAGGCCAGCATTCAGTCCACTGAGCCACACCAGCCAGGGCTTACTCAAATTTTTTACAAACACAATTAATTGATCTATAACATTTTTTAAAGACATACTTGCTGAGTGGTACTGATATCTTCCTCTGTCATGTTCAATTTTTAATCTTGTATTTATATTAATTATTTTACTAAAACATACCTGATGTTTTTTTTGAAACGATAATTATTTTGAAACATATTGTTACATTCTCAGTGAAGAGTTTTAAATGCATTTAAAAATATACAGTTTTAGTGCATTATTATCAGAGAATTTGAACTTTAATATACATCCTTTTGTAATTACAATATATTAATATATTTTCTAGGTACTAATAAATATTTTATGAGTACTTGGACAGTTTTATTTTTAAATATAAAACTAAATAGAAAATATAAATATCCCTTTAGGTATACGATTAAAACTGTGGTCATCTTAATGTCACATGATTAGATAAATCTCATACTTGTAAGTTAGCAGATGTTATTACAATTGTAATTGACAGTTTACTCTAAATTTCTGAAATTATTGACTTATATAATTATTCATAAGTGAAAAATTACTTTGTACTTACTTCAATATAATAATTAAAATAGCTCATTTCATTTTGTACTACATTATTTATTTTATTTTAGTTTTGATTTTAGAGAGAGGGAAAGGGAGCCAGAAAGAGAGCGTAAAAAACATCAAACTGTCCTCGACTGGGAATTGAACCAGTGACCTTTTTCTTCAGGGAATGATGCCCAACCAACTGAGCCACATCGGCCATGGCACTTTTTTTTGTACTATATTAATAACATGTGCCATTTGTCTCAGGATGACAAATATTTTTTTCTTTTTTAATATATTCAGGAAGTTCAAACATACAGGTAGTTCTTTTATGTGTGTTGTTTATCCTAATATAATTATGTTTAATGAATCATCTTTATAAAATTCAGAAATGAACAAAGAGAAAGAAAGCCATCATCTATTATCACAGTACATATTAAATTTTAGTGTATTTTCTTTTAGAAATATTTGTGGATAATGTGTATACATACATAATTGAAAAAATTAGGATGTATTTGATAGTTTCTATTACATATTTTCATGAACTTTATAACATTTTTAGTATGTGAAAATATGTTGGGAGGAATGCATAACATTGCATTATATTTGGGTTCTCCTATTTTGTAGTAATTTACTCAGTTCTTCATCCAATATTGGGCATTGTAGCTGGTCTCAGAGTTTTGCTAGCATAGATAATGCTGCAATACACATTCTAGGCACAATTCATTATGCACACCTCTGATTATTTTTTAGGATATATTTCAAAAATGTTTAAAAGTAAAACAGGCTTTTAAAATCATATGCTGTAAACTTTCTAATATTCTCAATTACATATAATAAATTATCGATATGTTTGTGTTTTCACATAGAAAATCATTTTTGACAAATAATGATAGTATTATTTTCCTTTCCATTTTCTGCTTATTTAATTTTATTTTCTTATTGGGATGTCTAAGCTTCCACTGAAAAACTGAATAGTAGAGGGTATTGTTCTTCATTTGAAGGGAAATGCTTCTAACATTTACCTATTGAAATTAGTTTTTATTTATATTTTTAAAGTTGTGTAGATACAACTCATCAAATTAAAAATTTTATTCAATTAAAAGTGAATTTACTGATTTTGTTCTATGTGCAAAGAACTGTTCTAAAGGCCTGAGATATATTAATAAACAAAATTAGCCAAATTCCCTATCTCTATGATATATTTTTATTATCTTTCATCACAAAATACTTACTAATTTAAATCATGAATAAACTTCCAAAATAACTGTAACTCATTTGACTCGTGAGTAATTTTAAATGTATTACTGTATTTCCAAATATTTACCAAAGAATCATTAATTCTATATTCATTATTTTACTTAAATATTATAGTGTAGAAATCATAGCCTAATGATTTTAGTTTTTTGGAAAAGTTTAGACATGCTTTGTGACTCAATAAGAGCCTATTTTTTAAACGATCTATGTGCATTCTAAATTATCTTGGCAGTTACTAGGTAGAGTCATTTAATTCTCTTGCCAGTCCAATGAGGAGGCTATTATTATAATTACCTTGTTATTGCCCTTGTAGAGGAGAGAAAATTGAAACAGAGAAGTTAAGTAATTTGCCCAAATTCACATAGCTTGTAGGCAGTAAATATGCCAGAGAACTGGGCCTAGAACATGTCCTCTTAAACCTAAGCTATATTGCTTTATTTGTTGTATCACAGCAATACAAATCTCACACTAAAGAATGAAGTGCAAATAAAATAAAGCTTTTAGGTTAAGTTATGGGAAGACTTAGTGGTGAAATGATTTTAATTATTTGAAAGAGATTTCCCCCCTTGTGTGACACAAGAGCGTATGATAAGAGTAATGGAGGGAAGTTGCAAAGGAAAGATGAAATCGCACTACGAAAGAAAATCCAACATACAGAGCTTGCCAGAGAAGGAAGATTCATTTATGAATCATGAGACTCCACTAACCTAAAACTTTCAAATGCACCGAAGGACTGCGAAGTGCAGTGGAGAGAACATTGAAAGCAACTGTGCTCACACACCACGGACGCCGCAGCCACTATCGGGAGCATCTGCCACGGCCAGCAGCTTGTGCAACTGTAAACACCGGCACATTACTACCATTTATATTCTTACTGATCCCTTACGTTGCCCTTGAAATATTGGTTTTCCTGGAGAAATAATATTTGAGTTGATAGCATTATGGTAGATCATCAAACACTGTATTTTTGTCAAATGTTAAGTACAAGAAATATTGTGTTTATGTGCTCTGCTTTTTAGTCAATAATGAAAGCAATAAAAATGATTAAACCTTCGGAAATGTAGAGTCCCTGAAGAAAGATGAAAAACAACATACTCATATATCTAAGAAAAGAGCAAGCTGGGAGAAATGTGAAAGAAGCATTAAATATTAAAAATAAAACAAAAATTCATCAAGAAATACTAAAATAATTCTTTCTGCTGCCTATCCACCCCCTTCTCTTAGTCAAAGGTAATTAAAGTTGTAACTAGATTTAGAAATGGGGATCCGGTATCTTAAAAGGTTGGAAAACATGTGACAAGAGCAAATTCAAGGTGAATTACCAAGTACCCAATAGCTAATACCAAGGAAAAAATTACGAATTTACAGGAAAACCAAACTATCATGACTTGCAATAAGAAGAAAATCATCTATAACAAGTCACAAGTAGCTATTAACTCTCTATATAACTCTATTAACTTTCTAGCTTTCTATCTTAAAAGGGAACAGGTGAAAATTATTCTCTGTGTTTGCATTTTGGGGGGCAAGATGGCTGTGGTGGCTGAGACTCAGAAGGGTATTGTAATCCACCCAGACTTGAGGAAGCATGAAGGTAAGGAAAATCCATGTACCCTTCACTAGTCACCCTGCTCAGTTTTCTCAGAGGAGGCCAGCTACGCCAGCTCAGCTGCTCAAGAGACAGCGGGATCACTGGCACTGTTCTCAGTTTTACAACCAGCCCCAGGATCCATGGCTTTAAACAAGAGCTGGTGATTTTCAAATAGAGTTGCCAAACCATAGCCAAACATACGTGGAGGGCGGTATTGGAGAGCTCAGATGGCCTTCTGCCTAGCAAGCTGTGCAGGCTTGCCCTAGCCATTTTAGCAAGCTCAATTTTTGGTGCTTGAAAATTGGAAGACCACATGTCACTTTGGGATGGGGTTATACTGTACTGAAACTTGAGTTCTGAAATAGATGTCATGAGCATGATCTCGAGTGTTTCAGTGTTCTTTTCCTTTTTAGTTATAGTTTTTTTGGGGGGAGGTCTTTTTTTTCCTCTATGATTTCACTCATATGTGGAATCTAATGAACAAAATGGGCTAATAAGCAGATAGAGACAGGCTCATTCATAAAGAGCAGGCTGACAGCTGTCAGGGGGTGGTGGCTGGGTGGGGCAATGGGATTAATTATACAGTTTTAAAATTTGCTACGCAGACACCAAAGAAGAGAGAGCAATAAGTGAATGTGAAAAATTATGTCAACGTTAATTGTACTTTTTATCTTTTCATTTATGTCATTAGTGTTTTCAATTCTGGGGGCAAAAGGGTTACCTGATGGTATTTTCTGTGAGGTGTTAAAAAGGTCACATGGTGATTTTGAATTAATGTCTATATAATTCAGGAGTATGTCAATACAACTCCAAAGTACTGAAATGTCACACTACATTATAGACATGTGTTCTTGAGGTATTAAAATAACAGTCTCAGTACATTTTAAGTACTATTTTGGTAAAGAGCGCCCTATATTATGGAGGACTTTGATAAACTTAAAAATCTCTAGCAGGTTAATAAGACAGGCAAGGACCTAAGATGTGGCTTGTTGTGAGATGCAGTGGGGGAATTGGAGGGACTTGAGTTTAGAAACATACTAAATGATTGAAGATAAGCGAAATTCCATCGTGAGGAGGAGTGAATTTGGTGTTAGTTCAGAGTCGAAAAGCCATGATCGGTAAGTAGGCAGATATTCCAGGGACCCAGATTTTGGGTTAAAATAAGGAAGAACTAAATATTAGAACTTGCTGAAAATATGAGTCACCAGAAGCTCAAGGTTTTTCTTTATTATTATTTTAAAATTATTTTATTGTTGTTCAAGTACAGTTGTCTGCATTTAACTCCCTCCAACTCCCCCCACCTCAGCCATCCCCACCTCCCTCCCCTGATTCCATTCTCCCTTGGTTTTGTCCATGTGGCCTTTAGAGAAGCTCAAGTTTAATAGCAAATTGTTACAGCAGAGGCAGCCACACTGCCATAAGTGGAGGGTTGCACCCATTTTTTTTTACTAGCATCCTGTTTAACTCCAAGTTTTTCCTATTTTCTGAGGGATGTGTCTTAATGGAATTAGAGTAGCTAACTCTACTCAAAGTACATCTGGGGAGTAAATGAATAACATTTTATTTTCCCTGAAGTCAACGCAAAAGTTAAAAAAATATATGTGGTAGCTTTGTTAGCAAAACAGCACTATATGAAGTCACAGACTTGTATTTCACTTTCATAAAATAAGGAAGTAAAATGTGATCCTTTCAAAGCCTCGTAGAGCTGCAGAAGTCTTTGACAATTAAGATGAGAACGTTAGCATGGGCTCAGTTCGCACAACAGGAAAATGAAAATCGGAGAAGGGCAAAAATCAGTTTTTGTTCGAGGAGAAAAAGCTTAACTTGTTGCAAAGGTTTTTACCCAGTAGGAGTTAAATTTGAATTTTTTAGGGCCCTACATTGTCATGTTGAAATTATGACATATTTATGCAGATAAAGAGATCTTAAGGTTACTGAATATCATGGTTAGTTATCCATCAGACACTTAGTTAACTGCTCACTTACTGCCAAGTCAGATGAAAATAATTGTTCAGTGAGTGATCAGAACACTTGAGAATCAAAGGAAATTGTTCCAAGCTGCAACTCCATCAAAATCTACAGATTATATGGAAGAAATAATTAAATGACTTTAACTTCCATTTATTATATTGGAAAAAGCACATAAAATAGTTCCTACTTAAAATGAATTCTTATAAATACTAAATGTGATAATTCAGATATGCACACAGTACTTACATTACTCTACAATACTAGATATTTATAAAATAATTATTGACTATAACAAAATTTCCTCATGATATCATTTGAATGACTACCATACTTTTCAATGTTTGAATGACTCCAATAATAATGAGAATATAAATACATTTTGGTACCTAAAATGAAAAACAGCTAAACTCAAGCTTTCCTCTCTCTCTCTCTCCCCTTAAGAAAACATTAAAGGAATTTTCAGAAGCAAGTCTATCACAACTCTGAAGATATGTTTCAGGGATAGATTCAATGAATTTTTGAATTTCATCTTTTGTTTTAATACTTCATGTGCTGAAAGAGAAGTTGGGCAGCACTGGTGACCTTGGGATTCCGAAATACCAGGTGAGGTTCTCAAATATAATACTGCTTCTGGTAGAATTGAAGGGATCCTTTCTTAACCTCCAATTGACATTTAAGAGATGAGAGAACATTCAGCATACTAGACTTATGTATAAAAATAGAAATAAGATTGATGTAAAAATGCAGTCATGGTGAATTTGACATCAAGGCCGTACTTACACAAACAAAATTAATATCACGGTAGCCTTGAAAATGCTGTTATTTCTACTATCTCACTTGGCCATTTGACTTTCTGTAGTAAAGAGGATTATTTAATAATCAAGTAGAGCAGTATCCCAGTATGAATGGTAGGTAAACTGACATAACTGAGAACTAGGTCTGACTTTAAACGTTCAGGTAAAACTCCATAAATCTTGATGGCTTGAGAGCATTTAGTATACAGGTTTTTTTTTTTCTTAACTTCAGTATTTGTTGCATGACCTTATTCTAGGATTTGCTCCCAATTGATTTGTGTTGGCATAAGAAGTCAATAGTGTAGATGGATTATGGGCAAAGTTAGCACTGAAAACAGGGACTTATGGGTACCATCAAACCAACCAATATTCACATTATAGGGATCCCAAAAGGAGATGAAAGAAGGAGAAAGGGAAAGAAAGCTTCTTCAAAGAAATCATTGCTGAATACTTCCCTAATCTGTAGAAAGAAACAGTTTCCTGATCTGGGAAGAATAAAGAGTTCCAAATAAGATAATTCCAAAGAGACCAACTGTGAGATGTATTATAATTAAATTGTCAAAACTAGAAAACAGAGAGGTAATGAGGGCTTTTTTTCATCTAGGGAAACAACAAAAAAAGTCACTCAGGGAGAGATCGGGTGAATAGGAAAGGTGGTGTGAGGTCATGTGTCGTTTTTGGTAAAAAACTGCTGAACACTCAGTGCAGTGTGAGCAGATGCTCCTGTCAGTTGCCCATCATGAACTGGGCAAACATGGTGAGTTCAAAGAAATTCAGTGAAGCTGAACACTGCCTCTCACAGCATTGCCAGCTGGTACACTGGCACAGGTGGGTTCCTGGAACACTCTCCTTAGTCGGGGAAGCCTATACTATAAGGGTCCTGCCTTCCAGAAAATAATTCCACTTTTGGGGGGTCCCCCTTGTATAAGAGGAAAGAGACCATAATAATAAGGAATAAATAAATCACTTTATGGTATGCTAGAAATCAGTAAGTCATTATGGGAAGAAAGAAAAGAAAACAGACTAGTGTAATGGGGACTAAAAATCTGGGGCCAGGCCCTAAGGAAGGCTACTACACTCATCTGTTGGGAATTGCCCTGCATGGTTTCAGAGACTGTAACTCCCCAAGGCTAAGGCTAAATGAGAGACCTTGGGACCCTAAGCCACTAAGAGGACAAAGCTTATCTCCCTGGCAGAAGCACCGCCTCTGCCCACTTTATTTCACCTTGCCTGGCCCCCATTGGCATGACCAGTTAGCCAATGATGGGTAATATTCCTCAAGGGAGGAATGAACTAAGACAGGCATGGTCATGAGGGGGCCCTCAGGGAAGGATTAGGGTTAGGGAGGTGACGGACCTTCATCCCTCGGCTTTGACATAGCCTGAGTCCTCATTCTGCCTGCAAGAAGTCTCCTAATCTCTTGGCTGCCTTACTTCCCCTGCCTGCCTGAAGCCTGAAACAATGCTGGAAGTGGGTACGGTCCTGTGCTGGGAAGGGCAGGTTCCCCGGGGTGATCAGGCCTAAGAAAGAATGCATAAAATCTTGTGAAACCTGCTTTGCTAATACCCTCAATTTAAATGGTAAGGGTCCAAGCCTGACATGAGTTTGTTTCCCCAAAGTTTTATAGCCCTTTAGGCATCTGACCCTGACTCTAAATAAACCCTCAGAGTTCTTTGAATGTTTTCTATTTGGTTATTACTGACTGACAATGATTGATGAGCTTTCCATGTATGCCCTGTATTCCTATGCAAATTAAGCCAATAAAAGCCTGTCTAGGCAAGGGTTGGCACACTCTCCCCTTTCAAAAGGGGCCATGCCGTCCCTCTTCCTCCACAGGACTTGGTAGTCCTTGTGAATTTGTCTTGTCTCAGCCAAACGCTGTGGACACTGCTTGCTGGTGACTGCATCACTCACCCATAAAAAAGCTGGGTTCATTCCTGGGCTTTGTTCCTCAATAGTTTAAGACCTCATTTTCAAAGGCACTTCTGGAATATTAGATATTTGAAGATTCGCTCTGAGGTAATTAAGTATAATAGTCTATGACTCTATGTCTAAGCTAAGCAACTCTCACAAAGAGGTTAAATCAGTGATATTAATGACCATTCCAATCTAAGAATACAAATAGGGGTGAAACCTAGCTTGTAAGAACAAACCCTAGCTTGTAAGAACAAAACACATTATCGTTGGAGATTCAATGCTAATTTTATTCATTACCCAGAATCTCTGCATATAAAAAGTTAACTATGTCATAGAATTTCTGCAGTTATTGAAAATAATACTGTCATAAGAGCAAACAAAATCCCTTCACAGTAGAACATGAGCAGAGTAACTTTTTATAATGTTCCGTAATATAACACTATGTTATATTTATGATGTTACAGAATGGCAGGTTTGCTTGGTTTTCTGGCACACAGAATTGTGGTGTAAAAGTGTTAGACATTCACAGTTTGGGTTTAATGTGCTGGATGCACTGCCTGCCTATGCTTTTCCAGGTGGTTTTTCAAGCCGAAGCTTAACTACTTAAGCATTTCAAATATGACAAATAGCTCTTTGAAGTTGACTTTTGTATGTGCATCAGAGAAACACAAGATGGAACATAAATAAAAACAACTCACAGAAACAAGGTTTAAGATCTGACATTTCTAAGCAGCAGGTTTCTCTGTCCCCAGGGAGATAAACAAAACTATTGAAAACCCCATTAGGTATATTTATAGCCCAGGCTTAATGTCTGGGATGTAAACTAAGACGCCAGACTGTCAGCTACCAACTTCGGGGTGGAAGAAAACAGCTTCTCAGAAAGAACATTTTCATCCTTTTCTCATCAATATTCCAAAGACATGGCAACTTAATCTTTTATACATTGCAGGGGAGACTTCTTTCAGATTACTTTCCATGACAATTTTATTTATTCATTTTGGGGGGAAAGGTTGTCTGGGGAAAATTCAGGAACTTGTTCTCTGTTATACTTACTCTTGGATACAGGGCCAGGGGGCCATGAAAGCCATATGCAGAACTTTTCATGGCTCCTCAGATGGAAAAGAAACATGTGAATCAATAACTAATCCTGAAGGAAACATACCGATAATCTGTCTTCAGAAGAATATTACAGCTACTTGTATGTGAAAGCCAAAGAATATCTGATAAGCTGTTTCACATGATTTTAGCTTTAGAATATCTAAAATAGACTTTTTCATACGGCCTCAAGGGGACAAACTGCTAGATGTTATGAAATGAATGTGTGTGTACTCCTCAAATTCATATGGAAGTAATTGAGGGTAAATGAGGTCATCAGGGTGGGCTCCCATTCAGTGGGATTAGTTCCTTTATAAGAAGAGACACCAGATTCTCTCCCTCCTGTCTCTCTGTCCCCTTGCACAGCCAAAGAAGAGGTCACGTGAACACACAGTGAGGTGATACTCACCTGCAAACTGAGAGGAGAGCCCTCAGAATGCAATCTACCTTGCCAGCACATCGATATTGGAATTCCGGCCTCTAGAAATGTGAGGGATACATTTTTCTTTTTAAGTCACTCAGTATGTGATATTTTATTATGCCAGCTGAAGTGGGCCAAAGGAGTATATAATGCATAGGAAGAACAATTTCATTTCTATATAGACAAAACCTTGTAAGTCAGTATTCTAATATAAAAAGTATTGATGTGAGGGAATACTGAGTTCACTGTCACTGGAGGTTAAGAAAGAGGCAAAGAATTCTTTGAGTGAGTTATTATTATGAATGGGACTCTGGCATCAACTGCATAATTGTATTTTTGGTAAGTTGTAAAGTTCTTTTCCAAAGTTGGATGGAATGATCTGATTCTGTGGATTAAATTGCCAGTGCTGACCAGGGGATATATTTATAAAATCAAGTGTTAAAAGAGAAAGGAAAGAGCAATCTTGGATGTAGGTCCTTGCCTTTCATGACTTGGAATACTTCTTGCCAGCCCCTTCTTGCCTGTAAGGTCTCTTTGGAGAAATCAGCTGACAGTCTTATGGGAACCCCTTTGTTCTCTTATGGGAACCTCTGGGAACTGTGTTCTTTTCTCTTGCTGCTTCTAAGATTCTCTCCTTCTCTTTAATCTTGGCTAATGTAATTATGATGTGCCTTGGTATGTTCCTCCTTGGGTCCAGCTTCTTTGGGACTCTCTGAGCTTCCTGGACTTCCTGGAAGTCTATTTCCTTTGCCAGACTGGGGAAGTTCTCCTTCATTATTTGTTCAAATAAGTTTTCAATTTTTTGTTCTTCCTCTTCTCCTTCTGGCACAAAAAAAAAAGAAAGAAAGAAAAAAACAGTAAAAAAGATGAAGGAAAAACAGCAAGTTCCAATACTGGAGAAAGAGAGGCATTAAAAGGGATTAAGAAGTGACACTGAAATATTTTTCTTTTAAAAAGAAACAAGCTGTAAGATATTTGGTGATAGAGGGCAGGATTGATTAGGTTTCCATGATTTTACTAATTAATAACCAACTATAATAGTGGCTGGGGGAACAATATGATTACTATTACTTTTATTCTGCTATCTCATAGAAACCTACATTCATTCTATTTCCTTTCATTTTTTTAAGGGTGAGGGATTCATGTATCTATTCAAAAGTACTTTGTAAGAAAGTCATCAAGTCCCATGAATAGAGGCAGAATACAATACATTAATTCCAAGTGAGGAATTATTTAAAAATATTTCTAATAATCATGAAGCATGTTATTATTTTAAAAGTTGGCCACATTAAAGACTGACTAGTTAAGTAATAGTCTTAGACAACACAAAGCATTCTACACTTTTTATGTTTTCCAAATTCACTAGAAATTTACCATTTTTCCTCTTCCATCCAAACTTCTTTTTCTTCTGGACTTACTCCTTGCTATCATTTTCTTTGTGCTGAATTAGTATTTGTCTCAGGAACACTCTTCATATAACAAGAAAAATAGCCTAGAGAGTTCTACTACTCTATGGATTAAACTAACAGTCCAAGAATCTTGAAAAGTAAGCAAAATTCACATTCAGCCAAAATTTACATATTTATTAGCCTTTGTATAAGCAGATACCTTTAGTCTCAACTTTTTATGCGCAAGTTGCCAGTTACTTAAAATTCTTTGCAGCTGGTGTGTGACAATTTAAAAATAAAATATTTGACCTTTTGTTTAGAAAACTGTGAATAGGAATGTAGCACAACAAGACATGTCTTGACTGAGATGTTTAACAGGCAACGTTTCGTTCAAAGGAATGTTTGGCAAAGGTTTTTACATTCTGTCTTCGCACTGGCAAAGGCAGCATTCAGAGAACTGGTTTATACAAATTCCATGCACCAAGCTCTCAGTAACCGAATGTCAAATCGGGTGTAGAAAAGCCATCAAGAGTAATTTTTTACCTAACAGACTAAAATTTTAATATTACATTTGTCTATGAGCAAAGCTAATTGGATTTTTCAAAGTTTGGGCTTTCCCCATTTGATACTCTTAGGACCTGATTCATCGGGACTGTTTCAATCACCATCTGCAAATTCACAGCTCCTGTGGTGCAGCTTTCCCCTTGCTGCCATGGAAGTCTTCAGAAGCGCAAGTGTAATAGTTTTATTGCCAATTTCAAACAAGTCATTATCACCTATGGGGAAAAATTTATCTTGTCAGTGTGTGGGGGGGTGTGTGTAACATCAGGCTCGTGTGTATTTCTCCACTCTCTTTCAAAACCGCTTTCTATTCACACTGCCCTGCCAGACTGCTCATAGTTCTCAGAAAAAGCCAATGTGTTTCTTTTCCTGCCCCTTCTTCTTCACCACTTGTCTAGAGAACAGGCTAGAATATGTCATGTACCTTTCCAGTTTTATTTCAAAGTTCCCTTTATTTATTTCAGATACGTACACCTTCATTTCGCAAGATAAAATTATTCAAAAGAACACTTGTGACCCTGCTGACCTTCGTGAAGGTTTGTTACCATAATACCTGTAACATTGTATTGCTTTTGTTTATTGTTTATAACATTTGTTTATTGTCATTGGCTAGCTCTTTCTCAAAACCGACTCTCAGGAGCGAAGAGGCATATATCAATATTTATGTTCATGAGAGGTGACAGAGATGAGAGAGGACCATCACAATCAAAGGTGTCACTTTCTTTACAAGCAGGTGGGTGACCCTAGAGTGAGATCAACCTGAGCCAAGGACAGGGTCTTTTTGTCTCTTTGTAACCAGTGTGCAGCCCAGTGCCTGGCAGATATGCTGCACAAGAAATACTTACTGCACAGCGGAACGGATGCTTCCTCATCAGAAGGTTACAAAGATTTCCTGACTGCGTGCGTGTAAATGGTTTATTTTCTTCTTTCCTTTTGCTAACATTTTAAGTTGTAAGATGGAAATTAATCTTTAACTTGCATGAACATGGACAATGAACCTGCATGTATGTACATACATATATACAGACTCATATATAACTGTACTTGATATACGTCCGATGTTACATGATGCATATTTGCAGACCAGTGTAAGCTTAACTCTGCAAGGGTGGATTCATGATTGTTTTACTTATCTTTGGATTTCCCAGCCTTTATCAGAACCTTAAGTAGGTGCTCAATAAATACTTGTTCATTAAATGACTACTTTTGCTGATATGTAGTTGGATGGGAAAGAATTGATGTTTAAATGCTGCCTCAGTTTTCATCAGTTGCCCTGGGGATAAAGATAACATTCAACCTTGTAAAAACAGCTTCCATTATTAAGGAAACAAAGGAAAGCATGCATACACACAAAGGTGCCTTTCAGGTTTGCAAAGCAAAAGCCCAGGGTCCAGGTTTTATAGTCGAGACCAAAGGAGAGCTACATTGCTCTGCATGTTAAAGTAAAATTACCGCTTTGTCTCACCACCAAGACTGTACACTCAGTGGAATTTTGCTCATCTTTATCTTACATAGCCCTTAGCACAATTTTTGGCATTTGATGCTTGCTTCGTAAATCACAGTTGTCTTGAACTAAATGCTTTGACTTGAACTGATTTACAGTCTAACGAAGAGAAACATCAATCCCTTGTATATTTCTAAGTTTACTTTTGCATTACTGCATATTTAAGTCCAAGAAAACCTTTGATATAGCAAACCATAAAGATTTACAGAGTAATAGAGAGTGTTTACTTGGAAACAAAAGATAATTTTTGAACCTGATTGAAATTGTTTGGAAAACCACATAACACTAGCTTCCTGTCAATTACTATGTGCTGAGATGATTCTAAACAGTTAGTGATCATCATCACATTTCATCTTAGAAAGAAGCCACTGTTGTTCCCATTTTACAGAAAAGGAAATTGAGGATCACAGAGTTCAAGAGACTGTCACAAGATGTCACCACTAGATTAGCCCAGTTTCAAATCATACTGCCTGTCTCCTAGGTTGGTAATACCTTGCGGTGCTGGGCTGAAAATAAAGACACAAATTTAGTGCCTTGGCATGAAGACAATCTCCTCTGCTATTGAAAATATGCAGTGCCTATTCTAATTTAAATATGAAGGGGAAAATGTAACATCAGAATGGATTTTTAAACAATTTGTGTACATTTAATTTTTGGTCATCAACTAAATACTTGTATTGAATACTGAATAATAAAAAAAACATGACTGTGCTCTCTCTATATTTTATATTTCTATAGGGCAATTGCCTCTTCATAATAAAATATGAAGATGTTTCAAAAATTTTGATCACCATTTTTTCCCAATTAGTCATGACCCAACAGATGTTTTCAAGATGATAACACTGGCTTTATCAACCTCATTAATATTAGCATTTGAGAAATTGCTTGCCTTTAATATATCTAAGGCTAAAGCTCAACTAATTACTGTATTATGGAAAATTGCTAGGTGCTACAAAAATCCTATCAGCTTTAAGAAAATAGTGAGCAGAATGCTCAGAATTCTGTCCTGGAATTTTTAAGACAAAATTTGGTCCTTTTTGGGGGATAATATTTAATATGAAGTCCATGGTTTTTCTACTCATATAATTAAATAACTTAATTCTTAAGTTTTCTCTATCATCTCTCTCTACGCCTCTCTTTCTGTCTTCTCTCTCTGCCCCTCCTACATCTTCCTATGGAAGTTACTTAGCATTAGTGAGTAAATGCATGTGATATTTTGTGTATTATCTACTCATACACCTACATTCCAAGAGTTACAAAATTAACACTTAGAAAACTTAGCTTGTCTGGTCAAAATTAGAGCCCTGCATTATGACAATAAATGATAATTAATTCTAAAGAGTTAATCACTTATTACGCATGTTAATGTTAAGAGTTTTATTTCTCTTTTAATTGATATGACCTTGTAAAGCAAGCTGTCTGCTGGACAATGTACTCTCTCTAACTGGACAAGTATGCCTAATTAGTATCATATGTGACTATGTCAGCCTACATTTGCTGTTAACCTTGTTTCATTCATTCATTTATTCATTATAAACATGTTGTTGAGATCCTACTATGGGCCAGGTACCCTTCTAGTTTTGAAAAATCCAGCGAAGAGGGAAACAGATGAGGTCTCTGCCCTGGAGTTTAAATGTTCTTCTTGAAAATAACATGAATAGGAACTAACCCTATCTCATCCCTTTTGCTTCTATCATTCTTTCTTATCCTGAAGCTATTTTGCTCACTGAATTAGAACAGACCTCTGCAGGCACTCCTGTTATCTAAATCATTGTAAATTGCATGTCAGCTCACCACAGAAATTTCAACATGGCCCAAACCAAAACAAATGGGCCACAAAAGGTTGCTTTTTTCTTCTGTGTTTAGATTTTACTTATTTTTCAGAGAGAAGGGAAGGGAGGGAGGGAGAGAGGGAGAAAGAGGGGGAGCAAAACATCAATAACACCAATTGATTCCTGCCCCAGGCCCCCAAATGGGAACCTGGCCCATAGCCCAAGCGTGTGTATCCCAGGAGGCACACACACGTACAGGTACGTAGGAGCGTGAGGGACGTGCGTTCATGTCTCTGTAAGTATCCACTGTCAGGCTAAATATTTTGAACCAGAACTGCTCTGGCAGTAAGTGTTGAGTCAATAGCTTTCCTAGTAGGATCACACAGCAGACAGAAGGCTTTTTCATGGTCTGCTGTTAAGCAATCAATGTGTCGGCAAATAGTCTAGCTAGAAACTTATGTTGCACACTGAATAAAGTGCAGCTAATTTAAACAATTCCACATGTGTCTTTTGTTTGTTTGCTGCAATTATCTAACTAAAAGAGAAATATTTGACCTGACTTTCTCAATAATTAAATCAGATCATCATTAACGCTTATACTTAGATAAATGGCTCTTACCTGGGGCTATGTGATTGTCACAACTGGATGGATGTTAGTGGAAGCCTCGGGGAAGAGAGCAGGAGTGCTCGTGCATGTTCTACAGCACACAGGCCAGTCTCACCACCACAAAGAATCATCTGGCCAAAACGTCAGTAGCACTGAGGTTGAGGTAACAATGGTCTAGATATCAATTCTCAACTGGTGACGAGGAAGATGATCATGTGGAATTAGTGAAATTAGAGAAAATAAAATCAGCAAACATTTTTTCAGGGCTAAGAAGCATCTCTCAAATATCTAGATAAAGTTCCATGAATCATGATGAATTCCAATATAAGAGGATGTACGGCAATTTGTGATAAGCATTTTCTTTTTACTAAATTTACGTGATCATGGTAAGGACCTCACAGTGGAATAGCCTCTCTCTGACTAGTACACATGTAGTATCTCAGCACATGTGTCAAGCCTGTGGGGACACTTGGATATGACAGAGCACAGAATACGATGTAACTAGAGATTATCTGTGGGCCTGGTACATCACAGGTCTCAGTAGTTGTCTGTAGAAATACTAATGAATGATTCTATGCTGAATGCACAGATTCAGTCTGACCTGGGCCATCTGCTAAGGTCATGTGGCCTTCAGTTTCTGGAAGAACCAGTCTTATGAATGCCCCATGGTATTGCACAATTAAATGTTTCCTTGGGATTGATGACTTGAGCCTCCTGGTCATGGTGCTTGCCAGCTTCCCAAGGGTACAGATGAGTTGGGTGTGAGAACATGACACTAAATATGTAGTACTAGGGGTGGTGTGGGGGAGAGCATTCACTGCTCATGGGTTCACAATTCTGCCTAAAAACAGTCCCTTTGCCTCCTGGAATATAGCCAGTACCAGACTCATGTCTTTGTCTTGCCATCACCTACATGCCACAGAATTCCTCATCAGAGAAGTCTAAGTATTAGCGGGCTTACTGACTTGTTCTTTTGATTTGCTCTGATAATCTATAAGCTCCTTGAAGGTAAGGATAATATTTGTGTGCTGTGACTTTAATCTCTCTTTAATTAATCTCTTTAGAAAGGCCTAGTGAAACTGAGCTAGGTCTCGAATAATTCAGAGAGTTCCAATAATTGGAATTCAAATAGTAGAGACCAGAACAGGTGTCCATGATGACCAAATGCATAAGGAAATGTTGATCTGAACTGAAAATGGTGTGAAAAAGAAGCTGATTAGTAAACATGTAAATGATTAAAGACTTGAGGGAGGGAAATTAATTAAGAAACATGTGACCATATTACACAATGTTTTGACTGTTAGGAAGAGGGTTCAAAGTGATTGGACAATAGAGAGGCAGGTACTGGGCAGAGAAGCTCTGCCACGAAGGTATATCTCTATGACCTGTGAAGACAGCGTACTATAACATTTAGGAGGCACAAAAAATTTGTTTTCTTTGATGTTAAATTCTTGTGTCCACATTATTCTTTTATAGGGGCATCCAACCCACTGCCTGTGGGCTGCAAGCAGTGCAGGGTGGCTATGAATGCAGCCCCACACAAAATTATAAATTAACTTAAAACATTACTTAGTTTTATTACTAAGTTTTATACTAAGTTTTACTACTTAGATAGGTACATTTTCTATATTACTGATCACAAACTTGGGACCTGCTCAACAATTTTAAAAATTATCAAAAGGGCCACTGCATAATTAGGGTTATTATGTGAGGACTTTGTTACTTATCTGCGGTGGCAGATATCACGAAAATTATGCATGGATCTTTTTTCTGCTCATCAGTTTTCATTCGTGTGCGTATTTAATGTGTGCCCCAAGAAAACTCTTCTTCTTTTAGAATGACCCAGAGATGCCAAAAGGTTGGACACCCCTGTTTTCGAACACTGCAGTTTAATTCTATAAGATTGACTGCAATTTTATAAAGTATGTAAAATCTGCATAAAATAGAATGTCTCTGGTTAATAAATCTTCAAAGATAATCAAAAGAAGACCTGGAGCATAGTTACCTAAGGTCTTGACATACTTCCAAGTTCTCTAAATTTTCAAGTGTGAAGTTACTCGATATCTTCTGATTTATGCTCATTTTTTCAAAAGGATATATTTTTGCTTCATGGTTAAGACAAGATAAATGACTACATATTTTATATGATGCCGATTAAAATTAAGCTTTAATGATGTCACAGGAGAGGCAGAGTTGAGAAGAGTTTATTCAGTTTATGTTCCAAGGCAAACACACAATTTTATTTGGTGAACTTAATATTCTGTTGCACAGTTCAGTGTTACTAATTTATACCATCTCTAAATAATTTGAACTTTTTTTTCTTTTCAAATGGACAATCCCACTTATTTTATGTGACAGCTCCACATACATGTATTTATAACTATGGATCAAAATATTGCTCTGAAAGCTTGTGCTGTGCTTTTTGCTAAAACACCCTATGCAATTCTTTTGGTAGATGTTGTGATGAATTTAATGAGTATAATCTCGAAGCACTGAGGTTTTCAGTTGGGTAAGGATCTTGAAGAATGCCATATGCAGTCTCTATCCTTTAACGTCCTGTCTACCTTCACTTCTCTTCAATGCCTTTATTAAATTCTCCCTGAGCCAAGACACTTTTCCACATGGCATTCATCAGAATGTTTCTCATTTATACCCACATTACTTTCCTAGCACATTGTCTGAATATTCATTACACTATTTATGCGAGTCTGATTTATGTTATTAGTGATTTATAAATACTTACCTCATCTACTAACTTATGAGTCCCTGTGATATTGGAGGGTGAGGGGAGCTAGCAGTGAGGAAATATATACCATTGATTTTTAATTTATCACAGTGTCTTACACATCTAACTTGAACATCCTATCAATAAATCTTTACTGAATTAAATAAAATGTCTGAAAGCCAGTTTTAATCATTTTGTTTTGAAAAATAGTTATTGATTTTAATAGAAGAAATCCTGTCATAGATAAGAATTCAAGAAATATTGGATATGGTCGACAGCAAAAGATCAAAGTATAACCCCAGCCACTTCATTTGTGACCTTCGCAAAGTTACTTCGGGGGCAAAAAAGCACTCATACAAGATCCAGCCTATTTTTGTTACTTTCTATCTTGATAACTACATGATGTTTGAAAGTGATTATCTGTGTAAGTTACTTTTTGCCATGTAAAAGTTAGAAAATTAATGATATCGAATTTTTCATTCTTCACGGATGTAAAGTAAGTACCACTCAGAAAGAACAAATGGAAATTTAGAGTACTATAAAAATTGAAGTCATTGTTAGAACCGTTTTCTATTTCGTGATCTATGTTGTATTAACAAATACTCTCTGCTCTTGCCTTATGCAAATATTAAGGAGATTAATTAAAATGGTTTGAAAATGTTTCATAATTTACAAACATGTTTATGTACATTATTTCAGTTCTCACAGTAGACTTGGAAGATGGGCTTTACCTACACACTGCTAAAACTAGGCTATAAAACCAAATTTTGAAATCTTAGCTCTGCGTGACTGTGTGCTTGTGTGTGTAAGGAAGAGTTTTTTTTTAATTTTACATTACAGCATTTTTCAATTTTTTTCATGATTCTTAAACATGGTGTCAATAATATAGTGGCATAATATCTATATAGAAAACACTTACCACATTATTGCTATTTCAAGCAAAAAGAGAATAAATAGAATGACTCAGTATCTTACCATGGGATCCATTGGTCATTAGCATATTTGTATATTGTCTTTGAGAAGCAATTATTAAACAGCTATTTTATTTAAGCAACTAAAAGATTTTAAATGTGTGAAATAATGCCTGAACACTACTACTGAATAGCTTCAGAAAACTGCACATTTGTATAAGCCTATCTTTCTAAAAAAAGTTACTATTAATCTTGTCTAAAACTGTAGAATAATTCTAAACCCTTAGGCCTATATCCTATGACCTAGCATAAACTTAATGAAGAAATTATGCAGTGTGGTTAGTCATACTCACAATGTATGGTTTCCAAAGCCTAAAATCTCTCAACTAGCTAGAAGGATTCTTCTGTTTTCTAATATCTCATTGTTAATGGTGCTTTGACAAAGATTTTAAACAGTCTGAAGAGTGTTCTTTATTGAGCAGAGCTGATCACTTGTTACATAATATTTTAAATTTCTGCAATATTTGATGCTCTTTTCTAACATATTTTGCAAATTAATTTTTTTAATTCTCATTCCTTGGTTTCTAGGCTCATGGCAGACTTGAGTCTTGTGTTCTAATTATTTTGGTCTTTTCTGTACTTTTATCTCTGACCTAGGAGTACTTATATCTTCAGAACTTTGCATTCTTCATACTGACTTTGTATCCTATTATTTTGCCAAATTTACATATCAGGTCGAGTAGTTTTTTGATAGTATCTACAGGGTTTGCTATATACACTATCATGTCGTCTGCAAACAATGACAGTTTTGCTTCCTCCTCTCCAATTTGGATGTCTTTTATTTATTTTTCTTGTCTGATCACTGTGACTAGAACTTGCAATACTATGTTGAATGGAAGTGGCAAAAATGGACATCCTTGTTTTGTTCCTGAACTTAATGGGAAAACTTTTAGTTTTTGCCCATTGAGTATGATGTTGGCTGTAGGTGTCTCATATATGGCCTTTATTATGTTGAGGAATGCTCCCTCTACTCCCACTTTGCTGAGGGTTTTTATCATAAATAGTGCTGTACCTTATCAAATGCTTATCACATCTATTGATATGATCATGTGATTTTTGTCTTTCCTTTTATTTATGTGATGTATCCTGTTTATTGATTTGCGAATATCATACCATCCTTGCATCCCTGGGATGAATCCCTCTTGATCATGGTGTATGCTCTTTATAATATATTGCTGGATGCAGTTTGCCAATATTTTGTTGAGAATTTAATAGAAGGCATTTTTATACATCAACAATGAAATATCAGAAATAAAAATCAGGAAAAAATTTCCATTTGATATAGCAACAAGAAAAATAAAGTGCTTAGGAACAAACCTAACCAAGGAGGTAAAATACTTATGCTCAGAAAACTACACAACCCTGAAGAAAGAAATTGAGGAAGACACAAACAAATGGAACCATATACCATGTTCATGAACTGGAAGAATTAACATCACCAAAATGTCCATACTACCCAAAGAAATTTATAGATTCAATACAATCCCTATTAAAATACCAACAACATATTTCACATATATAGAACAAATATTTCAAAAATTTATGTGGAACCATAAATGATCCCAAATAGCTGTAGCAATTTTGAGAAAGAAGAACGAAGTAGGAGGGATCACAATACCTGATGTCAAACTATATTACAAAACCACTGTAATCAAAAGAGCCTGGTACTGGCATAAGAACGGACACATAGACCAATAGAACAGAACAGAGAACCCAGAAATAAACCCAAGTCTCTATGGTCAATTAATATTCAACAAAGGGGGCAGAAGCATAAACATAGTAAAAATGGCCTCTTCAACAAATGGTGTTGGGAGACCTGGATAGCTACGTGCAAAAAAATGAAACTCAACCACCACATTACACCATACAGAAAAAAAAAACTCAAGATGGATAAAAGATTTAAATATAAGTTGCGACACCATAAAAGTCCTAGAGGAGAACACAGGAAGGAAAATCTCAGATATTCCATGCAGCAATATATCACGGATATGTCTCTTACAACAAAGGACATAAAGAAAGAATAAACAAATGGGACTTTGTCAAAATAAAAAGCTTCTGCATGGCTAAAGAAAACATTGACAAAATGAAAAGGGAACCAACCATATGGGAAAAAATATATATGCCAGTGATACCTCAGACAAGGGTTTTATCTCCAAAATATATAAAGAACTCACATGACTCCACTCCAGGAAGACAAACAAGTCAATTAAAAAATGGACAAAGGACCTGAACAGACACTTCCCCAAGGAGGACATACAGAGGGCCCAGAGATATGCAAAAGGATGCTCAGCATCACTAGCCATCAGAGAGATGCAAATCAAAACCACAATGAGATACCACTTCACACTAGTCAGAATGGCCATCATAAGCAAATCAACAAACAACAAGAAAAGGGACCCCTAGTACACTGTTGGTGGGAATGCAGACTGATGCAGCCACTGTGGAAAACAGTATCGTATTTCCTCAGAAAACTAAAAATGGAACTGCCTTTTGACCCAGCAGTTCCACTGCTGGGATTATACCCTAAGAATCCTGAAACACCAATTCAAAAGAATCTATGCATCCCAATGTTCATAGCAGCACAATTTACAATAGCCAAGTGCTGGAAGCAACCTAAGTGCCCATCAGTAAATGAGTGGATCAAAAACAATGGTACATTTACATAATGGAATACTACACAGCAGAAAGAAAGAAGGAGCTCCTACTCTTTGTGACAGCATGGATGGAACTGGAGAGCATTATGCTAAGTGAAATAAACCAGGCAGTGAAAGATAAATACCATATGATCTCACCTGTAAGTGGAACCTAGTCAACAAAATAAACAAGCAATCAAGGTATAGCCAGAGACATTGAAATAAAGAGCAAACTGACAGTAATCAGAGTGGAAGGGGGAGTGTATAATGGGGGGGAAAAGGGGAAGGGTCAAGTCAAGGAACATGTATAAACTACACATGGACAAAGCTAAAGGGAGGGAGGACTGAGGGCAGGAAGTGAGGATAGGTGTGATGGGGAGAGTAATGGACGGGAAAATGGAGAGAACTCTACTTGAACAACAATAAAAAAAGTAAAAAGTAAAGAAAATAACTTTGCATTCTCATTTAATTTCTTTTGATTATATTCTGAACTTATTCCTATAGTTTATTTTCTATATGTATATATTTATCGTATTTTATAGTCTGAAATCTCTCTTAAAGTTTAGATTTGTAATTTCAACTGTTTGACATCAGTTCAAAGATGCCTAAGAATAAAATTTATTTAAATAGATCAAACAAATATATTATTTCCAACTCAAAATTATCACTCCATTTTCTATCTTCTTGATTTCTGTTAATTATACAAGCATTATTCTAATTACCTCCAACATTTCAAATATATTTTGACATAAACGTATGACTTTTCTCTCATATTGTAACAACTGAGCAAATTATATGATGGATATTGCCTCCACATGTCATCATACTTTTTATTCTTTCATTGTTTTTCATCTTTTCATTTATCCAGCAAATATTTCTCCTTTCTTTCTCATTTAACAAAATCTTATTAGCAGTATTCTGAGACAATCTTCTATTTCTGTTTTCTAAACTCAAAAATAAACCCAGATTATTATTCTGAAGCATAAAACATCTTTCTGATCATATCACTCACTGATTAACAAATCTAAAAATTTCCTGTTACCTCCCAGCTTAATAGAAAAGCCTTTCATTGGCCACTATTGGTCTATAACATTGAGTCAATTTATGTGATCAAATTTCCCAGGGCACCCGTACATGTAATCTATGCTCAAACAAAACTAGCACATCCACTGTTACCTGAATATTCCTTGTGGGTCTGTGGGTGTAATAGCCTCCTCTGGGTTCCATCACCACTGCCCATCCACCTCTATCAGGGCTCACACTCAAATGCCATCTTCTTCAAAGAACGCTTTTGGACTTCCCATAACTCGGTGCACCTCTTTTCCCAGAAAGCCCCTTGAATCTTTATTTTTCCATTTATCTTTGAATTTATCATGATCTACAGTTTTTAAATTGGAATCATAGGGAGCTCAGGTTTTCTTTAGAGGTGCAGAAATTGTCTTGGAGAGGCAGGGAGAGAAGTATATATAAGTTCCAATTTTAAAACTGAAGCTTGAGTTAAAGTCATTATGCTTTTATTTTACATACAGTGTATTTCTGCATGACATTTATTTTGAAGACAGTGTTTCTGTCACTTGAATAACAAAAACCTGATTTAAGTTTTATGTATTCATTTAGTGTGATTCCATTTATACCGTAAGTTTAAGAGCAGAGGTTATATTATACTGACTTTTGCTTCCTACTCCCCCCCGCAGCATCAACCCCAGCCCCTGAGAAGGTAAAATAATATAGTGCTAGCTAGGTCTGGCCATTTTTCCGTGATTAAGCCTAGCAGGAAAAGAATAGTTGGGAACATGGGTCATGATCCTTCTAGGAGAGGGGGTCTAAACAGAAGACCCTTGTATGCACAGGGAAGGAGTTCACCAGAGCAGCGCTCCCACAAGCATGGTTCCGGGGGCACCCAGGTTTCAGATCCTGACACTGCCACTTACTTGCTAACTGATTATAGAAATTTTACTTTGTCTCTTTCTGCCTTTGGTCATCTGGGAAACAATGGGGAATAGTAAAAGTACCAGTATCCCATAGTTGATGCAAAGAATAAGTGAGTTAAAATACATAAGCTCTTAGAACAGTATTTTGTACATGATAAGTATACGTTAGGTATTATTTTTAATATAAATTTATATAAATACCGTACGTATTATTATAGCATATCTCAATTTATCTGCATATATATATCTCAATATCTAAGTGTATATTTGTCATATTTCCCTGGCCTCTGAGCCCCTTTCCTATGCTCCAGGGGCAGTCTCACACACAGACACTCAGACTGGGGTAATTTAGACATGCCACTTCACCTCCTGTGTACATCTTTGGGGTGTGGGAGGAAACTGGGGTGCCCTGAAAAAACCCATGCAGACGTGGGGAGAATGTGCAAAGTCAACATAGACAGTGGCTCTGGCCAGGAATTAACGTTTTTTCTCATCCACACTATATGAAACAATGGTGAACAAAATGACATTATTTGGGGGCCTGCTCTATACAAGTCCATGGTTTTTAGTATGTTCACCAAGTTGTGCAATGATCATCCCATCCATTTTGGAATGTTGTCCTCAGCCCAAAGGGAAATCCTGTGTCTGACAGCAGTCACTCCCCACCACTCCCCAACTCTCGCACCTCCAGTCCTCAGCAACCAGTATCTCCCTTCTGTCTGTGTAGATTTGTCCACTCTGGAGGTTCCATATACGTGGAAACCTACAATATGTGATGTTCTGTGACTTGCTTCTTTCTCTTAACATCATGTTTTCAAAGTTCATCCATGTTGTCACATATATCATTACTTTCTTTTCATTGCAAAATAATATCGCATTTTAAGAATATCTATTGTATTTTTCTATTTATCGTTTGGGTTGTTCCCACTTTTAAGGGTTAGTTTTTGAAACCAGCCTTTGAAATTTGTTCCAACTCCAAGAAGGCTCTTCTCAGCTGCCTCTTCCCCAGGTCTCTCTGGGAAACTAGCTGGCTTGTGGCTCAGCTTGCTGCACTTTAGAGCCGCCAAACCCCTTTTAATTGCTTACCACCAAAATCTCCAGTTTTTTATATTGCCCTTAGATTTGAATTCCCCACACTTTGTTCAAAGTGAAACCAATTCCTTTGGAGAGAGATGAGTACTCTTTGCTCTTCTGGCCTGTCTCACTTAGGCAAAGTCTCTGAGCTAGGAATAGGAAGAGTGATCCACTTCTCTCAGAGTGATACCCTGCTTTACCGGTAAGATGCTTGGGGGTGGGGGGGGTGGTGTCTTTGCTTTACTCCAGCCTGGGTGTTCTCCAGCTGCAGTGCCTCAGACCCGCTGTTGAGGGGTAGAGCGTCACCTTGGGGACGTCTGGCCTCTCAGAGGCACTCACTTGGAGTTTGACTTCTACTACGCAGAGATGAAGGGGCATGAAAACGCTGGTGAAGTGCCACTCTGATGCTGATTCAAAGCTTGAGGGAGAGATCTCTTCCCTCTTCTTGACAACACATGGCCACAGCAGGCTTCCATCCTGCTGAGCTGTAGCCAGGGGTGGGTGTGGTCAACTATATACAATAGACTCTCACTATCCTCACTGAGATTTAGCTTCTTTACTCAGGGACCATCTCTACAGCCTCTTTTTGTGTGTGATTTTCACCATTTATGGTTATTTCACTGGGGAACAGTTGTGCAGAGTACTTCACGCTACCATTCTAAGTCATTCGCCTCAACGTTCTATGAATAAACCCATTTTCTACTTATATAATCCCAATTTAGTTTTCTTTCTCTCTCTCCCTCTTTCTATCTCAGAACACCGGCTAGTTTTATACTGAAGCTCTACAACCAGACATCTAGATAGCAAGGCCTGCTGTAGAAGTTGCCTGCATTCTCACTGTTAAAAAGTGTGAAAATGGGACTGCAATAAATGTAGGAAATACAATAAAATTCTACTCTAAACTTGCAAGGTTTGAGCAATTCTGAATGCTTTTTTCAGTGGACTAGTTTATACTTCTAAATTTGCATATACTGAAAAACTGCTCTCTTAAACTTCCTGCCTCTTTTAACTCCACTAGTAAATTTACATAATCTCTTCTTAGTTATATAGCAACTCTTTCAAATGAGGGCGAAATTCAAATTTACTTTCATCCCAATTTGAACATAGAAATCTATTTGCTTCTAATTAAAAGAATTGTAAATGAAACTGCCTTTAAAATTCTCTAACTCCTAGTTATATACCAGTTCTTAAGCTTGAAAAACATTATACAGAAAGATCTCTTATATGACATTAGTCAATATTTGTGAAGAATAAAGAATATGCTATAATAATGGGACTGTATATTTATTCCCACATTACAATTCTCATTCTTTAAAATGCCAGGTTTCCCTACAGTAGACATTTAGGACAAGGTGTTTGGAAAAAGGCTGCTTATTAAATAAAAGTCACACTTAATTAATTATGAGAACTTTTTGAAATAGTCTGTCTTTTCTTCACATAAAGTTATCTTGCCATATGCATCCACACCTATTCAGAACAAAGGATGTGTGTAGATGATGAACCTGAGAGGCAAATACACCTGTCAGTTTCCATGGAAGCTGGAACACTGTAGCCACTGGCAGAGGCCTCCATCACTACCCTTTCCTAGCGCTCAGGAGACAGTGTGATGGAGAGAAACATCACCAGACTGAAGTCTCGTATCGTACATTGGTGTATTCTAGCTATTTCTTTACCTTCGCTTTTCCCACTAAAGATATGTAAGCTCCTTGTGGGCAGAGAACATGTTTTATTTGGTTTCTTATTTCCTAGTGTGCATTTTAGGATCGCTCCTCCCACCCAATATTTTTTTGTGGTAAAATACAAAAACCATGCTGTTCGCCATTTTAACCATTTTAAGTGTGCATTCATAATGTCGTGCAACCATCACCACCATCTACACCCTTATTTTCCATCTTGCAAAGCTGACACTCCTTGTCCCTGACATGACAACTCTTCCTCCCTTCCTCTCTCAGCCCTGGCCATCACCATTCTACTTTCGTCTCTGTGATCTTGACTATTCTAAACCTCATAGGAGGGGAATCATACAGTATTTTTTTTTTTGACGGGCTTATTTCAAATAGCATAATGTCCTCAGAGTTAACCCATGTTGTAGCAGATGTCAGAATTTTCTTCTTTTTTAAGGCTGAATGATATTCCATTGTATGTATATGTGACATTTTACTTGTTCATTCATTTGCTGATGGGCATTTGGTTTGGTTGCACATTTTAGTTCCTGTGAACAATAAATGCTGCTTTGAATATGGGTGTACAAGCGTCTCTTTGAGACCCTACTTTCAATTCTGTTGGGTATATACCCAGGAGTGGAATTGATGGATTAGGTGGTAATTCTGCTTTTAATTGTTTGAGGCACCCCCCCCCAACACATTCTCCACAGCAGGTGTAGGGGTTCCAATTTCTCCACCTCCTCACCAAAGCTCGTTATTTCCAGTATCTATCTGTCTATCTATCTGGAAGCCATTTCAATGAGTGTGAGGTGGTATCTCACTGTAGTTTTGGTTTGCATTTCCCTAATGATTAATTTTGTTGAGCACCTTTTTATGTGCTTATTGGCCATTTGTCTAGTTTCTTTGGAGAAATGTCTGTTCACACATTGCAGGATTTTGTATGTGTATACCTCTACAAGTGAATAATGACTGTTCAAAATTCTAGCTCTAATTTCCTGAGCAATGGAGCTGCAAGAGGATTGTCAGTGCATAGCCTCTACATCCACGGTCGGAAGAGAAAAGGCAAAGGGTAATACAGAAATCCACTACCTAATCCGCGTGGTGTTTGCAATCTGGGAAATTAGAAGAAATATTAATTGAGAGGCAGAGACCTGGAGTCTAGATCCCTTTCCACACTGGTGTTTTAGGTATTTCACATATTCCCTCTAAGCTTCAGCTTTGTCATTTGCAAAATTAAATTATGTACTATTTGCAAAATTAAATTGTGTACTATTGATTATTTTTGCAGACCAATACCTGCAATTCTGCTAGTGTTACACTTGACACTTTCTAATCAACTAGTTCTTAGTAGTAACGAATAAGTATATGTATATAAATAACCTAGCCTTGTTCTCACTTTCTGGAGTACTCAATCTTTCTACTATCTGTGTGAACAAGAACTGGATTTCTTAATTATTTGATCCCCATCTTGAGAAGTTAAGTCTGATACAGACTAGAGATAAAGGAAATACTCAACTTTAAATAAATTTTTCTAAATTTACCAACCTGTTCTAGAAGGGAATAGACTGTGGAGTTTTGCCAGAATGTTCTTCCATGATTCTGTGATAAGCCGAGAAAGTCTTGTACCACTAATAAATTCACAAAACAACACTGTGCATGACAAAGACGTGTCCTTTTAAAAATGTATTTCAGTATTTTAATGAGTCCATGCATGTTTGTTAGGTTTTGTTTTGTTTTATTTCCTTTATACAAAATGATAAAGTTATTTGAACACTGCTCATATCAATTTTTCTATAAGTTATTGTCCAATGAATGCTTAAATATGGAGACTTAATATTAAAGAGCAGTTTTAAGGGAATTAAGGGAATTAATCTTCTATTTGCTTAAAACATCTATTTATATTATAAATCATGCTGTATGCCATAAAGTTTTTACATGTAAATATCCACTTAATTTTCTTGTTGATTACAGCAATGTCAATGTTCTTTACTTCCCTAGTCTTTTTTCAAAGTCTGTTAATGTAGGGAGATGGTTTTTAAATAATTATCATGAGGAATCTGTTCCATTAGAAGGATTAAGGTAGTCTACTGCTATAATTTAATCATTATCGGTCTTTTTGCAATTTGCAGAAAAATTACCTAATGGAGATAGTTTTTTAATTTTATGTTTTTCTTCCAAATGTATTTACCTTAGAACATTGACTCATTGTATCTTATTGATCACATATACATGTTGGGTGGTGTCTGATATGCACAAAATTGAGTATTTGGAATTTAAAGGTGCCTTACGCTCAGTATCTCAGCTTTTCAGTCATGTTCCACAAATAGCATTGTGGTGTGCCGCTGCGAACCTAGTGAATAAGTTTGACAAGCACTGATCTAAGTGAGAACTTAAAGAAGATAGGAGAAAAGTCATAAATGTGAAAACGTTAATATTCCCAGCTAAAAAAAGACTCTTTGAGAACCACAAGTTGTACAAACCCATCTATATTAAATCCTGCATCAAGTGCCCTTAACGGTTTTCCAGTGGGACATTGTTCCAGAGATTGCCATCCGAAAAGAGTGAATACTAAAACTTAGTCTCTCTTTATTTGAATGAAAACCCTCTTCATGATAAACCTTAAGACATTTGTAACAGTTAATTTACCAGAAGCAAAGGCAGTACAAATAGAGTAGCTAATTTTATTAAAACATTTATATAAAAAATAACTGAACCTTGTTGTTATAGCCATACTGCTCTAGACTAGTTCCAAATTTACTTTTAATGAAGGGCAGGGATCTCTGTTTCCATGTCAGAAAATTACAATAGAGAGAGAAGTTGGAGGAAAAGGACAGGAAGGAAGGAAGGAAGGAAGGAAGGAAGGAAGGAAAAGAAAGAGGATTACAGAATTACCTGTGGTAAGATGCTAAAATGATTTATTATCCACATTACATAATGATTGCTTAATACAGAGGAGTTTTTTAAGGTTTTAAGCATTTTTCCTTAATTAGCTTGATTTTGACCCATTATTGAAGAGAATTTTAAAATATGCCATTATTTGTATAATTAAGAAATAAAATGTTCTTTCCTCCCTTGGCAAGCCTCTGCCCATCATAAAGATATATATTTGAAAAGTACACACATCTGTGGAATTTTCCTCACAATAGGAAATGCCAATAACATGAAAATATTTGTGTACTCATTTGACATTAAAATTTTCTCTGGCTGGTGTGGCTCACCAGGGGATTGAGGGCAGGCCTGAGAACCAAAGGGTCACTGGTTCAATTCCCAGTCAGAGCATGTGCTTGGGTTGCAGGCCAGGTCCCCAGTGGGGGGTGCACAAGAGAGCACCTATTGATATTTCTCTCTCTCTTTTTCTCCCTCCTTTCCCTCTCTCTAAAAATAAATAAATAAAATATTTTTAAAAATTAAGACTTTTCAAACCTAACATACATTTTTTGTTAAAGTAAACATTTTAATGTTTCCACTCATTCAGTCATTTAAAAAATAACTTGAGGTTGAATCGTTCACCTCTCATGAGTAGTTATGTGTATACTTTCTCAGATTTCACACAAGCATTGCCAAGCATACCTCCTCTTGCTTTTCAGATCACACAATTTATTTATGAATGGATGTCTCATCCAAATTTACAAATTCTTAATGGGTAAAATGTAGCCATTGGCATGGGCTGTAGGTCAATAACAGAGGACACTAGTAGTGTTGAACTGACTTCCACATTCAGAGATCTTCCTTTCAATGCTGTCCAATCTCTCTAAACTATAGCACTATGTGCAGTATGGAATGAGAGAAATTCATAGCTATGTTGCTCTAAGATGTAATAAAATTGTCCTTTATCATGAAACAACAAGAGTAATCTGGAAGAGGTTGAATATATGCTGAAAAAATGATGCTAGGTTCCAAGAAAAAGCATCCATGAGGCAACTCGACAATTCACAATATTAAAAGACCCAGATCAGCCATCACTGACTTAAAGTTACTGATTCTTTACTAACTTTCATACTTTCTGGTCTAAACTTTTAACAAGATCACAACTTCTCGTTAGTTTAAATGAGAAACATTATAAAGTATAACATGTATAATAAAATGTTCAAACAATATCAAAAAGGGTAACTAAACTTTGCAAAATGATGAAAAGCATGTATCAAACTACCAGATGAAAAAGTAAATTGCTTTAAATATTGCTACGTTGTCTCCAGATTATTAATATGGTTGTTAAAAAAAACAGTTGTTTTATATGCAGGGACATGTTCTCTGTGGTAAATACTTTTCTCATTTGCTTTGCTTCCTGTTGCACAATGTTACTCAATACTTCCTCAACTTCTTAGGGACTCATTGTGCCATAATGGGAAAAATAAGAATGCATGTAAAGGCCCAGCGAATTCACACTCAGGTGAGAATGACACAGCAGAGAAAGGCTCATCAAGTATATCTTGCCAGAGTCACCACAACATGCAAAAGCCGTATACCAACTGTTGGGAAGTCACAAGCGTTTCAAAACTCCGTATGTACATGTGACATTCTACTGATTATCCTTCAAATGGCATTCAAGTTTTTCTCTGATATAGTTTTGTTCAATATATTGCTTTAGAGGAGATAAATTTGGGAGAAATAAATATAAATTGGTCCTATTTAAGTACTGACTGAATACCACGCTATTGGGAGACCTGTACATAAGAAAAACTTTAGAGTTTAAAGACCAAGGGATGTTTTATGGGATAAAAAAAATGTTAACCTGTGAGTCTGCAGAGGTCTGCCCAAATTTATGTTTGGGTGACAGAAAGTGAGCACAATCCTCTCAGCCTACATGCACTCAAGCCCTCAGAAAATTCTACAGTGTTCTCTGCAATGCGGAGGATAAGAAGATAGTCATTTTGTAACTTAAACAGAGCAACATCTAATCTTAAAATGTTTGTTCCAGATTTTGGAATTCCAAGGTATTTCTCTCAGCAAATGCATTTATGTTGTAGTTGTTTAAGCTTATGACTCACGCTCTAGGTCCAGTATTTGATTAAAAAATTAATGATGCCTTTTCTTCAAGTTTTTAATCAATACCATGACCACTTCACTCATTTTGATTGCCCTAAGAACAAAGAGCTTCTCTATTGTAGGTTTTTAGCCTTGTCCTATGATTAATTATCATGCCATAGCAACACCGTAGCAGTTCAATTTAATTAGCTATATAGTGTTAAAGACAGCTGAATCAAGACTTTCATTTTTCTGCACGGGATTTATGCCCTTAGAGAAACAAGCTTTTTCTAGATAAAATTTATTTCTGGCCATTCCAAGAAAAAGAAAATCTAGCAAAAAAGGAACATAAAATATACATAAAACACTTAATAATTTAATCTTAAACTATTGACATAATGTTGAATAAAGTATAACACAATAGTATCTTTCATTAATGAAGATATGAATTGTAATTCTAGCGAAATAGTTGAAGTGGTCGTATCAGGCACAGCCACCATCTGTATTTAGGAAGGCCTGAGGGAGGAGAAAATAAACACAGGTTTTCAATGTGCTTTAGGAAATAGTTACCTATTGAGTCCCTCGGGTGCCGATCCTTTATTGCATCGCCTAGTAGTTACCAAAATGATTCCCTGCTCACAGTGGGTCCACCATTGTTTTCAGTCCCACGTAATCTATGAGTGGTGACTAAGTGATTATACAAAGACATTAATAAGCATATATATAATATATAATAACTATGCATTTTATACACATACATGTGTGATCTGTATGTCATGCTATGTATGTAATATACAAATATTATGACCTACAAACATAAGTTTAAGTTTTTACATCATCATTTGATAACCATTCAGTGCTTTTGAAACTTTTGAGTTGAGGACACTTTTGAAAAACTGATGGCAGGGATAGGCTCTCTTCTCCTTAAGTTTGTTTGTGGTTATAAGTTATTCACAAATCTTTGATCTCCTCCTATCCAATCCACATCCATAGAAACTCCACATTAATAGCTTTCATGTTCAACCATTTGGGGGACAAGATACAGAGTCTATGGTGCTTTAGCAAGGGGTTCTCGTCCAAGCCTGTTAGAATTGAGGGTTCTCTGTTTCTCTATAGTGGGGCCCATGAGAATTTGATCTTGGTCTGAATGTCACCTTCCAAAAATGTACAGTAAAATCAATCCCTGTGTCTTGAGATCTTTAAACTGAATATACTAGCCTTTGCGACAACATGGGTGGAACTGGAGAGCATTATGCTAAGTGAAAGGTGTTGAAAGACAAATACCATATGATCTCACCTTTAACTGGAACCTAATCAACAAAATGAACAAGCAAGCAAAATATAACCAAAGACATTGAAATTGAGAACAGGCTGACAGTGACCTGAGGGAAGAGGGGAGGGGATAATGAGGGAAAGGGTGAGGGGTTTGCAGGAACAATTATAAAGGGCACATGGACAATAAATAACAAGGGGGTGTGGAAACAGAGGAGGGAGGAGTGGAGGGCTGCAGTGGTGGGGAGGAGTGGGAAGAAAAGGCAGAAAACTGTATTTGAACAACAATAAAAAATGTTAAAAAAAACTGAATACAGTAAAGATTTTCCCCAAATCCTATATTCAGGATTTGTAATTAATTCTTTTTTAAGCCAAAATTCTGCTATTGTATTTGCATAATAATGCTGAGCAAGGTGACTGATTTTTTCTTGCATGCTCAATTGATGTTATTTACTCGGTTGTGTTTATTAGACATTATTGAGAACATTTTCAAGTCAATTTATTTTCTTAGATAACTTATAAATCAGGATGTAGGCAGTTTTTCAGTGTTTTTCCTATACCTGGTCTTTCATCTCGCTCTAAAACACATGGTTTTATCCTTTCAACCTATTCACTTCCCTGTGTCTGTTATTTGCATAGATTTGAAAGCATTTCAGCCTCTTGCCAAATCTCTTTTTATCTTAGTTTTGCTGAACCTTAATCTATTTTCTGTACCAAGTCTATAATTCTGCCTTTGCATTCTTTTACTCCCCATGAATTCATCTCTAATCTCAGGCATTTTTTTCCTGCATAAAACTTACAGTAATCTGAATTGCTATTCATTCCCTGTGATTCTCATAGATTCAGTAGATCAACATTATATTAGCATTCCAGGAGGCACAGGTCTGTTTTCCACACTTAACAACTCTTCCTATAGGTGTCGGCCAAATGAGAGAGAGCATCTGTACCAAAGTTTATGTGATGACTATCACTGTCAATGATATTTCAAGTGATTTGCAAATAACATTAGCATTTGCATCAGGAATGAAAAAAATATAATTTAAAAAAATGGACCAGAATATAGGCATTTCTACCTTTTTTTTACCTGAACCACCTGATTCTAGGTTTTGTGGTTCTCCGTTTCTACGTTTAAGGCACTGGTTTTACACCTACAGAGACATTTCAGCATCAACATCTGTTTTAAGTCGTTGATTTAGAGAATTACTTAAACCAACAGTCTGAAGACACACTCAAGTACTTATGGGTCTGAATCTGACCTTGTTCCTGCATTCTGATTTTACTGGCTTTGGAATTTCCCACCTGACAGAATTCTCAAAACAGAGATATGCATAATATCTTTTTATTTCCAGGACTTCAGTCTCCACCTCATTGTTTCCCCCGTTGGGGAGCAGAGACATGACACTAAGCCCCAACTTGTTAAAATTAGGGCCTTATCTTCCAATGGCAGGATTCCTACAGGTAACTCCTGCCCCCGTGTTGCCATAACTCTGCTGTGAGGCCTGTGGAGAGGTCCTGCAATACGGCATTGGCTTTCCCGGGGCCCCCGCTCTGCTACAGAGGCGGGCACACATCACCTCTTCCTCCAGCGGCCTATGAGGCCACATGCAGTCTGATGCTGGCTCCCAGGAGTCAGGTGAAGGAGGTTGCACTGAGCCAGTGTCAGGTGAAGAAGGATGCACTTCAGGTGCTCCCACTTATCTCCTGGCACACTGAGTTTAAATGGTCCTTGCCCATAAATGTGGCCATTTCAGTGCTGGCTATGTCTCCTTTATTTTTCCTGTCTCACCCTGTTGCCATGTGTGATACATGCTTTCCCCGTGTAGTCATCTCCCTGTCTTTTGTGTTCTCCTTGTTGCCTTTAGCATCTCAATTGCTTCCTATTTCATTTTTATTCTTATGTGACTTACTCTTTACTAAATCTTCCATCCATCCATCCATTCATTCACTCATTCATTCATTCATTCAGCAAATATTTAATACACGCATATGCTTCCACTGTTTATAGTCCTTGGGATGCAAAGGTAAATAAGACAAATTGCTCTTGTTGATATGATAGAATATAAAAAGTAAGCAGTTAAAAATTACAGCAAGTTATGCCTGAAAAAGTGCCAAGAAGGAATTCAAATGGCATGATGTGATAGGAAACAGAGAATGATGAGTAGGGAAAGGAGACACTTCACATTGCGTGGCCAGGACCAGTCTTCCTACCGCAGCTTTTGATTAAAAGTTGTAATGAGGTGAAGAGATGAGCCATTCAAATATACAGAAGGTCGGTGTTCCAGAAAAGGAAAGAGATAGCCAAGACCTTGTGGTAGAAAAGAGTTGAGTTGTTAGAAGAGCACAAAACCCCATGTGGCTGAAGGAGTGACTACATAGAAGCCGGCGTGCGATGAACTTGGAGATGTTATAAAAACCCATGAGACAAGAGCACCTTCTACTTCATTTTAATGAAACTAAGAATCAAAAGAGGGTTTTAAGACAGGAACTTCAGTTGGCTGGCTTGTTTTAAAGTGACTAGAACCAGCGCAGTAGTCCAGGTGAGAAATGATAATGTCTTAGACCTGGGTAGTATTAATGATATTAATAGAAACAGACAGATATTTGGGTATATTTATGGGTTTAGCTGACAGATCATCCTATGACTAATTGGAGAATGCCCTTCATCTCTCTGTGATACTGCATAGTTTTCAGATCTTCATAAGATAGCCAAAACATTTTTTTTCACAAGCAGAACGGTCCCAGTTCATTGTTCAAGGTGTCTTCAGTGACCAGATATTATCTTGGCAGAAAACAATTATTTAGGGATGAAGAACAATATTCACATACAGCTGATATTAATAATGGGAGAAACGAATGATAGTCCAATGGGAGATTGGACTATTCAAAGGAAATATAAAAGTCAGCAATGAAAATGGTAACATTTTTATAGTAAGTGGAAATTGTATATAATGATGCATGACCTTGAAAATCAATGTAAAGTACCTTTGAAATAAAGGATGCTATTGGAAAAACACATTTTAAACATTGCTGCCTTATGCTAAAATAAAGACGATTTCCTGAAATGTAAAATATGTTCCCTCATGACTCCTTATAGGATATAAAACTTCAGCATAGTGTACAAAGCTCTTTAAAATGTACCCTGTTCACCTTTATTAGTTATTATTCCTAACACATGGCTCATGTTTTGTTGCAATTTTTAAATTATTCTATGAATACTTACAAAAAAGTGCATATCTTTGTTATTATTCTTATTCAGACTATCTCCTCCTTATTTACCTAACTCTCAGTTATTATTCTAAGTACCCCTTCAGATATTACCTTCTCTGCAAATTCTCCTGTGAGGTTGCCGATGACATTTTCCTGTGTAACAGGAACAGTAACATCTATAGTGCACCTCATTAACTTAGCAGAGTCCGATTTCTATCTAGATAAGTTCATATTTCTGTCTCCTTCACTAACTTAGAAGCTGCTTCTTGAAATCATTAATATTATTTATTTTTTTCTTTGCACGCTGACTATACAAAACAGTGGGCTACCATGTAGGGAATTGAATTAAAGTCCTATTTCATGTAACCATAATCTAACCTGCAAACCACAACAAGGAAATTGACGTGTAGTTTAGACGAAGCAGGAACTTCTGGGTTGTAGTGTTCCCAGGGTTGCCCGTCAGGCCAGGCTGTGTTTTTAACTCTGGAGAGACTACAGTGATGTTTACATGACGCTCTCACATTTTCTTGGTTTTACAAGATAGTGGGAGAAATCACATGCTTCATAAATTTCTGTTACAATCATCATCATCATTGTGGAGGCCTAGCCGTGTCAGGTACTTTGCTGATTGTTACCCTGCCCTTTCTCAATTAATTCTATAGCATCAGCTTAGGTAGGCAGTTGCTAGTTCTGTTTTGGAGGGGGAGATGGAGAAGCTGAGAGGGGATAAGCCACTTTCCCAAGATCTCACAGCAGAGAGACAGAATCCCAGATCTGTCTGACCCAGCGTGCTTGTCCTTTCCTCTACACTCCACTGACACAGATAAACAAAGCACCCTCTTAGAGAGGGGTGGGCATGAACAGTCAGTCTCGGCTGTCTGCTCTGAGAAGCAGAGAAGAGGGCCTGCACGCTCTATTTGGCTAGAAACCTGTGATGTTCGGTAGGTGTTAAAAAGGTTTGCGATTGGCTGACCACTAAGGGGCAGTGATACACAGCAATCAGTTCACCGTAGCTCTGCGCAGAGGGTCGTGGCAGCGCCAGGCCCATCGCGAGGAAAAGCATTGAATCCTCTCGGTTTTATTTCTCAGTAGAGAACTGGAGCAGAAACAAAGCAAAACACTTTGTCTCCCCCCAGGACCTAGTTATACCTTTTACTAAGACAAACACATCACGTTCAATTCTCCTCTCCCGCTGCTGATGAGAAAGAAATACATTTAGAGATTCAACCTGAGCGGCCAGATTAACTCTCATACAAAAATAAATGGTGGCTTTGTTTCCAGATCCCTTTTTCACTTTAACTCACTGTCCTATGCTCTCAGAGGCAAGCGAGTTCACAGCTAGCAAGAAAAGATATTCTTTTTTGTGACTAGAGTTTTCGATTTCAAATGCCTGCATGCTTGACCTCCAGCAATTAGTGTACTGGTGGCTAATGTCCTCTGCCTCTATCAGCCCCAGATCCTTTGCATAATATCCTCAGATATAGCTTTTATGCTGGGCCAGCTTGGATGCAGGGAAATTGCTACTATGCAGGTTAAGAGGAAAATCCTTGCACTACAGTTGACATGCTGTATTGATCTAGTACAAAATCCAACCATTACTGAGACAGATGGGGGAGCTCTGAGACTCTCAATCCAAAAATTGCATCAACTATTGCTGATGCCGCTGCACATGCTGACAATAGCTACAGTCTGAAAAGCAGGGTTTACATGCTTGAAATAAATTGTTTTGATTAGAACCTTTAGGAGAGAAAGTCATAAGGAACAGTTTTATTGACTACTTGCCAAACAACACAGACCCATGCACTGTAAGCTTGTTTTGCTCGTGTAAGTCAAGCACCAAATAGGCTTTTATTTTCGAAGGTTATGGACTTGGAGTATAATATATTATCATTTGCTCTGAATTATTGCACACGTGGCCTCCAAGGAGGTGGAATTAATTCTCAAGTATTGCTGACCTCTGTGTATATTTTGTTTGTTTCCTGGCTTGTTTCCTTGTAGCAGAGACATACGCTAATTTTGTGTGATAAAGACTGCTTTGATTGCTTTGTAATCCTTTAAGTGCTGTAGCCAACAAAGTTCCAAAAGCTGCCACTGGGCTCTAAAGAAACAAATTATATAACTAGCCAGTCATATACCTCCTTGCCTTTCCCACTCTTCTTCTCTGAAGCAATTTTTTTTTGCAGAGTTTTTTTTTTTTTTTAATCTGTTGCTGTTTTTCAGAAACAAGACAACTTGGTGCAATCAACCAAACAAAAATTGGGCAAATCATTATAAAATGTAAAATGAGAAGCCAGCATGCTTTTTTTCAGTGTTGTTGTGTTTTTCCCTAAAGCTGGACCTGTATTGCATTGTCTCCCTAGAAAGCAATGCATTTTGAGACTCTGTTCCCAACAAAAAGCATGGAGAGCATCCTTTCTTACTTAGCCTGCTTATGTGGGTTTCAGAATTGGCTACTAGAGATAGAGCTGAGCATATACAGCCCTGGCCGGGTAGCTCAGCTGGTTTGAACATTGCCCCATCCTCCAAAAGTTTATGGGGGGAAGTGATCAATGCTTCTCTCTCACCCTTACATCCTCACATTGATGTCTCTCTCTCTTTTTCCATTCCTCTCTCTCTAAAATCAGTAAACATTTCCTTGTGTGAGGATTAAGAAAGGAATCGAGCACATGCAGGGTTTATTATATGCACTACCTGTAACAACTCCGTCCTGGGTGTCTGTTCTGCCCACAGAAAACAAACATGCTTCCCAAGAGAGAAAATTTTATGCATGTTTTCCATTCAGAGCCATTTCTGAGAACTTAAAATTAAGGACAAGAACAAAAGCAAACCACATATATTATCTCAACTAGTTTATTAGAAGCAGTGTATTACATGTTTTACATACACTACTTCATGTCAAATTTACAAAAAAAATAAAAAACTAACACATATATACTGCTGCACCTATTAAGTGTGAACTTTGGTTCATCAATCTTCTGGTATTTACTAATCCTACTACATTCTAATTTTGTATCAGATTAATTAATCAATTAACATAATGAATGTAGAACATAATAACCTCCCTCTAGGATTTTGTAATCCATTCAATATATATGAATCATTGGATTCCATCGTTAGCTAGGAAATGCTAAATGCCAAGTGGTTATTAAAGCTATATAATAAGGTACCCATAAGGACCAGATATTGCCAGTTGAACAGAACAATCATTTATGTCGTATAACAAGTACGGGTTTAAAAAGGTGTGCATTAATTAAAATGGTGACTCAGTGTATATGGCTAACGTTTGGCCAATAGCACTGTGTGTTTCATAAACTGTCCTTAACATGTGCTGATACCACCAGATTCTAAAGTGTGAGGTCCTGGGTCTCAATTTTTAATGGCTCATCTGAATGACAAGTTGCCTAGCTTTCCGTTTATATGCTGCATGAGAGCTAAAGGAGGAATTATATCTGCTAGAATCTGCACCTTGGATTTGGGAGTTAGCTCTAAAATACAGGACCACACATTATAATTTTCAACACGGAATCTACATGACCAAACACACTCACACACACTAATTGCAAAGTACCTGTCACTTTTCTAAGTGGCATGAACACCGTAGGGCTGCAATTTATGCCATGGAGCTTTAAAAAATCATTATTATTACAGGATACATAAAAAGATTATCATGAAGTTAGCAGATAGTTCTCTGTATGACAGAAGTGGCGAGTGTGATTGTGTGGTATTTGCTTACCCACTCAACTTACCCCATGCAGTGTGTTCTGAGGAATTAAGGCTGCTCTCCGCAGCGGGGCTGTTCGGTGGTTCAATTGCCCTGAGAGTTCAGAGCTGCCCCTGGCTCGTAAGCGGTCAGGAGAGCCATAAGCATCGCTCTGTATCCCCCACTGTGTTTTTTCAGAGGAAGTATTGGCACTCACTTTGCAACAGATTTGATATTCTGTTCTCCGAGGAAATGCTGTCACTGGTATTATTTACTCTCTGAACAACAAATCCTCATAAATTATGATGGTACTCCAGACAGCCATTTACACATTTAATCAAGGATGATTTCCTTGCTTTTTTCAATTATCCTCAAATTATATTCAGTCACTGTAATATACTAGTCCTGTACCATATTTATTCCAGAAATATGACTACAACATGCTTCTAGTCTAAAAGAAAGAATATAGATGAAGATATATGTAGCTTACAGCCTATTAAAGATGTTGTTCCTCTTGCCTTAAAGTATGTAAGTGCTGCAAGAGACTCGGGGTCACCCTGTCTGCTACGACCTTTTAGTATTTCTCGGTGACAACAGACGTCACCCAAATAACGAATGATCGTAGATTGTTAACATGAATTAGAGGGTCCTATCCCTTCAGCACAGACTTTGAAGACAGACCTGAATTTGTGTGCTGTCTCCAGCATTTACCAGATTTGTGTCCACCAGAATATTTTAGCTTCTCTTGGACTCAGTCTCTGCATATGTAGAATGGAATAATATTAATACATCTCTCATACAATTATTTTTAGGGTTAAATGACATAAAGACTATAAATAATGTAGAGAAGTCTAGATATAGTCAGTACCATATAAATGATACCTATTAGAAATAACTCACCTCTCCTCCTCCTCTCTTTTTAAATGAAGAAATTAAACCTGAAATAACTTAAGTAACTGCTAAGGATCCTATCAAGAATCGGGAAGCCTCAGGGTTTGAACACATGTCTTCAGTTTTGGACCACTTTCTATTAGACTCTTTGCTGCAGCAGTTGATATTACGAGAGACACTCCAACGTCAATAATTCCCTGAGCAGTTTATTCCCTGTTTAGTGGAGGTCCTGCTATTTGTGTGTGTGCCATTTCAAGCAAGGATGTAGAGGGGCAGGGCCTGTCACCTCTGGATCTTGCCCTAGAGATTCCAGTGACCTCTTAGGCTTCTCTCAAACTGCTTTTACGTTTTTGGACATGGTCCTTTTGGACACTGATGCTGGTTGAAGTTGAGCTGCCTCAAAAATCAATACTCAACAAGACTGAAATGATGTTAATAAGCTAAGTAAAGGATTCCAGAGCAAGGGCCAAGGGTAGGGTAGTATCAAGAGATTGAAAGAATGACATTTCCAGAGGGAGAACACAAGGAGAGGACCCCAACTGGGAGCCACGATTTCTCATTCTTCGTATAATGATATCTGGAAATTAATAATGGGAGGTAAAGAAATATGTAAACAGGCAGACTGAAAGCTAAGCACACACAACAATATAAATCTATTTCTTTCCAAACAATTAGATTAACTACTAGTCAAGATAATTTAGCATTAGTGATCATCCCAAATCTTCTGAGTTTCAAAATTTAAGAAGCCGGATAGATAAGCTCTTAAAAATAAGCCCAAATTCTGAAAATATTAAGAATTTAAAAGTGTATGTAACAGATATCATTGGTTTTAACATGCTACAGTATTACATAGGATTAAATAGGACAAAGCAATAAAATAATTATTTTCTAGACTTGTGCCTTTAATTTTGGCTCTGGGATTGCAGTTTGATACAATTTCATTGATTGGGGGGAAAACATAATATTTAATCATTTCCAAACAAGAGGTTATTAAAAGTACACAATTTTTTAATCATTGAATTCATTTTAAAATCTATGAAAACTGTGTGTTTATAAGTAAGATTTTGTGTATGTGAGTTGATGAATACTAGTAGATATTAAAAGTGGTATCTTAAAAAATAAATATGCACATATAAAAAGAGCTGGAGTCTCCGAGGCATCCCAATAAATAACATTTCTATTTCTTGTCCAGATGTTTTAAAGTGATGTCTAAAACAAAGAAAAATTAGACATCATCTTATCTACTGATAAAGACTAAGCTGGAAAATGTCAAGGAGGGTTGAAACTAAGCAGTTCTGCTAAGTAACCCCCAACCACAATGGATGCATTTAAAAATGTCGTTCCATCACAGCAGACACCTTTGGTGCTGTGAGACTCCAATAGACTTGACTCTTTCTCAGTCTTTATCCATGTTCATAGAAATCCTGGAATGTTTAATATATAATCAAGAACATAAAAATGAGTGATTTTTTTATAGGAAAGTGAAACTTTTTCTCAGTGGTTCTATCCAGTAAGAGCTGGAATGTTGTTATCTCAGAGTCGATGATACAGCAAAGGCCCCTCTCTTCAATGTGCTGCCCACTTAGATTAACAATTATTTTGTATAATTGCAGCATTTGAATGGCACTTCCAGTCTACCCAAGCAACGTGGACGTGTCGCAGTTGTTTAGCTTTTATGGGATTTATATACAATATAAAAAAAGATGAATTTTATATTATCATGGTTTTGAAATTTAATGTGACAACCGTGACTTTAATAAACATTAAATGCTTTACCTGTGTTTCTGTTTTATACTTTTTATAATGTTGTACGTTTGAAGCTCATACCCTCCACTACTCAAAAATATATACTAGGATATAAGTCCCCTATCCCAGCATTGTTTTTTTTTTTTTTTAATTTCATGTTTAGAGCATTTATATTTAATATAGTTATGCATATTTGGGTTTAAAACTGCCATTTACTGTGCTTATTCTCTTTTTTTTTTTATTGTTATTCAATTACAGTTGTATGCCTTTTCTCCCCATCCCTCCACCCCACCCCAGCTGAACCCACCTCCCTCCCCCCTCTCCACCCTCCCCCTTGGTTTTGTCCATGTGTCCTTTATAGTAGTTCCTGTAATCCCCTCTACCCACTGTCCCTGCCCCCAACCCCCACCCCCGCCCTGGCTATTGTTAGATTGTTCTTAACTTCAATGACTCTGGTTATATTTTGTTTGCTTTTTCCTTCTATTGCTTATGTTCCAGTTAAAGGTGAGATCATATGGTATTTGTCCCTCACTTCCCGGCTTATTTCACTTAGCATAATGCTCTCCAGTTTCATCCATGCTGTTGCAAAGGGTATAAGCTCCTTCTTTCTCTCTGCTGCGTAGAATTCCATTGTGTAAATATACCATAGTTTTTGGATCCACTCGTTTGCTGATGGGCGCTTCGGTTGCTTCCAGTACTTGGCTATTGTAAATTGTGCTGCTATGAACATTGGGGTGCACAGATTCTTTTGGATTGGTGTTTCAGTGTTCTTAGGGTATAATCCCAGCAGCGGAATTACTGGGTCAAAGGGCAGTTCCATTTTTAGTTTTCTGAGGAAATTCCATACTGTTTTCCACAGTGGCCTCACCAGTCTGCATTCCCACCAACAGTGCACGAGGGTTCCCTTTTCTCCACATCCTCTCCAACATTTGTTTGTGGATTTGTTTATGTTGGCCACTCTGACTGGTGTGAGATGGTACCTCATTGTGGTTTTAATTTGCATCTCTCTGATGGCTAGTGATGCTGAGCATCTTTTCATATGTCTCTGGGCCCTCTGTATGTCTTCCTTGGAGAAGTGTCTGTTCAAGTCCTTTGCCCATTTTTTAATTGGGTTGTTTGTCTTCCTGGAGTGGAGTCGTGTGAGTTCTTTATATATTTTTGAGATCAGGCCCTTGTCTGAGGTATCATTGGCAAATATGTTTTCCCATACTGTTGGTTCTCTTTGTAATTTGGTGCTGTTTTCTTTAGCCCTGCAGAAGCTTTTTATTTTGATGAGGTCCCATTTGTTTATTCTTTCCTTTATGTCCCTTGCTTTAGGGGATGTGTCTGTGAGGATGTTGCTGCGTGGAATGTCTGAGATTTTCCTGCCAATGTTTTCCTCAAGGACTTTTATGGTGTTACGACTTATATTTAAGTCTTTTATCCATCTTGAGTTTATTTTCGTGTATGGCGTAAGTTGGTGATCGAGTTTCATTTTTTTGCATGTAGCTGTCCAGATCTCCCAACACCATCTGTTGAAGAGATTGTTTTTGCTCCATTTTAAGCTCCTGCCTCCTTTGTCAAATATTAATTGATCATATAGGTTTGAGTTTATTTCTGGGCTCTCTATTCTGTTCCATTGGTCTATGTGCCTGTTTTTATGCCAGTACCAGGCTGTTTTGATTACAGTGGCCTTGTAATACAGTTTGATATCAGGTATTGTGATCCCTCCTGCTTTGTTCTTCTTTCTCAAAATTGCTGCTGCTATTCGAGGTCGTTTATGGTTCCATATGAATTTCTGCAATGTTTGTTCTATATCTGTGAAATATGTCATGGGTACTCTAATAGGGATTGCATTGAATCTATAAATTGCTTTGGGTAGTATGGCCATTTTGATGATGTTAATTCTTCCAATCCATGAACATGGTACATGCTTCCATTTGTTTGTATCTTCCTTAATTTCTTTCTTCAGTGTTGTGTAGTTTTCTGAGTACAGGTCTTTTACCTCCTTGGTTAGGTTTATTCCTAGGTACTTTATTTTTCTTGTTGCTATATCGAATGAGATTTTTTTCCTGATTTCTGTTTCTGCAGTTTCATTGTTGGTGTACAGGAATGCCTTTGATTTCTGGGTATTGACTCTGTATCCAGCTGTTTTGCCAAATTCATTTATTAGGTCGAGTAGTTTTTTGGTGGAGTCTATAGGGTTTTCCATGTACACTATCATGTCGTCTGCAAACAGTGACAGTTTCATTTCCTCCTTTCCAATTTGGATGCCTTTTATTGCTTTTTCTTGTCTGATTGCTGTGGCTAGGACTTCCAATACTATGTTGAATAGGAGTGGTGAGAGAGGGCATCCTTGTCTTATTCCTGTTCTTAGTGGGAAAGCTCTAAGTTTTTGTCCATTGAGTGTGATGTTGGCTGTAGGTCTCTCATATATGGCCTTAATTATGTTGAGGACTGCTCCCTTTATTCCCACTTTGCTGAGTGTTTTTATCAGAAATGGATGCTGTATCTTATCGAACACTTTTTCCGCATCTATTGATATGATCATGTGATTTTTGTCTTTGCTGTTGTTGATGTGATGTATTATGTTTATTGATTTGCGAATATTGTACCATCCTTGCATCCCTCGGATGAATCCCACTTGGTCATGGTGGATGATCTTTTTAATATATTGCTGGATGCGGTTTGCTAATATTTTGTTGAGAATTTTAGCGTCTATGTTCATCAGCGATATTGGCCTGAAGTTTTCTTTCTTCGTTGTGTCTTTATCTGGTTTTGGGATTAGGATGATGTTGGCTTCATAAAAAGAGTTTGGGAGTCTTCCATCAGTTTGGATTTTTTCGAATAGTCTGTGAAGGATAGGGGTTAGTTCTTCCTTAAATGCTTTGTAGAAATCTCCTGTGAAGCCATCTGGTCCAGGGCTTTTGTGTGATGGGAGTTTCTTGATGACTGCTTCAATTTCCTTTGCTGATATTGGTCTGTTCAGGTTTTCTGCTTCTTCTTCAGTCAGTTTATATTTTTCAGGAAGATTATATTTTTCTAGAAATGTGTCCATTTCATCTAGGTTTTCAAATTTCTTAGCATACAGGTCTTCATAGTAATTTCTTACGATCCTTTGTATTTCTGTGGTATCAGTTGTAATCTCTCCACTTTCATTTCTAATTCTGTTTATTTGGATCCTCTCTCTTTTCTTCTTGATAAGCCTACTTAAAGGTTTGTCAATTTTGTTTATATTTTCAAAGAACCAGCTTCTGGATTCATTGATCCTTACAATTGTGCTTTTAGTCTCTATGTCATTTAGTTCTGCTCTGATCTTGGTTATTTCCTTCCTTCTGCTTGCTCTGGGCTGTCTTTGTTGTTGTTCCTCCAGTTCTTGTAGGCATAGGGTTAGGTTGTTTGTTTGAACTGTTTCTAACTTCTTAAGGTAGGCCTGTATTGCTATGAACTTCCCTCTCAGGACTGCCTTTGCTGTGTCCCATAGGTTTTGGGTTGTTGTGAGTTCGTTTTCATTTGTTTCCAGGAAGTTTTTGATTTCTTCCCTAATCTCATTCTTGACCCATTCATTGTTTAATAGCATGCTATTCAGTCTCCATGTTTTTGAGTGTTTTGGGTTTTTACCCTTGGGGTTGGTTTCTAGTTTCAGACCCTTGTGGTCAGAGAAGATGCTTGATATGATTTCAATTTTCTTGAATTTTTTGAGGCTTGCTTTGTGTCCTATCATGTGGTCTATCTTTGAAAAAGTTCCATGGACACTTGAAAAGAATGTGTATTTTGCTTCTTTGGGATGAAAAGCTCTGTATATATCAGTTAAGTCCATTTCCTCTAGGGTATTGTTAAGTGACACAATATCTTTGTTGATCTTTTGTTTGGAAGACCTGTCCATTTTTGATAGTGGGGTGTTAAAATCCCCTACTATAATTGTGTTGCTGTCAATATCTTTCTTGAAATCCTCCAAGATTTTCTTTATGTATTTGGGTGCTCCTATGTTGGGTGCATATATATTTATAATGTTTATGTCTTCTTGGTGGATTCTTCCTTTGAGTATTATGAAGTGACCTTCTGGGTCTCTCTTTATGGCCCTTCTTTGGAAGTCTATTTTGTCTGATATGAGTATTGCTACCCCTGCTTTTTTTTCCTGTCCGTTTGCTTGGAAAATTTGTTTCCAGCCCTTCACTTTCAGTCTGTGTAAGTCTTTTGTCCTGAGATGGGTTTCTTGTAGGCAGCATATGTGTGGGTCATGTTTTCTTATCCATTCAGCTGTTCTATGTCTTTGATTGGAGCATTTAATCCATTTACGTTTAAGGTTATTATCGATAGGTAGTTATTCATTGCCATTATTTCCTACCTGTGTTCCTCTGTCTTTCTCTTTTCCTTCCTTTCCTTAAAGCAGTCCCTTTAGCATCTCTTGCAGAACTGGTTTGGTGGAGCTGTATTCTTTTAGACTTCTTTTGTCTGGGAAAGTCTTTATTTGGTCTTCTATCTTAATTGAGAGCCTTGCTGGGTAAAGTAGTCTTGGTTGCAGGCCTCTGGTTCTCAGTACTTGGAATATTTTTTGCCATTCTCTTCTGGCTTGGAGCGTTTCCATTGAGAAGTCAGTTGCTAACCTTATTGGGGCTCCTTTGTATGTTACTTCCTTTTTCTCCCTTGCTGCCTTTAAGATCCTCTCTTTGTCTTGGAAATTTGCCATTTTAATTATGATGTGTCTTGCAGTGGGTCTCTTTGGGTTCCTCTTGCTTGGGACTCTCTGTGATTCCTGGATTTGGGTGCTTTTTTCTCTCCTCAGATTAGGGAAATTTTCCATCATTACTTTTTCAAACAGGTTTTCTATCCCTTGCTCTTCTTCTTCTCCTTCTGGTATTCCTATTATACGGATATTGTTACGTTTCATGTTGTCCTGCATTTCCCTTATTGCCTCTTCATTCTTTCTGAGCCTCTTTTCCTTTTCTTGCTCCTTCTGGGTGTTTTTTTCTACTTTATCCTCCAGCTCACTGATCCGATCCTCTACTTCATCAAGTCTGCTTTTCATTCCTTCTACTGTGTTCTTTAATTCAGAAATTGTATTCTTCATTTCCTCTTGGCTCTTGTTGATATTTTCTATTTCCTTTTTCATGTTGATATAGTTTGCAGTGAGTTCATTGTAGTTTCCTTGTAGTTTCTGGTAGTTCTCTTTGAGCTCAGAGAGCTCAGTGAGCTTCCTGATGACCATTGCTTTGAACTCAGTATCTGATAGTTGAGTTGCCTCTTTTTCGGTTAGTATTCTTTCTGAGACTTCCTCCTTTCCTTTCATTTGGGAATTGTTTCTTTGTCTTCCCATTGTTTGTGAGGCTCTTCTTGTTGGCCTCTGCTTCTTAAATTGCTTTGTTCTGACTCCCTGGATTTATGATATGAACTTCTATGGTAGAATGCCAGTGGGATTCGCTGGTGCTGTCTCCTTACTCTCCTGTGCTCACTGGTCTTGAGCTGACGTTTATGTGTTTAACACGGTCTAACTCTAGTCTTTTCAGCACTCCAGGTTTTGTTGTCTCACCTGTGGGAAAAAGAGAAAGGGGGGGAGAAAGAAAAAAAAAACACAAAAAAAAACACAAAAAAACCCCAAAACAAAGATGGGAAGGAGGGAAAAAGGAAATAGGAAAGGAGGAAAGGAAGGAAGGAGTGAAGAAGGAATAAAGAAAGATCGGAGGCAAGATAAGAAGGAATTTTAACAAAAATTAAAACAGAAATAGATAAAAGAAGGCAGGAAGAAGACATAAAAATGGTAAAGGATGGGAGGAAGAAGGAGTGAAAAAAAAGAAGAAAAGGAGAGAGGAAGAAGGAATTCAGGGGGAAAGGAAAAAAAAAGAAAAAAGATAAAAAAAAAAATCTTCTGTTGGCTTTAAACCGGTCAGGTTATATCTGCTGGTGTCCTGTCTGTGCAACGGGAGGGGGTGGTTGGAAGGATTGGTTTCACTTTTCTCCCTTCCTGGGTCACACTCTTCGCTGTTTTGTAGGTGTGGTCCCTGGCAGTCAATCAGGCCGTTGATCAGCCACTCCAGCAGCTTTGTTCTTGGGACACGCAAGCGGTGGCTCCAGCCGCTTTGGCTTGGGACATGTGCTCGCGCAGCAGGGGAATCCAGCCGCTTTGGGTTTGTGACGGTATTTTGTGCCCTGAGCGCGCAGCCGGCCGACCAATCGAGCCGCCCGGGCTTGGGACGCTGGCGTGCAGGCGGCAGGTTCAGCCGCCTTGGAGTTAGGACACTCGCCAGCAGCTTTGTGTTTGGAAAACGCGCACGGAGCCAGCCCTGCGCTTGGTGAGCACGCAACCCGCCGCCCCTGAGGTTCTATGCTTGGGGGCCCGATCCAGCCGCCCTGGGCTTGAGTCTCTCGAGCGGGTGGGGCCGCCCTGGGACTGAATCACACGGCACTTGGTTCCGAGGTTTTGGGCCTGTGGGTGGAGCAGCTAGCCTCAGCTCCAAATGATCTCGGAGGTTTCAGGTGTGGGCGCCCCTCCGGGGTTTCCTGTACACTAATCTGCGCGCGCGACCGGACCTCAGGTGAGCGCCGTCACTCCGGTGCTGTTTATCCCCCGCTCGCAGTCCATGGGCGGAGCGGGGAGGGGCGCCAGTGGCCTCGGTTACTACCGAGAGTTCTCTAACTAGCCCCTGAGTGTCTCTATTTTCTTTTTCTTTTTGAGAAATTCCTCCTTTTCAAGCCCCCATGGTCCAATCAAGCACCTGGCTGCTCACAGCGCAGCCTGGCCCTCTCCCAAGACTCCTGCAGCCGCCCCTGCGCCAGGGCTGGCGCTTCTGCCGCCCTTTTACCACGCGTTCCCAGGTCCCGTGGACCTTATTGTCCTTCAGCACTCTTCTTACCGTCAGATCTTTCAATGTCCTCTATCTTTGGTCTCTGATCTTCGTATATGCTGGAGTACTGTTGGCTGTTCGCTCTGCTCCTCAGATCAGCTAGGTATTTCCCTGGCGTTGAGGGGAAGTGGATTCCGCTCCCACCTATGTTGCCGCCATCTTCCCTCTCTCTTCCCAGCATTGTTTTTAACACAATATGACCTTACTGTCTATTCAAAATCTCACCTGAGGAATATGGAATTTTATTGCAACTCATCCTAGTACATTTTCCTCATTGTCTTTGAACTCTTTTGTCCCTCCTTTTCTCAACCTACTGATAGGTGAGACAAGCAAAGGCCTGTGAGAGCAAACCACAAAACACCATTTAACTGTGCCCTCTATTTTGTATATATGCTGGTCCTTCCTCTTGGCATGTACCTAGCATAACAGACAATGGAAGCTAGATTAAATGTCTACTTTTTAAGCATTTAGTAACAATAAATAAAACATGTATTGATTGTTATCTCCTTTTGAAATAAAGTTAAAAGAATGCTCCTGTGAGAAGCTAATATGAAATAGCTATTATCCTATCACTATTAAATCCAACAAACTGAGACCACACGGTCAAAACAGAAAATCTTCACACAGTTCATCAACCTCCTTCCACACCTTCACATATAGGTATGTTCAGAAATCTCGAGAGGTTATTGTTATTACTGATATTTTTTAAATTCCAGTAAATACTACCAATAATAATGCTTGCAATAGAATAAAATATGGACCTCTCTCTGTCCTGAGATTCACTTTTTTCCCCACAGAATGAATACTGAATTTTCTCATGAGTGAGGTTAAGAGAGAATTAACAAGTGTGAGTCAGACCCATCCTCTGTCTCTTTCTGATGCACCTGCTGGAAGAAAGAGACAGAGAGTGTGTGTATGCCCATCCACATACACTCTGCATCACCATCCTTAAGCTTTACAAGGGCAATGCTCCATGGAGAAGTCAGGAGAGTTCCCAGAGATGCTTGAAACTGGATGGGCAAGTTTAACTTCGGGGTGTCGTCTGAGCAAGCGTATGGCTGATAGACTGAAAGACCATTTCGACAGTTTAGGCTTTATCAGTATTCTTGGTGCTCTTTTGATCTCCATCCGTCTGATTCCCGTTTTTAATTGATTCAATTGAGCAGAAAGGAAAAAAGATAATATTGTTTCCTCTTCAAGTTGCAACAATAGCTCACACTTATTAATATTTCATTTATTTGAATTTTATAAATTTATATTGCCCATAAACTCCACTGAATTATGATTTGGTATTTCACAAATAATTACTTACCTCTATAGCAAAGTTCTAGGATTTATAATATTTATAATAGCTTTATTAACTTTTCATTACTTAGATGCAATTGAACATTAATAAAATTTCAGCCAATGATTGTAGATAGGAGACTTAAGTGACAACAATCTCCAGGAAATATGAAAAAAATCAACTCAAATAACATCTAAATTTACAGGAAGATTTGGAAGCAAAGAGTGTAAATTGCCTTTGTGTGTGTTTTAATTATTTCTACCTCCAGGAAATCAGTGCTACCAGATTTTTAGTGAAAACAGTTCCAAGTTTTCCAACCATTGAACATTATTGGAGATTTTCCAATTTTCCCTTATTTTCCTAGAACAGCTTAGAATTATTACCCTGATAATAATTTAGTCATATAGACAAAGTGTCTTCTACATAACATTTTAGTGCCAGAATTGATCTGGGCACCGACCAAGTTTCCAAAGTTCTTTAATTTATCCATGTATAATACATTAACACATGAACCATCAGGAAGTGAACTGATTTCCTTTACCTATACCCACCAGGTATTGTTCTTCCTTTGGAATATATATTTAGGGCATGCATTCTGGCTTTTTGCATTTTCTTCTCCCTTATAGTGTATATATTACATTTTATTTCACCTTTAAATTGAACTTCACTACCATCATCCTCAAAAATTAGGAGAAAATGAGAGAAAAAAGGATTTTTAGATTCCCCAAACTCCCTCTTGTATTTTTTGTCCTTTAAATATAAAGTGATACCATTATCTGTAGGCCAAGTGCTTTGAGTTCATTTCCCATTTATGAAAATCCAAGCATGCAAATATCCCTGTGCTCTCAGAAATGCAAGCTCAATTTCAGCTGTGTCACTGAGGAACAAAGGCAATTAAATTAGCCTTCCCCGTTCTCCTCAATGTCTTTCTCCTGACCATACCACTTGACTGATAATTTGTCTCAAAAATCATGTCACGAGAGCTCAAGATCAAATGCACCTGGTCTCACCATCCTTAAGAGTCACTTCACCTCTGGAAGGGAAAGTCAGACCGACTTTCCTTCTGACTTTTCACCTGATGGAAGCTTTCCCGGGGAGCCCTGACCTCATTATTGACACTGATGTGCGCACGTCCCAAACTTAAACTTTTATTTTCACTTTAAGTGGCATTGGGCTGACCTTCTCTATGTAAGCATAGTGATTAGAACAAATGCACATGCCTGATACTACCCTCAAGTTACTTTTGATGATGGTTTCCCTTGCTCATCTTACAAGTTTAAACCCAGAAAAGATCTTAGCAGCAGGAATAACATGCAACCATTTTGTGACTAATACAAAGGCCGTGAATACCCTGAGTGGGAAAGTTACCTAACTGGATTTTGGGAATAGTATTTAAGCTATTTAATTAATGAAATGAACAAGAGGAGGAAAATAATTTTAAAATCCAGAGCGGTAATCATGTATAATTTTAATATTCTATTCGGAGTGCTTGGCACTTAGAATCATATTCCAGGTTCTGTGTGGACTTTTATAGCCAGCCCATACCAAAATGCTACACACATAGCTACACTTGTTGATTGATTTACCAACACTTTTCTGGGGATTGATTTTTAATTTTTCCTACATATTTGATGAAATAGATTTATCCCACTTCCCAGTAATCTGAGAGTACTTGCTTATCTTCTCTGACATTTGGAAAACAATAATAAAACATGGCAAACATAATCAGACCCATCAAGACATACCCTTCATTGCAAAACTAGGCAAATGCATAAAGATTAACTATGCATAGTAGTGTTATTCTGCTGCATTTATGCATGAGACACTGGTTATTTTTATTACATAGCTTTATGTAATTATTTTTTAAAAAATAGCAGAGGCAAATTCCCTTGGATGATAATGAAAAACCATTATCAATACCTAGGAATCCAAATTCATACAATAGAAAAATGTGAATAAAATTCTAAGCATTGCTTTGAGTTGGATCAAGGAATCCTGAAATACCTGTCACTACTTTTCAACCTTCTTCTGCCACTTGTGTAAAATAATGGGAAGAAAGGTCAACTCAGAGACACCTTCCATCAGACTATGGCAGAGTACAAGCACCTGGTGAATGTCTTGGAGCCCCACGGGGAGTCACGTGGGGCAGTGGCACTTGATGTTTTTGCACGTGTGCTAAAGGCAAAATATTAAATGAGCTTCTTGTGGGTACACATATATTCCTTACAAAGATCTAAATTATTTGGGGAATGATGAAGCCGAATGAGTAACAGATACTTGATGATCCTTCGCTCCAGGATCACGCTGCCATGTTGACCTCCCTACCCGTTCTTGCTCGGAGGGCCTGCTCCTAGTGGTGCCAGTGACAACAGCTGACAGTTCTGATAACTGTGTGCGGTTGGAGGGGGAGGGGCGTAGCGAAATTCTTCTGCCCTGTCTTCTGAAGAGGTCATTCTTTCAAGCAGTAGCTTCAGCAATCCACTTCAATGTGAAGGAAATGAGTTTTTCTTACTTGATTATCCCATTCTCAGAAGTGCCTTTACCTTGTCATTAGGAAAGGTCCGCTTGGGGTTCAGGCAATGCACAAAGAAGGCTTTTCAGTCACGGGAGATTCTTACCTTGCAATAGAGCTCCGTTCCCACCTCTCCTTTCCCCAGTAATTCGCAGGCTCTCCCTTACAGTTGTATTGTTCGAAAACCATTACCTTTAGCGATGGTATGAGGATTGTGATCTAAAACTTGACTGTAACCATTTCGAAGAGCTAAGGTTAGTGGTAATGCCACCTCAGTGACTAAAGAAATGCCAGCCAACCGAATTAAAATGTTCTCTTGTTAAAGGGAAAAAGTGTATAACTTCAGAGAGAACGAGCCACAACGAGTCTCGCAATGCAGAGAACAGCAGGGAGCCCTTCTACACACACAAGTGGAAATAATCCTTTCGTGGTCATATTGGGGATGAATTTCTGTTAAACGGTGAGTTGGCTCTCTTTGCTATAGGCTTTTGGGCTCTTGAGAGGAATAAAAATGCTTCCCTGGGGAACCTGGGTACCATTAATAAAGGATATCTAAATGGCCTAGGGTGCAAGTATGGCACATTTCCTAATATGTCAGAACAGACTCACAATTTGACATCGACCTCCAAATGGCACTAATTCAGACACCCCCTTTTTAATCAACTTGGCTATTTTCATGTCTATTTTTATAATGCTTGCCTGTCATCCAATTTAAAATCACATCGACAAGGGTGCTATTTTGGGTTTCTGGTACTAGTCTCTCTATGCCTTTGTGTTCTTTGTCTTTTTAATTTTCATCATAATCTCAACTGGATGTGATAATAATAGGTATATGAGATTGTACCTTATATACATAGCAATTCAGGAAACACTAACTGTTTCTTATAAATATATAAATCATATCATTTAACTAGTTAATTTTGACCCTACAATTACAATAGTAGCTTATCTGAATCTAGATCCAAAGTCAGTGATCTGGAGGAATCAGGTCTCTTGCTAGAGTATCATAGATACTTAAATTATTCAATGTAATTGATGGTGATGGAAATATTAATAAATAGTATGTATGGGATAAAAAGGAGCAGATGATACATTTTAACTTAAATTTTACATTGTTATATAACCATACATGGTATGCAACTAATATTTACTTAGGGAAGGAAAAAGTCTTCCCCACTTAATTCCCCTTTTAAAGAATGCTAATTTTGCCCTGGCTGGTATGGCTCAGTGGATTGAGTGCAGGCCTGTAAACCAAAAGGTTTTTGGTTCGGTTCCCAGTCAGGGCACATGCCTGGGTTGCAGGCCAGGTCCCCAGTAGGGGGCACATGAAAGGCAACCACACATTGATGTTTCTCTCCCTCTCTTTCCCTCTCCCTCCCCCTCTCTCTAAAAATAAAATAAAATAAAATAAAATAAAATAAAATAAAATAATGTTAATTCTAAGATACAGAGAGTCATCTAAAGACTGGGGGTTCTATGCCTTACAGAAAAAATACCTTCCTATACTTTTTACCAGTTTAATTCTACAACAATTCAGCTTTTAAATTGCATTGTCAAGAGAGTAAAGTTTTGCACAGATATTAAGCTGATGTTGCATTCACTTCAATAACCACTTAAAATGAATAGTTCATTAGATGTGTACCAACTCTCCAATTTTCAAAAAAAGTATGTAGGTAAACTTTTGCATTTTTGTTTATGGGGTCTTGGAAGAAATAATTGCTGAGTTATAAGACTCACAATAGCTATGTTTCAAATTTATAGTGCATGCATATATCTTTCAGGTTGCAGAACTTTTACGCAGCGTGATATGCACTTTAGGCATGCATCAAAAAGAATTTCCAAATTGCATATAGGCCACGTGGAAGGGCGGGTGGATTATCAGTGATATTGAGATATTAATTATTTAGTTTTACTGCCATGCATTATGAATAATGTATCTGACATTCAACAGTAGAATAGCAGTTTCCATCAGCATGCAATACTCTAGAAACTTATATAAGGACACCAGGGCATGAGTAATATAAGTAATTGGTCCTGGATCTTAGCATGAAGACTTCATCTTTATCATGACTAGTGGGACAGGCCTGTGTTTTCATATACTTTGGTACATGCCACCTAGCAGGTGACATGAGATAGAATAAAGTGAAGTATGGAGAAATAGATTAATTCTACTGGGAGACAGAGCTTAGAAAAGTTTTGAATTGTGATCTGTGGAAAATGAAAGTGGAGAAAATAAACTTTCTTTCCTGTACGATTTTTTCTCATAGTTTCTGTTTTTAATGCTCTTACTTTTTTTACCAGTAAATGCTTGCCAGCTTTTATTTAACATTAGAAAATCGGATTTTAGTAGCTACCAGCTCATATTCTTAGGCAATTCTGAGCTTGTTCCAAATACAAGCTCTGGGATCCATGTAAAGTTACTTTTCTAATAATTTCTTTACTTAAAATGGTGAAAATGGTATCTCCTGTAAGGTTGATTGGGGTATCGATTAGATAATTCTTGAGAATAAAATACCAATTAATATTTTTATTGTCATTATTGTTCTGAAGGTGTCCCTTGGTTTCTGTGTATGCCAGGCACAACAAGAACTCCTGAAGATAAAATATTTCATAAAAGTAAGAATAAAAATATCACAATGTGGGATTACCTATAAACTCAATAAAAATAAGTAGGAGTAAAGTAAAATTTATTAAAGGCTTATGAGTATATGATAAAATGAGCTATCTTTCTGCCTTGGGAGGTTGAAAGGGAGGGACATCATGAGAAAGATCATTAAGGAGAAAGTTCAAGTTTCATGCAAAGATGGCATAAAGCAGTTTACAACTCTCTCCCCAAAACTCAACTCTGAAATAATTAAAAGCAGGAGGGAAACATGGACACTGAGAACTATGCAGTCAAACATACAATAACAATAAATAACAACAAATACAAGTAACTAAGCAACAACACAATTAAGACATTCACAGAGGAAGGCAAACCGTTGTTTTGGACTAGTGCGTGTAACCAACGCTCAGCTGTCTGGGAGACACCGGAAACGAGGAGAGAAGACGGCCTGGAGAATGTGCGTAAGGTTTCGTCGCTGCCTGGGATCACAATAGCCTTATTTCTTCAGAATGAGACACCACAGTCGTAGCCAAGGCCATCCATGCCAGTGCCCTGAGGTTACATCAGAGCATTGGAAAGGCCTAGAGGGGTTAAGAAAAACAGGTGTGAATTGATTACTCCTTGAGCATTCTGACAATAAGATTTTTTTGATGAACTGACCGAAAATAGGAATGATTAAACTGGCTAAGATTCTCTCTCTCTCTCTCTCTCATACACACACACACAAAGATTCTGACCTTTAAGCTATACTCAACCCATATAAATAGACAATATTTAAAGGAAATTTGAACCCACAGGACAAAAACTAGATATCTGAGGAGGACGAACAACCTAAAATAAATTGATCAACAGACATATTTGAAGCAGAATTATTGCAACACGCAGACAGACACTTTAAAACTAACGAGTAATATTAGCAATAAAAATAAGTAACTTGAAGTATTATATATTAAAATAGAATGGTTGAAGCAAACAAAATAGTTTGAGCTCATAATGTTAAAAATATAGTAAGGAAGGAATTAGCGAAGTTGAATATCAGATGGAAGAAGTCCTAGATGACTTAATGAAAGGATAGAACTGGAAAATACATATGGAAGCTCAAAACATATAAGAACAGACTATAAAATCGATAGCATTTGTCTGTACCAGTATTGTATAACTAAGACATGCCACAAAGCCCTGGTAATAAAAACAGTGCTGTTTGGATGGTTGAAGAAAAAATAAATGGATGGAATGAAGTAAAGGACTTTGAGGCGGACTATACACTTGGGGACATAAAAATACCATAAACACGTTACTGCGTACCAGAAGGGCAAGAGCAGGTTATTCAATCTATACATATTGGCTCACAACATGAAGAAAACTCGAGCCCTATCTTTATGTGCCACCAGTTAGCTCTTAATGGATGAATTACCTAAAAGTGAAAGGTAAAGCCACAAAGTGAGTATGAAATATTTCTGCCCTAGGGAATACTTACACAAAACTTCTCATCAACGGGGCTCTTTAAAAGGACTCAATTGACTTATATCACCATCAATAACTCCGTCAGTGAGGAGCACTAAAGATCAAATGATTAGGATGGAAGGATGGGAGAGAATCTTTGCATACTGAAGACCGGCGATAGGAGAATAACCACCATCCCCAGGAAACTAGAGATCCTGCAAATCAACAAGAAATATACAGTAATTTACAGAAGAGAAATACGAATGTGCTAATAAGCACGTTTAGGGATGCACAAAGTCATTAGAGAGAGAAACATGCAAATACAAATAACAATGGGATGTTGGCGTATGCTTATTTCTCTGACAAAACTTCAAAAGCTGGGCAGCTCCGACTGTGTCCATGGGTAGAATACAGCAGGCCTCAAGCATTGGCCGTGGCACTGTAGACTGCGGAATCTATTCTGCAGAATAGAGTAGATTGGTCACCTGCCAGAACGCAGTCAAAATACTCCTGTGCATACATTTCTCTTAGCAATTCTGTTCCTGGGAAAATATAATGGAGAATTTTTTACACAGGTCCAGACAGGACGTTATTAGGATTTTCCTGAGTTGTGGTAAAAAAAGTAATAACAATTACAGGCAATCTGGGTGCCCATCATGTGGAAGCAGATGGAGAAATGTGCTGGATGCACATCATACATCAGTTGGAAGCAGCAGTGAACACTCACATAACAGGACATGAAGGTCTGGCTCGTATACACACAGGTCTGAGGAAAACCAAAACCAAACAGTCCAGAATATACAAAGCACAATATGTGCTTTATAAATTTGAAGTGCTTGCATATAATCAACACACATTTTAAAAGAACAGAAACAAAATGCGTAATAAAAATATTGGAATTGTCATCTCTGGGGGTGAATGGAAGAAAGTTGTCCAGGGAATAAGGGCAGGAATAAATGAAGGAAGACAGGAGATAGGAGGGAGTTGGGATGATAGGAGAGAGGGTACGTGGAAGGAAGGACAGAAGGAAGGAAGAAGGGAGGAAAGAAGAAAAGAAGGAAGGGAGGTGGGGAAGGGAAAAGCCCGCAGAGAGGGGAGCTCAATGGACCAATGATGATAAGCCACCATGAGTAGTATGGTTCATTCAACTCTCTCAGTTTGACGTTTTCTTAAAAGAAGGACTAATAATTTGGAGGAAAACACTTTTCCATTCAATGAAAGATTCATACATACACAAATACATGTCGTTATTTTATGCAAACACATCTGAGAGCTATACACAGGTAAACAAAGTAATAAGTAGAAAAAGATGGAAGTGTACATTTTCTTCCTGCAATTTGTGACTCAAAAACTTTGGTATAGTATGTATAACATCTAGTAGCTCAGTCTCTGACAAGTAGTAGATGTTCAATAAGCCATTCATTAATTAAATCATTTACACCATCATTGGTTTAAAAGTGAAGGAAAAAGTAATTTATTTCTGCTTTTGAAAAGGATGTATCAATAGTAACAGGGACTGGATTACCTTCCCATTAGAAACAACTAAAAACATAGGGAAAATATATGAAACTGTGGTTTATAAGACACTGAATATCAAGAAAGAAATAATGCTTGTTTTAAGATTTTTTAAATTTTCCTTCTGATTTTTCCTTTGACCCACTGGTTGTTAAGAGTATAGTGTTTTATTTCCACATGCTTATGAATTTGCCAGTTTTCTTTCTGTTGTTGATGGTTCCATGGGTACATACATATGTCAAATCTTATAAAATTGTACCTTTAAATGCGTGTAGTATACCTCAATAAAACTGTTGTTGTTTTTTTAAAAACAATGTGTAGCAAGCACATACAAGTACTTGAAGAAAAGCAAGAGCAGGTGGGCTCTTTATTTAATTTGAATGAATACGCAGTTAAACCCAATGCAAGGTAGAGTGGCATGTTTAAAATTCAGTGTTGGCTCCTTAAGATATCATTGCAGGTACATGTCTCCGAAGCCGGGAGTCCCCCATTAGCTGTGTCCCTGCAGAGAGCGTCAGGGCGTGAGGTCTTGACCTAAACTGATATGTCACGCACCTGTGTACTCTCACTTCCCAAAGCCCTCAAATGCGCTCTGCATTTGATACAAAAATGTATGAGATGAAGCTCACTTTCTTAGCTTAATTTCAACCTAATTATTTTAAAAACAATCCCATTTTAACTGTGTGCCTCTTTCCTGTTTGACAGGTAGACAATTCGCCTTAGTGTGGCAGCAGCAAAGAAAATCCTAGGAAGTTGCCTGTAGTTCTTAATCATCAGAGTGCACGAGCTCCCTCTAAGAAACCTACAGGTAGACTTCCTGTGCCTCCCCTGGTTCCCTCTGCCCTGCGGCTTTTCTGATACATAAATCTTTGCTGAGGCTGAGAACCATGCCAATTTTCCACTTGAAATTCTTGATATTTCCCTGGAAAATCTCCACAGATCAGACTAAGGGGCTCCCTGCTTGTCCTAACCACAGACTGTACCTCAACTCCCTTTCTCCCGTCTCCTGGGTCTGTTTTTAGCCTGAAAGAAATTCTTCCTTTCTGTTCTTTTTTGTTGTTGTTGTCATTTTGTTTTGATTTTTTGAGTCTCTTCTTCCTCCAGGGAACCTAGACTTACTGCTTCAGTGCATTTTGGTTTTAGGAAACAAATGCCAAATAAGGAGAGTGTCATGCAGACAACTTCTGGTTTTTCCCTACTGCCAAAGATGCCTCTGTAAAGAAAAAACGGGGTCTGTTATCTGCAGGATGGAAGGAAGGAGTGGAAAACTTACAAAGAGAAGGGGATATACTGATGGCTGAAGCATCTCACTAAGACCAAAGAATTTAATTTCTAGACTGTTTAGGTGGCATTTGCAGAAATGTTTTCAGTGGTTCAGTGCAATGAACAAACTTAATGGGAGCTGCGATGCCTCACGAAGCATCGCCCTGCTCTGCATTGCAAGCAAGACTGGTGGAGGCAGTTTCTACTCTGGCAGAAGTTGAAATAGGCCAGATAACTTGAAGGTCGGTCTGTGAGCATTCACATGCATGTGTGAGTCTCTGTGTACATATATGAGAGAGACAGACAGAAGCCCAGACTGTGTTGTACGTGAAACAATATGCTTTAGTTTATATGATTTATTTTCTCAGATACTGCACTACTTTATCCTCATGTTAGCCTTTAAGAGAAAATATTTTAATTATAATCTCTATTTTTTTTCAGAAAATTAACCTTAGACAAGGTAAGTAACTTGCTGAAAATATGAAATTAATGGGACAGACATGGGATTTGACACCAAGTTATTAAATCCTGTCTCCTACTTAAATCTCAAACTATCGTGATGTTATTAACAGAACTGGATTTAGATTCTGGTTTGAAAATTTGCATACAAGAAGTGTTCTTCCTTTCTATACAAAGGAGACAACCATTTAGGTAACCCACCTTACTTACTACCCATTAAGGAACCATGTCCCCACATACAAACAGATTGGTAAACCAATTTGATTTTGTTAACATGACCAGTTTCTCTACTCTTGGGGAAATCATGAAAGTATTTCTAAATCATTTTGATGGTATTTATCCTCAAAATAATTTAAAATGTTTTGTCTATGAGGTATAATTTCAGACTTACTATTAATAGAATAATTAAATTCAGTTAAGTCCAACTGTGAAGAACTTTCTAAATGGTTATTTACTATGTTATTGTTGTTAATTTTTTACTTAAAACATATGTTTTATACCATTTTTAATAAGTAAGCAAGACCTACGGATGTGGAGGGAAGAGCTATTCACATTACAAGACAACTAGTGAAACAAAATTAACAGTAGCACAGTAGATTTCTTCCATTACCTCTCTGGACCTGCTTTCCACCACCTCCTCCCTCTTCTTTGCTTTGACAGCTACCTCACGTGAACTGCCTAACTAGGACACTCAGGCTGCCTCAAGGCTGATTTTTGGTGAGTTGGATTAACTGGGTCCCAGTTGGAGAAAGGAGAGTGAGGTCAAGGTCCTTATTCATAAAATTGTGTTTTGAGACTCAATTTCAAATCTGGGGAAGGAGGTGTTCCCCCCACCTCCTGTAAGGAATTCTCAGAACACCAGCAGGGTGTCTGAGAAGTCAATTAAATTCTGACACTATCTACCTAGAGACAGCATCAGATTCTACACGTTGAGGGCTAGTCCTGCAAGACTTCAGGTGCAAATCACAGGCCCAGGCCATTGCCTGTATGTCTGGCCAACTGGCTATAAATCAGAGATTCCCACAATCTCCTCTTCTTGGGTTTGATTAATATGGTAGAATGACTCATAGAACTCAGAGAAACATGCTAGTATATCACTAGGTTATTGTTAAAGGATACAACTCAGGGACAGCCAGATGGATGAGACGCCCAGGACAGGGTATGTGGGACCCAGGGGCACAGAGCTTCCATGCCCTCCCCAGGCTTATCACTCTCCCAAGTCTCACGTGTTCACCAACCTGGAAGCTCTCTGAGCCCCATCCTTCTGGGTTTTTATGGAGGCTCCATTACACTGGCATGATAGATTATCATTGGCCAATTGGCAACCAAACTCAATCCCGAGCCTCATCCCCTCCCTTGAGGTCAGTGGGTGGGACGAAAAGGCCCAATGCTCTGATCAGCTGGCTGGTTCCTCTGATGACCTGCCGCATTTTAGGTGCTTTCCAAGTCACCTTATTAATAGAACTTTCAAGCGTTTTTGGCGCTGGGATTCAGGAATTGTGGATGAAGACCAAGTATATGTGAGGGTATATTTTGGTCATTTGTATGGCTAAATATATATTAATTATATATCACAATATCACGTTCAGCCTCTGCCTACCAGTGAGAGACAATTAGGTTGTCTATGTCCCTTAAAAGGCAACATGTTCTCTAAGATGTTTCCTCTTTCTGGCATTTGGAAAGTGGCAAGTTATTTTTCCCTTAACCATTCAGACTTCGGAGTCCTACTGTTAATAGTCAAAAAGCTTGCATTAACTCCTTTTTTTCTGTTTTCTAAACCCATCCACACCTTTGCAATTAATTTCTTTGTAAATAAGCCTTCTTCAAATTAGCTAAATTTGAGTGTGCCATCTGCTTCTTGTTCAGGCCCTGATTGATACAAATTATTGTGTAAGTAAGCTTCCAGAAATTTGATTGCATATGAAAGCCTATATCCATACATATATATCTTTTATTTTTTTCTCCACAATTAATAGCATTCTCTGAACACTTTGTTTTTTGTTCAATTAATGACATATCATGTAGATTTTTCCAGTTAGCACAATAGGGATTCATCATGTTAAAGTAAAGTAACTTTAAAACAGTGTAAAATTTAGAAGACTATCAGATGAAAAATAAATATTATATATAATGGAAATGCTTCTGGTTACAAAAAAAAAAGAGTTTAATCCAGGCACTTTTTGTTTGTATAATTTTCTACAACTTTGGAATCTATGGAATGAAAATGTAATGTCACCCCAGGATTGAAGATTATTTGCATTTTTTAAAAAAGGAAAGTCATTCTTTTCTTTTAATTTCATGTGCCAATGATTTCCTTCAAAGTGAATTCTTTCATAGCTACTTAGTAAAACAGAGTGCATTTACCATTTTAGTAAAGAGTGTATCACTTAAAAGTAAAAAACATATCAGGGAGGAGCATAGATGTTGCGGGGCCTCATTACCACTGGGATGGAGGTTGATATGTAGCACATTGACACTTTAAACGTATACAATGGTATCTGTCAATTATATCTCAGAAAATAAAAATAGATCTAAATACAAAAGTGTTATAAATAGCTCACATTCGAGTCAGCAAAAATGCTGTTGGTAATACTGATTTTCTATAGACCAGTTTATCCTTGTACAGATAAGAACATTCATTGGGGGTGGGTGGAGAAGGGACCATCTTCGGACTCTGAGAATGGGTTAGCAGAGTGTGTGTCTCCGTTCAACTTTCAGGCATCTGCAATAATCCTCTTCCTTGTGCTGCTTTCCTCCACTTGTGTTACTCAGCTCTGTGAGCCTTCTGAATAAACCCACCCACAAGTTTACAGTTTCCTGACATCTTCTTCACTCCCACTGATACCTTCATTATCATAATGTTCCAATAAAATTATTGGAATGTCTTTCCAATTGCATTAATATTCTGGAGAAGTGTTAAATAACATTAACAAATGAAATAAACTATCTTGAAATCTACAATGAATAACATAACTCTGAGCAAAAAATGTATTTTCATAGAAAGTAAAACCATATGGCTAAGTGAGAGCCACTTTTTCTTTTTCACATGATCTCATTATTAAATGCTCCATATGCTATTGTCTGGGAAACTGGAATCGCATTATGTTTAAACAGATTCGATCTATTATTCATTTATTAAAAAATGACAAAACAGAACAATTGTTTATTCTGCCTACGCCCTCCTCCCCCACCCAAAAAGCATGCAATTTTCTCCATACTCTCTGTTTCTTTATGGATTCTACCAGTTTTTGGCTTGAAAGTGCGTTCTCTCTGCCCTGAAGAAGTCTGCTTTCTTTTGGTTGGCAATTATCCCTTTCCCAGAGTTTATTTCAGCACTGAGATTCAAGTCTTGTAGAGCCTATCTCTATGCTCATAACTTCTTTTTATCGCCTTAAAGCTATGTTAGTCTTTTGTAAGCCAAAGAAAAACGGGCATTCTCTGTGAATCTCAGTCTTAAAGTATATTATTGTAAAGAACACTGATTTTCTTCACAAGCACATTAAAACACTGGCTATAATCATCACTAGGATTGGAATTAAATATATAATAGAAATGACCATCATCTGTTATAAAACAAATGATTTAGCAATCACAACCTATAGAACTGTTGAAAAAACTTAAGGAATCCTTAAGATAAAAATATATATTGGTGGTGCTGGCTGGTGTAGCTCAGTGGATTGAGCGCAGGCCTGCAAACCAAAGCATCACCAGTTTGATTCCCAGTCAAGGCACATGCCTGGGTTGCAGACCATGTCCCCACTATGGGGTGTGCTAGAGGCAACCACACTTGATGTTTCTCTCCCTCTCTTTCTCCCTCCCTTTCCCATCTCTCTAAAATAAATAAATAAAATATTTAAATATCTATCTATCTATCTATCTATCTATCTATATATATATATATATATATATGTACACACACACACACATTGGTGCAACAAACACAATAATTCTATGAGAGACCCCAAGGCATTTCACTCTTCACACATGGTAAGTAAAATATAGTTATACTATGTACCTTAAATCTGACCTACATCTAGGATGGTGTGGTAAGCATAAAAATGCTGCCCTGCACTCACACACACTCACGAACATGGCCACACCCTCATTTCTGGAACCTGTGAATATGTTACATACTCATCTTAACACGCTGTTAAGGTTCCGGACATTGCAATGGGAGGTTATCCAGGTGTATCCCGGTGGAAACTAATGAAGTCATCAAAGCGGGAGAGGGAGCAAGGAGAGCTGAATCAGAGAGGTGCAGCAGAAAAGAGAGACAGGAAAGATTCAAAGCATGAGAAGGACTGACTGCCATTCCTGACTTTGCAGTGGAGGAAAGAGACCACCAATGATTTGAGAGAGACCCCCAGCAGACCTTTGGTAAAGAAATGGGGACTTCATTCCTACAAGTGTATGGAGATCGGTGCTGCCAACAGCCTGAATGTACCTGGAAATGGATTCTTCCCAGAGGCCCCAGAAAGGAAAGTGAGCCCTGTTGACACCTTGATTTGGACCTTGTAGGACTGAGACAGACAATCCAAGTCTACTGACATACGTACGTATGAGATCATAAATTGGTGTGCCTTAAGCTACTGAGTTTGTGTTCATTTGCTAATTATCAACAGAAAACTAATCCAGTAGGTGAACTTTGCTTGGGATGGTTTTGATGATCCACATTCTTTTCAATCATCTATCATTATCACTTTAAATCATGTTATTTTATTTTCCTAATTGTATCTATTTTCAACAGGCAGAAGGAGACCTTGAACTAAGACGCATCACTGCCCAGTTAAGGCAAAAGACAATTGAGCGATCTTTCTAACTACATATTAACACTTCTTTTAGTTCATCTACAAGGTTTCCTAACAAGCCAAGATGTTAATCTAGTCCCTTTACCCTGTTGCATGTTCTAGAATTGATGGCTATATAATACATTTGGCTGATACAAGACCTGTGCCTATGCCTCTGACCATGATTGTTGGGCCATAGGGTGGAGATCTGCTCGAAGTTTCGTCACAAAGTGAGTGACGGAAACTGTTACACAAAGAAACAACGAAGCCGGAGATGGAGAGAGCCTGAGGCATTTGAGTTTATTGTTCCAATTACTCCTCAGGCACTTTTCTAAACTTGATATGGAATAATAAATTACTTGTTTTTAAAGCTAGACAGAAATGTGTTCCTGTCATTTACAAATAGAAAGAGTCGGTGTTCTGTACTCTGTTTGTTTTCTATTGATTCTATAACAAATTATCACAAACTTAGCGGCAAAGAACAAAACAAATTTTTTGTCTTGCAGCTTTATTGGTCAGATGTCTGACAAAGATCTCACTAGGCTAAAATCAAGGCCTATCAGGCCTCTGTCCTTTTCTGGAGGTGACAGGGAAGAACCCGTTTTCATATCTTTTTCAGCTCCTAGAGTACATACATCCTCATTTCTTGGTTTGTGGCCCCTTTTTCTTCAAAGGCCAGTGAAATCGTGCCTTTGTATGACTTTCATCCATGGTCACGTGTCCCTCTAACTTTTCTGCCTTGCTCAATCACCTTTAAAGACCCATGTGATTTTAGTGGGCCCACCCAAATAAGCCAGAATAGCTCTCTATTTTAGGGTCAGCTGATTAGTAAAATTGATACTATCTGCAACCTAAATCCCCCATTTGCAATGTAACCTAACACATGCTCTGGGATTAGGACACAAACATCCTTGTGGGTCATAATTACATCCATCACAGGCACCAAGGTCTTTGCCAGGGTCCAGGGCAGGTTTGCTCCAAATGTTACATACTGGCACATTGATGACTTTGGGTTAAAATGTTACTTGACAAGCAGCCAGTGCAAGAGGGTCAGTCTGACTCCCCTGCCTCCTGAGAGAAGGAGATAAATCTCATCTGTAAATGTGCCCTTTTTGCTCTAGGGGGCCACAAGACATACCCTTTTCACTAGAGTTAGGAAATCTGGAACCAAAAAGCCCGTGTAAACGAATCTTGTTACTGCTTTACTAATTTACTCCCAGGCCCAAACTTTGCTTAGATTCCTTAACTTTAAGCATCCAAACCCAAGTTTTTTCTGTCCTGTCCCAGCCAGTTCTTTCTGTCTCTGAGCATCATTTAAGATCACCTGTGTGGATTCACTCCCTTGTTTTTTCTCCTGTCAACCTGGTCTTGTGCCAATTTTATTATTAGCCCAGCCATAAGAACTCAAGAGGAGTAAAGCGGAGAATTTTCTCCTCCCCAACAGCTCATAGGGTAATAGTCATAAGAATCGGCTTTGAAATACAGAGCAGCGGGCTCATATCTTCCTTCTCCTCCTTGTTGTATTACCTTGGGCATGTTTTAGTGCATTCTAATCCTCAGCTTTCCCAACTGCAAAACAGAGGCAAAAGGAGCTACCTCATTACAGAGCTTTATAAAAATTTATGTAAAAGCATTTGAAAAAGTGCTAATGCCATAGAAATATGACAAATGTTAATTATTGTTAGAAGTGTTAGACAAGAGAGAAAAATGTCACCAGAATTCTGGCTTAGAGAAGAGGAAGCCTGTGACTGTAGTGATTGAAAAAACGATTCTTCTAACTCCTTCGTATATGCAGTTTTAAGGGGAAGGGACAAGAGGGAGAGAAATAATCTTTCTTTACCAATCTTGTCATTTAAGTATGCCTATCAGGTATCTAGGCCTAGAAGTTTCTTTGGTGAGTTACATTGTCCCAAAGGGAGTTTGAGAAAAAGAAAGAAAACTGTTAGTAGAAGTGAAAATTGATTTAGGGGATATTTGGTAGTGTCTAATGAAGATGAAAAATGCACATACTGTATGTTTTAGTTTTCCAGGGCTGACATGACAAAGCACCAGAAGCTCAGTGGCTTAAACAACAAAAATATATTGGCTCACAGATTTGGAGACAAGAAGTTGAAGGTCAAGTGTTTGCGAGGTTAGTTTCTTCTGAGGGTTGTGAGGAATAATCTGTTCTGTGCCTGTCCCCCAGCTTCTGGTGGTTTGCTGGCAATTTTTAGTGTTTCTTGGCTTGAAGAAACATCACCCTTTTCTCTGCCTTCACCTTCCCATGATTCTCTGTGGTGTCTTCCAAATTCACCTCTTTTATAAAGACCCCAGTCAGAGTAGATTAGCCTCTCCCCTTAGGACTTCATCTTCACTGAGTTCTCTCTGAAGACCCTATCTCTAAATAAGGTCATACTTGGAGTCACTCGAAGTCGGGAATTAAACATATACATTTGGGGGGATAAAGTTAAATCCATGAACACCTTATGAAAGAAATTTCCTTATAGGAACATAGTAGAAAAAATATTGCATAAGTGTAACAGCATATAGGAATAAGCATCACTACATGGCATTTCAGAGTAAACTGTAGGGGGGAATGTACATAAGTATGGCCATAGATAAGTTTTAAGTTTTCTCGTATCATAAACTATCACAGTGCATTTAAGATTATCAAATTTTTATGTTTCAATGTGGATAGATCACCAAAACACAATGTTAAGTGGAAAAAGTGAGTTACAGTAAGAGAGCTTGGATATAATTTTCAAATCATTCAAAGAAATAGCATGCATTTTTTTCTGAAGCATATTTTTAAAAAGTAATGAAATAACATGCATTTTAAGCTGAGTGTGGATCGAGGGGAATGGACAGATAAGAGAAACAAATGCAGCTCTTTTGCCTGCAATGCCTATTTGTTTTAAAAGGTCTAAACCATTTTTAAAAATTATTTTGGTTCTTCTAAATTTTGGCAATTTTAGTATCTAAATGGTTACATCATTTAGTTACATTTCTGAATTTTTTTAAGAAAAAATTATGGGAGAAGAAAAATTGCATCTATGTAATTCCAAACTTGGAATTATTAGGTTAATGTTTCTCAATGAGTATGGAACCCATGGATAAGCCATAAAAAATGAACAGGCTCTTAATACCATCATTTCTATCTCAAAGGGAGCAGCTGTTTGTGAAAGCACTAGGTGGGCACATTTGCATTATATTTTGCATATATACATATAAATTTGCTTAATTTGCATATTACTTTAAAGGAATTTAACATCACGTATGTAAGGTGAAATAAGGAGCTACCACTTTAACAACTAAATTAAAAGTTTGACTTTTAAATTCAAAATTAAAACAAAATTTTAGAAGAACCCCAACCAAATAGTATTTTGAGGGATGGAGTGGCAGTATGTCTCTGCTGTATAACACAACTGGGAAGAAGGGAAAGAAAGAACAGATTACTTGGGTCAAAGTGGGGAGGAAGTACAGGGAACGTGGATGAGCACATGGTGTTAGAAGTCTCATCTAATGGGGTGCTAAACTCATGAGTTTTATCATCTATTAAAAAGGAGCTAATACTGCATCTCAAAGTTATAGACGGCCCTGTAGAAACAGCTTGTGTCAAGAACCTGTTATATGACAACATTTTAAAAAATTAGATGCTGGTGTTTTCAGTTATTTTTCTGATAATCTAGAACATTGTTTTCTGGACGGTGACGTGAAAATGACTAAGGGCTGTCTTGAATGCTGTCAAATAAAAAATAAGTCAGATGTAGGGAAGGAGAGATTTTATTCAGACAGACTATTACAACAGGAGGAGGGGGATTACTGCAGCAGAGAGAACGCTTGTGGGTATAAGGTCAGTGCTTATGTCAAAGATTAGGCAGAAGGACCCTTCTTGCACAGGTAGGAGTAAAATAAACTAGAAAGAAACTAGAAGTTCGAGGGTGTAGGGTGACCAGTTAGGAAGTTCTGATAGTTGTCTAATGTCTTTTTCCTTGGGCAGTCAATTGTGAAGAGAGCCCATTAAGGAGGAACTGTTTCTAATTTCAATACTTTATTAAGTTCAGGGGCGAGTCCAGATCCAGGGCCCTGTGGGGAGGGGAGAAGACCGACTGAAATTCAGGTTAAATAAAGGTAGAGGATGTTTATCCACATTGGTTAGATAAAGCAAAGGAGTGAAATAATCAAATTATAGCAGAAGCTAATTAATCTAAATGTGGGTGTAATTGATTAAAATTGGGAAAAAAACATTCTTAAAAGCAAACACATTTTAATTAACATAGATTTGCTCATTAGTAAATAGCACTGGATTTATATTCCATTAAAGGTGTTCAAATGAAAGAAAAACATAAAGGTAATTTATTTCTTAAATGTTGGTTCCAAAATTATTGGCTCTATATTTATTATAGTGATTTTATTTTATTTTATTTGTTTTTTTTACTTGCTTATCCAAAGCTTTAGTCTTTAAATACGACTCCCACTGTCTTATTTACAAATGGCTTATGCATGCACTATGCTTTCTTCCTGTTTGCATTTTTTTCTTTTTTTTATTGTTGTTCAAGAAAAGTTGTCTCCATTCCCCCACACACACTATTTCCCCCCAACCTACCCATCCTCACCTCCCTCCCTTGATCCTACCCCTCGTTGGTTTTGTCCCTGTGTCCTTTTTTACATGTTCCTTGACAACCCTTCCCCCTTTTATAGTGATTTTACTAGAGACTTAAAGATGCATTGTGATTATTTCATTCTAATTCATGCAAAAAAGATTTTATTTATTTATTTTTAGAGAGGGGAAGGGAGGGAGAAAGAGAGGGAGAGAAATATCAATGTTAGGTTGCTTCTTGAGTGCCCCCCACTGGGGATCTGGCCTGCAACCCAGGCATGTGCCCTGACTGGGAATCCAACCAGCGACCCTGTGGTTTGCAGGCCAGTACTCAATCCACCGACCCACACCAGCCAGGACTAATTCATGCCAGTTTAACTCTTACTGTCTATGTCAGACCCTTTGTGTCTGAGTACCAGATCTTCCATTGGCATGTTTTCTCTTGTAAGTGATGTGTGATCACTTCCACACTGTGGCTTTCCATACAGCTAAGAGGAGAAAGCTGGTTTGGAAAATATAAGCCTTTGATTAAACAGAGAGAGATTTAGTTAAGAAAGTAGTAAATACTAGCATTGTTATAGAAGCATAACTAAGGTCAGTGGAGCTAAATAAATTTAAAAATTTTTTAAGTTTTTTAAATTACTGTTCACATTCAATATCATTAGTTTCAGGTGTACAGCATAGTGACTAGAAAATCCTATACTTTACTAAGTGTTCCCTCTGATATTTCCAGGAGCAACCTAGCAACATACATAGTTATTATAATGTCAGTGGTTGTATTCCCCGTGCTGTACTTACATCTCCGTGACTCGTCTGTAACTACCAGCCTGTACTTCTCAGTCCTTTTACCTTCTTCACCCGGTTCCCCACACCCTTCCCCTCTGGCAACCATCAGCCTGTTCTCTGTACAGATCTGTTTCTGTTTTGTTTGTTCACTTACACCGTTCTTTAGATTCCACACATGAGTGAAATCCTATGGTATTTGTGTTTCTCTGACTGACTTATTTCCCTTAGCATAATACCCTGTAGGTCCGTCGATGTGGTCACGATGGTAGGATATTATTCTTTTTTGTGTGGCTGAGTGGATTAAAAAGCTGTGATATGTATATGCAGTGGAGCTAAATGAATTTGCTTGGGCATGTTCCCCTCTCCCTCGCATGCATGAACTTAAAATATTTAATTCAGGGACTATGTTTTATTTCCTCAATTAAAAACATTTTAAATATTAACGGAAATAATCATTGATGTATTATCCAGAGAGGTTATTGAATTTTATAAAATATGTAAATAAACTCAAAGCAAATGAAATTTCCTAGTATGAACAAAATGGGATATAATCATTCATTCTCTTATTACAAAACAGCTCTAAGCGATTATAAAAAATAAAAAAAGAATATACAAAGGGGCATAAAAAACACTAGTAGTATGTATATAATCAGAGAAGTTCTTTTTAGAAAACCTTTCAGAAATGAATTTCTAACCATCTCCTTTTCTTCCCTTGACACTGACTTCTGAAATCTGGGCTCCATATTATTCATGTCTTATGCGTCTTCATTACTAACTCAGAATAAACCTATGTGATGATGTAATATTTAACAAACTAAGATATTGGCCCTTAATGTATGGTTTAAAGAACCACCTTATAACATTTGAATCCAAATCATGGAATTGTTAGTGTTTTATGCTAAAAGAATTACGAATCAAAGCTCTCCCTTTTTCCATTTGAATGACTTTCTTTCACTAATAATCTGGATTTTTCAATTGTCAGTTGGTTGGTTTATTTAAAAAAGAGAGGAAGTGATTGGTAGCAATAACCGAATAAAAGCAAATGAACCCTCAGGGGGAAAAAAGCTGTCATTTGTATAGATTTAGCTCACTCGATTCACAACTTCCTTGCCCCCTTATGTAATTATCCTTCAGTACAAAACTTTGTGGCTAGTTTTCTGTGAATAAACAAAATCCTAGAAGTTTTCTCCCAAGTGACCAATTGTATGTAAATATGATGGGCAACGATGCCTTTGAGGTCTCTTAATGTCGCTCTATGTATAATCTGACTGAATTAAAAGAATCTTGAATTAGTGGCAAAACGCTGAATGAGGACACAACCACCTTCAGAGTTCTAGATAAATCTCTTAGGATCTCTGTACCTGAGGAGAGTCAAGGCGAGCTTCACGTACTGGCAAAATTCCGTATAGATTTGTTTCTAAGAGATCCATACGTGAGATGATTAGCTTAACACAGCAAGTCGAAAGTGGGTTATCCTCACTTTTTTCTTGGTGGTTCAATTCAACCAATAGTTATTAAATAACTACTATATGTCAGACACTAATAGGTGTTTGGCATCCTAGTGAAGTTCAGTTCATTCAAATATAACAGATAGTTAAACAAAAAGATACCTCAGTTAATATTAAATTAGATAATATAAATACACACAGGGTACTAAGGAAGCCCAGGGCCAGACTCCAGCATAACCTGAAGAGTGAGGGACGAGAAAGCTGGTACTTGAGGTGAAACGTAGAGCAATGTAGATGAATAGGCTTTCAATGGCTACAATTAACTTTGTCATTTTCTTAATTATTTCCATGACTACCATTGCACAATAAATGCTTGGTATTTGGAAATTTATTGCGTGTAAGTGCAGCTATTGAGGAGTGACCCTAAAGTTCCAAATCATGAAGTATCTAATCTCCTAAAGCGTCTCCTAAAAATGAAGTTAAATTGCTTTGTTAGGAAGAATTAAAAACCCAGGTGAAACCCGTTTAAATAAGAAAGGGAAGTAATTTCAGAGTACTGTGAATGCCTTGGGTTTTTTTCTTTGTTTTTATTGTTGTTCAGTTACAGTTGTCCCTGCAGGAATCTCTGGATTTGCATTGCATTATTTGGCTGTGTGCTTTGACTTATTTTGCTGTCCTCGATGCTGCCTTTCATATGTTAGTGTTTCAGGCTCCCGTGTCTTTCCCTGAGGCAGTGAAGTTCTTTCAGCTGCTTCGGCCCACACATTTGTATAGCAAACCATTCAGAAGGAGAGTAGTTTCTCTTACTCTAACCACCAAACATAAATCCTGGACATCAGGATGAATGTTTTAGATTGGGTCCACCTGTGAACCAATGTATTTTGATGCAGAAACACAAAGAGGTCAGATAGGCACCTGGGTGCTATCCCTGCAATAACCACAGGGACTATGAATGGGTGTGCGCCACGGGGTTTAGAAGATGCATCGGATTCGCTCTACAGCAGGATGTGCAGCCGGAGGGAATCTGCCCACCTGAACATTGGTGGGGGAGGGCGGAAGTGGTGGCCCCGGAAAAAGCCCAGACAATTCCCAGCATCTGCATTGAAATGTCTCTTTATTCCCTACTGATCTTCTTGTATTCGACACTTATCATCATATATTTCTAAGGTTTTTTTGTATGGGAATGAATAAGCTGCTCTGGCATATGTGAATGAAGGGATTTTGGTAGATCATTTATGAATAATTCTCCAATTCTCAGTGAACACTGACTGTTAATATTTCACCTTCTGGTATCTGTATGCAGCCCCTATCTAATTTCCACACTTTCTGAGACACGTACCCTTTCTTCTAAGCGTGATGCTTCCAAGTGGTCCCAGCTCTCTTCTGCGGTGTTGTGTGACTGCAGCGATGCCCCGCATTGTTCACACTTCCTTTTATTCCCCACGTCGGGTACCCCCTTCCCACAGTGACTCAGGGTTTACCGTGTCGTTTGACTTGGCTAATGAACAACAGAAAATATGATGCGAGCAGAAACTTAAAAAGTGCTTTCCCATCAGGATTCGCTGTCTTGAATAAGTTAAAACCTCAGTGCTGCCGTGCAACTAAGCCTGGGCTAGACTGCTGGGTGAGGAGAGACATGTGGTGACTCAGTTGCCTCCACAGCCCCAGCTGAGAGATTGCCAATCAGCAGACCTTGAGCGAGACATTAGATTATATAGAAGTGAGCGGACTTGCCAGGTAAACACATGCAGAAGCAAGCCAAGCTGACTTCATTACTCAAATCTCAAGAAAGGACTGGAATTAATTATTACTGATATATGAACAAATGACTAATTAGGGAAAAAAAGTATAAGGGGAATGGCCCATTTGTAGGTTGTGTTGATATTATAAACCCTGAGAAAGAGCTAATGTACTAAGAAGGGCTGCCAGTGGCTAACTGGATTCAATTAAAAAAAAAAAAATGCCTAGCAGCCGTTTCTGGGTGGGTCACTTCCCACAGACCATGCAACTGCACTTCAGGAAGAAGCCTGCATTGAACCACCTGCCGCTGCACTGAACTGTCTCTCTGGGCTGTGTTTCTGCCATCTGAGTCAGCCCTTAAAGGAATTCCTGATTCCTATTTCAACCAGTAGGACTGAGGCTTTTTTCATCCAACTGGAGCTATGCAGCTCTGACCAACCAGAGTAGAACTATTCTGCCAATCAGGACAGTGCCTTTTGGACCAATCAAACTGTGAGAATTTGGAGCCCTCATTTGCATTAGGACAGCTCAATCAGGGACCCAGGGTGGGGACTTCTGGTCATACCAGCCTGGGAGCACACCTTCCCTTTCCACTGAGAATTGAAGGCTGAGACTCCCTGGCTGAGCTGAAATACCAAAGATGTTTCACCAGAGCACAGCAGACCAGTGTGGTGCAAAACAGCCCTGCCTGGAGCAGAGCGGAGTAGACCACAGACAAGCAGAACAGAGCTGTCTGGCTGGAGAGGAGCCTGGTCCCAGGGCTGCCTCACAACTGGGCTATATCTTAATCACTCAATGAAATTTTCTTCTTCACAGCACCCCAAATTGGGGATTCCAGTTGATGTTGATTTGGCACCAATGACCTTCAGTTGACAATATCAAAGAGGTTATACAAGAAATGGGGAAGGAAGTAGCTGACCTCAGTCCCATTGAATGAACCAAACTTGTATTGATTGGAAGCAATATAGCTCCTTGAATGAAAGGGGTACTGGGTAAATGAATTACTTATCCATTATGGTTACTGATACTTTCAGAGTTGAATTTGTAATTTGTAAGAACACTCTAGTGCAACATTAACTCAAGGTAGACATATTAAGAAAATACATTGTTTAAAGAGGAGGTCTGGTCATATTTCAATTTGATTCACAATCTAATCTATACAATTTTTTTGGCTCCTCTAAATAGGGGCCATGCTTGCAACCCTTTAGAGGACAATAGACAAGCAGTGGTTTCCTGCTAATGGACTATTGCGTCAGTGAATACATTAGGAATAGAAAGGTAGATACAGCATGTTAATGTATTGATGGGTTTTATCTAGTGCAACCTGCAATATATTTTAAGTTTGTGATTGAAAATATAAAGTAAGCCTTTCTACAACTTAAATATGAAAGACCTTGCATGAGATCTGAATCTCCTTGTTATGAAACTGTCCCTCCAAAATTCACATGCCGAAACCTTACTCCCAGTGTGACTATATTTAGAGATAATGGGTTTAGGGAGGTAAATAAGGTCAATGGGGCCATAAATGTGAAGCCCTAATCAAATAAGACTAGTATAATGATAAGAAAAGAAAGAGACAGCAGAAAACGCTCTCGCTCTCTCCACACAGAGGAAAGGCCATGTGAGCACATAGCAAGAAGGCAGCCATCTGTGATCCAAGGAGAAACGTCTCAGCAGACACCAACCCTGCTGGTACCTTGATCTTGGATTCCTGGCTCCAGAACTGTGCGAAAATTAATTCCTTGTTGAAGCCATACAGTCTGTGGTATTGGGTTAGCCATAAAGTCTGTTTAGTTCTTTCTGTACAATGGCTCCAGTGGCACTTAGTTGTCTTTAACTTCATTAGAAACAATTTTGTTAGATTGTGTTGTGACAGCTGTCATATCAGCATGCATTTAAAAAAACATCAAAATTGGCGAGTTTTTGTGTAGCCATTTTAATATCGAAGATGGCAGAAAATATGCAACATTTTTGGCATATAATGCTTTATTATTTCAAGAAAGGTAAAAATACAACTGAAACACACACACAAAATATTTGTACAGTGTATGGAGAGGGTGCTGCGACTGATTGAACACCAAAAGTGGTCTGTGAAGTTTTCTGCTTGAAATTTCTCACTGGACGATGCTCCAAGGTCGGGTGGACCAGGTGAAGTCGATAGAGATCAAATCGAAACACTAATTGAAAACAATCAATGCTATACCCTGCAGTAGATAGCTCACATACTCAAAATATCCAAATCAATAAAGTTATTGGTGAAAATGAAAAGTGTGCCTTTTATTCTATGGAAAAAACCATGTGGACTTTTTGGCCAACCCACTACTTTGGTATGGCAGCCTGAGCCACGTGAGGCACTTCGCGTCAGTTAAAGGGGATCTCTGTACTTTCCTCACCGTGCGTCTTGCTTTTTGCTCACTCCATTTCACTGTGTTATTGTTAGGAGCCGCATGAAGCTTGTCCTTCTAGAACCTAATCAGGGTTTGCAAATCATTGTAATTAGACCTTTTAAGGAAATATTGAATAAAGAAAATTCATTATCACCAACCCCGTAAAAATGATAATTAAACATTTACTGACCCTTCCACATATTTTGCTTGTTTGTGCTTAAAATGAACTAAATGATAAATGTTATTTTTTAAAACTCCATGTATATTCTGCATATTTGGACATGGACCTAAAAAAATGGGGGATGCATTGAAATAAAGACCACTTTCTATGTGAGGGACCTGAGCTCTGCATGGTTATGCTTTGCACACACTGGAAAATCAACATGATTGCACAGGGGAAAAAGGACTGGGACCCTAAGGTAAATTGTAACCTGCAGATGGTTATGGTCTGACAGTGCAGATTCATCAGTGGTAACAAGTACACCCCTCTGGTGAGAGGTGGGCTGTGCGCTGTGCATGTACGGAGAAGAGGGCCTAGGAAAGTCTCTGAACCTTCTCCATTATATTGCTCTGAATCTAAAAATGCCCTATAAAATAAAGATGAATATTTTTAACCCAGAAATTTCACAAAAGCAATTAGCAGTGTCTGATAACGACAGCAGCATACACTGATAATGTTAAATTTTTATGGATTGGGCCATAAGCCATTTCAGGGGGGAGTAATAAGTAGTACAGTTATTACCTTATAAACCAGTGTGTAAGCTATTATTCCTAAAGCTGATTTGTCATCTTGTTCATTCTAAAACATGTGTTAAGCACATTGAAATGATATCTTCTGCATCAAAAATGTAAATTTCTGAGGTGTCTGACCAGATCTTACTGAAAGATGAAATGCGTTTAAAAAATTAGTTTCTGCTCAGAGAGATGTTCTGAATAACGAGAATGGTATAGCTTTGAATGAAGGACATAGGAATACAGCAGACAAAAGGGCAATTGACTCATAAATCAGAGTGTAAAGGGGACACTAAGCGGAGAGAGAATCAGCGCACTGATGTCACTGGGTCAGGACAATGACTAAGATATGGGAGATTTATGTTTAAAAGGGCTATCTCTTTACAGGAAAAGAACCAATAGGCAGAGAAGTTATATTTACTAGAAGAAAAAGAACTAGACTCCACATAAATTTTTGGGTGATTGGACAATAAGAATTAGGTAGAAATCTGATATAATAACCACAAAACTATTTTCAATCCAAGTTTCTCAGAAATCTTGACGAGGAAAGCTTTCTCTATTGGGACCCAGTGCTTCTTGCCTGGAGTAAATTTCTCTCTTCTATACTTTTATAACATCCACTGTATAAATTCGCATAGCTTCTACCACATTGCATTGAAATAATATATATATTTTTAAACACCTATCTTGCATTGGGTCAAATTCCTCTAAATACTAATGTTTACAGTTTATCTCATTGTCTTTCCCACATATACCTAGTGGATGCTCGATCCGTGTGTATAGAACTGAACTGTAAATGGTTCCTGTAAACTAAATGGTTAACTAAAGAGCTATTTCCTTCCAGTGGGCACGGTATAGAGCAATGGTATTTTTAGAGGATTTTAAAACACTATATTTAACTAAAATGTAAAATCCAAAATAATACTAAAGAAATGTGGGCAGTCTACTTTTTTCTTTTTTAAACTATTTTTTAGCCATGCTATTTTAGACATTTATACTTACAAAAATATAAATCTCTCCTTGTATTCTGGGCTTCTAGCACTACTATCCTGTTGTTTGTATATTAAGTGAATTGTCAACTAGGTTAAGTACGTAAATGTTAGTATCAAGTACTTTGATAATATTAATTAAAATTTTAAAAATCCCAGATGATGTAATTTGTTTTGCTTCCAGTTTTGCTCTAAGATGCAAACTCATTTTTTGTAAATAATTTAAACTACAAATAAGTGGAAAATACATAATATGACTATGTAAAAATTAAGAGGAAATTTGTTGGTGTTTAAAATTAAATGCCATATAAATAAAGAAAAGGCTTTCACTGTGAAACAGAATATGACATAGAGTTATTTTAAATGTTTTTATTGCTCTTAGAGATGGTTAAATGACACTTAAAGAAGGTGAAAATATTTTATTGCCAAAATAATACTGCTATGATTCTGCTTTGGACTAGAGAGGAATTGTTGGGAGAACCTGACATGCACTGGCTGGCTTCGCACAGTTTTAGGGAAGGTTTTAAGAGAGAAAGAACACACGCACACAGATACATTAAAGGTCCCTTTTTTTTAAACATCCTCACCTGAGGATTTGTTTATTGATTTGAGAGAGAGGAAGGGGGAGGGGAGAGAGAGAGAGAAACATCAGTAGGTTGCCTCCCTACATTTCCCAATGGGGATGGAACCTGCAATCTAAGAATGTGCCCTTACTGGCAATTGAACTTGCAACCTTTGGGTGTGAAGGATCACCCTCTAGCCAACGGAGCCACCAGATCAGGGCATGTGCTGGTCAGTTTTTAACACATACATTTTTAAGCCTCAATTCTGGTACCATCTTTGTTTATTTTTGTTTATTTCCACTTGTAACTTTTGTTATTTTATTACATTGTATATTTTCATACAAGTGACTTTAAATTTTTCCTAAAACTAGGTTAAAGTGGAAAACTAATAAATTATGCAAGCATGGGTGCATATGTTATATATATATACACACACACACATATATATATATGTGTTCCCCCCCACTTCCCTTTATTGCCTGTAAAGGGACCATTTCTCTCATATACTACCCAGAATGTATAAGGACCAGATGACATCACGTTCTATTCAATATGATTACAGTCATACCTCAGTATTCATTGGCTTCAGAACTCGTCACAACCTGTTCTTGTTGCATTTTGATGAGACAAGAAAATGTTTGAGCACTTGGCGCTTGTTCGGGACTCTGCACTTGCTATACCTTGTGTGAGTCGGTTTCAGTACTCCTCAGCTCCTTTACTCGTCAGTTCTGGAACAAATTAACTACCGAGATAACATTGTATTATCTATTCTATTAATCTCGTATTAGGATGAGTATCATAATAGTGATCAGGGACTCTTGGCTGCTAGAGAGATTAAATAAAATATAAAAATACACAGGCTGATTCTTAGCTCTGCTGAGAATAATGACTTCCTGATATTTTTTTATTTTTAAATTTCATAGGCTACTTGCTATAACATTTCAAAGATGTTTTTCATGGTTTTCAAAATAAATCATTTACTAATATGAATATATTCAAAATGAATTTTCAACTTTTGAACCTACTCTTTAAACAGTACAAATCTATATTATGGTTAAATAAACAGGCAAAAAGTTTTGAAAAGTAAACTATTATTCATATGCATATATTGGCAGTTTCTTAAATATACAACTGATGAAACCAATTTGATATTCTTTTCTCTTGTAGAGAAATTTCAAGAATCAAAACCAGTGATTGTCTTTGCAAAACAAAGAACTGATTATATATTTAGTCAATAAATAAAGAATGGCTGGTTTCATGGTATGTTTTGTTCATTTATTTCCCCAGCTGCATTTACAAGGTTTCCTTTGAAACTGCAGTGAAATGAGATGCTTTCAGTAGAGAATAGGAAAAAAAATAGTGCATTTTCTCTTTTTCATAACGGTCCAGCACTGCAGTGTGAGACATACAAGCAGGCTCTGGATTGCAAGGAGATGGGGGCACGAGGAAAGGTTTCCTATGGGTGAGCTTATTATACATGTATTCTATGTTAAGAGGTTTTGGTAGGAGAGGAACTGGCCAGCATGTGCAGGGGCAACCTGTGGGTGTTAAAAGAAGGGTTGGTAGGAAATGCACAAAGAAATGGAGGAAGAATTACTATGACCTTTGAATTTTTCTCCTTCTCAAGGATTCTATTCATTGCCCTGTTATATACATTTCTTCTAAATTTTCCAAGTCATTTATACAAGAAAATCAGCCATGGACCTAATCAGGAAAAGTCTAGCTTAGGACGGAACCTCACCTCAGCTCCCGCAGTCATTAGCTTCAGTCTGTCACCCTCGCTCCATTTGGGCTTTCATATCCGAATATTCATATTTGGGAAGAAAGCATCTGAGATGGCTCGTTTGCAGCAAAGTGAACTGTGCTTAAATATTGTGCTGGAAAACCTACTGCATTTCTGCTACGGGCTGATTGAAAGTCGCCTCCTCAGCTCTCAAAAACTCTTGTCATTTGAAGGTGAACCAGGGAGTAAGAGGGTTACTTTACCAAATTGACATTAATCCCACTACAAGTCTGCAGTTCCTGCCTGAAGTAGTGGGGCTCAGCACTGACGTCCAGCCTTCCCTGGAGAAAAGACCTGGGAAAGGATCCCACTGGGACTTCTAGAAGGACAGTAATGAGCCCGGCCTACTTCTTTGCGGTTTGTGGGGAGGTGTCAAAGAAACAAAAACGAGATCTTCGCAGGAAAAAAAAAAAGATTGAAAATGTCAGCAGCTTGTTTGGCAGAAACAAAACAAAAACCAAAAACCATGAATTAAGCAAACTGTAAGCAGACACACACAGACTGTTTTTCTAATTAGAGTGAATGCAACAGTGGTTTAATACACATCCACCAATATTATTTCCTTTATTTCCTTTTTTGACATATCCTCGAGATTTTATTGTCACATAAAAAAAATATGAAGCTTAGAACTGGATCCCTTGGCCCTTTCTCTTCTTGTCTCCTCCCAGTTCAAAAGGCTCGCATCCCTTAAATAGCCAGCATCCTCTTAGACCTGCAGTTGGGCTCAACACATTCAAGCCTCAGCACAATCTTTGCAGTTTATTATGGTTTATATTCAAGAGAAAATTTTCAGTGAGTCAAAAATTGAGAAAAGTATATATACCCAAATTAATATAATGCAAGCAAAGTCTTAGACAAATATTTTCAATATTCTTCTCAGAAAATATAAGAAAATAACAATTATAAGAATCCTTTTCTTTTCATTTTTTTATTTGTTTTTCTCTCCCCTCTCCCCTTGGATAGTAGACCTGTTCCTTTTGTGCTGTAGATTTTATAAAGAAAGTCTTGCATATTTGATCAAGTGTAATACAAAGTTTTTATGGATAGTATGCTATTAGATTTTTATATTAACATACATCTTCAGTTCTATATTGAATAGACATAATGGTTCATTTGTAAAAGTTTAGGATTTGTGATTGCACCAGACTATTTTACATAGATGATATTACATTAAAAATTGATTTTTTTTGAACAAAAACCGTTGTATTACAGAGGCTGTGAAGTTGGGATCTGAGATTTCAAATAAATGCATTCTCTTCCATTTTTCTGAGAATCAAAGACTTACATTGTGATTCAAACAAGAATGACAAAGGTGACTTAGGGTTTCATTTTTTGACTTCGTAGGGAGTGCTCTTTTTGTTGCCATGGCCTTAAAGATCTCCCTTCCTATAAATCTGACAGTAGCTTGTTTGCCTTAAATCTAAGAGGCCTAACCATTTAGAACTTAAAACTCCTGCATCAGTTTGACGTGCTGTCACGCTGGAATGAGTCAACAGGTCAGACACTATCTCATTGGGAGAGAAAAACGATCACGTCTGAGTATCCAGAGTAACGATGCTAAGTATGGACAGGTCTCAGTCATTCAACATTTCAATGGTGGCCAAGTGACCCATGCTGGGCAGACTCAGCTTCCACAGCGGGACCCTTCGCTCTTTTGGAAGATGTGGCAATGCAGATTTGTTGAAGATAATGGCTTGTTACATTTTGAGAAAGAAATGGATTTGTAGCTCAGACAAGGACCTTTCAGAAATGCTAATTGCATCACTTTGTTTTTCTTAACTTTAATTCTCTTTAACGAGAGAATTACATACATATCCACTCTTGATATTAACTTTTATACTTTTACATTTAAAATATTACTATAAATATTATCTTGTCTCCTTTGGAAATTACATTTACATTTTTTGTGAAGAACTATTAAAAACTAATGGGAAAAGATTGGTTTAAAGAAAAATTACATAAACATCCATATATAAAGGAAGGGGTTCTCAGAACCATTGAATAAATAAAATAAATAATACAGCATTTTCTATTTATAGCTCCCCACTAAGACAATAAAGTACTAACGACAGAGTCAACAATATATTGGTATTGCCTATGGCTCTGGTGTTACCTAATTGGCTACTTTTCACCCCATAGTCATCAGAAGCATCTGTAAAGGTATATTTCTGTACTGCTTTTTGTCCCAGAAGCCTATGGGGCACAGTTAAAGAAAAAGTAATAAAGAGATAAAAGTACTAACAGAGAAAGGTTTTCAAGAAATGCTAAATTTGTTTTAACTGAAATATGGCTAATTAATGGATTATTATGCATTATTAAAACTACCTATCATAATTTCACTATCAGAATACATTCAGATATTTCCAATTTATTTAACATGTTTTTGTGTAGCATTTACTGTATATCCGGCATAGTGAGAGACACTGGGTACATAGCAATAATTAAAATATAAATGGTTCTTTAAGATTTACTTGAATTAATTTTCACTTAATACCAATGAAATATGCTAACATGCATATATTTTTCTGTGTAATATTTTACAAACACTATCTAATTGATTTGTTTTATGATTTATGAAAAAGTATAAAGTCATTATCATGATTTCCATTTTGTATATGAAGTAATAAAACTCCAGAGACCTAAGTCAATTTGTGTTTTTGGCTCATAAGTAGTGCATCATACTTTGCAATTGCTCTCTGAAATACAAAGAAATGCTTGTGCACTTTTTAGATCTCTTACACACTTTTTTCTCTCTATTCTTTAGCAGAAATTCCCAGTAATATCTTCCATGCTAACCTGTAAATAGTTAGTCAATAAAATTTTAATAATCTAAAATGCAAAAATGATTCACAAATTACAGGGTAAGGAGGGTTGAATTAAATCTCACTTCCTCCAGATAAGCAAAAACATCAATCGTCCCAAATCCCAAGACAGTTACCATTTCTTTAAAGCTTTGGTAGACCTTTTAGTTGCCTGTTCTGGGATTTAGCCAAACTTGAGAAGAAAAATTAGTTATTTTGAACAATATTTTCTTTGGATACAACTGAAATCCATTATCCCCTGAATTAAAGTTGACAAAGATTGATTAAATCCTATTAAAATGTTATTCATCTCTCGAGAGCCAGATAAGTTTCATCTCTGACCATTCCAAATGTCAGTAATCTATATTTTAAACTCTGAAGATTTATAGTATTTCTTAAAAGTTTATATTACATAAATAGAATAGTACAGGTTGAATCCTATTTTACATTTATTGAGTTTCATGTGCTTAATTTCCATAAATTGTGAGCTTAAGGGTTTGTATTTTTTCTGTATGTATCTTTACCTAATTGCATAGTACTCAGAGAGAGTGTTCTATTTGGATGGCTTCTCCAATGGATTGTATAGAGGCTGAAATCCAGAATTATATTAATTTCTCATTTTTCTATTTTAGCTTTAGGCTAAGGTCTGCTACAGCCAATGGTTAATGAGAAAATCTTGGAGGCAGTGCCTCGTTCTAACTAATGAGCTCAGGCACAACTGTTCTCCATAGCTGCCTTGAATTAATATCACTCAATGTATACTAGACATTTACATTTTCAAAATCAGTGCATCCTGTCTCAAAGTGGCACCTGAGATCATTATAACTGTTTCGTAAATACCATCTTGTACATTACAGCAATTAGACAATAATCAAGAGATTATACATGGTGGAAAACTTGAATTGCCATAACATGACTTGGGAAAGAAAAAAACACATACTTTCGCACTGATTAGAAAAGACTTCGTGGAGGAACTATGAGGCAGCTCTTGAAGGAGAAGTAGGGCTTGGGTAATTGTGAGAGATCTTCCGTACAGGAAATACTTGTGATTAACATTCACCGGTACCAGCAGGATTACACTCTTTCATCTCCACTAGTTTTCCTGCTGAGTCATTTCAACACCACCCAAACCGTGGAAAGCTACTCTGTAGTGTATGTGGACGGGCAGTGATGTACAAGAACACTGGATAGACAGCAAGTCAAAGGACTTGTTTTGTTCCTGCCATTATTTCTAATTAGACTTAGATGTTTGTTAAAGTTGTGTAGGCTCTCCAAAATTCAGTTTTCCCGGCTGCAAAATAAATAAGATGACGTACTATTCATTAACCTCCCACCAGAGCAAATATTCAATGTTTATGATGCTTTAAAAAATGGATACAGTTATGTTTCTTGCTTTTCTTCTCTTTTTAATCTAACTTGGTATTTTTAATCTCAAATACTTTCTCATTTCTCTTTTCATTTGTCTCTACATAAGCCCGAATTTAGCAATGTTTGGTATATATTCTACTCTATTTCAATTTGATCCATTGGGACTGAGGAAATAAGAAAAGCAAAAGGGTGAGAAAATCAGAGGGAATTCAGGTGCTTAGAAATATTTTTGTGAGGCTCACTTTGAAAAAGGTAGGTGTGTAAAAGCAAGGGCAAGCAGGCAGGGTTATCACATGTCATGCTTACAGGTTTGCATTTCATTCTCAAGAAATGGAAAGCCACTGAAAGGTGTTAAGTGGGAGAAATGGCATGATGATATTTGCATTTTAAAAAGCTGGCTTAGGACTTTCTGTGTCTCACCTGGCATGGAGACCAGAAGTCACTGCTTTGTCATAGCTACAAGTGAAAAGCTGGACAAACTGAAACATCAACTCTTCTTAGACCCTTAAGAGGGGTGAGGTGATCAGGCAAACTGCTGGCCTCGAAATTGAACGATCAGGCACGCAGATACAGAGTCAGAACCTGCCAGAGCAGACGCTGCCCCTGGAACCAACACTGGAGTAGGAATACCCAACTGGAATCGATGATTTGCGGGAAGCTGGCTGCAGAGAAGCCTGAGAGTCAAAAACTCCAGAGCGACCCAGCCTACACTCTTCTGTGAGTTTTACCTCCAGGAGCTCAGTCAGGTTCTGGCAGTGACTATCAGGAAAATTCCTCTCCTGCTTTGGGAAGGGAGAGTGGAAGTGTCACCGGCTTGAAAAATACCTGTACAAAAATACCATAAGCCCTTATATTTTACCTTAGAGGTGTGCCCCATGCATGTGTTCCATCCATTTTCCTGGCCTAGCATGAGTGCTGCTGGAGAGATCTTCTGTAAGTCCTCAGGGGAAAGGAAAGCCCACTTGACACACCCACTAGCTAAAGCTGGTTTCACAGGCAGCTTTTGTGCAGACAGGCTGACCGGGGGAGAGTCCTGTTTTCTGGATGATGCTGAATGTCAGTGTGACGACCTCTAAGTTCCATGAACCAGATATGGCTCCCATGTATCCAGGGACACATTGTCCCATCTAAGAGGATCTAACCCAGGAACTCCTGTTCTCTCTTTTGCTATTATAGAGCAAGTATGCAAGGGAGGAGAGAAAATAAATCTGATATAATGAATTTTTGCTATTTAATATCAGTTCTCGGAAATGGTCTGTTAGAGGATGAGCTATGAGTGTTTGACTAAGGGTCCTGACTAAGCAGCTGGTGCTTTTTATTCATCAGTGTTATTTCTGTAGCCCACTGGAGTTGACTGAATATAATTTAAGGTAGCATAGAGAAAATAATGATAGTTCAGGTCAATCCTATCCAAATGAATATGTACTTGGATCTTACCCAGAACTTGCTCATTTTTCTAATTCATTTTGGCTGTGGAAATCCTGAGTCATGTGAAAACGAAAGAAAGTTGCTTTCTAGTATAGGTGGTTCATCTTATAATTGTGCATACCTTCTAAATAAATAAAAATCAAAACCTGTGCTCACGTCATCCTTTCTTCTTATCAACCAAAAACAGGCTTAACCTGATAATCCAGCCAACTAGAATTTCTTAAGGAAGCAAACTATTATTTGTTAAGGTTTTACCATGTGCGTTCCACTGTTTAAGCAATTTTCATGTACTTAGAATATACGATGACCGAATCAGAAATGTCCAGTTACTGACTGATGGAAACCTGAGGCTCAGAGAGGTTGATTAACTTTCAACAGGTCCCACAGCTAATAAAGAACTAACAAATCCTTTAAATTTACATCTCTTATGCAGAGAACTCGATTTACTACAAATATCTCAGACCCTATGTAACCATTTATTTCTTCCAAAATTTTTATGGGTTTAGCCTCAGGTGCCTCATGTGATTTTTAACCTTAAACCTACCCTTTGGTGAAAACCTTGGTTTTTTGACATCCCAGTGTAATTTTACTTAGTGTTCCTTTGCTGATCAAGTCTCCTGTGAATTTCCTATTTGCTTCTCTGGCCAAGGGAGAGACAGATATTTGCTAACCTGTTGTACTCCCCACGCAGTGACCTTTCGGTCTCCCTTCTGGTCTTGGAGATTGCGGATGGTCCTCTTGCCACCTGCTTTTGTTTGTGCGCTCAGAACTATTGTTTGCATTTAATTTTAGAAGGCTTCCTCCTATTATCTGCTCCAGTTTTTAAATCTCTTTCATATCCCTTTCTTTTATACCTTTCGTGCTTTCCAACTCATCTGAAACTTAAGAAAAAACATTCTAGAGCATGAGAGAAGATGCCAACTGCAAGTGAACTCAAGAAGGAGAAAAAGAGGAGAATAAGTAAAGTGGACAGAAGTGTGAAAAAATTAAAACACAAGACATACTGAGTTTAAACAAGATTTTCGATCTGAAAATTTATTAAACAGAAGAAAAGGAAAGAAACTAAAACTGAGGAACATAGAATAGTAGGGTTTGGGACAGCAATTGCATGGATAAATTTGCCATTAAATCCTAGAAACCTAAACTGTGGATAAAACTATCTCTACGTAAATAGAAAAAGAATCTGAATTGACTTTCCATTAAAGTGAGAAAACAAACACCTATGCATAGATGCAGGCATTTTTAAAAAATTTCTTATGATCTTGTAAAATGGGCATTTGACCTAAACTTTTCTTATTGTTTATGGGGTAGGGTCATACTACATAAACTGATCAGGGAGATGCAGTATGAGAAGCATTTGTTTTTGTTTACTGAGGTTATTGTAAATGATAGGGCTAGTTTCTTCTTCAGAGTGGGCTAACCAAGAACGACATAGAATCAACAGTTTCTGGACTTTTCATTTTCTAGTTTTGTATCTTCATTTGCTTTGGATCATATTCATCTAAGATTCCAGTGACTTTATGTTATCCCTTTTAACAAAAATTTTCTGGGCCTTTATTAGGAACACCCAAAGCCCATAAAGCATATATTAATAACAGTTATTTTTACATCAGAATATAGTATTTAGCGTAAATGATTGTGTGTGTGTATGTGTATGTGTGTAATCTGTTAGGCACTTGTAGGGATGGGATGTAATATTTTGGGTCTGACCTCTGCTAGGCAGTACATATTTGTCATGTGATTGAATTGACACAATGATCTCATAAAATAGGCATTGCCGTGGAACTCCTAAATCCTTTGAAATACTTCCCAAGCTACCTACAGTGAATGCTAAAGATCCAGATTCACTTAGGCCTCTCTGGCTTCAAACCCAGAACTTTTTAAATGGGTAGATTCAGCTTATTCAAATCTGAAGCTTACACAATTTGGGGAGTATACTTTAAGAAAAAATAATTCAAGTTATAAATGATCACTACAAAAGGAATTATTTCAGATAAGAACAAAAGGCAAATATTGCACATTTTTAAAAGCTGTACAAACACAGCATTAAACAATGCAGAAAATATTTTAAATTAAATAACTGCCTCAAATACCTCCATAATACCTTTCTGCTACATTTTTCAGTTTTATACTCAATTATAAAGATTTTGTCTTACCCTTTCCTATAGGGATGGTAGAAAGATAATTCAGTCTTTCCACTACCACAGTTGATCATATTTGTTTCTTAAGATTTTTCAAAAAAACTTTGAGCTTTACTCATTATCGGTGCATTAGTCTGCCAGGGCCAGGTGGCTTAAGCAACAGAAATTTGTTTTTTCACAGTTTGGGTGGCTGATATGCCAAGATCAAGGCACTGGTAGGTTTGGTTTCCTCCTGGCTTGCAGATGCCGCCTTCTCACTAACGCTGCCTTTGCAGGGCATTTTCTCTGTGTGCACACCCACCGCTGCTGTCTCCCCCTCTTCTTAGAGGAAATCGGTCCTCTTGAATTGCCAGTCGACCATTATAAACTCATTTAATCGTACTTACCTTCCTAAAGGCCCTATCTTCAACTATGTTCACATTGAGGGTTAAGGTTCAATCTAGGAATTTGGGGGGAACACAGTTCGGTCCATAACAACTGATATTGCCGTGCAAATACTTCACATTGTTGTCAAATTTTGAAAAATTCTTTATCCAGTTTCTTGCATATATGCAAATGAGCAGATACTTCTTTCATAAGACTGCTAGAAATGTGTATTTTTTGAAAATTATGTTACCATAAATTTAATCAAAAAGCAAAATAATTGATTTTATATTTATGGTTATATATGACACATTAATCAAGCAGACATTTTATCTATAGAAAGAAGATAATATATAACATATTCTTAAATATGACAAACCAGAACATTTATAAAATATTTTTATCTTATTTCTGTTTTCTGTAGTTCCCTACTCTACTACTTTCAGAGATGTCACTGTTTGTTTTTGCAATTTTTACTGGGCATAGTCTTCTTGATATTTACTCATGTTATTCTGTATGCCAATAGTTTATTCCTTTTAATAGCTAAGAATATACAATGGTATGGAAGTACCACAGTTTGCCTAACCAATCAAGCATCAAATGAACTTTGTGTTGCTTCCAGATTGGGGTTATTTGGAGTGAAGGCACTGTGAATGTTTGTGTATAGATTTCTAAGTAAACATAATTTTATTTACTTTGGTATAAATACTCAAGATTTCAGTTGCTGGATGGTGTGGTAGTTTTAGGTTTACTTTTATAAGAAACTGCCAAAGTGTTTTTCAGAGTGGTTATACCATTTTACATTCTCGTTGGCAATATGTAAGTGATCAGATAATTTTTCTACATCTCCACCAGTATTTGGTGTTTTTCCTCTTTTATTTTAACCATTCTAATTGATCTGCAGTAATATCTCACTATAAATTTTCAAATTTTTAAGCCAGTTGCAGGCAGACTACTTTACCAATTCCCAATGGACTCTAATGAGTGAAACTTCTGAGGTGTCACTGAAGAAAAGATAAGCAGCCCAATAGGAAAAAGACAAAGAAACAAAGATAATACATACAGGTTTAATTTACATTTCCCTAATGACTCATGATACTGAAATTATATTCACGTACTTATTTGCTATGTACTTATTATTTGCTTGTACTTATTCTGTCCATATATGAATTCTTTGTGAAAAATGAAGTTTGCAAGGATATTCTTCCAGTCTTTCACTTTTTTCTTCTTCTCTTACCTGGCTTATTTAGAGAGCATAATTATTCAATTTTGATGGAGTCCCATTTATCAATGTCTCCTTGTATGGATCATGCATGTGATGTCACATTTTAAGAACTCTTTGCTTAGCTCTAGATTCTGAGGGATTTCTTCTATGTATTTCTTTCTAAAAATAATAGTTTTACATTTAAAACTGTGATCTATTTTGAATTAATTTGTATATAATATGTGTGAATAGAAATTTTGGGGTTTTTTGTTGTTGTGCCAAAAGATGTCCAATTTCTCTGTCACCATTTTTTTAAAAAGACTATCCTTTCTCTGTTAAATTGATTTTTCAACTTTGTCAACAATTAGTAGAGCATGTGTGTGGGGGTCTACTTGGGGTGTTTCTATTCTTCTCCATTGATTTATGTACAGATCCTGATGCTAGTACCGCATTGTCTTGATTACTGTAGCTATATAGTGGGATTTAATATCTTACAGAGTGATTCCTTCCATTTCATTCTTGTGTTCAAGATTGTGTTAGTTATTAAGGCCTATGCCATTCTACATGAAGTGTAGAAAAGCTTGTTTGGGTCCTCACAAAAACTTGTTGGTATTTGGATAGCAGTTTCATTAAACTGATAAATCAATTTGGGAAGAATTGAAACCTTTGCTGTGTTGAATCACATGCTGTGATTTGTCTAACTTTTCAACTGATTTTCACAGTTAGAAAATGTTTTCACAAAGGTAGAAGTTTGGCTCTTTATAGTAAATTAATCTTCAGCAAAACAAGAAGTTATGGAAGTTTATGCATAAGGAGATTATCTCCGGAACACAATCTTGGCAGTTTGGTAGGGGCAGGTGTTTTCTTTTCAGAATTTGGCTTATTTAAAGGAAAGTGTTAATGGGGCAATAACATCTTCTACATCTAACATGTAAGTCTCAGATCAAAAGTATCCTCCATTATAGTTCACGTAACACTTTGTGTTCTATAAGGACCAAAGTTTTACTTGAACTATTAGAATTGGCCTACTTTCTTGTTCCTCCATCTTGCTCTATTTCATTGTGTTTAAAAATATTCTAGCTATACCAATAATTCCATTGAAATGTGTTAGTTACATTTGTTAGAATCATCATTTTCCTGCACGTAGCTATGGTGTAGAGAACTTTAAATACATGAAATGCTTCCTATTTTCTGCCAAAAATTATCCCTCATTTTTCAAATTGTAGTTTATGTTTCTAAATAGGCCAAAGAGCAATACATGGTGTATCCTGAGGTGGGCATGTGACCTCAACGGATCGAACCAGATGGAAGGGAAAGACTTATAATGTTTTGGGAGAATTCTATCTTTCCTTCTCTGTCTCTCTTTTATTCTTTCCAGAGGTTTAGTTTTCTTCATTGGTTCGGAGGAAGCCTTCTTGTGACAATAAAAGACAAGGCTGACACAATAAGGAAGAAACCTAGAAATATGATGTAATCAACAAACCCTAAATATGCAACACTCTGTATTCTTTGTTGTGTGAGATTATGAATTTTCTAATGTTTAAGCCAATGTCAGGCAGACTTCTATAACTCATTCTCAATGGACTCTAATGAGTAAAAAGTTTTATGTGTCATTGAAGAAAAGATACACATCCCAATAGGGAAAAGACAAAGAAAAAGGTAATGCATATAGAGAGAAGCATAAGTAACTGGTAACAAAGATAATGAATCATGTGTGTATATATGTGTGGGGGTGTGTGTGTAAGAGACAGAGAGAGTGGGAAAAAAACGGATGCTAAAACCAGTGATTAAAGTGTCTCACAAAATAGAAATGTGAACGGTTCCAGAGGACCACTCCATATATTAGTAATGAACAGCAAAGAGGAAAAATAAGGGGCCCTTCATTAAAAGGGTCTGGTAGTTAGTTTCTTTAAAAAGTAATCAAATTTAACATTATTAATAGTTGGATCCTGATTAGGAAAAGAAATTGAATCTGGAGAATAAAAAATTAATATGGATTAATAGGAGATGGTATTAGTGAATAATTATTGATTTTCTGTGTGAAACAGAGCAACTGATGAAATAAACTACTAAATAAAGTCCTTAATTTTTTGAGATATGTGTAAGGTATTTTGGAGTAAAATAGCAATATTTCTGTTTCTTTTAAAGGGTTCAACAAATATAATACAAAGAAGAATATTAAAATATAAACAGTTATTGAATAAATCTTTCATATGTTATTATATTATTATTTTCTATCTGTAAGGTATACAAATTTTTTATAATAAGTGTTGAAAACCTAACATATGCATAGAAAATTAAGAAAATTACTGACGTGTCCCTTAGTTATGAAGACAATATTAGGAAACATCAAGATAAAATAGTCATATATATTAGATAAATTAAATTATTTTTTTTACCAAGGTTAAATATAAACATAAGAAACCATGAATCAAATTTACAAATGCAAAGAAAACTTTTGAAAATTAATTACATTATAAATTCCAATAAAAATGAACATAGTTTACAAATTGATAGCTCACAGAAAAAAAAATTGTCAAAAGTAGCTCACAGAAAAAATAGAAAAAATTGTCACAGAAAAAATAAAAAAAAATTTCAAAATATTGTATTAGAAAACTGGTCAACATCACTGATATTTGGAGGAATGAAAATTAAAGCCATAACATAATTTTTTTCCTAACCTATTATCAACTATTTTAAAAAATGACAGCACTCATTGCCCTGAAGTGTGTGAGAGAAAGACACACACAGACATTTTTGGCAGAAGTACATATTGCAACAAACTTTTGGGAAAAGAATATGGTGGTACCTACTAAAAATAAACTTTGCTACAAAACAAACAAAAACACTGCCAGATTATGATATTTATATCAGCATATTTATTGAAGCAAGTTATCTAACTGGAAATAACCTGAATGTCAAGTGATATGGAATTGTTAAATAAGTTATTCTATGTCTATAGATAGAAAGAAAATGCAACAGTTAAATAAATTACTTTTTATTTACATATTTACCTAGAAATATAGCTAAAACACATTATTCATCAGTAAAACAGTCTATTTTTATAAAATATAAAAATGAAAACAAAGAAAAAGAAACTGTATATATGTTATGCTTCTATCTCTGTCTCTCTATATTTATTCATACCCATGCCCACATCTGTATCTTTTTTCTATTGTTGTTCAAGTACAGTTGTCTGCATTTTCCCCCACCACTGCCTCCCCATGTCTGTCTCTGTGTGAGGCTGAAAAAAAGTTCGAAAGCTGAAACCCAAACTGCAGGTAGATGGCAATGAAGGGAGGGGGAGAGGGGAGACTATTCACACCTAACTTATACATATCTGTGTTCTTCTTGTTAAAAAACATACTATTTTTCTAATTAAAACTAAAGTTTAAAAAATTTGAACAATGGCAACAAAAGAAATTTCTATTGAATGAATTATATCTATTCAGGCACAAGATAATATTTTCTAATGTGCAGAAATTTGAAAGCACATAGCACAAAGAAGAGAGTTATAAATTTTTTCATGTAAAATTAGTGATGTATTATAATGTGTGGTCTTTTAACTTTCAAAGAAGGCATCACAATGTCATACTTTATTACTATTCTATTTTAATTGCTACAGCTCTGTGTGCTTTATTGTGAATATCTTTGGTTTTAAAATTTTGACCATAGGCAAATTCATTATGAAGTAGGTTTTCTTATCATATAGTAGAAAATGTTATAAATCAAAAGGATATATTATAAATGCAAGGATTTATAATTCAAAATCTTAAACTTTTCTCGTATTTTCCTCCATTTTTCTCTGCTTCTAGAGATTGCCCACAATCCTTGGCTTATGGTTCCATCGCTCTAACCTGTTTCCATTGTCACATTTTCTGCTATATGACATTGACTGTCTCAGTCTGCTCAGGTTACTATAACAAAATATTACAGACTGGGTGACTTATAAACAGCAGAAATTTATTCCTTACAGTTCTGGAAGTTGGAATTGTAAAGGTAAAGGCATTGCCTTCCTGGCTCATACATGCTGTCTTCTCCTCATGGCCCTACATGATGGAAAAGGCAAGGGATAGCTTTGGAAACGCTTTCATAAGGGCACTAATTCTACTCGTGAGGGCTCCACACTCATGATCTAAACAATTCCAAAGACCCTAAATAATATCATATTGGCCATTAGGGTTTACCATATGAATTCGAGGAGACATAAGCAGTCCATCTACCCTTGCCCCCACAAATTCATATTCTTCTCATAGGCAAAATACATTCATTCCATTCTGATAGCTCCAAAACTCTTCTCTCTTTCCAGCATTAATCTTAATGTTGAAGTCCAAGTCTCATCTAAATATTGTCTAGGGTGAATATGGGTGAAACTCAAGGTAAGAATCACCCTGAGACAAATTCTTCTCTAGCTGTGAGCCCATGAGGCTAAACTGTTATATGCTGCCGAAATACAATGGCGAGGCAAGCATAGATAAATATTCCCATTCTTAAAGACAGAAATAGGAAAGAAAAAAGGCCCTAATGGAACAAACTGTATTAAACTTTAAGGCTTGAGAATAATCATTTTGGGCTTGATAATCTGCCTTTTGGATTCACTGGGGTTATCGTCCTGCCTCTGCAGCCTCCCAGGTTGGAATTGCATGCCTATGGCTCGCCCAGGCAGCATTCTGCCTCCACTACTCTCCCCAGCTGGGCAGTCATAGACGTGTCTCTGTCCCCCTGGCTTTCCTGGACATTGGCCCAAGTGGGTTCTCTGTGTGGGCCCTGCTCTTTAAAATCGAGGGAAAGGCAGACACTACTCCCAGGCCCTTGCCCTCTGTGTGCCCGCAGAAATGGTGCTGCCATTGCCACCAGTTTGCTGCCAATGTCTTGTGGAAGGGCAAACAATGAAGCCAGTGCCCTGCAGGAACCTGTCGGAGCCACACCTAGGGCAGCTGAAGAATGCTGCACCTCTGCCAAGGTGGCAGTGCCAGGCAGTGTGCTTTAGGACCCAAGGCTCTACAGGTTCCTCCTTTGAAACAACTTTATCCACAAGGACCTTGCATTCTGGGGCTATGATGAGAGGCACAGCTCTGATGATCTCTGAATTGTCCTCAGGGTCATCCGTTTATTGTGTTTGAGAAGAGCTCTTCGATTCTGTCGAGAACACCATCTCCTCATCATATGGCCCCTTGGCCACATCTTCAGTGTTCTCTCCCCAACAGGCTTCTCATTCTTTACAATAGGAAGAGGCTGAGAATGCTCCAGATCTTTAAGTTCTCTGTCCTTTTTGATTAACAATTCCATCTTTAAGTCATTTATATCTTGGCGTAAAGATATAAATTTTGGCATAAACAATTAGGAAGAGCCAGGCTGTGCGCTCGACACTATGCTTAAAAATATCTTCAGCTAAATATCCAATTTCATTGCTCACGAGTTCTATCTTCTGCAAAGCACTAGGAAAGTAGAACAAACACAGTTCAGCCAAGTTCTTTGCCACTTTAAGAAAAGGATGTCTATCTTTCAGTTTCCAATGACCCAGTTCCCACTTCCATCTCAGACTTCATCAGAATGACCTTTACTGTCCATTTTTCAACATTCTGTTTACGACTTCTTTGGTATTCTCTAAGAAGATTGAGGTTTTCTCCACAGCTCTCCTCTTTCCTTTCTGGGCCTGCACCGGAACTGCCCTTCATGGTGCATTGGCAATGTAGGCTTCTCCTAGCATGTACCTGAAAACTCTTCCAGCCTCTACCCATTACCCAGTTCCAAAGTCCCGTGCACACTTTAAGGTATTTGTTACAGCAGTGCCCCACTTCTCAGAACCTATTTCTGTGTTAGTCTGTTTGGGTTGCCATGGCAGAAATGTCACAGACGGGTGGTGGTTTGGAGACAACAGAGATTTATTTCTCACAGTTTTGGGGCAGGGAAGTTCAAGTAAAGGGGTTGGCAGATTGGGTGTCAGGTGAGAGTTCGCTTCCTTGTTCATGGAAGCTGTCATCTTGTTGTGTCCTCATGTGGTGGAAGAGGCTAAGGAGCTCTCTGGAATCTTTTTTTTTTTTTTTATAAGGGCATTAATTCCATTCATAAGAGCTCCACCCTCATGACCTAATCTCCTCTAAAGACCCCACTTCCTAATACTATCTCATTGGTTGTTGGGATTGAATATGATTGTGGGTGGGCACAAACATTCAGTCCTGCTTCCTTCTTATAAGGGCTCTTGCAATTGTATCGGGGCCCCTGATATAATCCAGGCTAATCCCCCAAATCCTTAATTTAGTCACCTCTGCAAGATCCCTTGTCATGTAAGTAGCATTTTAAGGGGAGTAGGGTATTGTATTTGGATTCTCTGGAGAAACAGAACCAATAAGATAGTATGGTGAGGCCCTCACCAGGTAGTTCAGTTGGTTAGAGTGTCATCCCCATAAGCCAAGTTGAAGGTTCGATTCCTGGTCAGGGAACATACGAGAATCAACCAACAAATGCATAAATGGGTGGAAGAACAAATCAACGTTTCTCTCTTTCTCCTTTCCTCTCTGTTTCTAAAATCGATAAATAAAAATTTTAAAAAAGATTGTATGCTGTGTGGTGTACGGTATATTTGTGTGTGTGTGTTTGTGTGGGGTATACAGTGTGTTTGTGCATGCATATGTTTATATATGTACTTGTATATGTATATGAGGGATTGTCTGACGTGATTATGGAGACTGAGGAGTCCCAAGGTCTGCAGTTAGCAAAGTGAAGATCAAGGAGAGCAAGTGATGTAACTTTAGTCTGTGTCTGAAGGTCTGAGAGCCAGGACAGTGAGCTGGTCTTAGATCCAGTCTGAGTCCCAGTCTGAAGGCAGGATAACCACTGTCCCTGGTCAAAGACACTGCGGCAGAGAGAGTGAATTCTCTTTACCCAACCTTTGTTCTGTCGAGACATTCAGCAGATCAGATGAGGCTCTTTCACACAGGGGAGAACTATCTTCTTTACTTTATCTGCTGACTGATTGAAATGTTAATCTCATCCCGAAAAACCTCAAAGACTCACCTATGGTAATGCTTAACCAACTATCTGTGCACCTCATGGTTAACTGACATGTAATTAAACATCACCGCTGTGAACATGATTGGGAGATCATTTTTAGCCTACAATTTTAAGCATAAAACATGTTCTACCCTAATCATTTTAAACGAGCTCCGCATTGATGTCACATTCTCCTGCAGTTTATTCCATGTATCTCTAATTCATATGTAAACTTAGGAGAGTTCTTTATAATTCTCTCAAGTTCTATAGCTCAGTTGTTGCGAGCGATACTCTAACATTATGAGCATGCTCATTAGAGGCTTTCCTATAAGCCAGCCTCCAGCCTTTGTCAGGAACCAGAGGCGCTGGGACACCTGAAGAGCCACCAGCCCTGCAGGCAACACTGGCACCAAGGAATAACAGTGAGTCAGCACAGGTGACTATACTATTCGCTCAGATTTTATTGATGCAGTTCAATCCACACCTATAATAACCCAATAATAATACTAGTCACTCAGAAACAATCAGCAATAACATCACACAAGAGAATTGCAGGATAACGAACCGAAGACCCAAGAGTCCAGATCAAGTCTGGGTCCAGGAGGCAGCTGGTCAGCATTTTTCAAGGCAGAGTCTATGGTGGCTTCAGGCTTTGGAATCAGCTAGAGCAGGGTCAATGGGAGCAGCGGAGCAACTTTCAGCCATCTCAGCTCCTCTTGTCTGTCTCAGGTGTCTGTTCGAAGGCCTTTGTTTACATACTCTTGTATGATGCAATGCTGCACCAGCCTCTGATTACCACATGCTGTTTTATGCCAGCTCCATAGGCACCTGTTGATCATGTTGCCCCTACTGCGCATGCCCTGAGAGGGTGGGTTGTGCGCCAAATAAGCATACGTTGTCTATCACATTGTACTGCACATGCTCTAGGGATTGCACCATCCCGCTGAGTCATTGCTCCACTGTGCATGCCCTAAACACGGATTCCTAGTTGACCCGACTGACGCCACCCTAGTTCAGGCCTGCTGTCCAAAGCAGTTCTCTACTAAACACTCTTTAAGTAGAGTTTGGAACCTCTATGTCACTTATGTGTCTTATTTCAAGGTAAAAATAACCTTCATGTTTGCCATATTTAATAACCACTTCTATGTTGTGACCTTACTAGACATCATAGACCTCTGCACCTAGCTGTCCTTTCTTGATCTTTATAAAGCTAACTTCTCATCTTTCAGGATTCAGTTTGAATGGAACATTGAAGAGATGCCTCCTTTGACCACTCAAATTAGACCCCTCAGACTTGTTTGATTTTCCACCTTCCATTTTATTTTCTTCATGATACTTATCACAACTGGAATTGTATTCCTTGTTCATTTGTTCATATATTTTCTATCTCCTGCCTCTTCCCCCAATAGCATGGAAGATGGCACAGAGAGGAGCCATGTCTATCTTCATGACGCTTTTTCCAAGTGTCAAGAACAATGCCTGAGACCAACATCTGAGTGTGTGATGAAGGGCTTTCTATTATAATTTGTAGGATATTACTATCAATATTTTATCTAATAATTCTGAAATCAGTAACCAAAGAATACAGATCTATTTTATAGTGATGTTGCATTTTATTGAACTAAGGCTAATTAAGTAAAGAATTGGTTCCCTCAAACAGATTATACAAAACTAAAAACAAACTCCAATTATGGAAAGGAGTAAGAAAATCAATAACATTATCTATACATATATAGACACATACACACACACACACATATACCATATATACACACATACCATATATAGATAATATATATGGTTTGTGTATATACATGTACATGTGTATATGTACATGTATATATAATATATATCATCTCTGAAAAATTAAAAAATATATATAATCTACCCTCAGAATAGTTCTCAGAAATTAACTACAAATCTCTTCAACTCTAGATGAAAAAAATTTTTTTTTTGTATTCCTAGACTTACTCTCTGGAATAATATCTTTTAAGGGTTAAAGTTATCACTACCTGACATTTAAGCTTACTCTAAATTTTTGGAAAGAATTAAGTTTTCTGACCATTCAGGTTATAAATGTGCATATTTTTTTCAAATAGATGTTCATAGTGTCAAAAAAATGTGCCTGATTTTCTATGGGCTGAAGTCATAATGAGAACTTCTTCAGTTAACAAGGCCAAGAGTGAAAAGCTGAAGTTTAAATTGTTACCCGTACATAGGGATCAGTATAATGGCCAAAGAAGAATATACATAATTGAATCTTGTCAAGTAAAGTATTCTAACTTGGAAATTCTAAGAAAATTTGTTAATTTGTGACTTCTCATATTATAATTTGAAAAATATTGAACTGAGTGGAAATTACTTCAATTAAAGTAACTGAAACATCAGGAAGCAAAGTAAAATAGTCAAACAGATATACTTTACAAAGAATAACTTTTATTCAATAAGAAGTACCTTTTAATATTGTAAATGTATAAATACAAGCAGGAGGTGTGGGTTTCATTTGTATCTTCTTTAAGGGCTACTGGTCTGTGCAGTGGTTCTCAAAGTATGGTCCACTGACCTAGGGACTCCCAGGACCTATAAAAGGGTATGCAAGGTGACATCAAAACTATTGTCATAACAGCATTAAAATGTTATTTGTCTTTTTCAGTGTGTTGACATTGGCCCTGATGGTGCAGACACAACTAGAAGGTAAGACTTCTGAGTCCCTGGCACACATTAGAACAGTGCCAATAAGCTGTAGCAGCAGTCCTCATATTCGTCACGGCCACACTCGTGCAGAAGCACGTCCTGGCAGGCGCATGTCTACCCAAACGCCAGTTACACACGCATTTTTTTGAAGAAGTAAAACTTATTTTATAAACCCTCAACCTGTAAAATCTTCTGTGTGATGACATGGGAAGTGCATCTTCTGATGACCCAAAACATTGTTTATTCAATAAAAAAATTCTATCTAATTGTATTGCAAGCTGCATTAGCCACACTTTTTAAGGAATGGAATTTTGGGAGAACACACTGATGGATACAGTATGGCTCTTCAGGTTTGGATATTTGGAATAATTCTTTTTTAATAAATGAACACAGTGAGCCTATGGCTTCAACAAATAAACAAACAAAAAGGAGCTGACAGTATTTGTTGCTGAGAAGGAAAACCTCAGTCTTCCTGTGTTCTACTTTAATGGCACACTGCTACCGCCCACATTTCCAACACCAAGTCATTGTGGGGTTTCCCCCACCAAGCAATACTGCTCTGTGACACTAGCTGGCATCCTCTGCTTTAACTCAATTCCAACAGTACATACTTGGGGATATTGTCATATCCCACAGATTAAGGGCTCAGTCTCCTGAGACTATCTCCCCTTTAAGATCTCCAGGTTTCCTGCAATTTCCATTTGACTTGGCTGCAAAGCAGAGGTTCCCATTACCTCCTCCCCTTGGCTTTGATTATCTGCTGGAATGGCTCACAGAGAAACACATGCATGTTCACCCATTTGTTATATAATAAAGGATGTGATAATGGATACAGATGAACCAGATGAGCCAGATGAAAAGATACACAGGGCACGATCTGCGAGCTCCCAAGCTCAGGAGGTCTTATTCCCATGGTGTTGAGTCCATCATGTCCTGGGTACAGAGGTGTGTTCATCAAACTGGCAGCTCTCCAAACCTTATATGATTGGGATTTTTATGGGCTTTATCCTGCAGGCGTGACCAATTATTAACTCCATTTTCAGCCCCTCTCTCCTCTCTGAAGGATGGGGCATGGGGCTAACAATTCCAAGCTTTAAATCAAGGTTTGGTCTTGTGGTGATGCACCCCCATTCAGGAGCCATCTAGGAGCCCATCCAGAGTCTCCACATTGGAACAAAAGATACTCCTATCACCCAGGTAATTTAGGAGCCTGTGGCAGGTACTGGGGCCAAAATAATAGAACAGAGGGTGCTCCTTGTGCTCATCATGAAGAAAGCTCAAGGGTTTTCAGAGCTTTGTGCTGGAAACGGGTCAAAGACTAAGTGTGGGAACAAAAAATTCTCCCAACACCCCTAATTTATAAGGGTTTAAGTGGTTCTGTTTCAGAAACTAAGGGCAGAGACCAATGTGTATATTTCTTATTCTTTCACTGTTGCCAATGACACATTTCAAGATTTGAAGAAATGATTAGAATTTTGGAAACCTGAGTTTCCTAACACATTGATTTTTCTGCTGAGGTCAATGGTTATACAAATATTTTTTGTATTATATAATAAAATATGTCTTGTTTTGGCAAATCTATATAAATCAGTGATCAATGATGTTATATATGCTTGTATATGTGTAAATATCTATTAAAGTTTAAGATAAACCAGTGGATTTTAATGTCTCATGGTATAAAACAATTTTATACAGTTTCAGATTCCACATTGCAAATGTTAAAAATAAGAGAGCAGGCTCAAAATGAAGTCCCTTATACTAAGCCCCAAGTCACCAAATCAAGACTGAATTACAGTTCCAGCTCTCCCAGAAATGGCATCTTAAACCAGTGGGTCAGGAATCACCGGATCCCCAGTCGTTAGGTGATCTGCTTGTAGGCCCTGGCGTCTCCCAGAGGAAAGTCCCCTGTGACAGCCACCTGGCCTCGTTCGCCTGGTGTAGCCTCCTCGTTCCTGCTCCCTTCCGCCTCTAAAGTCTTTCCCTTTGCACAGTTCCTCTGACCTCATTTCTGTCTGCCAGAACATCTCATTGGAGAGCTTTGGGGTTGTATGAAAGAACGTCTACAATTACCTAAAGAATTACCTAAAAATGCTGCTAAAATATTTATTTTCAAAATACTTCTATAATGTATTATTGCAATATATTACAATATATTGTTATATATTATATATTTATTAGTAAGCTATACAAATATAAACTTATATAGACATAAAATAGAAACACATTGGTTTACATGGGTATGTCTCTTACACTCTTGTCTGAAAATGTTTAATTAAACTGATTTCGTGGCAAGGCTAGTACCTGTAAATTTGCATGGATAGTATAAGCTTATATGTACACTGTGCACTTTACTGCTGGGTGATAGAGATGTTCAGATTCACTCTGAATACGAAAAGGCAATTATTCCGCACCAGCCGGATTAGAAAGGGCTCAATAAGTTGTGTGTAATCAGAATAAAACTCTGAGCACAGACAACAAACTGGTGCAGGTAACCATGATTACTGTATCAAACACAAATGCAACATACTTTCACTAAGTGAAAAATTAGTGAAGTAAAAGGATGAAGCTGGGAAAATGTTGTATTTTGAAACTTAAAATTGTACTTTTACTTACTATCAACATAATGTTTATCTTTTAGTGTTAAAAACATTTTGGGGGAGTGAGAATTCATTGTTTTATTTTAATATCCTAGATTTTTAAGTTTTTAATCAGGGTGCCAGCCTCCCAACACAGGATTGCCAATGTATGGGATTCTAAGCATGAATTACAAAGAATACACACAGAGACACGTAGCCAGGTGATGTCTTGTGTGATGTTGCTGCGATGCTTTCCGTGGGCTCACAGAAGATTTTACTCCACTGACTTAAGGGCAGGTTGCACTAGGTCGAATTTTAACAAGTTTCATTTCTGCTAACAGATGTGTTCTCATTCTCCAGGGCTTTCTTCTCTGCACAGCATTTTCCATAGAATGTGAGTGTGAGTGTGTGTGTATGTGTGTGTGTGGCTATAAAATGCTATTCTTTTACAGTGCTGAGTATTCAATAAGCAAGGTCACTTTTAAAAGCAGTCCCTTTAGTATTGATGAAGCTGTCTCCTCTGGCTTGTTTCTCTCAAAATATTGGCTAATGGATGTCTACAGGTGATTTTTAAAGTAGGAGCATTAGTCAGGGATTAGCGCATCCTAGCATTCCTTACCTGTGTGAGAAGATGCCAGTCTGATGTGTGATGGATGGTTGTGTGTAACATTAAGAACACCTCTCTCTCTTTGTATGAGATGTCTTTGACCACTCGGGAAATAAAATCAATATATGAGGTAATATGGTGGGTAGCATAGGTCTATTAGAAAACTTATTGACCCAATAGTCTTAAATTCTCTCTGTGTAACAAATGCCACAAAGCACAAAGCTAACAGTATAATTTTCTGGTCTTCACAATGGCAGTCAGGTGGCTGGTATAACAGTGTGGTTTGAGTTGGGTGGGAAGAAAGCTCAGCTAGTTCACTCTTCAGAGGAGCCATTTAGGGAGATTTCTTCCAAATGGGGTGTCATTGGTTAAATCATGTCCCTCCCCCCCAAAATGTGTATATTAAAATCCTCACCATCAGTACCTTAGAAAGTGACCTTATTTGGAATTGAGTTCATTTCAGATACAAGTAGTCAACTTAGGATGGCTGGAGTAGGATGGCCCACTAATCCAAAATGATGCCCGTATGTAGGAGAAAAGACTGCCCGGTGATGGCACAGACACCGCAGGAGGAAAATGATGGAAAGATACATGGGGAGAATCCGTGTGAAGGTGGAGACAGAGATGGGGGGATGCAGTGTGGACACAGGGAATGCCAAGGATTGTCAGCTGTCACAGAAACTAAGAGACAGGCATGGAACAGATGGTTCCTCAGAGCTTTCAGAAGGAACCAGCCCTGAGGACACCTGGATTTCTCACCTCTGACCTCCGGAACCACCAGAAAATAAGTTTCTGTTGTTTTAAGAGCCCCTTTCCCCCAACCCACTGAGTCTGTGATACTTTGTTACAGCAGCCCTAGACATGGAGATTCTGAAATGGTGGCTGTGACAAGATAAATCGGTCAGGGTTTATTTAAATGACATTTAAGTTACGACATCAATATAATCTTTTTGTGTGGATGAGCAGAGAGAATCCAATGGAGAGTTTTGCCTTTAAAGAGCACACAGTACAATCTGTATCAAAAATCACAGGTATTGATCGTTTTTCACTTTTATTTGTATATATGGCATAACATTTATATATAAAAATATGAACAAACAGGCACAGAGATCCTATGTCATCTGCAAGTTCATTAAATAATGAGCTATGTAGTCTTTCTAGGCTGAGGGAAGAAACATGATAGAAAAAATAGCCAAGATTAACTTTGAATGGATAGTCACCAGACCTATTACAACAAGAAGCAGACGAAAGTGTGGCACTAGCATTCCATTAATCACAAATGATGGTGAGAAATGTGTTCCTTTCTTCCTGGGTGTAGGTGATCTTACTCTTCACTCTCCAGAAGTCATCCACCAGCACTGTGGCCAAGGTGGGGGGAGCCCCTTCTCGCAGAACTTTTGGCCACTTTCTGACCACTGTGAACAAGACAAGGCCTGTCTTTGAGGGGATGGGGACAAGTGGGAAAAGATTCGGGAATTAGACATTTATCTCCACTGGAAAATATCTGGGAAGCTGCAAAAGTAGAATGTTACTTTTGACTCGAGGAAAATCTTTAATTTTGTCATGCCTGGTACTTGACTTAAAGAAATTGTTTGACTGAATAATTAGGTCTCCGGTTTAATTAATGTTGTATTAAATAAGGCTGTATTTTTTTGTTTTGTAATTTAATTTCTCTAACGTAGGTCTAAAAGGATGGTATTTATTGTGAATAATTATTTAAATCACCAGTGCTTCTCTGTATTCCCTCAATCAGGATTGGCCTTTCATTTCGTTTTATTTTCAGCACTTGGAAGATGGAAATCTCATAAACCCCAGAGAATATGGTATCAAGATCTTTAAAAAGATACTGCATAGATCATACAGAAAATATGAGGATTCCATTTTAAAGGATCTTACATTCTGAATGTCGGGAAAATATACTAGAGTAAACTTTCTAACTATGGATGGATAGGCAGATGCCTTGGAGATCACCCAGTTCATTCCTTTCCCATCTAGAGGCGTGAACGGACTGGGGCTGGAGAAGAAACACAGACTCTTCCACGATGGGGGGATGATGCTTCAGGAAACTGACTCATATGATTCTCAGTGACCCTCAATACAAACTTCCTGATTGTCAGTTTGTCAATGTTTGAAATGAAATTCAGAGGAGTCATATGGAAAGGGCATGCAGAGAGGAATGGCAAATTAAACCCAGAGTTTCCTGTTTCTCCATACTATGATCTTAAAAAACCGTTTAAAAAATTTTGAAAGTAAAGTGACATGTCCAACAAAGCAACGCTTTTTCTGACTTCACTTTCATCTGTGTGCCCTCTTACTGACATTTAAATGGGTGTGAGCATAAGGCTCCTTTGTCTCTATTTTCCAGCTCCTCCTTTTTATCTGTATGCCATCATTGTTCTACCTACACTCCTCAATGAGATATCCAATATACATGAGAGCCTCTTTTTATTTAAATATTATATATAATATAAAAATGAGATCTTAAATATGAGCTGTTCTCTTGTTTAAATAAGTATTTTACATATATAATGTTTCTTTATAGTATTTCTTTATGGTTGAGATTATTATGTCAAAAATATGGATATGCTTCGGGTTCATGTCAAAACCCTGAGTTCTAAACACATTTTGTTAAATACTAAATGAACTATAGTACTTAGAGTTTACACATAATTTCTAAGAACAAAGATATATTTCTTAATTCTGTTAGTTATTATCTATATAAGTTTTTATAACTTGCATTTCCCTAGTAAACTTTTCTATGTATTTTGGCTTCTATATTTTGAGCACTTAGGTTTTGCTAACAACATAACATATCCCATTTGTGGTATGATTATTTTACATTACTTATTACATAGGCAATTCTTATAATTATCTCATGACATAAGCATTATTTTTATATATTAACATCCCAAATTGAGATGTGATGTGATAGACAGCATTTGAGTGTAACTACAAAATATCAAAACCCATTGTACAATCTACCTAAACAACCTCCTTCTTTATTCACCTTTGTAAATAAAAATCTACCCTGGCTTTGAGAGTGTCAGTGATCTCTAAGAAATTTACACATGGAGTTATCTATGCCTCAATTATTGAAGACTACCAAAAAATCTAAGTTTTCTGAAATACAAATTTTATTAGTAATTCTAGGTTATAATTTTATGTTGATACTAACCCTATTGTTTCACTAGGAGGAATTGTTGAAGTGAGCATGGAGTTACTGTGTGAGTGGAAGGACGCACTGTGCCCCTGCCCCGTGAACTAGCAGTGGTGTGTGCCGTGCAGATCTGGAACTGACAGAGCCTACGGCTCCGCGGAGGTCTGATTCATCAGTCATGTCATCTTTTGAAAGTACTGAAAATAGTTGCAAAGGTGGAGTGCATTTTAAGATGTTCTTTTGTACTTCCATAAGGTTATTCTATGTCCATTAATACAGATGACAAAGAAAATGTCATCTGAGTTGAGTGAGTGGATGTCAAGATGCACAAAGTCCTATTGTCTCTGGTGAAGGGACAAATGTGCAGCTTTGGGAGATGGAAACTTCTGATTCTCTATCTTATGTAGTCACACATGATGCACGTTGGCCTTACAGCTTGTGGGAAAGAGGATCATCAAACACCAGTAACATGACATATATATCCATACCCTGAAGTTAGCCCACATTAGTCTTCATCTGTTTCCAGCTGATGGTTTCCACGTTACTATAAATGTCAGTTGCCTAGAAGTACAAAGTCATAGTGGGCTCTCAGGACCAATATAGACGCCCCCCCCCAAAAGCACATGCTTAGAAGAACATGGGAAATATGTCTGAATTCTGTATGCAACATTGTAGCAGAGTTGGTAGAATGAAAATGGCGGGCTGGTTAGGAGTCATCCTTGAGTCAAATCAACTTCTGTAGAACAAGAATGAAATGGAAAAAACAACAACTCTATAAGCTATTTGATGCCAAAAAATCTAACAGACAACCACTGAAGCAGTTAGCAATTATAATACACAAAAAATAGAGGTGATATTTACAGTATTTCTTGTGTGAGATGAACAAAAAGTCTACTGAGTTAGGAGAAGAATTTATATACCTAATACTTTTTAATTTAATTGCTCACCTTTGGCTCTAGTAAAAAAAAAGTCACACTTTAGGCCCCCTATTAGATCTAATGAATATGACTCATTTGGGATCATGTCTGGAAATCTCAATGAAGCAAGCTCATAGTTGATCCTTACTGAGACCCATTCAGACAGACCATCCACTGGGGGCATGTCCCAAGCTTTCCTTGCCTAATTATTCTGTCCTTTCCCCATCTGTTTCCTCTGTCCTAGAACCTGTCAAGGTAAGAAGTCTACGGATCTGTGAATAATTTTTACAGGAGTTTATTTGAGCCAGCCTGATGACATGCCTAGGAGCAAGATCTCAAATTCTCCTGAGAATAACAGTTTTACAGTTTCTTTTATATGTTTAAAATTAAGGAATATAAGGAAGATTACAAGGAGGTGGGAGAAAGTAAGGTGGGGATTGGATTACAGGATAGTTAATAAGATTATGTGCCTTCTTGAAGATGGTTGCTACTTATTTCAAAGGTGTGTTAAGCTAAACACACTGAAACAATGGACAGGACTTGCTTAAGACAAAGAGAAACCTTTTACTACAAAGTTAGACGCCGGGGGTGTGACTACTCACCTTGACCTGCCCAGTTAGGAATTTATGATCAGGTCACCCTGTGAGGTTACTTTCTATAGGACCACCCACCCCTTTTTTGTCTTCAAACCAACCTTGCCTCTGTTCACAATGTGCATACAGAAGTCAGTGAGTTCTTCTCCAGGTCTGTAGTTAAATAAGAGATGTTCCACATTCCAGAGATTTGTAAGTAAAGTTGTTATCTGATGAAAAATTTATATCACTAAAAGGCAGTGAATTCGCCTTAAAAGAGAAGAAAATGTCTCTATAGAGGATATGCATGGCTTATATCCTCAAAGCATGAAAACATAGAACACTGAAGATCCAGAGACAGGTGTTGGCAAGTGGCATTAGTAGGGAACGAGTTAAGTGTAGTCTCCGAGTAAAACAGAAGTAAATATTCACTCTGGTAAACTCTGGAGTCAAAAACTGCTAACAGTAGGTGAAATGAATGAAGTCTAAGAGGTTTGAATTCCAGTAAATTGTGATCTAGAAACAAGATTTGGAAATAATTTGTAATCAAGTCTTATTTTGATCAATCAATGGGGTTCAAGTTAAGTTCTTTGAATAAGATCTAACGATGACATAGAGAGATCTGATCATAGCACTGAGGGAGAGTAGAGAGTAGAGAAGGTTGCCTGAGGCAATGGTAAACAGCCTAGCACAGGATTGGGAAGAAGCTGAATGCCCCAGTGTGCTTGGAGTTAGAGGACAGAAGATTTAAAATAAAAGGAGGGAAGAAACTCTCTCTCCGGCCGTCTTCCTAGAGGAGACCAGGATGGTCGAGCTAAAGCTGTCTGCATTTCCCAAAGGATGATATTTTGGATGGGAGAAGAAACTCCAGGCATAGCCTGGGATCAGGCTGGCCTGGCAAAGGGTGGCAGGGTTATTCTTCCTTACGTGTTCTAGAGGGGACGGGCTCTGAGAGAGAAGCCTGCCATTCTTCAAAATTGTGTAGCTTTTGTTCCTCATGTTGTTTTATTTTGTAAATTAATCATGCAGAAATAAGATAATAAAAATTAACAGGGGGAATGATAGGGGAACTCAGGAATGAAAGATTTAAGCCTTAACTGGTAGGCCTAAGTGATTAAAGCTGAAACAAAGAGTTCAAGATATTTTTAGCCTTAACTGATAGGCTGAAGTGACTAATGCCTGCGGAAAGATGTTACTGCAGAATTGTGTGGCTTTTGCATAAAGACTCCTTTCCTTTATCAGCAAACCTTTGCCTCCAGAACTTTGCCTGGAGGGTGGGGGCCGGCAGCAGGACCCCGGTGCTGTTCGGTTAGGGCAGGACAAAAAGTTACATCAGTGCTGCTCTTCTAACACCTCCGCCTCCGCTCTCAAATTATCCTTAGGGAAGAATTTCATGGCCAGTTTTCCTTCCACTTACTGAAATTAAATGCAAAGTAACATTTTGTAACCATATAGAGTACTGTTTTCAGTTTCAATTTAGACGGTTGGTAGCCAGGCTTTAGTTTTGAGTTATCTTTTTGCTAACGCACAAACTAGAAAACAACAAAACGGCAATTAAAATTCAAAAGTCAGTGTGTACTGACTATGTACGTGAATTTGACAACAGATGGGTAACATAAATCTAGTGTATGCTAATATTAATAACAGTAAACATTTATTTTCACCCACCGTTCTAAGCAGTTAATATGCAGTGTCAATATAATATAATAAAGTACATAGTTAGATATATTTTAATTATTTGACCACTTGAAAATATTCTTCACACTAATTAATTGAGATATCTTTAGTCTTTAAATAAAAAATAATTTGGCAAATATGCAGAGTGACGACAGATGGTGACTTTAGGAAAGGAATTTACTGTTACCAAGACAGAACTGTGCTTATTGAGACCGTGGACTTCATGGTGCCTTCCTCTGGTGGGGCTGCTGAACATGAAGGCGACACCAGCAAGTTAGTATCAGAGACTCTTCAGCGTTCAGAACTGAAAGGGTTGCAACTTGGCGGTCTCATCCAAACGCTTCACGTATCCTTGCATTTATGACAAGTGAGGATCCACGGTTTCTTCTGATCACCTTCAATAATGGGACATTTTAAAAAACATTCATAATTAAAATCTTTGATACAACTAGCTACGGGCACCTCATGAAGCGGGCACATAAAACCCCCAAATGCCATCTTCTTCTCTCAGCTCCCACTGGACTGGAAGGCGAATAGAAGGTGGGAGGATTGGATCAAACTGGAGTCCTCGTTAAGAATCCAGACTCTGGAACAACCTCCCAGGTTTCAAATCTTGTCTTCGGCACTTCACCGTTGCATGACTTTATGAAAATTGCTTAATCTATCTCTCTTTTCTCCTTGATGGAAAAGGGATGAGATGGCTAATTTTATGTGTCATCTTGACAGAGTTTTGGTGCTTGATTGTTTGGTCACAGGTCACACACTAGTCTAGATGCTGCGTGTCTAATGTTTTTTTAGATGTGACTAACACTTAAACCAGTACACTGTGAGTAAGGTAGAACACCTTCCATAATGTGGGCAAGCTCCTTCCAAGCATTTAAAGGTATTAAGTGCAAAGAGATTTCTTGAAAAGGCAACAATTCTGCTTAAGGACTGCAACACAGAAGCTCTAAGTTTCCAGATAATGGATTTCAGGTTCAAGACCACAAGATCAACTTTTCTCTACTTGCTGTCTTGTTGACTTGCTCTATAGATTTATCTAGATTCTTACAGAATTGTGCCACCACCACAACTGTGTGAGGAATATATATGTATATATTCCTAATATAGGAAATGATCATAGGAGATAATGTTATGTATAACTCATTGGGTGGGTTGTAAATATTAAATTATTAATACATGTAAAATGCTTAGAGTGGTGCCTAATACAAAAGTAGTAATATATCTGTTAATTAATATTCAGTTCTCTCTCTAGCACCAAGACAGCAAGGAACAGTGTTTGCTTAATAAGTATGAACTGGACTAAATCTTTTTATATGAACCTACCTTGACCTAACCAATCTAACCCATTTTAAGTTTAACCTTAAAATTTCGCAATAATTATGAAATAATTCCTCATGATCATTTGCTGCCACTTGGAAGTAATACATCATGACAAAGTCTAAATATTTGTGTTTTCACTATATTCATGCTCTAGTAGGGGAAAAAAACAGAAACTTTCAAGTTATATAGACACAGGATGAAATCTTAGTCATTCACATAGCATAGTGTGACTTTGGGGAAGTCAAATTTCTAAGGCTGTTTTCTCATCTGTAAAATGGTCATAATGATACAAACCCTTTGGTATTGTCATTGCAAAGTGATGAGTCCATGTAAGGCACACAAAACTGATAGCGTGATGTTAATTTTTATTTTCAAACTCCAGGATTATTCTGAATTGGTTTGCAGCAACAGAGGGCAATTAAGTATAATTTAAAAAATTCAGAATCCCTTCTTTGTGCTAGCTCCAACCAGTAAGTACATTTTCCAAGGAACACTAAGGGTTATACATATATATGTCAGATAATTTCTATTCATATTAGATGACTTGGGAATTATAAGCAGCAGCTTTATATTATGGAAATAAAGCATTATTTTAAATTTCAAATTGGTCATTCAAGTGACCTGCACAATATCTTACCACACACGTGTGGCACATGCATTTTTAAACAGACTTCTGCTACAAATGTCTCTCAAACACCAGCTTTGCATAGAAGTACTCCACCTTTTCGTTGAAAAATCAATGTGCTTCTCCATAGTGCCTTTGTTAGAACATCTTTAGAGGAAATATGAACCGATTTTGATGGAGCTGTAACATCTGAGCATTTCAACAGAGTGGAAAAAATATTCCATGAGACTTACTGCCTCATTTAGCATTTACATTTGCATAGCACTTTGCATTTATTAAGAGCACGGCAAATTTTTTTATTAGTTAACAGTGAGTAAGGTCAATATTATTTCTCCCATTTTCCAGATAAATTATTTAAGTCCAGAGAAATAAAGTCATTTCAGTCATGCAAGTAAGAAAGCGGTGATTTGTGGGTTCCATTGTCAGCTTTAAAGATGTTGTTAGACCATCCTTTGCACTTAAATTGCCAACCGAATATCTGCCTGCTTCTCACAAGAGCTTGGGGAAAATGGCAGACCTCACACTTACAGCTCCTCCTTTTACAGACCAGTATCTATTAGCAAGAAATAAAATAAAAAAACTAGAACTAAAACTGTCAAATATGCTATATCATATATTCTTTAGATCCTTTTCCTCTTTCCAAACAGAACATGCATAAGATAATCTATGTATTCAGTAAGAAATGAAGAAGCAAGATGAGAAATTGGGGAATGGAATATTTGACTGACCCATAGACTAAAATGTACGTGTTGCTATTAAAGCGTTATAAAAAATTTTAAATTACTTAATTTTACTCTGATTTCTAGTGAACTCTATTTCTAAATGAAATATGTAAAATTTGCTCTAGATAAGGAGTAAAAAAGTGATTAGCCCAAGAATGGTGTTTCTAGAAGGCCATAATCAAATACGGAATTTCAAGCAAAAATAATAATCCCCCCAGACCAGTGTGGCTGAGTTGGTGGGTGTTGTTCTGCAAAGAGAAAGTTCTCAATTCCAGTTCCTAATCAGGGCACATGCCTGGGTTGCAGTTTCTGTCCCTGGGTGGGGTGCGCACGAGGCAACCAATTGATTTTTCTCTCACACATCAATGTCTCTCTCCCTCTCTGTCTCCCTCTTTTCCTCTCTCTCTAAAAGTAAAATAAGTCTTAAAAAAATAAAATAGTAATCCCAACAGATATTTCCTGGTATAAAAAAATGATGAATTAATTTAGTATAATGCAAAATGGATACATATCTTGGAAAAACAAGTTTTATAAATATTATCAAAATAGAAGCATAATTTCTGGAACTATTCAATACTCTGAGATAGTAGTGAAGTCTCTTATCTAAAAGTATGGAAAGTCACTCATATACCTCAAACACTTACTCTGTGTCAGAAAAAATACATAAGTAACAGGCAAGGAAAATTAAGGTAAAAATAAACTGATTTAATATATGTAAAAGCATATTGGAAATATTATAATAATCATGTTTATTTTTAGCACAATCTTATTTACTTAAGTATGCACCATTTGCCTTACAAGCATTTGTCAAACACTTTGGGGCAAGAGGAACCCTGAAATGAAAATCTATCCGTAGGAATGGTGTGGTCCAGAAAAGGTAAGAAATGGTTTGAAGTCAAATTGTCACCATGATTTTCATTTAGTATGCATAATTCTTCTTTTGTATACCTATATTTGATCTCCTAAGATATAGAGAACAGTATTTCTCCTTCCCACTCTCGCATCACCTAGAGAAACTTTGAAGTAGAGTAGAAAAAAGGGATGAGGAAATGAAATGCTGTCTCTCTATCCTCACCGAATAACGAATAGACCTTAGGCCAATTCATTAATGCACTGGAATGTTCATTTCTCCATCTGCAATATAGAAATAATGACACCTTCCATAGTGTCTCAAACAGTATTATTAAAAATACAATAGAAATTTCCAAGTAGACAAATATCCAAATTCCATGTCTAACAGCAAAGGAAATAAATGGCGGACTCAGTTGGAGGACAAGAAGTTCAGTAGGCTTTAGCCTAGGGGTATTTAAGATATTTAGCTTTCTCAGGATTTTGCTTTTCCTTCAGAAAGAAATATATACATATACAAATATATATATAAATATTTAAATATATATTTACATAAATTTGGTGATAAAATTTCTTAATTTCACCACACCTGTTAAAGATTTATATAATCTCCACTGCTGAAGTGTATTGATTTGGTGTCAAATCTGCTGATAGTTAGAGATAAAGCTGAAAAAAAAACCAGGAGTGAAAAATAAAAGTTAAATATATGTTTTATGCTAAATGTGTTTGCTAAAAATAAAAGAAAGTTATTCAGCAGTTTCAAGTAGGAATATGATAATCAGATTTTCATGTATCAATTGGGAGAGGAAATTGCAAAGGAGCAAGAGTGAAGAGTCAGGAGAGTGTTATATTGATCCCATGAAAGATAATGGCTGCTTCGTATAGGTTACTGGCAAGGAACTCAGAGAGAAGGAAATAAAAATTAAAAGATAAGTAAGAGGTTCACTGGATAGTACTTGTTGGCTGGTTGGCTGTGGGAAGTGAGGGTGGGGAAAGAATCAGGAAAAATGCTCAAGATTCTAGTGTGGGTCACTGGTAGTTTTCTTCCCGGACAGCTGGCGAGAGGAAAATCAGCTCTGGAAAGAGGTATAATTATTGCATTCAGTTTGGGACGTGCATATATTGAGGTGCTGATAGAATATCAAGTGAAGTTGTCTAGTATAGATATCTGTATCTGAATATATATGTATTATACATGTATTCTCTCGCTCTCTGAATGTCCAGAAAAAGTTCAGCCATTGTTAATATAATGAGAACAGTCTGCATGACATTGATGTAACCTGGCAGCCAAGGAGAGTGGACTGTAATGCTTATGTGTGAACAATGGTGACTTTACTGTACTAGTCAGTGGGGGCAGTAGACACTGTGGAGTGAGCATGTGTACTGTGTGGCTGTCACATTCACAGTGACTGAGCAAAGAGAGCAACAAATTTGTATTAAATTTTGTGTTAAGCTTGAACTTTCCTCTGTGGAAACTATTTGGATCATTCAGAAGGCCGTAGCTATGGGCAACTGGTGATTGGCAGCTTCATCACAACAACACACCTACTCATGTATCACGTCTTGTGCAGAGGTTTTGGGCAAAACATCAAATCACCCAGGTGACTCAGACCCCGATGGATCAGATTTGGCAGCCTGTGACTTCTGGCTTTTCCCAAAACTAAACTTACCTTTGAAAGGGAAGAGATTTCAGACTGTCAGTGAAATTCAGGAAAACATGACTAGGCAGCTGATGGCAATTGGGAGAACTGTGTGAGGTCCCCAGGTGCCTACTTGGACGGGGACTGAGGGGTCACTGTTCTATGTGCAATGTATCTTGGATCTTGTATCTTCTTCAATAAATGTCTCTATTTTTCATATTACTTGGCTGGATACCTTCTGGACAGACTTTGTATACTGGTTTATCCTGTTGGAAATAGGAACCAAAGTACAAATTAAATCAACAAAATTCGATTCTCAAAATGACTTATGGATTTGACTAGTGACTCCTCTGTTTATGTTATGCGTGATGAGAAGGAAAAGTAAGGTAAAGAGGGGCACGAGGGTAGAAACCTTCCCGCTTCTGGTGTCCCAACGCAGTGACATTAGAGACACACCGTGTCCTCCGCAGCCGTGTACATGAAGCTGATCTAATTTGCCTGTGACATAATGAAGAGCTGAGGACCACTGAACTGGAATGTTTGTGGAGTTATTTCTTCGGTTTTCTCTCCAGAGACTGAAAGGCACTAATTAGGGAAGAACTCATTAATTTTTGCTGATTAATTATTTAAAACATTCTGAAAGAAAAAGAAAATAGTTCTTGGAAACTTTTTCCCTACATGCACTATTTTAATCAATGAGTACAAACAACATGTCCCACAAACAACAGACATTATACTAATTTTTATTTCATAAATTTGAAGGTCTGAATATCAAATGTTTGATGCTTTTGCTGTGGTATCTTGACAATCCCATGTTTGACTCTGGGATAGATTGTCAATCAAAAGTCCCTTGAGAACTACATCAGTGAAAGCTAAGTGTTTATTTCACCAGCTTTTTCGTACATAATGTTTCCTGTTTCAACCTGGTGGCCTATTCACCTCAATGTGCTTGGCAGTTTAAATATTGCCTTTGAACACATTATAATAAACAAACAGTATCTGTAATAGCTGAGTGATAGCAGAGGTGTTTAAATAGGAGCAACAACTACAGAAACATTAAAGCTCTACTCATTAACTTCAACCCAGGGCAATACTGATGTTTTAGCTTTTCACTTGGCTCTGTGGATGGCAGCAAATCTTGGGTGGTTTATATCGAGATAGCAGGGAGAAAATCAGGAGCCCGAATCACTCACAAGAACAGCTGATGAGAAATTCAAAGTCTTATTTTATGGAATGTTAGAATCTTCCAGACTATTGGAAGGCTGGAAAGAATGTTACTGATATCTAAGGTGTAGCTCAGAATGACAATAGAGTCACGACTGAGGAATCCTGTTCTAGACCAAGCTTCTCATTTTTTGGAAACTGTATCTAAGGCTCATTTACCCACATAAAAATGTTTCTTAAATGCCCACCATTGTCCAAGGGCCTGTGCTGAGTATATGGACTGCAAAAGTGAGCCAAAACTGCCCAAATCCTGCCATCTAATAAAACCCAACATATAATTATCCAACTACTATTTCTACTGAAAAGTAATGGGTTTCAAGTACATCTCTAAATATGGACATATTGATGTCAATAAAAGGCAAAATCCCTCACCTCATGGGAGTTATGTTTTAAGAAGAAAGATAAAAACCAAATATATAAATAAGGATATATATATATAAGTAAGGATAATATATAGGCTTACATATATATAAAATCTTAGTTATGTGTGTATATACATATATAATCACATATGTATATACACACACACAGCAATTAGCAAAGAGGAAAAGAGAATAAGAGTTGAAGAAGAAAAAAGAGAGGTTAGTAAATACTCCCACTAAAAATTACCTGGAATTCCCATAAAAATTGTCAAAAATTCTATGCTTAAAGAAATGTTTAAGCTAAAGATAGAAGAAAATTAAGAAAGATAAGAGATACTTCTAGGGTGGGAGCAGGGCTAAAATACAAAACAGTGTTGTCAGAGATAACTCGCTGAAAAGGTATTATCTGAGCCAAACCCAGAAGAGGGTGAACCCTGTAAATATGAGGGTGGGGTTGGGGGTGGCAGGGGGCAGGGTATATCAGGGCATACCGAGGAATGATGAGTGAGTTACAAGTGAGCTAATCTTCCTGGAGCGGAGTAACAGTAACAGAATAGGAAGTGTTTTTCAGAGATACACAGCCTGGGGGGTTGGAAGGTGAAGTTAGAATCTCACAGCTCATTTCAGACTTTGGTTTTCACCCAGACTAAGAGAGATTGGCCGATTTCATTGGTGGAGTGACAGATGGGACTCACGCTATGACAAATGTGCTCTGACTACCGTCTCTACAGTCTGGGGCAGTGGGGCTGAGGGCCAGTGGGGAAGAAGTGAGACCAGTCAGGAAGCTAATTCCATAATCCAGGGCCCGATGATGGTGACTTAGCCTGCAGTGGTAGCCGGGAGACCATAAGAAGTATCCACACATGCTGGCAATTTTGAAGATAGAGTTAAGAGAATTTGCAAGTGGATGGAATGTGAAGTCTGAGAGGAGAAGGGCATGAATGACTCTTAAGGGTTTGGTCCTGAGTTTCCATTCACTGAGATTCTACAGATTATTGGAGGATCAGGTTGAGCTGGATATGGGAGGGTAAGATCAGGAGCCTGGACTTAGGTTATTTATTTACCTAGAGGAGAGCAATATGACTTGAAAGTCATCTGAAAAAAAAGAAATGAGCATGCAGACTGGCAGGCTTCTCACAGCAGGGGGCTAAAGCTTGGATGCTTTGTAACTCTCCCTGCATCTTTTACTCTTTGACCCCAACTGTCTCTTTTGCATTCTTTTCAGAGTAGACTAATTCTCACCTATATTTCTGATTGTGCCTTTTTGTAACTCTCATAATTGAGTTCTGGCACCATCTTCAAACAATATAATAACATGATCACCTCAAGTTTTGTCACACAGCAAGGTTATAAATACTGACTAAGCCGTGAATAAAATGCTTCAGTCGACCTAACAATGCATGTTCTTTAACAGAAGGCTTGGAGTTCAGCAGTTTTGGGGTAAAATAATCTGACAGCTACACCACTGTATTTTTGAAAAATACAAAGAATTTAAAATCTCTCTCTCTCTCTCAATATATGGAAATATCTCTAATAGGAAAGAAAATATTTCATAGGTTTAGAAACCTGTCAATTAAAAGGAACATAAAATTATGAAGATACGAAGTGATATAAATTGAATACAATTACATGGTTATGTGCTTCTTTGAAAAAAATTTATAAAAAAACCTGGGTTTTACTTTTCATTCCCACCATGTCTGAGGTTATATATGTGTCTATATATATTTTTTGTCTTTCCTTTGCTTTGTTTTTTGCTTTTCTTTTGTCAGGGCTACAGGAGTGTTCAGAGAAAACTGTAGTTTCAGAAGAAATCCTTGAAACCTTTGAGTTTATCTCCATCCACAGGAAATGTACAAAATCAATATCTTTCTTGTAACTTGTATTTTGCTTAACAGTCTTCACGTTTCGTGTGATGTTTAGGGTTAATGAGTTTGCAAACAATGTCTACAACTTCCACTCTTGGTGTTTGCAGTCCCTTTTGCTGGGCCCGCCAAAGGCTACCTTTCCATCCTTCATAGCATCTTTCTCTCCAGAGCTAGTCGGTGTGAGTGCATTTCCCAACTCACACTTCCGGAATGGACATGGAGAGCCGGGGGAGAGGAATTAGCTTCTCATGTTGAACTCACAAACTTAAAAGCATACAAATTGTCCTGTGCAGCCCGTAGAATTAAAGTATGCTGTCTTGCATGCTTTGTTGAATTATTGACTCACTCTGTTCTATTCCTCAATCTCATGTTTCACACGCATAAAGCTGACCTGTGTGTTAGAACCTTTAATGACAGCTCATCATGAAGAAATATAGAGAGAGCAGATGCAATTTCCTAGAGGTCTACTATGTGAAAATATGCTTCAAAAGCAGCTCAGGGATGTACATTACACGATGCAGTGGAGTTTTAAAAGCATCTTAGAAACCACAGCATTATGTCTTGACACTTCAGGTCAATATGAGCGTTCTTCTGCATATCTGGCCTTGCTAAGATCTTGCAGAGAGCCTTGTTTGTATCCCTTGGCAGCAAAGGACAAATGGTGAAATTTGTAAGATAGTAAAGATTCTGCAAGGTATAAAACTACTTTAGTATTGAGATGGGAGAACTTTAAAGCTCTTCATCTTATTTTTTGTCTACTCACATTTTAAGATAGTAGGGCTCCGTCCTTGCAGGGTGGTAATTTATTTTTAGGAAAAAATTTCAGTAACACATTGGGGTTGTAAAGCTACCTCCTCAGATCTTCTGGCTGATACATCTTCCTGTTTAGAGTTGTGTCTGTTCCATCCTGGCTGTTGTGAGGAATCATAAATGAGGAGGAGAGAGAGAGAGATTCGGAGAGACACAGACACAGAGTGTGTGCTGGGGAATTCCTATGGAAGACACAGGGCTTGGTTATAAAGAGGCAGCAAGTTTGCACACACTCTTTACACACAGTTGAGTGCCCAAGTCACGCTTTGATAACAAATTAGAGGCTGAGATTTCCTTTGACGAGGCCAGACCTTTATTTCGCATTCTGTTCAGTGCTTGGGGACCTCTAATAGTGTGACAGGGACACAATAAATGACAGTGAGTGGAGATCAGGCCCTTTCACTGGGTGTATTAGTCCACCTACTTGCGCACCTAGAAGGACCAGAAGACCCCTGCTTTACTGGTTCTCGCAGTAAAGCACAGACATCGCAGGACTGGGGTGGGGGCGGGGCTAGGAAAGTGAAAACAAAGTCTCCAGACAAGTTTGGCCACTGAATACATTCATCCCAGAGAAAAAAGGAAATCTGCAAGAGCAGTGAAATTTCTGTGTCAACATAACACTTTCTATTGTGGTGTTTCTTCACACAGTCCGTGCTAATTAATTTCTGGTCATCACTACCAGCAGTGGAAACTGTGAAGTCGAAGGGAAATGAGTGCTGGCTGAAAGAGAGGCAATTCATCCACAAACTTGGAAAATATATAATTTTGACCACTAACTTCTTATATTTGATATTAATGTGAAGCAAAATAAATATCCCTGTTTCTCACATGTCAGAACCTCACAACAGGTTGAGGAGAGAAGTAGAATATGGTATGGGTGATGAATGTATTTAACATTCTTCCAAGATGAGGTTAATTTTTCACTAAAGATGTCTTGAAACCATTGGGAACTGGAACTTATCCCTTTTTCTTGTGTACTATTTCATTGTGTGTGTGTGTGTGTGTGTATGTTTTACAGTGAACATCTTCTTTAGAATTGAAACAATTCCAATCCAGTCACATCAGAGACCATTCATATCCACAGCAACGGGTTCAGCCACATCAAAACAGAGGAAAGCAATATTTTGCGCAAAAATTTATTTATCTTCTAATCCGCCACCAGGTAACACCCCTGACATCTGGCAAGAAGTAATCATACTATATGCATCCAAACGCAAGAATACCTATGCGATTCATGGCACTTACAATGCTTGTAACATGTATGTTTGCCGTGGGACGAAACTTACCTGTTGTCAGTGTGAACACCATAAAACTGCTCCCTGAGTTCCTCTGAAACACCCTATAAAACGACAACGCCACTTATGTAAATCACTCCTAACTCCAACTCACGGCACGTCTATTCTAGTCAGTCAAATTAAAAATCTCAGTACTCACATCAAATATTAGGTATAAATATTGCTTTTATGTCACCTTAAATAAAATTATATTTAAAGTATTTAAAAAACGTTTCCTTGTAGCCCTGGCCAGTGTGGCTCATTTTGTTGGAGCGTCATCCGGTAACTGAAAAGCTGTGGGTTCTGTTCCTGGTCAGGGCACATACCCAGGTTGCAGGTTCCATCCCAGGTCTGTGCACATGCAACCAATCGGTGCTTATCTCTCACATGGGTGTTTCTCTCTCTCCCTGTCTCTCTCTCTAAAAGCAATGCAAAAATGTTCTCAGGTGAAGATAAAAATAAAACAAATTTAAAAAAAGTTTTACTATTAATTTATTGCTATTATTAAAGAAAAATGGTGATCTATAGTTTATTTGATGAGATACATATTCTGAGGTTGGAGATCACCTAATCAGAAATGGAAGCCACCATGAGCTCACAAATGCAGTGTCTTTTTCAGAAGCCCCATTCACAATTCCAGGCTGGAGAACAAGCTCGTCACAGACCGGGCCTCAGGTGAATTGTTGGCTGTGTGGAGGATTTGCTGTGATTACTCATGCTGGGAGCTAGATTAAGCCACTGGCAGCTTCAGTTCTCAAACACTTATGATCCTTCTCATTCCAATTTACTTGAAAGAGTCTCTTTAACTTCAGACTGTGTGTTGGACAATCATAGCAGCCCATTTACTTTAACGGCCGGATAAAGTAAACTCGAATATAACATTTACCAAAACTGCATGCATGCAAAAGAAAATTACTTTGCTGCTGACATTTTGGTAAACACCTGTTCTTACTTTACTTAGGTGAAGTTTGCTTTAGTAAGAGTCATTGTATCTAGTAAAGCAGGTAGGTCTAAATATTTATATTATAACTCATCTTGTGAGAAATGAATTTAGTTCTAAGTTTTGTAAAAAAAGAGAATTCTGTGATTTGAGATTCTTCAGCAGAAATAAATAAACAAAAATAAATTCATACATTTCGGGGGTTCAACAGGGGTTTTCTCTCCTACACTCTGATGTCAGATGCCACATGCTTTTGACATTTCCTCCTCTCCTCTTCCAGCGCCCCTGGGGTTGTGAGCAGCCTGGGCAATCAGTGCCTGCAGCTGCCCATGCTTTGTCCCTCATTTGCTGTTTTCTCTTTCTGTCTCAGAAATAAAGCCCAATGACATCAGCTCAGTTGCCACTGTGACTAAGAGTGTATGAAACCCTCCACAGGACAAAGCCTCTATCTTTTACCACGAAAGTGAGTAGAAAAGAGATGTCCTTGGTGTATTGTAGTGTAGACCCCTGAATTTTAATTTGTGTGTCCCGGGTCTCACAAACATATTGAATATAGGCATCTTTTATTTTATAGGCGATGGTGTGAGTGCATAGAGGCTGGATTGAATGAAAAAACAGTGGTAGGTGCTATACTTTGTTCTTGCATAGATTATGTGCTTAGGACCCTGGGAAGAGCATGTGACTTCTTTACTCAGTTGTATGTGAATTTCTAAGCTTAGCAATGGCCCGAGTAAGTATATTCCCCCTGTGGGGAGGCAGGAAAAGGACAGGGATAGTATGATCTCATAGGGGAGCAAGCAGATGATTGAAAACAACATTGTAGGTTGGGATGAAGACTTTTGACATTCTTTTTTGTGTAACTGAAAATTATTTAATTGTTTTAAGTAGAGAAGTGATTGACTATATTTTATAATTTTAAAGATCTGATAGTAGCTATGTGAAGATTAGATTGCATAAAATGTAGGGGAAATGCAGGATGTCCAGTGATAAAGCTGTCATTCTACACGAAGGGGGCAATATATGATTGCTCTGGCGTGATGATGGAGACAGAGAAAAATAAATGAAATTGGGATCGAGTGTAGAGTTGTATCATTTGGACCTGTGTGGGTGGTATGTGATGAATGAAGCAAATAGAGGATGTAACAGATGACATGCTCAGTCTCTCTTACTCATCTTATCCAAGCCTGCATGTTCCCCGGCCTTCCAGCTAACAGCTCCCGCGTTAGACACGCTCATCATTACAGGAATTCTGTCTGAGGCTTGAGTTTTTTACCAAAACAGTCCCTTCTATTTTTCCTTCCTTTGGCGTAAAAGAAGCCTACACTCTGTACTTTCTTGAAATGGATTTGAGGAACTAGGGCCCACATTTCTTGAATGGTACCTTCTTGATCAATAAAACTGACAGCATACTCTAATGTTTTGAGTTTTGGCATTTTTGAGTGTTGGGCACATAAACTTTGGACAAGTAACAAGGACTCAGTGATGGTCTGTTCTGCTCTTAGAGCATGTCCTTTAAGATAAAAAGGATTACTAGGATTTAAAGTAAGCCTTTCTATTCTGTTTACCTCTCCAGGAAGAATAAATGCTTGTCAAAATCTCTGTGTTTATGATACTTGATTTTAAAGAAAGTGATGTCAATTATAAAGCACTTTGTCATAAACAAGTTTGTAAATTTTTTCCAAAATATAATATATAGTGCTTTCTATATTTTGTCATAATGTTTTCTTTTGCAGTTTGTCTTTTTTAAAAAAATATTTTAAGAATGTATTTTGCCTCCTTAAGTTCAATTCTATCTCCATTTTTGTTTACCTTCTCTCCTCCTGCTGTTTTTCCTTAAACTTTCTTTTCCACATTTTTCTTACTTGAGCATCTAGTCTGGTGGCAAATCAACCTTTATTGTCTATTCCCTTCATTGTCTAATTTCTATCCTGCTCTTCTTCCACCTGCCACAAAGTTGGCCTTTTGTCCTTTTCATCTTGTTTTCACATTCTTACTAGATTGGGAAATACTTCTCTCAATTAAATACTCTGCTAACATAATAGGTTTGAGTTTAGTCCAATTTAAGAGAAGTGGGACAAGGAAGTCCACCTAATTATCTCTATTCTAGAGAAAATGGGAGTTTGCAAGTTTTCAGAGAAAAGTCAGTTTGCTTCCTAATTTTGTGAGGTGCCCCAGTCAATTTCTAGCTGGATAAGTCACAGAGGAGTAGTTTAAGGGGGAGAAAGGATGGGAAGTTGCATAGTCCTGTATTTCCATACATTTTTATTGTATCGCTTTCTCTTTGTTTCTGCACTACCACATGTATTAAACTTAAGTGTAAATGCTAAAATCAAGTAACAATGATTGTTTATAACACCTATGTTGGTCTTTCCCTCCCAGTGATTTTAGTGAGCTGTTTCTGGCTATATTTCAGATATGCCATTTATTCTTCCATTTCTTCTATTATCATGAATTCAGAAGAGAGAAAATTATTTAAGAGAGTCAATAGAGAAAGACTTGCTTTAAATCCACGCACATGCACACACACATATGCAGACACACAACATATCATAACACTGTATAAAGTCCATTTTTTTTCTAACATAAAACACCTACACAAAATATGTTTCTTTATCGACCAATATTTAATTGAATCCCGACTATGGGTGGAACTGTACTGGGTGGTACTGATCCAAAGATGAAGGAGGCCATTTGTATTAGTTCCTAGAGTGGAGTGAGGTTTTTTAAAAAGCCAGCTGTTACTCCCATATGCCCCTTTGCTGTTTGGATAGACACACCCAGACCATTGGATCTCCCTCTTTGTGAGTTTCTAAATATACTCCCACGTCCAGAACTGAATGTGCAGATTTTCTCCCAGCACGATCACAGAGAATCGGCAAGTCTTAATGTCTAAGAAGATCCCAGACAGTCATTATTCTCTGAAGTCTGGCTCACAGAGCACTTTTCGCAGTGAAGTACTTTCACTTATCTTTTGCAATCTGAACCAGATAAAAATTTTCCTGCACACTTAACGCCTTTATATAAGCAATACTGAGAGGGAACCATAATGCACATAACTAACTAGTGGGATTTTTTTCATGGCTTATAAATATGGTCACCAAGGATTACGGGATATATTATCTAAAAATTGATCTCCCTCCCCTCATATAACTCAGCTTTGGAAGATGACAGGGTTAATCCTAAAACTGGATATTTTTCTAACATGGAGGACAAAAATAATCTATTATTTTCAAAACAGTAACAATGAAAAGGGCGTAGAATACATTTTCTAGTGTTCTAGTGCTTAATTGCTTTTTTAAAAGGAGGCTTTCCATTAACTTTAATTAAACATTTAATAGAGATTGCAGCCAGAAAATACATTTTCCCATGGAATTTAAATTATTTTCCCCAAAGAAAACTGGGTGGGTGTCTAAGGGGTGGGTTGGGTCCTCTAGGGAGTCTGTCTGTCTCCTTCTTTTTCAGAGTAATTACTGACCTCTTATTAACAAGCCAGGGAAAATCCTTTTGGTGATTTACATTCCCGATCACTCTCTCCCTTTTGTGTGTGACTATACCAAATACAGGATTTATTCTTTGTTCTGCTTGTGCAAGAACAGATGTTTCAGCTACTAATTCTTTGTCTCATTTGGAATGTTAAAACGACGAGAGGCTAGTTCCTTCACAAATCAGGGCTGTCCCCTCAGCCACAAAGCCTTTTACGTACCTTAGCGAGGTGCCAGTTGGGAACCTTACCTTCTGACCTAGGTTCTTCGTACAGGTTTTTCACAACTAGCACTGTTCTCATATTTTCCAGCTTCTGTCAATTTATTAATGCTGATTTAGATTTTTATGGCAACATTTGTCTCAGATGACAGTTACAGTAAAGTTCATCATTGAACCTTATAATTTTTAGTGCTGTATATAATTTATGGTTCCATTTTAAAATCAAATCCACCATAATAAATTGTCTTAAGGCTTTGCAGATACATCATGTAGCTAGCTTTTTCTTGCAGCATCATTTATAAAGACAGGATATGACTTTATGCCCGAGGAATATATTTTACTTAGACCACAACAATGCATTGATGGATTTGTGGTAAATTACCTCAAAAGAAGAGTATCTCAGAAGTACAGGAACTCATATAATGACCTACATTCATATACAACGCCACAAGGATCATTTTGGAAATGTAACAGATATTCAGGAAAAATAATTGAAAAAAATGTCCTACTTATCTTGAAATGTATCATGAGTTGTTATGTGAGAAAAGTCTCTTATACTCTGAGCCTAATTTACCTTTTGTGTCTAAGCTCAAATTCTGAAACATAATTTTTTCTTATGCATATTTACCACAGTGGTTCTACTAAGGGACTCATTATTTCACCTCTACAGAACTACAATATTTTCATGACTACTCAACTATCCTTCATTATTACCCCAGGTCCAAATCCATCCTTTAAATTATTGTGAAGATCAGCCATGTACAGTTAAACTATGATTATAAATCCCCTATGCATCCTAAAGTATTCCAGTGGCTTTCCATTGCTTGCAGGGTAAGGTTCATCCAGGTTTAGAAAGATCAGAATCTTTTAAATTTGGTATCGCTTTTCTCTTCCAAATCAAAATTTCCCATGGTAAAGATTTTAATAATCCAACAATACTATTTTGGGTCTTACCTCATTATTTTATGTATCTCATTTTTTCATAAATACTAATGGTACACTAACTCTGTTAGAATATCACGCTCTGCACTGAGTCAGCAAAATTGGAACTGGTCTTACAGTCTGGTAGGGAGATAGATATTAATCAAATAATTACATAAATAAATATAAAATAGCAAACTGTGACAAGCGATATAAAAGAGAGGTAGTATTTATACCTGTCATGAAGGAAAATGATCAACAAAGAGAAATCAACAAAAGCTGCCATGGGAAAGAGTTGCTGAGCAAAGATCTGAAAGACATAGATCCTTTCTTTGTGAGAAGAGAAAGGGAAGAACATTATAAACACAAGGAACATCCTCTTTCTTCCAGGCTTTCCCTGACTTACTTGAGCCTCTCCCTTTGCTTTTCATTCACCCACTTCTCCACTTGTACCTGATTTAAAATTGGCACACCTAGAAAACTCCCCTTACTTTTTTCTTATCCAATAAGTAAGCTTCCTTCTGTTCCTCCCCAATGAGCACATTACCCACATTATACTATTAATTTTTTTACTGAGAGAAGGGAGGGTGAGGAAGGGAGGAGAGACAGAACTAATACTGTTGCCCCAACAGACACTTTTGTTTTCTATTAAAAATCTACCTATTCTTTAAAGTCAAGTTAAAAAAATAACTCTTTATAAAGTCATTCCAGGTTTACTAAGCCAGGTAGATATGTTTTCTTCCTATTGAAATTCCAAGTATTTGGAATTATTTTTATGGGTTTACTTCATTCTGCTTTGTGTTTTTTCTTTTTTTCTTATTTTTTTGTTTTTTGGGGATTTTTTTGCATGTACCCAACTCAAAGTTATTTCAAAATCCTCGAGGACAGGTTTCAGCTTAACCTATCATTTAATTTAATACTTTATAAATGCTTATTAAACTCATGAGATAAAATAAAATTTAAATCATGACTTCTGGCCAAGATAGAGGTGTAGGTCGACACACTGTGCCTCCTCACACAACCAAAAGAAGGACAACAACAAATTTAAAAACCCAAAACCACCAGAACTGCCAGAAAATCAAACTGTATGGAAGTCTGACAACCAAGGAGTTAAAGAAACATTCATTCAGACCATTAGGAGGGGCGGACATGGGCAGCCGGGGTGGAGAGGACTCACGGCAAGATGGCAGCTGGCAGACTGGGTGAGGTGGCAGCTGGTGGAGTGGGTGGTCCCACATTCAGGTGCAGATAGCCAGGAGGAACGACTGGGGATCGAGACAGACCACACAACCTAGGGCTCCAACGTGGGGGAAATAAAGCCTCAAGCCACTGATTGAAAACACCTGTGGGGGTTGAGGCGGCAGCAGGAGAAACTCCCAGCCTCACAGGAGAGTTCATTGGAGAGACTCACAGGGTCCTAGAACATACACAAGCCCACCCACTGGGAATCAGCACTAACAGGGCCCAATTTGCTTGTGGATAGTGGGGGAAGTGACTGAAATCCAGCAGAGAGCAGAGCAAGCGCTATTGCTCCCTCTCAGCCCCCCCCCTCCCCAGCATCACAATGCAGCAACCAGCGTTATCCTGCCCCAGTGAACACTTAAGGCTTCTCCCCTTAGAATGTAATAGGCTCCCTAAGACCAAAAATAAAAGGCCCAAATGAAAGAACAGATCAAAGCTTCAGAAAAAAATAGAACTAAGCGACGAAGAGATAGTCAACCTATCAGATGCTGACAGTTCAAAATACTGGCAATCAGGATGCTCACAGAATTGGCTGAGTATGGTCACAAAATAGAGGAAGAAGTGAAGGCTATGAAAAGTGAAATAAAGAAAAATATACAGGGAACCGACAGTGACAGGAAGGAAACCAGGACTCAAATCAATGATTTGGACCAGAAGGAATAAATAAACATTCAACCAGAACAGCATGAAGAAACAAGAATTCAAAAAAAATGAGGAGAGGCTTAGGAACCTCCAGGACATCTTTAAACATTCCAACATCTGAATCATAGGGGTGCCAGAAGGAGAAGAGGAAGAGCAAGAAATTGAAAACTAATTCGAACAAATAATGAAGGAGAACTTCTCTAATCTGGCAAAGGAAATAGACTTCCAGGAAGTTCAGGAATCTCAGAGAATCCCAAAGAAGTTGGATCCAAGGAAGCATACACCAAGGCACATCATAATTACATTACCCAAAATTAAAGACAGGGAGAGAATCTTATAAGCATCAAGAGAAAAGGACACAGTTACCTACAAAAGAGTTCCCATAAGACTGTCAGCTGATTTCTCAAAAGAGACCTTACAGGCAAGAAGGGGCTGGCAAGAAGTATTCCAAGTCATGAAAGGCAAGGACCTACATCCAAGATTACTGTATCCAGCAAAGCTATCATTTAGAATGGCAGGGCAGATAAAGTACTTCCCAGATAAGGTCAAGTTAAAGGAGTTCATCATCACCAAGCCCTTATTATATGAAATGTTAAAGGGACTTATCTAAGAAAAAGAAGAAGATAAAAAATACGAGCAGTAAAATGACAATAAACTCACAATTATCAACAACTGAACCTAAAAAAAACCAAAAGCAAACTAATCAAACAACTAGAACAGGAACAGAATCACAGAAATGGAGGGTTAGCAGGGTGGGGGGTCATGGGGGAAAAGAGACAGGGAATAAGTAGCATAAATGGTAGGTAGAAAATAGATGGGGGGGAGACAAGAATAGTATAGGAAATGAAGCCAAAGAACTTATATTTACGACCCACGGACATGAACTAAGGGGAGGGGAATGTAGGTTGGGAGGGGGTGCAGGGCACAGGGGAATAAAGGGGAGAAAAAATGGGACAACTGTAATAGCATAATCAATAAAATATATTTAAAAATAAACAATATTTTATATTGAATAAAGAAAAAAGAAAAATCATTTCTCTTTCTCTTTTTCTCTACTAATAATTCATTTATATTTTGGTTTGCTTTACATCAAAATCTCTATATCTCTTTGTTGATCTCTAAAATTTTTGCCTGTCTGTTTGAAGTGAAACTATAAATACAAAACATTTAGAGTCCCAGGAAAAAGGTTCTTGCACATGTTTTTTAACCAGGGTTCCTTAACCTCAGCACTACTGACTTCATTATACACCAGATGCTTTTTCTGTTGGAGAGAACTTACACACTGCAGGATGTTCAGCAGCATCCCTTGTCTCTACCTGCAAGATGGCAGGAGCACCCTCCTCCTCTCCCCACCCAGTTGTAACAACCAAAATATGTCTTGACTTATTTCATGAATGTCCCCTGGATGAGGACATCTCCTTTTAACTATTCTTGTTTCCGCAGATATAAACGAGTAACCCTAAGGATATTCACGAGAATTTAATGTTCATAGACACAAGCCTGACACAAAGTAGATGCTCAATGTTTGTTTATTATTATGATTATGATAATTCTGTTTATGTCCTATATATTTTCTAGTGAGATTTATTCTCATACTGTTGTTTTAAGCCAAATAATCATATTGCTTCAATTTAAGAAATTATTTTTAAAGACTTGAAAGTTTTTAATGTTGTTGATGGGAGCTGGGGGAGTGGTGAGTATCAAGTTAGCAATGTGATTCCCTCTGACACATTTGTATGTAACTTCTCAAGGAACTATTGCAAGTATCTACTTATAAGGCAGACATCTTGCCTGCAGTATATCTTATTAGAGGAGTATTTTCCAATCTGAGAATTAAGTAATTCCATAATTTTAAACCAATGCACCCAATTTTGCTCTACAACATTTACTTAAAACTTCATAATAATGCTTGGTCAGATATGTACCTTTTTTATCTTCTTGAAATGTGTGTATTGTTTCTCACCTTTTTTTAGTGAAAATTTCCATGATTTATTTTACATTTTAATATCTTCATAAAATCAATACAAAATTAATGATACAGTTTTTCTGTTCTTTCAAAACCCAACAATTAGTGTTTGTGGCACCTGTTTAAATGAGACATATAAACATTTAAAGCATATGCCCCACTTTGGTGGCAAGTCTAATTTAATAAACTTAGATAGATATTAGAATATGTCTCACAAATCACTAATTATAGAATCATTACTTTTATCCCAGAAATGTAACACTTTTAATTTGTATGTGATTATTCCTCCATTTTTCATCCCAAAGGGCCATTCACACCTGGAATTGAACACAAATTTTCAGATATGGTCAAACATTTAAGATACTGCTGCCCTTATTGAAAACATTGTAGTTGTATGTATGAAGCCAGCCTGAGATTTTATTCACTTGAGGAAAAATCAATTCAAATCAAATTAACTGATTTGATAATATTAATAAGTATTCTAATCTATACTGGCTATGCACTAAGTATGGAGGTTAGAAGATGAGTAAGACATGAATCCTGCTTTCAGGCATACGGCAGGATCAACAAGTGAAGGGAAAAGTAGTCAGGAGGAGGAGGAGAATAAGTCTTCCTAGGAGTGGGAGCAAGAATAAAGAATTGTCAAGAAGAAGAAGAAGTGAAAGCCGTTTCAGGTTATGGAGATAAAGCATATAGGAAGAAAGAATACCATATGTGACTCATTTATGTTATGGAGCTGTCAGTAAGTATCTCTCTTCAGGTCATAGACTACCAGGGGATATAATAGTGGGAAATTAATGAAAGAATTTGTTTAAAATGTGTGTACTTTTAGGGATCATTCCATTGAAAATGTCAGAAAATGCGATCCAGGCTGTAGACTGGCTTAAGAAAAAGAAAGAACAAAGAAAAATTACCAGTGATTCATGAGTTTACTTAGCTTGAGGTGCACTTTATCAAGGGGTCTCACAAATCCACGAAGATCCCACCTCTCTGCTTCTCAGTGCTACTCTCCTTTCTGTTCCCAGAACCTACTGAGAGCATGGTGGCTAGTGGTTCAGCCTTACATCTTTCCAGCAAGCCCAGTACGAAAGGAATTCCTTGTGATTCAGAAATGGGAACAAAAGCCTGGGCACTGACATTCATTCACCCACACTGTGTTCAAGCCCACCTTTTGGGGCCAATACCATGTTTGTGGAATAGAAGAGACTGCTTTGATCAAGTCTGGACCCACACACGGAGAGGAATGGGGTAGTATCATCCTCACCCCCAACATAGAATTGAAAGATGCAATAAGTTTGTCCACTCCACCCCCAACCTCAACATCAAGTTTCTGATGGGAAAAGAAAGAAGAATGGCAAATGGGGCAAGGAGAGAAGAAATGTGTATTATGAGATGATTTTTCTAGAGTTATGCCCAAATAATTTCTGTGGCATGAATCACTATTTATTCAGTAATTTCATGGTAGGACTTACCCATTATGTGTAATCCTCAGAAGTTCTCTATGAAGGTGTGGTTTCATCTCTATTTTATATCTGAGGAAAATTAAATCTCTCAAAGTTATAAGAGGTGAGGTAAAATTTGATCCAGACAACTTTTAAAGTAGAATTGATATCTTTTGTTTTTCTAATGTATACATGTGTTTTTCTAATGTGTAGAAAAACTAATACCTTTTCTATACCTTACGATGTCATAAAATGATTATGATAACACTTATTTAGAGAAACATTTAGCTCTACTTTCAGAGGAATGGTCTAAATCAATGTCTGTCAACCTTGTCTGCACTTTGGGATCACTAGAAGCTTTAAACAATACTGAATTCCGGTTCCTGCCTTCAGAGGTAATGATTTAAATCAGTTTTTGGAGAGGCCGTAAATTAGGTTTTCTTAACCTGCTCATGTGATCCAAATGTGCTGCCAAGCTTAAGAACCACTGGTAAAATGACCCGAAGGAAGTCTGACATGGGAATCTCACTGCATTTTTCATCTCGGGTCTATGAGATTCCATATTAATTATAAAAAAATCAAAGTCATGATCTCGAAGTCAGATAGGGACCATATCTACTTCTATGATCCTGTTTAGTCTTGCAAATGGTTCTTATACATCACTGCCATCATTAAAATGTATACTTGTTTCTTTGCATGGTTAGTTTGTAAGCAAAGGTGAACTACATGGAGAAGACATGGGCATTGCCATACAGTAATTTCTTTCCTCCCTCCTCCCAAACTGTGGTGCTTGACTGAGACAAATCTGAGCAGGGAGAGGAAATGGAAACAATGGCTCCTTTCTCTGTGCCACGCTTTTCTCAGCTGTTTCCCAGGCCTTCCTCTGTCCTGCATACACATTACTGCATGCAGAGAGCAGGGAACTGTCTTCTCAGAATTCCTATTAACTTTCTTTAAAATTTATTTTTAGAAAGAGGGGAAGGGAGGGAGACAGAGACTGAGAGAAACATCAATGTATGGTTGCCTCCTGAGCATCCCCAGCTGGGGACCTGGCCTGCAACCCAAGCATGTGGCCTGACTGGGAATCGAACAAGTGACCCTTTGGTTTGCAGGCCGGCACTCAATCCGCTGAGCCACACCAGCCAGGGCGGAATTCCCATTAACTCTGTAGTACTGCTTCACCTGTTCTATCACACACTCTCTAGCTCCTTTGTAGAAGGTGATTCTGAGGAAGGAGAGATAATAATCCAAAACCCGAAATGGTGTGACACTGTCTTTCTCACCTATATTAAAAGGCAGAGGAATGTAGACAAATGCAGTAATATGAAATTTAGTTGATAAAGAGCTTAACAATGAAATAAAGTCAGACTTGGAGATCAGTACACTTTTTTTTTTTAATCACAGATAGGTTTATCATATATAAAACTCCCTGAGTAAGTCCCTAAAAGCCAATGAAACTGTTGTTAATGAAAAAAATAGTCAGAGCTTGCTTAAAAATGAGACAGTTTTATTCTCAGAGCAGTATCATCCTTCACTAGGATAGAGTTTCAGAATATGTCCTTCAAATGTATTAAAATGTATGATACTGTATGGTATGTTAAATGATATTCATGTCTCAAATAAATTCTTATAATAAACTACAATGGATGCTAAAGTTTAATGTATTTCCTCTTCTCTCTGTAGATGCTATTTCCACAATGAATTCATTCAAACCTATTTTAAGGTGTAGAGACCCTATTGAAATATTCAGTAGAAAGTGTCACTTCTTTCTGAGTCTGATAAAAGTGAGACTTTTCTTTAGTCTTTTAAGCATATAAGAAGCAATAACACTGACATCGTTCCCACCCTTAGAAAAGTGTTTTTAAATTATCAGAATAAAAAATGCTTTTTTTCCAACTGAACTTAGTCTGCTGACCCTGAAAACATTGTCCTGCATGTGGTATGTTAATATCATTAAAAAATTTCCACGGACTGTAATTATTTTCACTCTCCAGATCAAAGACTGTGTGGTCTAATTTACTAAGAAATACTTTCAACTCTCTAAACATCACATACCCATTGAAAATATTTCAGGAAATGAAATTTAAAATGCATGTTTTAAAGTACAATGCAGCAATTGTCAAGTCCTTCGGAGGATTTCCCTGTGAGACTAACTGATACGACTTGAGATCCTTAACCTGATCAGAACCTGAGCCAGGCACCAAAGACCCAGGAGAGCCTTGAAGCCTATGTAAGGGGGGTTACATATTATTTCATGAACACTTTTGTAAGCAGAAGAGTGATGCTAAGTTATTTATTTCTTGAAAGATCATTCTATTATGTTGGTGGACAGTAGCTTGGGGAGAAGCTTACAGGAAAATGAAAATTTCTGTTAAAATGGCTTGGAACTCCCAAGAACACTGACCTCTCAAGACACGTTTATTTGTTACATTATGTGATTATTTATTTTATTAAGTATTTCTATGGAAAGCATTCCAAGTATTCTCAGCACTCTTTTTTTAAAAGGTTTTATTTTATTTATTTTTAGAGAGAGGGAAAGGGAGGGAGAAAACATCAATGTATGGTTGCCTCTCATGTGGCACCCACTGGGGACCTGGCCCACAACCCAGGCATGTGCCCTGACTGGGAATTGAACCAGTGACCCTTTGGTTCATAGCCCATGCTCACTGAGCTACACCAGCCAGGCTCAGCACTCTTAATATTCAACAACCTCAAGTTTATGGAGTCTCTGCATGGGAAAAAACTAGTGCGGTATAATAGAAATGTATACCTAAAATTATTTTAAACACTTTAAACTTATTAAAATACTTTTTATGTATTTAAGGTTATCTTCCAAAATTGGGACTTATAAAGCCATATAAATCCTTGAATGCAGACAGATTGCTTGTAGGTTGTCTCGAGGAATCAGATACAAATAAGGCACACTTTATTACATAAGAGAAATAAAGCCAATGTAGCTTCTCCCGAGAACCACACCGTCAAGTCTGGAGGTCGTCATATGAGAAGGAGGTACCCATTTCCAGCTATTGGATCTGGAAGGAGAAGTGCCAGCCACTGCCCTGGACCAAGTCCCATGTCATTGTAAAGGGACCTCATAGTGGAGATAATATAGAAGAAGCTATAAGTTAATCTAATCATACACCACATATTGTTGTCCCTAATATGTGCCTGGCTGTGAGTTGGTTGGCGAGTATACAGAAACAGAAGACAAAGAAATAAAGATCGTGGAGCTTACATGAAGTAGATGCTCATGATCTTCTTTCCTAAAATAACAGCTAATATCAGATCCAGGAGACATTGCATATCCAGATAATGGAAATACTTTTCCTTTTATAAATAAAGTCCTGGACACATTTTTATTGTAATTGAATACATCCAATGGCGAACTATTTCTGGGTACGGATGATGCACAGGACACATAACCTTCTTCCGTGGACCCCTTATATATAACAAGGAGTGATTTTTTAGAAGGGCCTAACACTGCATGGACAGAGAAGATGTACATGGGTAGATTGTCAAAGAATGATTATACCAGACAAGGTTAAAGAGGGAAGGAAGACTTTATTCAAGGCCATTGTAATGGGGGAGAGAGTTTGAACTGAACCCTACTGGAAAAAAAGGGAGGAGAGTTTTTAAGCTCTGAGGTTAGCTGGTGGACAAGTAGTGGAGAATGTTAATGTGGAAGTTGATCAGTCTGATTCAACCATCTGGGTTTGCTAATTGACATTTATTGAAGTTTGGCTGCTATCTTCCCATAGAGGCTGAAAGATAAGGACTCTGTCTCCCTACATTTCAAAGGGATGGTCCCCAGGTCTTTGATAAAAATGTTCCTGGTTTGTAAAATTGGTGAGAGACTGGAAGAAGATTTATTTCTTGAAGGAGCAGAGAAAGAATTTATGACCATGAGTTTTCTAAGTAAATGTAGTAAGAAAGGAAATGTCAGTGGCCCATAGTCTGGAAGAGACCCATCTCATGGTTACTTAAGCTGGGGGGAAAGTCAAGGGCATGTTGGTTCATGTGTGTGTGGGTATGTGGTTTTTTGATACCAACATGAAGAAAGGACAATGTAAGAGAGGATATTATAAACCAATCTTATGAGTAAAAATACATGTACATGCCCTAGATCACTAATTAGCAACCTAAGTCTAGCATTTGAAGTAACAGAAGAAAAGTAAGGCAGAATGGATTCAATGTCTGCTTTGAAATGAGACTGTTTCATGCCATAAAAAGGGCGAATTGACACCTCTGGCTCCAGTTTTTCACTGTAAAACATGTTAGGTTTGTTTTCCTTACATGGTGTGTTCGCAGAGATTCAATAATGTGTCTTATACACATTATTAAAACTCTCATTTTGACTTTTTATAAATTTATGAGGTTACATCAGTAAAAGACCTTAGTCATGCATATCCCGCTAAAATAGAGTTGTGTTGTCCTGGGAGTTACTATGTAAGAATAGCAATAACTCAGTGGAAATAAAATGTAGTTCTTCAACCTGCTTATCTCGCTGTGAGACACCATAGGATGCAGCAGGAACTTTGATGAATGTATCTTGTAAATTCTGATCCTGAATTCTAGTTGTTCAGTCTGTACAAATGCAATGATATTAACAAAGTGGGCGTGCATTTGCTTTAGCGAAAATAGATGAGCTCTTACGGTACCACTCAGTTTAGTTAATATGGACCAAGAACTGTATTTACTTTTGTGTTTACTAACTCATTGACCACATTTCCCAAATCCAATGTTGATGATGATGATGATGATGATGATGATGATGCACTATGTGCCCTATTAAGAGAAGAATAGTTAAATAAGCAACCCATCAGGAATGCTGCTTACTACCTTTTCAAAGGCTGAATAGTATTCCATACATGCAGTGTGGGACAAAAAGTAGGTTTACAGTTGTTCATATGGAAAATAACACAATAATTAATACATAATAATACAAAAATAAACTGTCTTGCATACTCACAGCCGTAAACCTACTCTTCCCCACCCACATTTTAAAAAATTCATTCACTTGTGATGAACATTTCTGAAATAGTCATTCATAAAGTGAATGACTATGATAACGGTGACCAGGGGTGTGGAGAGGGGGCAATGGGGAGACAGCTGTACGCAAGCATGAAGCTTTAGTTTCAGCAGTAGAGATAGACTCTAGATGTGCCACACAGCATTGCAGCTGCAGGAGTCCACCTTTGACCTCCTACAGTTGTACTTTCTGCAGTTTCAGTCACCAGCTGTCAACCATGGTGGGAAAAGAGTAAATGGAAAATTCCAGAAGTAAACAACTCACGATTTTTACATTGTGGCTCTTCTGAGGATAAAATCTGATGCCATCCTGCTCAGGCTGCCTGGGATGTGAGTCACTCCCGTGTCCAGCATCTCCATCCTGTACAAACTACCCCACTTTCGGTCACTTAGTAGCTGTCTCAGCAATCAGGTTGGTTATCAGAGGGAGCGAGAGACACACACATTGCATAACTTTTATTGCAGTACATGGTTATAATTGTTCTATTTTATTATTACTTGTTGTTACTCTCTTACTGTGCCTGCTTTATAAATTAAACTGTATCATAAGTGTGTAGAGGTAGGAAAAATTGTAAATATTAGTTCCAAGACCCACAGTGGATGCTTAAAACCGCAGACATACCAAACTGTATGTATTCTATGTTTTTTTCTGCATCACATGTCTATGATAAAGTTTCAAGTACTGTTGCACTTGGGGGCTGTTGAGTGAAATAAGGATTATCTGAACACAGCACCACACACTGCCACAGTCCATCCGATATACTCGATGGCTGCTAGATGACTGATAGGCAGGCAGGGTCTGTGGTGAAAACCAACTAACCTAGAGTTATAAAAACTAGGCTTTTGCATATGTTTCCTTTTGAATATATTTCTTATTTCTGTATGCCTTAAAGAATTCATTTATTTTCATTTTTGTCTATAATTTAACTCATCATAAATACTTACCATATACATGATGCAATTTCATATTCACATAGAATAGACAACATACATTTAGACTTTTTGTTCCAGAAAAGTGGTAACTTTCAGACTTTTTATCATAAAATAGTTCAAAGATATCTGAACATCCCACAGAACATCACATCACATCACATGGATTGATTGCATTGACTATGTTGAATGGACTGGAGAGGCATGCCGTGGCTTGCATTCAGAAGGCCTTACTAAGAAAACTACGTGCTGAAATGGGTGAAAGCTAAACCATGTAAAAGTTCACATCCAGAGTGAGTTATAATGGTAGTAGTCAGGTACAAGCCAGGACAGGTCCCCCAAATCAAAGGCACATTATTACACCTTGCTTCTCTTCTCACGAAGAACAAAACACAATTCCTGCTAGATTTCAATGGGGCCCAGAGCTGACAAAGTCTCTGTGGGTAATTAAGACTGTGATGCAAGTGGCCATCGCCATTAAATATAATAAGCCCAGTACGTCCTATGGTGTTGGACTTACCTGTGGCACAAACACTGCTGTGTGGAATCTGTGTTCAGACCCAGTGGGAGAATCACAATGAAGACTCCTGGATTTTTGGAACAAGCCCATGACACTTAAAGTAAATAACTGTATTCCTTTCATAAGACTTTTGGTATAGTACTAGAGCCTAGTAGAGACAGAACCCATAGCAAACCAAGTGACCAGGGAGCTGGAATCGCTCACTGTAGTCTGATAGACCCAATGTGGTTGACAGAATAATTCCCCACACCCATCCAGAGATGTCTACACCCCAGCTCCAGAAACATGCTACCTTATATAGGAAAGGGGACCTCACATACATGTTTAGGGTTATAGAATGTGACATGGGGAGATTACCCTTGGTTATCCAGGATAACGTACTAAGAAAAATCAAATGAGAGTTCACGTAAAATGTTTCATTTACATAAAATGAAAATATACTGAAGCAAGAGGACCTTTACATATCACCTCTTTTCTATACATTTTAAAAATTGTTTAATATTTAAATCATGCACCCAAGCCATGCCTTCTTTATCTTTTTGAATTTCATTTTAAAATCCCATTTAGGACCTGTCGGACTCTCCATTTTGCTTGTCAATCACGAAGCATGGCTATATGAACCTCTGTGTCCAGTGCACAAGGGATCGCTCTGTATAGACTTCCTCATGTGAAAGTGGCTCAATCACAAAACAATTTGTACTATAGAACACATATGTATACAACTCCTACGTGATAGGGTTTTCTTTGAAACCCCTTGCCATAGTGCTCATAATAACTGGGAGATCTCTTCTGATTTTCATTCACTACAGCCTCTTATTGCCACAAAGTTCCTCTTGCTTTTTGGTGGTCACTGTTACACCTGAGGTTCCTCTTGTGTACCTGCCCTCAGAATTTTGTATATACCACACAGACTACTTGTCATTTTAAGGTATTTAAAAATATCTTCCAGATATGATGAAAATCTGTCCAGCTGTTTTTTTAGGTAGGACTGTAACAAATCAAGAAAGTTTACTTTTATTCGTGTATATTTCTACATTCTACATTTGTCACGAAATTTCTTTCTGAGTGGACCATTTGGTGATCAGCATCTGTATTAGAAAACTGACTCGAAGTTGTTGCAGGGCATTCTTTCTGTATTGTGTTATCTGTGGGTGAATGATGAATAATGGGGGTGGGAGAACCATCAAAATTTGCTTGTATAATCTACTCATCCACAAATAAGGCAAAATCAATTTACATACAATCAAAGGATGTCAAATTTATCTTCAACAAATTCTAAGAATCAGTGAGGGGTTTTTTTTACAATTAAACATAAAAGATATATAAAAGTGACATGTGTGTTTCAATAGATACAGTAAATCAAGATTCTTTCTTCTTGTTTGTGATTTAAATGTGAATTTCTTGTGGATAGGTGATTGTATTTGTAAATAATAAATGTATTCAAATGAATTGTGCCTGGTAGGAAAAAAATTTCTTCTACCCTTTTAGGTTCTGTGGCTAGTCTAACAATAAAAGTGGAATAACAAGATTAACAGGAGAGAAACAACTTTAATTATGGACATACGAGACCCCACAAAGACATTAATGAGATGAGCAAGTCACGCATCCGAAGCGGAGGAATGGGATGGAGGCCTGGGCTGCATGGGCAGAAGGGCAACCCATACAACAATAAGAGGAGCAAGTGTTAGGTAACTGTATGTTTGCTCTGCCACACAGAGGGGTCTTTCAAGTAAAAAGTTATCTCTGGTAATACCTCTGTTTCTGGTGCAGACCCCCATTTAAAATTTTAAGGTGGTTGAGAGTGAGGTAGAAGTTTTTCTGATGACAGCTCAGTCTTGACTGGTTTCAGGTCAAAATAATCTACACGTCACATTGGCACATATAGGGGACACCTGTTCCTAACGACTTTGGAGACAATTGGAATTGTTAGTTTTGGGGGGTTTTTTTTGTATAAGCCCTTACAATTTTGTAAGCTATTTGGAATCCATTTACTCCTAACAAATGGTGTGTTACCGTGTAACTATTAGATTGGACAAAAGAGATGAAGTTTGATGTTTAAAGTTTAAGTCAAGTGACTTCTAGGTCTTGTTTTTTGGTGTTAAGATGTTATCCTCAATAGAGGGAAAACCAAAAGATAACTGAATCATGGATTCCATTAATTAAAAAATAATTGCCCCCTATTCAATGCCTTTTAATAAGAGAAACATAATAACAATTATAGTTGATCACAAAAGATTATGGAAATGGTAAAAGGGCAAGCTAGAAAACTCCTGTTTTTAATCTTCCAGAGAGAAACTGTACTCTTTCATTTCTGTTGCACTACCGTGTAAGAAATCAATGACAGGTACATGTCTCTTTGGAATAACTTCTATAACCTTTTCTCAAAAAATGTCTCTATTCTCGGCATGCCACCCACAGTTCACTGACTTTGCACTGGTCTTGTCCAATCCCCAGCCCCACTAGGTTGTTTCAGCTGTCTCTGATGAAGGAGTCCCCTGAGACTTCTTTACTGAGCTATTTCCAATGGCTCTTCTCATAATAAAGATGACTTTTTTAGAGGCCAGCCATGTTACTCATCAAATGAAGTTCAGGGCATACTTCTTTTCTTTATTAGTATTTTGAAGGTCATATCAGTTTACTAGTGTGTATTTAAAAAATAAAGGATATTGCCTAATGATTGCTTCCTTTACCCCTGTGTTTTATTACTTCAGCGTTCTTATGTAGTGATGTCACATACCCTTTTCTTATTTTGCAAATGAGAGAATTTCTCCTTTGAAGAATAGCAGTACTTTTAGTCATGGGAGTAATTACTAACACAGTGAGCTCCTTTATTATACTTTTTGTCCTTAAATACTGGTCTCAGTCTGAAAGCCAGAGAACCAGAATCATCAGTTTCCATTTCTGACAGCAGGCAGATAGATATTTCACCTCGCGCTGATAGAGAGAATTTGCCCTTCTTTCAGCTTTTTGTTCTATTTGGGCCCTCAAGAGCTGGGATGATGCCCACCCACAATGAATGAGGTTTTATTTTGTTGTTTTTTTTCTCACTCTACTGATTCTCTTCCACTTCCAGAGACACCCCTCACAGAAACACCCAGAAATTATGTTTTCGTAGCTCTTTGAGCATCTCTCAGCGCACTTAAGTTGACACGAAATGAAGCATTACAACAATATATCAATATTGGTTAATTAATTGTGCGATGGGCCATACTCATGTAAGATATTAATAATCCAATAAACTAGGTGGTGCTCTTGGTACTATTTTCATAATTTTTCTGAAGATCCAAAACTTTCTAAAATAAAATTTTAAAAAATGCTTATTAAGTTTTTTGCCAGGACATTTTAAAATATTAAATAATTTTCTCCTTTATTCCTGCTAAGATTTTAAAATAAGAATGTGTGATAAAAGTTATTGTTTACTTTTCTCAAATGCTAATATAATCATTCCATTTTATCCTTCATTCTGGTAAGGTATGATAAGTTACATAAAAGATCTTTTTATATTAAAATGCCTACTGCGCAGGATAGAGTAGGCTGCGGTAAAAAAAACAAAAACAAAAAACAAATCTCAGGGACTTGAAAATCAAAGATTGATATTTCTCTTGAACTACATGCTTCTGTTAGGTCAGGGGGCACTGTGACCCATGCCATCCTCACTCCAGGGGACTCAAGGTGAGAAACCTCTGTCTTCTGGAGGCCACTGTGAAAACAGTAGGAGATGGGATCAAAGGCCTAGCAACACATTTTTCAGATTTTTTTGAAAACATAATTTGTAGTGTTACATGTCTTTAGAATTTTTAACATTGGAAAAAGGGAGGGGATAGGTACTTAGGAGAGTGGAACAGGTCTAGGGTTTGGGGTGCTGCTAATGTTTTATATCTTGGTCTGACTGGCAGTTGTATGGTGTGCACTTACTGATCACTATTTTATGTTTATTTTATGTACTAGAAAAATGTTTATTATAAAAATAAAATCCTTCACTACTTCACAGAGGACTGATAATTATCAGTCCTCTCCCCATTTCCAAAAATGAACACATAAGCAGTACAACAATATTTACCAAATTTGATTTTGGAGATAAGTGATTTATCTGTGATAATCTGTTAGTTTCAGGTTTTTTATACTGATAATAGGGATAGATTTTAAGAAGGTTTTCAGTTATCTAGAAATCTACTTATTATTGTTATTTGATTTTGGTCTTTTTATGTCAGGAGGCCAGCTGAGGTGGAAAGAGAGCTACTGGGTATCAGAGGAGGCATTAAACCAACAACCAAAAGATGAAAGTAGCAGTTAAGCATTTAATCACTTGCTGCAATAGCAGAAGCAAGAAACGAAGACCAATTTCATTTTTCCCCATGATACAGGAGGCTGGTGGGTGACGAGGGGACTCTGGGCAGGTCCTGGTGATTTTATGAACCCTGGGGGCTGTCTCCTATTCATAGGGGAAATAGAGTTGGAAAATTTTAGTTTAAGGTAAGTAGTTATAAGCCTCGTAAGTAATGTACATGTTAAAGCTTTTGTTTCGGTTCCTACAGATAAGGCCCATCCTGGCTCCTGGGAAAACAGCCGACCTCCTGGGGCACTGCTAAAGATTACCGCCTGGGGACGTGTGGAGGCATCCGGGCCTCTGTGTTCCAGGGAGAGACAGAGGCCCACCCATCCCCTGGGAACAGCTAACTGCCCAGGACAAGAATGCTGCAGTCTCTTTCACCTAATCCTCCCTGAATTTCAAACCCCCTCACAGCACCTTGTTTATGTGCTGTTATTAAAAGTCTGGCTTGGAAAGAAAATGTAAGATGGTTCTTTTAGGGTGCAAACCCCCATCTTCTCAGATCACTGGCCATCTGAATAAAGCGCCCATAAAATTCAATCTCTGCCTCTGCTTACTGGGTTCGGTAGTGATAGGCAGCCCGAACGCCAGAGTCTGTTCCGGGTTCACTATGATTAGAGATTTCAGTTTTTGTCCTATTCAGAAAGTATTTCTCAAGACCAAATTTGTACAAATAGTTACTTTTATTTTCATATAGAACTTTTAAAATATTGGCTTTTACTTTTTGGTTTATGATCCATTGCAAATTGCCTTTTTTATACAATGTGGAATAGATTAAAAAGTTTCTTTTTTATGTTTGCTTGTTTTTCTTTATTTTTAACTTTTTTCTTATTGTTGTTCAAGCACGGTTGTCTCCATTTTCCACCTGTTCGTTTTTCATTTCTATTCCATTGACAGCTTTGTTAAAAATCAGTTGACCACGTATGTGCAAATTTATTTCTGGACTCTATTCTCTGGCATGAATTTTTTATCCTTACTTCAAAAGTTTATTCTCTAGGTTATGATACTACATATTTTTCTCCATATAGCTTTTTAAAAATCTGTTTTAGGTATTACAGTTTATTGTTTACATCTTATATTCTCGTCAGATTTAAAACTGTACTATTTCACATGAAATTGAAAATACAAGAATATAATTCTATTTACTCCCCTAAACTTGTGTCAAGCATTTTATTTATCCATGTAATGCAGTTATTTTTGCTTTAAACACTGAGTGACATTTAAAGATATTAAGAAAATAAAATGCAAGTAATATTTTTATTTATCCTTATATTTTTCATTCAATCCTTTGTATTTATTCATGTATATCTGGGTTTCGGAGTTTTTATCTAGCAACATTTTCCTTCAACATGAAGGACATCTTTATTTAGGTAAACTTAAAATAAAGAAATTTCAGATAAACAAAGGCTGAGTTAGATTCTTCCAATAACTAATTTTCTCAGCTTTTGCTTATCTGAATTTGTTTTTATTTTAACTTCAGATCTTTTCATAAATAATTTCTTTAAATAATAGGATTCTGAGTTGACAGCAAAATTTTAAATACATGAACATCACGTAGTAGATGTTCCTGTATTTTCATCATGAACTCACTGTTTCTGATAAGTCTGTCGAAACTTTTAACATTGATATCTTTTATCTAGGTTTTGGGGGGCGGCAGAGTGTGTGTCCTTTGCCTATTGTTCTTTTCTCTTAGGTTCTCAGAAGTTTAACTATAATATGCCTACGTGTGTGGGTTTTTTTTTTTTATACTTATCTTCCTATGGGGTTGCTAGTCTCCTTGGATCTGTGAGTTCACATTTTCACCAACTTTGGGAAATTTCAAAGACAAAATTTCTTAAAAATGTTTTCTGTTATCTTCTTTCCTTTGAGGAACCCAATTGCATGTACATCACACTTAATCTTATGGGTAATTGAGTAGATGTTTATTTCTTTCCATATTTTTTCTGTTGCCTCAGTTTGAATAATTTATATTAACTTGAATTAAACTTGACTAATCTTTCTGCTTTTAAATTTACACTATGATTTCTTATTTCAATTTTTTTATTTTTGAAATTTTAAGAATTCATTAGCATTCGTTTATAATTTCCTTTTTATTTTTTTGCTGATTCCTATTTTTTGTTCTCAATTGTACTTTTCTTCCTCAACTCCTTGAACATACTAATAATATTTGTTTTAAATCCTTACTGAAAATTCCAATATTGGTGTTACCTTGGGGTCTGTTTCTATTAGCTTTGTTATGTTTTGGTAGAAGAATACCTGTTTCTGTTTATCTTGGCTATGGAAAACATGTTTCTGTCTTCTCATTCTAGTTATTATGATTGTTTGCAATAATGTAAGATTTCTGGATTATTTTTCTTTTAAAATGTGTTTTGTTCTGGGAGACAGTTAAATAAATAATTATTCACAATGAGCCTTTATATTAGGCTTTTTGCAGGGAGTGGATCTGTTTCAATATTTTGGTTACTTCTAGTGCGTAATTTTACTTTGGGGGCATGGCCTTTCTGGATCCTCGACAGCACGCATACCTGGGGTACGCAGCGAGAGTCTGCACTTTAGCCAGGCTCTCTGTACTGTGCCACGCACTGAGCAAACTCCATTGTCTTCAGTCAGTTAATAATCCTCAGCAGCTGCTCTCTTCCAGGCCTTAAAGTCTCACCCTAAGCATCGATAGCCCTGCCTGCAGCCAGGAAGAGAGAGAAACACATACTGGCCTAAAACTTTCTTCTGTAAATAATTCTGTTCTAAAAAGTTTTTTCTCTGTGCAGCTCCCCTTTTTACTCCCTTTTCTCACAGACTTACCCCATCTAGAATGTCTGAACTCTTACTATTGTACCCGTTATTCACCGAGACTGCAGCTTTTTGGTTCTTCTTCGTGCTGTGGTCTAAAACATCTCCAACGCAGGAAGCCAGGGCGAATGCAGAGCTCGCTTGCAAGAGTTTCTCTTCTTTCAGATAAAGTGGACTTGTGCTCAGCTGCCCATTGCTTGAAAATAATTACTCCATATATTTCCCCTTTTTATAGTTATTTACTACATAAGTCTACTATGGTAACTGTATTATGGTTAAAAATGGAAATTCTAAATATATTTTATTTCTATCCAGCTAAAGAAAACTTGAGGTATCTGGTTTGCTATACTTATCTCAAAGCAATACTTCTGAGGAAAGTGCATTCCACTTTGTCTTAATCTAAAGAGTGTTTAATTGATTCACTTGAATTCATTGGACCCTGGTCTAGACTAGTGCCATGAAGACAGCAACATTTAAATAAATATTCACTTGGATTTTTAGGCTGATGAAAATCACCATCATCATTATTATCATCATTATAGTCATCCCAGCTAACATTTAATATTTTTCCATGTAGCACATTCTTTTAAGTTACTCACTACTCATGGCAACCCTATGATTCAAAAATATTTTATATGAGGAGATTTAGGTAAAATAGATTAAGTGATCTACCCAAAGTTGCACACAGAGGACGCATTGGAACCAGGGATGTAACAGAAATAACACCACTTCATACTCAAAACACCGGTCATTTCTCTTGTGACCTCAACAAAAAGTGGTCTTCTTCACTCTCTGCTATACCACTCCATTCCACTACACTGCCTCATAAAATAGGATTAAACTGAGGTATGGAGAAAATGTGGGAAACACAGTCTCACTTAGATTTACAGGTAAAAGGGCTTCTAGGAGCAATGATAATTTCCAGGAAAGAGAATCTTATAATCAGATTTTTAAACTTTACTCTTAGCTCTGCTCCCATCCCAAACTCCACATTTTGAAGCCAAATAGCAACTGCATTTCAGAACTCAGTTTAGATGTCTCTCCTTCCATGAAGATTTTGCTGAATAGTCATTACCGTGTCAGCCCCCAGATTGGACAGGCCGCCCCTCCTCTGTGTTGGAATCTTCATCTCAGTACTCGTGACCCTGTACTGTGCACGTCCCTTTACTTATCTACTTAGGGACTCCGGATCCAAAAAGGTGTCCTGAAAGCCACAACTTTTGTTATTCACTGCTGTATCTCAAGCTAGGAGCACAGTGCCTAAAAAGCAGTGAGAGTTCAAAACATTTTAAGAATTCATATGCATGCCTTACATAAATAAGAAGGTTGAAACACAGCTATGTAAGGGAGATCTAAGAAATGGAATTTATTTATTAAAAAACGTGTATTTATTCTTCCATGTTTTAACTTTAGTAACCTTCAGAATTTCTCCATTTGATGCAATACACCTGTGGAAATGTTTTTTCTGCTGCTCATCACAGTTTGGACTCATCCATTCTGATGGCTTCTGGTGCTTCTGCCTATTTTCTGGTTCACCTCTTCCACATCAGCAAAACTTTTTCCTTTAACGGCTTTTTCCACCAAGGAAAACAAAAAAAATGTCTCTCAGGGAAAGATCAGGGGAATAGGCAGGGTGGGGCATGGGGGGTGCTGTTTTTGGTCAAAAACTGAACACTCAGAGCAATGTGGGCAGGTGCACTCATAAATCACCCATCGTGAGAAAAAGCGTTAAAAAGTCCTCCAAAAAAATGCACTGAAGCTGAATGCAGCCTCTCACAAAAATACCAGCTGGAACACTGATACAGATGGTTCCTAGAACACTGACCTAGCGGGGGAAGCCTGTACTGCAAGGAGCCCTCCCTCCAGAAGATAATTCTAGTTTTTTTTTTTAGATCCCCTGTCGTACATGACACAGCCAATACCCACCTTGAGAGACAAGGTGATTTCTACCGTTCTAATAGTGAAGTCCTGGCCTGATTCTGGTGTGATTATTTTTAGGCTTTTTTTCTGAAATATTTACCAATGTTTGCACTGTGGAAGGTATGCTCATATCCCCGTTGATATGGTCATAGAAAAGCCAGGCTTTTCATGGTAACTGTAGCAGTGAAGAATTATTATTGATCAGGCGTAGAATCTACTGAATTGTTCATATGGCCATTTATTATCTCAATGAATTGTTTAAGGAAATAAATGAAAGTTAAGACATTTTATAGAACATATTAAGTGTTAAATGTAAAATAATAATTTAACAGCATACAATTTTTATTAGATAGTTTTTAATTAGCAAGTAATACTTTCTTTTTTATGCAGAAGTACAACCAGCGTTCAAACAAGTGGCTAAAATTGTTTTAAGGGGTAACATAACCTGCGTCACACACTTGGCAAAATACGAATACTTTCAGGAAAACAATCCTATGAAAACACCTAATTAACTTTTAGCTAAAAATAACAGGGTTTTTTTTTTTTTTTTTCAATTCTACCTTTTTCTTTTCTACTAGTACATCTCACTTGGTAAACTGTTTAGTTTGCCTCGGGATATAAAATCTGTCAAGAACATTATTGAGACATCGGCAAAGTTGGTAGGATCTTCTCTGCCAGAATAGATGACAGCTAATTATAGTCCCGAAAACGGAAACCCTCGGGGAAGAAGGAAAGTGCGAGCTCGCCGAGATAAGATTGTTTGAGGCTGTTTTTGATGGGGAGAGTATTTATGAGCTGTATTAATAATAGATGAACTCATGTTGTAACACTAAAATATGAAAACATTCTTATTTGACCAGTAGGAAGTTGCTTGCTTGGCAACAACAATAAAAATAAAGTGACTCGTAAATAATGAATCACTGCTTTAAAAGACAGTTTTCATGGTATTCTTTAATATTTATAAAGTTGTTAACAAAGGTTTTTAAAGCTTTACAGTATAGTATTCTAGGAAAGATGTAGGAATATATTTCACTTAATTTAAAAGCTTCTTTTTTGATTTCTTTTTATAATGACTGTGCTTTCTATTAGTTTTAATATTGTTCTTTTTGTAGTCTCTATTAAGCAATTAATATTATTTGTAATAAAATACCACTAATATTGTAGTTTATTCTCCTACCACCTAATACTTAACAATTAGGTAATGATCCTTGATGTTTTATTCTCTTTCTTGACAAGGGAGAGGAAGGGGCTTCCTCATTTTTTCCCTACATTTTCATGGAGAACCTTCTTCTGAGGAAGTCTGCAGGCCTGGGGAGCACAGCGGCTAAGTACTGCTGGTGGACCTTGATTTAGGGGGTATCAGCCAGACCTCGGTGCCACAATGCCTCCAATGTACTGGTTGTATCAGAGTATTTGTATTAGGCAGTATTTAGCATAGGGATGAGTTTAGAATTTTAGGGTTTCATACGGGTTTTTAAATATACATAAATCTTGTCTCCTTTTCTAAATTATTCTTTGTAATAATAAGCTCAAATATTAAAAAGGAAAATGTCACTGCAACAAGGGAAATAGGAAAGTGTAAAACTCTAGGAGGAGAGTGAGGACAATAGATAAGAGAAGTCTGCAAAATTAGCTGCAAGCGTCTTCAAAAACTAGCAAAGAGGTAGAGAAAAAGAATAGTTATTCAAGAAGAAGACATGTTTTATAACTCTAGGTTCCGGGCTAGTTTACTTAAAAACACAATTATTAGAAGATACTGAACTCTCTACTGCTGTTGCTCCTGAGAGCAGCTGTGCAGAAAAATTCAATAAATTCCCTGTAAGGATATATGCGAAATTACTTTATGAAATCCAAAAGCATAATTTTAACTGTCATAACATACGTGTAGGTTCATAGGACTCAGAATACCAGTATTCTTTTCCAGAGAACTTGAATAATGTACCCTCATGAAAGAAGAAGTTTTCAAAAACCCAGAAAGAGATTTCAGAACCTAATGCCTACTGGTTCCTGATGTGTAGCCTGGGATATGATGAATAAAATAACCTGGTTATGGTAAGAATGAGCACTTATATACTACTTAATATATTCAAGAAAGTTTTATTAGCAAATATAGCAAATAAAAATACAAGATATTCAGTTAAATTTGAATTTCAAATAAACAACGAATATTTTTTTTTAATTTAAATATGTCCCATGTAATATTTGGGAGAAACTTAAGCAAAATTTAGACAACTTACACCAAAATTTATTTCTTGTCTGAAATTCAAAATTAAGTGGGTGTTCTATATTTTATATGAAAACCTTATTGAACACTTTCAATATTAATTTGATTCTTAAAATAACCTGTCTTTGTAAGTATCTTTACTTTTATTTTATTTCACAGATAATAAAACCAAGGCAGAGAGAGGCCAGTGACGTCCTCAAGTCCATGCAGGCAGCGAGTGCTGCAGCCGAGGCTCCAAGCCATGTCCTGCAGACGCCATGACCCCGACTGCTCCTTAAACGACCTCTGAACTCATCCTTGGGTGGGGTGGGAATGGTGCAGACCAGGCTCACGTGGGAAAAAATGAAGCAGTGCTAGGCAGCAGGACTTTGCGTAAAACAGCAAACACAGTAACTCTGTTAGAATCCCTGCCTCTAAGGCCATGTCCCTTTAATCCCTGTCACCCTGTTGTCACCTGACACTTCTACCTTTTAAATGTGGTCCTGTTACTTATTGCCGCAGATTCCTCAGTGGCTCTTGGACCTTATGGGGTAAAACTGTGCCTTCCAATAGTGGACAAAGGCTTTGTAATTTAATGCTTGCCTATCTCAATTCCTTCACCTGTTCTCAACCTCTTTCATTACCCTGCTCTTTCTTGTATGTGTACACTCATGTGTTGTGCCTCGGAAATGGGTTACTGTAAAGGACTTCAGAGCATCCGTGGGTGATCAGGAATGTGGGCGGGCTCAGGGTGGAGCTACTGAATGGATGAACAAATATCCTTTCATCTCACCCGGCACACGGCACACTGCACATGCCCATCACACCATTTCTCTGGGCTCTTTCCGTTGGCGAATTCTTACTATCTTTCCCTGGGAAGCTGTGCTTGGCTCTCCAAGGCTGACTTTCCTATCAGCACTCTCCTAATTACTCAAAGAAAGGTATGTTTAGATTTACTTTTCTAGGCAATCTGAAGTAGTTTAATGTTGATATTAAAATGTAAACAATATGAAAACAAACAACAAATGCATCCCAAAGCTTTGTTACCCAGTCAGTGCCATTTGTTACCTCTTCTACTTGCACATCGTATTATCTCAAAAATGTCTGTTGATTGACTAATTGACCACCTGCTTGTTATCTGTACATGGCCTTTAAAACAGTGAGCCAGTGAAAAAACATCTTTGAGGAAAGTAATCCCGACCATAAAATGGAGATGTTTATAACGTGTGTTTTAACATGTTTCCAGTTACAATGTTTTATAAGCATTTAACGGTAATCCATCATCAAGACTTTATTTAAAATTATACTGAGTTTTATGCTGAGTAAAGTTTAAAATATAATATATAGTTAGTAACTGCTCAATAAATTTTAGTTGCTTATTAAATTCCAAAATGAGAACTTTAATGTACTTATGCATATTAGTATTATGTTCAGCCTTCCAGATGTCAAGATTATATCTCTCAGTATTACGTCACTTATACTATCCCTTTATCTCTTCTTGATGAACGGAAAGAAACAAGCAAAATAAATTGATACGCTTTTTCAAATGGGGCACATGGTGGTGTTGGTGGAGTTTTAGCTGCTACTGTAGTTCTTCCTCCTCTTCTTCCTGTCTTTCTTCTCCTGCCCCCCACCTCCCAGGTGGTGTCAGAGAATTAGAGAATTGCTTGGTGTGGAAAAATAATATGTATTTGGTGTCAGAAAAAAATTACACAGTTGATGTCAGAAAACACCATGCAGGGCTACAAAAGTTATATAACATATCCTGCAATAAAAGTAAGATTTAGCAAATTAGGCATGGAACATATTTATACTACCAAATCCCTCCTTATTAATCCCAAATTCCAATGCAAATAAGTCTGACATCGCTTGATTTTATCTGACAGCCCTAAACATAAGGCAAGTGCCCAAATGCCATAGTCACCGTTTTAAATCAGTTTTCGACTGATCGTGCACTTAAATTCAGCTCACTGCTACGTTCCTCTCTGTTGGCAGAAGAGAAAAAGCAAGTTTGGGAATTAAGAGTTAAGTAAACAGCATAAATACATCAACTTTAGAGACCCGGCTTTAAAAATGCCCATTTATCCTAATATATTACCACTAAATTACCTTGTCTCCCACTAGCATGTACTTGAGATTTAACATTTGTGTGTAAGTTAATTGTTTCAAAGTTAACCATTATGCTTTATGGAAAAATATTGTACAAGATTGTTAGTTCCTCAGGCTCTATCACAAAACTATTTGACACATAATATAGTTGACCTTCTTGTTAACATACCTTCAGACTTATGTATGCGTTAGAATGCAGGACAAGGTGGACACATTTTATTGTGCCTTTTTTGATACCGCAGAGGGCAGATGAGTAGCTTCTAGTGCAGGATTCACTCACTATTTCATCTTAGAAAGATTCTGATGTCCCAGCTGGACTTGCTATTTGTACAATTACAGGTTTTGTAAGTTTACTCTTAGCCTCTCAAAGTTGCTCTCTCATCTACAGAGAATAAATTCTCATCTGATTCTTTCTTTTATCCTTTGATTTATAATTTGCCTTAAAGCTCTTTCCGCTGATTATTCACTGCATTTTTTCAAGCATTTTCTGAGCTGACTGTAGGGTTATGAGGATGAAGAGGAGGGAGAGGAGGAGGAGGAAGGAGAAAGAGGAGGACAACATTCAGAGCACCGCTGTTCTTGAGCACGGGTGAGATACCAAGAACGGTGCGAAGCACAGCTAGCTCTCTATGCATTGCAGGTAGTGTGAATTCTTACCTGAGCCCTGTGAGTGACGTGGTAGTTCCACTGTGTAGAAGAAGGGTATGAGTCACAGAATGATTATCTGAATTCAAAGCACCTGTTTTTGTTCATCATGCTAGGGCATGGACCAGAAATCCCATAGATAGACTAGTTGAGAACTGAAATATTTTAGCATGCTGAAGCAATTAGTTGAAATGGACAGAAGCAGATAATTCAATTGAAAAATGACTTGCATAAAAATAGTCCTACATAATGAACCAATAGAAAATAAAAATGTCATTGTAGGTTTCAGATTTTTATCTTTTTGTTTGTTTATGTAATAGTTACACCACCACTTAAAAGATCATTATGTAATTTGAACAATGGAAATGCCAAAAGATTAATTTTTTAAAAATGACAGTAAGTTAAAAAAAAAGGCAGTCAGAGGTTAATCAGATTCTCAAATATGTGTCCTCCAACTCTGAGTCTGTTATTTTTTTAATACACTTCCCCCTCAGTACTATTGTGTCAGCTGTATTTCATATTTTAGTCGTTGCAGTAAGAGTTTTAGATTGATCTATTCTCCAGATTAATTACTTAAAAATTATGTTATTCTCTAAAATTTCTTCTCCTAATGCAACACATTGCAAAAAACCCTGCAAAACTTTCTAAGTCACATTTAGTATATCAGATATTTTACAGTGCTTGTCCAATTGTGGAAACCTCAAATAGCATTAATAAAAACAATAAAAATATTGGATAAATATATAACCAGCATGCTTTGAATGATTGCTACATGCCAGTGGCAGTGCTCAGATTTTTACATAAATTTCTCTATTTAATCCAGCAAAATAGAAGAACAATTGAAAGAGTATGGCTGGCTTTCCAGAACAAAGTTATTACAGTAGTCTTTCACATTTAATAGTTTCAATGATACAAGATTTTTTCCCCCATAGTTTCAGCCAATTTGTATAAAACAAAGGAAATGTTACAAACAGGAAAAATATGGAAGCACAATATTGCAAATGTTCAAAAATACACAGGAAGATAACAGAATAAATGAGCCATTAACACAGATGGCTGTCTCACTGGAACAAAATAAAAGAGGAAAGTTTACCTCATTACTCCATTATCCACTCATGAAATGACCATCATAAACTCCTGAGAAATATCATGGATGTTCTAAAATGTCCAACCTCCACAGAATTTCATTCATCCATTAGTATATTAACGCCATAGTCATTTCTTTCAGAACCTCATCAAAAACAGCTCAATGGTATTACCAAGATCAGAAAAGGAATTAAAACTACTAGATGTCCCTATACCCTTCCAGGACACCCAACGAAGACATTAAAGTGGAATCTAAACTCTCGAATGTTCACTCCTTGCTGTGGAATCTTTAATGCCCACTCTCTTTTTAAATCTTTTTTCAACTTTGATTCTCATTCGCTTTTAATTTGCAAGTGTCTGTGTTTCAGGTAGAGAGATGTGTTAGTGGGCAGGAGCCTGGCCCTGAGGGGGTCTGCCTGGGGCCAGCTGTAGTGCGTGGGTTCTTGACTTCGGGTAAGAAAGATTTCACTACACAATTCCACCTGACTATTAGGATGCATTCGTTAAAGCTGGGGACAATGAAACAAGGAAGGGCTTAGCATAGAAGAAGTAAAAGGAGAGCCTAGGCTGGGCTGCCTTAGCTCACTGGGAAGTCAGAGAAAAGGGAGTTTGGGAAAAAGCTGCCAGCTGCCCACTGCCTTAGATTTTAGGAGACATGTGCCTGTGAAGAAAGAAGTGGGGGAAGAAGAAGGGAAGGAAATGGCACGAGCTGCTCTCCAGAGGGAGAGCTCAGGCACTGGGTCCTTTGTCTTAAGGCTTTTATCTCTCTCTTGCAGGTGGGAACCTTAGGGGAGGTCTCAAGGGAGGGTTTCAGTAGAATATTCGTAAATTCTCTAGGTGTGCCCGTTCACGGTCATGGTCTCCACTGACTGACCAGTGACAGGGCAGGGTGTCTTAGTCATTGCACTTGGTTCTGACTTCACCCACCTTATTTGGCTGCTTTTCTGGGCCTGGAGCTGAAACACAACTGAGGCCTAGATGTTATCTCTAGGGAGGTGATCGTTTGTGTCTCGCTGTAGACTGCTTGGCCATTGTATTCAGCTCTCTGACTCAGTTTCCCTGTTTCCCTTGCCAAGGACTTTTCCTAGCTTCTCACTATCCTGGTTTCCAAGTTTAGATCATAGTTGATTTCCAAGTTTAGATCAATGCTGAGCACTGAGAGACTCAGCACTGGTCACAGTGGCAGAAAGCCTCAGCCACAGGAATTCTGGTGTAGCAGAGAAAACCCAGATCTTACTTAGATAGAATGTGTTTCCATGTTTCCATATACAGATATATTTAGTTTGTACACTTCATTTTGCTACCAAGCCTTTGCAAAATTGTTTCTTCAGCTTGGAAAACTATTTCTTACCTGATTAACTCTTACCTACTTGCTTTTTGGTCACTTCTTATAGGAAGTCTTTCCTGGCCCTCCATACCTTGAACAGGAACTCCTTTGCATTCTGTGGGTTCCTGAGATTATATCATTGGTGGATTTTTCCTAGGCTGATGAACATTCTTATTTACGTATCTGTGACTACCCAGTTCTCTGATTCTCAGCACCTAGCCTGGAAAACATAGTTTCAGCACGTGGAGGAGTCCTTGCTGTTGGATGTTGTTACCTGTCTGTGGCTGGCAGTGCCATCCCACCGGTGAACTTACCGCTGATTCCGCTACCCTCTGCTATGCTGCTCAAAGAAGCCTGGGGTCTGGTCTGTGATGCTGAGGGCCTGCCTGAGCTGTGGCTCCTTACTCTATGGATTTTCTTGTGTCTGCTTTTATTCACTTTGTTTTTTGTTTTTTTTACAAAAGGATAAGTAATTTCAGAGAGCAATTGTGGTTTCTTTTTTTTGTCTAAACCGGAATTTCCTGCTGCTCATAGTGTGGCTACAGAAGTGGAGAGGAGGAAAGGGGTCAACTGATTCGTGCACTGTCCGTGTGCCAGTTTACAAAGTTTGGACTGTAGTTTGTGGTGAGTCAATGGAGGGTTTTAATTAAGAGAGGGACAAGATTAGATTTCATTTTAGATGGATCCCTCTGCTGGCTCTGCAGAAGATGGATTTGAGGAGAAAAATATTAGGGAGCAGGGAAATCAGTGATAAAGGGTATTCAGTACTACAGACCTGCATATGAAAGGCCTGTGCGAGAGAGGCCAGCAAAATTGTTTTCTGTTCAGGGATGGACAGCACATGTTTTAGGCTTTGTGGGTCATATGGCCTCTGTTGCAACTATTCAACTCTGTTGCTCAAACTCTAGACAAAATGTAAATGAATGAGAGTGTCTGGCCTCCAAACACTTTATTTATGGAAACAAAAATGTAAATTTTATATAATTTTCATCCATCACATATTACTAATTAGTTTTTTTTTTCAATCATTAAAAATGTGAAAGCAATCTTTGCTGAATACACGAAAACAGACAGAAGGCTGGATTTGGTCCGTGTACTATGGTTTGCTCACAAGTGGCCTGTTCCATCATTTTTTTTTAGTAGAAGGGAGGAGGGATTAAAAAAAAACATTTAAGAGTGACAACAGTGCCGACTTCATGGACTCTTAGACTGGTACGTGTCAAATAGTAGACAAGCAAGCATTTTTGAATAAAGGGCAATGGATCAGAACTGGATCTTGTTACCCCCTCCCCCTTTCCCTACTTCCTCCTTCTGATTCATGAGCATTAGTAGGTTGGGGCTTGTGGCTTCCAGTAATAATAATAATAAAAGACTAATATCTGAAGTGAAACTTAAATATTTTACTTCTTAGTAGGTATATACTAATTAATATTTTCAGAATGGATTAACTTACCCTGAATTCAAAAAAATAACAGAGGAGATGAAAAGGAACATGTCAAAGACAGCATGGTAGAAATTTATCCACCAATTCACACTCATGCAAAACATCTGAACAAAAATGTGGTGTCATTTTGGTACAACCGAATAAAGAATCTAGTTTAAGTAAGGAATGAGCTGCATTTTGAAGGTTGCTACAAGAATTGGGTCTCAAAGGATATCACTTTTGTAAGATAAGCAGACTTTTATCATAGAAGAGATCTATGAAATTCAAAACTATAGAAAACCCAAAAAACTTCTAATTAAAAAATGGCATAGGGGAATCCTCCACTATGATTGGGTCAATTGCTTTCTGGCCTAGTTTTATGAATTAGAATTACTTCTGCTTACTAATGGCATTACATAAAACATTAAAATATTTCTACAAATTAAGGTTATAGAAGTTAATAAGGATGGGGTCCCTAAGCATCATTGAATACTTGTTTATAACATTTGAGTAACCTATTCAGGAGTAAAAGTAGGATAAATATCACATGATCATTGAATTCAGTGTTTTGAACATAAATTAGTTTAGAACATCTTCTGGTATTGTTTTTATTTCTTTAATCTTCCAAATTACTGATTTTTAATCCTTATTCTGAAAAAGATTTTAGTTTTTTCTCTTTTTATTTTTCTTATTTCTAATTCTTTCTCTTTAATTTTACATATGTGTAAAATATATTTTTAAAGGATTTGTGTGGATTGATTAGAATACTTTGTGCTCAATAATTAAAATAAGAACCAAAGTATATGATTTTGAAGATAACCCTCTTTTTCTTCCCAGCACCTGAAACAAAGTAGAAAAAAACAAAACTCAGATGGAAGGCGTGCAGATATCATTTGGATCCTGAATCTCATAATTATTTTAAAAAATTAGTTGAAACTGGTTTAAAATCTAATAATGAATACTTCTTATGAATAGAATTCAGTAGTTAATCCTTTTGTTAAGTAGTGCATTAATTTTTTTCAATACATATTTGTTAAATTCCTATTATAAAGAAGGCTCAGCTCCTTCAATGATAGAAAACTATTGTAAGGCGAGAGGCCTGCTCCTGAGAAGCTAAGGGGTGAATGATGTGCGCATATTTTTCGGTGCACTGTTGGATACCATGCATGGCAATATAAAATGGAAATATAAATGCCTCAAAGGCAAAAAAGTAAATATTGAGCATAAAACAATGCCAATATTTGAGTAGGTAACCCAGAATGGACATGTGAGAGAAATATCACTTTATTTTGACTTTCAAAGATAGAATTCATAAAGCCAAGGATTAGAGAGGAGAGGTAGATGAAAATTTATTTATTCTAGGATTTCAGTCAAGGAGAAGTTTATGTAAATCAATGAAGACTGAGAAAATAGAACCAATAAGATAGTTTGAATTTACTTTATGGCAATACAAACACTGTTTTATAGAGGTTAATCTTGGAGCTACGATGTGGAAAATGAAAACTCATTGCAATTGAGATATTAGAATGGAACGTAATATCAGTTCTATTGTTCTCCCTGTATCTAGCCAAGGATAATGATGATAATGATAATCTTAAATAACAGCAACAATAAACATTTTTAGTGCTTACTATATGCCAGACACTTGTAATAAACTGAAAATACACCTATATTTTATGTACTATAATTTAGCTTATTTTACAGATGAATAATTTGAAGCACAGAGATACTAAGCAGGTTGCTCAAAATAACACAGCTTCAAGTAGGAAAAGCAGGATGTAAAACACTTGCTTCAATCTCTTTGCTATTTGGAAAAAGACGGAAATAGGTAAAGACAAGTAGAACACTGATGAACAAAACACGTCCAAAACTGAAAACTGAAGTGACAAACTTTTTCAGTTCTCTTGTGCTTCTAATCTCAGTCACAAACCTCACAGCAATCCTTTACTCCTCCGCCTCTCTCATTCTAATTTTATGTTTGTTGTACACTTTCATATCATTGCTAAGGGAAGTGGGTTCACCTGGGGTGGGGTGAAGGGATGGGGGAAAAGGCAAACAACTGTAATTAAATAACAATAAATAAATTAAAAAAAAAAAAAAAAAAAAAAAAAGAACTCTCCCATTTGTCTCATTTGTAGTGACCTCACATTAGTCCCTGACCATCTCTCACCCGACTTACTGCCACAGGTATCTAACCAGTATCGCTGCCTCCCAATTTCCTCCTGTCTCCCCAAATACCCACCACTACACAGTTAGTGATCTTCCTGATGTACAATTAAACACGACAGGCCCTTACAAAAACAAACTAGTGCCACGTCCCTCACAGCCCACAGAATAGAGTCTAATTTCTTCCTTTGTCCGCAAAGGCTTTACCTAACTAATAGGCCTCCTTTTTGTTCAACTCTAAGTTCCAATCATGTGTAGAGACCAACATGTGTTTTCAGAAATGCTTTAAATGAAGTTTTTTTCAAGTGATCGAAGTGCTTTCCCATCGATAAACTACAGTTTTCATGCGTTTGCCTGGATCCACCTGGTGAACTATTAATTTCATTTAAAAATTCAAACTGGGCCTGACCTCCTTCCTGAAGCCTTCTCAAACCCAGCAATCAAAACACATTTTTCCATTTGCAAACATAGAACCCTATACTGACTCTTAGTAGAGCACTCATAATACTCCAAAGATTCCTTCATTTAAATCACAGGTGGCAAACACAAGGCCTGTGGCCCAAATTTGGCCCTGCACCTTGTTTTATCTGGTGGTAGCACGGAGCACTTGCTTAACTGTTAAGGAGCAGTTACGGTTACACAGTCCTAAAATTGCATTCGGCCTTTTCAAGGCAACCATGAGGATGATGTGGCCCCTGGTGAAAATGAGTTTGACACCCTAGATTTAAATTCCTGACTCTACTGGTCAGATCTCCAAAGGCAGAAACAATGTCTTATTGCTGTTGGTATTGGTATTCTCAGGGTCCTAGCCCAGAACTTGGCACCTAGTGAAGGTTGAATGAATAAAACATGAATTAATGAGAAGGATGGTAGGTGTAATTAGAAGATTCTGGCTCCAACAGTTCACTCTCTCTGTAAAGGGAAAAAAAACAGAATGTGACTGAAGAAAAAATAAAACACAGGTTTCTCATCAAGCCTTCCCATGGACTAATGCATGACGTAATTTATCTACGTCCAGGGTCAAAGAAACCACGTAGGATAGGACAGAGCATTCACTTCGTGTCTGTGCCAGCGCCTGAGCTTTCATCTAATACTTCAAAGAGAGACAGTCGGAACTAAAGTAGTTGAGACCTGTCACAGGTGGCTGTTCTGTGCCCCCAAAAGATGCCTAGAAAACCAGATGTCAGCCAGTGGGGGTGGGAGATAGAGAGCAAGGCAGAGGGAAGGGTGGGGGTGCCCTGAGAAAAATCCGGGAGGGCAGAAAGGAAAGCGCAAGATAATTAGCTGCCAGGACGAAAAGGTTTCATTTTTCAAATCACTTTTCAATCTAATTCGCACCATGTGAAACGTTAAGATCTATTTCTAGACTGAGTAATATGCTGTGGTGCAAAATTTGGATAAATAATGATCGTCTTAATTTATCCATAAAAATATTAAGACAAAGTCATTTAATTATCATAACCACACACACCAGGGCCACTTCCTGCCTGACCTGGGCGTTTGGCCTGGAGCCTCAAGCACACCTGGAACCCACGAGGGCTGCCTGCTGCTCCTTCCCAGTGGAGGGCAGCGCGTGGCTCTGCTCATTTTCTGATGTGGGAGGCGATGTACAGGTTTTGCTCTGCCCTTAGGGAATGGAATTCTGACAGGCACTTTATCTCAACACATCGAGTCTCATAGGAAATTGTCCCTTTCTCTTGCCGCCTTGCAAGTTAGTTCAATACCATGACGAAATACACTGTGAGATTTTATACAGAAGCCGAGCCAGGAGACTGTGGTTTCGGGAAGTGCTCTCTGGTTTTCCCCATTCCTGAAAAACAAGGGATCAGGGTGGACCAGGGCAGGACAGCAAGGCTGGGCCCTCTCACAGTAAGAGAATTGTTTTATTTGTCCAGCTTTTTGTGTGTTCACACATATTGTCTCACCCACTCTTCACAAACTATTATTATATGCCCCATTTTCATTATCAGAAAAAAAAAGGTTTTGGCAAAGGGCTGAGAAAGATGCATTAATTTCTAGGCACACTCCTCTCAGAATTATGGCAGACAAATGAGTTTATGAAAGTCCCAATAGACAAGTGCTAGTGATAAGGACGAATAATAAATTTAGATGATTAGTCCAGAAAACCTAATTATTACTACATGAAGAGCCTTCCAATTCATGCATTTTGGGGAAATACTCATTAGCACATACGTCAGTATTTGATGACCAAACTGGTATTTTATGTAATGGTCACTCCCTCTTAGCAGCTGCTCTACCCTGCATCTCCATGATTACTGCTTTATAGAAATGGAACGTTTACACTGTTGGGAATGAGGTGCAAAACACATCTGACTTCAGGTTTGGGGCACAACAATCTGACAGAGGTGGTGTGGCATTTATATCTATTACTTTCTATAATTGTTTCTCTTTTATACTGAAAACATATTTGTCATACTTCATTACTGGCCGCTCATGCTCACTCCTCCTCTCATTAACATTACTATTAGCAGATAAATAAAGAGATAAAGCCACAGGATGGAGAGAATGGAAAGCAAGACAGCAGCACAACATTTTGAAAGCTGCAGTGTAGGTGGTTCCATGGCAATTGACTCTGTGCAAAGAGATCCTATAGCCCAGCAGAGAGGGGGGCCCGGAAACTGCACGGTGGGTGACAAACAACTCCAGCAAGGCTTGGGAACTGGGGCATCCTCTTAACTCAAACTCAGTGGTGCCTACAGGGCTAGAAACAAGATTCTTCTCCAGTGTTTGAGAAAGACCTGTTGGATGCTCCCAACCCCTCCCACCTGGATGACTTTCTGACCCCCACCTTACCACACCCAACCATGGCCAGTGCTAGTTTAACTCACTGGCCACATCAAAGTAGCAATACTCTGGTTTGGAGACACCATACCTATTTGAGGGTGGGAATATCAGCAGTAAAATCAGGGAAATCAAGGAAATCTCAATATTAAATAATGAGTTCTCCCTCAACCTCTGTCTCTACTGCAAAAAGCACTTCACGGTAGGGGATTAGGTAGCTCCTTTCTGGTGAAACTCCCAGCTCAAAAAAAAAAAAAAAACCAAAACTTAGGTATGGTGAAGTTTAGTGAGCAGCCAGAAATAAAATCACCAAGCTTCCTCTAGATTGAAGTACACCAGTTAACAATCTCTACAAACGTAAATATCTCCAATTTGAATTTCATTTTCTAACTCTTTCATGTGCGTTAACAGCTATGAATCAAGAGATATTGGACAAAGGGAAAATACACCATATCACAAAGTCAAAAACAAAATAGAAAACTAAAACAGAACAATATAACTGCTCACATACCAGAATGACCTGGATAAATGATTTATTTTTTTAATGGAAAAGCTATCAGAGGAAAGAGAAACAATAAAAAAAAAAGAAGAAAATTTACAAATAAGTTCTGAAGACCATACTCAGGGAAATAAGAGCACTACCGCGACTGTAAAAGAAGAAAAAGAGAATTAAAAACATAAAAAAACACACACTGGAAAATTCATTCAGCGGCCTAAAAAATCTTGAAAACACATGATAGCACAAAGTTGTTAAAAAACATCAGTGCAAGAGCTTAAAGATGATAACAGTTAAGATTTCCCAGAAGTTAAAAATAACAATAAAAAAGAAATGGAACTAGGGAAATAAAAATAAGAAATTTCGAGGATTGGTCCAGAAAACCTAATGTCTAAATAACAGACATTTAGAAATTTCAAAGAGAGAAAATAGATTTTAAAAAGTTATTTAAAATTGTCACGATCGAATGTCGTGAAGTTAGACTTTCATGACATGAAGTATGCCCAGTCAAATGGATGAGCAGACCCACCAAGATCCACCGCGCTCTCCTCCGTGGGTCTATGCACAGGTAACCCCCTGTCACTTAGAAGAGTGGCCATCGGGTGGCAATGGATTTCTCAGTCGCCCTGTAATCTCAGAGACAATGGGGCTCTGCCACAGTGATTTCAGACCCAGGCAAGGGATTTATAAAGACATTTGTATATGTTCTCAATGCTTTTATTCTCAAGTCCTCTTTCACAGGAAAAGGGATCAGCTCCTTCCCTTTAAAAGGACTAAGCCACAGAAAAAGAAGTGGGAGGGATTTTCCGGCACAGGAGGGGTGAAGAATGCTGATGGAGAGAGGCCTCAGACCAGGAAAAGCAACCGCTCCAGGGTGGGGCAAGATGCGGAGATGCCTGACAAAGATGTTTCAATAGAATCAAAGAGTAACATCCAGGAAAATGTTAAAAAATGTAAATGCAGTCACAGTACTCCATGGCTAAGCTGTGAATGATACGTGGGCACTGTCTATTCATCTGGAAAGAGCGGGGGACCTGGGGGTTTTCCCCGCACAGCTAAGTTGTGTAAGCAAACTAATCACACACAGAAATCAAGAATAGTAAAAATAGTTCATGCAGTAACATTAAGAACAAAGAAAGAGCTAAACATTTTGGAGCCAGTTGCCTCAGAGGAGAGAAGATTGGAGTTAGGGAACAACACAGTAGTCTGTTCCTTTCACTTATACCCTTTGCAAAACAGTTTCAAATTTCCAACTTTACATAAGTATAGTCTTGACTGAGAAAAACCAAATGTAATTAATTTAAAATATTATTTAGTAACATTAATATTTCAATTGTCACAAGGTAAGTAAAAATGTTAAGAAAAATAGCTAAATATATTGAAATATTTACCTTACTATGTGCCAGACACTCTGCCCAATCCTCTGTATATTATTCTGACCTTTAACCCTCACAATAGTACTTTGACATGAGTATTACTCTCTCTATTTCGTAGGCAAGTAAACTGAGTTTTAAGGATACTGATTGATTATCCGCAGTTCAAACACCTAACTGCTGGAACTGCCATTCAGGGCACAGGAAGCCTCAGTATAAAGCACACGTGCAGGGATAATCAGTCATCTGTGGTGCGGAAGGAATGCATATATAGCTTAGCAGTCCTTCCTAAAATTTACCTTTACCTTGACCTTTATGAGGCCAAGACCTCATAATGTTGGAACATTCTACCTAGCAAATTCATCCTTTTAAATAAAAAATGAGAACGATAAACCATTGACAAGAGTAACAATTTATTATTTTTATAGTTTTGTTAAACTAAGTATAGTCATTTAAATTCACATCCTACCCACCTCGGGTCTTTCGCATCATAAACAAGTAACATACATCAACACAAACAAATAACGGTTTTCTAAACCTCTTTTGCTACTAGAGCTCTATAATTTGAAAGTATAGCAATCATTGCTTTTCAGTTAATTGTTTGTAAGTGCTCTTTGAGGCCTGCCTTATGACATAATTAATAAGCTGTGCTAATTACCTAATTTTCACATCTAGAGTAGAAAAACCACTGTAATATATTGAATGTCATTAAATTAGACTACTTATCTCAAAATGGAAAAATGTGTATTTTAAGCATTTTACTTGCCAAATTGCCAGTCTTTAAGGAGGGTCAGCAGTGCTATGTAGTCTTCGTCCTAGAAACATCAGGGACATCCAAGCTATACAGCTATTAGGTTGCCCCCAAAATGTGTTTGGTTTCTTCCCATAAGATGGCGCTAGTAGCCCTTAATTTTCTTTAACTTTATTTGAAACAATTTTGTTAGATTGTTTTGTGACTGCTGTCATATCAGTGTGCATTAAAAAGAAACTTATCAAAGTTGGTGAATTTTTGTATAGCCATTTTAATATTGAAGATGGAGGAAAATATGCAACATTTTCACCATATTATGCTCTATCATTTCCGGAAAAGTAAAAAAAACACAACTGAAAAGCAAGAAGAAAAAGATTTGTGCAGTGTATGGAGAAGGTTCTGTGACTGATTCAACACGTCAAAAGTGGTCTGTGAAGTTTCATGCTAGAGATTTCTCGCTGGACGATGCTCCATGGTCAGGTAGACCAGCTGAAGTTAATAGCAATCAAATCGAGACATTAACTGAAGAACGATCAGCATTCTACCACGCAGGAGATAGCCGACATATTCAAAATATCCAAATCAATAGTTATTGGTGAAAATGAAAAATGTCTTTATATTTCGGAAAGAACTAAGCGGACTTTTTGGCCAACACAGTATTATCTATTCTATTAGCATGATTCTAGTTTAGTATTGGAAGGGAATTCAATTTGGTAATCAAAGATAACTCATTGCAGAGTAAGGATGTGCAAGAAATGGTTTCAAGTGCTTTGAATTTAAAGTCTTGCTCCTTTTAATCTCACAAGATTCTATCTGGTAGGTATATTATTTTTATCTCACATTACAAATAAGGACACTAAGGCACAAAAAGAACAACTTTGCTAAGGCCACCCAGCTTGAGGTAAAGGGTCATAAGGGATCAGACCTACAAGTCACATGTCACACTCTGGCCTTAGGGTTTGTGCTCTCAAAGTGACTCCGAGGGGGAAAAACAGGGAAATTATGGAATGGGGCAGATACATTACTATTCCAGTACCACATTTGTAAATCGAGTGACTTGGGTTAAATACTTTGACTCTCCAGGCCTCCACTGTTCCATCTCTAAATGCGGGTTAATAAGGATACATAGGGGACTGAATGACAATATGTGTGAGCAATTTGTAAACTCTTCAATCATATATAACACTATTTACTTGTAAGGGAAGCAAATTCACATTATTGACGTCTTTAGAGACCCAGGTTATCAACTAAAACATAGACTGGCAGAAGAGGCAGGAGCATGTTTATAACTTCTGACCTCTATAATTCTACGGAGCTGAACTTAAGACTCCTTTTAAATTAGGGACAATTGAATGACAGTGTGCACCGCCGTGGGGATTGCAGAGTGTGGTAAGACACATCAATAAGCTCACCTATGAGCAATGGAAATTGAGAACTTGGAGAGTCGATGAGATTTTCCAGCTTAATAGGACAAGTGTAATTAACTGCATATTAGGTCTTCCTTCCCACAGGACTGCAGAGGAAATTGGCCTTTGACAGAATAGCATAATTCAATCAATAATCACAGGGAAGTGGTGAGGATAATTCACAAATGAAGGCTGCAGTGAATGCACCAGAGAATGTGTACTCCTGGCTACTGGGCTCATTCTCTTGCCTTGAGCATTGCTAAGTAGTATTTTTTTCATAATTCAAAAATTTCTTAAACTTAGGAATTATACATTTTGAAGGACCTGGGTGACTATAAACCTCATAATCGAATACAACTCTTTCAAGGTCAGGAAGAAAATCTGTTGCAGAATCACCCACTGCCAGCTGGATTTTCAATTTAAAAAAATAAAATAAAATGGCAAATGCAACTTGAATAGAGACTTCAGCCTTTTAATCACAAAAAACTCAATTTTTACTTAGTTAATTAGCAGCTGGCACATCGAATGATATACAGTGCCAATTCTGGTACAAAACAAACACAAAAATATAACTTAGGAGTAGGTAGGAACGTTTTTTTAATAAAGATCAGTGAAATTCTGCAATTGGATTGGGGCTCAGAACATGTTAATTTAAACTGACTTCAGCAGAGAATTAGTCAACTCTTTGAGAATCATAATCATTAATGGCTATTTCTTGCAGTCCCCCTACTAAGCCTTCAACTGGCAATTAAGCAAAGAGGGAAGAATTAGTATGAAATTCAGTGCTGCATTGCTGGCTCAATGTTTGTTTTGAGTTCAGAGTTCATAAGTAAGAAAATCTACTTTATACACATATTTTTACCTTTATACCTTTGATTTCTTGCTGTTTATGTATATAGTTGTGATTTCTAATAACTAAGAGTATAAAAATAACCTTGCTAGGTACAAAAGATAATTTCTATTTTCTTAAGATCTTGTGTATGCTGTTCTTGCCAGCATTTTACCCACATGCAATGCTGAATATGCAAAGTGAGAAAAAAAGGTATAAGAAGAACAGATGGAAAATAACTAAGTTGTGCTAAACTAGGCACTCAGGAGGAAGCTACTAGCTGGATGTATGCCAAAAATGACATAAAATAAAAAAGCCAACTTACAGAAATTGTGCCCCTAGAATATATGACACCTACCTGCATGGTCAAAATGGAAAGAAAAATTGAGGAGAGAACCTAAATGTTCTTGGAATTTCCCAGAACAGATTTGTGGGGCCTCTTACTTTCATTTTTCACTATCACCTACAAAAATAAATTGCTTTAAAAAATCTTTCTATAACCTTTTCAAAAAGCTCTTAAAACAATATGTTTTTACCCTGGCTGGTGTGGCTCAGTGGATTGAGCGTGGGCCTGTGAACCAAAGGGTCACCAGTTCAATTCCAGTCAGGGCACATGCCTGGGTTGCAGGTCAGGTCCCCAGCAGGGGGAGCATGTGAGAGGCAACTACACATTGATGTTTCCCTTTCTTTCTCACTCCTTTTCCCTCTCTCTAAAAATAAATAAATAAAATCTTTTTTTAAATAACATTAAAAAATAACTATGTTCTTGAAGGTGCAACCCAGTTTTTAAATGACCTTAAGTTGTGTGAAAATATGAAATTATTATTTTTTCTAATATTCATTTGAATAATAGTCTGTGTCTCTATTTCTTGTCACTGACCAGTTAGTTGGAAGTCTTCCACAGCGATTTCTGTTCTTTAAAACAAAATAAAACCAGGAGTTAAAATTCCAATCACATGAACACACATTTCCTCTTTTCTCTCAGCTCACACTGCAGTGTGTGTATGTCTGTGGTTATAACGGAGTCTGCTGTTTCATTCTCCCTTCCTCCCCTTTTTTTTGTCTCAATCATCTAAGAATAGGAGAGAATGTAGAGACTCCCATATGTACCTGGCTCTCTGCCTAACATCTTTTTGTGTCTGTTGCTTCTTTTCTGGTGAACACTAATACTATCATTGCCCTAGAAATGGTGGCTTTCTAGCGGGGAATATTTTGAGATCTCCAGAGCCTGTCAGGGTAGTACATTCTTTAGTTATCTCCAGTGGGAGATTTATTCTGACCTGACCTTCCCCAAACACAGTTCCCATAGGCTCTCCTCCATTCTCATTTCTTATGTCAGTGCTGGGTTTTGTACTGTGAGACACCAAGATGTTTGTATCTTGCCTACCTTCTTCATTGTTCGATTAATAGTGCAAAATGCATGCACACTTACAAGTCAATCATGTGGATGCTTGTTCTTGCTGGCATTTCTCTCTCTGCCCTGCTGTCTTGTACCAATGCTCTATTACTCATCTCAAATAGGACTGAAGGGCAAACCTGCTATATAAATAGACATTTATCCAGGGATAAGATGTTACTCCCAGTCCCTTTTAGTCATTTCTGACCTTAATGAATTATTTTATTGGAGCCGTCTCTCTCCCTTTGAACTTAGATGAGGTCATAGGCCCTTTAAGTCTTCAGATGCCACAGTAATTAACTATGTTCCGAGTGGCGATTTGAGACAACAAGATCATGTTCTAACCCCTCCAGCTCTAAGTCCTTTCAGGGACAAGGATGATGACTGGGAATGGAAGAACCCAGTCAGTCCCCAGTGTTACTGCTTTTGTTAAGGTAGTCATTATTTCTTACCTTCATGTTCACAATTGTCCATGAATTGATGCCCGCCTATACTCTAATCTCTCGACAACATGACCTCCAAATTCTAATCAACCCACAAACACGGTAGAGCATGGTGTTTGGAGTCATATTCTTGAGTTCAAATCTTAGCTCCACCAGCTACTTACCGATTCTATGACTTTGGAGCTAATTAAAGTTTCTGACTGCAGGCAGTCACCTCATCTGTAAACTGATAAGCAGAGCTGATTTTTAGGATTATAGGAATATTAATAACAGAATATATGTAGATATACATAGTATTTAACAAATATTAGCTATTGTAATTGAGAAACTTTTTAATTTAGGATTCACTCTATTGTATTCAAATATTAGAATATGTCTTCTGATATTAGAATATGTCCTCCTCCTGATCAGTTTTTAAGGTATTTGTCCACATTCCACAGGAAGAGATAGAGGTTAAGAGACAATAGAAGTTGCCTGAATTCCCACAGGTGATAAGTAGAATACTCAGAATTTTAACTCAATCTGCTTTGAATTTTAAAGCAAACAAAGAAACAGAAAGAAAAAAGGAATAGAAAACAAAAAATCCGTGTTTTCCTTTACGTGGCCATGCATTTTGTGATCAAGTCGATCCCTTCGATGGCTCTGCACATCCTTAAGTCTAAAGTCCTTTTCAGGGCAAACAAATCTTCCTTGATCTGTTTTTTTCCACATTATCTAAAAAATAAATATAAATTTAAAAAATAACAACCTCCCTGAGCAACTGTGATTGCACGAAGTTCATTCTAGTTCTCTGAAATGGGCATGAGCTTTCTCTCCTCCATGCCTCCCTGTGTGCCGCTCTGCCAGCCTGGGCTGTCCTGCCCGTTTCCTCACCGCGGTTCACCTGGAGAACTTTTGCTCAATTCAAGATTTACTTGAAGACCCTACCTCTGCGGTCTTTGAGCACTGACTTTCTCAATACACTTCGGTTACTTCATGTTATTTTATTGTCATTGCATTTATTGTGGTTAAAATTGCCCATTTTAATTTATGGTGTGAAGTATAGTGTGGAAAACCTGAAATGATAAGCTGAAGACCTGGCTTTTTGTAATTGCTAAATGAATAGTTCAGTTCACAATTGGTGTAAAAAAATACATGACCTTAATTTTTTTGCCTCAATTGTTTTTTAGGTGAGAAGAAGTATACCACACATCATCTCTGGCATTGCATCTAGCATCCATAGTCAGAAAAAACTGAACAAGCTCTCCTCATTCCCTTCTATAGAAAAAGAAGTGTGCAGTTGAAGAAAAAATTAATTTAAAATAATCTTTTGGTCCAAATTTTTAAAATGTTGTTAACATCATTCTTGTCTCATTTTCTCTTCATTTTTCTCATATCTATCTCCTTCTATTCTTTTTCTCCTACAACATCTTAGTGAAAGAGCTTTTCATTATACATACATAATTATATACATACATATAATTTTTATTCTCTATATGATTATAATATTTATATAAACACATATTCACTATATGCCTAGATATATTTTAATTGCAACAGTACAATCCTCAGGCAAATTAAGTCCAATTCCAATGCCTTAACTGTTATATTCTTCTTAAAAATTATTTGGGCTTACTGAAGAGCTCATGCTTTTTCTCAGTTTTTAAGCTATACATCAGATGGTGAAATCAGCTTTTGATTATGTGATATCAAAGCAAAATGAGCTCTTAATTTCATATTATTCTAACAAGAGACTATGCAACTAAACATCTTTTACCTTCTTTAATTTTAATTTGATTTTGCTAGAGAGTTAAAATTTTCTCATAAATGATGTTTAATTTAAAATAAGCACACACACAAAATAAGCCCTTCAAGTTTATAATTTTAGGGAATTTTTAAAAAGTAAAATCTATAGGTTATAGTGTTCTTCAAACACTTGAACACAGAGGTTAACACATACACACCAGGATACAGGAGTGCTTTCCTTAATTGCTCAGCAGAAGTCCCAGGACTGATGGAACATAAAGCCTCCCTTATAGACATTTGCAAAACCTGAAGAACATCTAGCAGCTCAGTAAGAGGGCTCTTCTCCAGATTGCAGGGGAGATAAATGCAGCCACACGCATATGTTGCAAAGGGAGGTTTGATTTTAATGGTTGAAATGTAACCATGAGAAAATATAAAAGTAGAAATGATTTCCATTACAGAAATTAGATATTCAAAACCATGTCAGAGAGAAAACCTTGAGGTTAAAAACATTGATGTGGTGTCAGCTAGACCTCAGTCTGGAGCTTAGCTGTAATACTCATTAGGGGTATGAACAAGTTATACAACTTGTGTGATTGAGGTTACCCATTGCAGAATGGAGATAACACAGAAATCATTATTATAAGGATCCATAACATAATGGGTGTAAAGCACATAGGATATGATCTGAGACATAATAATTGCCTTATAGGTGCTCGATATAAAACCTGCAATCAGCCCTGCCTGGTGTGATTCAGTGGACTGAGCGCCAGCTGCAAACCAAAGGGTCACCGGTTCAATTCCCAGTCAGGGCACATGCCTGGGTTGCAGGCCAGGTCCCCAGGAGGTGGCGCGCAAGAGGCAACCACACATTGATGTTTCTCTCCCTCTCTTTCTCCCTCCTTTCCCCTCTCTCTAAAAATACATAAATAAAATCTTAAAAAAATAAAAAATGGCCATCATAGACTCTCTAGAATACAATAATGATTGAATTTTGTATAGATTACAATCTATGTGCTATGGTAAGAGGTATTTCTAGAACAATATTCATAGTGTTCAACACTTTCAATACTGAAGACTCGGAAAAAAAGAAATGAAATACATCAATTGTAAAGTTAAAGAGGATTAAGGAAAACAAAAATGACAATGAAATAAAGTTAAGCATAAACAATTAAGTACATTTTAAAGTAAGATTATCAAAATATCTAAAGCACTCTTGAACAAATATAAATATATCATTTAATTAGATTAACATAAAGAAAACACAGAGAATATGGCCTCAAACACAAGCATATTGGGATTAAATAATTAATATATTTATAATTGACCTATTTACACAGTACCATGTTAATAAATTTGAAAACTTGAATGATATATGATGTTTAAGGTAGTATTTGCTTCAAAGTTCATTTTTCAAAATTGATGTATTTGTGGAAAATAAACAATCCATTACTATGTATTATATGAAGTCTTTTAACATGATTATTTTATTAATAATTTAATTTTATATAGTGAACAAATTGAGAAAAATACACTCAGCTTCTTAAAATGTTTTCCTGGTCCTGACCAATGTGGCTCAGTTGTTCCACAAAGAGAAGGATCTCCGGTTTGATTCCCAGTCAGGGCATATGCCTGGGTTGTGGGTTCGGTCCCCAGTCAGGGCACGTGCAGGAGGCAACCAATCGATGGTTCTTTCCTTCTTTTTCTCCCTCCCTTTACCCCTCCCTAAAGTAAATAAATAAAATCTTTAACATTAAAAAGATGTTTTTATAACACTGATAGCAATACCTTATATAACACAAGATAAAATAACTCAAAGAAATCTCCTTTATCTTACCTCACAAATGTGATGTAAATTGACCCTGTTCCAATTGTATTGATATTCTTTTGTTATTTCTTGGTTATACCACGAATATTGCAACATGCTCCCCGCTGCCAGGAAATATCCTCTTCTGGATAATCCCATCACTTTTATGTCTTTAATCAATTTGTATTTTAAAAAATAATTTATCTTATTTTCAAAATATTTGCCAACTTTTAATTTATTTCCTTGCAGTTGCAAATTCGCCCTTCCTTGACAGCTGTGAGAAAATGGATCTAAGTTCTCTAACGTTTTTGTCACGTGGTACATGTTAACCTTTGCCAGGAGAGACACATAACAAGCCAAAGGGGTTTTTCTTCCTGCTTCTAGTGTGCGGTCTCCGAAGGCTCCTGCAGAGCAAGAGACTTTCCCAGAGCGTGGTCCCTGCAGCATGGGTGGCTTCTCTCGCACCAGGCTTTGATAGCATCGTCATTTTCTCCAGCTTTAGGACCCTGGACAGCATTGGGGTCAGTAGCAGCAAGGGACTTCTGACACCACTCTCAGGACATGTTGTCCGTGAACATCTTTCCCCAACACCAGGAAGGGTGGGTTCCGTTACGTTCCACCATCGCAGCACCTCTGATTTCTCTGCTCCTCAGCGCAACACAGCTATGCACTCTCACAAAATATGATTGCGTTTTACTTTGTAAGTTATACACTTATGGTAGTTGTTAGAATACTTCCCATTAGAAAAGTTTGGTTTTGTGATCAAAAAGTGACATTATTTAAATACAGTTGTGATACGTTTCTATATATCTCTTCATGCACATAGAAAGTACTTTCCTATTTGCATCACACACGCACAGTACTTTTGTTGTATTTATAACAACTCTATGATAAGCCGTTCCATGCATACAGGTCAGCACATGAAAGTTTGAAATTCTTTATTTTACGACAGCTCTGAAGAATTGGGTGTTTTTTATAGTTTATTATTTTGTTCGCAAAGTTGATGATTGATTATGTAGCTAGCTATATTGCCAAATATATGTTTAGCCAAAAAAAATGCATACACTGTTTTTATAACTTAAACCAGAAATTAGTCAAATAAATAGAATAAATATATTTTTAAATGCTGTGCACTGTAAGAAATAATAAAATCCTAGCAATCTCACCCTGTCTGGGGTAGCTCAGTGGATTGAGCATGGGCTGCAAACCAAAGGGTTGCCTGTTAGATTCTCAGTCAGGGCACATGCCTGGGTTGCAAGCCAGGTCCCCAGTGGGGGCCACATAAGAGGCAACTACACATTGATGTTTCTCTCTCTCCCTTCCCCTCTCTAAAAATAAAAAAAAAAGATAGCCAAGATAGCCATTAAACATAAAAAAATTTTTTTTAAATCCTAGCAATCTGGGAAAATAAAAGATGGAAAAAAGAAGAGAGACAGTCACAGAGAGACAGATGCAGATAACGAGGGTATAGGGACAAATTATTCCAAGTACTCTCTGCTTCCTATTATTCTTCAAGTGGTTCTTTCAGAGAACAATGGCCCAGAGCTGAAAAACTAGATATTTGCAGCTGTGGCCAAAACCCCGTTGTCCGGTACTGCCTATACCTCGAGTTCTAGAAACATATTTACATGATAATAAAGCAACAGCACGGAAGATGTTTAAGCTCATATTTGTTTGACAATGAGAAAATACAGTGTACTTTGATTATAACTACTGCCAGACATTGAAGTTGTCCTTCTACACACATTTATGCCAAATTTATTTTCTCTACAACTTGTAATGGTGTCGCTAGCCAGTCAGCAACCAAGAAACTTGTTAGGTAAATTGTGAGGTTTTCATGTTGGAAATGCTAGGCCTAAAAATATAGATATGCCACAGGCTTATTTATAGTGGTGCTGTTTGTTATTTACTGTGTTATCATGAAATAACTCTGTTGTATTTTTGTGATTTACTAAGTGCTTTATGTAAAATTCTGGGTGGTGATTTAGCGCAGCTTTTTCAATCACGCCTCTCCACTCTGTGACTCCTGATGCTGACTCTGATTTATGATGTCACACTGAAGATGAGAGGCTTCCACAGAAAAAAGATCTTTTCTGAGTTGAAATCTTTCTGTGGCAGCCATGCTAGACCACTGAAGGGGGCTCACTTAGGAGTTAAAATGCCAACAGGCATGTCCCCAGACTGCTTGTAGAATTACTACTCTCCACAGCTGTCAAAACCCCATCCAATCTTTCACAGCCAAAACCACCTCTGAAGCTCACGGAACTTCCCACTCATCTTGAGAAGAGCTCCAAACAAATTTGGGAGAGAGAAATCGGTCTATGATAGGTAATAAATCAATTTGGTGTTCTCTTTCTTTTCCTCCTTTTTATCCAACAAATCCAAATGATAATATAAGTCTATTCCCAAAGTTTGAAAGAACAAGATTATTTGGTGTGATGTGTTCTATCCCATATTTGGGGGGGTACAGACAGTATATAAAGTTAGTTATCCCACCAGAATAGCTAGCAAACACCAACAATTTTGTCTATTATAATGACAATAATAAGTGGCCAGTCAACAATTATTCAGTTGATGTGATCAGTTGAGGTAGGTGATGGGCCAAGCTTTATTAATGAGTAGTAATAATGCTATTGTCAAATTTTCTCTGTGACATTAATTGTCCACCATTATGTTTTCCCAACTGAAGAGACTGATGCCATCTTGGATCTATTTATTTTTGCATATTTAAAAATATGACCAAAATTAATCAATATGGATAATTAGGTCAATTTGTAAAATGATAACAATGATGACTGTGAAATTACCATGATGTTTTTGTTCTTTTAAAGCCCAGGAAGAAATAAGTAGATTCTGAGAGTCATCATGTTTATTACTGTTAAGAACCAGCCTCGTGGTTTACATCCATTTGGAAATTATGAGTATTAACTATTTTGTGACGCTGCAATCCGTGCTTCTGAGAAAATAAATGTGCCCTGCAGCTTCACTCGCCTGAAAAACTCAATCACAATGAATCTGGGGGTTGTTCTAGCTTCGTTTATAGTAAGGTTAACTTGCTATAAAATTGTATAGCACATCCATCATCAATAAATCAATAATATCATTGTATATATTTTTTGAATATCAATATTTATCATCAGAGTAAATAAAGAATTTGTTCAAAAATATGTTTCACACAATTGCAAACTTTTTTATTTTTCTTAATATAGAACTCTGTAAATCAAGCCTTCCAATTTTCTATATTCGATTTTCTATTATTTTTAGAAAATGGCAATGTTACATAGTAATCATATATATGTATATATATATAAGTATACACGTTTACACATATAACTTTAGATAAACTCTAATTTCTTATCTCTGTAACTCTCCTACTTTTTATTTCTACTTACTCCACTCAAACACTGGTCTCTGCTGTTTCCCAGCATCTGTTTTCATGCTGGAAACAAATTTCCTATCTTGATGAATGAGCTCTGCCAGAGCTTATATACTTTGATGCCCTAGCACCTCTTGGAGTAATAATGAGAACTGCTGCTTCCTAATAGGTATTGCTGTTTACTCTAGTGAAAAAGGGGATTTTACAAAATGATTTATTGACTACACAAGATGATTCCAAAACTGATTTGCTGGCTGACTAGTAACAATAATATTACCAGTTGATATTAAACTTACACAAATGGAAAGTTAATGTAGAAGGCCGATTTTTAAAAATATTTCTGTGCTGACATATCTAAAATGAAAAGATTTAAGTCCTATATTTTAATGGCTTGCAGGCTTGAAAATCAGCCACATGTAAGATGAGCAGCCACACACCTGACGGCTGTGATGGCTCCTGGATAACTTTGGGAGAATAATCACGTACAGACCTATCCAGTTCCTCACCTTGATTTTTCTCATCCCAATGGTCTCCTAAATTTGTGTTCTTGTATCTGCCATAGTGCATTTATTATCAAAATACAACATGGACAGTCACGTACTCATCTATTAAATGCCCAAACCATGGCCCAGCCTTCTTTAATAAAATAAAGTTTGATCATATTAAGAACACTCTAAAAAGGATATGATCTCTTTGTAAAGTGGAAGGGAAATAAGTTTAAGTGCCTACTGAAGGATGGGTGGGTGGTTTTGTCCTGCTAAATTCTGGCAATAGAGCTATAAGAGAGTTGTGAGGTGGGATATTTATCTATTATCTATCTACCTATCTATGGAGCAAAATTCCAAGAGGAAAAGCAATTTGTCCTAAATCCATAGAGCTATTAAATTTGTGATTAAAATCAACATCAGTCTAACTTTGTAACCAATGCTATTTTTCATCATTTCAGTACAGGCATCAACATTTTTTATTCATTAGTGTGACTATTATTAACTTATTATGGAAAGATACACATGTTAGGAAAAAGAATATTAAAATTTGTAACACTTACGTGCTTATGGCTTCTGTAGGATTCACCACGAAAAGCAAAATCAAGTACCTCCTTTTCATACCAGTAAAGAATGCAAAAACTTTAAAACCTATCCACATGGTGTGGGAAATCTAGTCCAGCCCCAACTCAGAAAGGCCAGTGGGGAGTAAGGTCCAGCACACAGGACCCACACTCATGGATAAGTTTTCCCGTGGGGAACAGGCCTGCGTTGTACCTAGGCTGCTGTGAGACTGGCTTGTGCTAAAACTCCCCCACCCTGGTTTGAGGCAGCAAATGGTTTACTGCTTATCTTTAACTTCCTAATATCTGTGCTAAACCTCCCAAGTATGGAGTGTAACCAGTTCAACCAGTTTTCCCCTTGATCCCTAACATCCTTCTCTTGGAAGTAATTAGCAACATTCTTTCCTTTGTTATCTGTAAAAGGTAGTCACCTACAGTGAACCTCTGCATAGTAAATGAGGACCATCCTCCTTGTAATGTACCCAGAAAAGCAATAAAAGCCTGTCCAGGCAGGGGTCAGGGCCCTCTCACCCTCTCTCTCAGAGAGTGGCCCTGCCATCCCTTTTCTCCACAGGATTTCTGTAGTCCATGTGAATTTGTTTATTGCAGCCACAACACACAAACTCTCCCAGCCAGGGTCCACATCATGTTCTGTACAGCCAAGTTCTTTGGAGATTTCTGAAGAGGAGGAGGTCTCGTTGTTTAGACAATGCATTCACCACTCATGCGCCCCCTGGTATCTTTTCATACAGAGGTTTTGTTTGGTTAAAGCCCCGATTGATTAACTCACTATATGTTAAAATCAAAACACTGGTCACATATACGCACTTTGAGAACTGAGGCATTTGATGCTTAAAGTGAAGCAAATTTTCTGAGCTTATCCAGACAGTTAGTGGGAGACGTCGGCCTCAAAGTTATGCTCCTGGTCCCCTACACAGAGCTCTTTGCACTTTCCCACGCTACTTTTCTGATATCTGACTAGTTTTGGAAATTGCAGATTTTAAAGGCTATGCATCCAAATACGTGTACATTGGGCTTTTCCTTTGTACATTTTATAATAGCTCAGTGGCTGTGGAGAAGGTAATCTGCTTCTCAGTGTGCATGTTCTTATACTACGGGTGATAATCTACTGAGTTCTGGAGTTCCCATAATATAAGCAACTCCCTTTGTGACTTTCAATTGCTGTAGGTCTGTAATGGTGCTTGGCACTTTAATAATTAGTCTTCAGGGAGCTTTAATAGAGTAGGGCAACTGTTTTAATTAACTTAATCCCCAGAACATGAGTTGACCATTAGACATCAAATCACAGTTTAGCTCCAAGTATTTGAACTCTGAGGAAATCGCATTTGTTAACTACAGCGCGGATAACATTATCTGCTGTTATAAAACAATGCAGCTGCAGCTGGTTTGGCTACACTGGCCTCCGACACTGTGGCAAATGAAGTCATTATTTCCATTGGAATGAATGTATAATGGAAACAGTTTAAGAGCTGGGCTTTAGGTATTGTAGAAATGATTTCTGCAGGCCTAGTTTATGGGAAGCAAAAGACAAATAGAAAGGAATAGCCAATTTGAAACTTGCACAGTGCAAATTTTCAGCTGAGTAAAGAAATGCATATTGCAAAGTGAATCAAAAGCAAATTGGGCTCCAAAAGAACAATATTGCAATAATGTCTTTTTATGCTCTGATAATTTTATGTGACTTTTTTAAATGATAGCACTGACTATTTTAGTTATTCCTTTATTTATTCAAACACTTTTAGTATACATAAATACTAGGGAAAATGCTAAGTGCAGAGGATATGAAGAAAAGTATTTGCAACTTTAGTAAAATCATAAGCTAGCGTTTACAAAGTATTTTTTCTTCTACATAAAGGAATTTTGTTGCCACAACAAAGGGAAGAGACTTTTTTTCTTGGTTCATTTATTCCATTCTGCATGCCACATACATTTTAAACATCTATCATAGAAGGTGAGGCATAAGGCACTGGGAGGTTGAAAGAATTAAGACACATACGATAACCTCCAAGAAGTTAAAGTGAAGTAGATAGGATGAACAGTAGAGCGATAATTAAATACTGTGTCATTAAGTTGGATAATAGTGTTAATTATAGGGTGGTACAGGGGACCTAGGAATGACACACACCTTAAGATTCTAGAAGTTTCCTGGATGACATAATATTTGTATTTAAAAGCTAAAGTTTGAGGGCTAGTCAGACCTAGACTTGGGTAAATGTGGTCCAGGAAAAATGAGTACATGTGCAAGGACCCAGATAGAAGAGAAAATTTGCCTGGTTTTTAATCTTAAAAATATTCTTGCTGCTGGAATAGAAAATATGAAGATGCAGTGAGAGGAGTGATTATATCATGAAGACTCTAATATTCCTTGCTATGAAATTTATACTTAATCATAAACAGCATGTGAGGGTGCACTGAAGAATATTAAGCAAGGCAGCTTGTAAGGAATAAAAAGGCAAACAGAATAATGTAGTTTGTTTAACACCACGTATTCAATATATGGGTATCTAAATATGTAATAAATATAAAACACATTAATGAGAAAATGCACGTTCTTTTTAGTATCATTTGGAGTTTGATGCGTATTTTACACTTGTTGCACATATCAGTTTGGATTCATAATAAGTGTGTACTGATTGCACACAGCTAGTGGTCATCACATTGGATGGTGAAACTCAAAGTCTTACCCAGCAAACCTCTTAACCTGTAGGGACCTACCTCTCTCAAAGCAGTGCTTCCTAAGACAGGGTGGTTAAGTCTGCCTAATTCTGGGGTTAATAAATAGGCACACTTGTGTTTAACTCAAAGTATATCTGCTAATTAATAGCAATAAAGATGACATTTGGGATACTATCTGACAATCCTTTTAGTTTTCTAAGTGCTCAGAACATATGTGGAGAAGATGATTTTATGGATCCCTCACTAATGGGAATTGAGGAATGGGAAGGATGTCAGCATTGCAACAACATATTCTGGCAACTGGAATTGAAATCAGATCATGCGTCAGAAGGGATAGGTTTGGTGGTGTATGGGAGTCTCTGTGTTTTGGATAATTTTAGATGTTCAAGCAATATCCAGAAAGAGGTAACCGCTGACTGTTGAACTTGAGAATCTAGAACTCATCCCAACCAGCCTACATCCAAAGGGCATGGGATTGGTTTGGACACTCCAGTCAAAAGAGATGTTTTCACTGTTGAGACATTTATATACATGCTATTAATAAATACTAATATACCGATTTGTGAGTGTGTAAAAACTCTAAAGGCATATTAATTTTAATAGTATAACTACCTCCCAGATATGTTGAAAATATTATGTGCATGCATGGTTCTAGGTATTTTCACATTCATTATATCATGTTCTTTTTCAAAAAAAGCATCTGAATTAAGTATGATTATACCTTAACAGATTAAAGTACACTTTTTATTGATATGAATTACTGAATAATAGAGTAATAAAATATCAGATAGGGGAGAAACCTTCAAGTTACAGAATTTATGATGCCTTAATGGATTCTTCAATATTTCTGACAAGACTTTAACATAATATCAAGAATATTCATTCCATTTTTGAGCATCTTTGACATTGCTAATTTTTTTGACTTTCCATTTATCTTCCCAAACATTATTTCTGAAGTCACATAGTTAATTAAGTCTAGTTCTCTCCAAGAATAGTCATTTAAATTTCTGAAGACGAACAGCAGGCTTCTGGTAGTTATCATTTCAAGTGAACAAATATCTACAGGAACCTTGCCATATTTAATCACTTGGGGGATAAAATTATGAAGCAAACTAATTTTGCTTTCAAAGACAGAGAATCGACAGAGAAGGCAAACCTGCAAAATATTGACTCTGGTGCTAAGCAGAGTGATGTGTGAACCTAATAAAAGCAAATGAATATGCCGCCGGAACTCAAAGATCACTATATTCTCCCCCAGGTATTTGGGAAGACATTAGAAAATAATAGGTATTTTAGGGGAGTCTTAAAAGACATGAAGTCTAAGCCCAGAAGGAGGTGATGGGAAACCTTGGATAAGGATGATTTGTGGGTATCGCCTATTCAATGTGTAGTGATGTGGTCGTTCCAAGGTGTTTGTAAGAATGTGAAAAAGGATAGGATTAGAAAGACAGTATGAGTATAAACAAAAGGGTATCTGGGATGTCTTGATAAAGAATTCAAGATTTATAGTATGATATAAGATATCATTGTAGGAGTTGGAAGTATGATTTGACAGTAAGAGCATTGTGAAAAAATGATTAGAGAAAGAAAAATGTGATATGTATATACAATGGAATACTACTCAGCCATTAAAAAGAATGGAATCTGTCCATTTGTGAGAACATGGATGGACCTTGAGGGCATTATGCTAGGTGCAATGAGTCAGCCAGAGAAAGACAATATTGTTTTATCTCACTGATGTGTTGAATGTAAAAAAACAACACAAACAAACTCAGCTCGTAGATACAGAGAGTAGAGTGGTGGTTGCCAGAAAGGGGAGGGAGTTTAAGATGGTTGAATGGGGTCAAAAGGTGCAAACTTCCAGCCTTAAAATAAATAAGTCATGAAGATGTCATGTACAGCACAGTATCATAGTTAATAATACTGTATTGCATATTTGCAAGTTGCTAAGAGACTACACTTTTAAAGCCCTCATCGTATGAAATGGAGAAAAAGTTTTGTCACTATGTATGGTGATGCATGTTAATTCTACTTATGGTGGTGGTCATGTCACAACATATGCAAATATCGAATCGTTATATTGCACACATCAAAATTATACGTATGTCAATTATACCTCCATTTAAAAAGTGTTTGGAGTTTTAGGTGGAATATCCTGGGGAAGGATACTTTCCCCATTTTAGAGATGAGGAAACAAACACAGAGCTTAAACATATACACATGTAGAAAGTGGCAGAGTTGACGATTAAAACTGGAGAATCAGACTCTTTGAATTGACATCCTTTACCCTCCAACTTTCCTGGCCTCCCTGGAGGGTTGGTGGCTATTGCAAAATAAATAAAATGATGGCATTGGGAACAATTCGAGGTATCAGATTCTCAGGACTTAGGCACTGCTTTGGTGTGGAGAAAAAGAGAGCACGAAAAAGAGAGGAGCTAAGATGATTTCAGGATTTTTCTGCATGAGAAAAAGGACTTTGCAGATATTAAACCAAGAAAAGAAAAACAGGGACAGTGGTAGCTTGTAACTTGTTCTAATTCTTTACTCATACTAACTGTCATTTGGTTTGTGTTGACAACGGCAAGACATCTGAATAATGATACTTATCAGTTTAACTATTATTTGATAATTCATTTATTCATAAAACCACCAGATTAACATTTGGGAAATTCCATGTGATTTTATAGTTAGTCATAATCATTTAAAAATAATAATGAAAAGTAAATATTTGCACAAACCCATAAACATAGGCATAGTGCATTACATTTTAATTTTACCAGATTTTGGTAATTGTGGGAGTAGAATCCATGAAAAATTGTCCTCTATTTGGCTAACGATGTTTAGGAACACTTACATACAGTAAAATCTGTGACATGTTCTGAGGCACTCTGTAAAATTTTCATCAGTGGTTTGAAATACTGGTCCTAATTCTTAACCGGTTCTTGTATGCAAGGCCATTACCATGTAACTTTGAAGTAGCTCCTGCAACAAGTGAAGTGTAATCTATTGCTATCGACTTGGGCTCTACCATAAAACTTGTTTTGGTTAACGAGATATGGGCAGAAATTACTGAGCAGGAATTCCTAGCTTAGTCCCTAAGAGACCCTGCACATTTCAACTGACTGTCTTGTGCTTGTACCTTTACCATCCAAAGAGCAGCCGCAGCCATTCCCAGAGGCCCTGAAAGGAGAATAGAGACATGTGCAACAGGGTCTCATCAGCTCATCCTTAGCATGAAGGATACAGCTGCCCCAGCCAACTTGCCAGCCTCAGGACAGAAATAAATCCTTAGAACTTTATACCACTGAATAGTTTAAGTTGTTACACAGCAATAGTTGACGAAAACACCTTCTCTGTAATTACATGTAAAAACTCTTTTTATGTCCATGAGACAAAATATTTGCTTATTGTTGATAGAAATAATACAAAGTAAGAGTTTTCTGATTTGCCAAGAGCTTGCTTGAAAAAAAATGAGGAAAAAAACCCCACACACAAACTGCCAAATGAGAGAGGGAGAGAGAGAGAGACTGCACAGGGGTGTGATCGATATGCAACCTCCCTCCCTGGTACCTTATAAAGGAGAGAATGCCGGTGTTGACCAATTGTTCTATTCTATTTTAACACAATGTTTCCTTGCGAGTTGGTTTTCTGAAGACACAGACATGGATTTTTCAGGGTAACATACTTTTATCAATTTATCTTGTTAGAATTTTGTCTTCCTCACAAAAGCCCAGAAGTCCTTCAGAGAGTGTCCTGAAGCATAGTCCCAAATCTCTCCATAAAACCTCCAAAAGTACTGTTAAAAAATTAAATGTTAAAGTAACTATAAAGTATTTTTAAAATTATAAAAGAGTGTCCTAAAATTCGGAGCTCTATGTCTGTAAAAACTGATATCTAAGGCATGGCCATGCTTCCATAGACCCCAGCTTCAGCTGGGATGAGATAATGATATCACATATTCAGATGCATCCATAGCAGAAGAGAAGGGGAAAGTACAGCAGCTCTCTCCTCTGCCATCGGTGACTCTTTGTCCAGAGTTCCATCTTCACTCCTGATCCTCGTCTCTTTTTAGGTTGGACATTGCTGTGTGCAGCAATATCCACATCTCAAATCATTACATTTGTTGGACCTATCCTTGTATTTCAAGAACTCACAGGGACCTTTGTACACCATTCAGCACATGTTCTAAATCAGGATCACAGGTCATTACTAGAAAAATAACAAATATTAAACTCAACCAAACTTTTATTTTTGTTCTACCTGAGTAAATTAAGTGTAATAATATGAAGAGGAAGGTAAATTTCATAATTCTAGTTTCTGGAAACAGTCCCAGGTAAAATACTAGAATTTGCGAAGCTCTCTCTTTTGGGGGGAGACAATGCACAAGGTTGGAGATGCCCACTGATTATGAACCTGCTCATGACTCTGGGGTGCTTTTTCAATTCCCTACATTCATGTATTCCACTCACCTAGTAAATATGAATTGAGTGTCTCTTATGTCACTAGGAATGGTCCTAGGTTCTGGAGATACACCAGAGATAAAACTAGACAATGATTTCTGTCTTAGGGAGACTGACAGTAAACAATAAGTAATAGATAATAAAGTATGTTAAGAGGTTATAACACTATGGAAAGATAAGTCTGGGAAGGGAATTAAGATTCTAGGCCAGAGGTTAAAAGAGCTGGTCACTACTGGTTTCGTTGAGGAAGTAACAGAGAAGACATAGACGCGTATTAAAGAAGGGAAGAGACTGACCAACAAAGGAATCTGGGAAAACAGTGCAAAAGCCCTAGGCAGAGAGTACCTGGAGGATTGCAGGACCCTCAGAGTGTTGTTAGCCTGTAGGGATTGTGGAGGAGACATCAGGAGGGCCAGATTGTAGGGAGCTGTGTAAAGCATTGCAAAGGGGCGAGCTTTTACTTTCTGAAGAAAGGGGTTGGCACCAAAGGGTATGAAGAGGATGAATGACATGTAAGAACTTACTCCTTAAAGTCATGTTTTTGGCCCCTGGTGTTAGAAGTGTTAGAGAAAGTAAAAGAACACAACCTGAGAGACCAACAAGGGCATGGTGATAATCCAGAGAGGTGATGGTTGCTTAGACCAAAGGGACAGCAGTGGGACATGGAGAGAAGTGTTCTAAATCTTTATTGAAGGTAGGGACAGTGTGGTTTACTGACTGAATTGGGGCATGAGAGAAAGACGGAAGTCAAGAATGTTTCTAGAGTTTTGACTGATCAGTCAAAAGGAAAATATTGACACTAACTGAGTTGAGAAAGACTGTGATCCAGTAGGTTTGGTAAGTGGTCTTACCTAACACCCCTCCAGTTTCCTGGAGCCTCTACACAGTGGCTCCCATGCTAGCCTGTAACATAGACCCTGTTCTTTCAGTGATCCCTACTAGATAATCTAAAATATTAAAATTAAGAACTCCAAAGAAATACAAAGAAAACTCACCTTGAAAACCCTTATTGTCCCAGGCTGAATCAAGCTTTAAACATCCACAGGAGCTATGGATCTCTAGCCAAATGAGCACTGTAAAAAGTGAACATCTTAGGCCAACTCTCAAGTGAAGATAGTGCTAAAATAAGGTAGATTTTTCTGAAAAATCAGAATCTCCAAATGACCCCTAAATCATACCACATGTGTGGCCTCTTACCTTGACTTTGAACCAAGCCAGCAGTGTCAACTTATTCATTAGGTTGAATCCCATAGCCTCTTAGGAGGCATAATAATTTTAAGGGTGCAAAACAATGCTTTAAGGTATCGCAAAACCGGAAAATACAAATTAACATAACCAGCCCGGATCACATTAACCTTTATTACCAATAATACAATGCCATTTTAGTTATATATTTATTTACTTATTTGAAGAAGGGGCCCATGAAGGCCCATGAAAATCATAATGAGACCCAGAAGGTAAGGTTTGATTATAAACGTACTCCATTCTATAGTCACCTGAGATTTTTGAGTTTATTCTCTTGCACCAGACCACCCAGCTCTATATCATCAGATATCTGAAACTCTATGTACCAAACTACTCCTTCAGAGGGATATTTATTTATAAAGACAGTAGGCTGGGTTTCGGAATATTGCCTGCTAACTCTTGATTGTAATACACTGCTTTCAAATAAAGCTTTTGAAATTAAATGTTACAGAAGTACAAAGAAACATAATAACACTTCCCTCTTCTACAAACCAACGTGTCTTTCCTCTTTTTAATGAAATTCTTATTTGATATTTTGTGCAAAGACTTGAAGGTTGGAAACATAATTCAATAATCAAGGAAAATAATTGCATAAAGGTCCTGGATTGAGGCAATCTAAAACAGCAGGTAGATTTAATCCCATACCAAGATGCTCCACGAGGCTGGCAAATCTGTATTTTGCTTCCCTTGAGGAGTCTGAAAGGATTGCTGGACAATAGCACAAGTGAAAACCAAAAAGAAACAGCAATGCCAATTCTGTGTCTTTTTGCAAAGGGAGCCAAAAAAGACTTTTGACTAATTGAAAAAGACTGGCCACTAACAACTGTGATACTTAAAGGAAAATGAATAATAAACCTGGGCAAAATGTTAGGCTATTCCATACCCTTCTTACTTGTTCATAACAATCTTTTCTATTTTTGTTTTTGTTTTCTTTGTCTGTTTGTTAGTATATAGATAGCAGAATCAAGAATCAGGGCTTGTGTCCATTTGATGACCGTTCTAAAAATATTTGCAATAGCTTGTCCAATGACAAGATGTCTTGAATGCTCATTCTGGGCACATGAGATGTCCCCCAGAAACATGCATTTAGTGAGACTCTTTCCTTCTATCCTTTCCTCTTCTTTTCTCTGATTTTTTTCCTCTGTGATAAGCAATATGACCTGGTGAGTAAGAACGGTGACTCCAAACAGTTTCTAATGCAAGTGCTGGAACTTACTGACCATGTATAGTTACCTAGCCACCATAGGCTTCCCTCTATAGCTTCATGCGTTAAATAGAATTACTAGGAGGACACATCTCATAGGTTTAGTTTGAATTTTTTTGGCCATAAATTTAAATAAATTGACATTGTCTTCTATCTGTTTTGAGGTTTAAATTTGATAATTTATAGTGCAGAGCTGGACATAGCACAAATACTGAATAAATATTAGTATTTTTACTGCTATTGTTATACTCTTTGATAAGAGAAAAAGCCAGGTTGACTTTGATAACCAAATAGTTTTAAAAAATTACAGTTTAATTTCACATGGGAATTAACCTTTGTTTTCTTACCTCTCTTAAATTTCCCATTCAACCCTTTTTTGAACCCACTAATATTTATCAGAAATAATCTGTAAATTCTAATGATTGCACTTTTCCTAGTTACTCTCCCGCAATCAATATATAGCTTCTGCAAATATTCACTGGGTCTCTTTTTCGGTCATTCACGTTAATAGATTTAAAATTCTTTACTTTAACAATAGGTAGTTTAAACAGTCTTCACAGAAACTGACACTAAGCCATCATTATAGTAACTATCCTAAAATAGCTGCTTGACATTTTTGTCATAAAAAATAGCATTTTAAGATGAATACCAAATAGACTAATATCAACATAACACAATTAGTATGCTTAAATTTAATAATTTGTTTCAAAAAATCTGAAATTACTAAAGTATTGCTATGGGGTATCTATTTTTCTTACAATTCAATTCTTATACTTCCATTTATCAAAGAGTTTAGAATTCAAATTTTCAGTGAAAGTGGGATAGAATGCTCAGCCTCATTGTTCAACAACATGTATAAAAATTAAAAGATGAGCTGAGAAACAACTGCAATCTATCTGCCTTTAAAATACAATGAACTAGAAAACTGAAAACTGCTGGACCATAGAATCCCCTATACAATTCCTTCCCTTCAGCCAACACTTAGCATTTTAGTTTTTACCTACTATTTGACTTTAAGGCTGCCTCTTCCATCTCAGCATTCTTTCTTGCAAATCTCCCTCACCTTTTGTTTGAGGGTTCTTCGTACTAATGTGCCCTTAGGAAAGGTGCTTTGGGTGCATGGCTTACTGCCTTTGTTTTTGGGTTATTTATTGAGCACCAGTTATGTTTAGGCATTGTGTGAAGACCTGGGCATAAGACAAAAAAACCAAAAACAAAATAAAGATAAACCCCTGCCCTCAGCGTGCTTATACCGCCATGATGATGCAGTTGCTGCATTTGTGACTATGTGGCCTCTGCCCGGGAGTGACACTCGCAGCCCTGAGCACAAGGTGAAGTCTGTCCTGAAGCTCTGGGATTATGGGAGGCCTTTTCTTTTCTGGAATGAGCAGAATAAGTCCTTATTACGCTGCTTTTCTTCCACATAGGGAGTTTTCTTGGAGGAAGAACACAAATCCCAAAGAATTCAATTTATATGTTCAAGAGGAAAGTTTAATTTGCAAAGCTTCTGTCCAACTGGTGCAGAATTAAGGGGTGGCTGTTGATATATCTGGGGCTGTTGATATATATATAGTATAAATGGTTCCAATTTGAAAAATATACTGCAAGGATTTTAAAACTTTGTAGAAATTATTTCTAGCATACAGCCTGCAAATGAGCATAGAATAAGAGAGGCGTAAGGAATGGGACTAAAACTACTCTGTGTGACAATGTGAAAAAGGTACTCAATATGTGGCCCATGGGAATGCAAGGCCCATCACCTTTGGGAAAACTGTTCTCTTCTTTATATGGTTGCTCAGGGTATTTGGAGTGTACATGCAATTGTGGATGCTTGTGTGTATGTCCACAGAGGAAAGTTTTAAAAAGGCACACACCTTCACCTCACACTGGTCACAAGAACTCTAATGGAACTGGACCCTGTATTAGTCAGTGTTGTTCAGAAAAACAGAACAAATAGTATAGATCGGTAGATAAGGTAGAAAGATCTATCAACATGTATCTTTCTACCCACCTACTACCTATTCATCATGAGAGAGAGATTGATCTTAAGAAATTGACTGATGTGATTATGAGTTTATATGGAGGCTAGGAAGTTCCAAAATCTGCAGTTACAGCCTGAGAACCAGGGAAGCTAATGGTATAAGTTTTGGTCTGAAAGCCATCTGGCTTGAAACCTAAGACCCAGTGTTTGAATCCAAGTACAAATGCTAGAAAAGGACAATGTTAATAAGTCAGACAGGGGGTGTTCCCTCTAAGCCTCTTTGTTTTAGTCAGGTTTCCAACTGATTGGCTGAGCTCATTCACATTAGTAAGGGTGATCTGATTTACTCTGTCTACTAATTCAAATATTTTTCTCATCCACACATCTCCTAATAGACACACTCAGAATGTTTGGCTAAATATCTGGACACCTTGAGGCCCAGTGAAGTTGACATAATATTAGCCATCACAGAGGCACTCTTGGACTGTTCTGATAAAGGCTTCTGGGATATTCAGAGCAGTCTCTCAGTCACCAGCAATGTCCTCTGTGAATCATTATATGCCATTGTGCAGGAGAAGGGGCGGTGAGCATCCCAGAAGGATACTACCTGTGCAGAGAGGTGAAGGTGTATAGAGGTTAAGGTGCTCTGAAGAATGGAGAGGTTTACTATATAATGGATGAAAGTGGTCTCTCTCTCCCTCTCTCTCTGTCTTTCTCTCTCTCTCTCTGCCCTGCCCACACAAATCAATCTACTATTAGTGGGAAAGTAAATTATGAGAACGAGGCATGAGAATGTGGGGCCTTCATGTATCATCTCCCTGCTGAGGCCAATGTGGGTAGAGCCACACCCTGTCAGAGGATGGATGTTCTCAGAGATGGTCTGTAGTTGGTTACTATAATTGGTTACAGGAAGAAGATAGGGGTAAAATATAGATTTGAATAGGGAAGCTAGCAGCTCTTTCAACTGTCTCTGGATCAGATGTAACAGAACGCTCTCTTCCTTGCAAATTAGAATACATCAAAACCCAAAATAAGTTTGTATGGACAAAGCAGGTTGGTGTTAGAAGACACGACATTTGGACTCATTTGGAATGTCCATTGGCTTTCTCTGAAAAATACTTAGTGCTTAGATCGTGGCCAAAACTTTTCTGACATCAAATGCACAGTTTATGTTTGCCTCAACAAAAGCTTCAATCTTTGTCTGTAGCTTTAATTCTATCTGGACAATAAGTATACTCTCCAACTATAGATACCAAAATAATAAACTAAGTCATGTTTCTTTTAAAACACATAGATTCTTACTGTTTTCTATTGTCCTATATTGTCCCATCACTTAGCACAATACCTGGACCATTGAATACACTGAGTATATTTTCCTTGAAGAAATAAATGCACAAGGGTGCTGGGCCGGAGCTATGTTTCACATGTGCTCAAGGAACTTGCTGTTTGAAAGGAAATATGTTATCCATGCCTTTGCAAAGAAAAATGGAACTGTTTGATCAGGAGTTGTTTATCTAATTTATCTCCCATGAATAGCCAGGTATTTTAAAATAAAGTAGACCCGCAGGAAAAGAGTAGTGAGCGTTTTCCTCTCAGCGCAAGGCATGCCTCATTCAAAATATACTTGATTTTTAGCCAGGGCTTGCAGGCTTTCATTTATCTTTACTTAAATTCAAGTGTGTGACTTAAGCTAAAGGTCACTGTATTTACCAAAACCAAAATGTCAACAAACACGCATTCTCTCTCCTGCTTCCTCAAATCAGCATGCACGGAACAACACCATGTTCTAAAACCTCCACAGAGGTATTAAATGAATGCATTAATCCATACAAAATATGTTAATTCCCGGCCTACTCAGCCCACAGGAACATAAAGGATAATGTGTCAGGAATGAAAACCTTGTGTTCTAAATAATCCTTTCATAAGTCTTATTAAAAAGGAACCCCTGGGAATAATTGCAGTGACTCTGGTAGATCTGACTCGGGAAGTAGGACACCAGGGTTCTGAAGGCAGCGGTGTCATGAAACGTCTGTGTGACTGTAGACAACGTGCTTTGACCCTCTGGCCCTCGCACGTAACCACCTGTAAAACTGGTGATAAAACTTACCTTAAGAGTGATTGCTGTAAAGTGGAAAAGAATACTGGAAATGGTGGAATTTGGATACCTCACAAAATCTAAAACGTGTAAGATGCCATCCCCAACTGAATTTTAACGATAACGATAGAGGTGATGTGATTATGGAACTGTGAGTGTGGATTTTCTGGGTGAAGCCTTGTGCGTCCCTGCTGACATACACACTGAGACCTCAAGACACTCTGTCCCCAGGAACCACTTCCGGCCCTGGGCCCAGTGCTGTTCAAGGTCATAGTAAACTGTTACAGCTGTTGTAGAGAGAATCTGAGAGAATCTATGTCGGAACTTGGGGAATCAGTGGGGAATTACCAATGTCCTGATATATACACAGAGGGCTAGGGGGTCACGTAGGGGGTGCACTCAATCCAGGGACCCAGGAGGGGAGTGCAGCAGAAGGGATGAGCTGCCATAGTGACGGCTGCCTGCGTTGTGAGAAGCTGAGGTACAATTCATGGGGAAAGTATGATAAGCAAGAGTTCAAGTGTAACTTCAGTATCTCTGGCTTTTAAGGACCGTTAAAAACTCAGTTTGTTCTAAAATGTGATATAGCATTCTCAAAAATCTTATAGTCTAAAAAACTGTGCATTAAAAACAGGGCTGTTGATTGTTACAGAGGACTTCAAACCTATTGTAAACCGAATGCTAATGAAACACAATGATAGTCCAAATCAACATAGCTGCATAGTTAAAGAAGACATGCTAACCCCCGAAACAAACAAACAAAAAACGGCTCCGGGGAACCTAGACTCTACCTTGAAAGCAAAGAGAAAAGTAGGCTAAGGAACTGGTTAAGCATTTCCGGAAAGAGTGAGTCTGAGGACAGAGTCAGAATGAGTCCAGTTGGGACACTCGCTCCTGAAACAGAACCGTAGGAGGAGCGTGGGTGTGGCCTATAGGAGGACTGTTTCCTCAACTGCTTATTACTCCCCCCAAATTAGCTGGCCAGAAACAATCACACTTGAGCTAATATAATTTCTTCATTACGGTAACATTAGCCCATTACTTCTCAAGTGCATATGAGCTTATGTACCTCATAAATGGCCACATGTTGGCAGGAGAGGCTATTGAGCTGCTTATTAAAGTGTGGTGATGGATTCTGAGGACTTGTGCTCTGAGGCACAGGACCTTGCTTGCCATGGTTCCTGGCATGCAGGATGCACAGATTTAACATTAGTTAATGAAACGTCCCTGTGAATTCCTCTGCAGTCCAATGGTCCCCCGTGGTATAATGCAGGAACAGCCGTTCTCACTACGCACGCCTTCCCCAGCTGCCCTGGGACTGGTACATCACTCACTGTGTTCACTCACTCACTTTGTAATCTTTCATTAGCAACAGGTGTAACTTAATGTTAGGGGTATATTTTAAGGAGAAAGTTGAAGATCAACTACTACTTATCAGTCGGGCACCATTTTGTAGTCAAATACACTATTTAATCTTAAAAAACAAACTCTGGGTTAAGTGTTACATCTTCATTTAAAAGAATGGGGAAAACATCGAGGCCCAGGAAGGCTGGTTACGTCAGCACAGACATTTAGGCGGTGGTTGTTGGCGTTGGAATGTAAGTCCAGGTGGGTCTCTCACCGACATTCACACTCTTCACCCCATCTTATGCTAGTGCTCAACAATAGCAGTGAAAGGCTGCTTCACTTCAGTGGCAATTTGTTTTCTAATAGAAGTTAACATTTTAATAGAAAGGGATAAATATTTGCACTAGAATTTTAATAATCATGTCCACTTGGAAAAATGCAACAGTGCTCTTAGGATACTTGGTTTCCTAAGTTTCATATCCATAGTGCCACTTAAGACAGCCGCTGGGAGACAGATGCTTCAGGCCTGCTCTTGAAGTGCACTCTCCTGCCACGTCATCTTTGTCCCGTCTCATGAATAGAGCTGGGAAAACTTCTTACAGAAAGAGGAATAGCTTATCTCAGTTTTCAAGGGCTTCAAGAAATATACAAGGGTTTTTGGATTCCTGCCTAGTTAAATGTGTTTTTTATAAACATTCTAGAAGTGTCTTTAATGTTTTTTTCAGTCACTGAAAATATATTGAAAAGGATCAATTCATTGTCTAGTGCAGTATAAATCTTAACTCATGAAGAATCCAAATAAAATGACCCCGTTCTCTTGCAAACAGAAAAGAAACTCACTCCATGTAAGTCTTTCACTCCAAGTTCCGTCAAACTTATTGGAAAAACATACTTTCTTTTTACTCACAGTGTTTGAAGGTCTGGCCCTACTTCCCTAATGACTCCACTATTTGCTTTAGTCATCATTGATTTCACTTTTAATTTAATCATTCATTCAACTCTTCCTATGTGTTAGGAATACAATAGTAAAAATAAAGCATACAGCCTCCTGTTCTCTTGGCTCTGGTAAAGGTCCTGAGGAGCAAATTTCAGGGAAAATTATAAGCAATAAATAAATTAATTTCATGCATGCTTTGTGAAACCGACAAAGACCCAAGAATCTTCTTAAGTAGGATATTTAGAATCCATCTTCACTGATCTGAAAGGGGAAAACTTTCTTACATGTCAACAGTTTAATGTATTTTTAAAATATTATTTTACATGCTCAGTAACTGTGTTTATCTGATTAACCCTTCTAAGTCTTTTGTCCCCAAAGGGAACAGGGTTCTCAAGAAACATGGGATTATTTTACAAGGCATAGAAGGTACAGAACAACAGTTGAGGTGCTAGACTGCATTGACAGGTGCTGCCAGGGAGATGCTTCCTCCCGCCATCTGGGTGGGCCTTTGACAAGTCTATAGACTTGGGGCTGACTTTACTTTCCAAAAATTGCCACAACCATATATCTTGTGTCACATACTACTTCAGAACTTTGATGCTCTTTCCATCAAAAGATAAAGTCTGAATGCTGTCCCTTCAAAAGCAATTACATATGGTGACATGCTTCTTGTAGTAGAAGTGACACCACCTGGATTCCATGGCTAGGTGACAAAAGGTAATAGAGGATCTCGACAGTTCTCTTCCTCTCAGCACATGACCTAGAGATCCATGAGATCCATCTATCATGAAGTTTCCATACCAAAGAAGCCACATGGCAGGAGAAAAGGTGTTACAATAGCTCCAACTCTTTCAGTTGCTAGTTAGCCGAATCTTCTTAGTATTGACCATTAGAAGCATAATTGAATACACTGTCCCTGGTGCTTCTAGCTTACTGAGAAGATGCCCTGTGCAGCAGAGATGAGCTTTTTCCATGGAGTCCTGCCCTAATCACAGATTGGTAAGATCAGCTTCTTTCACTTAGTAATGTGCACTTATGTTTCTTCCATGTCTTTGTATGGCCTGGTAGCTCATTTCCTTTAGGTGTCAAATAATATTCCATTGTATGGATATACCAAATGAATTTACCATTCATTTACTGAAGAGCAGCTAGATTGCTTCCAAGTTTGGGGAATTATAAATAAGGCTACTATAAGTATACACGTGTAGATTTTTGTGTGCACATAATTTTTTAGTTCATTTTATGAAATACTGATGAATGATATTGCTGAGTTTTATGGTTAGAGTATGTTTAGTTCTCTAAGAAACCACCAAACTGTGTTCCAAAGTGACTTTACCATTCTGCATTCACACCAGTAAAAAATAAGAAGAGTTCCTGTTGCTCCACATCACTCCCAGCATTTGGTGTTGTCAATGTTTTGAATTTTGGCCATTCTAATAGGGGCATAAGAGTTTCTCATGTTAGTTTTAATTTGTAAATCTCTAATGACATGTGACGTTGAGCATCTTTTCATATGCCTATTTACCAAAGGTATAATCTTCTTTGGTGAAGTGTCTGTTCTTTGGTGAGGTGTTTTGTCCATTTTTTAATCAAGCTTTAGGTTTTTTTGTGCTTGTGTGAATTTTATGAGTTCTTTGTATATTTTGAGTAACATTCATTTATCACATATGTATCTGCAACTATTTTCTCCCAGTCTGTGGCTTGTCTTCTCATTCTCTTGGAATTGTCTTTCTCAGGGCAGAAGTTTTGAATTTGAATGAAGTCCGCTTATCAATTTTTTTTTTCATGGATTGTGGCTTCAGTGTTGTGACTTCATATTTTTAACAAAGTTTTCTTGACCCATAACTAGCTGAAGCAATAAGGTTTAAATCTTGTCATAAAATGACCATTTATATGAGAAAACAGAATTAAAGATTTCAAAAGAAATTTAAAAATCATAATTATAATAAACATTTAGTATGTACTAAGTTTCTGGAAAACATCTAAAGACTGTACATTTAATATTTCATTTAGTCCTCACCAAAATTACATATGGATGGCACCATAACCCAAAGAATCATTTTACAGTTTAGAAATGTGAAACCCTGAGAGATTAATAGCATTTCCACGGTCATACATCTAGTTAGTGATGGGGCCTGGATTCTAGCACAAAAACTCAGGATTCCAACCCAGTTAGGATTCTCCATCAGCATATTTTTTTCATTTCGCTACCTCAATGATGTTCCTAGAGAACAATGAAGAAGTGTCCAGGGTCACAAGATGTGGAAATGGTTATAAATGTAGCAGGAAAGGGTTCCATTGGTTGGAGAACATGAAGCCAAAGTCCTCTGTAGGTTCTCACTTACAGCCCAAGTCCTTGGGGCCTCCCTCCTCCATTACCTTGTTCCATTAATGGTAACAAGGTTACTATTAAAATGATAACCTTGTTATCATTTAATTATTAGCAGTCTTGGTTGATCATTAATTCTGCACCATCAGTTATGCTTACATTATTACTTCCAATACATACAATGTCTCATTGATTTGGCTAAAATAACCCCCTTGTTTAATTGTCAGTTTGCATACATTTGCACACGACGAGGTGTGTTGCCCAGTGCTTCATTACTCACTGAAAACAGCAGCAACAGCCTGAACAACGGGAGGCTCGGTCTCATACATTATTGCCATTTTCGTTAGGAAAGAAATTCCTTTACAACTGACTCTTCGTCTGGAATTGTGGTGGAGAGCTTTTGAGTGTAAGTGACCATAGGCTTTATGGGAAGACTCTAAAAGGGAACGCACACCCTTGACCACTGGCATGTAACTGAAACTCTCCTGTGCTGGTCCAGTGCTTTGGTGGCAGGGCCATGGGTTTGCACACTGATGGAGGTGGACAAAGGGGAAAATGGGGACACCTTTAATAGTGTAAATAAGAAAAATAAAGTTAAAACATATAAATGGAAGCATCAAAAAAGAAAAGAAATTAATAAACAATATAAAGAAGAACCCAACATAAGCTCTAAGATGGAACTTTAAACTTTTCTTCTAAAGTCAGTTGTGGAACAGATGTGATCTATTGTCTGTGTTTATTAGAGAAAAAGTGAATATGAGACAATGAGTCTTCACGAAAGGCAAAAGTTTGGAGTCAACCTGAACTTTTTTTTTTTTCTTAGCAAGATATTTTCTTTTGGGCACGTAAACTAGTCAATATGCTACTTAAATGTTTTGTAACCTTCTCTTGGCTATTAAGATATCTCTATTCAGAACTGCTTTCAAACACAAGGTCAAATCCTACCTCAGAAGTTTTCCCAGTCTTGAGCAAGAAACTTCCTCTTCTTTATTGGTTTTCAGAGGCGTGTCTTTTTTTCATCGCTATATGAAAAAGAGGCACTGGTTGATGAGATTGTTCTAAAGCAAAGATAATGCAAGAGTCCCAAGTTAAATAACGAACCCTCACTTGTGCAGATATCTGTACTTGGGAAGGAAATAATTTTCTTTAACTATATGGATACCAGTTCATATACAAGGTGGAGCAACTGTACCTTTGCTAATACAGGGTTTCTTTAACACTGAAATAAAGTGTATAATACATTGTATAAAAAACAGATTTCTTCTCACTCATGTCTTTATTTTAGAAGTCATGCAATTTTTTAATCTAAAATATTTAAGCTAATATAACAAAATTTCTGCATGAAGCCTGTTTTAGTGTCTAAAGTAGCCACATCCTGCTATAATCTAGTTGATTTCACTCCTTGATTATGATTATTTAAAGAAAGTAGAATTGGAAATGAAGGAGAGATTAGTTATGTAATACCTTCAGAAATTTTTTAGTAGTATTGTATTTTAAATATTTCATAGATATGAATTACCACTACAAGTTTTAAAATATTGTAATTGCGCATAAAGCCTTTGTTCTCCTTATTTTAAATGCATTCAGGGAGAGTTATTCAAATAAAATGGTATTTCTAAGATGAAAATGATATGCTTATAAGTCTTATACCCCTACTTACTATGCAGTCCTAATAAGTAACAGGGTTTTATATGAATAAAATGTTACTCATTCACCAGTTGGACGTGCAGTACTGTGAATTTTCAAATGTGCTGAGTTTGATTCTAAAATAGCTCATACTTTTGTTAAAATATGTCTGGTTTTTCCCCCTGCAAGAACCAATTGTATTCTGATATAAATATTGCATGTTGCTTCATAATGATATAATGGCATAAACATGCATTCATGTATAGTATATTAAGTATCTTTTATGTATTGTCTCAAGCAGTAAATGCCACTTGATTTCAGCTCCATTATGTTGAAGATAGTGTAACTGAAAAAAATACTATCATTAGGTCAAATATTTTTGATCCCTACTATGTAACTGCTAATATTTTAAAAATTAGTTGACGTTAAAGGCATCTGATTTAGAGAATGGCATTCAGGGCAATTGGGATTCACTGTGAAATTATACTCATCACATGAGGCCCAAACTGAATCAAATCTCTGCCAGAGGAATTTATCTTATTAAATTCATGGCATACCAAGTCAGAAATAAGCCTTAGAATTCATCATGTCATACCCCTATACCAGAACTTCTCAAATGCTTTTGTATCAACCTTGTATTAGCAGCACATCTCAAAATCACCCACAATTTCATACTCTTAAAAGGTTGAAGCCCCAAAATTTGAATATAAATTGGCACTCCAAATGATATTATGCCTCATAAAACTGTCAAACCACCATTCCAGTTGGGCTTGAAATATTTCTTTGACAACTTTTCCAATGGTTGAAAGTCTTTGGAGAAAAAAAATGCTGCTATACTACATTCAATTACTACTCATAATCTAGGCATGTCTATTATAAATAAATATAAATATACCTTATTATTTGTCAACATTTGTTGCTTCAAAACATTTATTTCAGCTTTATAAAACTCTAAAGTAATGGCTAATCTTTGAAACACCTTTTAACAATTTATATAATGTAAATTAGTTACACCTTTCCATTATTAAGGTCAATAAACACTTACCACTTTTTCATGACGTGGTTTCAAGCTTCCTAACTCTACTACCATATAGACTTATTGATATCTTCACAAACCTTCATTGATGATATTCTTCTTAACATAGAGTATACGAAATCAAATGAAATCTTTTGGATGATAAGATGGGTCCTATAAATTATAGGAATGCTCAAATAGAAGAATAACATTTAAGAGGAAATTAGCATCTTTGAACACCTGCCATGTCACAGGCTCTGCCCCGGCTCCCAGTGCTCATTGTTGTCCGTGATCCTTCATGAAACACACATCAGGGAATTTGGTATTAGACAGCTTTAATATTTGTCTTGGTATCACATCATACACGAAGGCTGCACTACAGACCCTGGTCTGCATGCCATCAGCACTTGTATTGGCTTTCTACATACTGTATTCGTAAAACGACTTCTTATCTTTACCCTAAGCCATAAAGGTTCCACTGAGCTCAAGGGTATCTGTAATTGCTCCTAAAGATGGGAGAAATATTCCTTTCAGATGTATAAAAGAATAAAGTCTCATGATATCTAGTTAAAATAAGCAATATTATGAGCATTAACTTTATTATCATGACAAGTATTAGTTTAATGCTCAAGATTTGCCAGTTATTACACTAAGGAATTCCCATTTATTATACTATTTAATACTCAAAATAACCTTATATAGTAGTTGCTGCTGTAAACTCCACTTTTAATGATAACCTTTCGGGCACCAAAGGTAAGGAAAGGATTAAAAAAGTTTCCAGGGAGAATAAACAGATGTATACAAAAGAGGAGAAATAGAATGCCATCATGATTCTTAGCAGCTACTTTGGGAATGGAATAGCTTTCGTATTTTTACTGCAAATATAGCAAGAGGAAGAAGAATGGCTCCTGAGATGTTATGGTGGAAAATGAGGGGAATGAGAAAAGAACCAAACGTCTTATGAATATAATGAAAGAAACTTTGCTGGTTTCCTTCCTTCCTTCCTTCCTTCTTTCCTTCCTCCCTCCCTCCCTCCCTCCCACCCTTCCTTCCTTTATTCTTTCTTTGTTTTTCTTTTGAAATTTAGGTTAAAAACTAAGCTACTAAAATAGGCAATTATTAACTTCAAGGAAAATAAAAATGACAAAAAAAGTAAAGTTACATGAGAATGAAGTATATATTATACCATATGACTCAAATATAAACAAACTACATACTTCCTAATATAGTCAGTGTTTAATATGTATAAAAATAAGATTTACAATATAAATATACTTGGAAAAATGAGAAATGTTTTTGTGAGAATGTGTGTGCTAGAGTGGGATTAAGAGGAAAAGGATAAAACTCATCTCTGTAAGAAAAAACTCACAGATAACTTTTTAAAAAGTATCGATTGATTTTTTTAGGAGAGAGGGATAAAGAGAGAGAGAAACATTGATTTGTCGTTCCACTTAGTCATGCGTTCGTTCGTAGTTTCTCGCATGTGCCCTGACCAGGGATCAAGCCTGTTACTTGTGGTGCCCTGAGTGAGGGAGGAGCCACAGGAAACTCTGGAGGCAGCAGCCTCGCAGTGTGTGGGAGGTTTCCCTGCCCCAGAGTAGAGGCTAAACGAACCAGGGTGCAGCAGCTCCCTTTGGCCGGGGAACTGAGCTGCGGGTGCGTGAGGACAGAGGGAGAATTAGTAGGGAGTTTGCGCAGGCAGGAGCGGTCACAGCGACTGCGGAGATTAACACGGCAGCAGGAGGAGGCCCCAGCACAGGCCTGCACCAGGCTGGCGGGATGTTTGGACAGAGGGGAAAATACCCTCTATTCCAGGGGTGTCAGACTCATTTTCACTAGGGGCCAGATCAGCCTCGCGGTTGCCTTCAAAGGGCCGAATGTAATTTTAGGACCGTATACATGTAACTACTCCTTAACTAGGGGCAAGGAGCACGGCGCTGCCACCTGGTAGAAACAAGGTGCCAGGCTGGATAAAAAAAGGTGGAGGGCCGGATTCGGCCTGCAGGCCTTGCGTTCGCCACCTGTGCTCTATTCGCTTCCAGAACAGAAGGAATTTTGGGGCCACAGATTTAAGCAGGAGGCAAGCAGAGTCTCACTCCTTCTGCTTCCCTTCAGTTGCCCCGTCGGTGGCCAGCTCGCTCCATGGTCAAGTCCTGCATGCTGAGCTGTGGCTCTGCACCGCAAGGCCATCCCTGGTCTGTGCCCTCGCTTCCTCTGAGATCAGTGCACAGCCACACAGGCCAGAGTGCTTGCCTGTCCCGGGGGATAGAGCAGCCTGGGATACAGCAGGGCCCGGCTAACGGAGCCCCTGTACTGCAGGCTGCAGAGATCAACGGTAGGGCTCCAGAATGGCAAACACCAACAGTGTGGCTTCTGCCCTCGCCCACGTGTGGGCTCCACAGCAGGAGCCTGAAGCCAGAGAGCAGTCCGCCTAGCAGCCTCATGCTCCAGAAGGGCAGTTAAGAATGGAGGGGAACTCAAGAGGATTTCTGTGTTTTGCAGAAAAGATTGGCCTGACATCAGGGAAGCCCTTACTCCCCCAAATAGTACAATATTTTAATAAAGACCCTTTTCCTTCTCCACCCACCTTTGTTTTATGCCTGTGTTCAGAGATAGACAGCTGAATCCTGCTTTGGATCAATGACAAATCCACAACCTTGGCATATTGGTATGATACTCTAACCAACTGAGCTATCCGGCCAGGACGTCATAGATAATGTTTTAAAAGAAAATTTTAATTTAATTTTATTTTTAATTTAATCTTTATTGTATTTTTTCCATTACTATTTAGTCTTCTCATACCCCTCCCCCCGTCAATCGCCATACTGATGTCCATGTCCATGAGTCCTTTTTCTTTTTTGCTCAATCTCTCTACCACCTAACCTCCACCCCCTCAGCTGTCATCCTGCCTTCTATCTGTGAATCTGTCCCCATTTTCCTTGTTAGTTCGTTTTGTTCATTAGATCCCACATGTGAGTGAAATCATATGGTATTTGTATTTCTCTGATTGGCTTATTTTACTTAGCATAATGTTCTGCTAATGTTCTCAGCATAAGGGCCGAGTAGTATTCCAATGATAAACATCCCATAGTTGTTTTATGCACTCATGTACCGATGGACACTTGGGCTGCTTCCATATCTTCGTAATTGTAAGTAATGTTGCGGTGTACACAGGAGGGATTATGTTCTTTTGAATTAGTGTTCTGGTTTCCTTCAGATATATTTCCAGAGGTGGGATCGCAGGGTCAAAAGGCAGATCCACTACATTTGGGGAATGGGGCCATTTCACAATTATTTATTAGTACAACCAACATTCTGATTACAGATGATGAAACATAGTCTCAAAATGTCAAATAACTTGCTGAAGTTGCTCAGCTAATAAGAAGTAGTGAAGAACTTGAACCTGGATCTTGTACATGTAACGCACACTCCTATTGCAGAGTCGGTGTCTGACTGGTGACCTCTGGTTCGCTATATGTGCACAAAATTCCCTGAGTGAGTGACAGATGTCTTTGAGGCAGTGTTTTCATTTGAAAGTAGCACCGGTTAAGCCTTCTGCAGAAAATCTAAAGTCTCATCATTATTAAGAGGATGCTGTCAAATCAGTTAAGGATGGACTTTTTTTTCAGTTTGGTAATACCACAAATAAACCTATTGTAACTCTCATTTGACATGCAGGATATTCTTTTCACTGAAATCCTTTATTCCTGTAGCCTTCTCAATTATTCCAGGGACAGCTGGAGATTTCCATCTGGGGAAAAATTAACCTTTTACTTCCCACATCTCTTCAAAGCCACTTGCTATTATCTAAATTATCTAAATTAACCAAGATTGAAAAATTGCAGCAACAGTGTAAGAAAAGGTTCTCTGGGAGGTCAATGCCTTTTCTTTTCAGTTGTAGCATAAATTGTAGGTATTGTCAAGTATCACTTAATGTACCTTGAAAACCTTTCAGGCAATCATGCACTGGGTGATAACATATCATATAAAATTATCTCTGTATTTTTCTTGTCTTCAACAAAGACAAATGAAAATTGTAACTGCGTATGTGTATGTTTGTTTGGGTTACCTGCATAGCAACTATAACCTAGGTATGACTTCTAATTACAGCATCTATTCAGATTAAATTTAATGTGAACTCAAGGAAGATTATAATCTGGGCAGTAAGTATAAAATAAATAGGTGGATAAATAAAAGGGTTGTTGACAAGTTATCAATGTTATTTAAAAAGATCATAGTGAATAAGAAATAGGACATCATATAATCTTCACAGTAATTCAAAAATATGTTTATTTTCATTTTATAAAGATACAGTTCCTATCATAGCATAACTGCTCAATAAAGCACTATTAAATGTATAAGTAAAGCTCCAAAAATTAAGCAACTTTTTTAACTTCACATAGAAAGGAAATGTTATCTTTATGCTCTAGCTTGGGAACTGGACCAACCCCCTGTATATGGTCTACCCTTGAAAGTACCAGGAAAGCATGTATTTAGTACAAGATATCTCTACCTGTGGAAGGAAAGTTCCTGAAATTCACTTGTGAGTCACCTCTTTTGCCTAAGGGCTCAGGCATCCTTCATCTCAACTAAGAAGTAAGAAATAATTTTTATTTATCTAGTTGTTTATTATATGCTATTATTTTTATAGTGTACTAAGTATCTATTTTTTAATATGTCCTTTCTTTTTAAAAAGATTTTATATATTTATTTTTTAGAGAGAAAGAGAGAGAGAATAACATCAATGTGTGGTTGCCTCTTGTGCACCCCCTAATGGGGACCTGGCTTGCAACCTAGGCATGTGCCCTGATTGGGAGCCAAACCTGTGACCCTTTGATTCACAGGCCGGCACTCAACCACTGAGCCACACCAGCCAGGGCTATATATGTCTTCTCAATAAGGTAAAATAGAATAGGCCAGTAGAATTTCTGAAACATCTTAATCCAATCTCTTTTGAATAAGTACCCTGAATAATGGAGCCCTAATGTTAACGTTGTCTTTCATGAATCACCATCTGCTCTGTTATGCCCTCCTTACCTTTAAGACTTAAGGATGTTTATAAAAGTTAAGTCCTGGCTGGTGTGGCTCAGTGGATTGAGCACTAGCCTGCGAACCAAAGGGTATCCAGTTTGATTCCCAGTCAGGGCACATGCCTGGGTTGCCGGCCAGGCCCCTGGTGGAGGGTGCACTAGAGGCAACCACACATTGATGTTTCTCTCCCTCTCTTTCTCCTTCCCTTCCCCTCTGTCTAAAAATAAATAAATAAAATCTTTTAAAAATTAAAATTTCAACATTTTGACTTAAATAATGGTATCTGAGATGTCTCTTCTTAAAAGCAAGTACATGGATCGCAGCGGATGCTACAGATTGTTTACCTTGCATCAATTTCTCTTTCTTCATGAACCCAGCCCTGCTCCATATACCAAATGCACCTGCAGAAACTGATCCAGTCTCCAGTGTATTGGTCAGCTTGCCTTAGAGGAAGACCGTCAGCTCTGTAACTCACTCAGTGACCCCTGCAGGGAGCACCTGGGCAGTGTTGGCTGGTCACACAGAAGGCAAGAACTCATTTGTCTCTTTCTTCTGACAGATATGACCTGTGATGCTTTATAGCTGTATCACACATACCCTTGAACTTACTAGTTGAAACAGCAATTGTTTATTTCGTTTAGGTCCCTGCAGTTTGGCCAGGGCTAGATGGGGCTGGCTTGTCTCTGTTCCATGTGGCATCAGCTGGAACAATGGGGCTGGAGCAAGGATGGAGATAATTTGTGTGCACTGTATGATACTGCTGGCTGCTCCCCGGAAGCTTAGCCGGAAACCTCAGTTTCTTTTCACACGAGCCTTTCCCAGAGTGATTAGGCTTGTTCACACTGTGGCCACTGGGTTCTAAAAGGAAGTGTTCAAAGAGAGAGGACATCAAAATTACCAGTCTTTTAAGGTCCAGGCCTGGAAGCAGGCTCAGCTCGCTTCTGCTCGAGTCTATTGACAGGCAGGGAGCCCACCCAGATTCAAGAGGTTACACAGACTTCATCTCAAGATGGAGGAAGTGTCAGATCATATGTGCTTATCTTAATGTTACACAGTGCATAAGAAAGCCTGGAGCACTGATGGATATTAGTAGCTATCTTCCAACAAGAGAGGAACAAGCTTTCAGATGAACTTCCCTGAGTGGATTTCAGAACTGCAATTCAAGTACCCAGAGTCTTCAGGAATGGGAAGACTCTGGGCGTTTGAAGCAAATAGCCACTCAATCAACCTGTCCTGGAAATGTTACTATGTCTAGGCTGCTATTTATATGAGATGATACATTTACTCATCTTAAAAGCAATTCTAAATGGGATATTTTTAGTTGTTACTTATACCATTTTAACTCTTTACAGAGTTATGGCAGGATTTAAAAGAATCTGAAAAATTTAAATCTGGTTTACAAGCTAAAAATTTACAATTGAAAAGGAAAAGGGAAGAATGAAAACCAGTGAAAGGAAGAGGAGTATGAAAAGTATTTAATGTCTGTTTATTGAATATAATATAGATCATACTAAATTAATAATTAAACAACAAAAGAACAACTGAATTAATACAAATTAATAATATGTCAATTCCCTTGAGCCAAATAAAAATTTCTTCATTAACGTGAGTGGATAGCTACGGATTACTTGATTTGTTTGTTTTACAATCTCTGGCAGATTTTAATTACATCCTAGTTCACTTATAAGCAGGATTTGAGCATTAATTGATATTTTGCAAAATCTTCAGAATTGTAAAAAATGATGTTATGCGAGTGTTGTCAGAAGCAATTGACTAATCTGTCATTCCATCAATAAAAGTTTTTTTAACATTAAGAACTTCCAAATCTTCCAGCAACAATAATTTGGTCCTAGACTGCAGGTAAAAGATACTAAATTCTACAATATGAAAATCTATATATGTGCATTTATTATTTATTTATTCCATTTACAGTTGTCTTTTTGTAAAATGGAAATAATAGCCCAAAGAACACAGGAGCAACCCATTCAATTTATGTTTTATTTACTTATTTATTTTAGTTCTTAACCTCTTAATGTAAATACCTTATTTGGTGCCCCTTATATTTACTAATAAATAGGTGTTAAGGCTTGTAGGTGTAATTGGAGGAATTTGTAACAAAAATTCAAACTCCAGACCTCTACATATGAGAGATAAAAACTGCAAATTAACAAGTGTCTCAAGATCCACAGATGTAGCTTCTAGTTCTGATTTCATCTTTTTTTCCCCGCTAATTGAAAAGCACATTTCTTAGAAATTAAAACAAAACAAAACAAAAAACCTATTCTTTTATATAAAGCATGTCTTGCCTGAAGATTTTCAGCTTGGGTAAAAACAACAGTAGTGAGCCCATTAATTCTTTTCCCTAAAATAATTCATTTAAAAAGTCATTAGCTTAAAAGAAAGGAATTGATAGAAGGCCTTTAGGCATTCTACTCTAAATCTTGGGAATTTTGCCTCATTAAAAATCAATTGAAACAAAGCCCCATGAATGTGTGTGAGGGAGAGAAAGGGAAGTATATATGTGGAACTCTTGCCCAGTTTTAGTGAATATTTCTGAAAATAAAAATCATCTTAAATGATATTAATGACTTATTTGAGATATTTATAATTTTCTAGCAGAAAATATAGTGTTACTTCTGGATAATCATTATTATGAATTCATCGAAGCTAAATCTCATTATGTCTCATAGTTAGTTTAGAAATTTTACTTTCTGATAGTTACCTTGTAAATTAAGCCTGAAATTGCATTCATTATTTCTCCTGCTCTGCTACAAATTTACCACTGAGTGAGTTTAATAAATTGTGATATTACCCAACAATGTACATGTCATGGAGAGACAATAAATATATGCCAACTTGTTGATTTTTTATTCCAAGAAAAAAAAGAGTTGACAGAAATGGAAACCTGAGAATTGTGGAAAAAGATGGTAACATATTTATCATGTTTGTAAGAGATTCTTTTTTCATTATCTTAAGCAGGGTCCCCAACCCCCAGGGCACAGACAGGTACAGTCGGTGGTGGCCTGTTAGGAACCAGGCTGCACAGCAGGGCAGCAGGAGTTGAGACAATTTTAGGAGCCACCAAAAATTGTCTTTCATGAAACCTGTCCCTGGTGCCATAAAGGTTGGGGGCCGCCGCTGATCTTCATCCTCCCTGACCTGAGGCTTGTCAGAGGTACTATCTGGAGGACAATGAAGTAGTTGATACATTTTTCTTCCCTCAGGGGTGTGCTTGATGAGCCTTGTTGCTATCATCTGTTGTTATCACTCTGCGATTTCGTCCAGACTTCATATGTCAGAGGACAATGACCACAAGGCCAAGGTTGGTCTTGAAGTTAGTCACAGGAAATAGCTACCATAACATGGTGATATCTATACTTGTTTAGGAAAAATAAAGGGAAGATGTGAGAGTAATTTTACCTTTTGTAACTAGTAAAGCAGTTTGTTCACTTAAGATAAGAAGGACTGTATTCGAAGTCTTAGAGTAGTACTTGGGTATTGCCATTATTTCTTTCTCCTTCTAACTATTTCTTCTGAAATTATATTTTACCCATGGACTTTTAGACTTGAAAGGCAGAAATTACTTCCTTCTTTAGGTTCAGAAGGGTTAAAGCACATATATGAGTCACAAATTTGTTGTATATTCAAAGGCACATGTAGGATCTCAGAGCTATAATAGAAGCTGATGTAAACGATACTTCAATGAAATTGAAGGTCAGGCCTACAAGAAACTTAGAATGTTGGGAATAGATAGATGACAGCTAGTTGGATATATGGATAGACAGAGGGACAGAAAGATAGATAAATATGCTGACATAATATTGTCCCAATAATTGCTAAGAACAGTGTTCATAATTTTCAAGACATTTTTATTACTTATATTATTTACAGATCCCTTAAAATTCAATGATGATTTTAAGGAAAATCACCCAAGTAATATAATACTGTGAATTCCAACAGGCCACCTAGTAATTCTCTCCATAGATGGAAAAAATAGGAAGTATAATGACTTGTCCAAATGTAACTGGGATGTAAAGTGAAAATGCAAAGTTCTTTTGATTTCATGGCAAGAGGTCTTTACAGTTCTTCTTGTCCTTTTAATTACTTGAATGTAGTTAGCAAAAATTGTGTAGCAGCAGGTGTTAAATAAAACTCCCATACAAATAGACCAATGCACCTTTAAAGTTATAAAAAACTTTTTACAAATGCATTATCCTATGAATTCTTATGAAGCAGACCATCACATTGTACTGTACTTGGAGTTAGGAGTCAATGATGCTATTTTTTTCTACTTTAATTTGAGTGGCAATTCTCTATGTTCTATTTTGGGGGGGGGCTTAGTAATTTTTTCTGAAATAAATTTGAAAATATTTTTAAAAACTAAAAACACAAAGCAACAAAACCCAGAGTCCACATGTCTACAATGTAGGAGTGCCCTGAATTTGAATGGAACAGGAGAAGCTATTTCAACCTTTTAAGTTATGGGAGTATATTCAGCCAGAAATGCAATTCAGTCCATTCAGGGTGTTCTATGATTGCAGTAGTTTCCTCATGGAGAGATATGCATATTCATGAAAAGGAAAACAATTAGTCTTGTGTTAATAACATCACAGGGTGTTACTGTCCAATACTTGTTCAAGAGGTTTCCTATACGTGAAGTGCTGAGCAGGAACTTAGCCCCTGGCTCTTGTATGGCCCTGTGGCTCACGTGGGAAAAGGGTTAGGGTTCTCCATCTTCTAAATCTATATTCCTGAAGCATCACAAGCACTCTGAGAAGGAGTAGCCCTGTGCCTGACAATCCTCCCACGCTATGACCAAAACAAAGAAATTTCCAAAGAACGCAGTAACGATTTGTAGCTGCTTTAATGAGATGTCACTGTTGCAAGAGGTATAGGTTGAAAAGGCCAAGAAAAACTCCTTTTGAAATTTTTGCTGAAATGTTTACTATCAAATCAGTGAAAGCAATTATTTAAAATCCAAATTGTTTTCAATAGGTGTGGACAAATCCAATTAATAGGAACATACCTAAGCTCCATCTTGATATTCAACACAGGCATAGGAATCAAGATATTTTCTGTCATTTTCTCTTCTTTGTGAACCTTATGGTGCTGGTTCCTAAGAAGAATGGAATGCTAAGGAATCCAATAAAAGTCAGGTACATCTTGACTGGGGTTGAGGGAAGTTAAGAATTATGGAACTCTGTACAACCCTAACCAACCATGATTTGTTACTTCCTGATAGGTTTTGTGTGGACCATGCTTCCGAGAGTTCTGAACAGCAGCATTAAGACACAGGGAAGAGGTGGAATAGTAAAGAATTCCAAAAGAACAATGGGTATAAAGTAATTCCAAATTTTGTTTACAGATAGATCCAGTCCATTAGTTGAGAGTCTTACATTTAATAGATGATCATGAAATCCAACTGTTGAAACAAAAAAATGCCCTTTTAAATGTGCAAATCATTTATCCCTTCATTATTAAAATGATAGAAATAAGTTGAATTTAGACAGCTCTCACTTCATAAAAGGAGAGAAAAATGCGGAAGTTTGTGTTTGGTTAACATGTGCATGTCATATGCTAAAGAAATCTGAGCTCGCTTCAATATTTGCAGGAAGATAAGCCATTTCTTAAAAAACTCTGGGGCAGTCATTTTACTGAAAGTGTTCTTTGCTTAACTAAGCAGACTCATTCAGCAAATATTTATGGAGCATCTTCTGAGCTCCAGGCAATGAAACAGATACAGGAGACTCAGAAATAAGTACAATAAACTGCATTGTTTTTTGAGGAACTCATAATCCTGCGTGAGATGTGTACATTGAAAACACTGCATTACAAATGCCACTCAGGTAATAGAATTTAGTATAAATTTAGTTTTATGGGGGCATTGAAGAGACAGTGATTAACTCTGAAATAAAAGGGTTGGAAAAATCTTTCTGAAGATATTTACATTTCTAGTGGGTGTAAGGGGACAAGTAGATAATTTACAGGTGAAGAAGTAGGTGAAATCTGATGAAGAATTTATCGTGGAGCAGATTCAAACAAAAGGCAGTTAGTCGGCTATTTGCATGTGATTCTCTTAATAAAATAAAATACCAATGTCAACACAAAATTTTATCTCAGTGATATAGTAACTTTGGTTAAACATTGCTATTTTAATAAAATTTTAGACAATCATTGTGTTACATTGGAGTTTACCTATGGGACAATGGAGGATAGGACAGGAATGTCATATTCTTTCTTCCTCACACCAACACTTCTCACTGGTGTGGTTATGGGCATGTTAGGCAGAAAAAAGTGTTTTGTAAGATATTTAATATACATGGGCCCTGAACACAGCACATAGGTCATAATTTCAGTTATTTTGAGCACCAAAACATTATGTTTAGTTTGTCCATACAAAGGAGGCCAAAAAATGCCCTTTGGGGTTGATTTATAAAAAACTGTGTATTTATTCTTACATGTTGAAACTTCAGTCATCTTCAAAGTACTCTCTATTTGATGCAGTACACCTATTGAGACAGTTTTTCCTCTGCTCAAAACAGTTTTTGAACTCGCCGATTTTGATGCCTTTTAGTGCTTCTGCCATTTTTTGTTTCACCTCTTCCACATCAGCAAAATGTTTCCCTTTGAGGACTTTTTTCATTCAGGGAAACAAACAAAAAAAAAATGTTGCTGCGGGTGAGATCCAATGAATAGGGTAGTGGGGCAAGGGGATCATGCTGTTTTTGGTCAAACTACTGAACATTCAGTGTGTTGTGGGCAGGTACGCTTGTAAATCACCCATCATGAAATAGGTAAATGCAATGAAAGAGTCTCCAAAAAATTTCACTGAAACTGGTAGAGCCTTTCATAACAATGGCAGCTGGTACAATGACACGGATGGGTTCCTAGAACACTCACCTAGTGGGGGAAGCCTGTACTACAAGTGGTCCACCCTCCGGAAGATAATTCTGGCTTTTTGGGCGTCTCTCCTTGTAAGAATATTTCATGAATTTTGCACTTGTGATTATCTGTCTATCTATCTATCTATCTATCTATCTATCTATCTATCTGTCATCTGTCTATATATTATGCCTTTACATATCTACACATATGCCTTTAATCTGTAACTATGCATATATGTATTCTATTAATATTTTTGTGGATTCCATGTATCTACTATAATTTTCAATAATTTCACAACTGTTATTAATATTTTTCATGAGGCCCACATGTATTTTTCAAGTTTCTGTCTGATAATTCCAAAAGCATGGCCATCTCTGGGTCTGTCTCTGGTAAATACTTTTTCTTTGGAATATGGATCGCATTTACTTGCTTCGTTGAGCGTTCTATGATACTTTACAGAAGAACGCTCCCTCTCTGACTTACACAGTCTAGCCGTCCAGTGTTGTGGTTGCAGCAGGGTTCTTTCTGCTCTTTTGCTCTGTGTGGAGCTTTCCACGCCTGAAGAAGTTCTTCCCGTGTGTCTGCTTTCCCACATCATAAGGTGGGGATCTGGCTCTCAGCAATGCCAGAGAGGATGTTGCTCAGTCCTCACGTTCAGCACCCAGCCCTATGCAAGTGAAAGCCAGCAATATCACAGCTTTATTTCCGCCCCCCTGCCTGCCGCCCTCTCAGCCTTTGGTTCCCGAGAGCTCAAGGTACTCTGTATGCATTTATCTCAACTTCCTGACTTGACTCTGGTTTTTGGCATATCGTGTGCAAGCACTTGATGAAAATCCCTTGGAAAGAATTAAAGAATGGTTGGAGCTTGTCCTGTGGCCAGAATTTTTTGGCATTTTCTTCTATAGCAGCCCACACCCAGACATTAATGGCTTATTAACATTTAGTTTGGCTTTTCCTTATGCCACTGTTTGGCAGATTCATTATTTTCTCACCACTCCATCACTCTGCCACATATAAAAACAACTGCGAGTCTCTCTTCTTTTATAAATAGCTTGTTTTTCTTTGAAATTTAGTTTCAAATGCAAATGCTAATTAATACTACTTAATAAAACTAAGTTCAATGAGAGATTTTTTTTAATTTGTTTAAGATTTTATTTATTTTTAGAGAGAGGGGAAGGGAGGGAGAAAGAGAGGGAGAGAAACATCAATGTGTGATTGCCCCTCCCATGCCCCTTACTGGAGACCTGGCCTGCAACCCAGGCATGTGTCCTGATTGGGAATCCAACCCACAACCCTTTGGTTCATAGGCTGGCAATCCACTGAGACACACCAGCCAGAGCACAAGAAAAGATTTTCTTATGGTACAGAGTAGAAGTGCAGATGAACTAAAGTAGAGTTTATAAAAGCTCTTTATAACATTTAAAGTATATACATCTGCTGACTTTTGTAACCATTAAGAAATAATAGTTTTTGAATGAGTTATAGTTCTAAAATTATACCCTAGATGATTCCAATTTGTACCACAATCACACATTAACAACTGCCATCAACTCTGGTGAATATCAACTGGCAACTTCTCAAATTCTTTATCTTCTGTGAGAGGGTATGATTTTTGAGAAATATACAGAGTATAAATACAAGTCAGATGGTATTTTACATACCTAAGGGAATATCTCTATCACCAATGTATTACTAATTCATTACTCATTCAGAATATCACGCCTATCGCTTGACTAAAATGCGTATGTAAATATTTAACATCAGCACAAAGAAGCTCTCTCTAAGCCTATAAATCTAAGCCAAATATTATTTAAATAACAAATTTTTAGTTAGAACTGAGATGGACATGAAATAAAAATGTTTGATGGGTCTAAATAAGAGATAAATATCCATGTTAGTACATTTCAAAATATATGTTTGATTTCATAGTATGAACTTATATTTTTTCCATGTTCATATCTAACAATTTATTTATAGTTCTAATGCAATTATCCTTCCTTTGCAACTTGGGGCATTTAACACTTGCATGGTATCATTATTATTTCTTAGTATGGTCTGGGTGAATTTGAGGTTACTTTATATTTTTTAGTGAGAACTAATAATAAAAATATTGATACCATCATTTTTAAACTATCCAAGTAAATGTTAATAGGGTTAACATGGATAGTTGAAATAGACATTAGTTTGAACAACTTCTATATTATTTTTTGCTTGCTTTTTTTCAAATTACAGCTTATAGCGGAAGAGAAGTGATTGAGTTAAACATCTTCCTTCTCTTCCTGAATCTATCTTCATGTAAAAATGCAGTAAGTGTGGAGGTGCTGGCCCCTGAAGAGGAGTCAGGAAAGAGGCACGAGCCAACTAGAATGGCATTTGGAAAAGGTTATGAGCACAGACATGTTTACACCGAAATTGCATTAGGAAATTCCAAAATGTCTGTGAGAACCCAAACTGTATAAGACCTAAAGCTTCTCTAGGAGACCTAAAAAGAAAAAAAGGGTGGGGTGTTGTGTGAAATGCATGCAATCTATTTCAATGTGCATTTAGCCAGCATTATTCTGCACCAAGCTCTGAGTTTTAACATGAAGTCACAATGATAATATCAGGCTTCTGATCTGGTCTGTATGACTAATAAGTTATAATTGCAAGTTATTATAAATTATCATAGCTAAGAGAAAACACATAAATGTTTATCCTATAAGATAAACAATAATGAAAGTGTTAATAAATATTTTATTATCAGTATATTCAATATTAATTATGAAATTTTGTTTTAGTCATGATTGCTAAATAATTTCCCAGAAAGAAGAAAGGCTAAGAGAGCAAGAGAAAGAAGTATTTACCACTTAACTTTTGATATATCAATTATAGAAATAATCAAAAGTAGAAAGCAGATAGAACAAGGGGGGGAAACCTCTTCCAAAATGTAAAAATTATAGCAAAAAATGATGGTAAAACGTAATGTGTCCATCAGGACCAAGTGATCATTATACAACAAAGCAAACACTTGGAAATCAGACACTTAGTGGTGATATTTGATGCTTTGTAACAGTGCAAATAAACTTTAGAAACTGTTTATTCTAATATATTATATGATTGGAATTAATTGCTAACTAGCTTTTCTGAGAGACATACAATCTAGAAGGAAATGTATAAATACGTCATACTTGATCTACTTTTATTTTTACATTTCATGTAAGAAAATAAATGTTAAACATGTCTCCGCCATGAAAACAAAAGACAACATTTTAAGGAAAAGAAGCTATTACAATGCCACAGGTGAGTTCACTCCGTACCAAACCCTAACATCCCTCTAGGCACATGAGTACCCCGTACCACCTGCAGACCGAATTGGCTGAGTTGAGCCATTGTCTGTCTTTTCTCTGGTAGGTATGACATTCTTTGCTTTTACTTTTCTCTTTCTAAAATTGTAAGCTTTATGGTTAATTTTAAAATATTAATGCCTTTGCTGGCTACTATTTCAGTTTCTGAACATCTGGGTGAACAAAGAGAAAATGTTTCTTCCGTTTGAGTGGTTTTCGCTCTATAAAAGAAAAACGGAATTCTAAATATCCTACTTCCAATTCGTATCTATTCAACACCAAAGTGCTTCAAGCTTGCCCGTAGGACTTTGTTTTGATTCCCCATTCTAAATTATCTCACTAGTTGTAAATTCTTCGTGAAGTCCTTTGATTATATTCCTTTCCTCCAACATCTCCACTGCCTTTCTCTCATCTTCCTTTCACTGAGCATTTGAGTCGTCCCTAAGACGTGTAACAACAACATTTCTTATTTCACCTTTAACCACTTTCTCACATAACCATGATGTTCTACAAATTAGTCAGTATTCTGTGTTTCCTTTCTCTTTGGAGTTTCTTCTCCCTCCTCACTATTAGGAATATTTTTCTCTTGATCTGTTTATTTATATTTAATCCGCTCTTTTAAATTCAGCTGAGCACAATTTTCTACAGGCTATCTGCACCTCTCCCCAACTCTGAATTTGGTGACATCATACTAATAGTTTGAAATTTGCCTTCATGGGAATAGCTACAAGGAAACTGACAAATAACATTCAGCACTTCTGGCTTTTGCTCTTGTTTATCAGGAAGCAACTTTCCCAGCACGTCACTCTCTGGGGGCATCCATCATGATAGTTCTTTTTCTTTTCTAATTCCCCTCGAACGTGTCAGAATTTTAAAGGCTTTAAACCTAATCTGATGTCTTTTTTTTTTCTTTTCATTCTGATACATCCATTTATTCTCAAGATTATCATTGAAATAATTTCCTCAAAATTATTGACCTTGGATACTCCTATACCGCGGCTACTGAAGTGAGTAGCAGAATTCTAACTGTATGACTCACATGTTTCACATTGGCAGGAGCTCCCAAAGAAAATGACGTGCCAACTCTTAAGCATATTGTGGAAAGCCATTTGTAGATGCTGCCGTCTGCACCTGTCTCTCCAAGACTCTCTTTCCTTGCTTGGTGTCAGCTTCCCAAACACCATGGCTATTTAATTATTTTTCGGCTCCCTCATATTCAATCGCTGTTCATGTTGTGTCAGATCCTGTTCATTTTTACTTCAGTATCCATTTTCCTAGCTCCAAATTCCCTGCTTATCCAAAATCCAATGATACAATCTCATCTGGTCAACTCTTCCAGATCTTTTACAGATATCTTCCTTCCCTACTTATCCTGTAAATGGAACTTCTATTGCTATTAATATATTGCTTTGTAACATTAAAATACATGTATTTATATATTTTTTAATTCATTTTTGCATCCTTGGGTCCTAGCCTAACTTTGATGACCATCTGGCCCAAAGGACAGAGATCTCTTTTGCTCCTGCGTCACTTCAAGCGAGAGAGCATTTTCTGCATGCCTTCTGTGTACCAAGAACTGTGTATATTGGTTTTAGGTCCTTCCCAACAGGTATACCTGTAGTACTGACATATGATTAGAAAGTTTAATGTTTGTTACATACGTGTATGCAAATGACTTTCATCTAAGAATTATAACAACAGATTTGACCTGTAAAACATACCTACTTAGTATTGGAGATAATCTCGATGTTTGCTAGGACATATTGTGCCCATGAATTTAGGAAAAATGGCTAATATACTCGTGACATTTATCTCTTTCTGTCCATCCATCATCTATCTATCATCATCACCTTTTATCCATCCCTCGGTTCACTATTTATATCATAAAGGAGAATTCTAATGGCAACATGCATATGCACGTTTTCATTTAATTTTGATAATATGTCTATAAAACTGGTTTACCAATATAATCATTCTCTTTCTGCAAGTGAATTAACTGGAAAGCAGAAATTAAGCAAACTTTTCCAAGGTCACATGGGAAATAAATGGAGGAAGCAGGATGTTAACCTAGGGAATTTGGCTCCAGAGTCTCTGCTTTTAACTACTGTACACTGACTCAGTCTATAGTTGATAAAACGACACAAATGTCTAGAAGAAAAGCATATTTAGAAGAAAGGAGTCTTTCTTTAAATTTTTTGACCCACCTCAATCTTTTCCTTATTGTAAAAATAAAATTAATTTGCAGGGGAGGGTGAGAGAAAGCATCATGGGCCTGAATTTACTCTTTAATATACTTCCCGATGGAAGAACAGTTGGTACCTAAGGAAAGCACGTGTGGTAAGAGAGTATACATTTATGAACCACAATGTAGATTATAATAATTATTATTTTTGTTACAAATTATGTGAATTCATGGGGGTCAGACTTAAGTAAATGGCATTTAAATATTGTAAACTAAAAATTGTTGAACACGACAAAAAGAAAAGTAAAAGATACTTTAACCTATACCCATTATTTGCACCTCATGGAGATCTAAATAGATTCAATTCTTTGGGAAAAATGTTTTCCTTTGTAAATTTTCAGTGTAGCACCTTCTTAAATCAGAAGTATTTTGTTCTGAAAATAATGCTATTCATATATTTTAATGCACTATTTAAACGGAAATTTTGCTGATTTTACACTTGAAATAAGACACAGCTCATGCAAAGCATTAATTGATTTATAGCTAGCTCAGTTCACTGTGATTTCACAGAGCGAAAATGTACTTACAGTAAGTAAGTGCTATGACCTCCCAGGGGGAGAGTCCACAATATTGAGCAAAGCGGCATTGAGCAAAACAGCTTCTGGAGAAATATTAACCAATTTCTGCCTAGCTTTTAATGTGTCTGAGGGGAGCTTCTGTTTTGCAGATGATCTTGCAGCTTTTATTATCACGGAGGATTTTAGCCAAGCTTATAATACATTCCTGCTACGGGGTAGAAAAAGAGATGAATAAAAGGGACCGTAAAATATTGAGATATGAGCACAGAATAGGAGTGAAAAGAGGCAGCAACCACCCAAATCCCATTTATATACCCTACCAGTCTCCACTTCCCCTACATACTGTACTACGTACCAAGTGCCCTTACTGACTCCCCCTCCTCTACTCACCATCCCTCAGCTCACTGGGCTAAAAAGATAAGGACCTCCATCCTTAAGGGAATCAGTTCTTGTAATGGTTAATCGACCACTAAGTGCCGAAGTACCCACGGTAAGGTGCCCATAGATCTGGAAAGGACACCCTGCCTCCCAAGAAGCATGGTTTCCTAGAGGTATTTGGAAGTTTATCGATTGCAAGAGGATTGAAATCTTGGTCCTAACTGTCCTTTCTCAGAGAAGTTTATCAGGGCACTATGACCTTTGGGGCTCTGGCTTTCATGTCTCTGCTTTGAGTAACAAGGGAGTCATTGTCTCAGCTGGAACGTGGGGTTGGGACCACAAATATTACACAGAATGTTAAAAATCCTGGCTTGGGGTATGTTTTTGGTTAAAATTTGTCTGATAATTAGCATTGTTTTATATTTTTATTGTTTTGTGTGTGTATTCATTAGTCTTCTTTTAATGATTCTGGGGCCAAAATAGAGCCTTGTGCCAGTTTACGTAGGGGTAGAGGCAGCTTTTGTCCTTGTGTCAGAAAAACAGTTTACTCCCAGGCTCCTGAGGGTTGGTTTTGAAATTATGTTGTTATCCAAAGTAGAGAAGTGTAATTGCCACTTTGGCAGTAGATGAAGAATTTGATGAATATTAAGACAAAGTAATATACATTGTTTGTGTTATTGTTGTTGTTATCTAAGCTTCCTGTTTTTTTTTCCTTTTTTTCCTCTAAATTAAGGCAAAGTAATATACATTGTTTTTTTCTTGTTTAAAGTTTCTGGGTTTTTTTTCCTTTTTCCCCTCATTATTTTATCTGTTAGGGGAGACTCAGGAATATGTAGGGTGACTCCAACTAGAGAGGAATAGGTCAAGTATTAGTATTCACCTAACACCATTAATGTTATATGTCATATAAACAGGACAGGACATAAAATAAGAGTTGGAATTGGTTTTGGTCTCATTTTGCTTTGCAGCTCATTTGGAATACATAGCATCTGGCTGAGTGATTCAGACCTTTGCACTTCTAGTCATTCATTAAAACTTATGATTTAAAATAGTGTTTGTTCAATCAAGATTCCAAATAAAAATGTAGAACTTTTTAAAAAGAACTTTTAAGGACCCAGGGAATTCATTTTGCAGACTTTATTTTTGTTTTTATCTATCCCAGCTTAAGCTTCAGTTCTCGCAGGCACTGGTTTGGAGAATATTTAGTAAGATATTTTTCACCCTAAATATTTTGGGTGAATTGATTTGTGACTTTAATTTTCCCATTTTGCTTTATTTTACAATGGATTTTGAATCCCTGTTTTTGTGTTTTATATACATCTCTAATGATATATTCAACATAAAATACAATACATTCAGTCTTTGAATCCCCATTTTGGCAATGTCTGTGACCCCCACGCTGCATCTAACAGAACACATGCACACACATCAGCTGCGCAGCTGGTCAGCTCTCTCTGCAGCTCCTTTCTCATTGCTACTGATAGGTTGTTTATGACGGGGAGATAGCTTAGTAACGATTGATCTGGACTCCTGCTTCATTCAAGGGGAGAAAAATGGCCCAACCAGAATATCTGACTATTTCTAACCTGACTTCTTGGTACCTCATTTGGGGAATGGCTTTTTCTTTGTATCTTGGCATCCAGGGGTGAAGTGTTTTTCTAAATACTGATGAACAAATATATAAATGACATTTAAGGTAATCAAAAATCAATTTAGTCTTCATTAATTCTATTCTACATCCTCATTTTAAAGATTGTAAAATACCCTGTTATGTGTTATAAATCATCTTTTATTTGAGATATACTCTTCTGATAAATATGTAGGGATATTTAAATTGTTCTTCTTAAATAAATATTGTGACAGGTAAATTTATAAAACAATGTTTGCTAATATCTATGATTATTTGTAAAAATGTATAATATATAAAAATTGATTTCATACAAAACAAGAAAATATTTTCTAAGGTCATTATTTTATTATTTAGCTCTACAACACCTCTTTGTTTTAAAGTAAGAGCAATTTTAGCTTCCCAGCAAAATACAGAGAAAAATATCAACAGCTCCCATATAGGGCTTGCCCTGCCATACACAGCCTCTCCCACTATCAAAGCTCTGCAGCAGAATGGCACATTTGTTATAATTGATGGACCTGCATTCATACATCATCACAAAGTTTGCACTTTATATTATGGCTTATACTTCATATTTTGCATTATATGAATTTTGACAAATTTTAACCTCATTATCATACTGAACAGTTTCTCTGTCCTATAAATCCTCTGGTTTCTGCCTCTTCATCCCTGTCTCCTCCCAACTCCAGGCACCACTGACCCTTTAACTGTCTCCATAGTTCTTTTGTTCTACAGAATATCGTATGGTTGGAGTCATAGATTACATAAGCGTTTCAGACTGACTTGTCTCAGTAATATGCACTTCAGATTTGTCCATATCTTTTCATGGCTTAGCATATTTTTAAGTGCTGAATAATATTTCATTATCTGAATGTACCATAGTTTAACCATTCACATTATGATTGATTCCAAGTTTTTCAATTATAAATACAATTGCTATAAACATCTGGAACACAGGTTTTTGTGTAGACATCAGTTTTCAGTTTATTTAAGTAAATATCATGGAATGTGATTGCTGAATTATATGGTAAGAGTATGTTCAGTTTTACAAGAAATTGCTAAACTGTCTTACAAAGTGACTGTACTAATTTGTATTCACACCAGCAATAAATGAGAGTTCCCATTGCTGGACATGCTCACCAGCATTTGGTGGTGTCAGTATTTAGGATTTTTGCCATTATAATAGGTGTATAGTGGTCAATTTTCTCTTAATAAAAAAATGTAATACCTGATTTCATGTTGTTTTCTGAAATTGGAAACACATCTCTCATGAAAATGTTCCCATTATTAATCGTGATAAACTTGTGCTGATAATTATATCTTTTATCCCTTTTCCCTTTAGCTTGTTTGTTTGAACCCAGAATGGGTCTAACTCTTTCTTGCATTCTTTTAAGTCCTAACCCTGTCTTCTATTTGTTTTGTGTCCTGAATATACTAGGTTCTTAACACAGAAAGAAGGTATTTCTCTATCATGCACATAGTCCCTGAAATATTTTAATAAGAAACACCCAAACATCTACTTAAACATATACTTAAAATCAACTTTTATATCTATTTTTAATTTGTTTTTAACTACTATCAACCCCTTAACATGTGCCTAATACTTTCACAAGCTTTCCTTAAAAAGTTATTTTTATACTAAGTTCACACTGAAGTACTCTTGCCAGTCTTATTATTATAATTTATAAAGCGAAGACTTGAAATACCCAACATTTAAATGATTAAGACAAGATAGGATAGATAGAATAGGAATCAGTAGAATAGGATAGACTAGACAAGTATACAATGCGATAAAGATATAACAAAGGGTATATAAGTTGAATATCTATATTTGGTACAGCAGGTAGAATTCTGCAGGAAGTATAGTCTGGGACAAACATTAGTGTGCAGGAGGGTTATATGTGAATGCTTTTGGGGGGTTATGTGGGACACACCTGGCAAGGAAAAGGATGGGGCAGGTAGAAAAGAGAAGGATGCATTAGATATACCATAAGCTCTCAAAAACTAGTAGCAAAATAAAAAAAATTCTTGAGGGTTTTGCACATAATGCTAATAGACAATATTTGCTGGATAAAAGACAGGAGAGAGGGAAGAAGGATGAAAAGTAAGGAAAGAAGGAGATAAGGTAAAAGGAAAAAGAAAAGGAAGGAAGAATAAATTTTATAATTCATAAAAATATACTTAGTGCAGCCCCCTATTATAAAAAATGTTGCAGAGAGTTGGACATAGAAAATGTATAAAAATGAAACTTATGACAAGGTTCTTCAGAGCAGTATAGACTTTTGTATTGATGCTGTATCTTTTTAAATCTTTTCATCTCACCAGGGGAAAACAAGAGAAGATCATTTTTCCCTCAAAGTGAAAATGCCAATAGTAGGAGAGTATTTCTAAAAGAGAAAGGATATATGCTTCTGATTGAAGTTAAAATATATAATAACAATAACAAGAATAATGTATTTGTATAGTGGTTAAAATAGTCTTAGTGCAGTCACAGGCATAAGTACATGAAATAATCTATGTAAAGAGTTGGCACAACCTAAATGCTCAGCTGGCATCTGCTTAGCCTCCTTCATTTCATTTCCTCTTTTTTGGAGGATGCTTGGGTGTCATCCTCTGCTAATGCTCTGGATTTCACGGCACCGACTCACACGGTTTAAAACAACTAAGTCACACAAGAAAAGCTCTGTAGCAAACACAGATTTGTGTGTGCATGCCCCTTGGCACAAAAATCACAGATGCACACATGCTGAGAGCACTCCAGCGTCTCCCCAGAGGGCAGGCTTGCACTTCTGGAAGACATTCCCTGGAGGAAGGGCTTTAAAAAAGGATGACTTTAACCTCCAATTTTGTTTACACTGCAGCTTTAAGCTCTGCCTACTGTAGATACTATTTGGCTGACCTCTGCCAGGTAAACGACACTCCTACTGTGGTGACATCATGCAAAATCCTATTTAGGAATGAAGATGATGGGTAAGCCAAGTGATTGCTGTAATTGTTTAAGTCTCAGGATGGACAACTAGAAAATCCATATTATTTGGTAGCCAGACGCCTACACACATATATTTTTCTGAGTTGGAATCCTTGCCTCAACTCCTTGATTTAGTCATATGCCAAGTAGATAATGAGTACTTGGTACAAGTACCCCTCTTCACTCTTGAAGGAGGAAAGATAATATGTAGGATATGGATGCTGGTGAGATTTATGTGTTTTTGCACAAAGAAATAGGATACAGAAACCACCAAATACCTTTAGTCAGGAACTAGAGGAAGCCTGTTGGGTTTTGGGGGCTAAACCCAAACTGTTACTGAAATACCCAAAGTTCAGCATTGTGACCTCCCGTGGGAATAAAAGACATGCCAGTTTGCTCTAACAAACGGGCCAGATGCTGAGAACATCCCTCTGAATTTGTTGTTCCTCCACACTTCCCGGAGGCCACATTTTGTCAGGTCCATTGTAATACTGTTTGTTGTTGTTTTACGGTGGCAGCTGTGGCACTCCTTTTCGGAAAACTGCTGTAATTCTACCGGAATATAATCTCCGCAAGAGCATACGAGTGGTCTGTTTTGTTAACTGCTGCTTTCCCAAGGTTTACAAGAGTCCTTGACATATAACAGGAAGTTCATACACACATATTAAGTGAGTGTCTACTGTCAGGACTGAAGTGTACTTATACAAAGTCCGCCACAGATGTCGGGTTATTGATGCTTACCCTGACACGGGTAAGTAAGTGACCCATAGAAGAGACCGTAGCAACGTTAGCAAGGCTATTGTAGATACAGGCAATGCTATGATTTGAATTATTTCATCCAAGGTTCAAAAGTAGTTACTTTCTTCATGTTTTTTGGCTCAGCATTGTATATGGTGATATGATGGCTTCAGAAGAAACATGAAACTTGGCTCCTGTAAGTATATATAGATATGCAGTTTATATTTCCATTGGGAATGCAAGAACAGAACTTACAAAGCAATTGTATAAATAAAGACTATGTCAAAGGTAAGGCATAGATTAGTGTGGCCAACTTGGGAAAGAGCCACCCAGAATTTCCCTCAAAGAAGGACTTGTCCTAGCAGCTGGGAAGCTGGGAAAGTTGTTCAGGAGGCAGCTTCCAGCTGTCTTTTTTTTTTGCCCTAGAGTTTGCTTCAACTGCAGAGGTACCTCATTGGGGAGGTGACTTCACTGGTTTGGCTGCAATATCTGGTGACTGGTTGAGTAAGGCATAGTAATTGGTGACATTTCTGCTGACAGGCAACGCTTACTCCAGATTGTCCCATGAAGCTGACCAAGGCCTATTGCACCTGTATCACACTTCGGTGTCTTTTCCTGCCCAATTTTCCTGCCCTCCCCTCACTTCCACACATAGTTATTCATGATAGATATTCATCCCCATCTCAGTGTCTTCTGCTAGAGGATGTAACCTGTGACATTTAGAATAGCTAAAGGATATAATGAAAGGTACAAAAGGAAAAGAAAAACAAAAGGTCAATGGATTTGGCAATGAGGGCATTGGGCATTACTGGGGATGAGATATTAAGAAAATAATGATAAAAACCATGAATTAAACTCTGACTCTGTGCCTTGCCCTATGCTAAATGGTTAATACAGCTTATACATATTATTTCATTTAATCACCAAAGCAACACAATAAGTTAGGCATTAATAATCATCTTTTATGGATTAGAAAAGTTATGCATAGGGAAGTTAAATAATATTCCTGTACTAGTGAGTGGTAGAATTGTTTTCAAAGCCTCATTTGACAAACACAGACTCAATTATTTTAACAAGTTTTAAGTTCAATTTAGAAATAGTTGCTACATAATTTAAATGGTTACTCACATAACATCTAGAAAAGCGGTTTCATGGCATAGTCTCGGTATGTGCTTCTCATTTTTCATATCCTCATCTCTCATCTCCTGATAGCCTGAGGGTCTCGACATGGGGTCACTATTTTTCTAGACACTTTTTTTTTTGCTTCTAGACTGCTTCTTGCAAAAAACCTTTTGACAATTACATCTCCTAGTTATACGAATTCCATCTCATCCTTATCATTTTTCACTCAGACCTTCGGCGCCTGGATAATAGACTAGTTCCAACACTTTAATGCTTGGTGACTTTAAGATCTACACAAAAGGACCATTTGAAGTTGTGGCTTTCCTTCACCTTTTTTCTTCAACGACTTTCTGCTCTTTTCTTCTTAACCAGTCTATTCTTAGAATAACATCCTGAACTGCCTCACTGTTCAGAGATGTAACGTATCTTAAAATCTAATATTCTTCTGACTGATTCTAAATTACTATCCTTCCAAGATCCCCACACTTCTCCCACTAAAGTTGCTGTTTAGCTTAACATGACCAAAATGACTTTTTAGTTTCCAGTCTTTCAGTATTCTAGAATTTCATCAGACTTCATTTTCCTTCCTATTGAATCTAGAAAACATGCTAAGTACTTGAAAAATATTCACACCAACGTCCTCCATCCTTAGATTCCTTTTGTATTGTACCATGTGCAGCATCCACGTTGCCAGGCCTGTAGCAGCCAACCAAGTTTAACAGAAGACTGAGGTATCAGGGCTCCTTCCCCTGGCAGAAGAGGTGGACTCAAGCTCAGTTTTCCAGAGAGTCAGTGTCTTTCTTCCCCTTGCAGGTGAAGGCACCACAGCTTTCTACGGTCCCTGATCTCTACCTGGTGGGTGCCTGCATATCTGACAACTCCTGGAAAGAGCTGCGTGCAACCCAGATTGCTTGTCACCATTTTTTTTTCAAGCTTGACCTACAAATAGAAAAGGCAAGAGTAGATGGCTGTAACCTGATGAGTTTTTAATGTCTGTATTTCTTCTTATTACTTTGAAAGTAGACTCAAGGTTTCTGAGCTAGGAGAATTTATTATTGTTTCAGAAATAACCACATTGAGCCATTTGCAGCTCAATCCTCTCTCTTCTAGGGCAATGTGATGAGAGCTAGATAACACCCTCCATGTACCAGAGTCTGTCTTGCAGGAGAGGAGCCCTGGAAATATGAATCTGGCACATTATATATACTTTGCTTTCTTCACACCTTGAAAGAAGAAAAGCTTAATCTCTCTAAGGTACACACATTCTCTTGAGGAACAGAGGGGTAAAGACTTTAGGTTCTTACCCTTTAGAATGCAAATCAATGTCTCCAGAGGGAAAATAAGACAAGTCTGCAGGTTTACAATCCTGGAATTTCTGGGAGGGGGGGATAAGTTTTATTATCTTTTGAATAGGAGTAGATGGCTCTAGGTCTAACATACTTGAAATATAAAGAACAAATAAATAGGGAGCAAAGAAGCCATTCTCTAACGTGTCAATTCACTTTGCTAAAGAAGCCAGACTACAGAAAAAAATCTTTAAAAAAACTCCAGATTTTCACAGTACATGGGAACATCATAAAAACCTTCTGAGGGCCAGCTGCATTCTTGATTCCCCACAACATCTGTTCCATAGGTTTAAAGTCCTCTACAGGTCAGCACCATTCTGGGCTTAATGAATTCTTTACCACTTCCATTACTCATACACACACACGCGCAACTATCAGTACTCGTGACCTGTTTGTCCTGCCATCGTTGGTCCATCCAACACCAAGCTTCTACTGCAGCCTTGACCCTGACTCCGTCTACCTACCCCATGAAACTTGCAATAAAGACCGTTGTGTTTGTTCTAACAAAATTGGATTTAAATATCCTTTCCACAATGTGTTAGCTGTGTGACCTTTGTCATATAATTGCAATAAGTGTTTCAGTTTTCTTTTAGGAAAATTGAAGATATTGATACTATTCTGAAGGGAAATTAAGATCTAAAATATATAAACCACTTAATTTAGTATCTATATTCAAAAGGTGGTTATTACTGTTATTATATAGTTATTTCATAATTATTCCTTCTTCCCCTTTGGTCCTTTAAATGCATGTCCTTTACCTACCTTAACCCTACTCCCCCAAATCTATTAGTTTTCTTATGCTTAATAGGTATTTCTCTGACCTACACGACTGTCCAATTATATTATTCCTTCTTTCCTGTTTTTTTTTTTCATTGCTAATCCCATTAAAACCTTGTTGCCCAATTATCTCATTGCTTCGTGCTCGGTCGTGATGACTTTCTAATGACTGAATTCACAAGACCCTTTTTCTCAGTTCACACTGTGTTTTGTTTTTGTGTAACATGTGCAAGTATGAAGCACAGTGTCTTAAAGTCATCATCTCCCAAGCTTTCTGAGGGCATGCTCTTTTCTAATTCTTCATCTACTTCTCTGAGGTCCATTTGCCTTTCTTCTGTGAGTTCCTTTCCCTTGTATATGCGTGTCCCCTGGAAGCATTACCTTCCTGGTTTACTCTCTGCTGTCGTTTCCATCTGGGAGCTAATCACTAGGGACAAGCTTCTCTTTCCTTGAGTTTAAAATGTTCTCCACATACTTTTTTTGCTTGGTTGGTTTGCCCATCTGGTATATTTGGGCTTCACCTTTCTTCTCAACCTTAATTACATAACTGCCAAATCATCATTTCTTAATTACATAAGAAATACAACTTTTCTTAAAGGATTTCCCATATAACCTAATTGAACTTTTAAAAATATGAAAGAAGGAAAATAAACAGTAGAAGAAGGTAGACAAGGGTAATCTTATAGTGTATCTGACTGTCCTAAATTTCTGTGTGTGTATGATTGTTTTTTAAAACTGTAAGTAAAAGAAGTAGTACTATTTATAATATTTATTTATGATATCTTAGACATCATCTCTGCAAATCGTTCTGAAAAAGCTAAGTTCATAAATTGTTAAAAATAAAACTCTACTATCCATTGTAAGAGTAAAATGATTATGTAGGAAAGAAAAAATGGAATGTATTCTTGATTTGACTTTAAAAAAATAGTTTCTAAAATGTGATGAGCACATAAATGCATACTCCTGACTCTGAAGCAGTTCTAGTCATTGTTTCCACAATTTGCATCTGTTTTACTGGTTTTATGAATCCGTAATTAAGTCTTTGTTCACAGAACAGTAATATTTGTTGAATCTAATTATTTCTCGACTTGATACGATTTGGAGAAATTTCTTGCCTCTGTTTTCTCTCTCCTGCTTTTCGTATCTGAGCTTTGGTCTTTATATTATATAATCAACACGCTGAAAATCTCTCTCTTCTACTAAAGCTTTCCCACGCATCAACATTAGGTGCCTCTCTTTCAGCCACTCTGGGTTTACCTGATGCTGAGCTCCCTGGCTCTCCTGTGCCCTGGCCTGCCTCTACAACAACTCTGATTCAGTCATAGCTTTTCTCCCCCTCCTTGTTCAATCTTCCTTCAAGCACTTAAGAGTTTCAGCTTAGAAACAGAAACAAATACCAGTGAATAAAAATTATAATTCAAATTCTATCACGGTGCACTATAGGGTAAATCAGATATTCATATCCAATAGTATTCAATTTTTTAAAGGTCATCAGAGGAGATCAGACCTGTGTGTTCAGTGGATGAGAATCAGATAAAGGGAGATATCATATATGATGTGGCTCTGCTATACCTCCTTTCTCTGCCTGGAGTAATTTTTCCTGCGGTTATCACTCCATGTCCTTCACATATTTGCACAAATCTCACCTTCTCAAGGAGATCTGCTCCCAGTGCTCTGGTTAGTACTTGAGTCTGGTTCAGCTGTCTCCCCCAGCATTCTGGATCTTCACCTGGCTCTATTTCTGTTTATTTCCCATAGGACTTAAAATCTGATAGGGTGTTAGATCATCAATTTAGTGTATTTTCATTCTTATTTTTAATTCTTCATTAGACAACTTAGTTCCATCAGAGCGGAGACTTTCGTCTTATTGGATCCCAAACACCAAGAACCTGGCAATAGTGGGCCCTTAAAAAATAGTCTGTAAGAATGGATGGAGGGAGGGAGGGTAGGAAGGAAGGGAGGGAGGGAGGGAGAAAGGAAGAAAGGGAGAGAGGGAGGGAGGGAGAGAGGAAAAGAAAAAGGATAGAAGGAAAGAATAAAAGGAGGATAGTAATCATAAGCTACATAAATCTTCTTTCTCTGCATATTTATTTCAGTTCTGTGTCAACAACTGTTTGCTGAATACCAGTATAATTTAGTTACTACTGAGTGTTCATCCCCAGTTAAAGGAGCTTGTAATAATTTGGAAATATAACCATGTTTTGAATGCAGTAAAATATTATAGATATAGGAATATTGTGTAATGGAATTGCTATAACCGATTTACACTTTAGCCTATCGTAGTCACTTCCAAATAATACAGTGGCTGGGATAGGGATGCTCTGTGAAGGCAGCATTAGAGGCAGGGAGACCAGTTAGGAGGCTCAGGCAATAGTCAGGTGTAAGAATATGTGTGCCTGAACGAGAGCAGTGGTAACAGTAACAGGAAAACAGGGATGGGTTTCTGAAGTTTAGATGATATCAGAGGAGCAGAGTGAATGATTAAGGATGATGGATTTGCTTGTAGTAAGACATGGATTTAAAAATAAGCAAATTAAATCCATTCATCATTGTGACGACCATTATTTAACACTGTTACATGTGAATAGAAGGAATAAACACAATTCAGTGATCGTAGAAGAACATGATAGAGACAAATGCCAATTTGGAGTGCTTCTAGCATTTCTAGCCACAGCAGGTTAACTGACACTCTCAAACCCAGGCCTTGGGCAGGGGCAGGGAGAAGGGTAAGCTCAAGCCACTGACAACTCTTCAGCTTTGTTTCATATGTTTACTTATTTATTTTACTGTAAGACACATTACTGCTACTTTAAAAATTCTAAGAGTGATAAGAAAGGAAAATATGCCAATTCAGTCCACTTTACATGGGTCTGAAGACCGAAGGAAATTAATTGGAAAAAAAAGTATGAAAGTTGTTGCACTTAAGAATATCAGTGAACGTTTCAGCATATTAACTTCCGTGATTGACCAATATCTGTTAGTATACAGTGCAGGATTCAGCGCTCCATGAGGATGGGCACCTCACCTTGTCTACTTCGCTGCCCCTGGTGTCCGGCCCAAGGTTTGGCACTCCTAGGACCTTGACCAACCTTCTTTCAATGGCTGAGCATGTGAATGAGAAGCAAGATTATTAATAATGTGGATTTTGGATTCAGAAAGAAAAGTTTTAAATCTAGATCTGCCACCTCCTCCTTGAAAAAGCAAAGAGCTTCAGTGTCCTTGTATGTAAAGTGGAAATTACAATAGTTTTACCTCAAAGAGTTGCTGACATTTAATAATAATAATGGTATTATTTAAAACAGTTAGCACAGTGCCTAGCATGTAGTGTGTGTTCAATGCATGTTAATAATTATTATAATATTTCAGTTTGTGTGCCAGGTAAATTTTAAGCCACAAATAAATTTGAATATTTAAGGCTGTCTTCAGAAATGGTAACCATTGAGTACGTAGTAAGTTAGAAGGCAAATCCCTTTAATGGAGTCTTGGTGAGAAAAATATACCTTTAACCCTTTCTCCAATAAGTTCTAAATTTCATTATTTTATCGTTATTTTCTTTTGTCTTTGATTTTGTTTTTGATTGTCTTTGTTTTTATGACAAGCATAAAAATATGTCATCTAATGAAATGGTTGAAAAATGAAATTATTTACCTTATAGTAGAAAATGTTTAGAATCACTAGTAATTTTTAAAAATATTTTATTCTTTTAGAGGATGTGGTTGAATTATACTCATGCAAGAAATCTATTCAATGGCTTCTACAAACTTATGAAGTAGGTGTCTTGGAAGAACAATACAAATTTCACTATACTCTCTGAAAATTGTTAGGATCTTATGTATCAAATGTCATAGCTTTAATATTTTTTAGGAATGCCCCATAATCACAATACAGTTGTTAATAAGTTGGATAAAAACTGCATGATCAGGGAACATCTTCCTTTAAAAAAGTCATTTGATTTATTAACAAGGTTGCTCTGGAGGGGAACATAAAAGAAAGTGTAGTGTTAGGAAGTGTACTATTAGACTCACTGACCACATGGAAGCTCAAACACAAGACCTAGACTAAGAATTAAGGAAGGCACTAAAGAACTCCAAGGCAATAAAGGCAATAAAGCTAAATGCAATAAAACCTAGCAACTAAAATAGATTTGTAGGAATGAATGCTATTTGTTTTACTTATGTATGTAAATTAAAATTATTTAAATTAAATTTTAATTAAAATAACTTAGTTGTTTTAAGAAGATAAATTAATGCAAGACTATAAAATACTTAAGAAAAATATTAAAATGTTTAGTTCTAAACTATATTAGCCCAGTACATCAAAATAATTCAAATATTAAGATATCAGAAAACAAATCAGTGGAATAGAAAGTGAAGAAATAAACACAGCCTGACTTTTACTTGCATTTTTAAGAAGTTATGCAAAAATAATTGTGGAAGTGTGAAGGCCAGGTGGTGGCTATTTGCATTGCCCAAGTAGGGAATGGTTGTGGTCTGGACTAATGCTTGCATTGAGATGGAAGCCATGGCTGCAGGTCTGATGGGTTACATGGGAGGGGTGGGGAAAGGAGACATCAATAGCGCTCCGAGAATGTTGCCTGGAATAGTTGAGTAGGTGGTGATGTCGTTTACTTAAATATGAAAGACATGAGGAATAGTGGGGGAGAAGTTACCTTTTACTCAAATATAAAATAGCGCAGCAGTGGGGAATTTTAATATTGGGAAATTGTAACCCGCTCCGCCATTCTTTTGTCCTTGTTTCTGTAAATGCTGACTCTGACTAATATGTAGCTTGTCGATAAACAGCATGTTTGTATAAGAATCCTAGGAACTAATCTCAAGAGATACAGACTCTGACCTTCAGTCATCCCAGCTTTGAGAGATTTGCTGACCTTCAAATGAAAACCAAGATGACAAAAGCCAGGATGACTAAACCAGGATGGTGCACAATGGACCATCACTTGCCTTATTGGAATGGACTGTGCTCATCTGCATGCAGAAAATTATTCAACCCCCTCCCCTTGATCTCTTTGTTCTGATTTCCCTCTCTCTCCTTATAGAAACTTCTGTCTGTATTGAGATGTTAAGATGGACTTTGAGACAGGAGTTTCCTGTCTTCTCAGGGTACTGGCACCTGAAAATAAACCACTTTCTTTACACCAGCACCTGTCTGTCAAACATCGGCTTCTGAACAGGCAGGCAGCAGGACCTGTACTGGGCTACATAGGAAGGGAGTGAGAAAGCAGAGAAGAGAAAATGTTACAGTGAACTTCAGTAAGAGCAATCTATGCCCACAGATTCATGGACACACATGCACATTTGTGTGGTGGGTCTTATTTAAGCCATATTCTTAATGTGGATTAGAGTTCCAAACTGCAGTGAGACCCAGGAAGCCTTTTCAGAGGAGACAGACTTTATGGAAAGTATTCAGAGATGTGGGGAATTGGGCGTGGGAGCACAGCGTCATCCAGATCAGGGAATCTCCGGAGGCTGAGATGAATTTTACTGAGAACCAATGAAATTTTTGGACCATGCCAGTGACATCAAGTCTGCCTTTCTGTAAAATCATGCCCTTGCCAGTGCTTAGACTGTGTCAGAGTTGGGATGCTGCAATAAGTCCTACTGATTCATAACAGCCTTCACATTTGCTTGGCCCTCCCTTCACTTGTTTTACCTGTCTTAATTATAATTCATGTATTCTTTATACGATTGAAGAGCTTTGGTTGTGAATTATTACAAATACAAGATTTAAATAATTTTAAAGTATTTTATTGGATTATGTTACTAAATATTCAGAGGTAGGGAAAGCTTCAGGCTATGTTTAATCTCTTTGCTCAAATCGTACTAATCTCTTTTTATATTTCTTAGCTGAACCTCCTTAATGTGAACTCTGATCTCTCCTATAACTTTCTCTTCATGGTCTCAAATTGTTTCCTTAGGTTTCACCTCTAAACAGTCCCACATTCAATGGATTCTTCCACATTTATATCCCTTTGATAGGACTCATTTCCCCTGACCATCAAGAAAAACCTCTAACCTTTGGTTTGATGAGATCAGTTTAGATCAGGTGCTCCTTTCTGAACTAATTCCAGGGGTTAGAAAGATGAGATTAGATCCGGGTTTTCACTATCTGCACTACTGACCCTTTGGCCGGATAATCTTTTTTTTTTTCCTGGGAAGAGGTACTGTCCCCTGCATTGTAGATGTGTGGTAACATCCCTGAACTGTACCCCCAGATACCAGTAGCAACGCACTCTACCCTCCCCCTCCTCACAAGAAAAGTCTCCAGGTATTTCTAAATGTTCCTTAGAGGGAAAATGCTCCTGATTGAGAACCAGTAGATTAGGCTGATGGAATGAGGTCTGAATCCTAAGCCAGGAGTAGAGCAGGATCTCTCTAAAGCCAGGTCCTGGGGGAGAAACGGTTTGGACAGACTTAAATTTTCAGGGTAATTAAGAGAAATGAAGAAATGCACTCATAGGTAAATAGACAATTACTTGCTAAATATGTATTTTTCTCATTCATTTGTCAAACATACATGAATTATAAACTTAATTATATATGTTATAAAATAGAAAAAGTGAGGAGTGGGATAAGTTTGTAGTCTATGCTTTGATCCAACATACAATCTACAATCAAAGGTTACACCATTTCTAGGATTTCAAAATAACATTTATCCCTATAGCTTTCTGAGCATAACTCATTAAACTTTTTAGTCATTGATTTACTTCCCTGTTTTACATACAACGTAATCTCCTTGAGAGCAGATATGATTTATCCCTGCCACATACCACCAGTGTCTCACACAAAGGAGGTTTTATTAAATGTTTATGAAAGAAGGAAGCTCATTTTCACTCACCAATTATTATTCTCATTAATGCCAAAGACTCTTGATATAGAATCTCTATATCTTGATAAGTATTGCTTTGTGGTAAAACCTGAGGATTAATGGTAGCATATTCTATCTTATATTCTTGTTTACAGTTTGATTTTACATGAACTGTGATAAAATATAGAGGAGAAAGAATTGTGAGCTCCCATACAGCTGCCACAGTCTGATCTGATAGGACTGCACCAGAGATTCAACTGACATGGTCATAATTTATACTAGCCAACTGCCATGGCTCTTGTACCACTTGATAATTTATACACCTTACGGCCTGCTTTTGAATATATACATGTATGTGCTAATATATACTTATGAGTCTCTATAATAATATATCACAGAGATGCTATAAAATCCTATCTGGAGAAATATTAATTGATAATAGTAGATGGTAGGTAACAATGAACTAGTATTAAGAATGTTGGTAATATATGAGGAAGACTGACAGAATTCTTAAGTTAGAGAAGGAAGTGTTTTTCCCAAGAATTTCAGGTTGAACTGGACAGAAGCTTCACACTGTGAATGCAATTAATCAATACAGAGCCTAAATATCAATAAGGATAATGTTGACCCCCATGTTATACCTTCAAAATTGATATAGCCCCTACCTGACAAGCTATCAGTGTCCAAAAAATACAGCTTGCAGGTTATAAAAATTGGTCTCCAGCCACAAAATCTGTACTCTCCCTGCACGCCTCAGTCTTGCTCTTTACCTGTGTTGGTTGACTCAGCATCTCTGATTTCATTTCCTGCTGTTGGTTCCATGTTTGTCCCCTAGGCGTGAGGATAAATCTCTTTTGATGGCATCGCCATCATTGCTAGCATGTATAAAGCGTTACATGCTGACCAAGACATTAAATTCACTGTTTAAGATGATTGCCCTGAATCTTCACAACCCTCTGAGATTTTTCCTTACTCCTCATGCAGTAAACAGGATCCTGAGATGGTGTCCAAGACTTTTTGCTCCTCGTGTAGATACCCAGGTCCACAAGTTGGAAGTATTTTATTCCTCTGATCAGATTCTACTCTGTGGCACTTATGTGACTTTAAGAAAGGAAGATTATGCAAGTGAGCCTGACTTAATTACACAGCCCCTTAAGGGCAGAGAAATTTCTTCCACCGGTCAAAAAGAAGTCAGAAATACCTCCTCTGACTAGTCTGGAGGAAGGCACAAACATTCATGTTGTGAACTTCCCAGAAAAGAGCTTCCAGGAGTGGAAAATAATGACCAGAAGACAGTGCGGGGGGAAATAGGCACCTCAGGCCTGCAACTATAAGCAGCTGAGATTTGCCGACCACGGTGATGAGCCTGAAAGCAATGTTTTCCTCAGAGTGTCCAAGTGAGAAATCAGTCTCGCTCTACTTTGATTCAATCTAGAGCAGAAAACCCAGATTCTACCTTAGACTCCTGACCTAGAGTACAGCAAGCTAATAAATAAATGTTCTTTTAAGCCACTGAAGGCATGGCATTTTTGTCACACAGCAAGAGCCAGCTGGTACTTCTCATATATATTTCATATCGCTATTAACTAGGTGAGAATCAGTGATCAGAATGTGAGCTTTGGAATGGGATTTCCTGGGTTTGAACTCTAACTCGGCCACTTGCTAGCAATGTAACTTTGAGAAAACTACGTAATCTCTGTAAAACTCCAATTCCTTGTTCTACAAAGAAGATAATAGCAAAATACACCTCACAGAATTGTTGGTAGGATTAAGACAGATGAAGGAGGTAAAACTTCTCATTTGGCGCCAGACTCATATAAATGTTTGATAGATGCTAGCTAATGTTTTTACCACAGCGTCATAAATCCAACATTCAGGGCTGGGAGAAGTGAAAATTTCAGCCAACAGTGCAAGCCTCCTAAATTGTGAGTCAGGTTTCCCACTCAAACCTGTCTGGTCTCTGTACTCCCCCCAACTGAATTAATCCATCACTCCCCTTGGAAGAGAGCCTTGCAGACTGGGTTGGCTTCTCACCTTTAGGGTAACTCACTTCTCCAATTGTGGAGACGACATCTCACAAATGTAGAGGAGACCTAGATCAAAAAAACATTATAAATCCACATCCTTTCCTTAATTCCTCATGTCTTTAGAGGCGTAAATCTCTAAGGTAACAAATAGCCCTTTGAAACATCCTCTGAAAAGTACAGCGGGAATCTCCCATTTTCCACATATTTCTATTAGGGGTCTGGGGAAATGCACCATTCTGTGTTCCTGACCTTTTCTCCTTTGCTTCCTCGCTAACCTTCACCTGCCTTCACAAAGTGTTCACAATGAGAGCCCCACCCCAGGTAGAAGCAGCTCCTGCTTCTGTGTACACCTGGATCTCAGGGACCAGCTCTTGGGAGAAAGATCGCTAAGAAGTCCCAGCAATGCTGTCTCCTGCACCCTCCCACCCCACGTAATAATTTAGAGCAAGTATTATATTTACTCACCTAAAACTATGTAAAACCCTTTTCCATGGTCCATGAAGCCTGACAGGGATGAGGGAAGGTTATTAGAAAAAAAAATATTATTAAAGAATGTGTCAGATTTTTACAATTTTAAAAGCCCAAAAGAACACCTCTAAAATAGAAATTTGGCCTCTTTCAGGTATCCAGGCAGATTTCCTTCCAGCTTAAAAGCTGTGCAGTGGTGAAAATGTAGACAAATTGATTGGATTAGGAAGATAATTGTCTGGTACGGAAGTGGGTGCTAAGCGTCAATGAATTTGGAGTGCTCCAGGAGAGGACAAATAGCAGCAGGCTATAGAAAGTGGCATCCGCAGGCTCTTTTTCACACAAATAATTATTCTAAGAAACAAATGAAGTCTTATTTATTGGCAGTAGGACATGGGTCCTTGGAGATCACTGGTGGAAAAGGGAACTATGAAATTAATTTGTACTAAGCAAAACCACACTCAATCCAGCAAAGCCGGATTTCCTTTGGAAATTCATTGAATTTCGGTTGGTATTTCTGCAACTTAGTGTCACCCCAGGTCATTTGAACACTGTGGCAGTGCTCACCCAGTTTGCAGAAGTCTTCCAGTTGGGATTTCATTTTTACTATGCACTGATTTGTTACATGTGACAAGAGTTATTATCTGTGATATGTAATGATCAGACTATCAGCTAAGGGAGAAATGCTTAAAAATTCCTTGACCCCATGTCAAAGTTATCACTCAGATGCATTTATCTTATGTCTTCATAAGAGAATCTCTCATTGGGAGCTTTGAATTATTTATTGCTACTTGTTCTGGAGCTCCAGGAACCAGCAGAGGAGTAAAACAATCACTCTGAAACTATCATAAGCCTGCAAACCATGCTTTCACAGAGATGTGAAAAAATGTAATGTGTCGTTTATTTTATTCTAAAGACGTAAAAGTATTTTCTTTTTCTTTTCAACTATTTTATCGTAATTTATGCAGCAGTGTATAAACATCATTATATAAACCTTTTTAAAATGACTATAGGGGGCTGGTAAAGGAAAGCCTTGATTTTCAATAATCATCTTTTTCCTTGGTGTACGTATCCCCACCACCACCAATTTCAGGGTACCAATATGAGAACCCCAAAAGCGGAGCTGGAGAGAGGTGCCCTCAGTCAGCTTGCCTGAGCCTGTGGGAACTGGCCTCCACACACCGCTGGTTTTATAGTCCTGTTATCACAAAATCTAAAGAGCAAATATCCTGAGAAAAACGACTCAAACACCCCCTACAGTGCATTCACTGTAGCATTGCCCAAAAAGTTCGTTTGGGATTTTTTTCTGTAAGATGGCTGTAGTAGTGCTTAGTTCTCTTTAATTTCATTTGAAACAACTTTGTTAGATTGTATTGTGACCGCGGTCATATCAGCCTGCAACAGTTGTACCCTACTGCAACTGTCTGATTATTTAACAGGAAGACCAATCACATTGAGTTCCGCTCTCTACAGGGGTCGCCTGGTACTGAGTGTTGAGACCGCCGGGATGCAGAAAGCTTCTGTTCTTTCTGACCTAAGGTAGAGGAGAGAGGCCTGTGACTAAATAGGATACAGTGACTTTTTTTTGTTGTTTTGCTACAATAATTAACATATTGCTATGAAACTAAAATCAGCGGGGGATTATTTTTACCTGTAAATCAGAAGAGGTGTCACAAAATAATTTCTGCTCAGTCATTCACAGAACAAAAGCACCTAGAGTTGAATCAATTTGAATATGATTTGAAAGTAGTAATGTCATTAAATCATGGACATGAATTGGTGGTTAGTTTCTGAGTTTTACCAAATAATGCAGGATCTAAAAAGAGAGAAAGAAATGTATCTTTATATTTTGTAGAACACATGTTCTTGTTTAAATGCTGTCTATTCTCTTATCTTTAATGCCACGATCTTTGGAAAAGCTGTTATCTTTCTATCTCCCAATCCTAATAAAAGTTAAGTGGTAAGAAAACCCATGGTCAATTAATTTGTAAAGAACTACATAAATGGAGTAAACAACTTAATCATCTTTGAAGTAAGGGATGTTTTCATACATTTTTTATTTTTTCAAAATATTCTGTGCAGCTCTTTGGATTAAATACTCTCATATATGTGTATATATATGAGTTCTTCGAAAATCTCACAGAGAACTTCAAGAATCTCACAGGGTACTGTCACATAAACATGATTGTGAAAGTTTATTAAAATAATTAAATATTTACTAGTTACAGTTGTGTGTTACAGTGAGTGCTTCATCTCAAGAATTTTGGGGGGATCAGTGTACATCATAATTTCCTGTTACAAACATAAAGGCAGTTTTAAGGAATTAGTTTCATGTACAGGTTTATGTATAGTGCACATTTCAAAGAAAAGACAAATTTAAAACCCAAATACTATCCTAATTTTTACTTTTATATGTTTTTAAATCTATCCAGCTTCCAGTTTCCTACCTTTCTGTGTCTGTGTCTCTTTAATATAAACTCCTCCCACCCAATGAATGTATTCCTTTTCTTACTTTCTTGCTTTTGTTATGACGCATAAAAGAAAAAGCTTCTACAAAAGATTTCAAAGACTGATAGTCATCACACCCTCAGGGCTGGGAGCTGCTCCTTCTGATCCCCTGGTTGCCCAGTAATTTCCTTTCCTTTTGGGGACTAGCCCAACAACATATCGTGTCCTGGTGAACTGTAAGTCGAGTGCAAGTCACTGCAGTAGACGCAGGGCGGTGGCATGACCAAAGCATGAACAGTTAGTCTCCCTCCCATGAGGACTATGGAGAAATAGGACTGGAAGCAGTAAGTCAGTCGCAGCAAAACTGCATTTAGCTAAGCCATCAAGAGCTGCGGTGGCAGGTAGGTACCACCAGATGTCGCAGACTACCCTTTGGTCCCTACGTCACGGAAAGTCAGCTCCTCTGGTCCCTCTGCTCTTCTTCCCCTGCAACGAGAGAGTCTTCATGCAATTAGTCTGCACCCCAGATCATGAGATCATCCTGTGGGTGGACTGCTGCGGGACCACGCTTTCTCCCTTCTCCTCTTCCTCTCGTTGGTGGCGGGCCCTGCTATCCAGGGACTCCCCTTGCTAGCATATTCCTGAGTAAAAATCCATTTGATTACTTGTGATCTCACTGGTGATTTTGGTTTTATTTATGTATTTTTGACACTGACAGCGTTCCAGTGGGAAGAATGGCAGACCCTGCCGACAGGCAGCAGCAGGATCACAAGAACTAGAACCTTGAGTCCTGAGGGGAAGCATTAACAAAGGAGATGGAGGAGGGGGAGGGGGAGGAGAACAAGCAGCCCCGGTCTATTCATTGTGGCAGAGACACCCACAGGGTAATCTTGAGCAGCCCCAGCGCCATGACTGTGGGGTCTCCTACTTTTCTGGGCCTGCTTTTACCCTTCCCTTTGATCCTGTCTGTTCCCCCCACCTCCAATACCCTCTCTTTATAAGTAGTCAAAGGTTATGCTGCAAAGAAAGATTTATAAATAATATAAATCATACAATGATTTTAATGAGACTTGTCCTTTATTAGAAACTAATGGAAACAAAATGCAAATTAGAACTGTCTTTGAACACTCCCTCCACCCCACTTACTCACTCACACATGCGCTCACACGCACCCATCTTAACAGCTGGCCAAACCAGAGAAGATCCCACCGTTCACTCAGCACCTCCGCGGTCGCTCAGGTTTCTCCTTTTATATCTAGAGACACATTTTCTCCCTCCTCTTCGCTCCCCTGGTTGTGAGCACAACCTTGTATTTTGACTCTGCTTTAAGGTAATAGTAAAAACAGCTGACATTTATGTAATGCTTACTGTGTGCCAGACACTAAGAACTGGATGTTTATGCTCCTATTTCTGCCTCAGAGGTGGCATTATTTTTATTATCCTGTTATGCAAATGAGAAAACCAAGTTCAAAATAATTTACTTGCCCAAGGTTTCACAGCTAGTATGGCAAAGACAGACCTTGACTCAGATGTTACTCATTTGATCGTTACCTCGTGTTGCGTATAACTTACGTTCACAATTTGCTTACGCAATGCTCTCTACCTGTCTACGCTGGAACCAGGGAGTGTGGGCCCGGCATTACATTTGCCTAGTGAATAGCAGAGTGCTCCGCGCCTTCAGAAACTGTTAAGGTCTGTTAAATAATTTCTTGTAGAGTTCGAGAGTAACTTGAATTTTTCACTTTTGAATGAGCTATTCAGACATAATTGCAACCCAGACTAAGTTTCTTCCAACGCAGGTGAAAATTTCAGTTAGCAATTGCCCAAGAAAGATTCTTTAAAAAAGACAAATAGAAGTTGCAGCTCTGGCAAGCATTCAGTGAATAAATTATGTAAACCCGTAAATGAAGAAGCTTAAATATCTGCATGAAAGGGAAAAGAGCAAAGGGATTTGAAGATTATCAGCTGATAATCAGAGACAGGAAAGCTCCAGAGAAGGTATTATTGAAAAATATCAACTACCAACAAAATATGCCCCAAAGTGCAAGTATGAGACAGCTAATTGTGTCATTTCTATCAGCAACTAAGTAAATTTGATCTTGTATTTTTAATTCAACCCTTCAGCCTTTATATACTTCTGGGGAAGTTAAAGTTCCATTGCTTTGATAGAGCGTGACACTACGGATATTTCTTTTAATAATTAATTGCATCTCAATGGTAGGCAAAGAATGTTGAGGGTAAAACATACCCATAGGCTCCAGGAGACAATGATATGAACAGGGAGAGACTGGAAAATGTGATAAACAGGGCTGGCTTTAGGCACTTGGGTTTCTAAGTGAGCCTGCATATAAGGTAAGCTCCCCGAGGATCATTTTAGTCACTCATTTAGCATAACCTGGGGTTGAAGTGTGATGTGTATCAACAAAATCCCTGCAATGTACCCATGGAAAAGTGCTCTTTTCTCTCACCCAGAAGCAGCTGAGTCCCATGAGCTCGTGCAGCCTCCTCTTAAAGCCAAAAAGAAGTAATGAAGTAACTAATGGAAGCAATTAACAAGTGATAATGTGACTTACATCTGTCACAGTCCAGATATTTGGAACTATTTATATTTAAATATCTAGACACAGAGTTTGGTTATTACCTATGGATAATTAGACTTCATGCTTTTGAGCCATTTTCACTCTTCAAATGCTGTGCATGCCAGGCTTATGGCTACAGAGTGAGAAAGGAGGCATAAGTGTTCAGAATGTGTACAAGTATTAAATCTACAAGTGAATCCATGAAATTCAACTTCAAATACGTTTTATATATGGAAGTGCATAAAGGGTAAAAATATGCTAAATTAGTACACATCTATAACAAGTTGTTCATGAATATACAGATGGGTCTAAATCAGCATTTTTCAACCAGTGTGGCACAAAAATTTTTAAAACATACAGTACTTGATGATTTAGTCAGGGGCACTGACCTCTTTTCTCTTAGATTGTCAAAAAACGACAATGACCAACACAACAATAGCTGTCCAGTGTGAATGCTCTTGTTTTGAACCATAACAAGTCATACAACACAGTTGAATCTTGTTGGTCACGTTGTGTAAAAAGGTTGCCCCTGATTGATTAATTCTTGGTATCAGAATCCTTATATACAAGCATAGGTACCTGATTTTTAAAAAGTCACTTTGAGGCAAAAAAGGGTAGGTAATTACTATTATTATTTTTTTTTGTAAATCAACCAAAATTGCTCCCACTTTTTGTCAGATCTATAAGAAATATATATATTTTTGGTGTGCTACAGAATGTTAGTAATTAGTTTATTTGAGCCATGAGATGAAAAAGGTTGAAAATCACTGGTCTAAATGATGCTACTGAGGTTGTAACAGCCCAGCAGATACCCCTCCAAAGAGATTCTCTCCCCTTCCGATACCCGCGTCAGAACTCTCTGTTCAGATTTGTCTGTGCTATTTCAAACTCAGATGACAGAGCAGATGCTGACCTTCATCCCATTAGGCATTTAACAGGACAGACTTTGACTTGCTCATGAATGTCTTCTTTGCAGCTGGCTCATGGACACTCTGAGTTAGGAGAAAAGAAAAGAAAGTTGATGCTGCTTTTCCCCCTTTTGCCTCGTTTAGTAGGGGTAGTGCTGCCGACCCTGCCTGCAGGGACACCCCTATTATCCCAGTTCAGTTCCACCACAGGCGAGCAGCAAGTCTCTTCCCTCTCTTCCTTTTAAACAACCCTGCAGTACTGCATCCTGAGATGTAATCGCTATTATATGAAAAAAAATACACTTGTGTGTTTCCATTTTCTTTAGCCACTATAATTTTGAGTCTCTCTGTTGCACCAGCTTACTTTTCACGTGAGATAAAAATAGTGGTTAGTTGAAGGGGTGCTTACTTTCTGAAACGGAATTGAAGATCATCTCTTTACGGGCTCACTTTCTATCAGGGAAGCTAGGTCTACCTTTTTTTTACACTTGTGTGTATGTGTGTTTGGTGACGTGTGGGGTGGGGTTACACGTGCACAGATGTTGCTGAATGGCAGGGCAAAGCAGGCAGGGTCCTTGCTCTGAGGCAGTTCACCCCCTGGTGACATTTGCTGTGCTCTTTGCTCTTCTGCAATAGAGGGACCCACCGCTCTCCTGATCCCTGATAACGCTCCCTCTTCATCTCATTTTATTTACCAGTTGTTTTGGTAAATAAACTTTTTCTACGGATCCAGTTTTGTTAGTCTCCCTAAGGGAAAAGCCAACACTTCAGTCAATCAATGTATTGAAGACTTAATTCTCTCACATGCTGGTTTGAAGCATTCCATGCATTACCTGTGCATAGTGGAGCTGTGGTAAGCTGTGTGTGTGTGTTACACTGTTCACCATTTCACTGGCTAATACAGTATAAAGAGTACAGGTTAATTGAATTTGCCTAATAGAAGAGCTACCTGGTCTCAGGTGGGGGGCCTGAGGGACCAGAATCCATTTGAAGGCTGTGGCCTTCACCTGAGGTTCAAGTGAGTCTAGCACAGAGCAAACAGTGAAGAACGCTGGAAACAAGGACAAACACGCAAAATCCAGAGATAGGGCAAGAATTTAATTAGATTTTACATGATAAGTTTAACATAGCTAGATTTATTTGAATTCTTGATAATCAACCATCTAGAGAGATTCGGAGAAGTTCATTCCACGTTATGCGTGTGTTTATGTTATTGATACACATTCCAAATTAGGTACAAATCCAGGCCACAGATTCAGGCAGGCACGAAGTTTGACTTTAACACTGCACAGCGAAACCATTTCTATTTTAAACTCAATTTGGTTTGGTTGGATGGTAAAAAAAAATGTTAGCCACTTGGGATTTCTTTGTAGCATTTGTTTGGTTTTCCCTAAAGTATGAAGGACTGCTGGCGATGCTGACAGGATTATAGAAGGGAACATCTGGTCCTTACTAGCCATCTGTCCGTCTGTCCACTTTGGAATCCACTGAGGTGTACCTGGTCTTGCCTTGTCTTTTATTCCATGAAGGTTGCAGTTATTGTTGCATCTTCTTCCCAAACATGAGGTCTCTCTAAAACCAGATCCAGCAATGGCCGCTTGCTGTTTCTTTTGGGGCCACGCCGATGCCTCTGGAAAGTCTCTGATGATGCTTTGACTGTCTCTACTTAATCAATCTTAATTTTTAATACTCTTCCCATGCATTCCTGGGCACATAATCTTAATCTCCCTGAAATACACTTCTGATGTGAAGAGTTAGCACCTTTTACATCCAGATTCCTTGAAACCTATCTGAGTTTTTCTCTTATTCCTCTATTCCCTTGATTTTAGGTAAGCTGGAACGTCACTTTTCAGGATGACTACAGCTTCACCCTTATAGCCCTGGCTCTAAGTGGAAACTGTATTTCCTACTCCAGGGGGTGCAGATAAACTAGTTCAGCTTCATCACATGTTATTCCAAAACTTGGAGTCTTTTATCTGGTACTCAGCTTTTAAAACCAAATGGGTGTGTGTCCAGTATAAGAGAAATATCGAGGAACACCTGTAGTAGTATATAAAACTAGCTTCCTCCTAAATTATACTCGTATCCACACTATACATTGCTATTTTACATTTAACTTCCTCTTTAAACTGACCATACTATATGGCCATGGTAAACAGTAACTTAATTTTAGAAATAAGGTAAAATATTCAGATATGTCCAGTTGTCACCGAAACCTTAGTGAAGAACTTAACTAGAGCTCCCATGTAGTGACCGTTCAAAACAACAGCGTGCGAGTCAGAATATTTCGAGTTATCTTCCCATTTCCCCCGTATGCAACACTAACAAAAATGTAAAAATCCCCTTGGTTAAATGTCTGGCAAATGATCAAATACACATTGTTGGCATGAGAAAACAAGGTGTCGTGTACTTAGCTTTTAAGATGTAGCATTCTGTCAAAGCATGTAAAGAATATTTAGTACCTGGAGGAATCTCATTATATTTAAATAAGTGTCTTGAGGTCAATGGGTTTCTCACAATGTTTATTTTATCTATTTATGGTGTTCAAGACCTGGATGCTATTTATCCCCATAGCATGTTTACAAATTCAGACTTCACAAATTCAGACAACATGATAAACATTCAACTGTATCAAGAGATACCTCATCTTGTTCTACATCCCCTTACACCAGTAATTGTACAACCCTTGCTTCTTATTAAAATTACCTACTGAGATTTCTATTTCCAGAAATTTTGATTTAATTGGTCTGGGTTAGGACCCAGAATTGGATTATTATAAATTAGCTCTTCTAGGTCATTCTAAGACACCAGGGTTGAAAACCACTGCCTTAAAAAACTGTGCCCATATTATTTATTATCTACCTGTGCTGTACTTAAACTTTTACTAGGGCAAGCAACAGCAGCTCATTTCCATTAAAAGAGCTACATTGATTCCAGATAAATCGATCTCTCTCTCTCTGTCTCTGTCTCTCTTTCTCTCTTCCTCCATCCCAGGATCCTCTAGGAGGGCAAACAACCTGGGAAGAGTGATATCCCTCCCCCGCATTCAAATATCCCTTGTGTTTGAGTCTTAACTTCATTGTCACTCTGACTCCTTGTTCATATCCAAGCGGGACACCCATAATGAGTAAGATGAAGACTATTGTAAAAAGAAATAAACAAATGTCCAACTCTATTTTTCTTTCAGAATTCAGAATATCCTGTCTGTGCTCTAAACCAGCGACTGCCCTTTTGAATCTCATGAGTGATGGTATTTCCTTGTTTGTTGGAAAGGGGTCCAGATGGACATGTGGCAATATCGACTTTAGTGAGAAAGTGTACTTCTAAGCCTATAGTTCCAGTAATTTTGTTTCTTTGTTTGTTTGTTTGGTTATTTAATTTGGGGGGGAGTGGTTCAAAATTTTATTTTATTTTTTAATTTTGTTTATACTATCACAGCTGTCCCAATTGTTCCCTCTTTGCCCCACATCCCCTAAACCCACGCTTCCATAGTCAATCTCTACACTGATGTTCATGTCTATGGGTGATACATGTATGTTCTTTGTCTAAACCCTTCACCTTCTTTCATCTAGATCCACCCTCCCCCTTGCCCTATTACAGCTATCAATCTGTTCCTTATTTCTGTGCCTCTGGTTCTATTTTGCTTGTTAATTTATTTTGTTCCTTAGATTCCGATTATAGGTGAGATCATATGGTATTTGTCTTTCATTGTCCAGCTTATTTCACTTAGCATAATATTTTCCAGTACCATCCATGCTCTCACAAAAGGTAGGAATTCCTTCTTTCTTTCTGCTGCATAATATTCCATTGTGTAAATGGTACCACAACTTTTTCATCCACTCATCTACTGATGGACACTTAGGTTATTTACAAATCTTGGCTAATGTAAATAACACTGCTATGAACATAAGGGTGCATATATTCTTTTGAACTGGTATTTTGGGATTCTTTGGATATATTCCCAGAAGAGGAACCCCTAGGCCAAAAGGCAATGCCATTTTTAATTTTTTGAGAAAACCTCCATATTGTTTTCCAGAGTAGATGTGAAGCAGGGTGCAGCCAAGAGGAGGGCCACAAGAAGGGATTTGTAATGGGGTCCAGGACTCGGGGTGTCCAGGAAATATTAGAAAAATGTATGTAGGATGTCCTTACCCCCACAAGCCTGAGCCAGGGGGGATGGGACACATGGAACAGGGCCATTCAGAGCTGTTTTGGGTAGCAACAGCTTTGCAGCTAACCCCTGGCAGTCATTTAACATATCTATAACCTTTAACTGGTTTCATGGATATGCTAAATAGCTGTGGCCCTGCTTTGAGCCAGGGAGATGGGAGTGACTTCCACCCCAGATGGAACTGGGAGGCAACTCCCCCTGGTTACAGGGCCTGCGTGAGAGCTTGGAGATGATTGGCTCCACGCCATGGGGCCACACCTGCCCAGACTTACTATGGCAGCCCAGTAAAGCTGGAAGAATACGGGGATGCTGGCAGGTGTAACTGACTGTAGGAGGAGTCGGAAATGGGGCTGCAAAGGAAGATGGGCTCTGGAATGTAAAACCTAGGCCCGGCAGCCATAGAGAGAGTAGACCACGCGGCTCTGAAGTAAATGGGAGTACCACAAGGTTCTGAGGGGAGAGGAAGAGGGCCAGGATCAGGCAGCTTTGGTGAAGTAAAGAGAGGGTCACGTGGTTCTGAAGGAGAGTAGAGAGGACCACGAGGTTTTGGAGTGCTTCTTTTTGCCACGCTGCTTAGGCAGCAGGAGAGACTTTGCCGGGAAGAAAAGGGGAGAAAGGACTCTTGCTGGTGGGCCATGAGAAGGTGCCGCATGGCTTTGGATTAACTGGAGATTGCAGCAGCCACACAGCTGATGGTGCCGGGAGCCTGAACCATGGACTTCTACTCCTTTTCCTGAGACATGGTACCCCGGACTGGGCAGAGGGAGAGGGAAGGACTGTGCATCTGTGGGTATTCTAGAGGACTTTAGTATCTTATTGAAGACATTAAGCCATTACTCTAAGTTTGTGTAACTTTTAAATAAACAATTCCTTTCCTTTTCACCAGTCTCTGGCATTGAGAGACGTCTTTCCTCTGGCGGCGGGCATTGCGAACCTAGCAGGTGGGCGTGGGGGGGGAGGAACCTCCAGAGACAGAAAGGGGGAATCCTTTCTGTAATAATTTATCGTGAACCACCCCCTGCCTTGCTCTGTAACAGTTGCAACGGTCTGCATTCCTACCAGCAATGCACTAGGGTTCCCTTTTCTCCACATCCTTGCCAGCACTTGTTTGTTTATTAATGATAGCCATTTTGGCAGGTGTGAGGTGGTACCTCATTGTCATTTTAATTTGTATCTCTCTAATGGCTAGTGATGCTGTGCATTTTTTCGTGTCTATGGACCATCTGTACATTCCCCTTAAAGAAGTGTCTATTCATGTTCTTTGCCTATTTTTAATTGGACTGTTTGTCTCCCTGGTGTTGAGTCATATGAGGTTTTTTTTTTTATATATTTTGGAGGTTACACCTTTGTTTGATTTATCATTGACAAATATGTTCTCCCATATTTGGGAGAACAGTGGGTTCCCTTTTCATTTTGCTGATGGTTTGTTTGGTTTGGGCCATTTTGTAGAATTAGCTTTGCACTTATTTTACTGTGAGCCCTCCAAAAGTGCAGTTACTTATGACAGCTGACTTGCCGTGTTCTTCATGAATTCTGCATCTACCGTAGGCTTTTATTGCTATTTTCTTTTATCCACCTCTCCTCAAAGCAATTTATCATCTTCTCTACTGAAACACTACACCTCTTGTATGATTTAATTTATGTTTCCTGTGCAGCCGCCTCTAATAACCATTTAATAATATTGAAGAAGAGGCAGACATGTATTCTGTGCCAAATTTTATTCTAAATAATAAAATAGTTTGTATAGAATTAGAAAAGCATTGAGCATTTTAGCTAAAGCAGTCAGAAAAGATCTCTTACTCAATTGAACTGATCATCAGTCTCTTCGCACATGCATCCTTCTACTGCAGATACCTGCATCTAGGCTTGCCTCCCCCATTAGATAAGCAGCACGCACACAATAGGAACTGTGTTTTATACAGCTTGCACTTCATCATAGCACTTGGAAGCAAGGCTGCTTAGGCAGAGCTAAATCTGTTGTACAGACATTCTCTGTTTTATATTAAAACCACTGGAATATTAGATTTATGTGCAATAACATTCTACCAACATTAAGTAGAATGACTTGTCTTTTAAAAAATACTCTTAGTTGTCAAGTACACACACACAAAAATAGTGGAAAATCAAGGAACGTGCTTTTCTTAGTTGTTTATGATGAATGCATTTTGCCTTTTTGAGTAAGAACACAAAGGCACATTACTCAATATATGCTCACTGATTAATTCATTGAAGCAAATAACATGCTAATGTGTATTTTTCTCTCAGTTCTAATTGTCACTGTGATGTAAGTAAGATCTCCCCATGTCAAGTACACTTTGGAGAAATGTACCTGATGTGCTTAGGAGACTTTGTATATTTTTCCTTTCAAGTTCCTGAGGTTAAAAACTCAGAAAATTGCCATTGTGGGAAAGTACTTGAAATTTAACATCAGAATGAAGGGTGAAATCAAAAACAAACAAAAAGATCAGAAGGCTAGTGGGTAGTGTTTAAGCTAAGTGTGTTTTTAAATAACAGCATTTCAACTTTCTTTGAACTAGATAGGCGAAGGAGATATTCACACTGTCTTTTTTTTGTAACTTTTAACAAATGTTGTCTAGGTCTTAAACAATAAACTCTCACCTCAGAATTTTGAGTTTTGATTACTATTACACGTGGAGCAGGAGGAAACATAATTTTATTTCTAACTAATTAAATGTACTTGCAATTAACAATGTTTATATACACCTTTCTCCTTTCAAGCAGGCAAATTCAACAAGAAACCACTTGTAGCTTGTGAGTATTAAGAAGATACATCAACCCGCTCTGGTTAACAATGGAAATATCGTGTCAGGTTAAAGGTGAAATAATTCTTCAAATACAATGTAATTATCTCTCACATGGTAATTTCATGTTGAATTTCTATTGTCTATTCATCCTCCATAAAGAGAATCTCAAAATCCCTGGATGTAACAAAATAGTCATCACGGGTAAACACTTGATCAATGTTGAGTGGATGCACATAGAAAAAGACTAAGTAAGTCTTTATAAATGGGTAGAGGAACAAATGAATGAATGAAAACAAAATATGGTAACATGGAAACATCCACATTTTAAAGAAATAGACTTTTAAGCTTAACCATTCCTGACATAGGATCATATCACTCACTTTCATTTGTGTATGGTCTGTCTCCCTCTCCCATTTAGTTTTCCATTTTTTCTAATAGTAAAATTACTATATATTTTTATTAATTCCAATGTTTTCTCATAAAAGCTGTAGCTTTACATCTTTATATGAAATTTCTCTTTTGTTGGTAAAAACAACTTTTACATTTTTGCCTTTCCCACTTATAGAAACCCACATTTAATTTTAGCAAGAACCTTTTTTAATACTTCTTCAAACTGGTGGGGTTTTTTTATCAGGGTTATTATTGTTTCAATGAAAGCATTCAGCCAATTCTAATAGCATGAAGATAGCGATTTCAGATGTATTCATCCACATTCTGCAAGATCAGTGAGGCTAAGGGACGTGTTCAAGGAGACATGGGATGTATTTCATGTATGTGATTCTGAAACCAGTTGCTCTATAAACGCTGCATTTGGTTTGCAGTTTGAATGCCACTTTGCAGTTTGAATGTTTCCTGGGTGTCTCAAGCTGGATACACTGGACATGTTAAATCAACTCTCTATTATGGTCTATCATTGACTGGAGAGAAATCATGCCAAAGTACATGTGATCAGGATCACTAATGTAAATCAGACCTGAGAGATCATGTAGGCATGTCTTCCCCTGTGCAATTAAAGTTCTTCTGTGTGGAACTACTAAATTGCATGTCAAGTAGCACTGGACATTTTAACACAAATGCCTGCTCTGTTTTTCTTAGAAACAGGGACTAGGTGAACCCAGATCTTGCTGCATAGGATGTATACACACATATGTGTGCATTACTGCTATTGTTGTTGAGTGAGCCCATTAATTATTATTTACCTGATCCATATATGCTGTAGCTGCTAGGATGCTAAGAAGTAAAGATAGAAAGAGAAGCCCTGTGGCTGTTAGTATTGTGCTTCAATGCAAAGTCGATGCTGACCTTAAGTTCTATGGTATGGTTTACTGATGTAGAAAATCATTCAATAATTTCACTCATCATGAATCATCATTGACTGGCTGATTCATGTTGATAAAATTCACAAAAGTCTGAATATGTAAGTCAAGATGCAAGTTGATTAATATTCTATTGCCTTCTGGATGACATACTTCCGTCTATCTCAGAACTTTTGGGATGTTCAAAAAAGGATGCATGATCCTCATTTGTGAAGTCTCCCCTACTATCCTCAAGGAAAGCTGGACATCACAGGAGGGATTTACACGAGTCATCGAAAAGAGCACCAATCATTTGTTTGCTTCTTTTCTTCACTGCTTGAGGCCTTTGAGACAAGGGCCTTGACTCGGTCTTCACTGTGTATATTATGTGCGATAGGGTGGCCAGTGTGTGATAGGCACCTCATAGATGCCAGCATTGAAATCTCCTCATGTATTGTGCGCAGGAAGGTGAGGCCCCTTTCTCTGTGTCTTCTCCAGAGACTACAGTTGATACAGGCTCCTACAAGATTTCTCAGGGTATAAGCTGGATGTACCTGGACCTGGTGTTATCTCTGACTGTGTGCAATGCATGGGTAGGGAAGCATAATCCCTTCAAATTAAAATCAGATGCATCAGTATAGGTCAGTAATTTCCAACCTTTTTCATCTCTTGGCCTGCATAAACTAATTATTAAAATTCTGCAGCACACACACAAACATATTTTTTTTCAATCTGACAAAAACTGGTATAATTTTGATTCATTCACACCATACAGCCGTTGTTATATTGGTCATTTGATAATCTAGAGGAAAAGAGGTCAGTGCCTGTGACTACATAGTCAAAAAAAAGTGAAACTCGATCGCCAACTTACACCATACACAAAAATAAATTCAAGATGGATAAAAGACTTAAATATAAGTCATAACACCATAAAAATCCTAGAGGAAAACATTGGCAGGAAAATCTCAGACATTCCACGCAGCAACATCCTCACAGACACGTCCCCTAAAGCAAGGGACATAAAGTACTACATGTTTTAAAAATTCTTGTGGCACACCAATTGAAAATCACTGGTATAGGTTGCTGAAGCAATTATTAGTCCACATTCCTTCATCACAAATGGGTTCTTCAGCATCTATTATTATTGTTACCAGGTTTAATAAAAAAGCTCACAAATTCTGACAAAGTATTCAGTAAAAAAAAAACTGGACATAGATAATAAGATCTGAATATATGCAGGTTCTATGTGTCTCAGTGATTGTATATATAAATATACCACTTGCAACATGTTGCCCATGCAAATGTATTTCAAATTGATAATTGGTGTGTTTTTAATCTAAGTATTTTCACAGCTGCAGTTGGGCTAGAATTATAGAGGTGATGAGCCTCAAGTCTGTCGTCATTTGTCCTGAGCCCAGGATTCCGGGAGTTTGCAGAGTATTATATCGTACCCAGAAATTTGCTCCAATAAAGTGTTATGGAAATGACGTTTGATAGAGGTGGATTTCAGCTGCAAAACCACGTAGCGCCCAGGAATAAAAGACAATAGGAGCTGTGATCTACAATTACTGGCATCATAACACATGAGCATTACTAGATCTGTGTCAGCGAAGAAATCCACTCATGACTGACGGCTGCAGTTCTGGTGAACCAAAGTCATCATATTAATCCCTGGCGATTTCATTAGTGAACAAATGACTCACCATAGATGCTGGTGCAATATATGTAGAATTTGAAAGTAAACTAATCATAAATGTAATTTGAACATCAAAATAAAAATGAAGGCAATTACTAAGTAGAGGTAAAAGACAAAATTTGTAATTTCATTTACAGTTTACATTCCATGTCATAGTACGGAATGTATTACAGTAAGAATTTTGTGCTGCTTCCGGGTGCACAGCACAGTGCTTAGACAATCATATCTTTACAGGGCGTCCCCCTGATGTTTCCAGTACCCATCTGGCACCACACAGAGTGATCGCAGTATTTATTGACGACATTCCCCATGCTGTATCTTACATCCCTGGGACTATTCTGTAACTAAAATCTGTGCTTCTTAATCCCTTCACCTCTTTCACCCAGTACCCCAACACCTCTCCCCTCTGGCAACCACCAGTTGATTCTCTGAGTCTGTTTCAATTTTGTTTGTTTGTTTATCTTGTTCTTTAGATTCCACATATAAATGAAATCATATGGTATTTGTCTCTCTATGACTGATTTAATTTACTTAGTATAATACCCTCCAAGTGCATCCATGCTGTTGCAAGTGGTAAGATTTCATTTTTTATGGCCAAGTAATATTTCCTTGTGTATACGTACCACCATTTTTTGTCCATTCCTCTATTGATGTGCACTTCCGTGTCTCCGCTATTGCAAATAACGCTGCAATGAACATAGGGTGCATATATTCTTTCAAATTAGTGTTGTTTGTTTCTTCTGATGAATCCCCAGAAGTGAAATCTCTGAATCATAAAGCAGTTTCAACTTTCATTTTTTTGAGGAACTTCCATAGTGTTTTCCACAGCAGCTGCACCAATATTCATCCCACCAACAGCGCCCTAGGGTTCCTTTTCCTTCACAGCCTCTCCAGCACTTGTTGATTGTTGATTTATTGATGATGGCCACAGGTGTCAGGTGATATTTCATTGTGGATTTAATTTGCATTTCTGACGATTAGAGCTGTTGAGCATTTTTTATATGTGCATTGGCCATCTGTACATCCTCTTTGGAGAAGTGTCTATTTAGGCCTTCTGCCCATTTTGTAATTGGGTTGTTTGTTTGTTTGTTTGTTTTGGTGTTGAGCAGAATGAGTTCTTTATAAATTTTGCATATTAATACTCTATAAGATGTATCATTGACAAATATCTTCTTCCATTCAGTAGGTTGTATTTTTGTTTTTTTGATGGCTTCCTTTGCTGTGCAAAAGCATTTTAGTTTGATGTACTCACATTTGCTTTTTTTTCCCTTTGGTTTCCCTTCCCTGAGGAGATACATCAGTAAAAATATTGCTAAGAGAAATGTCTGAGATTTTACTGCTTTGGTTTTTTCTCTTCTTGGAGTTTTATGGTTTTAAGCCTCACATTGAAATCTCTAGTCTATTTTAAGTTTATTCTTGTATATGGTGTAAGAAGGTGGTCTGGTTTCACTTTGTTTGCATATATCTGTCCAACTTCCCAGCACCATTTTTTGAATAGACTGTCTCCCATTGTATGTTCTGTCCTTCTTTGTCATATATTTATTGACCATAATGATGTAGTTTTATTTCTGGGTTCTCTATTCTGTTCCACTGATCTATGTGTCTGTTTTTATGCCAGGACAATACTGTTTTTATTACTATGGCCTTGTAGTATAGCTTGATAACAGGTAGTATAGCTTGATATCAGGGAGCCTGAGTTCTTCTTTCTCAAGATCGCTGTGGCTATTCAGGGCCTTTTGTAGTTTCATATAAATTCTTGAATCATTTGTTCCAGTTCTGTGAAATATGCCCTTGATATCTTGATAGAAACTGTGTTGAGTCTATATATTGCTTTGGGTAGTATGGACATTTTATCAATGTTAATGCTTCCTATTCATGAACATAGTATATGTTTCCATTTATTTGTATCTTCCTCAATTTCTTTCTTTAGTACCTAATAGTTTTCTGAGTACAGGTCTTTCACCTCCTTGGTTAAATTTATTCCTAAGTATTTTATTTTATTTTTGATGCATTTGTAAATGGGATTGTTTTCTTAGTTTCCCTTTCTGATGGTTTATTATTGCTGTATAAAAATACAACTGATTTTTGAGTATTTATTGTTTATCCTGCTAGTTTACTGAATTTATTGATTAGTTCTGGTAGTTTTTTGGTGGTGTCTTCAGGGCTCTCAATATACAGTATTATGTCATCTGCAAAATGGCAGTTTTAGTTTTTCCTTTCCAATTTGGATGCCAGTAAAAGATTAAAAAAATCATTTACATTGTGTTTCCACTTTGGAAGTATTTAAAGAGACTTGAAGCTGACAAATGATATAGTTATCATATATTTGAAATGTTTGTCCAGCATATCATGTTCACAAAAATCTACACTTGCTGAAAATGAAATGAATAGAAAATGTTGTGTACATGAACCTGATAATATTAGTGCATTAAATAGTAATGTGAGGCACAGTGAAAAGAGTTTTTCTTTTACCGCAAACAGAAATAGGTTCTTTTTCTTTTCTTTCTTTCCTTCTTTTTTTTTACTTACCTAATAACCTTATGGGAAAGTGCTCTCAGGGAAGATAACACTTCTGAGAAAGCATGCAAGCTGCCCGGCTAACCAGGGTCCTTGGGTCCAGAGCTATTGAATGGTTACATATGTTCACATTAATTGCCTAGTGACAGAGCTGGGATTAGAACTGGTTTCAGCTGACACAGAATGCAGAGCCCTAGCTACCCCTCCCTCCCCATGACAGCTAGAAAATGACTACTAACATATCAGCATGACCTTGGTGGCTTAAAATTTACTTTTTAGAATATAACATGGGTATTGAAATAATAAGCCAGAGGCTGCTCTAAAGTTTATTTTTTTCACAGCTAGCTTTAAGGAATTTGGGGCTACCCAGAATTGTTCTTGGGAAAAGGAAATGTGAAGAGACATTTGTGACTTTTGCCAACCTCCTTACACGCCTGGGAAAGGATTTTTTGGGAGGGGCTGATGCCTTTTGTACTACGCGATTCTGTTCGTTCAGCCATGGCAGGTATGAGAGGGCGTGTTGTACCTGCTTCATGAAACAGGGTGAGATGCTGAGGGAAACCACTACTGTACAATGTTCTCCAGTCTCCAAACCTTCTTTCTTAATGTAACTCTAGACAGTTCAGACCTTTAAAAGGTCAGCTCCTTTAAATGGCTCGGAGCATCAACGTCACCCTAAAAAGCTCAGTGGAACTACCTCATCAAGCTGCCCTCTCCAGATGTTGCTAAGAGAAGAGCTGCACTGACTAGGCACCTGGAGAACCCAGGAGATGTACAGACTTGTAAGAGACACACCCAGTTGCCAGTGGGGGCAACATCTGGGCTTTACACATTGGAATCGATGTCAATGCACCAACAGGAATTCCAGATTCGGCTGAAAAGCTATCATTTGTCTGAACTTCTACTTTGTATTTCCCAGTCATCCAAATAGTGTTACAGTTCTCACTTTCTACTTGTCTTGTGACTATTGAAAGGGAGAGGAGACTGATTTAGATTGTTGGCTAGATTTTGTGTAATTTAGTTCACTTTATGCTAGGGGATTTATATATGTAATCTCATTAAATTATCTCAGTGCATTTCAGATATGTTTATCAATATCCTTGTTTTGAAAACAGGGAAACAGACTCAGATATGGGGGTGACTCACTTAAATTCTTTCTGGGTAGGATATGTAGGACTGGGTTTCAAAACAGACCAATCCCACTCTGCTGTTTATGCTCTTTCTACTGTGCCGTGTGTCCTCTTCTTGTTCTCCGTCATGCGTTCTACCTCTATCTGAGAAGACTGAGTCACAGTTTCACAAAACTCTGTGGAGATGCTGGAGCCGGTCTTTCAGGTGGCAATTTTGTCTGTTACAAGAACACAGACACAACATTCAAGATGGAGAGATTTAAACCAAGGTACAGCTGATAATCTGTTGTCTCCATTGCTCTCATTGTAATTTCAAATGATAGAAGAATAATTAAATAATTTGAAAATAATACTATGCCATGCATCCTTTGCTGGAGCTATAAATCGTGGAATATCAGATATTAGAAAGTACACTTACACAAGACAGAATTAGGAGCATCTTGTCTTACTCCTTTATACATGTGGGTTGCTATGGTTACGAGGGGTACTGAATTGAGAGATTACTGAAGAAGCTACCCTAATATTTTAGTTTGTAAGATGTTAGTGAATGTTTCTCTCTATAAGAGCAGGTAAAAAGAAGTTTCTTATGACATAGTAAACACAATTTGACTAATAAAATAGTCCAAGATTAATTTTTGGTGACCTTTTTTTCTTTACTTTTTCCCCTTTCCCCCTGTAATACAACAGAGCTGTAAGTATGGATGTGGAGGAAGGGTCCTGGTACCTATGTCAGTTACTCTCAACATCACTGATTATATCCACAAAGCACTTCTCTAAATTTGCTGTCTCTTCTCTCCCTAAGTAGAACTCATAATTAAAACCGCATTCGGTTCATTTAGGTTCACTAATTGGGTCTAAAGCTGGATCTTATTAGTAAGCTTCTTTTGTGTATATTATATATAATATGCACATAAACATATATATACATCTTTATACACATATATGTCTAACAAATATATTTAACAAATGTCCATATTTGTTACATTCCTATATTTCACTGGCAAATAGAAGTCAGACAGCTGTTTTTCTCCTCTCTTCCAAATTTTATCCACAAAATAACAGCTATATGAAACTAATTTTTATTTTCTTGTATAAATCAAAAAATGTTCTAGACACTGGTATAATTAGTATGCTAGTGGTAGTTGGAAAACCTAAACATTGGGCTTGAACTTTTTAACATCCCATCCAATTCAAAGGATTGATGAATTTCTGTAGACATTACGTACATGCGTATGGGAAGCAACAGTTTATTATTTGACAAATTAAAGGGCTATAAGACACTGTCACAAAGCGTCTGTATATGAACAGTAGAAATAAGTTTATTTCATTTAAATATTTTCCTAATGCATATCACCAAATGGACAAAATGATCTTTTTGAAGAAAACATCAAACATGGTCTCGGGGAAAAAATAGCATTTAGGGAGAAATCTAAATTGGGCCGTTCTTGGAAGTAGGTAATTTGATGCAATCTGAAATAACCATTTCACTTATCTGTGCCTATTATTTCATATAATAACATATAGCTACTGGGTTTCATGTAATAACATTTTAAAAAAGGATAACTTAAGAAAAAGTTGATCCTTCTAATCCCAGATGATTTGACAGCCTTATTAAAATTAATTTCTATGATGAATAGTCTGGGTAGACAAATTGGAACACGTTGGGTCTAAAACACCGTAGCTAGAGCGTAAGCACACACACTTCAGAAACCCATGTTCCCCCTCGTTTACTCTGATAACCCAGAACCCTAGGGGGGCATTGTTCCCTATGCCCAGCACCCTCTCATCTTTACTTTCCTTAAAAATTGCTTCTTTCTTGGCTACACAGAATGGAAAAAATAATCTCATCTTTCCTTAGTCCAAGGTATGATCAGATGTCTCAAGCCAAATTAATTAGAATTCTTTCTTATGATTTTGACTTCTGAAACAGGAATAGCAGGAAACTTAATTTGCAGGTGAGAAGATGTTAGAATCAAAGAACAAGGCACCTGCTATTATATTTTTGATGTTCATATAAAGAGAACATGATACTGACATGGGATGTAGAGAGGAGAGACAGCCTGACGAAATTCAAGCACCGATTCCCAGTCACACCCCAGCGCGGCTCAACCTCTACTCGCTTCATGATTTGCTTATATGACCTGGTCAATTTTATTTTATTTTTTACCTCAAACTGGTTCAGTTTGGAGGTTTTGAATTATAACAGACAGATTTCTTCATTAATGCTCCTAGCATATTATCTCCTTCTTCCAAAGAGGAGATGAGAGATTCAAGAAAAACCTCTTTACCTTCTCCACACCTTGTTTTCTTCATCTCTAATCTGAGGGCGTGGCTATAGGTCATTTGTAAGGCCCATCTAAGTTTCGTAGGCTGATTGCCTATCTAGCCATTGGTCTGTAGTACTTCTCACAGCACCCATGGGTGTCACAATTGGGATTGACACTGACTAAGGTATAAAACATTTTTTTTCTCTTAACAGCATCCATGTTTTTGTAGCTCTCTTTTATTGTCATGCCTCTGCTTCTCAACATCTTTTCTTACTGTGGAAAGGAACATGGAATTCAAAAGTAACCTCTGCTTTCTCCATTTCGGGCCCAAGTTTGATAGCAATACAAATGAATGATGGAGGACTCTGAAACACAGTCCAAAAAAGTTGAATTCTAATCTTTTAAAGCAGTTATTCTTAAACTTCTACAGATATATCCTTAATAGCAGATGAGATAAACTTGTTTTCTGTGAGGTTCTGTAGGGAGGATTCTAGAGCCAAGCGATTTTGAAATAACCTATTACAAGGACAATATTTATCTACAGCTGGGGACTTGGATTTAAAACACCCAGTATAAATTGTATAACCTATTCAATAAGATTAAACAAAAGCAGCATTTCAGTTACTTACAGTACATTAAATCTGAATGGAGTAAAATGCATGTTGCAGACAGATATGTCACATACTAATCCACAGATGTTTGAGGCACGGGCTTTTGGTATTGATGGCTCCTGTTAAAGTTAAAATGTTTTCTGAAAGTGGTATTTCATAAAGTCAATAATACATATTAACACAAGGTTCAAATCATCTCATCAGGCCTTCTTCATTTAATTGTAAAGAGAATGGAAAACACTTAGGATGACTTGGAGGAAACAGAAGAGCTCAGAGAAAGTTCAAAGCTCATGCTTCATAGCAAATTCAAAAGGCTACTTCAATGTCTCAGGAGCAGCTTCAAAGTGCAGTGTTTTAACCTGAAGTTAAAACAGCAGAAGCCAAAAGAACAGCTCATGCGGTGTAGGGTTGAAGTGGTACACGAAGCATCTCTCGGCATCCCAGGAGAAGTGTGAATGTTAGCTATGATAAAAATGTGTGGTAGCACCAGGAAAGACAGAAACTTGGACAAGCGAGAGAGGGGGGCCAAGGCAAGATGGGGGTTCTTGAGGCTGTCTATGGAGAACGAGAGTTTCTTTCTTTCAGTGACTTGCAAGGTTATTTCATGTGGCATTAGCAGGTTGTTGCCTAACTTTGGCATTTTTAACAGCAGAAGAAATTTTCTGTCTGTGCTGATATAATAAAAAACACATATTCTTTAATTGAACATTTGTTAAATCATTTAACCGGGAATCCAAATAAAAATGCTTACTATGCTATTCTGTGTGTAATAGAAGTTAGGCAAAACATTTCTTCTCAGGAGAAAGAATAAAAAGGAAAGTTAAATCCACCCCCAGGTGACAACTTTTAGCACTTTTTTTTTTATCAGGAGAAGTGAAGAACATGTGTAAAATGCATGTTCTTGAATTAATCTCCCTTGAGTGAAGAGAGAAAAGATATTATTATTCTAACGGGTAAAATTTAATTTTATTGACACCCTAGCGGTCTGTCAATTGCTCAGTATATCTCCCTATGCTGTTCTCTTACAGACTTCCCTTTATTTTTTCCACCTTAGCAATTCTATGGTGTATCCCCATGGATGTCTCCTTACACTATCTTAAAATTCACTTCTGGAATAATATCTATAATTTCAATGAAAACAATATATTACATACTTGTCAGTAAGTGAAAGTGGAGTGTATCTACTTATTTATAAGTGGACTATACTTTGCACATATTGGGTAATTAATACATGAATTCAATTTAGGAACTATATCAAAAGATACAATTCCACAAGGGTACAAATTTCTTTTTTAATTAATTTTGTGAGTCTACTTGCTCTGTGATTCACATCCAACAGTTGTAGAATAAATGTTTGTTGACTAATGAATAAATGAATACATTAATGACTGGATGGGTGAATAAGTAAGTAGTTATTTGTACCAACAAAAATGGTGAATATATAGAACTAGAGAACTTAATTGCTGAGTGAGATCATCTAGTTCTACCAAAACTTGATGTGTAGGCAGAATAATGGCCCCAAAGATGTCAACATCCTAATCCTCAAAACTTGTGACTATGTTACCTTATATAGCACAAGGAACTTGGAAGATGTAAGTTAAGGATCTTGAAATGAGATTATCCTAGATTATTCAGTCTTAATGTCCACGTGGGCCTTATGTAATCACGAGGGCCCTTAAAAGAGGAGATGGGAGGTCAGAATTTTTTAAAAGGCAATATGACTATGGAAGAGAAAGAGGAGAGATGCAAAGATGCTAACCTACTAGCTTTGAAGAAAGGGGGAATGGAGCTAAGCTCCAAGGAATGCTGGGCTGTCCCTAGAGCTGCAGAAAGAACTAGCCCTGCTGACCCTTTGAGACCAGTGAGACTGATTTTTGAACTCTGACCTCCAGAACTGGAAGAGATTGAATTTGTGTTACCACAAATTACCACAAAGTTTGTGGTAATTTGTCACAGAAGCCAAAGTTATTGGGTAGTCCTACTCAGTGCATGTACAATGAAGTCTGGAATCTGAAGGTGTTTGCAGCATCACCGCACTTTGTACTTGGAAAAAACAATGTGAAAATCTCAACAACATTGGCATAGTAATAAGTACAATTTACCATGTTAAAAAAACTTGTTTGGAAAAACAAGCCTGAAAAAATAAACTATTAATACTACAGCCTGTCACTATGTACTGGTTGTCTCCTCTTCCTGTTACAAAGAGAACAATGACTAGCACGTGCTTTTACAGAGGGCGTGGGGTAATACTGTCCATGGGTTGTTTCAAGCAGAAATTTCCCGTGTGTCCTTTCTGCTTGCATGACCTCACATCCCTCGAATGTGTTCACTTTCTTGCGGGGATCCGAAGTCACCAGTGTTATATCTCTAACTGCATACCGTGGTGCTGACTTTCCTTTCTTTTGAACAGAGTGTTAGAGGGGTTTTTTTTCCTTAATTATTTATTGATTTTAATGAGAGAGAGGAAGGGTGGGAAAGAGAGAGAGAGATCTGTTGTTTCGCTTATTTAGGTATTCATTGGTTGCTTCTCCTAAGTGCCCTGACCAGGGATAGAACCTGCAATCTTGGTTGCAATCTTGGTGTATTGAGACAATGCTGTAATCAACTGTGCTACCCTGCCAGGGCTTATCTCCTCCTACGAAGGGTACAATAAATAAGTGTTGTCAGCATATTTTCTTGGTTTTATTCAAATTATTCTATTAATGTGTAGTAACCATGGCTCTATTAAACATAACACATTTGGAGACTAACAATTTTGAGCCATTCAATAGGAATGTTAGTACTGCTTATTTTATAAGAACATCAAAATTAAGGATAACATTTAAATATGGCACTAGTAACTTAGATTAAATTTAAACCCCTAAGAGAAAAGGGGAAAACTGTAAGTTACCAAAGGAATCCGCAGGAACGACTCTACCAAAGCAATAGCATCTTAAGGCAGGTATGAGGAAGCCACGCTCTATTACCGATCAACAACTGGAATCTACATCCCATGGTCTCATTTCCATTTCTTCAGTATCTTTGAGCAATTGTTAGAATCACTGCCTTTTAGTTATCCCTACATGTATTCTCATACTGAAATTTTCTTGGACCCATCCATTCATACTATATATCTCTTTCTTTAAAAAGAAGGTGTCTCTGTTGGGGCAGATTTTGGTTTGGATGCCTGATTTCCTGCTTTCAGAATGATTATTCAAACAGGCAGGAGCCAAGACTCTGCTTACTATCTTCATTGTGTATATGGGGGAAAAAATAGACTCAGAGACTTACATGTTTCAGGGGGCTGCCACTGTCATCTATGCTGCTTCCCACGGAAGAGTTTAAGCCTTTATTTTACTAAACATATTGAAAATTGAAATGTCACGAATAGGATTTCAAGGACCCTTACTCCTAGTCCTGGATCCCGAGCCTCGTGGCTGGCATGATGTGTTATTGACTGAGACGTTAAGTTACTAGACGCACCTGCTTCACAAACTAATATAATGGATTAATAACGAGGAAATACAATTTGCCCTGACTTTGCCAGAGAGCCTCTTGAGCCCTCTCTATTTACTCCTTATGCCTGCTTTAGTGACCGCAGAGGAAGCTTTCCTCACCCGATTTACATGCAGTAGCAAAAACTGAAGCAACTCTCTCAACTAATGAGCTGCAGAATGTAAAAGTTTGGGGCAGCCTCTTTGGAAACTTTGAATACGGTGACCTATCAGTGCTGAATGCATATGAGGTGACAATTTGTCCTAGAAAGCAAATTGTCACAAATGAGGGACAGCAGGACTTTAGGAGAACCTTAACGTGATCGTTGCCTCAGTTTCCATCACTGTAAAGGAATGATCAAAGTTGCAGTTATATTATCAGAATTAATGAGTAATCTAAACTACATTAAATTCCTCAGAGATAGGCATTATACAAATGGGAGCCACTGGAATAAATGGCCGAAAGCTCAAGAAAGAGAAGCTAAAGGTTATATACAAAATGTGGTCTCAAATGTAAGTAATTGACCAAAAATCAGGATGTTCAGCCAATTACTGGACATTCAATCTGTGTCATTTGAGAAAAATTGTACAGAACATCCTTTCTTCGTTACCAACACTTGCTTATTACATAAGTTAGATAATTTAGCCCTAAATAAGGACATAGTTACATTCCCTCCATGTATCTCAGACTGCTAAAAAAAAGAATTATATTAAATTGGTAGTCACAATCTTTCTCCAAATGATGATAATTGGATCTCAGATTCAAAAGACAGCATTTAGTTGGAGTGAAATGGCCAGAGGATATGTGAAGGCTCTGTCTTCAGTGCAAAATATGTTCTATTTTCTTAGGTATTACATCAAGTTCACTCCACAAAGGTAAGAAACAGTGACCTAGAACATATATCTGGCATTTAGCTTAAAAATGCCACGTCTTAATTTATGTTATTCATTCTGTGAAGTCTCTTTGTAGGTGATAGGAATCATTAGTTTTGATTCATGCCCACTGAATACACAATACTTTGCTAACATATTTTAATGGAGTTGCAGTAGAGAAACAACCAGTGCAAAGTTAGCTGAATCCTTTGTCACAATTAGTATGCATATCTTAGCCCCATATAAGAATATCTGCATAGCTAATCATTTGTTTTTTTATCAAGTGATATTGGGACTTTCAGAAGATGCGCACGTACTGTGATCTGAAGGAGCCCAGCATTTTAAGATGAAAAAATGAAATTGACGTAAAATGTCTTGAAAGTTTGTCTTGGGTGATTTTTGTAGGGAAGTTATGAATGTGATTATATATATAATCTCTCTGTCTCTGTCTCTTTCTCTATATATATATATATTCACATATATATATGTGTATGTGTGGATTGTATATTGATATACTTAAGTAGATTGATGTATATCTACTTAGTATAGATATAAGTATGTCTACTTATCTATCTTAAGTAGATATAAGTAGATTGATATACTTATCTATATATATATATGTGTGTGTGTGTATACACACACACACACACACACACACACTCTTTACCCAAAGACATTTTTCTCACCTCCCCTAGAGAGAAAGGAAGGGAGAGAGAGAAACATCAACTGACTCCCATATGAGCCCAGACCAGGAATTGTATGCATCTAGACTGGGGATCAAACCCACATCCTAAGCCTGTGCCCTGACTGGAATTGAACCAGCAAACTTTCAGTTACTGGAGGACGCTCCAACCAACTGAGCCACACTGGCCAGGGCAGTGTGGTATTTATTTATAACATGGAAAATTATTTAACTAAAGGACACTTCATTAAGTTGAACACTAATAATCTGGGGGTGATATTTTGCTAGAAATATATCTCCCAGAAGCTATATGAATTTTCCAAAAAAACAAAGAGAAAGAAATTAAACATCACTTATCTGGAGGATAAGCTGAGGAAGGGTTATAGCAAGATGCAATAGACAAAAGACACTACAAACAAATCAGGATGATACATGATCCCCAGAGAGGATTAAACAATCTTTGGATAAAAAGCATTCTGAAAAACTCTTATCTAAATGCTTCATACTGGATTTGTGTGCTTTTCCTAGTGTCCCTCTGATGACCACTGAGAAGTCTGGGACCCCAAAGGAACAGGCATGTTAAGTGGGTTCCACTAAGGCCCACATGTTACCTAGATGGTTGGCATTGCAACTCAGATTGGTACTTGGTACAGATTGTTAAAGAGACAGAAGGAAATGACCTTACTGTTCAATGAAATTTCTCTATCTCATTGTGTCAATATCATTCATGAGGTTATACTTATAACAAATGTCTATAAATTATTTTATCCAAAAATATTTGTTCTTATATTATATAAATACTTCTGTATTTCATTTTACATATTTTAAAATATATAAATTTTATTTTACTTTATTTTATATATTTTTCTGAATATATGCCAGGAATTATGCTAGGTATTTTATATATATATTTGTTTTCATTTTATTTTTACATCTTGAAAGGTGTCTTAGTTTGTTCAGGCTACTGTGACAAGAAATACTGCAGGCTGGGCAGCTAATAAATGATAGGAACTTAGTCCTTACGGTTCTGGAAACTGGGTGCTCTAAGATCAAGGTGCCAGCACGGTCAAGTTTTGGCGAAGGTCTTCTCTTGGGCTTCAGACTGCCTACTTCTCCCTGGATTCTTACCTGGCAGGAGGGATGAGGGGAGATCTGTGGGATCTCTTTGAGAAAAACACGAACTCCATTCATAAGAGTTCCACCTTCATGACCTACTTACCTCCCAAAGTCCCACCTCCTACTACCATCACCTTAGGGGTTAGGGATCAACAAATGAATTTCAGGGGGACACATTGGAACCACAGCAAAAGGTGAGATACAGATGTTTAGTTTTTAGTTCATATTGACAAAATTTCTGTTCCTTTTTATTCAAAAAATTATTTATTCATTTTTAGAGAGAAGGGTAAGGAGAGAGAGAAATATCAATCAGTGACTTCTCATACGTGCCGTGACTGAGGACCAGACCCTCAAGCTGAGGACCAAACCCACGAGCTAGGCATGCTCACCAACCAGGAATCGAACCAGTGACATTTTGCTCTATGGGACTACTCTCAACTGATTAAGCCACACCTGTCAGGGCAAAAGATCTTTTCTTGTTAAGTGTAGTGACTAAAAAGTTGTGTCCAAGAATGAAGAAACTAAGATACAGAGTGTTTAGCAGAGTGTTTACGTGTAAACTCTTTGGCACGTTAGCAATGAAGCAAATATATATCAGTAGGTCTTGAGGAACTTAGTGATATACTTATCAAACTGCTCATTCTGTTTAAATACCAAAACTCCATTTGAACCTTGCAGGTATAACCCTTAAATGAAAACACAGTATTGATTTTATTTGTTGTCTTTTCAGTAAAAACATGTTCAATTTATCATTAACCTGTGAATTTTCAAATTCTTTCTTCCATAGGCCGCTATCACATTGCCCCTTTTTCCACCTCATTATAGAGGAATATTTCGTTTTCTTCCTTAATGCGATGTCTTGGTGCAGAAAGGGTCATATATCATTCAGGTGGCCCTGTAGGCCATCTTATTTTGAAAACTATAGTTTTCTGACCTAATAACTATGTTGTAGCTACATAGAAATAGTAAAGTCTACATCTCCTGTTTTGTGGAAATTTAGTAGAATATGTGGTAGATAAAGCCAAGAAGTAGAAGGGTAATCAAAGTTATTACATACATCCAAATTCTTACATCAGCATTTTGAAAATGTATATCCCAAGTTATTAATTTCTACCTTCATTTGGCTTTGTATATACATATGTGTAAATATACTAAGAGTTGGTCAAAAAGTCCACTTGTGTTTGCTTCAACAGACTTATTTTGTCTAAGAAATCATATTTTAAGAAAGATGAAAAATTACTAATATTCATTTCTTTTTACAATGTTTGTAAATATATATTTTGATATATTTGATATATATTTAGTACTTATTATATTTATGTATTTATAAATATATTACTAACAACTACAAAGATATAAAATATAATGTTTCAAATGATATAATTCAAAAGTAATTACTTCTTACCCCAACATCTTATCTTTTCTGATATAATGAAGATATAGAGAAATCTGCTTTCTTAAACATATTCCTCTTAGACTCACAGTTTATTGTTATCCACTAGTTGTGGTGAGGGATAAATGTAGATTTCTCTGTTTACAATATTGACCTTGGCAGGAGGTATGTTTTCAGGCAAAGGTTTTGCAGGCTTGGGTGGCTCACATTTTAAATATAGAATTTCAGAGATCATTTCTTCCAGTTTTCTCTTTTCAGTTAGAAAGAATTATAACACAATTTCAAATTCAATTCAGGTCTACTGACCCTGATGTACTAGAACATAAATATATCTCATCCAATTACATCAGTGGCCCAAGAACACTTCCTATTTCCTTGGAGATATTTTGTTTCATTGCTTCCTGATGAGACAGACTTAGTGAGTGGAGAACCACATATATGGAAGAGTAATAGCTTTCAGGACAGGTTTCCATCCAACTGCCACAGGAAGACACCACACTTTGATGTTGATGTCTGTTTCAGTCCAGCTGTTTAATCCACTGGTCCTTCTAATGTAATAACCCTTTAATGTAACAGGAATGCCTAGAAGTTAACAATATTTCACTATTGCTTAATCAAATCAATTCCAAAGTAAATCAATTACTAGTGCAATAATATTCTACATATTTTCATTAACCACCAAGTGCTGAAACCCAGAGAGTTATCTTGAAACAGAAAATATATAACATTCTGGAGTTAATTTAAAAACCTATATGCCCAAACTTTGAAAAGATCTTAAGAAAAATGGATCAGAAGGGAGAACAATAGGATTCATGGGTCTGTTTTTCATTTTCAAAATATTTATTGACATGTGGAGATTGTCTTTAAATATGCTGCATTTTAGCTCACATTTAAAAATATTTTTTTCTGCAAATGGTAACGCACAATGGTAAATAAACGTATTACTGCAATATGATCATTGAAATCCAAAAGAAGCTTCCAGGAGAATGAGCCCTCTGAAGAGTCCCTTGCTATGGTTGAATTAGGACAATCATAGGCATGGAGGTTTGAGATAAGATTCCCTATGCGTCCTAATGTTTGGACACACTGCACGATCTTATTTCCAGAAAAATTGAGAGCAGCGCTTTCTTCTGCCATTTACTAACTATTCAACTTTGATCCAATTTCTAGGCATTAGTGGGCTATGATTCTCTACTTCATGAAATAAAATACTAATCCATTGATATGAGACCAGAGAGAAGAGGACCAATATTAGAAAGTTCAAGTGTATTTCATGTGCATAGTTAAATTAGAATTTTCTATTTATATGTATTAGGACTCTTGAACACCAACTCTAAACATATCCACAATTTCTTTGATGAGACATAGTCTTTTCCCTATAACATTGTAATCATATCACTCAGAAATCATATGAGAACATGGAATTTTTCTCTCTCTCAGAATGTAATGCTTTTTTCCCCCCTCATAAAGTTCTGGACTAGGTGAAAATTCCAGCTATAACTGAGCAGATTACTTTTCAGTGACCTGCTGTACTTATTCATTTTGAGAACAAAGCAGTAGGCTCCATAGGTCCAACCAGGTCAGTGATGACTGGGCCCGTGCATGGTTTTAGTTAACTAAGATTGCTCTCAGGACAGTGAGCCCCACAGCCTACAGTGAAATTAGGGACAATTAGTACAATCAGGGACTTGTAAAAAGAAGTCAGCTTTGGAAATGTCGAGTTCTTATTTTAATGTGTTTATAATTAAGCAGAAAACAGATTGTTGTTCTTTTTTTTTTTCACAGAGCCCCACCCACAAGGAGTCTATTGATTTGTTTCTTTATATGAAACAGTACGACAGGTGAAGGTAAAGCAGAAAACAAACGATGATCTAATCTAAGATGCAGATCTGTATTGGAGTGAGACTGCTGACCTGTGAAATACATTCAAAGAGTATTTGCAAAATCACTCCCATTGTCAGAATGATGAAAGATCTTCTTGGGGTGTTGCAAAAGGGACTGAGAAATCAGGAAGTTTCTAAAGGTGCTCATGAACTTAAAATTATAAAATAATTTGTACATATTTACATAACGAGAAATGTATATTTTAATTGCAGAAGCAATAATTTAATAGACCCTAAAGTGTCTCTATGTACAGGAAAGACACTTTACTATTTGGAGAGAAGAGTGTTGCATGGGGAGAAACTATTAAAATTAAATTCATGAATGTTGAAGACTACAGTTTAACTTTGTATATGTTCTAACATGATCACTGTTGTCACTAAAATTGCTTAAACATTATTATGTTGCCGGAAACCTTACAGAAAAACTCTCTCATGCAAAGGATCTTCATTTTCATTCGCTGAAATAGTGTCTACATATAGAAAATGCATTTGTAACTGTAAAACAAGGAATTAGTTATCAATATTCTTTCATTTATTCAAGTATTTGTCTAGTAGCATTGAGTACTACTTTATATCAGGATATGATATAAATTCTGGCAGGAATTAAAATTTAAAAATGAACAAAATAGTCTCTATCCTATAAAAGTTCATAAAATGACAATTTAAATTTGATATATGTGCAGGGTACTATAAGGCAACTATAAGAAAGGTACTATAAGAAAGGTCCCAAGAAAAGAGGGGCAGAACTATTAGAAAGACAATAAGCTTAGGGTCAAGAAAACTAGGTTCTACTCTAAGTAATACGAGTAAACAGTTTATAAAGAAAATTAACCATTATTCCTTTTTATAAAGTTAGTGGTTTGAAAAGACTATTCATATGATTTTGAACTTTAAATATCTTATAATTCTAGAGTATTGTGTCTAGGTCATAAAATTGTGTTTGACAAAATGGCATTCAAAAGTAAATTATATCTACACATTTATTTTATTTTACCATATTACCAGATACATTTTACCTGCCCAAATGAATTTCTGGTGTTATTTCTATTTCATTTAGAGGTGCTTTAATTGGAAATGTATGGATAAATCCTCAGATGAGATGTTTCTGAAACAAGATCTGGGATCCAGCTGTAGATTGCCACTTTTCCAAGAAGATGAACTCCTGTCTCTAGTCATTTGTATGTCAATCAGAAATTTGACTGATGTATAGCATATGAATTAAAAATGCACTCATAGAAGAAAAAAGCAAAGGGAGGAAGCAACAGAGGGAGGGAAGGAGGAAAAGAGGAAGAAAGAAAACAAGGAAGAAAGGAATCCCAAAGTTAGTGTGTCCTCAACTCAATTTATACAACCTGTAGATTGTCAGAGATAAAAATGTCATTTGGTTGTGTTATTAGAAATAAATGCTTGACCTATACTCAGTGTTTTTATGATAAATCAAATTAGAAAATTTTATCTAAAATCTTCTGTGCAGCCTTAAAGAAAGTAAGGGAGATATGACATATTTAGGATTGAAGTGGTGGACATCCATTTAAACTTTGAGGAAAAGCACCTGTACAAGATATCTTTTTTAAATTTATTTTTTAATCCTAACCTGAAGATATGTTTGTTGATCGAGGAGATGAGAGAGAGAGAGAGAGAGAGAGAGAGAGAGAGAGAGAAACATTGATGTGAGAGAGAAACAATGATTAGATGCCTCTGGTACCCATCCTAATAGGCTCTAACCCACAACATTTTGGTGTATTAGATGACTCTTCAACCAACTGAGCTACCTGGCCAGGGCTGCATCAAGATCAGTGTGGTGATTGCGGTGGCTGGGGTGGAAGTGGAAGAGGGTAAAGGGGGATAAATTGTAATGGAAAAAATATAATAAAAGAAGATATCTTGACCTTAAGTGTAATATTGAAAGATTGCTTGCAGTAGATATTTTTGATATCATGAGAATTTCATTTAAGTTTCATATGTGATAAATTCAAAAAAAATTCCAAAGAGAAACAATTCATTATTCACGTGCCCTCCTGACTACAAATTCCCCATGGATAGTTGTCATCTGTGAGTTAAATCAGCTTCACCACAGAGCATGTTGAACACGTAAATCATCACTTACTATAAACAATAATAATGTTTAGTTTAACCCAGTTTAAAAATCAGTTTCCTTTTAAAAATAAAATATGATATTTTATTTGACACATCTTTAAAATAGAAAGTCATTATTTTCTTTACTTTGAATACAATTATTATAATAAAGTAGACTGTTTACTAAGAATCTTCTAAGTATCTTAAATAGTCATTTATTCCTTACTTCATTCTTTTAAAAAGTAAGTATTCAGTATTTATTATGTGCTAGTCACCATCCTAAGGAGTGAATAATATTTGCTTTTTTTAAAATAATTATTTTGAAATAATTCAGAGCCATTTACACCTTTCTATTCTATAGGGTTTATTATTATTATTATTATTATTATTATTATTATTATTATTAAGGTTGCCTTTGATAGATTCATGAGACAGATTCTCACACTAAACCACACATGAACAATCTAAGAAACAGTACCGCAATTTGCGATTTTCAGAAGTGTGACGTTCCTCTTTATTCTAGCAGTCTGAGATGGTTAGAAACGCTGGAGATAAGTATGTTGTAAGCCATGGAAATCAGAAAGCTGATAAAGCTCAGCAGAAGAGAGAAACCAAAATCTGGCCTCCTGCTGTGTTACATTAGAAGAGAAAATGTTTCTGTGACATGTATAATCTTGGGTCAAAATGCATTTGTTTGGAAAGATTGTGATGTGTCACATTGCTCTCTCTGTGGAGTCCCTCTGCTAAATGAGGGCAATGAAATTCTCCCCCGTTCCCAGCAGCCAGGCAGATGTTTGTCTTGTGTAGATTACCTAGGGGCAGAAGAACGCAAACCTGCTGGGGAAAAGGGCAATGTACTAAAAATGCCTTCCATTAGCTTTGGGGACCTAACTAAATTTTTTGACCCCTTAGATATTTTGGATCCCGAATCTTTCCCTCTGACTGCAGAGACAATTGTAAAGGAAAGGCTGGAAAAAATTATGAAATAAATTGATAGGGTAGTAAAGAATGAAAATATCAAAATGTTCAAGAAGGTACCTGAGAAATCCATGGAAAATACATGAATTCTGGGTCACAAAGGAAAGAAAAACAAAGGAGAGATTTATTATTTCAGAGATGAATTAAACAAAAACACCCAAATGACAGTTTAATTCCTCGAGCACATCCACAATCTATATTGTCAATAATTTAAAAATTAAATATGTAAATTTCCCTTTAGGTAAGAATATAATGAAAAGTTTCAAGTCTTACATGGAGAAGGAAATAGAAGCAAATACCAAGAAACCTAAATACAACCTACACTTATATAGAGCCTTTCAAGGTTATAATACCTGTGTTCATATTTCATCTCATTGAAGTATTATAAAAGTACTGGTAGATGCAGTAACCCCAATTTAAGATTCAGAGAGAGTAAGCAAGCTTCCAGTTTTCAAAAACTAATAAATGCTAAGTCCAAGATGCTGAACTGAGTCCTAATATAGAAGAACTCAATTGCTCCCAAATGAAGAAGGAAAAACGAATTGCACTCAGCATGTCAGCTCTCCATGTCCACTCCCCTTTGTGTGTTACAGGGCTGAGGAATAATGGAAAAGAGATGGCATAATGTGTAATTACAGTCACCTGTTACTTCAATGATTTTTGTGTGATTTATAGAAATTAAAATATTATGAATTAGATTAACTCTCTTCTGCATTACACAATACCAACCAAATTCTTCCAGATTTGGGTCATATCTGGGTAAATTATATTTTTAATTAATCATAGAAGTAGTAAACTAGTTGATGTTTTTCTTGAAGAAATTATTCATACCTCCACATTAAGAATGCTAAGGTCTCGCTCAAACATTCTGACATTTCAATGTCAAATGAATTTTAGCACTTAAAAGACTATTCCCTTAGAAAAACACCTGCAATTATAACAAAAAACCTGCACAAACTAATAAAGAAACCAATTATATCTTAAATGTAAATAGGAATTTATAAACTCTTCACTGAGAAAAAAAGGGTAAGAAAAAAAATAGGTCCTAGAAAATGATTTATTTCTAATGGAAAGGAATTCTCTATAAAGATTACCTTCTAGGAACATGTAGGGAGTTGGCAATTATACTCTTTCGTTTTGCCAAGAGAAAAGAAAATAAAACAGGTTCCCCTTTGTAGAAAGAGGAAATGAAAGAAGAGAGTTTATTGCACCACATGGAAAGGTGGTACAGGAGTTCTGAATAGAACTGGCAGGAACGGGTTGCTTTTCTAGATTAGAGTAGCCTGAGCAGACATTAGGCATAGCGAGAGCTCTTCATATTCAAGCACGACTCCCCTCAAAATCTGAGGAAAAAATAATTTGTAAGTAACTGGATAGTTTTGGTAATATTTTTAGATATACACTTAGTATTCATTTTTACTGTAAACCTATCAAAAATGTAATGTTAATTCTTTTGAACTGTGTGCTGCTTACAAGCATATACAGATTGGTGACTTCTTTCTCTGTGACACTATTACTTTGCATTGCCTGACTGAGTTGGTTGCTGAATATTTTCTGGAATAATTTATCCAAACCTTTCCAATCCCACTTGTAATTTTTTTATGTTGATTCATTTTCAATCAAATCACTTAAAATTCAAGAAAATAATCACACCACCCAGTTTTCCAATCCCCTGTCTACCCTGATTTCAAACAGGATATTATTACAGTCCAGACAGTCTTTTCTTTGGGATGCATGTGACTAATGCATATGTAATGTTAATGAATTTCCTAGGCCAGGATTAGGCAAATGATTCCTAATTGTCTCATGCTGGGAAATCCAGAAAATAATGGCCTGGACATTACCTGAAGGAATTCATCTGAAAAATTTTACCCTCAGCTCCCATCACATTCCAGTTTTCAAAACAGAGCTAGCTCCTGACTGGTCCACCTCCTTGCTAAGTTGTCATAAAAGAAATAGAGGCTCATGGGTAATTATTTTATGTCCTTGTAAAACTAAGCCAGAGGAGTATCTAGTTATTATCTCAGTTCAATTGTTTTATATTACTAATGGAGACAAAAGTTACTTAATACAAAAAGAAAGAAAGATAGAGAAAGAGAGAGACACACACACACACAGAGGAAGGAAGGAAGGAAGGAAGGAAGGAAGGAAGGAAGGAAGGAAGGAAGGAAGGAAGGAAAAGAAAGAAAGAAGAGGACTTGACCTATATAGAGTTACCTTCACATATTTTTTTAATTTTAAAATAAAATATACTCTATAAATTTTGGATATTAACCCCTTATCACATGTGTCAGCAAATATGTTCTCCCCTTCAGTGTGTTGTCTTTTTATTTGGTTGATGAATTCCTCTGCCTTCCAAAAACTTTAGTTTGATGAAGCCCCATTTGTTTATTTTTTTTCTTTTGTTTCCCTTGCCTGGGGAGATATGTCCAATAAAAATCACCACAAGCAATGTCTGAGATTTTGCTGCCTATGTTTTCTTCTAGGATTTTTATGGTTTTGGGTCTCACATTTAAGTCTTTGATACATTTTGATTATCCTTGTGTGTGGTGTAAGAAGGTCATCTAGTTTCATTTTTCTGCATGTATCTGTCAAATTTTCCCAACACCATTTTTTGAATAAACTATCTTTAGCTCATTGTATGTGCTTGCTTCCTCTGTCAAATACTATAAAGGTGTGGGTTTATTTCTGGGCTCTCTATTCTGTTCCATTGATCTATGTGTCTATTTTTATGCTAGTGCCATGCTGTTTTGATTACTATGGCCTTATATTATGGTTTGATATTAGCTAACAGTATTCTTCCAACTTTGTTTTTCTTTCTCAAGATCACTGTTGCTATGTGGGGCCTTTTGTGGTTCCATGCAAATTTTTGAAATATTTGTTCTAGTTCTGTGAAATACGTCATTGGAATCTTGGTATAAATTGTGTTGAAACTGCAGGTTACTTTGAGTAGTATGGGCATTTTAATGATGTTAATTATTCCTATCCATGAACATGGTATATGCTTCCACTTATTTGTATCTTCTTCAATTTCTTCAGTGTCTTATAATTTTCTGAGTATAGGTCTTTTACTTCTTTGGTTACATTTACTCCTAGGTATTTTATTCTTTTTGAAGCAATTGTGAATGGGATTGCTTAAACTCAACATCAAACAAACAACCCCAATTAAAAAATGGGCAAAGGACTTGAATAGACAATTCTCCTAGGTGGACATACAGACAGCCAATAGACATATGAAAAGATGCTCAACATCACTATTCATCAGAAAAATCCAAAGAAAAACCACAATGAGATACCATCTCACAACTGTCAGCATGGCTATCACCAATAAATCAATCAACAACAAGTGCTAGAGAGGATGTGGAGAAAGGGGAACCCTTCTGCACTGTTGGTGAGGATGCAGATTGGTGCAGCCACTGTGTAAAACAATATGGAGATATTTCAAAAAATTTAAAATGCATCTGCTTTTTGACCCAGGTATCCCACTTCTGGGAATATATTTGAAGGAATCCAAAACACTAATTACAAAGGACAAAAGCATCCCTATGTTCATTGAAGCATTACTTATATTTGCCAAGGTATAGAAGCAGCCCAAATGTCCATCAATAAATAAGTGGATAAAACAACTATGGGACATTTACACAATGGAATACTAATTGACCGTACAAAAAGAAAAAGAAAAAGAAAATTTTACCTTTTTGCAGCAGTATGGATGGACCTGGAGAACATCATGCTAAGTGAAATAAACCAGTCAGAGAAAGACAAATACCATGTGATTTCATTCATATGTGGAGTCTAATGAACAAACTGAACTAACAGAGAAAATGGGGACAGACTCATAGAGAGCAGACTGACAGCTAATTGGTGGGGAGGTTAGGGGTTGGAGGGATTGAGCAAAATGGATAAAGGACTCATGGACATGGACAACAATGTGGTGATTGCTGGGGGGAGGGGATATAAGGAGATGAAATGGTAATGGAAAAAACACAATAAAGATAAAAATAGATATTATATTTAAAAAATAAATTAAATAAAATGTAGTCAATAACTGACCCCAAAGATGGTATGCATTTAATTTCCTTATGACCTAAGTGGAAGTAAACACAATAAAAATATATGGAAAATTGTCAGTAAACAGCTTCCAGTTTGAAATATTTCATCCCATCTTTCCTTCTCAGGCAGAGGTAAATACTGATATTTGGTGGAACAGGACTTCTCAACCTATCTGTGGTTAAAGGCTATTGTTTGTTTGCTTGCTTGTTTGTTTGCTAAATCCCTGGTGATCATAGACAAGACTCATAGTGTTGCAAATACAAAAAAGAAAAAAGCTTGGATTTTGCATTTATGTCAAATAACTCTACACACTTTGAAATGCTCCTTCCCACATTCTGTGCTGATTGCGTGGCAGACCCTAGCAGTGTGAGATTGGAGTGAGGTCACTCTTAGTTGCACTGCCAGGGAGTATTGTAATTATTTGCTCTTCTATATATCTCTCCCATAGTCCTATGGAAACTTGGGGCTGTTTAGTGAAAGTCTATGTCCTATTGATCGCATCCATAACAATAGAACAGTTCCTGGAACACAGTGGGTGGCTAATAAATATTAGTGTATTGAATGTATGAATTAAATAATCAAAATCCTTTTGAAATACCCAAGAATCCTAGACTTTCCTGACTTGAGGGAACCAGAAGTATAGAATCAAAATATAATATTTTTAAAAAACCAGAACAAAGCTTATAAAATTATTCCTTTACCCAAAATGTCATACATTTCAAGAGAACTTGGATTCAGTTAAAGCCACTCTCAACTCTGAAAGAGCATTTGTGGGTCTTCAGGGTCAACCCAGGCTGTGGAGTCTTCAGGCTTCAGGTTGATCAGGCCTGGGCTGGTTCTCGTAACAGACACCTGTGGGTTGTATGCTAAACGGAGCTCTGACAGGCCAATTCCCTTTTCCTTCAAATGGTTACACCAATCCTTACCTCGTGCATCAGTCTGGTAGGGCTGCTGCAACAATATACCACAGACAGGATGGCTTAAGCAACAAAAACTTATTTTCTCACAGTCCTGCAGCCTTGCCATCCCAGATCAAGGTGTGGCCTGGTTTGCTTTCTCCTGTGGCCTGGTTCCTTGGCTGGGAGACGGCCTCCTTCTCACTGTGCCCTCGCATGGTCTTTTTCTCCTTGTATGTGTGCTCCTGGGTCCCTACCTTTCCTTGTAATCACACCAATCCTACTGGATTAAGAGCCCCACCTTTATGAATGCACTCAATCTTATATAGCTTCTAAAAGGCCCCAATCTCCAAATATAGTCTCATTACCTGTTTGGGCTTCAACATATGAATTTAGGGGGGAGAGGAAATTTAGTTCATAACATCTCGATACCTTATTGTGAAAAGTTAGTGATAATCTCTAGGAAATATATTTGATAGCATTTACCTTATACTGAGCTCGCGTTAACTTATTAATAATGAAATACATTATTGCACTCTGTGTGGTTTACCATTACTAAGTCATGTTTTATGTATTTGCAAACTTCTTTAAAAGCAAATCTCATTAAATACATGCCTTCACAAGGAAGAAACAAGGGTCACTTTTTTGTTTAAAAAAGGAATAACATAGTGACTATGAAGCTACATGAGAGCCAAGACACATTAGAAAGTCACCTTGATAACAATAATATAATAATAATAACAACAACAATAAAAGCACTGGTTTAAACGGGAAGACTGTAGAGGAGAAAGTGATCGTCTACGTCTTCCGCTCCCTGGTGTGGCACTGCCACCCCAACCCTGCCTCAGCGTAACGCATCAGGGAGCAACCGAACCCTCCAGGGACCTCACTTTACCAAGCACTTTAGTTTCCAGAAACTATAATGATTACTAATCAACAGTCATATTAATAGTGACTTCATAGAGGTTTTCTGATGCAGCATGAATAATTGCCTACCATCTGTATTGCTTGACTTTCATAAACCTCAGCTACTGAATTGAAAACTAAATGTGCTAATCTATTCACTGCACTGAGCTCATGCATGAAATGTAAGAGAATGTCAGAGAAGTTATCCATTTATTTACATAGCCTTTAAATGTATTCTTCCACTCTCTCTTAATGCTTTCAGCTTGCAACTTCCACCACCAACCACCAACATAGTAGGCGATAGCCTAGGATTCCCGCTGATCCCATTTGTGGGCACTTGATTTCAGATAGTTTTCTCATAAACAGAAGCAAAACTTAGAGGTTAACACTATCATTTGCCCTGGGATAAATGTGTCTGCATTGCAGAACTTTACATACTCCTGAACCATTTATATTTCTTCACTCAAAAGAGGACTGCAATTGTAAAGGCCGAGAAGCTGAGGTCAAGTGTCCAGCAGAACGGTGAGTGAGCACTGAAAAATTACCGATTAGGTGGTAGCTTCCATTCAGGTCTATTAGTTCTTCCTTATTATGAGTACTGAATCGACCTAACAGTTAGACAAAGGCTGTGATTTTCTCAAAAGTTGTTTATTTTTACACTTTAAAATGATGAAAGCTCTCTCCTTCCTGAGTGAATGGGTGTTTCAGTGCATTTGTAGAATCACCCTAAACTAAGCAGATAATGCTCAGAGTGAACAATGTTTATGAATCTAAAAAAAAATCTTTTCAGTTTGTGAAGTACAAAGAATAGGTATTATAGCCTAGTGATAAAAAGTATCAAGGGCAGGGCTTTACCCTGGGGATGTAGGGCACAAAACCTATTGAGGACTAAACCCAAGGGTGGAGCCAAACAATACTTGTCAGGGTGGGCTAATAATAGCAAATGAACCCCCTTATAAGGATGCCTCCTGCTGATTTCTGTCCCCACATTTTGCAGTAACACTTCCCTATCTACAACCTCGACCCCTCCAACTCCAGTAGAGACTGCTTTCCCCATAGTGACTTTGTCCAGTGAGTCAGTGTGTTTGGAATCAATCAAGCTCACAACCAGCTTTATCCATGACTATCTGGATGACTTGAGGAAGGTTTTTTTTTCTCTTTCAAAGTTTAAGTTTTTGTAAAATGCTGATAATTACAGTAACTCCTTTATGTGATGGGAATAAGATTAAGTGTGTTACTATATATAAAGTAGCTGCAAACTGCTTGACACATTGTAGATATCCAATAAATAGTGTCACTAGATACTTGTTCTTATCCCCCGGAGATAAGATTTTGACTTTGGAGACCTTGGTGCCTCTGGCCTTACCTGGCTCTGGAGTCACAGAGCATTCTATTTCCCAGGGGGTGTACACATTTTATCTGCATTGGTTTATAACTACCCCGGGGAGTTGAAAAGGGTAAGGTCTCACCGATGGGACAAAATTGATCACGTTGGGTAGATTTAGATAGAGGATTACTTGTTGTGACGCTTTGATATTCAGCCTATTTTTGGTTTTGCAGTGGGAGCAAGCAGAAAGTCATCGTCAATCTCTAATGAAGGTGTGTCACAAGCAAATGAGCACAATAACGGATTTCAAGGAACTTTTGTAATACTGATATTATATCAACCGCAATTATTCATATGGAGAAAACTGCCAAAAGAAGCTGAAATATAAAAAGAAATCCTTTTTGTCTTGTTTTTGTTTTCATGTAACCGTAAATAAGAGCTATAAAACCCTTTGAGGATGTTTTAGTAGAATCCTTCAAAGTCCTCCAAAATCCATTCTTTATAGACAGTTACAGTACAGAGAATGAGTTTTTTAGCTTGAAATACCTATGGTAATACTCTGGATTATTTTTAGTCAATTCAAACTCATGTTATTTTTTAGAACATAAAGAAAGTTTATTATGTGATAAAATTGGAAATCACCAGATGTGAATTGTGTCAGAAAGTGATGGCAGATAAATGTCTGAAAAGAATATCTATTATCAAGAAAGATGAAACTGAAATAAAATAGACAAGAGCCATTTTGAACAAATAAATTACATCTTATTCCACATTCTCATGTTCTACCTCTTTACCTTGGATATTATATACTCTATTTCTGTCATAAAACATTATTTAATGCAGGATAAAGGTTCACATTTACCATTCCATATTCTTTTGCATCATAGCACAATATTAAGTGAAGACTGCCTAGTGATAGGAGAGAATGTTCATTGAATTTTTCAAACAATTTAATTTTCTCTTACAGGTGTGCCAAAAGAAAACAAAAATTTAGAGTGCTTTATTTGTCATTAGTTCACTTGCTGCGGATAAAGTTGATACTATATCAGTTATAGACTAAGACTTGTTTTGTGACCCCAATGTAACCTTTAAGGTGAACTGGTGAGATCTTACCAACTAAATCCTAACAATCAATTTCAAACTGATGAGACTGGTATGTAGTTATGAGAATTCCAGAAATATAGAGCTGGAACATTCTGAAATAAATGTATTACTAAGTATCTGAAATCAGTCTTCCATCATATTTTTGGTAGTGTCAGGTGACCTTCCAGAATTAGCATAAAATACGTTTTTTTTTTTTAAGATGTCACATCCTGATCCCTCAATACTGATAGAGGTTCCTTTTATAGATTCTTATGCCTTGTGTTTACCCTAGCTTAGCATTTGTGAAGTGGTATTTTTGCCTGTTTTCTTGTCTGTCTCCCCTACTAGACCATAGTTCTTGGAAGGACTTTGCCAATTACAACTGTGAAATAAAGAAAAGAGAAAGTGGGAGGAAATAGATAGGATGGGAAGGAGAGGCCATAAAAATAGAGATGAATATAAATAAGAGAACAGAATCAAATTCTACTTCTTAAAGTATGTAAAGGAAAGGAACGGGCCAACTTTTATTGGGAAAAACTAGTATTAAGCATTTGTATGCAGGTGTATATGAAGGGCTAAGTGTTTTGGAAAAAATGTATAATGCTAGTAGGTAAGACGCTGTGATGAAAGATGAAATTGGTGATGGTTAATGGCTGACAAAAAATGATGATGATGATAATGGTGTTAGTGATTAAAAAGAAAAAAAATAAAAGATAGCTTTGATTTTAGGGTGGTAACTTTTCTCTATTAGTTAATGTATTATGAAAGTTTCAAAGGCTTTTTGATCTTTCAAAAATATAATGTGAAGTCTGTTAAATATAGTAAATTAATTCATACTAGGAAATCCTGGAGAATAAGACTGTAATGTTTGTGACAGTTTTAAACTTTTACAATAAGCTTTATATAAGAGAGACAGAGACAGAAGATTATTAAATCTAAAACTCAAAAAATAAAACATTACAAAAGCCTTCTTAAAGCAATAAAACCTGGAAAATACTTCCCACATGTGTGTACATCTTATCAACATATTTTCACATGCAGTATTTGATATATATATATTAAATTTTAGGCTAATATATATTACATATATAATAAATTTTAAGCTAATATCAATGATATCTTTCCTCCCCATATGAATGAGAGCAGTAATTCTTCAGACACATTTCTAAGGCCACCACGTAAACATAAGGAGAGGAAAATGTACTACCGTCTTGGTAATGAGTATGTCAGAATATACCCCTGCAAGATGTCACTGTATCACCAGTAATGGGCTGTGAGAGAGTCAACTAATTTTCTTACCTGCTTACAGCAGGTGGGGCTTTTAATGACTTGGGTAATGACAATGAAAATCAAAAAAATTAAAATGCATTTGAAGTCCGTTAAATCTGCTGTTTTATTTTTTTAATTTCCTTTTTGACCATCACTTTGTAACCCATCTCTTAGGAGAATAAGCAAACTTGTGTACTCCTCATATATATAGTTAAAGTCAAAAATTATTTTTTTTTACTAGTCCAACTCTACTTAACAAACACAAACTTGCTAAAATCTTGCAGTACATAAAAAAATAGTTTTTATTTAGAAATAAACTTACATTATTACTCTTTTTATTGAGATTATGTACATTTAATCAAAAGAGTTATATTGTATTTCTGGCTTATTTTTAAAGTCAGAATTCCTTTCCAGTTAAACCCCTTGGAATAGGAACCTTAAAGCATGACCTTCCTAGTAAGATGACATTCACCCAAGGAAAGCAGTATTTTCTGTTTCTCTTGACCTTCAAAGGATTTCAAGTCCGCAAGTCTTCCAATGTCTTGGCTGAAATAATTTTTTTTGAACTCTATCAGACAATATCTGAAATGACCTCAGTATGGTCTCATCTTTGAGGAAAAATTCTTTCTACATCACAGCACGTTTTTCTGGGGCTAGAAGAGTACAAAAAGGCAATAATATAAATTGGTTTTGCCTTCTTCACTTATTATATATACAAATGTAAGCCAACATGAAGCTCTGCAATGTCCCTTAAGAGCACAGAGTGTGGCCACATACACTGGGCATGATTTTTGACTCCGCTGCTACCAGCTGTGTGATCTTGGGCAAGTCCCATAGCCTTTCTCTGTCTCATTTAAAAAAATAATTGTCATCACTGTTGTAAGCACTAAGTAAGTTAGTACACCTTAAATGAGGTAGAATTTGGAATACTGCCAGGCGCATAAGTGTTTCATGTTATTTTAAATACTATTGCACACTGTTAATAATCAACAGCTTTTAGAACTGCTGGTGGTTAGCAGAATTGGGTGCTAAATAAGTATTTGCTCCTTTTCACTCTTCTCCTCTACTTAATTGCAGGTACCAGTAGAAAATTAAAGGATATAAAATCTATTTTGTAATGGTTTATTTTTCTGAAGCATCTGTTTTATTACAATGACCATTCAGTAAACAATCAGGCTTAGAAATATTAACTATTCTTTCTTTGCTAGATTTTGAAAGGTTAGTATCTCAAATTTTCATGTGGGTGGTTTTGAGGGATATAAAGCAAGTAATATGTTCACAGATTTCTATTTAGCTGGCATAAAGTATGGAGACAATTGAAATAAATCCAAATTTGTATGTCTGTGAACCTGCATAAGGCACTCAAGACCACAGCAAGCACAGCTCCGCCGTAGTAAAGCGCCTCCAAGTGCTAAATTCCTGAGACAGGAATGTTTCTCAGTGGAAGTTGCCCTTTGCTCATGGCTTAGAATTCCCAAAGAAGACTATTTTAGGGTCCACCTGGGGAAGCTCACATTCATAAATCACGGATTTCCAATTCAAATTCTCAGGAAACAAGATCACCTAACTTGGGAAGAAAGGTGCACAGCAACGGTGATTTGCAGTTAATTTGCTGTCTAGATCCTGTAGCACACAGAGCCCAGACAAGGTCTGAAAATCGCACCAGTTGAGAACGAAAGTGAGACATGAGTTTAAACAGGTGAAAGTTTGGAATTTGTGTAGGAGGATGTTAAATACACTTTGTTTGGCCCGTTCAGCTACTACCTTTCCTTATCTTTCATGTCTTATGAAAGAGTCTATGATGATTAATGATAATGAGATAACTTTGTAGTGTTTTGTAATCTTCAATAATAACATAGGTATTATATCTACTTCCACAACTGTATAAGCTCCTGACCTTGTGCTCACAACCTGTTCTGCGGAGCTAAATTCTAGCAGCGCTCAAAGACGTAGCGTAGCTTGGTTCTTTCTATGGCCTTGGACTGTTCATCTAGTTTTACTTGTCTGTAACAATAGACACATGCATTTTCTATTAGTTACTTTTAAATCATTTTAATCCCTAGATTCTAAAATAGCTTTAGAACAAATGCTACATAGCAATTCCATGCCCTGCTACAGCCTCATGAAGCCCATCAATCAACCTATTATATTGTATATAAGAATAAGGTTGTCTATGAAGTCCTTTGAACATAGGATGTAGTAGGGGAGGTCACTTTGCTAATATCGCATATTTGCAAATGGGCATAAATGATGAGTATTTGAAAGATTCCAAAAAGATTATTTATTTAATGAGTTCTTTAAAAGTTCTACTATGCAATTGTCTCAGATCTAAGTATATTGTTAGCATAACTCATGTGCTCCTCATTAAAATCTTGTTAAATGATTAAAAGCTTAATATCTCCATTTAATAAGTGAAGAAAACAAAGCCCATAAATATTAAGCACCTTGTCTAAGTCATTGGTAGAATTAAGATTCAAACCTGAGTATCTGACTCAGGCCCATGCTCTTCGGCCCTCCATTGCGCTGCATCTGTATCAGTCAGCGCTATAATCATATCATTGTCTTTGGGAGGAATCTTGGTGGTCAGCTAATTTGACTATCAATCCTAGATCACTTATTATTATTATTATTAGAGTAGTAATACTAGTAATGTTTTTTAAAGAAATCCACATTTTTAGGATAAGACTTACATATATTTTCATTTTCTTGAAAAATGAGTTTTTGTCCTACTATCTGGTAAATTGTTAGTGCTTTATAAAAATTTATTAATTGAATAAACAATTGAAAAAGAAGAAATGAATGCATACTTCTAAAAGATTGGCTTATGGTGAGGAATTCATTAATTTAAAAGTCATCAATTTCAAAAGATAACAATACTTCCTACCATGGTGATATGGCTCCTTAACTTTGAAATTTGGCTGCTATTCTGTTTCATGCTATTTATCTCTTCCTAATGAGATCATTAATTTATTTTCAAAAATATGCATAAGTATACTTTATTTCTATACCCATTCTTTGCCCTGTTGGAAATATTTGGAATGAGTATTTAGGAATGCAGAATGGGAGTGAGACATGGAAAAGTTAGGACCAGTGTTGTTAAACTTTTTAAGCACTCGATCTTATTTTACAATAAAATGTGTGCCCCCACTATGACGGTATTAATGTGTCCCTTCCAAATTCCTGTGATGAATTCATGTCCCTAAAGATGATGGTATTAGAGGATGTGGCCTTTGGAAAGTGACTAAGTCATGGGGGTAGAAGCCTCATGAAAGATGGGATTATTGTTTTTATAAAAGAAGCCCCACAAAGTTCCCCAACCCCTCCCACTATGTGAGGACACACACACACACACACACACACACACACAAATTAGCACTCTTCAAGCCAGTAGGGGGCCAGTATTAGAACCTAACCATGTTAACAACCTGACTTTGAACTTCCAGCATCCAGAAACAAGAGAAGTAAATTGCTATTGTTTATAAACTCCTCAGTCTGTGGTATTTTGTTATAACAGCCCAAATGGACCAAGACAATCACATATTGCAAGATATTGTCTAACCACACGCATTTGTATTTACACATCTGATTCATTCATTTATTCATTCTATCACTAAGATATGCTAGAGCTACAGTAGTGAGCACAACAGACAAAATACCTGCCTTCATGGAGTTTTTATAAGAGAGGAAGACATGTTTGTGATATCTGAAATGACAATATGATGATTAAAAAAATAAACCTGAGACATAATTGAATTTCTTCTCTGCCACTGTTAATCATTGTCATTATTATCATCTAGTAAAATTAAAACTTGACCTTCCATATAAGAAGATATCCCCCTCTTTCCTTATCACTGATCATATTGCACTACCCAGGAAAGCTCAGGTGTTCCTTCACTAGAGTAGGACAAAAAGGAAACAAGTCCATTATCCACACTGGGTGCCTTTGTAAATCCACAGAGATTGGACTGATAGACCTGTTAGTGCTGAAGGGATGCTTCTACTGTCCTCCTGAGCCTCAGGTCCACCGCATAAACTTGTGCAGAGTGTATCCATTTCAAGAACACCCAGTCAGGTGGGTAGGAGCAACAGCTGAAATCCAGGGGCAGATTAGCTTGGCAAAACATGATCCCCAGCATGGAGTTGCATCAGCCTGGAAGAAGGGGCTCCTCATAAAAGTGGGAATCATATTTCCTAACTGGTCTGCCTAGAGCAGATTCCTTTTAGCAGCGTATCTACCTCAACTGAGGACTTTTTCTACCATTCACAAAGTTCTTTTGTGTGCTAGTGGTAACCTTGCCGAGCCTGTTACTTTTATGTTTACCCCCACTTTAATGTTGTCCTAAGAATCCACTTCTTCAAGAAACTCTGCTGGCAGTAAATATTTAAATTAATTCCCATGTTCATACACCATCAAAGTTGTGTTTTCTTGACTTGTCCCTGTTTACCTCTTCATGTCCATTTGTTTATTTTTGCTAAAAAGCAGTGGTCTAAAAATAGAAAGTTTTATAGAGAAGTTGGAAGGATGAGCAAATATGGGCCTGGACTGCAAGTTATGCTGAATCATATTTTTTGCATGTATATTACACACTCAGATTAGTGTGGAAAAAAGAGAACAGCAACCAATTATTATTACAAATATGGTGTCCTTTTAGTCAACTAATACATATACTAGCTGATGAGCTTCTTTATTTGAAATGAAAGCAAAAATAATATATCTTCATTTGTAACTTTATTGTTATTAAATAAAATGTTGAATATCAAGTTCTTAGAAAGGTGCTTAGCAATAGAGTTCGAAGCGATCATCTTTTTAACAGTTACTATACACAGGCATTGCCATGGTATGAAAAGATGACCTCACAGGCTGAGTAATTTACCACCCCCAGTCTTCCACTGGCACATCCTAAAAGTAAGGGATGCACTTGAACTCTCAGATGTCCTTTCCAAACTTACATTCTATGGTTTCATGGTAAGAACTGGGAGATAGAAGAAAGGAAATAAAGTTCAAATAGTGCTCAACCCTAGAGAGGGAGAGGGTGACCAGGTTGTTTTAACTGGCTGATAAACTACGTAAAATAATTTAAACTGAGACTGTAAAGTGAAGCCTGCTAAAAGATAAACTGAGGCATATTAGTTTTTTTGAAGGTTTTTTTTTAGCAGAATTGATTCCAGTCAGACAGCACCAAACTGGGAGAGATTTTAAAGAGAAAAGATGAAAGTGAAGGAAGGAAGTTACTAATTGTCTATAGCTTAAAGCCTAGTTGACTCTTTGTGATTGGTTGTTCTTTGGTTTCAGTTTCACAGCCTTGAGGTGTTACTGGCTTAGCGTTTCATTCACGTACACAAGCCACTGTGGCATAGGGTCCTCCTCAGTCTAGATGACATCTCATTTAATTTCATAAGCCTTAATTAAGGAAGAGTGAGAAGCTTACTTTTACAAAACATATCACTTTAAAAAGAAGCATCCTCTGTCCATGTCACCAGGTAGAATGCAGATTATCTAGAAGTTACTATTGATTTAAATTTTATATTATAACTCATATTAGGTATAGACTGTCTTTAAATGAGAGTTAATCCTGCATAATCCATGTTCATGGGTTTGAGAGTAAATGCTCTCGTTGTCATTAATTTTATAGGATTTTGCAAAAGACACTTGGAGTCAGTGACTTGCCACCATGATTACTAGAACTATTATTTTTAGTGACCTAATCAGCAGTAAGATGGACACACCTTAATGAATCTTAATGAGTGCAAGTTAGTTCAATCACACTGAAATGAATCTGGAAAGCTGTCCTCTAATATTTTCCTGCCTGCTTTATTTTTTCTTACTAGATAATCCCTAGAAATCTCTGCTCATAATTATTCATGCGTAAAGGACAGCAGAGGTGGGATTGTGTGAGAATGGCCCCTAAATATCTTGTTTTGAAGTTTCATTTACATACCTTAATCACTTTGTAGCATGTCTCTTAGAGTCATTGAGAGAACAATTGAAATGTTTTGGAAACACCCATTTCAAGTTGCAAAGACTTTATTACTTTGGCAAGTGCTCCTTTGGCTACAGCAAATCTGAAATGCGAATTGGAGAAATGTGTTAGTGTTTGCAAAATCCATGCCGCTCAATTGTTTCTTTAAATAAAATTGAAGTCAGCAAAAATGTGATTCTACAGCTGCTGCTTCATAGTGAGCTCCATTACTTATCAGATTTAAAGAATTCGTAATGTTTTAAAGGAGAGTCCACTTCTGTTTTGTTAATGATTCCTTTCTTTCATATTCACAATGGAAAACAAGAATCCTAGTTTTTGCAAATCTTTGGCTTTCTTGGAAGTTGATGGCAATGGAGAAAATGCAGCATTTTTTTCATCCTGAGATATCTATAAAGTTGTCTTAATTTTTTGCATGGAATTTATGTGAATATGATACCAAGCTTTTTAAAAAATGCAGTTGGCGCTAAGTCTTTGGTTTATTATAAATTGGTTTCCACATGAAATGCTTTATATAGTATAATAAATTGATTTCCACTGTATATTGGTTTGTGTTTATAATATATTGGATTGATGTAATAATAAATCTTTCTTTTCAGCAATTACTTTTATTGGTGTGAGCAAATTATATTGGTTTCAGAGAGCCAAGATGTTTGCATCTAAATTATACTGTCTTGGTCTGGTGATGCTGAGATTAACATTTAACCTAAAGACTGGGAAAATATATTTATGCATGTGGAGTGGATACTGCATCTCTTCAGAGAATTACATAATTGTTTGCAGATAACAGTAGTCGCTTCAAAGTCTCATCGTACTAAAGTTGAAGAGATGTAACTACATAAATCTTTTCCTTTTCTATTCAAGTTTGTGCTGCCATGTTTGGTGTAGAAGCTATACTGAATGTGTTTATTGTTCTCTGAACTTTGATAAATATGTGCAACATATGAAAGATCACACTTCACACAACATAAGGGAGAACATTCTGAGAATTGCTGCTTTTCAAAATTGATAGAAACTTCCTTAACTTTTGAAATCATGAGTCTCTGATACAAAATGGCTGTGTTTAATAACAATATGAGATGTATTATGGTTGGAGTTCTTGCACTTGTTAAAAGTTTGGTTTAGATGACTTTCTAGACTTTTTAAAATATGAAGGTTCTTTCACTTTCTGCATTTCGTGCAATTCTATAATTCCTGAACATCACTACTTGTCTTAATTTTTTTAACTAGTATAAATTACCTTATGACTTTGTGCTTTGATTTCAAATAGCCCATTACAAGGAAAGGGCCTGTCCCAGGAACAGGCATGCCTGGTGCCGGGCGGGGGTGGGCAGGCTCCCCAGGAACCAGCATGCCTGAGGCAGAGGCAGGGGTGGACAGTCTTCGAGGGGGGATTATGAGAAGCAATCTCCGTTCTGGTCCACATCTAGCTGGACGTAGCACCAGGGTCTAGCCGCGGTCAGACAAGGTGGGGCATCGGTCATGTCTTGGAACAGTCTCTCTTCCACACTAATTATTTCCTTTTTGCTGGCACATTTTTATTTGACTGAATGATATATTCTTAAAACATTCTAAAGTTTACATCATATTTTCATTAGTCCTATGTATACTTCATGCCTGAGGCTCTGTGCCTTTATCCTTGATATTTTTTCCTAAAAAAAAAAAAAAAAAAGGCCACCATCTTTCATTTTAACCTTTTTCCCATTACTCAGTCAGACACGTGCAGCTCCAAGACCTGGGCATTGCTTGGCTCATGTTCTCTTTTATCCCCCTTCAAATCCAGCAATGGCAGGTTGAATGCTATTCTCATTGTATCACTCCACCCTCCACGTCTGCCTCCCTCTTCTATTTCTGAACTTTACGATTACATTAGACACGCTGCGATGATCCAGGATAATCTCCCCATGTTGAGGTCAGTTGATTAGCAACCTTAATTTCATCTGCCATCTTAATGCTCCTAACATATTAACATATTCCAGTGATTTGAACATGGACATCTTTGGGGGCATTATTTTGCCTAGCAAGGAGCAGAATGTACGTGTGTGTGTGTGCATGTTCTGTTTTTTCTTGAATAAAATGCCTACAATTTTGTGTATGTACTTTTTTATTAAAGTTTTTGAGGTGACATTGGCTGATAAAATTGTGTAGGTGTCAAGTGTACAATTCTATAATACATCATTTGGGGATTGCTCTGTGTGTTCACCACCCAAAGTCAAGTCTCCTTCTGCCATCATATATGTGAGCCTATTGACCTTTTTCTGCTCTCCACCCCACCCCCTTTTCCTCTGGTAACCTGGTGTATTTATTTAACCTGCTCCTTTTCCTAGTGTAATAGTCAGGTCTGGACAAACTCAGAAGATTTAGCCATATGCCATGCATTTCCTCTAATTAGGCTTTCGGAGTAGATTAGTGAGAGGACATGAATAATCCATAAGTGACTTACAACCTGACTTTTTAATGTGTTCTGATGTGATTGTATTATCTATGCATTTTAATGTACAGGAAAATGAAACATGTATTTACTCAATTAAAATGCCCCTGTTTGATAAAATAGGTAACCTAAATTCTGAGAGTATTTTCTTCAAGAGGCAGAATAAGTCAGTTTTATTTTCAAAGGAAAATATATTTACACATGTATTTATTTATTTTTATTTATTATAAACTAGAATTTGGCAAACAATGTGTTATCTTTGCTCTCATTGTTTTGGCACCTTTAGGGAATGTGTGAAAACGCACCGATCAAAGCTGGAGGCTGTATTTGCAGAATCCCCATCACTGTGTTTCTGGAGTTGGCCACAGGAACTTGGGCAAGATTTAGAGACTGAAGAAAGTGTGTGGCTTTTTGACTTTCTGAATTTATTTCTAGTAATTCTGAAAATGCGAGTAGATGTGCGGCCAGGAAGTTTCCTCTGGAAGCATTTGTTGGGGGTGTTGAGAAGGTTGCAGTATGGGCTCCTCATGTCATCTTTACCCAAACACCCAACTCTTGGCTGCTTTGAGCTGTGGATAAAGTCCCTGGTGACCCAAAGCAGAGCACAAGCAGGGGAGGAAAGAAGTATTTAATTAGATCAGTTCTGCTTGTCATAGGTCCTTACACTGTTCTTTGTATTGGTAGTTTTTGAAATCAGAGCTCCTTATAGTGATCCTTAGGTATTTGAGACTTTTTGTAGGTGAATACATATTCCTGCTTTGTACCTTAAAGAACTCTTCATTTTTTATCTGTTCAGTTTTCCCTGAGAGTACAGCTTTTTGTTTTTCTAAACTATGTTTCTTAAAAATATGTTCTTTTCATTTCTAGGCACTTTAAGAGACACAGGAACGATTTTTATGTGCACTGTCTGTCATCTTCTTCAAGTTCACTTTCAGCATTTTGGACAAAATGCCCTTTTATCTTTAAAAGCTATTATGAGGTGAAGTGGCCCACACCATGAGAGTCAATCAAAATTGTGACCACTTGGGGAAAGTGTTCAATTTGCTTCTGTAAGTAGATATATTTATCTAAAAAATAACATACACAAGTTAAAGTACAAAAATGTTTTCAAAAATGACTTTGAGATATTACTTTATTTTCAATGCTTGATATAAGCATCTATTTATTATCTCCACCTGATTTTCATTAACTTAAAGAATTTAAACTGATTAAATCCCATGTGGAACATTGTGTAATTCAAACACTTACCTATATAACTGCACCTCAAAAGACTGAAAATTGTATCCCAATCATCCTTTTTGGTGATGTTACTTAATGCCAATGGCAGTTCACTCTGCACTGATCTCCGGGATCTGGATGTCCTTGATAATTGATATCTGCAGAGTAGATTTGCTATAAAATCTTATTTAGACATTAAGATAAACAAGATTGCTATGTTCTTTACCAGACTTAACTATTGTTATTCATTGTGAATGCATAGGTACATAAAACTCTCTAACGGAATCATCATCAAATGTTTGAAAGACTACACATTCCAAAACATAACTGCAGATTTACAGAATTTAGCTGTTATGTATCGATCTACCAGCTACATTACAAAACCAAATAGCAGAAACTCTAAGTGCAATGGCTAAGCCCATAGTATTTAATTAAAGATGAGCTTTGGTTGTAGTATTCCATTAAAAGTAGTACTTACCTGGCACCTTAACTTTTTAGTAGTAAAATAAAAAGAAAAGACAAAATAGCCTGTAGATTATCAAAATGTTTTTCTCTAATTAGTTATATTTAGCATAAATTAATAGGATTTTTCTATCTTTCTAGGTTTTTGACAGAAATTAATTTGAGACTGCCCACACTACTAGGTTCTGACTTGGAGGGCTGAATTCACCAATTAAGTTCACAGCAGATTAATTAGCTAGTAATTTGGGAAGTTAATCATCATTCAATGGTACTTATTAAGTGTCTTTATGCTCATGAAACTTGCGTTCCATGGAAGATTGGTTTGGGAGAATTGAAATCTCACTTGAAGAAACATTTAAGTGTTTTGAACTTTCCAGCTTCAACCTAAATATACCCTCAGTGCTTTTATCACTGTTTACAGGCAGATATTAAATACAATACAAAAATGTGTAGGAAATATATTACGTGTATTAGAGTTTTCATGACTTTCATTAGGACTTGATTAAATTATATCCCATGTTAAATATCCTGAAATTATTATGTGAACAATCTGCAATCTTTCTTTCTTTTCTTTTTTCCTTGGAGAATTTTTCCGGTCCTGTCTCAGTTCACAGATGAAAATCAATTCTGTGATTTCTTCCTAGAAGCTAATGAAAATTTCTTCAAATCACAAAGCTACCACACAATTTGTCCAATTCAGCAGAAATACCTGCCTTAGTTCACTCAGTTAACAAGAAGCCCAGTTTGGAATAGCAAGAGAGTGTCTGGTCATCAGTGAGGTGAATCAACCCTTTGTTAACTATTTACATAAATCGTGACTCACTGAAGCCAGCCTCTTAGTTCTTTACTTTTGGTGCTGATGTTTCTGTAAATATTTAGGTAATATTTACTGCAAATATAAAATATAGTTAAAATCATGTACATGCACACTCCCAAGCATATTAAGCTACCTACACACATATCCAGGACTGTGTTTTTATGTTTACAGGACCGCAGAGGTAGTGGACACTGCTGGCCAGCTGGGAGAACCCACCTGGGTTTCCCTGAGCTCATTTTCTTCCTTTACACTTCAGTATTTATGAAAGCTGATGAAAGAACATTCACTTCTACACTTAGGATGCCAACACTGAACTGTTCAGACATCAGACATATCCTTCAATGAGGGTAGAAACTATAGGGATTGTTCCTGTATGTAGATAATTCAAACAAAAATTGTTTTTGGAACATCTTTCATTGGTAAACCTTTATCTTTCGGGAAATGCTTTTATTCCTTCAGCCTCCTTTTGCGCAGGGCTCAGAGCAAGCATGCTCTTTCTTACTATGGCTACAGCTAACTGCCGAGCAGTAGGCTCCGTGACTCCATTAACCTCACATCTCCTGTCCTAAAAAGTGATTACAGTGATATTTGTGTCTTGAAATCACTCCATAGGAGAATCTCAGAACTAACAACTTCTGACACATAATCTCCTCTAGACAAGCTTCCTACTATGCTTTGGGCAGAATATTTCTAAGGTTTAGAATTATGCGATTCCTTCCTGGGGTATAAGAGGAGTGGGACTAGGGCAGATGAAGCAAGGTAAGACATTTGGAGTATTCTTACTAGCAGGCAGAGCAAAGATCTCCAGCAAGGTTGATAAATGCAACTAGTCAAGATAATAAATTGTTTTGAATGATATGAAAATAAATCTACTACAACTATTTTACAAATATTTTATGTAGTTTCTTTGTACTTAATAAATTATATTATTATTCTATGTTAATAGTCTGTGTTAATAGACTAAGATATGAGGCAAACTGAACCTTCATCAGAGAATATAAATCTTCTTTACAGAATACTATTAATTTTTTTTAAGTGCATGTGCTCTCTGCACATTTTGTTCTCTGAGAAAAAATAGATTTTGTGATGATTTGGATAAATACTTTTGCCTCGGATACTTGTTAGGATCTTATCATACTAAAATAAACATTGAACATATGGTTTATTATCATTTCCACAATCAAGGCTTAACAAAGTATTGTATTTACAATTCATCTTTTTTTGAAGGGTAAGAACAATTTTAATATAACGTCACTTTTCATTAGCTCTTTCCGAAGCTCTTTGGTGTGAATTAGAGACAATGTGGGTAAAGGGGAAGATGTGGGTATAATGTGGTGCCTTTGCCCAGTGACACTGAGGAACACAGGATTACACACATGTGCAATCGGCCAACAGCCATTGTTTACTATCATTAAATATCCATCCACCATCTACCCTTCGCCGCCCTTTAGTGAGTCTTTTCCTTTTTGTGTTTGACCTGATATCCACATTAACCTGACACTGTCAATATATATAAACAACCAAGTACGGGAAAGGTTGAATCCATGTTATGATTTACCACCAGCCTGGACCAGAGGGATGTCTTTGGGCCGTGCACTCTCGGTGTCCTCACATTTGTTAGAGAGTTAAACTAGTACATAAAATTGCTTCAGTTTTAACTGCCACGGTTCATCTCTGACCCTACTCCCACGGAGGATACAGACATGGAATTTTACCACTTCTGCTATATTTGACAGCCTGAAGTGAACTGGACTTCTTTTTTTGTTTTTTTTAAATCTACCTCTCAATCAATTTAAGTTAACTTGAAGGGAAAACATATTGTTATAGATGTAAAGAAATAATATTTTATTGCAACTTTTAATATTTTATGAATTTGATTTCATAGCATTGCATTTGTCCCAAAAGTTTTAGAAATCTGCCATAGTCTTTTTTCCCCAGTGTAGATGGGAAACCTTTAGATATCTCTAGTATCTTTCAGAGCTTTCCCCAGTCAAAGCCAAAGCTCTCATTTTGAGGCTGGTGACTCATGGGGATACTGCTGCTGTTGGTGCCTGTCGATGACAACCAGGCTGGATGAGTTGCTTGTGTAAACTGGCTGATATTGGCTTTCTGACGGCCCATCAGCAATACTGAGTATGCAGTGTCTACATCCATCACTACGCCCACACAACTCTCTCCCATTCTTTACAGAAACGTTTAGCACAAAAATCATTAATTCCTAACACAGAGCTCTCATTATCCTTGCAGCCATCTAGCAAAACATAACTATTTCCAATTAAAAGCTTCCTGTCCTGTCATTGTAGGACTCAATCACAGGTTATGTGCCTGGGGACAGTCTCAGTAAAACTCTCTACGTTGTCCTCAAATTAATTAGTAGACAGTCCTACAAATTTTAACTGATCATCTTGTCCTATTGTTTTCCAACAAAATGTGGGTAGCTCAAAACAATGCATAATTTCCCTAAAGAATCATTTATTACATGTGTAGTAAGAGTTATGCTGAACGCATGTACTAATAAATTGGCAGGGTCTTGAATCTTGGTGATACGTATGAGTTCTCTGTAAAAGAAAAAACAAACCAGCTATTCATGGAAAGGGAAAGTCACAGTGTCCTCGAGCACCGAACAGCTTCATGATGAAGGTGAGGCATTGTGAACAATTGCAGAAGGACTCTCTCCAGTCCTTACGCCCTCTCCACTGCCTCTTCCTCCACGGCTCACCCACAACTCACTGCATTTGGGTAAAAAACAAAAATCATATTGATTCTGATTTAAATAACATTTATTTAGCTATAATGAGTTACAATAATATAAAGTGTAAGTATACTAAATTGCGCATTTAATAAATTGCTTCTTGGAAATAGTAAATTACAGGAAATTAAGTACATTGAAAAGATCAGAATCTAAGATCATTCTATGTAGGTGAGGCTTGTTCTAAGAAAGTGTGTTTGACAAGCTACTGTCATTTCATTTGGTATTTTAAATAAAAATGATGAAATACTCTTTAATAGGTTAGTTAAATAAGATATGATTATTTCACAGGGACATGGGAATAGGGCCCATGTCTACAGACCCAGGGAAAGAAAGAGGTTATATTTTTCTCTTCTCTGTTTAGATTATAGGTATTATTTTGGAAACTACATCATTTTTGTGTTATCATTTGTAACAAATTTCCTTCCAAATATAGCAGCAGGATACTCAAAGATAAGCTTAATTGGTAAAAAACCAGCAAAATACCAAGTGTATAAAATATATTAAGCAACATATCATATCTGATGAATGATTAACTCAGTGTGGAAATTACTAATGTTTCAGCACTAGGATGTCTTGTGTACTTATGTTGTCAGGTCATTAGCTGCGTGACCTTGGACAAGTTATTCAAAATCTGTGCCTTAATTTTCCTTTATGTAAAGTGGAAATAAAAACAGTAGTTATCTCATATAGACTTTTGGAGGATAAGCTTGACTTATGACTTATAAAATACTTAGAATAGTGTGTGAAATTTGAAAGCACTTAGTTTCAGGTATTATGACTCTACATTTATGTGATAATACAAATTTAGCACATATTTAAAAAATGCCCTAAATTTCCCTCTCTCTCTTGCTTCCTTCCTGTATTCCTATTTCTTCTAAATATATTAACATCCAAGATTTTTTATTAAATTAAAAGTCTATCACACACTGTACTGCTGTTTTTTTACGTGCATTTCCCCCACCCGCCTCCACTGAAGCCTCACATGATGGTGTCTGTAGAGAGTGCTTTGGAGCCACTGCCTTCCAAGGTACTATTATTACCTGAAACAACTATTGCTGTTTTTTATATTTCATAGAAAAGAAGGCCTCCACGATGCTGAAGACCATATCTGGGGTCATAGAAACGACAAACGGTAGACCCAAGACCATTGACAGAATTATCAAGATCCATAAGCCTCAAACCATTCACATTTTTGTGTATCTCACAGATAAATCTTACCTGCTTTATTAGACTGTGTTTCAGAGTTCATAACATTTCTTATTCTTGCTTATGGTTTTAAAGTTAAAAACACAACGTGGGTCTAAATTTGGAATGAACCCTATATATAATATATAAGTGAACTCTTTCTGCCTCTGCATACATACATAAATTATATGTAAATTAACCACATATAAATTAGTTGTGATTTATAATAAATAGACATTTGGTCCTCTTGTTGTTTCTCATACAAAGTTCCCAAATCTTTGGAATATTCTGTGGTGAGAGTGATTAAGGTGTTTTTGTTATGTGAACGAAGTGACATGGAAAACATGTAGGGATGGGGGCTGGTTACCAGTAGGAACCAAATGTGTGATTAGAGAATTGGAACTTTTAGTCACATCCTTGATTTTCAACATCAAGGGGCTTGATGTTGAATCGATAAGCAATGGCCAATGGCTTAGTCAATCATGAGTACCTAAAGATGCCTCCCTAAATCCAAAAGGACAGTTCTTGACCTTTTCCACAATGAAGCCATGTGCCACTGTGTAAGGCCCTAAGCTCCATGAGAACAGAAGTGCCTTTGCTCACAGCCTTGCCCCATGTATGTTTTCATCTGGCTATTGATTTGCATCTTTTAAGTTTGTTTGTTTGTTTGTTTGTTTTTTGTAATAAGTTGACAATCTAGCAAGGAAACAGATTTTCCTTAGGTCTTGTGGGACATTCTAGCAAAATTAATCTCAGAAGCGGGGTCCAAGGAGCTTGTGATTTATAGCCAGTGGTCAAACATACAGGTAAAAACATAGAATTGGATTGGCATTCTGAGTTTGAGGGGCTCTTTGGACCCTCTGATTTAATGCCAGTGGGTCAGAAACAGAGATAAGAACTGGGTTTTCATGTGCCATCTGAAGTGGAGGGGGGTCTTGTGCAACTGAACTCTTTACCTGTGGAATCTGATTATGTCGCCCAGTAGGTGGTGTCAGAATTAAATTGAACTCTTAGACACCCTGCTGGAGTTGTGGGGCAAATTATTTGTTGATGTGGGGAAGCCTACACACACACACACACACACACACACACTCACACACACAGAAACTGGATTCAAGAACTCCTTATCTACATACTTACATGTGTATTTTGTACTTATGTTTATCAGTAACATAGATACCTGACCTATATCTGGTAAAGATAGAGATTTAGAGAGATGTGTGTGTGTACCTAGCGTGTACATATATTGTAGATGTATACAGGGTGGGGCAAAAGTAGTTTTACAGCATGAGTACATGAAACAGAGTTTATTCTTGTATTATTTTTTAATCTTACATTATTTCCCATTTAAACAACTGTAAACTTATTTTTGCCACACCATGTATTTACATGCATTAATTATTTAGTCATTACTAGATAAGTAGCAATCACTTAAATAAGCTGGAGGACAAATCATGCCACCCCTGAATCAAAACCCGTCGATCACTTCTTATCACACTTAGAACAGAACCCAAAACCTTTACCATGGACTAAAAGTTTATTTATCATCTGGCCCCTGAATACCACTTTAGATGTGACTCCTACGCTCCTGCTCCTAAATCGGTCCCAGCCTTGGTTGCTTTGCTTTTGCTGTTGCTTTTAAAGGCCAAGTGTGCTTGTGCTTTAAGCCCACCGCACTTCCTGCTGCCTTTCCTTGAGCCCTGTACTCGATCTTGCAGGTGACCCACTTCCACGATTCGTTTTTGTCTTTACATTTATTGACTATAAAGTACCAGGTACTCTAAACACTTTAAATAGATTATCTCACTTAAATTAACTTATCTATTCAGTAACATGGGTTAACAATACTGAGAAAAGCAAACACTGTGTGGTGCCACTTACATGTGGAATCTAAAATATTAAAAAAAAAGCAAGAAATAGAAAAAGAAAGTGAAACTCACAGAGAGAGTAGAAAAGTGGTTGGCCTGAACAGCGGAGGAAGTGGAGAGAAGCTGGTAAAAGGGTACAAACTTCCAAGTCTAAGAGTTATAAGGTCTGAGGTCTAATGTAAAATATGATGATTGTAGTTAATAACACTATTACATATTTGAAGACAGTAGAACTTAAATGCTCTAGAAATGGAAAAAAGAGTAGAATGTTTAAGAAAACAAATATGAAATGAAAATCTCATCCAATGCCAGTGTTAACGCAATATCGACGCAACTAATGAATTAAATGGAAAATTAAAAATTGAGATGTGGTATTTGGTTAGCATCCCATCCTTTCACACAGGTTCCTCAAGCTGTGTTCTCTGAAGACATGTTTATTGACTCATAGTAGAATGACAAAGACACAGCAAAGTCGGAAGCTTTCAATAGGAAAGGCAGATCTGGAGGATAAAAGTCAATTACATAAACTACCAATTGATTATGAATCCAAAGTAAATGTCAGTCCAGTTATATACCTCTGAGAAAAAAAGGCTGAAATATACAAAAGCACGTCAGCTGGCCATAGGCTCCTAAATGCTGCTAAAATAAATGCCCATATATAACTCCTTAATATGCAACATAATGAGCCATAAAACAGTGAAATAAGGCATTTTATTTCAAACAACCAAAGTCATCATTAATTTGGAAGGACATATGTGTATCCAGGATGGGATCTTAAACAACACTAGAACTTTCCATTTTTCATCACTTTCCATGTGATGCTCTCACACTGAAGGAACATAGGTGAGAGAGAGCCTTAGAGGCCTGCGCTGGAATTAGCCCACTTAGAGCCAGAGACACCAGGTCCTCTTGTTTTGTGGATCCTGGTGGGGTTTTTTTTTTAAAGCTATTTATAATCCAGGGGACAGATCAAGGTGAGAATTTTAATTTCATATACTTGGGATGATATTACTTTATTCCCATTTGTACAGGATTCAGGAGATTTTCCTTCAATGAGCTATCACAAGCTTTTAACTAGGTGGGTTCGAACCCTGGCCCTGCAGTGTTATCATCAGAAAGTTGTCATATTCCTTTTTAAGCTCTTGTTTACTCCTCTCTAAAATTAAAACTATAGCTACTTCATAAAGAAAATTAAGTGAAAGAATGTTGAGAAAAATGTACCACAGATCATGGCAGAGTAAATATTCAAAGTTTTAGTTCCCTTCTCTTTTCTCCTCTTGTAAAATATGAAGTGGACACTGAATAATCATATAGTCTCGTATAATGTGTGCCAGCCCATCACATTTTTCCATATACATTTCCTACATGGTGATAACATCAACATATTTACTATGAGGGCTTCCAAGTACTTTCATGATTCTTTATGAACAAAGAGCAGAGGAAACTGCATCACTTTCTGTTTGTTATTCAATTGATTCCATCTAGTCCCATGGTTTTAAACCCCATCTTTGTTGAAGGCTTCTTTCTTTGTATCCCTAGCCCTGCTCCAAGCCTTCAACTCCACACTTAACTATCCATTTAACATCTAATTGAGTTGTTGGGCAGGATCTCAGATAGAACCTGGCTAAAAGGACTATCGATCTACCTGCACACCCCACACCTGACATTTCTCTGCAAATCTATCCATCTCAGTAATTTACACTATTTCCACCTAGTTGCTCAGCCTAAAAGCTGAGGAGGCTGCATGATCTTGGACTCCCTCCTTTCTGATGGTAAGTTCAGTCAGGTTTATCTTAAAAATTGTATCCCGAAAGAACCTTTTATTTACATTTTTCTCTGCTAAAGCTACTATTATCTCTCATCTAAACCAACATAACAGACTCCTAACAGGTTTTTCTGCCTATTTGTCAGCCCCCTTAGAGTACATTCCATACACAGTGGTAGTGGCAAAGACTCTTTCTTTGACCAAACTCATGACAGTCTCTTCTGGGACCTCCTTTGGACTAGGCCTCATCACTGGGCCCTATTCTTGACCCACTTAAGCCAATTTTAACAAGGAATATTGGTAAGTCGGCTTGGCAAGAATCTCCCACTCCTGATCTCTGATCGCTCTTGTTTTTTATTGGTGTTCCATTGTCCCCATTTTCCCCCCATTACCCTCCACTGCCCTGCCCAACCCTCACCTCCCACATTCAATCCTCCCCATAATTGTTTCTGTCCATGGGTCCTTTACACATGTTCCTTGACTTGATCCATCCCCTTCTTTCACATTATCTCCTTCACACCCCTCTGGTCACCCCTCTGTCAGTTTGTTCTTTATTTCCATGTCTCTGGTTCTATTTTACTCACTTGTTTGTTTTGCTGATCGCTCTTAATATCTGATCAAGTTCCTCATTTCCCACCCTGATGTCTAAGTCATTGGCCTGTCTTTAACAAGATTCTCTCTCCTTAGGCCAATTTAGTAAGAATCTCACTGCTTTGATATGTCTTCTTAGTAATTTTTCCTCCACTAACCTTTTCACTTGACTTGTTGGTTATAAATCCACAGCTGCCTTTGCTGTCTTTGGAACTGAACTCAGTTGTCTTGCTGCCAAAGTCTCTTTCTCCAAGTGCAGTAGTTCCTAAATAAAATCTGTCTTTACAGCTTTAACTAGTATCCAGCTTGTCTTTGACAGTAATGACCTTCCTTTAGAAAACAGTCACACTTTCTAAAATATGACTCACCTCTTTGTTAAAAGCTTTTATTACTTCCCAGTGAAATTAAGTATAATGAGATAGGATGAAATCCCAGATTCTTCACCATTGTCCTAGAGATGCTGGATTATCTGAATCCCTCTGATTTTTCTGACACTTTATTTCCTCTTTTCATCTTAAATTTTCATATGACTGCTTCTTTCTCATCAGTTAGAAATTTAAATATCAATCTCTCCAAAAAGCCTTTAATATAGTTCCCAATGCCATTATTCTGTTTATTTTATGTGTTGTCATTCTCAGTGTTTTAAACATTCTTGGTGGATACAGAATAAATATTTTTACTAACTATTTGCCTGTCTGCTTGTTTATTCTGAAAAGCCAAGAGGTGAGAATTACAAAGGCAAAATAACATGAAGAAATGAAGAGATAAAACACACTTACAACCTAGAAAAACGACATGTTTTTCCCTTCAATAATGAAAACAATTTTTCAAAGGTTTACATCAGGAATTGCCCCATTAGAAGTGAATAAATAATATATATTGGGTATGCACATTCTTAATTCAAGGACAGATCTTAGTTCAAAAGGTTGACTAACCTCTTAAAATCCTAATGTTCTAGATGAAAAGCCACTTTGGGGGGCAATTAGAGGATATACTCATTAAACCAATTGTACAAAGGCCATACAGTACGGGTGTAAGAGGTTAGGCAGTGCCATTAAGAAGTAACCTGGAAAACCAGTCATTTGAAAGACTTTGCCTTTGAGGTTACCTCACAGCAAGCAGAGACCAGGCAACTGCACTTGGCTTCAAGTTCAAAGTCACAGAGTACAAAGGATAAAGGCACTCTGTCCTCCCTTCTTATTTAACTAGTTTTAATTTGAACTTCAATACAGTAGTTGGGTAACAAAGTAGTATGTCCTAAAGACTTTACAGAATGCTACAGTTATTCAGGTTGCATTAGGTATTTAAAACAGAAAAGTAGCCTAAGAACAAGGGTAAGAACTTTCTCCTCTCCCATCAATAATATCCAAAAGTGAACAAAAACATTGGTATTTAGTGGCTGAAGCTGAGCCCTTAAATAATAAAACTGATGTCTTCTTTTATATAATTGTCTATTGTACATCTAGAGAAGAAAAATCAGATTTAAGAAACTTTGAGAGACTTAGGCATGACAGAGACCTGCACTGGAGACAGAAAATGATTTATCTTTTTATCTCGTGGACAAGATCTACAGCAAAGTACAGACAGAAAACTTTGTACGAAGCAATCATGGAGATATATCAGACAAAGTCAGAAGAAAAATGTTCATTCTTCATGCCTTTCTAACCTCTGCTACCAGTTTCAGAATTACATTGCTCTTTTTTTGTTTTTGAGTTAGTAATTTATCTCTTTGATTTCTCAGTTATTGAAAAAACAAAACATCATGTTTGTGAAAGTCAGGCAGTACTTCTTCCTTTTTTGAAGGAAAAAAGGTACCTCCATGGGACAGATCCTGGGACAGAGCTGGGAAATAACACATTTCGTAATTTTCTGGGGCTAGATGACCAGATCAATAGCCCTGACGGTTTTTCCACACAAGCTTGCTTTTTCCCACCTAGACGCTGAAAAAATCTATGGTACAAAGTCTGTTTTAGACAAAGCTCCAATCCACAAAGGTAAGAGTAAGAAGGATGGAGATAAAACATGATTATTTCATTTAGAAATTATTCTTTGTCATACCAAGAGGTCTTTGAACAACTATGTCTGTTTAATATTTATGTTTAAAAAGACAATTTAATAGAATGAAATAGCCATAAAAGTCATATATTTGTCTATGCTTTTAAATCCTGAGGGTCTCACCTTGGGCATTCCTTATAACCAATGAATAGGCCAATGCACTAAGTAGCTCTGAGGGATGCAATTCATGTTATAGTCAATTTAAATGAAAATTAAAGATACACAGTCCTGTTCTATTACATGCTTGAATTGAGCTCACCTGCCAATATGTCACAATATCTCTGATAGTCAATGGAATCAGAGTTTGGAATTCTATAATTTCTAAGCTCCCACACAGTTGTAAAATCATGTGGTTCTTCCTGTTTCACTGGTACTTTGCAATGGTGTCACAGTCTCTTAGCAAAACGGTTAACCATTTCTTACAAGACATTCCAGATTTTAAGGATTTATCCCTTTAATTTTTGGAAAGGCTCAGCCATTATCCATTTAAATATTATCTCTTCCCCATGCTTTTTCCTTTCTTATAAAACTCTAATTACTTTTAGGTTGAAATTTTGAACTAATCTGCATGTCTTTTGTTCTGTTTATTATTCCCCATATCTGTACTGTAGTTTATGTATTTTCTTTAGATTGAACAACTGGTTCACCACTTTTCTTTTTCTTTGGGTTTACACTGTGGATTAGCATTCAATGAGTTATTTTAAAATACTCACTGCCTTTTCTAGGATTTGAGTTTATTTTTTTTCATTTTTGCTTTTTAATATTACTCCAATCACTTTTGTTATCTAATTATTAGTACATTTCAGTAGCTACTTTTATTCTTTAAATGTAGATACCAAAATGTTATATGTTTTAAGTCTCCTTAAAACAAATCACACACTAGAAAAAATAGCCTCTACCCATTTTGTAAAATATGAGAATTGAGAAATAACTCTTAAAATTTATATGAAAAAGATAAATCAATAAAAGATGGCAGTGACAATGCCATTCCAGAGAAGGACAAACAACACTAATGACAGACTCTAGGAAAGGAATTTCAATGTTAATAATAATCCAGTGTTATCAAACAGAAAGGGTCTATCCACTCAGTACTAGCAGAGACACTCAGTACTAGCAGAAACACAAGATTTGCAGTGGCATAGTTAGACTCGCTTTATTTGCAGAGTGCTAAGCAAGAAGAATAGGAAAGCTATGGCTCAAAAGCCTGAACTCCGCAACCCAGGGTTCTGGGAAGGTTTTTAAGGGGTTGGAGAGAACAGGCATGTGGACATGCTGCTGGGTTAGGTTTAAATGGGAAGACCTTAGATCTTGGCCATTTATAGTAAGGGCCTTCAGTGCCTGATCCTCCAGGAGAGTGGACCTTTCCCTTCTGAAAGGGTTCTGGTGTTCAAGTTCTGGTTACATCCAGGTCCTTTGGTTCCATTGGTTCCATTGAGGGGAGGAGGGGAAATAGAGATTTTGGTTTCAGGGAGAGCTGGGGATCCAAGTTCTCTTCTCTGAGCATGCTTTCACTGCACAACTTAATGGTTTTGTCTGCTTTTTCTGTAAAGCAACATAGTGTCTTGTTAAACAGTACAGGATCATTTGTACCTGCTTGTGTGGTTACACAGGAAAATGAAAATTGAAACTACGATGAGACATAATCTCAAACCCATTAGATTGATAATTAATTACAAATGTCTGATAATACTGGATGTTTTCAAAGATATGATATAATGGCAACCATGATATCAATAATAGTAGGAATAACATTATTTAAAATATTTTGTAGAATTAGTTGGTATCTTTTATAAAGTTCTACATTCCAGATTGTATAACTCATCAATCCCATCGATCTACTTTATAGATCACAACACAAGAATGATTAACATGTTTGTAGGAAAGAAAAAAAACAAAACAGAACCCAGATGTCCTAGAAGAGAATGAATAAATATTTTGCAATATATTGAAAAAATTAAGCAATATGAAGTAACAAAGGAACAACAGCTACGCGTATCAACAATGATGACTATTAAAATAATTATGAGTTAAAAAAGCAAAACACAGGAAAACAAACAAAACTAAAAACTATATCACTTATGGCCACATATATATCTGATAAAAATATAAAGGCAACCAAGAAAATAATTTTACAATTAAGCTTAAATTAGTATTTAGAGTTATCTTTAGAGAACAATTAAGGCCATTAAAGGACAGAGAGGGAGTTTTATAAGTTTATATAATGTTATGAGTGTTCCTTAGATTTATGAGTCTATAGGTATTAATGTTATCATTCTACTTCATGCATGTTAAACATTTTATAAGTTTTAACTAATTTAAAATTAAAATTTTATTCTTCAGGTACTATTTTAGGAGAATATAACTGAAACTCAACTCTTCTTAATTCTAGAAATGGGAGCTTGTTAGGTTGTAAAGGAATTTCTTTTGGTATACATTATTGCATTATCTTAATGTTTGCTCATATAATATATTTTTATTTGATAGCTGGTTGGACTTTCCATCCAATCAGCTCTCAATAAGCTTTCCCCTTATTCACCACTGCAAGTCTCTGCCCCTTGCAACGAGCAGTCTCAGTGATCTCTTTCTATTTTCACAATTTTAGCTGACATTTTGTGAACTACCTCTGGGTTTATGGCTTCACTTAGCTATGCTTTTCTGAAAGAAGTGTATTCACTGCTTCTTCCTCTCTGCCTGCATGTCCACTTCTTTGTCCAAGAAATCCATAAGTAACCCATTTCTTTCTTTGTTATCTGTTTGCTTTGCATAATATCTAAATTTCCAGTGGTGTCTTTAATATGTGGTAACCCAAAGTGAGAGTCCCTCTTTAGACTGAAGAAAAGGAGATGCTTGGATGGCCAGGAGTTTCCCAACAAGATGATTTGTGAGAGTATTGTAAAGTGCAACAAATCTCTAGACACACAAAAAATAGGAAGAACTGTTACTGGATGTTCTTCTGTGGAAAATGAATTTCAGGAACACACATGTGTGGGATTTTAAGCAATATTGGCAAGGTTTATTAGAGTGAAAAGAGACAGTACACCCTCAAAAGGCAGAGAGCGGGCAAGTTATAGTAATGGCTGCCCTGGGGTCCTTGCTAAGCCTCCATGATTTTTCCTTGGATTTGGGAAACAGCAGGCTGTCTTTCAATCTATCAAATCCCTTTCCTGGCTCTTCCAGGGTTTCTTGTCTTTATCATATTTCATCTTTCCCAGACTTTCCCCAGGCATGGCTCCTCCCCTTTATGGTTGCTATTTTGGCTCCTACTGTGTATGCACTTAGTACAAGTACATTCCTGCACCATCTCCACTTCCCCTATTAATCTGGCACAGCAGTGCCAGTTGTATCCTGGGGTGATTGGAAAGCTGGTCTTTCATGCCCACTGTGTTTGGTGAATGGATGGAGTCTATTCCTTGGAGTGACTGTGAAACTGCCCTTTCTTAATTAATTCAGCTTAATCAGGTACCTGGCTCCCTTTTCTTACATTAATATCTAACTTCCTGCCTACTGTACCAGCACTACCTACACTATCTTCACCCCAATCATGTGTAATTAAATTTATCTAAGACTCTCAAATTTTCAGACTTTCCCTCAAACCACATCCATATACTCACATTTCAAAGCTTCTCTCTTGGGATATATTATGAGATTGTCTCCAGGTCTCAAGAGAAAAATGAGACACATTACTGCTTTAGGTATTTCAAAAATGAAGGTAAAAGATAATTTAAGCATTTTTCAGTGAAAAAGATGCTAACATTTTCCTGAAAAACAGCTACCAGAATGCTGTCATAAAAATGGATGCTCCATAGCTCTCTCAAATTATTCAGTGACAGCAGTTTCAAGTAGTTAGTTAAAAAATATCCCTTCTTTTCATTAAGCCACAGCATTTTGTACCTTGACTTTCTTTTTCAATGTATTCAATAAATAAGCCAGGCTCTCTTAAATTACTGAGCTCCTTTCTAGTTATGAAAGGAGAGTGAGCTGAGGAAAGGAGCTTGTAGTTGGTTTACACTGTTCTTTTGTTATCTTCTTCATTTCTTGCTGTGATACAAATGATTCCCTTTTGCTTGCTGACAATGATATTTGCTTTGGGCTAAAACAAAACAAAAAGCCTCAAAACATCAGCTAGAAAAGTATTTCTTTTAACAAGTTGCAACATCTCAAACATGGAACATTTGTCATTATTTCAGAGTTATAATAATATGAACAAGTGTGGCCTATCCTTCTGTTATGGAATACCCTTAATGCTCAGTTTTTGAAGTCAAAGATAAGTATGTTATTAAGAACACCAAGCTTGTGAAGTTTGTAATGAATAAGTGAACTGTGGTAAAGCTTAAACCCATAATATAGTGATAATTGTATATACGATCGGGGAATTTAAGAGTTAATTTTTTTAGCTTTAAGTTATAGTTAGTATGCTTAGTGACTAATGAATGTAGAAAACTGTTGTTCCAGGACCTGAAATGTATGACCAGACCTACTCTGACTACAGGAAACCTGCAAGCAATTCGACATCAACCTCTGTGCTCCAGGATGACTGCAAGCAGTCAAGGTGATGTCTGAGCCATTGTGCTCCAGGGAGAGATGTCTGCTGCCCAGGACAAAGGCAAACAACTACTGGTCAGCAGATGAAGGGATGCTAGGAAAATCTGTGGACTGCAACTTTGAGTAAACTTTTTCCCTGAATTCTAAACCTTTTCCCTACTTTTTCCCTGAAATCTAAACCCTAAACCCTGTTAAGTGTACATGACCCACTGTCTTCTCAGATCACTGGCCACCTGACTAAAGTGCCCATAAAGATTCAGTCCTGCTTGAGAACCAAGATGGCAGCGTAGGTAAACACACTGCACCTCCTTGCACAACCAGAACTGACAGAAAATTGAACGGCGAGGAAGTCCGACACCAAGGAGATAAAAAATAAACATTCATCCATACCGGTAGGAGGGGAGGAGATGGCAGCCGGGACAGAAAGGACTCGCGTGGCCGTGGCAGGACCGAGAGTGGCGGAGTGTGGGACAAACGAGGCAGGCAGTCTGACCACTAGCAGACCCTGCGACCCACATTCGCACACAGATAAACCAAGAGGGCCGGACTCAGAGTGGCAGAGAACCGGGCAGGCAGAGCGGCGGGTAGCACCCCGTGGTCCCACATTCGAGCACAGATAAACCAGGACAAATGGCGGGGAGCAAAGCAGACTGCGTAACCCAGGGCTCCAGCTCCGGGAAATAAAGCTTCAAACCTCTGAATGAAAACACCTGTGGGGGCTGTGGCGGCAGCAGGAGAAACTCCCAGCCTCACAGGAGAGGTCATTGGAGAGACCCACAGTGGCCTAGAGTGTGCACAAGCCCACCGACTCAGGAACCAGCACCAGAGGGGCCCAATTTGATTGTGGGTAGCGGAGGGAGTGACTGAAATCTGGTGGAGAGTGGAGGAAGCGCCATTGCTCCCTCTCGGCCCCTCCCCTAAGTACAGCATCACAGCGCAGGAACCAGCGTTACCCCGCCCCGCCCCGATGAACACCTAAGGCTCTGCCCCTTTAAGTAACAGAAACACCAAGACAAAAAATAATGGCCCAAATGACAGAACACTTCAAAGCTCCAGAAATAATTCAACTAAGCAGCGAACAGATAGCCAACCTATCAGATGCACAGTTCAAAACACTGGTAATCAAGAAGTTCACAGGATTGGTTGAATTTGGTCGAAAACTAGATGAAAAATGAAGGCTATGCTAAGAGAGACAAAGGAAAATATACAGGGAACCAATAGTGAGGCGAAGGAAACTGGGACTCAAATCAACAGTGTGGACCAGAAGGAAGAAAGAAACATCCAACCAGAAAAGAATGAAGAAACAAGAATTCAGAAAAATGAGGAGAGGCTTAGGAACCTCCAGGACATCTTGAAATGTTCCAACATCTGAATTATAGGGGTGCCAGAAAAAGAAGAGGAAGAACAAAAAATTGAAAACTTATTTGAACAAATAATGAAAGAGAACTTCCCTAAACTGGCAAAGGAAATAGACTTCCAGGAAGTCCAGGAAGCTCAGAGAGTCCCAAAGAAGCTGGACCCAAAAAGGAACACACCAAGGCACATCATCATTACATTACACAAGATTAAAGAGAAAGAGAGAATCTTAGAAGCAGCAAGAGAAAAGAACACAGTAACCTACAATGGAGTTCCCATAAGACTATCAGCTGATTTCTCCAAAGAGACCTTACAGACAAGAAGGGGCTGGAAAGAAGTATTCCAAGTCATGAAAGGCAAGGACCTACACCCAAGATTGCTCTATCCAGCAAAGCTTTCATTTAGAGTGGAAGGGCAGATAAAGTGCTTCTCAGATAAGGTCAAGTTAAAGAAGCTCATCATCACCAAGCCCTTATTATATGAAATGTTAAAGGGACTTACCTAAGAAAAAGAAGATAAAAAATATGAACAGTAAAAATGACAGCAAACTCACAGTTATTAACACCCACACCTAAAACAAAAACAAAAGAAAACTAAGCAAACAACTAGAACAGGAACAGAACCACAGAAATGGAGCTTACATGGAGGGTTATCAACAGGGGAGTGGGAGGGGGAGATGGGGGGAAAGGTACAGAAAATAAGTAGCAGAAATGATAGGTGGAAAATAGACAGGGGGAGGGTAAGAATAGTATAGGAAATGTAGAAGCCAAAGAACTTATTAGTATGACCCATGGACATGAACTATATGGGGGGAATGTGGGAGGGAGGGGGTGGGCAGGATGGAGTGGAGTGAGGGGGGGAAATGGGACAACTGTAATAGCATCATCAATACATATATTTAAAAAAAAAAGATTCAGTCCTTGTCTCTACGTATTGCTTCTGGTAGTGACAGGAAGCATGAATATCACCCTTTCCGGTTTCATATGTATATATTGCTATTTGCCTCCAACATTCTACTGTTTTCAAGGTTACAAATGACATCCATTTTTTGTGGCCTTTCAGCAACATTTCACACAATGTTTCCACTAGGGAACAGTGTATTAGGCATGCATGATATCACAATCTCCTTGTTTTCCTTTTACTTCAGTAGCTAGTCTTTCTCATTCTATTCCTATTTCCTCCTGGTGACCTTGCTGCTTAGGGTTGAAAGTACCCTGGGACCTCTTAGTTTTTTGACCCACATTCACTCTTATAGTAATCTCATCCAGTTTGATGACTTTAAAATATTATCTCCATGGTTAAAAAAAAATTAAAAAATCCAGACTTATGCATGTTTTAATGTACCCAAAAGTTCCACCTTAGATGTCTAATAGGAATCTGAAATCTAACATGTTCAAAACTAGCCCCTTCACCTTAAGCCCTAGGTCTTGCCCTCCCATCTTAATTAATGGCAACTCCATTCTCTGAGTTGTTAAAAACAGAATTATCATTGAACACACTACATATTATTCCATATTCATTCTTTCATCAAATACTAATGGGCTTATTTTTTCAAAATACACAGATTCTAAATACCATTTCAATACTTTTCACCACCATTACCATTCTAATCTCAGCTACTCCATTGTTCACTGTTATTACTGTAAGAGTTTCCCAACTGTTCCCCTGCTTCTGCCCTTTTTTAACAGAATGAAACTCAGTCTCTGACTCCATTTATTCGAGCCTGAATCGTTCCCATGGTCTTCGGGCTAATAGTTCCTGCATTAGACATGCTCATCATTAGAGGAATTCAGCTTGGAGCTCGAGTTTTTACCAAAAAGTGCCCCTTCCGTTTTCCTTTCCCTCGACATACAAAAAAACCTGAACTCTGTACTTTCTTAAGATGGATTTCTTGTCAGCTGGCACTTTCTTGATCAATAAACCTTTCCTTGCTCCTAACTCTGATGTTTTAAGTTTTAACCTTTCACAGCATCAGGCAGAAGACACAGACTTTGGATCATAACACTTGCTTGCACAGTCATTCCTAACAAGACAGGCACAGTAATCCTGTGCAAACTGAAGGCAAATCACACTCCTGTATTGAAAATCTTCAAGGGGCTTCTCATCTCAAATTAAAGTCTTCAGTGTATATAATGGCCTCTCCTTCCTTCATCATTCTGATTCCTCGTCCTACCATGTAGTGGTTCAGAACAGTCTCAGGGGCCTAACTTTTTACATTCAGATGGTAGCCCCATCGCTTACCAGGTGTTATTTAATCTCTCTACTCCTATGTTCCTTCTGTACAATGGGAATAATAATGTTTACATATTTTTTATTAAATGAGTTAGATGTAAAGAGCCAAGAATATTTCTGATACATTCTCAATATTCAATGCTCTCTACTGTTTTCCTTCTCTCAGTCCATCCCCAAGAGCCAGTGAACTTCTTACTACTTCCCAGATATGTCAAATTCATTCTCACCTCAAAGTTCTTGCATCTTTTATTCTTTTTGCTCTCTTTGGGTCTCACAGCCTCCCTTCTCATAATGTCTATTTTCATCTTATTTTGGCCTTTGCTCAAATTTCATCTTATTATTGAGGATTCTATGTCCACAATATTTAAAACTGAATTTTCAGCCCTTCACTAGCCTCTCCAGTCTCATCTCCTTGATGAGCTTGTCACTGTCATGCGTATATTCTCTATTCTTTTCTTAATTACTGCACGTTCTCTGTTTCTTAGGCACCATGCTCAGCTTATGTACACAGTCACACTTCGGTACTCCTCAGCTTCAGAACTCATCAAACCCTGTACTGGTCACATTTTGACAAGAAAAAAGTGGTTCAGCTCCTGGTGCTAGCTCAGGGTTCCTTGAACTTGCTAGAACTTGTATGAGTCATGACGCCACTCTGCAAGAAAAAACGCATCTTGTTCGGTACTCATTGGTTTTGACACTCATCAGGAGGTCCCGAATGAATAAATGATGAGTACCACGGTACCACTATATTTATCGTTTTGTCCTTACAACAACCCTACTGGGCAAATATAACCACTGTTTTATAAATGTAAAAACAAAACCTCCAAGAAGTTGTATTATTTGCCCAACCAACATCATAAAGCTAGAACTTGGTAGGAATTGGACTCAGACTTGTTGGGAAAAAAAAAGTCCAAAATGACATTTAATACCTACTCTAAATGCATTTAAACTTTTCCCAGAAATATAATCTTAAACAACCAGTCTGGAATTTTCTGGTCAATACCAATGAGGTAATCTGTTGCATGGGCTCACTCCATCCCTTTTAGAAACATGATACAATCTACATGACTAAAACCCTTCCAGTTCTCTTTCCGCCACAAAAAAGTCCCTGGCCAAGAATAATACTTTCTTTTCTTTTGTTAATAGATCTGATCTCTGCCCCACCAATCTTCCTATAAAAACCATCTATATTGTAAAACTCCTAAGTGACCCTTCTATTTGCTAAATGGAATGCTGTCTGATTTATAAATTGCTTAATTAAGCCAATTAGATTAAAAAATTACTCAATTTTATTTTTTAACAAACATGTCTTTAGGACTCTACTATATGTTACATACAGTTCTTTAAATAAGGTATTGGGGTAATTTTATGATTTTATGTTGCAAAACTATTAGGATTGTGTTTATGCTACACCTCAACATTAACATATATTTTGGAGGACATTTCAAAACTGAAGCTTGTACGTTAGGTTGAGCCATCTTTAAAAAATGTTTAAAGATATTTTGTATATATCTGATAAATTTTAAATCATATATCAAAAGGAAATGACTGGTTTTAATGAAGAAGTGGAACACCCCATTATTAAAAATGAATTACTATGGTACAAAATGAACATTTTTTACAATTAACATAAGTACATTTCCTCCAGTAAAGAACTACATAAAAGCTTTTGAAATTTGGAGAATACATAAAATTGTGTTTTATATTTCTCACAACTTACCTGTTTGAAAAATCATTAGGTCCTCAAATGCAATTGCAAATCAACAACGCAGCAACACAAAAGCTTTATGTCTAATTTCGAGCCCCAAAGTTACCACAACAGTGAATAAGGAAGTTTAATTGCTGTGTCAAAATAGAAACTATTCTTTGAATCTTAGAACCAAAGGAAATAAATTATTTCTTTGATGACTATTCAAAGACTAATATTTTCCAATAATTTGAAAATAAAGACAGTAAGCATTTGGTCAGGAATTATTTCATCAAGTGTTTCCAGAAAAAGGTTAGTTTAGTTAAATCTGATGCATTAGTGTGGAAATAATCTAAGATTTTAAAAAGATAAATATTTCTATGTAGTTGACCTTTATTATTACTGAGCTAAATAAATTGGTTCTTAGAAATATGGCAGAAATTGAGAAGAACTGTAATTTTCTCATTAAGGAGATAATTACCCAAATAGGAATGCAATTACCCAATGATGAACAGCTAGAAAAGATAGATTCAATTTTACTAGTGAGAATTGAAAAGCTGTCAGAGAAAGTTCCAGGGGGATCAAAGGAAGCACTCACCTTGACCAGAGATCTCCACTATTGTTAATGACAACTAGGAGCATTTTACCTTTAAAAAGACACCTGCTGAGCTACACAATGGAAAGCGATCTGGGAGGAATTGATGCTTTTACATATTCAGGGCATTTTAGTATTAGCTGATTGGATATATAAAGTGAGGAGCAAACAAAGTGGGCAGCTTCATCCTCAAATATTTCATATTATCTCCCAGCAAGGTAATTTTGCTCTTTACTGATTAATCTCTTGTCCTTTATTTTTTTTCCTCTGGCCATTCTCAAGATTTCTTCAGCAATTTTTAAGGCTTTTGTTTTCTTTTTCAGGCTCATTTTATATGTGGTAAAGCTTAATAAAATAAGATTTAGAAAGCTGGCTTATAATTTTGGGAAAAAAATTGAAAGTAAGAGAAATGGATCTACTTGTATATTGGGTTAGCATCTATAACACTGAATTCCCCAGGTAGGGCATCCACCAAAATACAAACAAAATCGGATGAGACTCTTCCCAGAGTAATATTACAACAAAGGGTATGGCACATGGATTATTTTGAGGTAAAAGTCACTGAGAATCAGTAGACCAGGAAAAAATCTTTAAATATAGGGCACACATTTTCCCTGTATACAGGAAATATATATTTATAAAATTTTTTTTTTCTAGTTGTGAAGGTGTCTCCTTCTCCTGTACTGAAACTGGAAAAGACGCCAGCGTTCGGGCTGCCTGTCACTACCAAACCCAATAAGCAATGACAGCGATTGAATCTTTCTGGGCGCTTTATTCAGATGGCCAGAGATCTGAGAAGATGGTGGGTTTATACTCTAACAGATCATCTTGTCTTCTCTCTCCAGGACCATGTTTTTATACCAGGGAATAAACAAGGTGCAGTGAGGGCTTTGAGATTCAGGGAGGATTAGGTGAAAGAAGCTGCAACATGCCTGTCCTGGGCAGTTAGCTGTTCCCAGGGGCAGGATGTTGGGTGGGTGTCTGTCTCTCCTTGGAACACAGAGGCCCGGATGCCTCCAAGTGTCCCCAGGTGGTGATCTTTAGCGGTGCCCCAGGAGGTCAGCTGTTTTCCCAGGAGCCAGGAAGGGCCTTATCTGTAGTTTCTGAAACAAAAGCTTTAACATGTACATTACTTGCTAGGCTTATAACTTCTTACCTTAAACTAAAATTTTCTAACTCTGGAGTCCCTTATCATCCCCCACTGTTAATTTTAAATTATCTCATTTCTGTGAGATCAGCTTCATGTGGCAGTATTCATTTTGCTGTTGGGCATGTAGCTTGGCATTGGACTGTTGGGTGCGGGTTTTAGGAATATACCTTATAGCAGACCTACATAAAGAGGGTCAGTGTGTACAACAACAAGCTATGATACTGAAGAAAATGACAAGGATAAGAACAATAAATGCCTCTCAAAGACCAGATATACTAGGCAGCCAGGAGGTTAGTTTAGACAAGTCAACACCAAAGAATCCCTCTCTGTTTTATATTGGACACCACATCATTTACTTGCTTTAGTTTATGCTCTATGAGCTGTGAACTGTCAGTTAGGTTAAAATAGCAGAGACCTTTAAATTCTTCACATCCATGATTATGCCTTAAAAGAAGGTAACCTATAGCTGCACGATTTTCCAGTACTGTTTCTCTGACTTGTCCTAGTTCTTGACTAATGGCACACTGATGGCTTGCAAGGTGGCATTCAAAGCTTTCACCATAGAGCAGACTAATCTGCTTATTTTTACGTTCAAATAAGTTACCATGGTTGGCATTTCAAATATAGTTACAGACACATATTCATAAGGGCTAAAAGGTGTAAGTCACTGATACCATCCAGTGTAAGGGAGAAATCCTGTTGAACCCGGCTCAAGTGGGGCTTCTGAGGCATAAACACCCTCAGTCGTCCCAGAGAGCTTGTTCCCCTGAGCTGTTTGCTGGAACACAGGAAGAGACAGTCATTCCACATACCAGAAACCATCCTGTTGGCAGTTTAACATGAGCATAAGCATAGGATACATCAGTGGTGGTGGTGCAATTCATCTTCGCACCTGCTGAGAGCACACGACAGTTTTAGTACAGTTGACAAAAGTTACACATTCTCTAGCTGGGGCTACATTAGTGACTTTCAACGAGAACATTTCCCTTTATAGTTACCACTGGTCCCCAATTATAAATATCAGAGTAGGTCATTTTCTTTTCGATATGTTCAAATACAGTATAATTTCTAACACTTTCCAAAGGAGTACAGACACCTATAAGACATGAAGTGAAAGTTTGTTCAACATAAGTTCCTCCTGCAAGACAAAAGTCAGAAATATTCAGAACATTTTTTGCTAAATATACCCAAATATTTTCATCCTGTTTGAAGGGAGTAAGTTGTCCATAAGAAGGGGTTAAACAGGAGGTAACAAAGAGAACATAAGTCATTGTTTTTGAAAGATGACTTTCAGGTTTTCTTGAGGTGTGGCGGTCTGTTGTTCTTCTGATGTTTTCTTTATCCTAGTGTGATGAGTCCAAGGTTTTATTCCTGCCAACTTCACCCCAGTTGGGGTGGTGAGGAGTATGTCCCAAGGCCCAGTCCGCTTCTCTTCTGGTTGACTCTCTGGAGATCCTGCCCTCCAGGTCTTGAGTAGCACCTTATCTCTGGGTTCGAACGAATGCAGTGAACCTACAGGGGAGAAGTCCCCAATACAGGCAAAGTCATTAGTTACAGCTAAGTTTTGACTTAAATTTTGTACATATTTCTTTATCTTCATTTCTTGATCTATATACATATCTCCCACCCCAACTGTACCTGAAATGGCTGCCCATACACAATTTCATAGGGACTCAACTGAATCCTGCTTTGAGGAGTCACCCTTATCCTGAGCAGGGCAATAGGCAAAGCTTGATCCTAATGAAGATGAGTTTCTTGACACAGTTTGGTTATATTTTTCTTGAAGATGTGATTCATCTTCTCTACCATCCCAGAAGCCTGGGGTCTCTGTGCTGTGTGGAGTCTCCACTTAATTCCTAAAATTTTACTAACCTTCTGTGTGATTTCTGAAATGGAAGCTGGTCCGTTATCACTCTGAATGTGTCCAGGGAGGCCAAAGCGAGGGATTACTTCCTTCAATAATGCTCTCACTACCTCTGAAGATTTCTCTGTTCTAGTGGGATAGGCTTCTACCCATCCTGAAAAGGTGTCCACAAAGATTAACAAATATTTCCATTCTCAGACCCCTGGCATCTGAGTAAAGTCTATTTGCCAGTCCTCAAGTGGGCACTGTCCTTGATATTGCTTTCCTTCTTTCCTTTGATGGGATTCTGTGTTGGTGTCGTTCTTCTGGCACACAACACATTTAGCAATTACTTTTCTTACGGCTTTAGAAATTCCAGGACCTGCAAGCCATGGTTTGACATAGGTGGTTAATGAGTCTCTTCCATAGTGTGTGGCCTCATGGAAATGCTTCATGACTAACTTTACTAAATGTTCAGGAAAACAGAATAGCTCCTTTCTTATTCTTTTTCCACCTGCTATCAGGACCTTCTTCATCAAAACCCCAACCCTTAGCTTTCTCTAAGTCTGCAGTCGAATATTCAAGGTCACATTGTGACAAGTCCAGAACAGGTATCAAAGGCATGATAAGCCCTCCTTTAGCAGCATCTTTGGCTGTTTTATCAGCCAGATTGTTTCCTCTAGCTGCTTCAGTGCTCTCTCTCTGATGCCCCTCGCAGTGCATGACTGCCACCTGTAAAGGTACCTGAACAGCCTCTAATAATTTCAAAATTTCACCTGCATGCTTAATCTCCTTTCTATTGGAGGTTAATAGTCCTCTTTCCTTCCGGATTGAACCATGTGCGTGCAAAATCAAGAAAGTGGTTTTTCCTTGAGTCAGTGTACACATTTACTCTCTTTTCCTGTGGTAATTCCCATGCCCTTGTCAGTGTGATCAGTCCAGCTTTCTGCGCAGAGGTTCCTGGTGGCAGGGCCTTGGTCTCTACTATTCCTTCAAGAGTCACAGCTGCATATCCAGCCTTTCTGCTTCCTTTCTCCATACAGCTGCTTCCATCTTATAGAGTCCAGTCCGCTTCTTCTAGAGGATGGTCCTGTACAACAATTCCACTAGAATAAACTTCAATTATTTTGGCACAGTCATGCATCAGTGCAGCTGAGTCCGGCTCTGAGAGAAGAGCGGCAGGACTTAACTTACTTACAGTTTTGAGGGAGACATGGGATTGTCGAGAAGAATGGCTTGGTACCTGCCCATTCTTCTGTGGTGAGCCACAAATTCCCTTTTCTGTCCAGCAGGCTCCATACTTGATGAGGTGCATAAATGGTGATAGGCTGTCCCAAGGAAAACTTTTCAGTTCCTGCAAGACCTTGCAGGTAGCTGCCACTGCTCTTAAACAAGCAGGCCATCCCTGGACGATGAGATCCAGTTTCTTTGACCCAGCACAAGTATGTGCTGGGTTGTGGAATGTCACTAAGCATTTGGGGGAGGAATTCTAAAGCAACACCCTGTCTCTCATGCACATATAATTGAAAGGGCTTTAGTAAGTTTAGAAGCCCCAAAGCTGGTGCAGAAGCCAGGTGTGCCTTCAGGGACTCAAAAGCCTGAGTGCACTCCTTTGTCCACTCTAAAGGGCCATATTCTGATCCCTTCAGAGCTCCATATAGTGGTTTGGCTATGAGCCCAAAGTTTGGAATCCAGATGTGGCAGTAGCTTGCCATCCCCAGAAATCCTCTTAACTGTCTCTTGTATTGGGAGCTCTCACATGGATTATGGTTTCTTTTCTGTTTCCAGTGAGATTCCTTTTACCAGGTTTGAGCAAAAACCCAAGAAACTTAACTGCTTGTTGGCAAATCTGGGCTTTCTGTGCTGATACTTTATAGCCACAAGATGCCAGGTGTTTCAAGGTAGCTATAGTATTAGCTAAACATTGTTGAAACGATGTCCCAGTAATTAGGTGGTCATCTGCATATTGCAACAGAATTCCTCCTTCTAGTGTTAGTTCCTTTAAGTCCTAACTCAGGGTCTCCCCCAAAATGCTGGGGGAGTTCTTGAACCCTTGCGGTAGGACTGCCCAGCAGTGCTGAGTCTTGACCTGAGACTCTGGGTCCTGCCATTCAAAAGCAAACAACGGCTGAGAGTCCTGATCAACTGGAACGCAAAAGAAGGCATCTTTTAAGTCTGGTACTGAACACCAAAGGCTGTCCCAGCCTCTGCTGTTCACCAAAGTATAAGGATTCGGAACAGTGGGGTGAATGTCTTGCACAATGTCACTTATGGCTCTTAGATCTTGTACAAACCGATACTCATTCGAATGAGGTTTCCTGATGGGCAAGATGGGGGTATTGTATGGAGAACGACAGGGCGGAATAAGTCCATATTCCTGCAACTTCTGGATTATTGGAGGTATTCCTTCTAAGGCCTCCTTTCGCAAGGGGTACTGTTTCTTACTGGGAATTCCTGCCCCTGGTTTGAGGTCAACCCTAATCGGGGAGGTTGGTTTAGCTCTCCCTGGCCTCCCAGCAGCCCACACAATGGGGTTCACCTGGTTCTTCATTTCTTCTGGCCAAAGTTGAGCGTCCTCTGGCTCCCGCTGGATCTCAGTAGGAACTGCCATGCATGCTCCAGAGGAACCTGCAGGTGGAGCTGTTGTTCCTCTGGAAGAAAAGTGATCTGAGGAGTTTTGACTGCAGGTTTCTTCCCAAAAGAGGTATGGGGCACTCAGGGATACAAGGAAACTATGAGTTAAGACTGTATCCCCCACGGCACATTCTAATGCTTTCAAGAAAAACTGGCTTTCAGGGTTTCCAGAAATTCCGGGTACTGTTACAGCCTGTGGCAAGGATTCAGCTAGGGGTCTGTTGACCACCCAATATATTGCTCCAGTACCAATCAAAAAGTCCACAGTTTGCCCCCCCCCCACTAGTTTTACCCAAGGTTCCTGGGGGGTGACATAAATAGGTCGCCGTAATGAGAGAACCTCTGGGCACCATCAGTCATCATCAGAATGACTTCCTCTCTTTAGCATAACTCTCAAATTCTCAGGCTCAGGCCCGGTCCTCCTTCTCCTGCGACACTTGTTTTCCCAGTGCCCTGTGTCCCTGCAATACGCGCACTGACCAGCGCCAAGCGTTTTAGATGCGGCCGGGCACCTCCTGCCGCCGATGGAACTTTCCTGGAGCCTGTTCTAAGATGGTGGCTGCTTGGCTTCCTCTGTTCTGTTAGTGTCAACTTTGAAGGCAATGTCTCCTAACTGAGATGGATTCATGCCTATTCCTCCCTCCAACTTCTGAAGTTTCGTCCTGCTATCAGGTGTGCTTTGGGAGATAAAAGTCATATTCACCGTTCTAACATTTTCAGGGGCTTGTGGATCTAAGTCCGTATATTTTCTACAGGTAGATTCTTTCAAGAAACTCAGAAGGGTCCTCCGTGGACTTTTGTTGCACCGCCTGTACCATATTCAGACTTTTCTGCTTGGGGACCCCTCTTCCCATTCTCTCAAGAATGCATCTCTTATAGTGCTCTAACAGAGGAAGGCCATCCCTATTAGGATCCCAGTTGGGCTCCGTTAGAGGTATTGCTCTAGTAGGGTTGGGGGCCCCATCTGGATTTTCGCGGTGTATCGTCCGAGCCTCTTCGTTTGCCTTATCCAACACTAGTCTCTGCTCATCCCGCACCAGCAAGATATTTAATAAAGCTTGCATGTCTGCCCAGTTGGGATGATGGGTGGCAAAAATGGATGCAGCCAAATCAGTCATTTTTGTAGGACTATCTCTATAGGAAGGGCTCGAGCTTTCCCAGTTTAACAGATCTGACGCAGAAAATGGAATACGTGCCCAGTAATATCCAGCAGGCTGGCCCTCTGGCCCTGCTCCTACTGGAAGTCTCCGCAAAGGATATGCCCTGCCCCGGTAGGGGCTTTTCCTCCACCCAATTTGGTTCCCTGACGGGTTAGAGATGGTGATACCAGCTCAGGCGCACTTTCCGTTGTCCCCTCAGCCGAATAAGGAGGAAGATCCCCCGACCAGGAGGGGCCGTGGGAACGCTGACCGTCCTTGCAGCAGTCACAGCATCTAGACCTTCCTGGTCTCTCTCCTCTGCACTTCTGCTATCTTTCACATGAAAATTCCCTTTTCTCTGAACCATTAACTTGCTTCCTTTCAATTCTGCCTCTTCATTATGTAGACTCATAAAAGCTTCTATGTAAGGCATTTCATCCAACTTCCCTGATCTTTGACAAAACAGCTCTAATTGCAGTATAGTGTGTTAATTCAAAGACCCATTCAGCGGCCAGAGCTCTCTTGAATCTAGACTATATGTAAGCCGAACAGTGTTGCAGTAAAAACCCATTTTATTTTTTGTCATTGGTTTATAATCATACGTTGACCAATTTACCAGAATCCGCCCCAGCGGGCTGTTTTCCGGAACGGAGGGATTCCCCCCTATTTTACCAGACGGAGTTCCTTCGGACAGAGGGTACCCCAAACAGTCAGACGTCCTTTTACAGACAGAGCTCTGTCACCCAGAAAGGTACCTTTACGAGATGACCTAAGTCGTGACCCGGGATTTTAACCTAAACAAAAAAGTGCACCAATTCAATCAAACACGATACACCATGAGAAGAGCCGGGAGCGAGAGGGGGAAGGATCCCCAAGTGAAATCTCTTGGCAGCTGCTTGGGATTCTCGGAATCCAACCCCCCTGGGGCCTCTCAGCCCAGGCAGCCAATGGGCCTCCCTGACAAATACCCAGACTTACCAGAGAGTCCCAAAGTCTGTCCCGGGGAGTCGGCAAAATATGAAACCGGAAAAGACACCGGCGTTCAGGCTGCCTGTCACTACCAAACCCAATAAGCAATGACAGCGATTGAATCTTTATGGGCACTTTATTCAGATGGCCTGTGATCTGAGAAGATGGTGGGTTCATACCCTAACAGACCATCTTCCCTTCTCTTTCCAGGCCAAACTTTTTATACCAGGGAATAAATAAGGTGAGGGGAGGGCTTTGAAATTCAGGGAGGATTAGATGAAAGAAGGTGCAACATTCCTGTCCTGGGAAGTTGGCTGTTCCCAGGGGCAGCATGTCCGTGGGTGTCTGTCTCTCCTTGGAACACAAAGGCCGGGATGCCTCCAGGCGGTAATCTTTAGCAGTGCCCCAGGAGGTCAGCTGTTTTCCCAGGAGCCAGGAAAGGCCTTATCTGTAGTTTCTGAAACAAAGCTTTAACACATACATTGCTTACTAGGCTTATAACCTTTTACCTTAAACTAAAATTTTCCAACTCTTGAGTCCCCTATCAGATTCAGCTGACTAAAAAGGCTAAATCACTTCTATTAACGCTAATGCTATTTCATTCAACTCAAATTTCATTTAGGCAATTCTAAGAAGGCATTTAGGTTTTGGAGGGAATTAAAGACTAAACAGAAAAATAAAAGAAAAATAGCAGAAGTAACTGATAAAGGAAATAAAAATGTCCCATACTTTGGATAGCAGAACATGCAACAGTGTCTTTCAGTTTTTCTCCCTCCTTCATTCCTCTTTTCTCTCGTTTTTATCATGTTAAAAGCATACCAAAATTGATATCTGGAATTATCAATTTAAGAGAGCTACAAAAGGAAGACTTTGGGCATAGATTTTCAGATATTTACAGCGGTAAATATTGTAAGAAACTTTTCAGGACTGAGCATTTCCCACCCTGCTCTTTCCCCCCACAGCTGTTCCTTTCCATCCCTTCTGAGACATATTGTTACCTCTTAAGTATTCCTCCCCGCACCACTTGATAAAACAGAAATTGCTAAAACCCTGGCTGCTAATCTGCAGAAGTAGTCTTTCCTTTGCCAGAAACTGTCTTTGGCCAAAGGGTTTCTGAGGCATCTGAGGGCAGTGTCTGCGTTCCCAGCAGGCAGGATGAAGAAAGGGCAACACCTATTCCACTGTGATGTGCTGAACATCCCCAAGCAGGGTGTCATCTGCTTCAGCAGCCAGTCTCATTTTGTGCCTCTGACCACCAGGGGCCAAGGGCCCTGTGAAGTTTCTGGCCATTTCCTTGGTCCAGGTGCTAGGGGGCCCATTGTGCAAGATGAAGTATATCCATTCGAAGTGGAGGGCAGGGAGGCCATGCTGGGATTGTTGGCAGACAGAGCTCCAGCTAATTCGCCTGAATGGATGAATTCACGTTTACCAGATGTTTCTGTCTCTTTGACTCTAAGGCCCTTCTAGCGGCATCTGAACTAGCAGCCTGTTCCAATAATGACTGTTTCCTCCGGAATTGGAGCCTCACCAGTCATTTGATATGCTGATAATCATTTATTGGAAATGTGAACATTACATCAATAAAGCCACAGGAATTACTGTGAGATTATTTAAATAAAAATTCAAAAGTGTCAACTTTTAAATGATTTCAAAGATTTGTTTTAAGTTAAGATAGATTTTATAATCTACATTTTAGTTATCTTTTTTAGTAGTATTAAATCTTTTTGTGTTTTCAACAGATCATTATTAAGATCTTAATCAGCTATTATGAATAACTTCTTCAACTGTAAAAAAGTCAAACTCGCTGATGAAAGCACAATGTTTCTCATTAAACATTTAAGAGTATTTTATTCAAAAACTTGCAACAAACTAAATATTTAATATATGCATATTTCTTAAAACTAAATTTGTCTCACTAGAAAATAAAATGAATCTTTCTCCAAGGCTCTTTAAAAAAGTTTCTAAATCTAGTCTACTCCATTGTGCCAAGTAAACTTTATTATTTTCTAGGCTTGGCACAATGTGAAAAAGCTTTGAGAGACCCTCACCTAGAGAGTTTGTGAAGGCTCCTGGTCTCTGAGCTTTGGGTATGTGATCATTGAAAGCTGTGTAACCCTTGGCTGGAGTGACGATGCACAGAACACAGCCACCCCCCTACATTGGGGTAACAGTGAGAGTTATATATATGGTGCATGGTGTATTCTGGTAAAGCACATCTGAATTATAGATATATAGAAAATACATAGATGGATAGATATACAGATAGATTGATGGATAGATACTGAAAGAAAAAGGAAGAAAGACAGAAAAAGAGAGAGAGAAAGAAATACAGAAAGGAAGGAAGGAAGGAAAGAAGGAAGGAAGGAAGGAAGGAAGGAAGGAAGGAAGGAAGGAAGGGAGGGAGGAAAAGGGAAAGAAAGACACATTCTCAATGAACATTCAGGTGCCACAGGTTCAACCCAACTAGCATGGTTTGGCCCTTGTTGGAATCTATGAGCCAGTTATTTTATTTAACTCCATTTTGTACTGCTGCAGGCTTGTAGCTAATTATATTGAGTTACCCTCAGCAGCCAAAGACTCCACATAACCCAAGGCCCAAATATTGGCTCTCTAGTTCGAGAGAGAGAGAAAAGGAAAAAGAGATAAAAGGAGCCCAGAGTGTCCTTCTAGTAGCCCAGCCCACTCCATCCTTTACTAGTAGAGAAAAATGGAGGTCTCTGCGTGAGAATTTCTATTCCTAAAAGAAATCAATGTATTTGCAGACCTTTCTCTTGGTAGTATAGTGTGCACGGGAATATGGAAATCCAACCATAGAAACAATGACCATCAAACAGTTATTGTGTAAACAGCTTACCTGTGTAAACCATCAAGTAAATTAATTGAGACTTGGATGCCAATTGCTGTTATCTTCCAGAAACAATAAAGTATACAGTGAACTATCAATGATATAATGTTTTAACTAAAAGCAAGAACTTTACAAAAATATTTAGGCATCTTTATTTGTTGGTAGCAGAGAGGTTTACTGTAAGTGACATCTATACTATAATTTTCCAATACTATGATGTAAAGGTTGCCTTTTTATATACTGCATTTTCATCACAGGCCGCTCACTTTCCCTGGTGTTTTGAGACTGTGTGTGTCCTGCGTTTATGTGACTGTGTTGGTACCATTTTTAAATGGCAGGGTTTTGGCTTACTATGTTGTTATTGTTTAGTTTTGTAGATTTACTAATTGACTTAAATTACACATGCATTAAAAATCAGGTAAGTATTAATTACGTAAAATGATTATTTATGGTGTGATTCTGGAATGCTGGAGAATGAGTAGATAGAACACAGAGGATGTTACCTAGTTTAACATTGTTTCAGAAAGTGAATCATCTCTCAAGTTTATCTCTCAAATAAGTTTATTAAGCTTCGAATAGCCTTAAAAAAAATCATTACAGAGGAATTATCAGTCCTAAGAGCAAATAAAGTATTTGGTAGTATCATCACCAATTCTGTTTACAATTAATCCAAATGACAGCCTAGAGCTAATGGAAGATGGAAGGCCAAGGTGCTTTATTATTTTAAAGGTTGTGGATAATGCCCATACATTTAAAGAAATAGTGGGAATGTATGAAAACAAAACTTTATTCCATAATGAAGTCAACATTACTTTTCCAATGAACATCATTTTGGACCATTCCAACCTTTGATTTTCTCTTTTAGGCAAAAAAGTTTGAAGTTGGTAGTATTGTAAAAATCATACCAATTCATAGTGATTTTTAAATTCTAAAATAAATAAGCCTAGAAGAAAAAAGAAGTATAAATAAGAAAATATCAGTACAATTAAAAAATTATGTTTTTTACTTTAATGCCAATACTCGCTGTCATTGGGTGTATCATTATTATAATTTTGAAAAGCAAGAAGTCTATAAAGATTACTTATGTGAAGCATTATTTGCAAAAATAATTTTGATTGTCATCAAACAAAATATGAGGGAGTACTTTGGGCCACATGAAAAAGAACAGCTTAATTAATGTCATTAACATATACTTTGAAGATAATTAAATTAAATTCTAATGAGTTTTTCCATTCTTGAGCAAAGCCCACCCTAGAAAACTATGCCCAATTTATTCAATTTATTTTATTCTTTCCCTTCTTTTGAGACTTTTTACTTACTAAATCTCACTGCAAATGTCCATAAGTATCACTAAGACAGTATGATGAATCACACGTAGAAATGAGATTAACTGTTTAGAAAAGAGAACCAGAGAAAATACATTTGTTCTGTGGCCGCTTAGCTTATCTCCCTCCAAACATCCAGTTTACCTATTATGGCATATCTGACATGGAAAGGTCTCAGCAGATGTGCTGGCAATGATCAATAATTAGGAACTTAGGGAAATAGGAGCAATATATTCCATATATAAACACAACCAGAAATCACACCAAACAAACACTTCAGAGGTGGGATTACAGAAAAGAGTATAAATTCAGCAGCTCCGACACAATGTCTGTTTAGTCAAACAATAATCCATTGGTCTAGGAAGTTTTACACAAAGAAGATTTAAATGAGATGCAATATTTTATTATTACAGTAATTTAAAATTGACTTTTTGCATGTCAAAGGCAAAAGTAGACAACCAATGTTGATTTTGTGTCTAGAAGTAACTCCTGTTTACTCTTCCTTATCAGATTTTCTTTGCTCATTCTCTCCTCTTTCTTCTCATCTTCATCTTTTTCTATCCCCTTCTTCCTCTTTTTTAAACAATTAAATCTAATTTGAGAGAAAAAGAAGTATGTGAGACCTATAGGGAGTTCCTAGAAGAATATGGCTTCAAAATTTTGACTAAGTGCCAATGTTCTATGAATGCATAATTTAAAAAGAAGAGAGGAAAAACTGGATGTAGCCAGAGAAAGTATCTTATCATCCACCCATCTCCCTCTCGTATCTGCCCATTTACCTATTTTTTATCTGTATTTTATCTACTACTGACTGTTGGCTTTTCTGTGAAGAGTTGGATAACAACAGTCCTACCCCTAAATTTGAAGAGAATTATTTAGATTACATTGCATTTAGGAAATACCATTTCAATGCTTTCATCATCTAATACAAAAGAAAACAAAACAGTCTAGTCTGTTCTTATTTCACAGGTAAAGACAGTGAAATCCAGAGAGGATACATATCTTTTCCAAACACTTTGTATCTTAGTGACATATCAAGGACCCAGGCTTCCCAGCATCACCTGACTGTACTCTCTGCCAAACTACGCTTTTGAGGAACACATGCCCAGTTCATTCTCATATGTTAGTGCTAGGTCATAAAAGCATTTTAATGAATATTAAAACTAATTTAATATTCATTAAAATATTAAACATATTTTAATCTTTTAATCCTCCACTATGGGTTCAGAATTAACAATCCCAATTACAACTCTTTATCTTCAGAAATCTATTTATTCTCCTTTTTTCTCACTCTTATTTTGATTAATTACAAGGTTACCACTCCAATTTTTCTAAGCAAGAAATTTAGGAATCACTTGAGACCAGCGATTTTCTAAAATTGAGATCTACAGGTGAGTTTGATGGTCTTGTGACAACCTGGATAGGCCAAAAGGCCACAGTTATTTAATGCAACATTAACCTAGAATGGCTGGAAAGATATTTGTAGATGAAACTGAAATTAATAATCAGATGACTTGAATAAGAGAGATTATCCTAGGTAATCTACAGCTTTAGTCAAGACTGAGAGTTCCAGTTGTTCCTTCCTGACCCCTTGCCATAGAGAATTGTGTAAGTCTTTTTCTTTCTTTTTTTTTTTTTTTTCACGGTAGGTGTAAACATAGACATACATATAGATAAAGATGAGACATGCAGAGAGAGATATATCTCCTACTGTATTTGCTTCTCTGTTGAAACTTGATTGATAAATTGAGTTTGAGTTTCAGAGAGTCTGAGAAAAATACCTAAAATTCTATGTAAAATTAGCGTGTGCCAAAATGTAAGTGTGTAATGGAGAGGGGAAGGGTTTTAGAATCGCTTGTGTAGACTCTTCCTGTTTATTTAATTTGAGATAAGGTACTCAAGTCCGACTTCTTGTGATCACCTTAATCCATTCCTTCAGCTGTTTCTCACTGACGCTGTCTTCTTTTATGCTCTATAAATTCTTTCTTGAACGATTGTTCATGGTCTGGTTACTTGCTCCTCTGATTCTGGTGTCTTCTTCCTTGCACGCACCACTCTGTACATTGGTGCTAAAATTATGTTTGTAAACTGAGTCTCAATCAGTCAGGCGCGTTCCCTATCATGCCTGACATATGAGAACAAGCATCTCCAAGACCTGACACTTCCAATTTTCTCATTTCTGTTATGTAAATTTTCTCTATAGTCTGGGGATCCTGCTTCTCTCTGCTCAATAATTAATCCTAAACTTGATATATATCTACATATATTTATACTTGTTTCCTCTGCCAGAAAGTTCACCTTTCTTATTCAATTTGTCTGAAAAGTTTTTATTCCTTTGACAATCAGGAAAAATAGCAGTCTTTAGGAAGTCTTCCCTATTCTCTCTATGCACAATTAAAAACATGTTTCTCTCTGAGTCAATGTATACTTAATTGTATCTTACTGATTAGTCTCCGGCTATCACCTCTCTATCACACCCTAGGACACTGCTTGGTACATGGTAATTAATAAACATTTGTTGGATAGTAAATGAATATATTTTGTTTTCTCACAGATTTTCTTACATTTTTTGTAAATCTTTATAACTTTACAGAATATTTGCTTTTATTTTTAATTTCATCAAGAATTTGACTCAGAAATGTTTAGCATGCTTCTACTACATACATTTTGAAGCTTTTTTTTTTAAATAATGCATGTTAATCTGAAGTCCCACTAAAAGGAATTGGACACAATGCGTTAGATGACAATCCACTGAGGCAGACATGTCTGACTGTGGGAATCTCTTGTTGCCTCTTTAAGATTACTGTCTAATTTTTATCACTTTATACAGGCTTTTCCATGAGATAAGGTACATACAAACTTTTGATAAACATATTACTATAAATGTGGTTTAAATATCCATTCTTGAAAAAATCAGGAAAATGGACCTCTTGGATGCATACATTTCAATTATATCTGTAAATTGATGACTGTTATTGCTTATTTTCTCATGAGGCACAAAATAATTAATTTCTACCCTATATTTGACAGCAAGGTGTTTATTTTCTTCTTCTCAAAAGTTATGACTACTGGATAATTTCCACTTGGCCTTCTGATTTTTGGCTGTTTTCTTTTTTATTGTATGTTTTATGAGCTACATATCAACTTATTTCAAATGGCCTTCAGCCAGGATGAAAATCAATGAAACTTTCTTCTTTAACATTTAAGTGGTTGCTTGTTCCTGCAATGCTATCTTGAGTCCTTTCAACTGAGTGTGTTGGGATATAAGTGAAAAATTCATTTCTGAAAATATTTTCAACTTTGTATTTTGAAATGACAACTTCTAATACCTAAATTCAACTCAACTATTACATTGTATAGCATAACCATTTCTGCAGAAATCTGAAAATGAATGTATTCCCTGTCAATGAGAGCAAAATCGCATTTTGCCTATGAGTCATACTTAATTTGGGCACAAAGCCTGGCTCCGACATTTAGTCAACAGTATTGAAAAGTTTACACCTCACCTTTTTAAGTATCATATTTCCCATATCTAAGATGAGGGTAATATTAATATCACCTTTAAGGACCCTGTGTGGTTTCTTTTAAACAGTGTAGTCAGGACTGGCACATAGTAATGGACCAGTAAAAATTGTGTTATAATTGCTATTAAATTATTATTATTTAAACAATAGCCCCTCCTCACTTTTAAAGTACTCTAAAAAATGAATTCACTTATTCATTTACCTTATTTAGTATGTATGTGTTTAACACGTGTGTCAGGCACTTCTAAACTCTGATGATATAGCAGCACACACAAACTCTTGCTCTTTTAACACTCACTTTTTCCTAGAAAAAAATACATTCACCCACAGGATTCATTAAGAGTGGATTTCAAAGATATTTGTAATGATAGAAATACTATACTTAAACAGTGCATATTATATTTCCAGACATTATTCCTAATACTTTACATACATTAAATCATTTAATCCTCGCAAGACTCTGTCACATTTATGCTCATATTATACTTTAAGGTGAGAAATATGAGGTAATGAAGGTGAAATAACTGTTGTGTCAAAGTCAGTATGTAGTAAGATTTGGGGACCCCTTATATTCTGGTTACAGAATCTGACTCTTAATTACTAAATAATTTTGCCTCACTGCAAAAAATAAGAAAGGAACCAAAGAAAGAGTTCAGTACGTCAAAACTATTTGCATGCACTGCAGGCAAGCTCATTGGTAAACTTCCTCTATCAGTCCAGTCACAAATATAGCACATGAGCCAGGGCCGTATGTTGCTCTCTAAGTCTCATCCACATTTACAATAAATTGAGATTTTAAAATATTAAACCAAGAAATTTTTGTTTTCTAAGCATTTTCAGTGAGTCCTACAGCAATTACACTAAAATTCTATATGAAACTTATTCACTGCTTAATTTCCTAAACATAGGTCATGACTATTACAATTTTAAAAAGTCAACACAGCACGTGACTGTTCTTGTGGTAGTGCAGTGATGCGGGTTTGGGACAGTGGTGTATTTCTCTTTTCTGGTGGGCTTTGGCATTCTTCCTTCCAGTTGACTATGCATTACAAAATTAAATATATTAGTTACGTTTCATTTGAGCTGCACAAATTTCAAAACATAAGTTTTTATTATCTTTGCTATAAAAGCTTTGCTGTAACAGAAGTGTACTTTCTTGATTCCTGGAATACAGAGTGCAATTATCAGTGTTAAACTATTTCAGAAGGTAAACAAATACAGTTATGGAATAGATCTTCTTTTCCTCTCCCTTGAGTTGTTGCTTCCGAAGGGATAGAGAAATGATTTCTTTCTTTGTAATTCCTACCCAGGGGCCATGCTGTTAATGTAAAGGGCCAGAGAACAGAGCAGGCATTGGATATATTCCCTTAGTAGGTTGGCTAGCTAAAACAAAAGTGATTCTATATCCTTTGTAGCCCCTTCTACACCCTCCACATATTGATAAAGAGGTAAAAAGTTAAATCTATCAGGTAATCACAGATTGAGAGAAGAAAATTTATTTAGCCTTCCTGGACTAGTCAGTGAGGCTACAGTATTCTAACTAATTCTTGTACTGGGGGGAATTAAAAACTGCCCCAACCTTAGATTTTTTAAATTAATTGGCAATTGTTTTTAAGGTTTATGCTTCCTTAGACATACAATTCAGAAGGGAAGAGTGATGAGAGAACAGATTACCACAAACCTACTCTCTAATACCTAATAACATTTAGAGATTATATTGAAGAATGAGAAAGCAGGAGAAAGGAAAGCAGATTAACAAACAGTAAAGATGAGGGCTCTAAAATTTACATTTATACATCAGTCATGTTGTATATGTTGTCTTGTTAATTATTATAATAACTGTATGAGAAACTCATTTCCAATGATCAGATCTGGATTTTTAAACAGACAGCTACTAGTGAGCAGCAAAAATAGTAATCGAACCTAAACCTGTTTTAATCCAATGCTGTATTCTTTTTAATACTCATGTTTCAATAAGAAAGTCAAACATCTCTACTATCATTCCCAAGCCTGAAGATAACCATGGAACAATGTCCAGGATACTGTTAATATAAAACTTTGTGTGGCACTCAAAGGATGTGACTCCATAGTTCACTCTGACAACTTAGGACCCAGAGAAGAGGGCCAATTCCACCTGTGTCCTGGAACTGTCAAAGGGAAATCCCGGGAAGAGTGTTTCCTAGGCAGTCAAGCTTTACTATCCAAAGACAACAAGAATCTTTACCTCAGTTTCTGAAGATATTGAATCACAGTCATGTCTTTAATTCCATGTCCTGGAGCTGTGTTTGCAAAGAAAGAAAGAAAGAAAGGAAGAAAGAAAGAAAGAAAGAGCCATATCTGGTCTCCTGGATCTGAAAAAGGCATCTCCAGTTCAAACTGGCACTGAGTATCTAAGAGCCCCCTGGAGAAGATATTTGGGATCACAGAATTTTATCTTTAGAAGTTGACAAAGGTTAAATCTGACTCCCTCATTTACTAATGTGGGCATTTTTAAATGCTTTTCTCACTTACCTAAAATGACTAAAAAATAATAGTGACAGAGTTGGGATCAGAATTCAACCATGGGATGCAGACCTACTCTAAATCCCATAGATTTTCTTATCCCTGAAGTAAACATATTATTTTATCTAACAGTTTTTTATTTATGAAATATTTGATTAATTTTAATTTAATATTTTGTGTTATATATGAATAATAAAAATACTTAACTTTTGTAAGTATTCGGTTATTTATAATGCAAATGTCTAATTTACAAATATTATAAATAACTTGGAACAAAACTTAGATGCCCCAAGAACAAATTTTTAGGCTTGTCTTTAATCTGTGTCAAACTAAATTATATTTGATTATTCGAAGAAAGAGTGTGGTCACCAACCACAAATTGAAAAAACAAACAAGTATGCTAATATAGTAGAAATCAATGGCATTTAACATAAAATCTTTGTTTTTCATTGTTAGTCACTCTAACCAATTAAAATACAAATATTCCATGGATGACTAAAGTTTTACATAAAACACTTAAAATATAAGTTTATTGTTACTAATATTTCACCTCTTTCATTATTTTCTTTCTAGAGTTAAATAAAGCACTAAGTGTCCAAGCAGACTTCTAGTACACAAATGGAACATTTCACAATTTGTAGCGTAGTGAGCCTCCTTTGAAACCCGAAGCTGGCTCTGATGTTGAAGATCCTACCGTGAACACCATGGTGGAACCTCAGTTCTTTTGTTTATGTCTGTGTTGTTCATATTCGTGTAAAGAACCAGTTTCTCTCATGTTATTCTTACGTCCTGAGCACTTAACACAGTGTCTTGCATATCATAAGTACTCAACAAATATGTTAAACTAACAAATGATATATAGGGATAATTGTGAAAAACTACACAGAAATACTATAAAATTTTGATTCATTAAACATTATATTCTAATACTAGTCTGAAAAATGATTATTTATAATGGAATTTTAAAAAATATTTTTATCTGAGATCTGTGAGTCTCTTAGGAAACAAGTAAAACAATAGTTAAAGCCTTTCACAAAATGTTTATACTTGATAAAGGATGAAGATACATTTTGGTGAACAGCGAGTGACTTTAGCACTTTATGAAAGAGAACAGTGTTGTTTGGAAGAAAATGAAAGCATTGACTTTAGTTAATGAATGTTTTTCACCTTTTTGCAACACAGGATTCTTGATACGTGGAATTTTTTTATAACAACAAATGCGTTGAACGTGGCCTTGAGAATGCCATAGTCAGCCTTCTTTCTGTTGCCAGCACTCTGTAAATGCAATCTAGTGTCTGCTGCTGCTATTGCTTAACTCAGCACCCATGCCCTTGAGTGGTGTAGCTCCGCCAGGACGGACATTGAGTGCTCAGACAGGCAAGTTCGTAAGGGTGTTGGGACCAGAACCAATTTTGGAGATCAATACCAGTGAGTGTTGGTGTTCTGATTCCTCTCCTTGACCGATTTTGGTGGAAGTGTTAACAAGTAATAAACGTGACCCAAAATCAAACAAACAAACTCAACATAACCTAAAGTAAGATGAAAATATTGCGTGGGGTATCATTATTGTTATTATTAATATTATTATTATTTTGAATCACACAGAGTAGGTCAAATACATACTGCTTCAGCATCCTTTGCCCTGGCATCTATGTAAATAGGGACAAGCTGGGGGAGCGTGGCATGGGTTTTTCAATTAGTCTTCTGACTGGGCGATTTATGTGTAGCACACCTTCCGCACTTTTTGTAGAGTCTGATGGCCTCCTCGTAGGTTTTCAGATTTAGGAAATATTTTCTGTCCGGATAATGACTTTATTTTCTAATTCTAATGACACAAATTTCATTCACTTATTCATTACACATGAATATATCTAGTTGTTTATTCATCGTTTTCTTAATATGTTCTAGTATCAGACTATGTTTTCTGTGTGTGTTTTCTATATTCTAATTACGAATCAGTAAAATATACTAATTGTTAGTTAGTTAACTACACTAAGTACTTGATAGTAGAATCCCCAAATCGTAATGGTTTAAGCACGATAGAAAGGTATTCTTCACGTATGCAATCCAAGGTAATTCTAGATTGGTTGATGTGTGATTTCATCCTCTTTATTGTTTAGATACCCAGGCGGTAGAGGCTGTGCCTCCTTCAACACACGGTTTCTAATCCCGCCCAAGCTTTGATGACCAGCCAATAGAAAGGAAAAAATGGAGTCACCAGGATCTTTCACAGAAGAGGGGGTGGAGCCAGGGTGAGGGGGTGGGGTTTGTGAGTGATGAAGAACCAGACCTGAAGGACACATTTTATCAACTATAATGTGGCCACACCCAAGCAGACCCAGGTCTGGGAACCTGTGGTTTACCCCTGTGCCCAGGAAGGAAACAAAGCAGGTTGTGGTGAGCAGCTCGCTGTCTCTGGCACACAGCGAGCACAAGAAGCGGGGTAGAATGCTGCGGAATGCTGAGAATTTACCACAGTCTGATTTTATCTCTATCTTATAAACTATTGTGTCTTATTTTATTAACTTTTATTATTATTTTTAGACAAAATCTCTCAGAAAAAGTTGTTCGTTTTTCTTTACCTACACCAAAAGTGTTTCCTTTAGGTAAAATGTTTATGCACATAATGCAAAAGAATGATTGTATTTTTCACCATGTTCTTCATGGTTAATTAATAATAAGGCAGAGTGTTCCCGGTGTCATGTTTGTGAACCGGGATCTGCTTTATCACACTTTTGAAGAAATCAATGAATGAACTAAAGAAATGTTTCTACTGTGCCAGTGGCCTCATAAATCTATGCCGTTGACACAGCCGTTTACAGAGTTTGACCAATTGAAAACACATTATCCGCATTTCTTTCATGTTGCTTCCCCTCCATTTCTAGTTTAGCACTTCAGAAGCTCATTTTTTCCACACATAATCGCAATTTTATGAGAAATTCACCAACGAAAGTTATTATACATTCAGAAGAATACTTCAGAGCCTATTTACAAACCAGGCAGAAAGTATGTAAATTTCATGCATGGAAAAGCATAAATAAAATTCATTTTTAATCATGTAATTGTACTGTCATTTGTTTCCATGTAATTGGTGAGGAATTACATTTCTATTCATACTGTGGGTCCACTTTTGGAATAAAGCAAATGTAGTGTAAAAATGTCAGTAGCATAGTTTTGAATTATTGCTTTTAAGTGTTAAACTTTTTTGGTGTTTGGTCAAGTGTAAGAACTATCTCGTAGAATAACATTGATGTGAAGGGATTAATTAAACAAATAAAAATACTGATATATTTCCTTCATATAATGTCCCTGAAATAGGAAATTATTAAAAATATAAAGTTATTCCATAGTCATTGTGTTCTTTAACTTGGTGAGTGAAAGTGTTCATGTTTCTGTGTGTGAGGGGGATGCGTGTCTCTGTGTGTGTTCTGTGTTAGAAACGCCAAAGAAGTCACTTAACTTACACCAAACACTATTACGTTATAGATCAGTTAGTTTTCTAAGCCACAGGTTCCTCAATTCTAAAGAGATGAGAAAAGTAGTAGAAAGGTCATGAGGTTAAAATATTATTTTAAAAAAGAATGTAAGTAAAGTCAAGCCTACTTCCTGGCATATTATAAGTTTCCATAAATATTGCTTTCTTTTGCTTTTTCATTATCAACATACAAACCTACATAGGCAGAGCCAGAGCCAGGATCTGAACTTGAATTTCCGGATTCCTTAGCTGGTATACTTCTGTTTTGTAATAAGAAACTATTATTTTAGAAAATTCAAAATGGGTTAGTATGCTTGATTACATGTGTTTGAATGGTGCAACTCTATTCAAAATGATCCCCAACCAACATGAGAAAACAGAAAAAGAAAAGAGACACCAGACAACAAGAGTAAACCGTTCAAAGAGAATTGGTAGTAAAAACAGTGCTGTGTCAAAAGGGAGAGGCGTTATATCATATATGGAATAAAGGTATTCTTCTCCTCTTTGTGCTTTTTTAAAAAAAAATGATCTCAACATCCACAGTACTTGGTATTTTCAAGGAAAGTGCCTCATTTCCATTAACAAGGAAACCTCCTAATTCACAAATATACTCACTGGGTGATGTGTGTTAATAGCACTCTTAGCAACCGATAATGTGGTACAGTTAATGTATCTCAGCTTGAATTAACTTTACCACAAGCTATTGTTTCCTTTTTATTCAGCACAGAGGCCTGTGGAAAAAATCTCTTAGAATCTCACAAGGGGATTTCAATTAACATTACTCACTACTGTACAGCAACATATAAAAGGAGGCTATTCTAACCTTTCTTGAGGTTCCTGCTGATCAATTCAATGCTTTCCATTAGTTTAACTCCAGTTACCATAAACTCATCTTCATTGTTCTGAAAATACCTTTTCACTTTTGGTGCAGAATGCGGCTGCCAATGGGAAGCCAGGATAGGCTAGAGAGATGAAAAGATTCCTGAATATAGTGTGTAGCTTTGTCCTTACAGTAACACTGCTTAACATGGTGTATTTTAAACCCAGGAGCGTCCATGCCTAGGATTGGCCCTCTCAGTCCCATTATTGTCCTTTTGTCCCTGTGCACCCCAATTAGATAGTCCTGTAACTGGAGTACCCTTCACCTGGAAAATCCTAGATTTCTATTATTAAAAGGTAGTAAGACCTTCAGTTACCAGGAAATTTTAATGTAGATTTGCCTGAACACGCAAATTTTTTATCCTCTTGAAACCGGAAAAGACACCGGCGTTCGGACTGCCTGTCACTACCAAACCCAATAAGCAATGACAGCGATTGAATCTTTCTGGGCGCTTTATTCAGATGCCCACTGATCTGAGAAGATGGTGGGTTTATACCCTAACAGATCATCTTGTCTTCTCTTTCCAGGCCCATGTTTTTTATACCAGGGAATAAACAAGGTGCAGTGAGGGCTTTGCGATTCAGGGAGGATTAGGTGAAAGAAGCTGCAACATGCCTGTCCTGGGGAGTTAGCTGTTAGCTGGGGTGGTGGTCATGTCTCTCCCTGGAACACAAAGGCCCGGATGCCTCCAAGTGTCCCCAGGTAGTGATCTTTAGCAGTGCCCCAGGAGGTCAGCTGTTTTCCCAGGAGCCAGAAGGGCCTTATCTGTAGTTTCTGAAACAAAAGCTTTAACATACACATTACTTGCCAGACATAACTTTTTACCCTAAGCTAAAATTTTCCAACTCTTGAGTCCCCTATCACTCTCTGAAACAAAATGCTCTAGTCAAGAAAAACAGTTTATAGGCACTGAAAGACTAACGTGTGGTTGCTACTGTTCTCCCTCAGTGCCTGTATTCTGTCACACAGTGTCCACCGTCATCACTATTATTCCTCAAGCAGTGTTTTTTCCTCTCCCCCAAGGTCACCACTCAACTCCAGGAGGACAGACCTCCAACCTGTCTCTCAGCAAACATCCTAGCGACGTACAATTTCTCTCTTGCACCGAAACCAAAGTTTCTTAAATTCAAATCTCCTTATGACATTTGCTGTAGTACAATATTCCCATGGCCTTTCACAGCCCTTAGGATTAAAGACCAATACGCTTGCAGACAAGCGTGCGCAGCTCCGCTCTCAAACCTCTTGAACGTCAGGTGCCTCACTCTGCCCTTTGATCTCTAAACTCGAATCGCATTAACTTTTCAGTTCACTGACTATGACAAGCTTTAATTAACAAATATGCAATTTGTTAGCTTGATTGTTTCATTAAAATATATACAGAAAACAAGTACTATTGTAACAGGGTGCAGTCAAGAGGAGGGCCCCAAACAGGGATTTGTACTGGGGTCCAGGACTCAAGGTGTCCAGGAAATATTAGAAAATATATATATAGGATGTCCTCTCCCCCACAAACCTGAGCTGGGGGGAGGGACACATGGAGCAGGGCCATTCAGAGCTGTTTTGTACAGCAACAGCTGTGCAGCTAACCTCTAGAATGGTGATTTAATGTATCTATAACCTTTAACTGGTTTCATAGATATGTTAAATAGCTGTGGCCTGGCTTTGAGCCAGGGAGCTGGGAGTGACTTCCACCCAAGGTGTAACTGGGAAGCAACTCCCCCTGGTTACAGCACCTGTGTGAGAGCTTGGAGAAGATTGCCTCCATGTCATGGGATCACACCTGCCCAGACTTACTGTGGCAGCCCAGTAAAGCTGGAAGAATAGGGAATGCTGGCAGGTGTAACTGATTGTAGGAGGAGAAGGGAGAGGACCACGCAGTTTTGGAAATGAGGAGAGAGAATCACGTGGCTTTGGCAGAGTGGGGACCCCATGGCGGCGACACAGCTGATGGTGCTGGGAGCCTGAATCACAGACTTCTACTTCTTCTCCTGAGATACAGTACCCCGGACTGGGCACAGGAAGAGGGAAGGAAGACTGTGTGCATCTGTGGGTATTCTAGAGGACTTTAGTATCTTAATGAAGACATTAAGTCATTACTCCAAGTCTGTGTAACTTTTAAATAAATAATTTCTTTCCTTTTCACCAGTCTCTGGCATTGAGAGATGTCTTTCCTCTGGCAGTGGGCAAGGAGAACCTAGCAGGTGTGGGGGGGGACCCCCAGAGAGAGAAAAGGGGGGTCATTTCCATCATAGTATATCATCCACCGCCCTCTTCCCCAGGTCTGTTCTGTAACACTATGAGGATTTAATCTTTCCTTGCTGTCACATTGTGCATTATATAAATAAACATGAATTTAATGAATGAAGAGACCTGAGAAGTCACTTTTGACTGATGCTTTCCACTGGTCCAGAGGATTGGAAATGATTCAAATCCAGTTCATCAACATTTATATATCTCATCAGCCAATTCCTAGATTTGGATTAGTTTTGCAATGTTAATTCAGCGAATTATGAACAGAAAGACAGCACAGCCCCTCGAAGTGCTTATAATATCCTCAGAAAGACAACAATGAAATGATTTAAACTATAAATAGAAAAAGAGCTCCAAGTCATCCATGCCATCCTACTGTTTTGTATTAATAAATATGTTTCACCTCAGAATGACAATGGCAGGTGAGCAGAGAGCACTATTTAATACTTTTTAATATTGACAGTTTAGCTGTTCATATTTAAGAAAAACACTTTCTTCAAGGCAAAACACATTTTCATTGGTATAATCTGTATCATGTATATTACTCTATAATTATTAATGAAGTCAAATTGAATCAGTTTCTTTCTGATATATATGTGATATCCCTATCTAGGGAACTGGTTTGTTTTAAATCTGGCAAGTGTGACTCAGCCTGTATGGAAAACCTACAGAAGCAAAGTGGTGGGCAGGAGCCAGATCCTCAAACCAGGTTTTCCCATGGGAAACAGGCCTAGAAAATGCATCCAGACTGTTAGGGCTTGCTCTCGCTAAAACTCCCTCACCCTGGCCTGAAACAGTAGATGTTTATTGCCTGTCTTCAAGGTAATTTCCAAAGCCTGTGTGAATTTTCCAAAGGACGGAGCTAATCAGCTCGCCACCTTTCCCTTCTGCATTTGTTATTTTCATCTCTTTGATTGTATCCAAAATGTAGACAACAATATTCTATGTAATACATAATAACTCCTTCTTTGATGTAGGAAGAAATGTCATTAAGTGGCATATATATTATTTAATTTGAATATTCATAAAATACCCTATGGTAGACTAGATATTGTATCATTTTATCATTCTTCAATGGTAAATATTACTGTTATGTCTTATATATCAAAATATGACATGATTATGATATTTAGAAGAATAAAAAGGTTATTGTATTTCAATCTCCTAAAACAAAAATAAAAGAGGAGAGTTACTCTATTTTTTTGATTGGAGGCAAAATCAGAGAGAGCGAGAGAGACAAAAAGAGAGAAAGGAACAGAAACAGAGAAAGTAAATGCTATATCTCATTAGTGGTATAAAAAATAAGGAAAGAAAGAGTAACAAGGTTTTCAGTATGTGTCAACATACATGTACATTTTTACCTATTTACACTTTTCTTTTGAGAGAGAATATAAACATCTAAAGTCATTTCAAAATATTCGACTTGATGTTTTATTTCTGCTTTGTGCTAATGATGCATTTGATAAATATTTGCTGAGCTTTTACAATATGCCAAACAGTGAGTACTGGAGTTAAACTACTAATGCAACACATTAAATAATATTACATATCTAATAATATCTAGAGTGAAAAATGAACTATATTAATATAGTATGCGCAGTTACCATGGGGGTTCAGCTCAAAAAATGTATTTCTGAGTACACAGTATGCTCCCCAGATCAAACAGGAGGTGTTCTGTGTCATTACCAACGTATCCCGCTCCCGTACATAGGGCATGCTGTTAAGCTGTCAGTAGCGTGCACCGGAGACATATTGCAAGATGAAGGGGTTTTCCTTTCTGATTTCAGTGTGGGGCTCTCATCAGTCTCCTTGAAGGCAGCCAGTGCCCAGGTCGTACAGCATGGATGGACCTAGACAGCATTATACTGAGTGAAATAAGCCAGTCAGAGAAAGACAAGTACCAGATGATTTCACTCACAAGTAGAATCTAATGAACAAACTGAACTAACAAAACTGAGACAGACTCATAGACACAGAGCAGACTGACAGCTGTCAGCAGGGAGAAGGGGTGGGGGGTTGGTGAAAAAAGTGAAGGGATTAAGCAAAAGATGTGCATCTTCTAAATCCTTCTAAAACAACTCCCTTTTCTGGTGGCTTTGTTGCCTGGTATTTCAGTACCGGGTGCCATTTTCCTTGTTTATTCCTCGTCTCTTTGTCTACCTATGACAACAAATGTTTATCAAAGGCTGCTTATGCTCCGGACCATGTGATAGCTTGGGGATCACTAACTAAAGATTAAGACATCATAGAAAGTTCTGAAGTTTTAGAAACATGACTGAAGCTCTTACACTTCTTATATCTGTGAAGTCAGAGGTTATTAGTACATATGAGATTAGGAAAGTAATCACGAGTGGGGTGCCTTTCCTATCACAAGTTGTCAGGACAGGATTCCCTTAGGGGTTCAGTAGATATAGATGGGGATGGAAGACAATCACTTTACAGAAACCTGCCCTGTGAAGGGTTAGTTTACAGCTAATATTGTAAAGAAATTCAATCAATAATGTATGTTATGTTACGTACCTTAGTTAAACAGCATTATCTACTCAAAGGCTGATTGGAAAAATCACGATATTAGAGAAAACAAGGTACTTTGGGGTAAGAAAAAAAGAGATTGTGAATTCAGAGATAAAATACAAACAAAATGAATACCCCCCAAAAATAAAAGATAGAGATATTACTAAGAAGGGAGAGTAGAGACCAGAAAATAAAGGGAGAAGGTGAAAAATATAAAGTCTGCTTAGGTGAAAACACTATTACCTCACACTTTTCAAATTACAAGTAACTATAAACTTTGATTTTCCTACAATTTTCTAAAATTGTATTTTATTGATTGCAGTTGTCTCAAAATTTTTTTCTTTGTCCTCTCCACCCAGTAGCCCCCACTCCCTCAGGCAATCCCCACACCATTGTTTATGTCCATGGGTCATAGACATAATTTTTTGGCTACTCATTTCCTCTATTGTACTTTAAATCCCCGTGGCTATTCTGTAACTACATATTTGTACTTCTTAATGCCCTCACCTCCTCATCCATTCCCTCACACCCACCTCCCAGCTGGCAACCATCAAAACACTCTGGGTATCTATGCTTCTGTCTCTGTTCTTATTGTTTGCTTAGTTTGTTTTTAGATTCAGTTGTTGGTAGATGTATTTATTGCCATTTTATTGTTCATAATTTCAATCTTCTTTTTCTTAAATAAGTCCTTTTAATATTTCATATAATAATGGTTTGATGATAATGAACTCCTTTAATTTTTTCTTGTCTGGGAAGCTCTTTACCTGCCCTTTGATTTTAAATGATAGCTTTGCTGGGTAGAGCAATATTGGCTATTGGTCCCTGCTTTTCATGACTTTGAATATTTCTTGCTAATCCCTTCTAGCCTGCAAAGTTTCTTTTGAGAAATCAGTTGATAATCTTATGGGAACTCCCCTGCAGGTAACTAACTGCTTTTCTCTTGCAGCTTTTAATATCCACTCTTTGTCTTTAACCTTTGGTATTTTAATTCTGATGTGTCTTGGAGTGGGGCTCTTTGCATCCATCTTGTTTGGGACTCTGTGCTTCCTGGACTTGCATGTCTATTTTATTCACCAAGTTAGAAAACTTTTCTTTCGCTATTTTGTCAAATAGATTTCCAATTTCTTACTCTTTGTCTTCTCTGTCTGGCATCCCTCTGATAAGAATGTTGGAATGCTTGAAGTTGTCTCAGAGGCTGCTTACACTATTCTCATTTTTTTTTGTGGGGGGAATTCTTTTTTCTTCTTTTTGTTCTGATTCCTTTTTTTATTTTTGCTTCCTTATGTTCCAAATCATTGATTTAATTCTCAGCTTCATCCCCTGTTGTTACCCTATAAATTGTTTTTTATTTCAATTAGTGAATTGTTTCTTTCTGACTCAATCATTTCATATTGTTGAGTTCTTCACGTAGTTCCTTGAGCATCCTCATAACCAGTGTTTTGAACTCTGCATCTGATAGATCACTTATTTCCCTTTTGTTTGGTTCTTTTTTTGGAGTTTTGATCTGTTCTTTTTCTGCTTATTTTGGCAGCCTCCCTGTGTTTGTTTCTATGTATTAGGTAGAGCTGCTATGACTCTCTGTCTTGGTAATGTGGTCCAATGTAGTAGATGTCCTCCAGGGTCCAGTGGCATAGCCTCCCCTATCACCTAAGCTGAGTACCTGATGTGCACCCTTCTTGTGGGCCGAGTATACCCTTCTCTTGTAATTGATCCTTGACTGATAATGGCTGTGGCCACTGACCACAAATGTCCACTGTCCGTGGAGGATCAGCTGTGCTGGGGCAGGGTGGTGGTGCTGTGATGTGGTCTATAGCTGTGCACTGGGTGTGCCAGCTCTGAGGTTTCCTGTGTGGTGCAGGTAAGTCAAGGTAAGCCCTCACCTGTGTTTTTACTTGGGCTGGTCTCCCTGGGCTACCAATTTGAGCTGGCTGCTATTTGTGCTTGGCTTTGAGGTTCCCAGATGAAGCCAAGCTGTGAGTCTAGACTGGCTGCTCTTAGAGCCAGGCCTGGGGCCATTTAGTAAGAGGTATGGGGCCTGAGGGTTCACTGAGGTTGGCTGTTGCTTGTTTGATAGGATTTAGGAAGTTGTGAAGCATGAGTCAAAGACAACCATTCATATGGAAAAGTCTCTGTTAACAGCATGGGTGGGCCCTTAACTTGGGCAGGAGGGAGTCTCAGTGGATCTCCCGGGTGAGATAAACTGTTACCCAGGTTGATGGAATGTCAGATATGGCACCCCCCTGCTGGCTCCGTGGCTCTGTGGCTCTGTTGGGGGAGGGTTCAGAAAAGGGACAATGGCTTCTGTCTGCTTTTCTGTCTGAGAGAAAGCTGTCCCCTAGCTCTCACCTTGATGCCAGACACTTTAGTTTCTCCCTGAATGTCACTGGTGCCTTTGAAGCTGCTACCCTGGTGCTGGAGCTCAGAGGGAGTGAGTTTGAGTAAGTCCGTGTGTGAGTTCCTTAAGAGGAACTGCTTGGGACTCAAGAAGTTTCTTCCACCAACTCAATCCCCATTGGTTTTTGCAGCCAGCAGTTATGAGGACTTATCTTCCCCCTGGGCTTGGGTGCCTGGTGTGGGGCTGACACTCCTCACTTCCAAGACATCCCTCTTAAATTTTTATCCACCACATGTAGATGTGGGACCAAGTTTTCTGCATCTCTCCCTCTCCTATCAGTTTGGATCGATGTGGTTTCTTTAATTCCATTTTTGTCAGACTTCCATTCAACTCCATTTCTATGGTTCTGAGTGATTGTTCTATAATTTAGTTGTAATTTTGATGTCCCTATAATTTTAATTATATGTCAAGTTGAAAGAACTTACTTTTTAATTTATATCAAATTGATCATTTTCAGCATACAGCATTTTGTGGGTGCTGTGCTGCCCAGAAACTACTTTCCTTTCTAAAACATTTATTCCCTCAGCTCTCAGAAAAGTTCTTGGCTGATAGATTTTAGTTGTGAATTTATGTGGGCATTGTCTCCACTGAAAATGACCAACTCACTCAAAGACAAACTCTATTCCCTGCGGTGTAAAGACAGGCCTTCTTGTTTTAACTTGGGAAATCTCTGAAGGGTCATCTCAGCTTCAGTGTGTCCCAGGGGATCAGCTAAAGTCTTTATTGTGACTGCATCCTAGGCCAAATTATCTCCGTGACGTGAGGTATTGAACCTGAGACTACACCTTAACAAAACTACAACATAAGAATCTCCAATTCTGATTTGGTATCCCAGGAAACCTAATGTATGACAATGGCTTACTTTTGCCACATTTTGTTATGTGGTATTCTCTGGAATATTTATGAACAAACAGTTTAGCTATTAGACCAAATTATGTTGACTATATTTTATCTCCATGCACAGAACCACACATATACTTACAGAAAGAACAGGTTCACTATATTAGAAGAGTAAAATAATGAAAAATGTCTTGTAAGTTTTTGAAATATTGACCAAGACTGAAAATAACTAAGCAAGGAAGAAAAAGAAGTGGTACAATAATGTATGGCCATCTGAACATTTTTGCACAGAGCGAATAATACTTTAACGTCATGTACAGACTTGTATGCTTTTTTATTTTCTTCAAAAATACTTTTAATCACTTTTGCATGCTGATTGCAGATCTAACAAATGTTCTAGAAAGGATGAAATTAAAGCATTAAATTTTTTGTGGGTTTTTTTCTGTTATGTAGGAAATTAAAAAAGTAAGCCAATTGACACACCCCACCTATTGCAAAGTAAGTTTACTTTTTGCTAATGAATAGAAGCATGAAATTAGGTTAGAAATGACCTTTTATTTTATTTTTACTCTCAGTATTATGCATTGGTTAGATTCATCATTACCTTTGCAGTAATAAAACTCTGTCAACTTTTCTAAAACTTTTAGATGTTCCAAAGTACTAATAGTCAAACAAAATCACAAAGGCTATGCTGTAATCCAGTTTCAAAAGTATTCACTTGTTTAGGACTCTGAACTGTGACCAATCATTAGCAATCCCGTGCCTGTCTTTCAAAGCTCAACAAACAACTTGCCATAAAAAAAATCCAAAAAAATTTAAATGATAGTAAGATAAATTCAGATACATATGTACAAGCATGAGTTAGACTAAGAAATATTTGGTTGCAAAAGTGATATATGGTAATATATAGTTCCTTGTTCATAGAACAGTGAGAATCATATGATATAACTTGTTCCCAATGCTAATCAGATTATTTAGACAAGGATTAGATTAAAACATCTAATGTATTAAACCTCCCTTCTTGAAAATAATTCAAAAATAAAAACCTAAAGTAATTAATGGTGAATTGCTGATGATTTCAGAATTGAGAGGATGGAAGGAGAAAGTGAATTGCAATTCTGAAATAAGAGTGTTAAAAAAAAGAACACACTTATTAAGCCTCAAAGAAATGTTCAACTTGTAATTGGTAAATCTACTCAGATGACATGAATTATTGTACATTTTCAGTTACACTATAAATTCTAGAGATCTAACAATAAATTAGGTTATATTCTATATTGTTGGGTGCTGACAATAAACCAGAACTCTTTCAGAAGGGATTTTAATTGAGGATTTTATCTTAATTATGAAAGGGGACATCTAAGATGTACTTTACGCCTTAATGCAAAAGAACTTAACAGGAAACAGTTCAGATTCTGCTAAAGGTGATTAACCTGAATAAAATCCATTTTATTTAGGAGTGCAGGCACCTAAAAGTGAAGAGGTAAGGAAGTGAGCATCATCTCCCCTTGAATATATAAAATGTCTAATCTATAAGTGAGTTGGAAAAGCTTTTCAGGTTCTGCAGAAAAAAAATATACTTAAGGAAAGCTTAGTTAGTTGCCATTTTAAGCAAAAACTATCTATAGTTCAAAGATTCTATTTTCACATGGTTGGTTAATCCTGTATAAGCTTCTTTGAGTTTCTGAACTACATTTTTGAAGTGTTTTGGCTGCTTATAATTTTTTTCTTTTGAAAAGTAATCATACTGAATGTGGGTAAGCACAGCCACTACCACTTTTAATATTGATTTGCATTTAACATATAACAATGCTAAACAAGTCTATGGGGCATATTGATGGATGACACAAATATTGAGCACCATTTTGCAGTAAATAACAAAAAATTAGCATGATATGCATTGGATTCTTTAAAAAAAACTCTCACATGGTATCATGAACATTATTGACTATATTTAAATTCTATAAATCTAACATTTAATAAAACAAGATTACAGAGGCTTTTATATGGGCATTAAATAAGTTATAAGGGCTTATTTTAAAAGAAATTAAATGAATAATCCAGAAGAAAATGCTGTTTTCCATTGAGTGTAGTTTTAAATTTATTTACTGATGCCAGAGGGAGAAAGAGAGAGAAACATCCATTTTTTTGTTCCGGTTATTTACACATTCATTGGTTGGTTTTTGCATGTGTCCTGACTGGAGACTGAACCTGCCACCTGGATGTATTATGACCAACTTAGCTCCTGGGCCAGGGCCCAAAGGAGTGTAGCTTTTGACTTCTTGAGGTGTCACTGAAACCTTTACATCTAAAATCATGTGGTTTTCCAACTGTTTCTGTATGTTCATTCCATTTATTTTTTAAAAAATATTTTATTTATTTACATTTAGAGAGAGGAGAAGGGAGTGAGGAAGACAGGGAGAGAAACAGCAATGTTTCACAATGTGCAAGAGACACATTAATCAGTTGCCTCACACCCCCAACTGGGGACCTGGCCCAAAAGCCAGGCATGTGCCCTGACCAGGAATTGAACCAGCAGCCTTCCTGTTCACAGGCTGGCACTCAGTCCACTGAGCCACACCATCCAGGGCTGTATGCTCATTTCTTACTGGAGAACCTAGTTATTTAGCATTTGAAATGTTACAAGTAACAGGGCTAGGTGCTAGGGGTGTTATCCCAAATAAGGCAGAAGCTACTCCTATTCTGTGAACAAATACAAACATAGTCTATTTGGGGAAGTTAAATTAACACTAGGAAACCTGGCTTAATGATGGATATAATGATATATAATATGATGTGGACCAAAAGACACATAGCAGGAACTCCTAACCTAGCCTAGGAGAATCCACAGAAGACTTCCCAGAGGAAAAACATCAAAGTTACTTGGGTTAAAAGGGTTCAGGCTGTTTTGGTTAAGACAAACATGTGGTGATGATAAAATGATGCAAAATATATAATATGTCAAATATAATCTTATTTATGAACTATGAAACAATTTTAGCCTGTTTTTGGTTGGAATAAAAGATGTAGTTTTAGAAATCCCATTAATTTAAACCACCAAAGTATCATTTAGAACATCCTAACATGCATGAAAAGATGCTCAGATTACCTGTAAGACACCTCATATTTTCTAAAACCTACTTCTAGAAAAAATATGTAGATCACAAAAATTAACAAATTAAAGCAAATTTGGATCACAAAGCAAAACACAGAAAAAGACTCTCTCTGAGTTATGGAAGCAGGATAAATGCAGTCACATTTTTAATCTTATTTTTATCAAAGTTTTAAATGCAAGAGTAGGTGAGAAGTATGGAATGACATTAATGCTAAATAAATTTAGTGAAATAAATAATTCTAATGTTTTCAAAATATACTTTTATCTTGGAAGAAACTTTTTTCGGGAGCCCTCGGGGAGGTATTAATTAATATTTCCCCAGTGCTGTGAGAGACACGAATTTCTCATTAGAGTTCTAAGAAAATAGTTTTTGTTATGTTTTAATGCTCCAATTTTTAATGTTTAATTGATTTCTTCAAAGGCATGTACATTTAAAAAGTAATAAATTTTAACAGGTTTCACAGTTTTGGAAGAGTTTATATTATTCCATTAACGGAAATTAAACATACCCAAAAGCAACTTTGTGGGAGTGCATGTGTTAATTGGTACATTAGAGAATGCATTTTAGCCCGTGCTTCTCAGAGATGTAAGTAGCAAACCCCTCGAGGTTCCTACATTTCAGTGTATCAGAAAGTGGGTTTGTTGTAAGTATACCTGGCTGGATTTAAGCATCTTGAGGGCTGCAAGCATGTCTTAATTCACTTTAAAAACACCAGAACCTAACAAAGTTTGTATCTCCTACATGACTTTCAATAAATGTTTTTTAAATACAAGAATTGAAAGGTACCTTTAAAACATAAACAGTCTATTTAGGTTGCTCACAAATGTACAGTTCATTTTCGCTTCAGCTCAGACTTAACCTACCATGATTTTGTCTGTTAAACAGAGCGTTAAACTGAGGGTTCCCGGCGTGACGCGCAGAGCAGGTTACATAACTGGCCTTGAGTGGAAGCGTAAAGGTTATGATTTTCCTGTAAACTGGTGCCAAGTTCGGATGTGCATTTCCTAGAACATGCAATTACTTTGCCTCTACGGTGGTCAGAGCAATACATCTACTGCTGAAACAGTGAAATGAGGAGTGCGGGATGGGGATTTCCTACAGTGTCTGTGAGACACAACCGTATCAGAACAACACCTCGACTCTGCCTGTGTAATGTTATTGTAGATCTTTTAATTCTTTCAAACACTTTGTCAAAAATTCACATGTGCGGAAGTTTGCCCTGGCTACCTGGCATTTGGCACGTGTACTTTGTAATAGGACACACACAATGGCCAGGTTTACAGCACCAACTGAAAAGAACCTGGAGTTACCCAGGAATCACCCAATAGTTACTCATCTGATGTGATCAGCTGTATACCATGGGTTAAATTACATCTTATTAAAAATACATATAACTCAATGGAACCAAAGGCCTTACATCTGCTTTTGAGGCCAAAAGAATAGGCACTCCAGAAAAATCAAAATTTTTAAACTCTAACTATCACCTCAAAACTCATTTGGAATATTTTTGATGGTATAAAACTGTCTGACTTTAAAATCAAATAAATTGTATGTTTTTGTTTCAATAAGTATCTTTGTATTTTAAAAAAAATTACCCAGGTACATATTCAATTAACAGAATTATTAACACTTCTATTAGTGCAGAACATTAGGACTTGGCTACAAACTTTGCCAATCTTTAGGTTAAATACTTTTTTAATAGAGAAATTAATTGGCTACACATAAAACTCACAAAAGATATTTCAGTATAGTTTAAATTACTAAATATTTTATTAAATAATTTTCAATCTTGATATTGATGATACCTGATTTTTGTATCTAATGACATTTTTAGAATAGCATGCGTTCAATAGTTCCACCTTACCCATTTTTATTTAAGAGGACGAGATCAATCTCATACGTGTTAATACACCCAGTCAAGCAAACATGCTGCCAAAGACAAATTAAAACTGTCCGTCCTTCCCTCAGTGTCATCTGTGGCCCGAAGGGAATGTTCTCTGGAGTTTGTTTGAATCACACACAAGAATATTTCCTTAGTTTGTATGAAACTAACAGTAGTTATGTCAAAGGTCATTTTCCCCTCAGAAATGTGGCTGCATAGAGTCAGCATTTTCAGATGCTTTATCTATTCATTCTATACTTTCTTCTCTACAGACTTCTTTATATTCAAGGACTTTTTCTCACTCAACGGCCTGTTGTTATATCCACACACACACACACACACACACACACACACACACACATATATATGGCTTAGAAACACATGTATTCGTTATGATTTTAGCTATCTAAATTAATTTCTGTCATTCTGTTTTTAAAACTCATAGGCAAAGACAAAGATTGTGCACATTAATTTTATCAATGGAGATAAAATATGATTTACAGAGAATAAAAGCAAGTTCAATTTGAAGGGACTTAGCAAAAGAAATAGCAGTTACCAAGTAGATAAAAATAAATAAAAAGGTAAGTAGCACTCATTAACAATAACTTATAGTTTTGCTTCCAACAATTATAAATTTATCTGATTTGAAACTCATTGTTAATATTTTAATGTATATTAAGTTAACTCACATTGGTTAAGTTGTAATAATTTTGCTGTTAGGCAGACCTCTAAATTTAACACCAATTTGCCATCTTACATTTCTATTACCTTTCACCTTGAATTATTCTTTAATTTGCATGTGGAAAGGGACTATGATTCAATGAGCAGGTTTTTATGGAGATTTTATAATTTAAAACTTTACATACACGTAAGAGTGTGTCATTTACCTCATTAACATATGTGTAATCTGTATCATTAACGAATATGCGGATGTGTAAGTTATGCCTGTCTGTTCACACACACGCTCCAAACAATGGAGGAAAGGGCTCACCACAGTCCTGATCTTTTCTGCCAGATTCGAAAGGGCTGCAGCATGACATTGCTCACTCCTCAGCTGAAAGGTCTCCTGAGAGGTTTTCTGAGTTCCTCGCCTGCCCTAACCGGTGTCACCATCAATATCTCTTATGTAAATTTCTTTGTAAGATTAAGCTACCTGAAATCATTTTGTTTCTATTCGTCTATCTATTGATCATCTGTCTGTCTAACTGACATTATCATCAAGTTTTATATTTATTATCCCTCAGTTACAATGCCACAGCTACTACAGTAGTACCTGGAACATGGAGGCCACTCACTAAATATTTGTGGAGCGAAAAAATGATACGATAGTGGTTAATTTGCCATTGCAGTACTATTACACAGGTTATATAGCATCTAATACTATATAACATAAAACAAGAAATGTATGTATACAGTCTCCATCCTGAATATGCTTTTTTTAAAATTTTTAGCCCCTTATTAGGTCTATAATCAGGCAAAACCAGAACTTGTAAGAGGTCTTTCTTCTGCCCACACATACCTGCCCCAAACTCTGACAGATAACCCAGGCAAACTGCTTCAGTGAGTGAGGGAGTGATTCTTGAAGGGAGGGGCTGTAGGATTGGCAGCTGCCTCCTCTCAGCACTGTTTCTTGCCTAAGGACTTAAAGTAAATAGTATGAGTTAAGAACACTTCCACGAGTAGACGAAAGAAGGGGAAGGGACTAGCCAAAGCACATTAATGCCTAACCCAGACACACAGCCCACAGTGTGGTGATGGCCAGGAAGGGGGCTGGGAGCTGGGGGAAGGTGGGCAAAGCTGGAGAAAATGGGGACATCTGTAATAGTGTCCACAATAAAAATATAGTTACAAAACAGAACAATTTTGGAGAATCCATTGTATAGAATGGTGAAAGCCGGGTACTCTCCTAATCATAAGATTAAATACCCAGGGTTCACTAAAAAATGTTATTTTTCTCTCTGGCAGCTTTGGCCAGCATTTAATATCAATAAAAACAAAACAACAACTAAAAATGGTAAGTGCAGGGCTAAATTTTTATTTCCCTTTTCCTGGTAAAAGAGAGGAAGAATGGAGTGCATATTTTGGGTAGCCATTTAATACAAGGTACAATTGAAAAGTCTTATAAATGTGGTGCCAAGGGCAGGCTTGACATTCCAGAGGCTTCCACTTTCCTGTGTCTGATATTTCCCTTCCTTCTGATGTGCCTCGTTAGACCCAGAAATGTAGCATGGGGTGGTTTTGGGAAGGGAATGGGAAAATCCGTTTTATCTTGTTACTTCTGAACCAGTCTCCTGCTTTTGTGAAATTCTCCATCTCACTTGTGGTTTGTCTCATCTTCTGCGAATGTTGACTCTGTTCGGCATGATTCCCATCCTGTTGGACACACACAAAAACTGAGGAAGGTGGGAATGTGTGCATAGAAACCTTCTACCCAATGTTCAGAGAGTGCCTGGAGGATTGTTTCTATAGCTTATTGCAAAATGATTAAAGTCCAATATTAGACAGTCTTGGACTAACACAAACCTGCTAGTTTTATCACTGAAATGCATTTACCTTCACAAGAATTCCCACTTTACATCGTGTTCCTCTTTCCTTCCTTGTTCTTCATGGCACTCGTCCCGCCCAGCGTGGTTCCTTGCCAGGCTGTTTATCTCAGCTCTCTTTGGTGACTGGCGGTCGTTCCCAACACTATTTTATTTTGCAGAGCAGTTTAGTTCTCTTCATCTCACTTTGTGTTTCATCCTACCCTTAAATTAGGTAATATCTTGTCATCACTGAAGTTCTTTGTTAAATAAACTCATAGGACTTTGCCCCTAGATCAAAATGAATATAAATGCATTTGACTCTTCTGCAAAAAAAAAAAAAGTATTCTACTTAATCGTTATAGTGACCCCACAGTATTTAGTAGCAATACTTAAAGCCACCATATTTTTACTTCAGTCTCTCTACTATGGCACACCACACAGAAGGGAGAGAATGAAGTTGGATGGTAGAATCCTTGATAATTCTTATGTTTTTGAATTTTTCTGTTTGAAGTTTTTCATTGGAAGCAAAGCTTAATTCAAGAATTCTTAATGATCTGGCAGCTATTTATATATAGATGTAAGATTTCAAAATGCTAATATCTAAAGACATGCACAACACATCTAAAGTATCCTCCGTGGCTACGTTAGATGAAAGAAGACATGGGGAAATAGCTTGAAACGAGCCAGCTCTTGGCATCCCACGGTCTGTCTGGACAACATTAAAGCTACACTTTGACTGTAGCCCTGAGAAAACTTTTGAACATCTTATTTTTTAAATATATAAATAGAAAATAGTGTCTAATCTGTAGGGTTGTTTCAACCTTTAACTAATACGTGCAAATTGCTTTAATAATGCCTAGTGTTATTATATTGCTGAGCATCTTTTTAATCAATTAATTGAAAAATGTCTGCTAGTTACAAACAGGTATAGACTCTAATTATGTAATTATTTTATTAATAATTATAAAATTATAATTATAATAGTATCAGAAGATTTTTTCCAAGTATTTTGCAACACCCCAAAGACAAATAAAATTTTAATATATTTCTTGTGGGTGAGTGATTTAAGCAGACTTTTTCTCTCTAATTGGGTAAAATATCTTGTAACTTAACCTTATCAATAAGACTGCAGAGTTGACTGAAAAAAGATTATGTTGTAGAGACTGGTACAAAATTTTCTATTTTCAACTTTGAAGCCGTGAAAAATTTAGTAAAATTCAGATTTAGAGCATCTCTTTTTAATTAAACAAATAAGAAATGACACTATTAGAAACAGACTGCATGGGGTCTGTACCACACTTTCAAACCTGCGTTCCAGGTCTCTGACTTCTCACCGTTTTCCTCTCTCACAAGGCTTATTTCACTCATCACAGATGCATATTCTGAAATCCTATTGCAGAAGATGATTTATCAGAATAAGTTTGTAAAATGAATGAAATATTGACAGAAAACACTGCATTTTAATTATTGCTAGTCAAATATATCTCTTTCTCTCTAGATGGTATAAGGATATGCCTTCAGCAAGATAAAGTGAAGAAAGATTTTTTTTCCCCTTCTCTGAGTCTCTGCTTAATCAACTTTAGCTTAGAACTGGAGCCTTGGGAGCTACGGGCACACACTTGCCTACGTAGTGGAAAGAAAAGGTCACAAAAGGTCTAGCAGGGTATTTTTTCTTAGAACTGGTCTCACGAACTGCAATACTCCCAGGGAAGTGGGGCTCATCTCTGATTCACAGCACAGGCTGCAATAAAGGCCCTGCCGTCTCACCCAGGCAGTGGGAAAGGTCTCTACACATTTGCCATCCTCGGGAGCTTTCCACCTGGGCAAAGCCAAGTTCTCCTCCATGGTGGAGCATCTGGAGTGTGTTCATGAATGACTTTGAAAGCAGGCCTGTGACCCTCAGTCAAATTACTGCTGAGAATAAAAATCAGTTCCCTTTTGGTTATCATCATATCTTTACTTTTGTTTTTAAGCTACGGGTCCAAAGGTAGGAATATTATATTTTTCTACTGTGTATGAGTCTAGAAAATGTCACCTCTCAATACTTACGTAGTAAGAAGTAAAAAACGTGAGCACTGCACAAGTAGTATAAAAACTTGAGTCCCAATTCTGATGTTGTTACTGTCTCTGTAACTTTGAGTGTATCACTTAATTTTCTAAGGTGTCCATTTCTCTACTCATTTCACCATTCATCTATTCATTCATTCATTTTTATTCAATTAGATATCGAGTGGTAACTTTATGTCAAGCCCTCCAGGCAAAATTTCTGTAGTCAAGCACTTAATAAACAGCATAATATCACACTAAAATATAAAAATTCACAAATTAATGCAGTGAGCCCTCTGATAAGGTTTGATATAGAACAAGGGAGTGAGTGCCTAACCGCACTACTCAAGAAAGGAAATAAGCCCTGGCTGGTGGGGCTCAGTGGACTGAGCTCCGGCCTGTGAAACAAAGGGCTGCTGGTTCAATTCCCAGGCACATGCCTGGGTTGCATGTGAGAGGCAACCACACATTGATGTATCACTCCATCTCTTTCTCCCTCCCTACCCCTCTCTCTAAAAATAAATAAAATAAAATCTTTTGAAAAAAGAGAGGAAATATGACTTTTTCAAAGAAATAATGTCCAACTGCCATATACACATTTATATGTATTTGGGAAGGAAAATGAGATGAGGCTGAAATGATAAGATTATGAGGAGAATTTTAGTCATGTAATGAAGTTTGGACTTCATCTTAAATATAATGGAAAACCACTATTATTTTTTTCAGTAGTGGAGTTACATGAAAGAATTACAGACTTTAGAAAGAGTCCCTGAAAATTAGGGAGTTGAAAGAGTTGGAATAAATAAAGCTGTAAACTCCAAAATTTAATGATTTCTGATCAACACAATTGACATAAAGTACAAAATACCGTGTTATCCCGAGACAGACCCTGTATTGCGGGGCAGAAGCATAACATCGAAATCTAATGAAAGTGTACGATGCTCTGTATTCAGTACGTAGAAGCCATTTAACAGATGTTTACTGAATTGATAGTGAATGAATAGTTCTAAGAACTTCCCAGGGACTGCATGAAACAAAGCGTATGTTTATCTGTAAGAAGTAGAATATTGAAATATGGACATTTTGGCTCTCTGCTTTCTATTTTAAACAAGGATTATCTCAAATGTGGGAAAGTGCTTAAACGTACTATGAAATTCATTTAAAACTCCAATATAAAGTTCCAATAAAACAGTCTAGTTAAATAATATAACTAAATAATCATTTCTAACCTATCTCAGTGAAGCCACTCTGATGTATTCTTTGAAATAATAATAATACAAAGACCTTATAAGAAGGATGTATACAGATATTCTAAATTCACAGACAAGTGTGTACTTAATTTCCACTTCAGGGCAGATGAATGCAGGGTGGTTGCAAAGCATTTCAAAAAAACACATTTCAAAGCTGATAATATATTTGAATATATTTAGTCCAGCATGATGTAAAAAAGTAAAGTTCGGTGCCTTTCCAAACCAAACTAGGATCTCCTTGAAAACAACCTCTTGAGACCTAGCAGGAATATCCCATTGCTAAAGAGAAACTTGTGTAAAAAATAGAGGTCCGCCTGGAGACAAGGTCACTCTTTCTTCTGTAAAGTGGGATCAGCATTTGTTCCGAGGGAGTGTGTGAGGGAGGTGGCACTAGGCTGAGTACAGCTCTGTGTTATCCTACGGATTCCCGGTTGGTTTCTTCAGGCAAGTAATTGTGGATAAATGAGTCCTTTTTCTCAACTGCTAGTAGTTTTTCTTACTCTTTAAAGAATGGATTTCAGAGTCCTCTTTCGTTAGTTATATTTACTCTGACTTACAACTAGCATTAAGGGTCTCGATCAAAATGGACATGAAGGAGAACTCGATGACTGTTAGGCTTGGGCATAAGAGCTCAGGGCTTTGTTCGTAGGGTACCCACATTATTTGTTTTTGGATAGATTGCTTTTAGTTTTGTGTAAAATTATTTTGTAACCTTATAATTTGGATTGCTGATTAAGAAACAAATGCTTTAGTCTCTAGGTTTCTAACTTGACTAATTCTAAGTAAGCCAGGGTGCTGTTAGAAGCCTGTCAAGCCCCCAGGCAAAATGTCTGTAGTCAAGCACTTATGTTTTCCATACTTCCAAATACAGCGCTGAGTTTATTCTGTTGCATTCTATGCACCAGGTATATTAATCAAAGATCTCCAGAGAGGAGGTATTATAGAGAGACTTATTATAAAGACTTGGTTTACACATTGCCCTGGCTGGTGTGGCTCAAGTGGATTGAGTGCCTGCCTGTGAACCAAAGGGTCACCAGTTCGATTCCCAGTCAGGGCACATGCCTGGGTTGCAGAACAGGTCCCAGGTGGGGGTAGTGAAAGAGGCAACCACACATTGATGTTTCTCTCCCTCTCTTCCCCTCTCTAGAAATACATAAATAAAATCTTTGAAAAAAATAACTGGTTTACATGATTGTGGAATCTGACAATTCCCAAGATTTGCAGGGTGAGTAGGCAAGCTGGAGACCCAGGAGAGCCAATGATCTGGTTCCATATCAAAGGCCAGAAGTCTAGAGACCCAGGAAGAGTAGATATTTCAATTCTAGTGCAAAGGCAGGAAAAAGCTGATATTCCTGTTTGAAGGCAGTCAGGCCAAAAGAATTCCCTCTATTCAGGGAAGTTTCAACCTTTTTGTTCTATTCAGACCTTTAACTACAAGATAAGGCCTACTCACATTAAGGGTGGCAATCTGCTAAACTCAGTCTACTTCAATGTTAATCTCATCTAAAACAGGCTCACAAAAACAGCCAGAATAATGTTTGACCAACTATCTTTGCACCCCATTGTCTGGTCAAGTTGACACATAAAATTAACCATCATATTGTGAATGATATATATTTTTACTGTTTCAAAGGAAATTATCTATCAAAAGAATACAAAAAAATGAAACAAGACAGAGGAATGAGCAGCAAAGCTTATCTCATTTTTTCCAAATTAAAAACATAAATCATAAATATGTATTCTACATATATACAAGTAATATAGTGATTATCGTAAAAATACCATCCAAAATTTATTGTGTTTAAAAGGTACCATTCAGTTGATTATTTTGTATTCAGTATCAATTAGGAAGCTATTCTTACAAGTCACAGAAAGACAGATACACAACCAGAGAAGTAGTGTAGGTCAGAAAGAGAAGAAAAGTTTTGGAGCAGAGCAAATCTGCACATCTTCATTTCTCCTCTGCGTGAAGTGTGTAGATTTGACCCTGAGCCTCAGCAGAACTATGCTTCCTATGCATGTGAAACTTGCTAAAATGTGGGAGAGGCTGAATGAGGCCTTCCGTGCTCACTGGAAAGGAACTTGTTAATAATTAATGCAGTCCAACAAGAGACAAAAGCCACGCACTCCCGTACCCAGGCAGAGCCCGGAAAAGCACTTCGTAGGTAAGTTACAGAGGACATTGAGAGACTCGGTAAAGGGCTCGAGGAGGTCTATGGTTCCTTATGTTTCTGAAATCCCGTCAAATGTAGAAAGAATAAATGTTGGTAAAAATTTAATTTAGATATTTTATTTTACTTTTGCAAGTATACATTTTTTTCAGTCTTTCAGAAAATCAATAGGACACTATCTATGAGGAGACTTTAAAAATGTAACTTTTAAGGTAAACTATGAACTTTGGGTGATTATGATTGTCACAATGTAGGATCATCCTTGGCAGGAAATGCACCGTTCTGGATCCTTGGCAGGAAATGCACCGTTCTGGTGAGTGACATTGACCGCGGGGAAGGCTTTGCCTGTGTGGGGCAGGGGAGGGTATGTGGGGCATCTCTGTCCTTTCGCTCAATTTTGGTGTACACCTAAGACTGCTCCAAACCTTTAAAAATATATAGATTTATTGATCAGATGATTTCAATAATTTCACTTATAGTAGTATATTTTAAAGAAGTAATCAAAGATATAAAGACTTAGGAATTAAGATATCCTTTCCTGAAATATTTTAGTAGGTTAAAATATGGTGATAAGCTAAGTATCCAAGCTTTGGGAGTAGTTTAATAAGTCATGGAATAACCACAAGATTGAATGCCCAAGAGCCTATGGCAATGTGCTATACAAGATTGCTTAATGCTATAGAATATGCTCAGAGGTAATACCCAAATTGGACAGCTTATATGATCATACATCTACCCTTTGCCTCATTCATTCCACTCCTAGATGTTTAACCCAGAGAAATAAAAACATCTCTAAAAACTTGTACACACATATTCATAGCAATTCTTTGCAATTCCATCTCCCCTGCCTCTTCCAGAGTGATTTTTTTTTCCCATTAAGTGAATGGATCCTGAATGATGAGCTAGATAGAACAGATCTAAGCATAGCAAGTCTTTTTATTTGCATGTATAAAACCAAAGAAGTTTCCCCACTAATATGTAAAAAATGTAGATCGTACTCTGCTCAGAGTAAGTTCATTATTAGCTATCTTGATAATGACAGAGCTACCTTGCCTCATGCTGTGACTGACAGGATAAAGGAAAAGGGACAACGAGGGGCAAAATAAAAAGTGAACATAAGACTGAACACTCCGCCCTACCTTCCTCCTTCTGGAAAAGCTTGAGTGGAGAGATCAACACCAACAAACTCTGTATGAAACAATTCTTGAGTTTAGTGAGCCCTGGAGTGCAGGTACCACACTGGCCATTTCTCTCCGCACGGTCGCCTGGCACTTATTTATCTGGGACTGTGGAGACTGAGGACAAGCCACTGTCCTCTGTGTAGTGGGACATCCTTGAAAGGACTCCCCACAGCTCTGCACTTTGGAGCTGACTCTGCAGCCAAAAGAGGAACAATGATTCAGTGACGGACAAGCAGCCTCTTAACCTTGAGCATTATATTTTCTAAGCAGCACAAACTACCTAAATATTGAGCTCTTGGGAGTTTTGAAAGGAAATTAGTGGGTAACTTGATAAATACAATACACTAATTTTTATTAAGGTGTTAATGACATATTGGTGTTTGGCAAAAGCTCATTTGTTAGTGACTAATGAAGTCTTAGACATCATTTCTCATTCAAATTTTCTGTCAATACCTAGTCAGATAAAGGCCACAGGAAGTGTGCCAAATGCAAAGTGGCCTTCCTGGAAGGAGTATTTTTCATTACAAGGTTCTGATGTAAAGAAAAGTCTTGCTTTGAAATTGGCCCCAAACAAATTAGGGCCAAAGCTGACCCCAATTTGATACACAAAGCTGACATTGTTCAAGCCCTTGTTGGCTCAGCACTCAAATAAAACAGGGTAGTGAAAACTCATTCTCTACCTTTGGATTTTACAATATCTATTTGAATTATTATTTTCAGGTTCTGCTGTATCCTTAGAAAGAATTGGAGCTATTACAAAGAGCCCGAACCCACAGGGTGATCACCAAAATGCTGAGCCATTTTCCCGTGTTTTCAAGCCTACTGTTCTATACAAACATACAGTTTAGATTATTTAATCCATATTTGGAAAGAAAAGCAAAGTGGTATCAAGATGCTTTACAAATGTGGGGACTAGGTTTTTGTATAGATCATGCTCATAGAAATGTCATTTCCCTTCTATGTGAGATCCTAATCTCTAGATGTGTCGAGTGTGTACCTTGTGTGTGTGCACGTGCGTGTGTGTGTGTGTGTTGATAGTGCACTCATGCCAGGGAAAGGGCATGTAAACTGTAGCTCCGGTACTTCATCTTCCTGTAAAAGGAAAGAGAAACAGAGATGAGAGAATTACCACATAAAAGGCATCGATTCAACCAGGAAATTCTATTCATCGAAGTGGGAACTTTGGCTCCTGAATGAAAATAATTGATCTATTTCATAACAGAAAAAAAATGGAGTGAAAAAGAATGTGGGCTGTTGGAAAATATCACTTTAGCTTCTCTCTCCTGCTTCTGAGTAATTCCTTCTCTCAGGACCATGGATAACCTTATCACAAACACAGGTGTTGAAGTGTGAAAGCGATTTGAAGATAGTAAATAAAATAAAAACCTATAATTTTCCCTGTGAATTGCATGGGTAAAGAAAGAACACGTGACAATTCTGATGGAAAAAGAGAGCCTTACAATTCATATTTTTAAGGTCTGGCTATAAAGATCTATGATATTTGCATATGAATTCCCTTCAACTTGCAAAATCTCTGAGCTCACACAGTAAATTAGGGATAGAAGAAAGGTTAGTGTAAAAGTTGGCTTCTCAAAAATGTTCTCTTTTTATAAAATATTTTAATAATATCTTTATTTAAGAAGTCTTTTATTTTCTGAGATATTGTTTGAAGAAGTCTACTGAAAAAATCTATTATTTAAAATTGTAGACTTTGGGATTATATTAAAATTTCTGTTTCAAGAGTAATAAGACATTTCTTTATCAGATACTCCTTTCATAGAGAGACAGTTTACATTTACTCTATGAAAATTTCAGTTACCATTCAGAAAAGGTTTTTTGAACAGCTCTTGTCTCCAAATAAAATCCCATGTAAGGTGTCCTCACTGGGCTGCACCCCTGCAGACTTTCACAAAATGAGCAATATATTTTATGAAAATGAATTTTATTTTTGCTTCTTGTTCATTGTACCATATTTTCCATTTGTGGATGTGAATGATTTCCTACTCTCTCTTCATCAGAACAGTAGGAAAATAAGTTACAATCACCTATTAAAGGGTAAAAGTAACATTATATTCTATTTACACTGCAGAAATGACTTGAATATACCATTAAATAATTTATTAAGAAATGTAGCTTTCACAGGAAAATGGTGTAAAATCTTGATGGAAGATTAGAAAGAAGAATATATCTTTTGTACCTATAGTTTTACCTCATGAGATATATCTTTAATTTTCAGGTTTTTCTTAATGTTCTTTTTACAATTTGCCCTTCATAAAATATGAAGCACTCACTAATTATTCTTTAGCCCCAAAGACTAAATTTAAGATTACTAAGGGACATAGATTAAATGACTTCTATCACGGAATGACTCAAAAATTGAAAATGAGTTAACCAATGTAAGAGACGCGCAACTGTGCAAGCATTCTGTCCATTTATATATTTCTGATCTGAACCATTGTTTTCTATAAAGTTTAGTAGGAGACATCTCATTTGAGTTTTTGACCATGTGACTACTGGTGGAGTGCTTGGTGCAATAACAATGCTGGTTCAACCGCGGTTTTGATTTTAAATCTGTTTGAGGTGATAAATGTATTAGCTTTGATGAAAACGGAAAGGCAGTGTGTCGTAGTGTAAAAAGCGGCAATATTCCAGGCAGAAACATCTGTGACACTTTCCAGTTCTTCTGATGCAAAACCATGCAACCTTAGATAAATAAAATGCTCTGAGCCTAAATTGCTTTATGGACACAGTGGACAAAACAATGCCTACTTCTCATTGCTGTGGTAATGCTTTAATGGGTTAGATTATATGTATAAAGTACTCCCTATAACACTGCCTTCCAGAAGTTATAGAAAGGATGCTTATTATTGCAGCAGAGACATGTTTGCTCTTTGTCAGATTTCATTTTCTCCCATTAAGCAGAGAACTAGATAGCATTTTCAGCCTCCCTTGCATTAAAGTGCGATCATGTCACCGAGGTCCAGCAAATGGAATGGGAGGAAATGTGACGTGCATTACTTCCAGGCCCGGCCCACTGAAGCTTCCAATGTGAGATGCTTCATGGTCTTCCTGATTTCCCCAGCGTATGTGGACAAGCTCAGCACCCTTAAAATTGTGCATTGGAGTTGGTAGAGGCATGGGATGGGAAAATCTGGAGTCCTCCAATCACCATTAAGGAAGAACTATAGATTGGAAGCACCCGTTTTGAACTATATGTGAGTTTAAAAAAACGTACCATCTATAGTTACAAACGTACGTCTATTATCTACTTTTTGTGCTTTTTTATTAGGATAGCTAGTGTTATCATAAGTAAACGTGTTGTTATCAATAGAACTGTATCCTGTTTGCATAGTGTTGGTAATAAGAATGGAATAAGAACCACCACGTACAGTATAAATGACATACTGTCCGGTTTCAGGGGTCAGACCCTATATACATTATATACTATATCATATTTTTATTAATGAGGATCAGTAACAAGCAAAATCAACTTTCGTTAACCAAAGTAGCAAGTAAACTTACTGCAGTAATATTAAGTACCTCAAGGAATCCTCGGAGGAAGCCAGGAGAATCAGGGGCAGGAATTGTGTCACTGGGTGTGTGTCATTAAGTGGTCTGTCATTCAGACACCCCTGCTGGGTACCATCTCTGTAAAATGTTCTAAGACTTTCTGCTATTAACACTGTGCCCAAAGCCAGCTGGGAGACTCGTGCTGGTTGAGACAAGGCCGCAGTTCAGTGCACCAGTTCACAGTAGCTGAGGAGAGAAAGTCTAGCCTCCTTCAGTGTTTAGAGTGGAAGGCAGAGCCTTCTTTTTCTCCAAATTCTCATAATATAACAATCTTAAAAATAGAATAGTTGGGGTTCTTGTAAGTCAAAATCAAATACAAATGACTGCAGCATTTCACTATGTTGAACTGTGTATTTATATACATTGTTTTTCCTATTAGAGTTCCAAAATTATGCTCTGGCCTAACTCTGGTGTGAGAGAAACTGCATTTCCCTTCTCTCCGAAGGTGGACGGCCAAGGTTCCCATCAATATATGCATTCATGTCCAGTAACTCTCCTTCTGCATGTACCAATCTATAGTCAAAAATCATAAAGGCTAATACCACCAACACTTTGCACAGTTAATGTTGGGAAATAAAGAAAGAAAAAATGGAAATTAATTGGAGACTACCTCTCTCATTCTCATTGGTCAATAAACCAAAGTTTGCAGTATAGTACTTCTCCTCTATTGTCCATTTCACAATCTCTTTGCCCCAGACATCAATCACTTCAGCTGGCTGAGAGATTCTTGAATGAACTTTATAATCAAAATTTGCATTTCCCCCAAATATGTGATGTTTGAAGTCCTGCTGGAATGGGTGCTTAGGTCACCCATCAGCTCCTCTCACTCAGTGTGGAGGTATCAGGACAGACTGCGAGGGCTCATTAATATACTATACCCATCTCTGATTAAAAAATAGGCCCTATCTCACCTTAACAATGCAATGTTTTTATTCTCCCTAAGCTCATGGACGGTGGTGGTAGGAGAGGCATGAGACACATGTCAAGTAAAATACACTTAAGTGTCTATTTCATCAGGAGTAAATTGCTACTCTTCCATCTGAAGAGGTCTTATAAAATGCACATGTGCAGCTGTGGTTCCAATGGTCAGAATGGGCAATGTTTACACTATGCACCAGGCACTGCTCTCCTAACCCTAACTCCTCTCCAGTGGGGGTTCCTATCATCTCTTTAAAATTATATTGGAGAGTCAAACTGTTTGCTGCTGATGACACTGAGAATCATTTTTTGCACTTTAGCAACGGGAGAGGCTCTCTAGCCTTGTTAAGGACAGGACTGTTGTTGAACCTAACTCAGTTCCCTCTCCCCCAAACACAGCTCTTTTTGTTCCCAGTTCCACTGGGAAAACATTGGGTTTGCCAGCTCGCATCCCCAGAGCAGTTTAACCGGCTGCACTTGGTAAGTATGAGCTTCTGTGGCAGTTAGAGTTCAGGGTGAGCATTCACAAACTATACATATTCTCACACTCTGAGCCCATTCTTACTATCAAGAATTTATTCTTTCTCCTACAAATCCCTTCACAATGTTTATAAAATTAACCTCTCTCCATGAATTTCTTTACAAGGCGGGAAACCCCCAAACCAGAATTTATTTATAGAAAAGTGTGTATTTATTCATACACGTTTAAACTTCAGTCACCTTCAAAGTACTCTGCATTTGATGCAATATACCTATCAAGTATTTTTTTTCCCACTGCTCAAAACCATTTTTGAATGTATTGATTTTGATGCCTCTTAGTGTTTCTGCCGGTTTTTGTTTCACCTCTTCCACATTGGCAAAACCTTTCCCTTTGAGGACTTTTTTCATCCAGGGAAACAAAAAAAAAGTCGATCAGGCAATATCAGGTGAATAGGGAAGGTGGGGCACAGGGGTCATGCCATTTTGGGTCAAAAACTGCTGAACCATCAGTGTGGTGTGGGCAGGTGTGCTCGTAAATCACTCATCATGAAATGGGCAAACATGTTCAAAGAGTCTTCAAAAAAATCCACTGAAGCTGAGCACAGCCTCTCACAGTGCCACCTGGTTCACTGGTACAGATGAGTTCCTAAAACACTCCCCTTGTGGGGGAAGCCTGTAGTACAAAGGACCCTCCCTCAAGAATATAATTCTTGAGGGGATTTTTCGGGTTCCCCTTCATAGATTATAACATGTCAATTTTCTGGCTGGCAAAGTGAAAAACAAGATGCACTCCTTGATAGGCAGTTCCAGAGGAGTGTTAACACCTCTACTTTCCTTCCGGGATATTTCTGCATGCTCCTGTAATGCAATAGCTTCATGCTAGGCTAGTGTTGGCACTACCTGTGGTGCCGTTTGTTAACAAGACTCTATTTTTTATTCGATGGCGATAAGAAACTCTCCATGAGATCAGAAAGGTGGAGTGAGGGAAAGTCACACTGTGTCAAGAGTAGGCTGGTGACACTATGGTCTCTCTGATCATGAAAAATGCATATGACCTCAGGACCTGCTCAGGCCCTTTCTCTTACACATTCCCATTTAAAGATGGAATCTCATCAGTTACAGTCAATTGATAGGTCGGGGAAAGAAGTAGCAACCGTAATGGCATCTCGGCTTTCCCAGTCAGAGGTTCCATTTCTATCAGGGTTTACTGGTCCATCAAGAGCTATTTCTTAAAGGGAAAATAAACCAATAGGAGGTCTGCTCTAACTCTGAGGCTTGCTAGAGGCTCTGTATGATGTAAGAAACTGAAGAAAATACTTCGAGCTTCATGAAACGTATGAATAACGTATATGCACTTCAATAACCTATATGCACTCAGGGGAAGAGTTAATGATTTTGGAAACTGGCCCAGCGTATACACCTACTCTTGCTGTGTAGTCCACTCAGGATGGGACTTTTAGGGTCAAAACAAAAGTGAGTCAGAGCAGCACAGCCAATTGCAGCATATGTTGACTCCAAAATGTGTAAGCATTTAAAAATAATTATATGAAGAAAGTGTTATTTACAGGCTATAATTCTATTTCATAAAGAAAAAAGAATAAAAGTTTGGTCACATCAGGTAATGAATTTCCTAATGAGCATGCTTATTTAGTTTCTTCACCTATTGCTTACTGTATTTACCACATCTAGTTATCTTTTTTATCTTTCCCCCCCCTCTGAACACAGCCAAATTGCCACGTAAACCCACATGCAGGCCTTCTGCCAAATTGCTTCTAAACTAACTCGGGAGAGTATCAGCATCGTGGCTCTGGGCTCTGATGCTCAGTAATGCCAAGACACACTCGGCACTAGACACGTCATCTCTCACTTTTCTGTTTAAGTCCATCACTGCCGTAAATGCAAGCTTTTCTCAAGTAGTGTAACTGAACTCAACTCTTGCACTGTGTACGTATCTCCTAAAAAATTCAACATCCACCCTCCATCTTCCAGTCAAATCATTCCAGTGTGCCCATTGTTACAGAAAGGCTATTTGTGTCCCCTTAAATTTATTGTGCCCAATGTGATGCCATTAGGAGGTGAGGCATTTGGAAGGTGATTCACTCATGAGGGCAGAGCCCTCATAAATGGGATAAATACCTTTATCAAGGAGGCCCTTGCCTTCCACTGTGTGAGGACACAGGGGGAGATACTGTTTTTTGGACCAGGAAACTTAGTACTGAACCTGCCAGTGCCTTGATATTGGGCTTTCCAGTCTCCAGAACCACGAGAAATAAACATTTGTTGTTTATAAACCAATGGTTATGGTATTGTTAGAGCAGCATGAACAGTGCGAGCTACACATGGAATCTTGGATTGCAGTCAGCAATCTACCCGTTATTCTACATCATCTGCCAGTGCATTCCCTGGCCGCTGCTCAGTATACACTTCCTACACGTAACAGGACAGAGTACTGGTCCTGTATCCACACAACTCTCCGCGAAGCCCACTCACGTAGGCCATGTGTAGTTCCATGTGCTTCAAACACATCAGAGTCCTAAGTTAGAGTCAACATGCTCTTCACTCTATTGTTCTATTTAAATGTCATTCTGAATCCGTAACGTTTGGGTTTGAATTAAAATTTACAAATAATCAACTCAGTGAATGGCGTTAGTGGGTTTCAAAAAAATGTTCTGAGATGCTATTAAATGAAATAAGAAATTATTCTTGGACAGAAACTAAAAGTACATTCTTCATTAAATTTTAAGGAGTACACTTAAATTTAGGTCACGGTTATACAAATATACTGGGATTTTAATTAGAAATATAAGTAGCTGTGCTATAAAATTCTCAATTTGGTAATGAATTAAACTATTTTAAGAGAAGTTTCATGAAAAAATTTTTTAATTATAATTTTGGCTTGATTAAAGGAAGTTTTCTAAGAAAAAAAAATCTCCAGGTTGACAAATAGAGACATTTTTGACAACCCTTGATTATCAAGATGTTTTGCTTCCATTATTTCTCCGCTTCCTCACTGTTTGTGCACAGAACAATTTCTCCAGAAGGTGAAAGGATGAAAATTTAAACTCTAGTCAATTTCAATGATTACTTAGAGATGTATAATAAAACCAAAACCAAAGATGAATTCTTGCTACTCATAAGTTTTATTTATTAAGGAATCCTTTGCTTTCTTTAACACGTAACACACGAACAACATATGATTAGACAGCGTAAGACAAGACTTTAACAGCAATTTAGTCCTACAGCACTCTCCCAGCCTCATGCCATGTACGGTCGCATCACTGAAATAATCATTGTTTATAGCGGTAATAGGTACAGTCTGAGCTGAAGTCATTATACTTGGGAGCACACACAAGATGACTCTAAAAAAACCACCTTAAGGTTATTTTTCATCCCTTTGTTGTTATTATTTTACTTTGTATTTTGGACGTTCGAGCAATAAAGACAGATCAAAACCCCCCCAGACTTGGAAATGGTTAGAAAATATTGATTTCAGGAGTTAATGGGAATTCAGTATGACCTGTTACTTAATGTTACCCATTAGTATTTTTTGTTCGTTAGTTTGACTTTTACACTTAGAAATGTATCTATGAGGCATTCTATTGCAATGCACCCTCTGCAAAAGCCTTCATAAATATTTTTTACAGCATCTTTGTTTGTACTCCTTTCTATTGCTCAAATCTATCCTTGTCCCCTATTCCCTACACACTTTAAATTCATTCATCCTGAATGTACCACAAAACCTACACAATTCCGAAGTTTAAGTGTTGCAATCTGAGACTTCTTTTAGCAGCTTACTCATATTACCTTATATTTTTCTTATTGTGTGCAACAGGATAGGGTTTATCTGATTTAAGTTTATAGCAATTTTATTAACAAGCTAAATTTAAGTGTTTATCATTGCATTAATATTTTTAGATGGCCAAGGACTAAGTGGCTGAAGCTGGTGCGGTAACTCACTAGGGATGTTGACTCTTTTTGATCTTCCTGATCACAGTTATTTATTATCTATTCATTGATTTACTTATTCATCTACTATTTATTTACTTATTGATTTTAGAGAGAGGAAGGGAAAGATAGAGAGAAAGATCAATTTGTTGTTCCACTTATTTATGCATTCATTGGTTGAGTCTTGTATTGGCATGACTGGGGATTGAACCCACAACCTGAGTATTAGAACAACACTCTAACCACCTGAACTACCCTGCCGGGGCCTATTTACTATTGACTTAGTGACTCTGGCTGAGAACCTTGAGTTAAATTAGTTAAGGAAAGATTGCATTAAAAAGGTTACTGAAAATATACTGCCTTTACTCCCACGCCTGGTCGAAGGGGGAAGGGAGAAAGTTGGATGTTTTACAGTAGCTACTCTTACATGATGGTTCCTAGGTCTGAACAGATGAGTGATGGCTCATTTGTGATGGTGCAAGGGTGCCAGGTGCTTATGGCTGTCGGTGTTCTAAGTTGATCTGTCAGGGGAGGGGTCATCATACACAAATTCTCCCCTCCAGATCCTCAGTGGCCGGAGATGCCATTCTGTTTCAAAGTGTTCGACTGTGGGGAACGTGGAGCCTGCTTAGCCTGAGTGTTTTCCTGGGAGTCCAGAGAACGGCGTATGTGTTACCAATCTTGGGAACTTTAATATTATTTGGACGTTATGTAGAAAGTGTTCTAATGTGGAGCATACATTTATATTTCAAAATAAAACCTAGTAAAATGTAATGAGTAAAGTTTTGAATTTCTGTTTTTCAAGTGATGATGGAGCATGTAAACATGGGGGTGTTTTCATCACACATTTCACGGCTCCCATTCTGATGTGCTGAGCATGTAATTGTGCTGTTGCCCGAATACAAACATCTGAATATCTGGGAGAGGAGAGCTTTCAGTGGATTCTGTTATTAACATTTTTTCTTTTTACAGCACCTTCTGCCTTGCAATTACATTTTGGGGAATGCTATGCCGTGAAGGCTCTGTTTTAAAAAAGAAAAAAAGATCAGAACCAAATGTTAATATTCTGGCACTTTTGAAATATCATTTCTGAACATCACTCTCTGCATAATGCTGACCTTTGGGAGATGACATTACTAAGAGTACAATGACAGCAACAGGAAAGACTCTAAAAACCAGTCAAATTTCCCCTTCGAGGGAATATGATGTGCGATATGAGAAGGGGGTTTTTCTAAATTACCCTCACAAATGTGAACACACAAGTGAGATGCAAGCAATCTATGTCTTTCACTGGGGTTCTGTCATTTCAATCAACTTCAGACACCATTGCCTACCTTTACATGCTGATTATGGCGGAGACAACATAAAGCAGCTATATATATTCACCCAGCAAGATGTTACATCATAAATTACTCATAGGTGACCCTATGAATATAGAAATTATACCTAGCATGTTGAATTAACCCCAAATTTAAATCAAGGGAATCAGCATTTGGATAGCCTTTCCTCAAACCTAGCACTCTATTATGCTTGTGAAGGGCATGCATAATCATTTGCTAGGTAAATTTCTCCGTATAGACAGTTTAATCTCTTCTTCTCACAGGTGAGAGGGTACAAGGTACTTAAGCATCTGCAGTCTTGACTAATACATGTGTGAATGCTAATAGTCTCAAGAATAGTTCTGTACTGCGGCACCACTTTCCTAAGAAAGCATTAAAATGTGCTTGAATGAGAAGCATTTATTTTATAGTTAAAATCACACGCTAAAATTATGAGCTATGCAGCAATTTCATCTGCATTCAATTGCTAATCAACAGTTCTGTAACTGTAGGAAGTCATCGAAAGAGTCATATGGGCTTTGGGTTTTGTTTTTATCAGCTATTTAGCATTTGAGAGACACTTTGCTCTCAAGTAAACATTTGCAAAATAAAAAAAATATATAAGAGGAAAAATGAATAGTATTTTAATTGCTACTGTTATTATTACGGTTTTAATCCTGTGCTGGTGGTTCTGGACTTAGAAATAAACAATGGAGAATGCATTTTTTCCAACATTATTTAAAGTAAGAATTTTTTCCCCAGCTTTTTATTTTATTTTGTTTCCCAGAATATTTAAGGTCTTGTATACTTTAGTCATTTTTTTCCTGTTTAATAATTCTGGGCTTAAGGAGAATGTGTACTTTGCATAAATTTTACTCATAGCAATAGAAAAAGTCACAGACTTTACCATTGCTTTCTTGTTTGTTAAGTTGATCAGATAGCCCAGCCAACTCTTCACTCTAATTCCATTACTGAATAACAAACAAAACAAAATAAACAAAACAAAACAAATTAAAAACAGAGATACAAAGCAGTAGACAGGGGTGCATGCTTTACCCAACTAAAGCTAATGCCAAGCATTAACAAATGAAATGCCAAAGGCTCTTTGTCCTGAGCTGTGCTTGTTTGTCCAAACAATAAAACCTTTTAAGGACTGCAATTTCCGACGTAAGGAGGAGATGTGAGCACATTGGCAGTCTGTAAGGACAGGCAGATTGCTTATACCGGTGGTCTTTTGATTGCTCATCCCAAAACCTTTATTTATTAATGGAATCATTAGGGGTTTTGGTGGGTTTTTAATACTACTTAATCTCTCCTGAAGGTCGATTCAGTTAAAAAAGTACACTTGTGGGGAATTAACTGTGTTCAAAGGATTCCAATCCATAGGCATAGAAGTTGTGACATATGCTAATATTAGGATCTTGGGTCACTGTCTGGGCAAATATCATAATAGTAAAAAACATTTCCCTTGAAAAACCATTGAAATTATCCATAAAATAGAAATATTAGGTTTTACTGAAGATTGATATTAGTAACCACGACCAGAGAGCAGGTCTTTGAAGAACTTATAAAACAAGAGTCGCTATCTTTGATTGGAATTTAGTTACAACATTCAGTGTTTTTATGCACAAAGTCCTATTAGAACCAAAACAAAATAATTATACTCATATTTGTTCCCCTGGATTCACCCTAATTAGTGCATTCCATTCTTAGCCACTGTTTTAAATTGTAATACATAATTTCAGAAGGAAGATACTCTCGCTAAGAGCTGTGATTGTGAATGTTCAAAACTATTCATGTTCAAAACTTCAGTGTCGCATAAACATTTTCCTAAAATCAGTTGGAACAGGCGCATGCTTATTATGCCACGGGAGATATAAGGCTATATAATCACTAACTGGAAAATTTCATGGTCTGAAGCCCCATGTCTTTGCTTTGCTTTTTTTCTTCTTTTCATCTAGATGTTTGTCTAAAAACATATGCATCATTGCTAAATGTGATGTCAGCTCAGCTACCGACATAATCTTGGGACTTCGAAAATGATCATTGTTAGTTCTGGTAATTAAAAATTTCAAGAATGCAACAGACTTCTTGGTGCAAATCCGCATTAAATCTGTCTTTACTGAGTTTGTTTTAAGAAGACGCAGCACTGCATATAAAATGTAGGATTGTGGGATCCACATAATCCAACTTGCATCAAAACAAAAAACAATCATCTCCCATGGTTCCCAGAAAATACTACTAATAATAACCTATCTAGGGAACATTATCTACAATATGTGAACAAAATTCTTCTAAGAATACATTAACTGACAAGTTTTAAATTTTGTCAAGGTGAAGATTCTGCTTATTCTCAATCCCTAAGTTTTTAAAACTTTTTTCGATAACCTAATAATTTGAGATATGCATTTACTGACTAAGGGATTTCAAGCTGCAGAACGCTGGGCTGCCAAATTTCCAATCCTTCTCGCTCTTGCATTAATTAATGCGAACTGATATGGTGAGTTAACTAGGGCTCCGCCGGCAGCAGCATAAAGTGCAGTATGCTTACTATCTTTTCCATAGTGGAAAAGCTGAATGTAGAAACTCAGAATGTGGGACGTTATGAATATCTCCTTCGCCAGCCCTTGCAAACAGATTAAAGTCTTAGTGACAGAAAGGACAGTGACTTCAGTGAGAAAAATCATCTTCCTGTTAAAAAGAAATGTGATGTCCATTTTGGACTCGCCTTCTCAAATTATGCTAAGAGATGTGGACAGGAGTCAGAATGGAATAATGAGAGTCATTAGGCAGGGGAGACCCTGATATTCTTCTGCTGTAGGAAGTAATTATGACCGACGCCCATATCAACTGATAGTCGGTTTTTACTTAAGCTGAAAGGGTAGAAATTGAAGTTTGAACTTCAGTGTATACAACCTCAAGATGTTTTTGCTTGATAAGAATGAACACTAATTTAACTGTGCATATGTAATACATGTGACAACATAATATTTAGTCTCTGTTTTTAGGGTTGCTTCTTGATACATAGAGAATGAGTTGAGTCAGACTAGAAACAATACAATTTGAAAAACACAATACAAAATATTTGTTTTTGCATTTTCACTGATACTGTTCCTTTTACTGCATAGTTTCTGGGTTCTCTACAATGATTTCAGGTGTTATAAGGATAATTTGACGCCTCTAGTCTTCTTAATGTATCAAGATCATGATTGATTATGTCTAAAAATTTTGCAAGTGAATAACATTCTTTTCATTACCCCTGCCACCCTTGAGTCAGGACATCAAGCTCCTCCTACCCATTGAAAGAGATAGAGTCTTCCTACTTACATCTCAGCATCTGAGTGGCTCCGGGTTTACAGAAATCCCAGAAACCACAGGGCCCCACGTCTTATGGGGAATCAGTAATGTGATTGACAGTTCTGGTTTGTCAATATATTTTCCAGTAGACATTCAATTTCATTCAGTTCTAATCACTGATAATTTTGTAAATACCCGTTCTACAATGGGCAATGCACTAAGAGAATAAAATGATAGTTTTGACTGGACCTGTGCCTGCCATGATACTATCTTATTTTAAATAATGGCTAAAGTAGATTGGGTCAGGTAGAGAAGTTAGTAGATTCCCATAGAGTAAACTATTTCTCAGTGGCAAGCCCTTTAGTGAAGAATCACTGGAGACTATGGTAAATGAATATAATATTTCCAAATCTGTGCATTAAGATGAAAGAAAAAAATATTGCCAGAGGCAGTTTGCAAAGAAATTACATCTGGGTTCAGCAAAGAGAATCCTAAGAGGGAAAGGTTCATTCAATGAGTGAGCTCTTTAGGGGAACTATTATTTGATTAAGAAAGCTATTTATTTAAATAGAGTGTGCTATAGGGCTAGTTTAATCCAGGCCCTGAAGGCTACTTTGATGGGTCTGAGAATTGCTTCTGCAAAACATACCTGATTTTTTGATCACTGCAAATTCAATCACAGAGGGTAAACCATTTAACTGCAAGTCATCTTAAGTTTCTGGCCAAGTCGAGAGGTTATACACCAGAGAAGTCAGGACTGTAAGATTTGGGCTTAGCTCCAGTAGCCTTTATTTTGTTATTCCTTCCAGAAGATGTTAGGAGAGCTAACTGGTTGAAGAACTCAAGCAACTCAGAAACAACGGGAAAATAATATTGGATTTAAATGAGCCTCTGAGAAATCCACATCAACAGGGAAAGAAAAAAATAAAATCAGGAATCTCCTTCAGATTAGATGCTACCTCTGCTGTCAGCTTGATCGGTGGGGTCGAACACTGAGGCTGCTTTCCTACTACGCATGTTTGTGCGACGAGACAGGGAGGCTCTCGGCAAGGTTTACGGAACTAATCGCTCATTCTCCTTTTACATATCATACTAAAAACTAACATAGTTAACATTGCTTCATGTAACTCTGGATGAAGAATGAGTTAGGACATTTTGGCTTTTCTGAAGGTGTGCCGATAAGGATTAAAGAAATTGAACATGGGATCAAAAGCTTTTTTTCAGATTCCCTGAGGACCCACATCAATACTTCACAACCCACGCTCCTTAAGGATGGGACTGGGCACAGTTAAGCCCGTTATAGAAAATGAATATTTGCACCTATTTGGGGTGATCTTCATATAATACAGTAGAAATTATTGGTTTCTTAGTCACTGGGAGGATGGCACCCTGTAAGGATTTAGGCTACTTTAGAGTATTTCCAGGCAGCAGACAGAAACACACATTCATTCCCTTTATCTGAATGTGAGGGTGCGGGGTCCAAAGGTACGCAGTGATCTTTACGATGTGCTTTGTAAAACTTAATGCTGTCATGTAGTATATTACCCTTTGGGATTGGCCTTTTACACTCAGTGTAATTTTCTGCATCTGGTTTTCAGCTTAATGTTCTTCTTTTTTTTTTTTTTTCCTGAGCCTGTGTCTCAAATGCCCTCATTTATTTATTTATTTATTTTCTATAAGTACTATAGTTTCACATTTTGGATTTAAAATTATAATCCATTTTGAGTCCATATTTTATAGGGTGTAAAAAAACGATCCTTTGCTGAAAATGCACTTTTGCCAAAAAGTCAGTTGGCATATTTGTGTGAGGCTATTTCTGAGTTTTCAATACTTTTTCATTGATCTGTGCCTCTATCTACCTGCCAATGTCACCACAGATTTGATCACCTCTGATGTATAATAATTACTGAAATCAGTTGCCTCCTCCTATTTTTTTCTTATTTTTAAAAATTGTTTAAACTGTTCTTTGCTTTTTCATATAAATTAAGAATATTCATATCTATATTGGCAAAAAATGTTGATGAGGATAAGGTAGGAATTTTGTTAAACCTGTATATCAATTTCAGGAGAATTGACATTTTTGCTAACTTAAGACTTTCGGTCCATGAACATGCTATGCCTCTCCATTTACTTATGTTTCATTTGTTTCATTAGTGTTTTATAGTGTTTAGCATATAAATCTTGTACATATTTTGTAGGATTCCCACTTATTTCATTTTTCAAAGCAATTACATATAACATTGTATTCTATACTTTGGTGTCTATTTGTTTATTGCTAGTATTTAAAAATATAATTGTCTTTTGTATGCTTACCTTCTGTCAGATAAACTTCCAGAACTCATTAGTTTGATAAAAGAAAAAAATATTGCAGCAGTATTATGTATTACTTACAGAAAGTGGCCTATGAATAGAGGTAAAGCACAAATCACTTCTGTTAAATTGGAACTCATTGATTATTTAAACCCTATCTGATATCAGAATGAAAATGCTCACCCAGGATGTAAAATAACAGTAAAGCATTTTATAAATGTCAGACAACTCACTTTTTAGGTGGGAAGATGAATTAAATATGCAAGTGGAATAAATATATAGAACAATAATGTCAAGTATTATAAGTTCTGATTCCAAAGAAAAAGAAAGAAGATGGAATTGAATTTCTTTAATAATATGGGAAAGCTGCAGAGAAGGAGGAATCATATAAATTGTTTACATAAGAAAAGATACCAGACAATATATCATATAACAAATAATATCAGATGTTATTACAGTACTGAAACATATAGATATAATATAAATGTCAATATTTAGCTTTCTTATCGGACTTCCCAGGGCACGGTGAGAATGTGAGAAGCTCTATACTGAGAAACTGATAAATTCTATTGATGAGAATATTGATAAGTATTTAAGCAATGAATGCATAACACATTTAATTTATTTTTAAACCAAACATTGTTGAGGTGAATTTTCATCTTTTTCTTAAAACTTATTATTGTTAAATAATTGTTTTAATAATTGCATTTCAAGGACCTGTCAAAGCTTTAAATTGTACTATGAGAGTAGAATGAGTCAAAACTTTTAATGTGTAAAATTCCATGCTTGAGGCACAATACTACTTTTTAAAGAGATAATTGTAGAATGGCAATAACATTTCTAAGGTGGTTTTTTCAGCCACAATTGTCCCTTCTCCAAGGTTTTATTACAGATGAAAATACTAAGGAAATGGGCTGTCACAGACTCAGTGAAACAATACACAATTTTTAAGTATTGTCTCTGTGTGTGTTCTTATATTGTTAGTTCTCCAAAGTACAAAACTATTTTCTAGTCTTCTCTATATGACATAAATATAAATGTCTTTTCATTTTTATCATTTAAAATAAGTTTTAAAAATAAAAATTTCTTATGACATTTGAAATAATTATATGGGTATGATTTTTTTCACTGTGTTATTATAATTGGTTAGGATAACTGAATTTTATGAGAACAGAAATGAGAGGGAGTAACAATTTTAGAAACTGTGTTTAAAAGGAACAAAAAGCCAAAGGCAAAGAGGTGATACCAGGTTATTTCTGTATTCTTATGTTATCTTCTTCTCATAATTTTCTTCTTTGTTACTGTAAATCAAAAGGCTTCATATAAGAATCATAATGCCAACAATTATGAGCATAGGTCCCAAAGTCCAATTCTTGCTCTGTCCCCGATTTGATTTGAGATCTTTGGTTCACCATTAAACCCCACATAGTGTCAGCTTTCTCCTGAGCATGGTGAGGATGACTGTTGCATTAGTTTATTATACAATTCTCTTCCCTGTGAATACTACATGATTCATAAATTTTGTTTACTTTCAGTAAATATACCTTTTTATCCAAAGTCATTGGGTTGTAAAGTAATTTCTTGGAGGAGAAGACAGTTACATAACAAAAATTCATAAATATCTGGTATCAAACCAACATACCTGGACATTCTACCCTTCATGTTGGAAGTTGGCAATCACTGTTTCATTGAATCACCTTAAAGAATGTATTTGTAAAAAATTATGCTTTAAAACTGGAGGGCTTGAATAGCTCCTAATTCCTAATGTAATGTGTTTTGCCTTAGGTGTGAGGAACGCACACACTTACATGCGAATGTGGAGAATATTCCTAGCGAGTATGTGCTTACCGTAGAGCAGCAACAGGGAGAACTAAGGATTTGGTCCCTCGTAAGTGTTGGGCCCCTAGTAGGTCTGGGTCTGTGAGGATGGAGATCTGACCAGGTGCAGCACCCAGAACTCAGCACCTTGCAAGTAATCAACTGAGTTAACTCGCTCTTTATTTCTTAATTTTTTCCCTTTTGAGCAAGTTATGGATTACTGTTTTGTTTAATCTGCTAAGGCATTTGTTAAATTTATTCCTTTAATATAGAGGCTCTGGAGTAACAATGAATTTTCTTAAACTCAGATTTAAGTAATTAGTTTACACCATTTATTTTTGAACGCCAGCATCATAGCTGCCAAGAGTAGTGCAACAAGATCCAAACCTTAAAGATGTGAGAAACTTTGTGGCTTAAAAATGTATTCTACAACTATCCTACGCCAAAGGATTCAGGTTGCCGCATCTAAATCCATAAGCATAGGGATTAACTAAAATAAAATTTAAAAATAAAACATTTCATATTTTGCCATTGATCGACATCAGGGATTTATGCACAAAAGTGTGTGAGCCCATTCCTTCAACTTGAAGAGGAAAACAGTTACTTTTAAAATATTTTCGGTCTTTTTTTTTGTTTATCACATAACTATAACCTTATAAATGGGAATACATTCTCAGAAGGTGTTGCAGTCAGGAACATTTTTCACACTTCAAGGCATATGCACATACGTGTGCCATTCAAATGCTCAAAAGATTTTTATTAAAGATTTACTACTTGGAAATTATTCATATTAACATTGAGAACCTTTAGTGGTAACTTTATTTTTGGATTTAAGCCCATGAATCATTTAACTATCATGCAGAATAAATTCTATCAAAATATCCTTTAGGTACCAGATAAGAAATCAACTTTGACTACTTCCCAGATGGTTAACAATTATTTTCTTTAATCTTTAAATAAATTGTTCATCACAAATAATAATATAAGGAAACACATGTACCCACCATCAAACTTACCACAGGAAAAAATATTGGTACTTAATATCTTAACTTATATTTTGTTTATCACATTTTCAATACCACTGCCCTTAATTGTTTTTATCATTCTCTTGATTTTTAAAAAGGTTTTGTGATTATCTATATAGCCCTTAAGATTATAGTGTTCAGTTTCACTTGTTTTGATCTTTATGTAAATAATATCGTGCTAAGGCAGTCTTCTGTAACTTGCTTTTTTCCCCATTCAAACTTACCTTGGTGAGTACATCTATGTGTTTTATAAAGCCAAATGACATTCAATTTAATTGTTGAATATGTACTATATTTGTCCACTATCTTGTTAATATATTTGAGCCACTTTAATATTTTTCTCATGAAAAACAATTCACTATAAATATTTTTATGTACTTCCCAACATATTGATAAATGATTTTCTGGATTTATTAAAATTATATAAATTAGTCATATAAATTGGATATATTTTTTTTTGAAATTAGGAACAAGACTGGGATGGTTATTTCACCATTTTATATTTAAAAAATTACCAGAATCTGTAATCACTAAAGTAAGGCAAGAAAAAAATCCATGAAAATCAGAAAGGAGGAATTAAATTCCCTATATCCAGAATTGTATGCATAGGAAATTTCAAAGACTTCTCATACACCGCTGAAAGAAGGTAAAACGGTATAACCATGATGGAAAATATTTAGCAGGGTCTCAAAACTTGAACACATCTTGCCATGTGATGGAGTCAAGGGACTCCTTGATATTTAGTCAAGAAAAACAAAAAAATTACCCATACAAAGCAAAGACTATACAAAAATGTTTACTGCAGCTTTATTTGAAATTGCTCAGAACTACAAACAGTTTGACCATCCATAACTGCAGTCTGCTACAGCGGGATGACTGATATTCAGCGATTGGGAGTTAATTGTGGGTAACAACATAGGAGAGGCTCAAAATAATTACACAAGGGAAAGAAGCCACAAAAAGAGCCCATACTGTATGAATGATTGACATAAAGTCAGGGTAGAAAGGAAACTAATTTAGAATGATCAAATGCAAATGAGTTATCACCTGCAGACAGAGAAAGAGGAAGGACCAAATTTAGAAAAAGGCACAAGGAATTTTGGGGGATGGAAATATTTTTGGGGTGATGGAAATACTTTATATATTGACTGTGGTGATGGTTTCACAAGCATATACATATTCCAAGACTGATCAAATTATACAACTTAAATATCTGCTGTATTTCAATTATATTTCAAAAATTCATTTAGAAGTTAATAATGTGTCACCCACAGGAATGACATAAGGCTATTTCAGGTCAGTGAATTGTAAAGAAGAAAACTGTTTTTTTTTTAATTGTACCAGATTCATCCTTTTATTCCATAACTAAAATATGTCATACTTGTAACCCTGGATTATATTTGTGAGTTTTCATATATCTCAACTATATATTTTTATACGATTAGTTGATAACAAGGAATTAAACTTAATAATATATTACTTATTCACTCAATGATTATTTATTAACCATCTACTTTATACCAGTGTTCTAGTCACTAGGACATATCAGAAAATAAAATTTCTTGTTAAAAAGAGACAGAGAATCAATAAGCGCACTTTGAACTAAAATACGTGAAGTAGAATATTATACACAGTTGTGGAATGAATGAATGAGGGAGGGAGTGAATGAATAAATATAAATTTGTCTTGCAAGTCCAAACGTTCCTTCTATGGATGTATGCTGTAGAATTGCTTCCAACTTAAAGTAATAGAAAACCTAATTAGCAGTCCTTAGAAAAAAGACTGTTTCCTTTTGACATAAAATGTAAATATTGAATTGAGGCGGTTGCTATCTTTGTTCCAGCTACTCAGTGTTCCATCTATTATTCAAGCTCCTTCTTATCTTTTACCTTTATCATTTTTTGTTATTTTACTCTATTTGTATTTTGTTTGATCCCATTCTTATAACCTCATTGTTATGATATAACAGCTGTACTATCAAGCATTTAGTGTGTGGCTTAAAATTATCAATGTATAATTCTCCTTTCTCCTTCTCAACTGCAAAACAACTAATATATAGTCACATAAATCAGGCAAGAGTTAAATGTCATCTTTGTTTCTGATAATTCTCACTTGTTGACCTATCTCGGTACGCTGCCCAAATGAATTCTCTACAGTGCACTTGTTCAATGTGCCTGAGCAGCAACTAGAGTTTTGGAAACCTCCCTTCCGAGTGATATTTGGGACACTACGGGATATTTACCATCTGAATGAACAGAGACACCTTTGTCTGCGGGCAAATTTGCTAGGGGCTAAGCTACACGTGATTTTACCACGTGATCTTGCTATGAATTTTATGTAACATCTATTCGTACTGCAGGTACTTCCAAAACCAAAGAATCTCCAAGATCCCATGACCCAAGTTCTGGAGCTGTTTGCAGCAGAGCCTGGAGCCATTGCAGAGCCTTTTCCTGCCCCAGATACATTTAAGAAGCGCAAGATTCCATGTCACCAAGTATATGGGCTGAAACAGTATAACTGCAAGCGGAATATAACTTCTCCGGAACCATTCAACTCCTAACACGTGTCACACTTGCTTGTTCCTGTTGGGCACGCTTTCTTGTGGTAATTTGTCTTCTACTTTGTAGGGAATAGCCCTGACCACAGGATCTCTAGAAATGTCACTGGTTTTTAAAGGGCCAGCTTCCTGAATCTTTCTGGAGTTCATCTCCCACCCTGTGGAGCACATGTGTCTCTCCCAGGCCACCTGCACACTAGCCACCTCTTCCTTGTCCTGCCCAATACAAATAAAGTCACTTACATAATGGATCGATGTAATGGGGTATCCAGAAGGTCCAGATCTCTTCAGATTATATATATAAAATAAAAGGATGCAGGAGAGCTAACTGTCCCGAGGTAAAACAAAATTAATATTGTCTGTATTACATGGGTAATTACAGCCTACTTCTGATCCCCTTTTGCAATTGAAGTTGAAAACATTTAACAAATCAACATCTACCTATCACGTTCCTGGTACTGTGTCAACCTGCTCTAACACTGATCCCGCATCTACCACAGCGGTTGTGACTGGGGCACTACTTGGTTGGGTCTATAGTCCTCTACCATAGTTCTCTGGAACCCAGCCAGTATCCTCAGAGCCCAGACAGGCAAACTCTCTAGTTTGCCTAAACTTTAGTTCTTAAATGTGGACACTAACCTCTGCTGTCCCCATGCCCTATGATGCAATGTAATTTTAGGTTTACTATCGTGTTTGGGGAGAAGGGACTAACTTTAAAACCTCCTGTTGATCTTCCTCAGTATAATAACCCTTACGCATAATCAAGAGACCCAATGTGATGATTATCCAATCATATCAATTTTGATTATGCACTCAAGGATTGGGGAAATGACCAGTAGGTGAGTCCATGGATCCACTAGATGCTATGAATGGGACTTTAACTAGAATCTCGTGTATTATAGTATACCCTTAAACTTCCACTCCAATGGAAAGCTATAGAAAACTTTGAGTCTTGAAGGTATCAGATTTTGTGTCCAACAGTCCTTAAGGTACCAGGGTAATCCCTCTTCCATAGTGTATAACTACCACAGTCAATGACCACAGATCTCTTTTTAGGAGAAACTGGCATATATATATGCCATATATATATTTTATTAATGTAGCTATTCTTCAGTTATAGGATTCTGGATCAGAAAATGGACTAAATTTTGGAAACTTCTTGTTATTGGGGTGACTACCTTAACCCCTAATCTCACATTTTTGCTTTGTCTTTCTTCCTCCCTTCTTTTCTCCCTCCCTTCTTTCCTCTCTTCCTTTCTTTTCTTTCTCTCTCCCTTCCTCCCTTCTACCTTTCCCTCCTTTCTTCCTTCTTTCCTTTTGTTACAGATGTTGAACAGCACCTTTATAGGTTGCCCATCCATTTTGTCTAGAGGAAAGACATCTCCTCAACCCTCTGTGAGTCATGCACCCTTCGCTGTCCCTCTGATCTCACTGGTTGTGGCCTTCTGGCTTCCAGAGGTTAAGTGCGGTCACCAGACCTTTATTTCTTTAAAGATTCATCCTTTCCATGGATATTAAAAATCCTAGCTCTGTGACCACCTCTCCTGTAATCAGCTGTAGTCAGGAGGTTGTACATGATGGACAAGGCCTTTACCTAATACTAGACCAAAAACCTGCCACAAGAGTTAGCAAAAAGTAACTCACTCATATTAACTCAAGATAGTATTGTGTATGTATATTTCAAAAATGTTTTCTTTTAAAAAAATTGAGTTGCAAAATCACTATTATTTAAAATTTTTAAAAAGATTTTATTTATTTAGCTTTAGACAAAGGGGAAGGGAGGGAGAAAGAGAGGGAAAGAAACATCAATGTGTGGTTACCTCTCACGAGTCCCCCCCCACCACCACCAGGGACCTGACCTGTAACCTAGGCTTGTGCCCTGACTGGGAATCAAACCAGTGACCCTTTGGATCTCAGGTTGGTGCTCAATCCACTGAGTCACACTAGCCAAGGCTATTATTTATAATTTTTTGATTTTAATATAATATTGATTATATAGGAGAAATCTTTTATAAAATTAAAAGTTCTCACAGCAGTGACTTAGGAAGAGACCACCAGGAACAAACATGACTAACTTGAAAGTATATACAGGGTGGGCAAAAGTAGAGTATACAAACACAGAGTCTCTTCTTACATTATTATTTATTAATTATTGCATTACTTATTTTACAAAAACTGTAAATAAACCTACTTTTGTCCCCCTGTAAAGTTCTATACAGATGGATATTTTGTATTATAATAATTTTATATTTCAGTTAGAAAAAATAAAATTACCATGTTAAACCTATGACTTCATTGATACCATGATTTAGAGTTTACTTAAAACCCTAGTTTTAAGTAAGTATGCCAAAACATTTTTTGAAAACAGCAATATACCATTATGCAACCACAAGTTTGGTAAAACAGAAAAACAATAATTTAAAGAAAAATATAAGGTAAGTGATGTAGGTACAAAGAAATATTTGTTAAACATATGATTTAATTATGATTCAGTAATTTTGTTTCTGGTTATATATTTCCTCCTTTCAAAAAAGAATTATTTTTTTCATTAAAGTTATACCCTCAAATATGTTACTAGAAGGCTTATACATAATAACCCAAAACTGAAAACAACTCAAATGGCTATTGTAAATTGTGCGGCTATGAACATTGGGGTGCATAGGCTGGGGTCAGGGGGAGTGGTGGGGAGAAAATGCAGACAACTGTAATTGAACAACAATAAAGTAATTAAAAAATAGTAAAAAAAGAGAAAACAACTCAAATGGTTTTGTACACAATGGGATTCAACAACACAATGGATGAGAACAAGCTATTCTATTCATTAAGTATGGATTCTGTTCATAGATATATTGTTGAAATAAAAGAAGCCTGACACAAAAAAGCACATACTGAGTGATTCCATGTTTAAAAACTTCGAAAAAGGCAAAAATAAACTTGGTGTCAGAATTTAAGAGTGGTAAGGGATATGGACTCAGTGGGGAAACCAGGGAACCAGTGGGGCTGGAAATCCCTACTCTGATCTGAACGGTAGTCACACAGTCTGCGCATGTCAGACGCTCACTGAGCCGTTTGTTTGGACGTTTGTACTGTATAATGTTACACTTCAATAACAAACTAAACAGAAAGCTATGATGATGAGGATGTGATGAAGATCATGATGATGACAGTAACAGAACAGTTGGCTACTTTGGGAGAAAAAGAACAATTCAACCGGCACACTCATTTTATGAGTAATAACACTAAGAAGCAAAGAAGTTTAAGTGACTTGTATAAAGGCATGCTATAATTTAGGGAAAGAATGCAAAGTTCCTGTCTGTTTACTCTTTTTCTCTCTGATGTTTGCAAGATAGGAGTTCTCCTCCAGTCATTTTGCACCGTATATTTAGATTCAGAGAAAACAAAAGAATAGAGAGCCACAAGCAACCTGGTTTTTGGTATTGACTGTAAAAAGAAGGATGGCAAATGTCAAATTTTTGTCTTACTTCACTGAATAAGAACAAATCATAGTAAGTGTGCTATTTGATTGCTGAGTTCATCTATTTAACAGGGTACTGGTCAGTGATGAACTGCACACATGTTAAAGGAAAGGGGTATTTAAGGAAGGCCAAAAATATGGGAACCCTGAAATATGCCCCCAGGAAAATATGGAGAAAGTAATTGCTTTTTTTTGGTCCCAGTTTTATACTTGGCTGAGCTGCCTTCAAGTTTAATCTCAGTCGTCTTGGGTTTGCATCAATGCTGTTCTAACTGTTCTGCTCTAAAAATCCAGATTCGCTATTTTAGAAGAGCAAGCTCCTATTTAAACATAATTAGAGAATGTGTTGGAAACAGCCTTGAGCACTAAAAATCCAGCATGTCATAAATGTCCAGCATCAAAGAAATTCAACAAGGCAGTTACTCTGATGTGCTACCTAATAGGAAGAAAATTGGCAAAGAGAAATAATTTTCATGACCTCCAAAGACAAAGGAAGAATGTAGAAAACATATTGAGCATATTGCATTCACCTCCTTTTCACATTTAACAGAAGGACTCTGAACATTTTGAGGCTCTAAGATTATTTCATAGTTAATTTAACACCTTGATAATATACTTCTCCTTTCAAATTATACTTTGTCACTTTTTTACAACCTGCTTCTCTAAGATAATCAATTAGGATGGCAATGGCAACAGATGTTAAGCTTGGAGTTTCTTTCATACTGACTTCTTTCTAAAATACCAAATTCTTAAATAATTTTTATTTAATATTGAATCCAACAAAAAGACCCAGGTGTGGTTTAATAACAATGTAACTCATTAAAAGAGTCTGCTTTCCTATATTGGAAATAAAGGTTTTTCATAATTTGACTGTGAAGGCAAATAGCAACAGACTTTAAGAGTTGGAAGGAAAGGTTAAGTATATCCAGAAAATTCGCCTGAGCACAGTGCATAACCACTACCAAGCTTGAAGTATGCTGACTTTTCCAAGGTGAAATACCCCATTGTGAAGATTAGGCCTTATAAGACTAATTCTTAGAATTGTCTGACTCTGTAGTAATGTACTTATCACTTTGGAATTGCCAGGTAGAGGAGAAAGAAACACAGGATTTTAAATTACGTAGGGAAAACTTTTGACGTGTATCTCCCATATGGTCTCTTCTGTAGGGACGTTTGAACATATTAACCTTCATTTTGATATCAAGAATGGCATCTTGTCAAAGTCTTTATCTCTCTTCTATATCTATATCCATTAAAACTTTGATTAATAGGAAGTTAAGATTTAAAAGCCCCGATGAACTAATTTTTCTGTGTTCCACTTTTGAGAGAAAAGTAATTTGTTAAGAGAAAAAAAGGTAATTTCATGGATGTATTGTAAAACCTTAATTTTCATTGTCTTTTTCAAACCAGTGAGCCTTTCTCTTTACCAGACCTTCTATATATCAGGTATTGTTGAAGATAAAGGGAATTTGAGGACCACCACCTTCAAAATATTCAAGTCTGACAACAACAACAGATAGGTACAAGTTACATAGTTAAAGGCAAAAAGGTTGATTAACTCTACCTGGAGAAGAAGGGATGTGTTAGAAAAGGCTAAATACGAAAAGCAGTTTTTCTAATATGTCCTACTCTTCTCTAACTAGGTTACTTTGTAAAAAAAATCTAAGATTTTATTTATTTTTAGAGAAAGGGGGAGGGAAAGAGAGAGGGAGAGAAACATCGATGTGTGGTTGCCTCTCGCATGCCCCCTACTGGGAACCTGGCCTGCAACCCAGGCATATGCTTTGACTAGGAATTGAACCTGTGACCCTTTGCTTCACAGGCCTGCACTCAATCCCATGAGCTATACCAGCCAGGGCTGATTATGTTACTTTAAAGTTATTCAGAAACTCTGCAAGATCATAAGTCACCAAAGATTAAATGATGCTCACTTTGTAAAATGGAAGAAAAGTATATTCAAAAATAATTCCGTACTATTAAGTAACATGGGTAAGAAAATCAGTACTTTAACAGAAAAACTGATCAAGTACAACCTTAAACTTCATATACCTGTGAAAGGTTGTCTCTTATGTAGTCAAGACAACAACTCTTATCTATGCAATTTTTTGAGCAAGCAAATTTATGGGACATAATTTTAAATCAACTTTCTCTCTCTCTCTCTCTCTCTCTCTTTTTTTTACTATACTTTAAATGCATTCCTGGGGCAGTGTTTTTCCATGTTAATGATTCAAATGAAATATTAGTCTTATTTTTTTAATTTTCAAGGAATCAGAATTCCTCTGGGCAGTAGTTAATGTTTATTCCAGTATATCTTAATAATAGAACAAAATCTTAAAGTGTATTTCAAGCTATTCCTAATCTCTATTCTAAGAAGACAGTAGGACTATAATGGGAGGGAGAGAGGTTGGGTAGGCTCCTTTCCTCTCTCTACTTTTATCTCTTTCTCTTCTGCATTTTTCTACCAGCCACTGTATAGGGCCTCGGGTTGAGGGTGAGGGAAACAGAAAAGGAAAAGAGAGCAGGAAAGGAATGGCTGGGCTGGCAGTAACCTAACTATTTAATTTGGCTGGAGAAACCTTTTAATGCTTACTTTTTCTTCCAATGGTCTTATACTGAATTCCTTGGAAATTCACTCACACACTTAATTTCAGAACATTTCACACATCCATTCTCCTAAGGACCTTTCTCTCCTGAATGATTTACATATTCACCAACCATAAAGCACCTTGAAATCCCTTTTATTAGTTTGTGCTTTGTCATAGGAGATATCAACAGCTAACCACCAAGAGGCATGTACTGCATTCATATGTAGAGTTCCTTCTTGGACGTTGCAACTTAGCCAGACATTACACTTTGGGACATCCCCCTTGTACTTATGTGAAGTCATGGGATATGACAAGACCCAGCACACATCTCTTCCAGATCAGAAAGAATAACTAGATATGCCTTTGTTACCCTAGGGAGTAATTAAAAAGGGGAGCACTGAACTTAATAAACTGGGAAGCATGAGCCTGCCTCACCAGGAAGCTACAGCTTCATGCCCCAGGGGGTCATAGCATTTCTCTGCCATGGACTAACCCTAACCCTCCCTTCCCTCTCCCAGTACCAGATGTGTGTGTGTGGGGCGGGGGGGGGCTCAGGAGGGTGTGCTTGACTAAAGAGGCCTGTCTAAATGGGGTGGACCCATCAAAAGCCCAGGAAAGTTTGGGAATTTGATTGGTTCTTATCAAAAAGCACCCGCTCCATCCCAAACCCAAGCAAATACTATATACCACCAGAGGAACAAGGGGGCTTGCTCTCTCTCTCACCCACCCAGTAATGCCCTTTCCCCATTCGTTCATGTGTTCTCACCCAGGAGCACTTGATCACGTGGGCCTAGCAGCTACCAGAGCTCCTGGCATATGGCACGGGCTCCAAAAGCACTAAGCACTAAGCATTAAGTTTTAAAAGCAATAAGCTTTAAACTCTGCACACTGGCTTTGGCTTTGGCTTTGCTGAGGACACAGTTGGACTTTTTTCATGGCAGGATGGAGGGAGGGAGGAACTGGAAACCCAAAGGTCAGTTTCTATTTCCACCCAAATAATCCACGCCACACCACAATTTCCTGTGTGTGGGTCCTTGGAATGCTTTTCTCTCGATCCTGTGGAAGAGCCTCATTTCCATCAACGACATTTAGCAGGCTGGCCAGGAGGAAAGAGAAGATGTGGGCACAGATCATAATGAGAGCTTGGACCCTGCCTCCCTGGGCTGGGGATTTCATTCATCGTTTCTCTCTCTTGTCTTTACTGGTGCCTTCGTGGGTTTTCACTCTCTTCTCTCTGCTCTCTGTTACTACCACTGCAAACTCAAATCCCGAATCCTTCTCCCCCACACACCAGCTTCATGGGTGTGAGTCAAGGGAACTCAGCTTTGGTCACATCCACTGCCCATGGACTGGTGTGCAGTTAGGGCAGGGCCTGCTTTGCTTTAGCCTGTGCTGGGGTCCTTCTAGCAGCCCCGGAGAAGCAAGCAGCCACACTTTGTTCTCAGTGAGGCTTCCAAGCTGGCCCCAATGTTTTGGGCCCACGCAGGGCAGGAAGCTGGTTGGAGCTAAGGAATGCAGAGTGTGGGGGATTTGCGCACATCCACTGATGCTCTGGGTTTTGCTTCTAGTTTGTGAAACCTGCCTTCCCCATTTGCCCTTTGTGCACACCATTCAAGCACGCAGAAGAGGAGGCCTTTCTTAAGTGCAGTGCTCAGCCAAGCTGTTTGCAGTGTGGGCACACATCTCCAGTGCCCTCCTGCTCCCCGTGTCCATCATGGTTTGCTCAGGTCCCAGGAGCAGCCAGCTCTCTCACACCAGTCACCAGGGGACCTTAGGGCGACCAGCCCAGCAGCTTGCAACACTCATATTCTGGTCTCACCTCCTCTTCCATTCCCTGGCTCCACACTCACTACTGCCTTGGATGTGATTTCTGGTGCACCAAACCCCAAGCACACCCAACTGCCACATCCCCACCCTCAGCAGTGACCCAACCTGGCACACAGAATGGGGGACATCCCTCAGCCACTGCTGAGCCTAGCCAAACTGTGAGCCTCACAGGCACACACCTCAGTTTCCCTTTTGCCTTTTCCTGCCACATTCCTTGCTACTCAGATGTTGCAAGCCCCGTGCCTCCTGCAGCTTAACAGAAGCGCAGGCCTGCTATCTCCGTGACTCAGGCCACACTCGGGTCAGCTGCCCAGAATGAGGCTTGGGGATCCCCCCTCTTCCAGCAGTCACTCAAGCCCCCAGCCATATGGACTGAGCACAGCTCTATGTGTGTTCACAGCTGAAGGCACAGCCTTAAGACCAGTAAATCTTAGCTTCTCCTACAAGCACATCGGCTTGTCTGTGCCTCTAGGACACCAAGCTCCTAGTTCTCATTTATGCTCTTACAGGTATACCTAATAAGTATGAAAGCCTAACTGATCTTGGAGACTGCCTGAATGTTTATCAGTCCCTTCCTAGTGTAATTGGCCAATATGATTGGCCCAAGGGCCCAGGGTGTTAAATCTCTGTCTAGCCAGGTTAACAGGGAATACTCCCTCCCCTTCTAGGGGAGGCTGCCTGCATTTACCAGGCCTAAGAATCGAAGATACTAGGGCTTGTCCAACTGCTGAAAGTCAGATAAGAGTTTTTCTACCCAAGAGAGTGGAAATATTAAACTCCACTTATATAGGCAGATATGAGGGTGGGAACCACCAGTACACAGTAGCTAAGGCCAGAGGCCATCAGAATCACTCGTGTGGAGTTAAATAAACCCACCTAAATAGTGCTTCATCACCACTGACTGTTGGGAAGGCTCCACATCCAGAAAATTGTATTGCTTAATTGTACAAGCTGAAGCCATCAGGTGAGGGTCATATGCCAAATCTAGGCTCTGGTGACACAAGAGAAGAGCTAGAGAAATCTGGTGATGCTCATATTTTTCCCCAGGTACCCAATATCCCCCCTTTTACAAGTATGAAAATTTTCACAGAAGACGTAGGCAATATAATCTCCATCCACAGTACCTCAAGAGAACCGTCTTTGAGGGTGCATACTTGACAGCTGGCAGAAATTTTTCTCTGTATTCCTCAAGTAAAGGGCTCATATATAATTGGCTTTGTGAAACCGAAGTCTACCTTTGTAATGCAAATGCCTGGTCTCCAGGAACTCTCCTCTGAACCATCTTCTGGAAGGCAGGGTTCTGAATGGAGCTATCTGAGCAAATCAGTTTAACTAAGTTCACCTGGAACTTTTTAAATAAGTGAGTTTTGCTTTATAATAACTGTCTTATGAAAGTATGTCTCTCAAAAGTTTGTTTGCCAATAGAGAAGCCTATGTTTGTAAAAGTTATGAAAAATGTTCGCCAACCTATGAAATACTAATTGCTTACCTTTTAGTTGTCTAGTGCAGCGTTGGAGTTTGGTCCTTTTCACTCAGTTAAAAGGATGAGGATTTTCCTTTCACTTTATGTTTTTCTCCCTGCTTGATCCTTCTAGAAATTGTCAATTCCTGAAAAGTGAGTTACGGCAACATTATTCTTTGCATGAATTCAATAAGAACAACTTCCAATCGTGGTTTTATTAACCAGGACTTTGACTGGAATGTCTAGTCTGAAAGAGACACGCCTGGACTCTGGATGTCACCAGAAAGCCTTAAGGAATTGAGATTTACGTTCAAAGCTAATACAAATCCACAGTAGAAATGATGTGATATCTTGTACGGCCACGTGGTTCACAGCAGTCTTTCAAGGTAAGGAATGAAGGCTGCTTTCCTGACAGATGGCAAAGAGGGAAGCTCAGGACATTTTTCTGTCTTTCTCACATAGTATAGGCCTCACTTTAGAAGCCCATCTGCATTATGGTCTCCTGAAATAAGGCTCAATGGTTTGGCTGTATTGACATTTGTCAGGACTGGGTGGTTGAGCTGGTGAAGTATGGGACAGTCTATTGGCTTCACTTGAACTACTTTCCCTTTTCTGCCCAAATGGTTCAGACAGAACAGGCCCAAGTTCTTCAAGGGGGAAGTCTTAGAATGTACCCCTCAGCATAATTTGAGTTAAGTATGGTCAACAAGAGGTTTTGGACAGGTGTGACACAGCTTCCTTCAGGAAGCCATTCCTCCAACTTAATCCAGGACACTGTAGAGTTAGTCCCTCCCTCTATCACATAGTTGGGGTTTTTTTTTTTAATCTCTCATCAGACTTTTAGTTGCTATAATTTGTCTCATTTTTGGAGTATCCCTTTTTAACCTCCTTGTCACATCTATCAAGTCCAGAACACAGCAAGGATGCTCGCTTGTTCAGCAATGCCATCCTATGGACAATGCCATCCTGTAGACATAGCGTAGAGGGCCGCCCCTTGACGGCCAACTGACCCGGACTTTGCAGAAGTCCCTCTTTCCTGTATGAAGACTTCCCTTCCCTTTTTGCTTCTTTCTTCCTTTAACAGCTAGAAGGACCCTCTGAGCCTGGGGATAGGCAGAACTATGTCTCTTTGACAGCAAAAAGCTGTTACAGAAGATGAGACCTTCTTCTATTTACCCTTGTAAGATTACAAGGTCTTCAGGGGCAATGTTATTGTTGGTAGTCAACTATTTATTAATAAAAGAAAGAGAGTAGAGGGCATCAGACATGGAGCTTAATAAACTGGGGAGCAAGAACCTGTTTGCTTCACCAGAAAACTATAGCTTCACACCTCAGGGGACCACGGCGTGGCTCCCTGAAGCAGACTGACACTTCCCCTTCCCCCCATTTGGTACTGGATTGTTGGGGGCACAAGAGAAGGTGCTTGGCCAAAGAGGCCTGTCAGTCTAACAAGGGGGCAGACGTATCAAAGGCCCATGAAAGCATAGGAAGCTGATTGATTCTTTTGAAAAAGCACGTCGTCCACCCCAAACTCAAGCTAATATAAACCCAGGGGAACAAAGAAGCTCTCTCACTTCTGAGCTCATGACTTGCACTTGTCCCATACACTCACGGGTCCTCTCTCCGTAACCATGGGACCTTAGCAGCCACATCCCAAAGGTCATGTGGAGTCCATATGCAGACTCCAGGTGGGAACCGGAATACCTCAGTGCAGGAACAGGTTGCAGCCAGGAACACAAGCTAAACTGGCTGGATGATGGACTGAACTGGGCTTTAATATGGTCCTGGATCTCTGGACATTGACTCTCTTTCTGGCCCTGATTTTTGATGGTGGGATGAAGGAAGAGGTGACCCAGGAGAACATGCCGGAATTCTACATGAGTGAGCAATTTTGCCACACCCCAATCTCCCATGTGTGGGTTCTTGGAATGTTTCCCTCATGATTCCATGGAAGAACCTGATTTATACCTGCTCCAGTGGCCAGCTGAATGGGAAGAATTTTAAAAGCCTAGAGTAGCCATGTAAGAGAAAGATATTGTATCCCCAAATGACTGCAGGGAAAAAAGTCCCTTCCTACCTTCTTGGACTTTATATGAACAGGAATAAAATTCTATTTTTGTTAAGTCTCTGAAAGGGTAAGGCTTATGTCTTTACAGTAACAACAAGCATTGCATTAACTGAAACATCCCGCCATGAAGCTCTCAGGTATGAGGTCAAAATATTATTATGCCATCTGTTTATTAATCATGGTCCAAATCTGGTTCAAGGCAAATGTTCCACACTGCTGGCCTTGACAAAGTTTGGGCATATATGCTGCCCAAAGCATCAACTTCCCCTTTTCCCAAGCTGTCGGTGCAGCTACCAGTTTGTTTTGCTCTTCCAATATTCCGGGTTTGAGTCACAGGTTACATCACTCTGATCACAAAACTTAAGGGTATTAATGATCAGCTTTCCAAGGGGTCTTCTAAGAGCTATTTATTTTTACCCCCTGCTCCCAGACAGAGGTTGCAAGAGTCACAAAAGCTCCTCTCTACCTGAGAGTCCTTGGCAGGCAATTCACCACCTGCTTTCAAATGTGGTGTCTATTTCCTGTGGGTTTCCAACAACCCTTCTATTTCAACTGCCTTTTGTATTCATATAGCTCTTTGCAATAGTCGAAACATTGTCATGTTTACTTTTGTTTGATCTTATAACAATGTTTCTAAAATAACTTAGACTCATGGCAAAGAAGCAACCACTGCACACATGTTTGGAAAACAATTGGCTCCCAAGATTTCTTAAGTCTGCCAATTGAAATTTCTCAGAATCATTCTAAAATGACTTCCATGAATTTACCTTATTTAAGGAAAAAATGAGGGACACAAAATTTCTGAAACAATGAAGGTAACATGTTTTTCTCCTTTCAGCAAATGGTGAGTGTGTTAGAATAGGTGTGAGAAATTGAAATGGGGCAAAATGTAACAGGAGAAAACAGCCTAATGTCACATAACACGATTATATTTAAAAGGTACTCATTAAATTCCCTAGTGTGCCATCCAACCTGTTTTGTTCTTTAACTTATCCTGTGTATAGTTTCTTTTCATTTGTTGTAAGGAAGTGAAAGGAACTCTTCTCAATAATTTGTATCCTATAATTGATTTCTAAGTAGCGCAGGGGGAAGAAAGGTTAACCATAAAACAAAGGGTAAAAAAATGCAAGTACTGAGCATGGGAAGTCCTAGCAGGAGAATATATCGGTCTTCTTAATTGTATTGAAGTTTAGTCCTCAAGGCATCATCAACTAACCTGGCAAGTCAAAACCCCTAGCATTAAGTTCAAGGACAAACAGCAATGAATTACACAATGCCAGGCTCCTGGTAATCCCTGCAATAGTCTCTTCTAACCCCTCTGCATCTTCTCATTTCATTTTGTTACTAAATGAGGACACAAACACCTGTTCCAGCAGCAGGTGGCATTTGTTTATTATGGCCTTACCTGCTGGGTTTTAATCAGTCTGCAGCTTTAGGAACCCGCTTAAGTAACAGTTTATAGGACCAGATTTTTAGAGTGGCATTTTCCAAGAGGCAAAGTTTCATACAAAAACTTTTATCATACACAAAACACCATAGAAGTAGCTTTTATTCCTTCATCTCTCTCCCCTAACATTTAGGACTACTAATTAGTGAAGCATTTCACGCAGCATTGGAAAGTGAAGCTTTATTCTTCTGCCTCAGGGAGACTCTGTGTTATGTGCTCTCAGTACAAAGTTCCTGTCTCTGCAGAAGAGAGCAACCACCCCCTTGCTGCTTGTACTGCTTCTCGTTTGCAAGCCTCGGAAGGAGTGTTCGGCAACTTCTGTCGTACTGGGGAGGAGAAAGGATAGAAAGAATCAATAAGAAAAAAAACACTACATCTAGATGAGAATGAGTCTAGATACTCAAACTACATAACAACTCTTTAAAAATACACAAGAATTTAAAAATGACTTAAGTACCACGAGGTAAAAAAACCAAAAGTTACAAGATGTGAATTTCCTTCTTTATGACACAGACATTTTCTGTAAATGTTGTTCTTTCTCTAAATTTTTTTTAGGAAGCACGTGTCTTTTTCTACTTTTTTTTTAGGGGAGAGAGCAGACACTGTCTCCCACTATCCCAAACTGTGCAGAGTGCCTCTCGTTTGCAGAAATCACAGGGGCCAGCAACCCCGAAGTGCGGTGGGTGAGCCTCGCCGGGAGAAAACCACCTTAGTGGCCACGATGTCTCCCCTTCCAGGTAAGTATTTTTCTACTTCTTTTAAAAGATGGCTATCATCCAATTAATATCAGTAAACATGTATGCAATCGATGACTAAAACAATTAAAATATATTAATTATTCTGAACCTCTTCAAAACAGTGACTCTTTCACTCATATTATATCCAGTGCTTAACAAATGTGTTACCAAAAATAGACTCTTTAGAAAAATCTTTTTGAGAAGTGAATGAACGAGTGAGTGAGTGATGCTCTCAGGTATCCACCTCCCTCCCTCTCTCTGCCTCTCTTCCTCTCTCTCCCTCCTCTCCCTCCCCTTCTCTCCCGTCCCTCTCTCCCTTCCTCCCCTAATTATGGCCTTTGTTCTCATCCCATCTTTCGACAGAGACCTTTTTTTCTTACCGGAAACAATTATTATCTATGCCATTATTTTACATTATTTTTGAATAGCATTTATTACCCCCTGACATATATTGCTCATTTGTGTGTTATCCCTCCCTACTTGATATAAAATTTATCAGAGAAGGACTTTAATAATTTTGTTCACTACGTAACCTCTCCAAGGGACCTAGTGTATCAGGGTCTTTATTAAGGGATCGATAAATATATATTGAATGTAAAAATAAAGTTAATGAGTGAATATATAAGTGAATTAGTGAGTAACTAGATTTCATTATGAAATGTTTTGAGAAGCTCTTCTGCGCAAGGAGCTGAAATAGTTTAAAGTTAAAATGTATATTTTTTATTTTATTTTAAAATAAAAATATATTTTTAAAAAATGTTTATTTTTTGTGTTTCAAGCAGGATGGGCTGTTGGAGTAGAAGGAAAGAGAAGATCTGTTTTCTATACCCACATGTACAATACCTCCCAACCCCTGAACTAGTTTCCCACCCTACCAGTAGTGCAGAAGTCTTCCCTGTTCTCCTCCTTCTCACCAGCATTCATGATTGCTTGTCCTTTTGACGGTGGCTATGCTAACGGGTGTGAGGTAGTATTGCATTATGGTTTTGATTTGGATATCCCTAATGACTAGTGATATGGAGCATTTTTTATGTACCTTTTAACCTTTCATATATCTTCTTTGGAAATGTGTATTCATATGTTACAATTGATTCATATTCAATTTTAATTGATTATTTGCTTTTTTGCTTGAATTGTATGAGTTCCTTAGATATTTTAGATATTAACTCCTTATCAGGTATATGTTTTGCAAGTCCTGTTTCCTATTCCATAGGTCGTCTTTTCACTTTGCTGTTTGTTCTAGATGCTTTTTCGTTTGATGTAGTCCCATCTGTTTATTTTTGATATCCTTGTGCTTTGGAGCTATATTCAAATAGTCACTGCCAAGAACTATGTCAAGGAGTTTTTTTACTTTCTTTTCTCAAGGAGTTTCATGGTTTCAGATTTTACATTTGCATCTTTAATTCATTTGAGTTGATTTTTGTGAGTGATGTAAGATAGGGGTTTAGTTTCATTTTAATCTATTATTTTAAAACAATCATAAGATGTTGGAAAAGTCTATATATATAGATGTTTTTCAAATATATTGGATATATATGAAAAATAACATCAGAAATATTAAATACAAAGTAATAAAAAGAAAATGTTATTTATGAAGAGTAATCTAAAAAAACATGAGATAATTGCTTGAAAAATAGAAAGTAACAGAGAATAAACTGTAAAAGATAAACAAAAAGAGATAAAAGATCTGTGAGAGAGTGGGACACTTTTAACACAGGCACAGAAGGTATTACACATGGGTAATAGAAGCTCTCAAAGAAGAAAAGCAAAATAAGAGAGCTATATACTGAGCTAGAATCTGATCTATCATAAAATTAAAAATGAAAACCCTTTGAGACAATATAATGAAAGGATAGGAACACACAGAAGAAAGACCACTATGTGTGCCCAAGAAGATCTACTCCGAAAAAAACTAAAATTAAGATCAAGACTATATTATTTGTAAATGATTTGCATATTTAGAAAAAATACTTCTTATATGTAGGCAAAAAGAACAAGAAAAGAATATTTGATTATCTGCACCTTTGCAGGGTTATTTACAACAGTCAAGATACAAAAGCAAGAGCAATGCCAGTGCCCATGGGTAGACAGTAGGACAAAAAGTGGTGGTGCGCGTGCGCAGCGGAATACTACTCAGCCATCAAAAAGAACGGGATCTTACCATTTGTGACAACAGCACGGATGGACCTGCAGAGCATGATGCTAAGTGAAGTCACTCAGACAGAGAAAGACAGATACCATATGATCTCGCTTTTATGTGGACTCTAAAGAATAGAATAAATGAACAGACAAAATTGAAACAGACTGACAGAACAGACAGATGTTGCCACAGGGGAGGGGTTTGGAGGTCTGGCTGAGAGAGGTGAAGGGATCAAGATGTCGAATTGGTGGTTACGGAACAGTCATGGTGCTGCCGGGTACAGCATAAGGAACGGAGTCAGGAGTGTTGCAGCGGCTGTGTGCGGTACCAGGTTGGTACTTAAGGCATCCGGGGGAGCACTTTGGAAAGAGTGTAATAGTCTAGCCACTGTGCTGCACACCTGAAACTAATGCAAACTAATATTCAATGAAAATTGTAAGTGAAAAATTTTAAAAAGGGTGAAAACTTCCAAGAAGAGAGTATTTGATTATCCTCACGCCCTCTCTGCTGTAGCTGCCACGGAGGTGTGAAAGCAGCAACGCACACAGACAGTCTTGTGTGGGCTCCAGTTAAACTATAGGTGCAGTCACAGGCACGGCCTACATGGGGCCTGCAGGCTGGCCTTGGCCAGTCTCTGGTCTGTACTGCGGGAATACGGTTCATAAAAAGGAACTGAGCGTGCCAGTCTCTTCTGGTGCATTTTACATCTCCTTACATCTCACAGATAGGAATGTCACAATATCTGGGTAGGAAAAGCTCCGAATGTGTTAAGTGTTCTGTATTCATCATGAGAGTGAGACTTCACAGTGCCCTTCTGAGGTGCAGATTTAAAACAATACACACTGAGGAAACTGCCATTCGGTGGGGTTAAATGAGTTGCGTAAGGCCACATACTGTCAGAGCCAGGATCTGAAAACAAATCTTTCCATCGCAATATGGTTTATGCCATGACCATATTCCTCTGCTACTTCATGTCTAGAATATTCAGAAGAATGAGTTTGATATTGGATGAGTGAGTCTTCAAAATTCAATCCTCTACCCAGGATTTTCCCTAATAATGCTAAAAGGATGTCAGTGTTGAGTCTTTGAAAGAGGTAACTGGTTTATCCTCCAACCAGGAGGAGGATTATGGTTAAAAGGATCATGCTAATTAGTCCAGAATCTTACTTCACAAGCAGTATTGACTACAAGATCTGAAACTCTGGAGCAAGACAAGTTCCAGTCAGTCTTTACTTGTTGTTGAAGCATGAAATTGGAGCTCCCTAACGAGTTCTGTTTGAGATGTTAACATTCTGTCGGTGTGGGCTGTTCCCGCCTTCTCTTTTGTTTTTACCAATGTCCATTTCCCAGAGACATAGGAGAACAAGTTTCTCTGTTCTCCTCTCATTATATAACAGAAAGAAAAAAAAGAGAGAAATCACATTATTTTGGACTTTTGTCTCGGGGTTTTATACCCAAGTAAAAATAGTGCAAAGTGTGAAACAAAAGATTCTTTTTAAAAAAAATTACTTAAGAAAATGAACCTTTACAATGTGCGTGTTCCGAGCTGTAGCCGTTTTTTAGGCAACTCTGGTTCTTCACTGTTGTGCTTTCTCCCGGGAGAGCAAGGTTGTCACGCAGTTCACTAGATACTTTTCTTTGTCAAAGCAGAGGAAGACAGATTATTAAGGACTCATCTGACCTGGAACCCTCTCATTTGGGCCATCTGTCTCCCTGTGCTTTCTTGAGGGAATACAATAAAAGAACTTTTTTTCCCTTTTCCCCCTCATTTAGTGTTTTAGGAGATTGCGGCCTGTTAAGCCCTATTCTGAGAATCTGAACAAGGAGAGACCCTGCCACTTTGAGCAATTTTTCTTTTCCTTTTGTGCTTCTATTTCAGCTGGAGAAATCACACACATTTTCCTCTAATACTGTTAAGGGAAAGGCTATCTTAAGATTGCTGTTCTCAAGGCCAATTTTGTTCTACCATTATTGTTCTGACTTTGAGGATGTGATCTCAGAATGGATGTCCACAGAAGCCTCACCTGGCAGGTGGACACTCACAGGAAATCAAGTGACATGAACTCATTCTTTAAATCGCAAATGGCGCCTGTGTGTAGGTGAAATATTTGCACTGTGATAATAAAAGGGAGGAAGGAAGGAAGGGAGGTAGAAAAAATTTTAGCATTTCATCATAGCTAACATTGTTTGAAATTCCCTTTTCTAAATATAGCTGAGAGAGATAAAAGGACAAGTATTTGTGATTCATAGTTTAAAAAGAAACAAAAATAGTTTGAAAAATAAGCCTGTCTATAGGAAATCCATCAATATTTATTATATGTAAAAAATACTTAATGATTTCTAGTCCATGTAAAGGTATCACTGATATAAGAGAAACAGAAGTATCAAACCAAAAGCCAACTTATTTGCCCACTTTTCATTTTGGAAACTACAAGCCACTGCACCATCGTTTGACAGCACAGTTACGCAGGCTTGCTATGGTACACTGAGCCTAAATTATTAAAAAAATTGCTTACAGTAAGAATAGTTTTATGGTTATTAATCTCATAGTGGTATCAATGATAATTGTTCCACTTGCATATTCAGTAAGACGTGTTAGCAATCTACCATGTGCCAGGCACTATTCTAGACCCTGAGAAAGAAGAGCTATAGGCAAATAGGTCTCTGGGATCATGAAGTCTATGCCGTACATGGAACATATCATTTTGTAATATCACATAATTATTCTCATTGGTATTTATTGCAACCTATATTTATTGAGCTGTACACCAAACACTATTCTATCAGGATACAATGCAATGATGAAAAGAACCATAACTTACAAAAAAATGTAAAAAAATATACCTGCAAATAAATACATGTTGGGCTTTAAAACTACTATTAAGTTTAATAATTTAATATACAATTATGGAGTAAGCACTGTGTGCTAATACTATGGTGCGTTCTTAGAATATAACATAAAACAAGACAGACGTGACTTATATCCCAGAGACAGATGACAGACTTATAATGTAATGGGAGTAAGTGTAGGCTTCTCAGGAACTCCAGTGAGCATTCTTAAGGAGTCAATGAAGTCTCCTCGTTAGAAAGGATTTCAGTGCTAGGAGCTAAAAATAAAGATAAATCAGTCAAGAAAAAAGAGGAATTGAGACAATTTAGCAGGTTTCAAAGTGATAATTCAGCACAGGCAGAAGCCTGTCGGATAGAAAGAGCACAGGCACACTCACGGGGCCGCTGAGAGTCATTCGGAAGAGCTGGGGTTTAGATTTCAAGACGTGGTCTGATGCAGTGAGACGAGGAAGGTAAGCAGAGGCCTTGTACACCTTGGGAGGTTCTTGTCGGTCGTATTAAACTGCTTGAACTTCATACTGAGGACATTGGGAGTGTCAAGAAGATGATGATATGCCATCGTGGTATGCCTTTGGGTGACTATAGACTCAGATCAGGGTTTTTCCTTTAGAGTCTCCAAAATACAGGGTGGGACAAAAGTAGGTTTACAGTTGTTCATGTGGAAAATAATCAACAATTAATAAATAATAATGTAAGAATAAACTCTGTGTTTCACATACCCACAAATCTAAGCCTACTTTTGCCCCACCCTGTATATTGAGTTGGGTCTTCACCAGCCACTACTAAACTTCATTTTTCTTCCCTTTGGGCCATAGGTGACTTGTTCAGACACAGACACCTGACCCCAACCAGGCCTTTGAAATTAGTAATGAAGTAACACACACACACACACACACACACACACACAAACACCTGGGATATCCCAGAGTTTGGTCATGTTGCCAGTATCACTAGAGAGACGAGTTCCATACATTCCTACTTTTGAGATCATTGGAGAGTTTGCTTTCCTTGCCAAATTTTACTGTTGATCCCTTTGTTTAAAAGAATCTCTTTAGTGATTGTGGGTCCCCCTGTTGAATAAGTGAGTTAGCAGCAGTTTCCACTGTTAGCAAAAAATCTTAAATACTAGATGTGCTGAAATGCTACCTCTTCCTAGAAATCTTCTCTGATGCCACACGTTTGACTTATTTTTTTTTTGTAGTCATCAAATCCTCATCACTCATCAAATAGTCTTGCAATTAATTTCAAATCCAACTTTCTCATGACTAGTCCACACTGTGTTCAAGCCACGAGTCTAACTTTCCTGTGGCCAAGTGCTATTCCTTATCTCTATTTCTTCGCACTTAGTGAAGAATCGGAAATGTAGTGGGAGCTCATTAGATGTTTGGCAAACTGTTGGATGAATGAAATCGATCATTTTAAAGGGAAGACCAGTCAAGAAACAATTTAGGTCACGTCAGCAGCAACTTCTGAATGCCTATGTTGCACACTATATTCTCGGGGCAGGAGGAAAAGTGAACACTTGGTTGTGACCTTATAGACCCCTGCTTTTGTCATAAAATGTTAGCGAATGGATTAATCAAAATTCAAAAGCAATTCAGAAGTTTATTTCTTTTTATGGAAGTTCTGATCTGTCAGTTAGCAAATTTTATGTTACAATTTAATTTTGTTTCAGATATTTTAACAGTTTTTATATCTCATGCATTTTGACAATTGTAATTGCTCGAAATGAGATAATGGTATGAATCAGCTTGATTTGTTAGTGGTGTATATCCTGCCTGTAACCTTACTGAAAAGGAACATACAAAGTCCTAGAGAAAAGCTTTGGTGTTATAATATTAGGCTTCTCTAATTTCTCTTTGACCTGTTTGAGTCAGGTTTCTTATCTGGGAATATGATCAAAACTGTTTATCTCAGTATTTTTCATATGCTTTAGGTATAGGAAGAGAGCCAAATTTTCAAGTTCATTTTTTTTAACTCTTTTAAGTTGCTTCTGATACCAAGGCCAAAGTGATTATATTACCAAGCAGGAGATAGAACACCCCTCATTGTATAATTGTGCAAATTCTCAAAGACAATCTGGGTTCCAAGGCTTCCATACCCATTTCAACATTACCATTGAGTCACTGAGCTAAGAGGAAATTTGGAGTCAGATAGTCTAATATCTTTATTTTATAAATAGCAGCATAGGGAAAAATGGAAGTAACTTAGGGAGGAAAGTACAAAGGAAGGATAGAAGGAAAGACAGAAAGAAAAAGGGTGGGAAAGCAGGAAAAATAGTAAAGGAAAAATGAAGATCGACAGAATTTTTTGTCAAATACTATATTAGGTATGTCGTGTATGCTGTCACAGTTAATGAGCTCATAACTCATAGCCACTAATTTATAGATTAAAAAACAGGAATTCAAATACAATAAGTAATTTTCCATAGTCAAGTTCTATGGGATTGTGCTGGATGACGGTGCTGAATGGTTTTATGTCATGTTTCTCTTCATGGTGCTCAACACTGAGAGTTTTCCTCAAAGTCACAAATTAAACAGTGAAGATCTTACATTGGAATTAGTTTTCCTTATTTCTTTCCCAGTGTTTGCTCCATTATACCTTGCCTTACACTCCGCATGGCATATGGGGACACCAAGGATGGACTGCATAGCAAAGCGGTGGGCGTGATCTAGTCATTGGGTTGTATGTCAATCAGAAAATACAGTAACACCTAGGTGAGAGAAATAGTTCATTTGAAGCCAAATATATTCCAAATTTGGTGAAAGGGAAACAGAAATAGGTCAGCTGCCAGTTTGTTAAACCCAACCAGACTGACTAATGTAACCGTCAGTGTGAAAATTATTACACTTAGGTACATGTTTGGGTTATAGAGTGACTCAGCTTATTTTAATTTGGATAATTCATAAGAGCTTTCATTTGTGTGATACTTTAGAGTTACCTTTTTAAACAGCAGCAAATCTCATGAAAACTTGGTGGATTATATTATTATGATCCTTAGCAAAAAGAGAAGAAAATGAAGCACTGAGGATTAGAACTTCTTCCTAGACTTAAATGGCAGACTTGTGCTTGAACCATAGCCTCTAAGTCCAGTATACTCTAGCTAGATTTAGCCAACCTGAACTAACTGACATTTGCAGAAACTTCCACCCCAAAAGTAGAAATAAAATATAATATAAATTTTAATTTTGATAAATATGCAATATAAGGTAGAGTAGGAGAGAGAAATGTTAGAAAACAGATTAAAAGGTAACATCTAATACTAGTTTATAGTGTACTGATTTTATAAATTCTGATTTAAATATTCAAACTGTGTAAAATAAGACAAATGTGAAAGAACGAAAGTCACACAATATTTAATATTATTAATGAATTGCAATTTTTAATGTTATAATGACATTGTGATTATATCCAAAAAAATATTATGTTTTAGGTTCATCTATAAAAATATTTAGAGATAAAATGGAATTAACTTCAAAAATAACCTGAGATGGGTAAGAATTGGTCGGGTTTATGAATGAAACACAACTGGGCATGGACTGGTAATTCTTCAATCTAGGTGATGGGTACATAGGTATTCTACTATTCTCTCAACTCTGTAATGTATTTGAGCTTTTCCATAATAAAGTGCTAAAACATTAGAAAACAGACCTGAACAGTGTGGCTTAGTCGGTTGGAGTGTGGCCCCATAGACTGAAAGGTTGTGGGTTCGATTCCTGGCAGGCACATACTGAGGTTGTGGATTCAATCCCTGGTTGGGACATGCATGGGCAACTGATTAATGTTTCTCTCTCTCTCTCCCTTTCTTTTTTTTCTCTCTCTCTCTCTCTCTTTCTCTCTCTAAAAGCCACAAAAAATAGTAACAGAGTAAGGAAAAACCAGGATAAGTAAAAGAAATGCTTTATATTTTTATAGAACATACTGATTAAAATGCATAAATCAAGTTATATGCATATGAACACATTAATTACCATAACCCTTGAAGAATGAAAATTAACTAGTTATATAGGAGGCAGTAAACTCTGTTTAAATTCATTTCGTTGCTTTCGGCAGTATGTAGAATAAAATCCCAAACCCGTGTCATACTATCAGAAGTCCGGCTGATTTATCTCCAGCTTGTCTTCTAACCTCATGAAACCCCACACTTTTCTCACTAAATTGTGATCAGCTTATTCTACCAGTTTCAACTGAGGGATAGGTAATCGGAGTCAGGGATTCCTTTCCTATTCTCATGACCTTGATTTTTCTTTCCACTTCTCTGGCATGACGGACTACACCTTGTTCACGGAGCAAATATTCACCCTTTATGGAGAACTTTCCTGAGCTCTCTGCTTGTGCTGGTCACTTGACAAATACTTTCATGATAACATATGCTATTTTATTGATAGTACAAATCAAAATGTGTCATTATTTTATACACTTGATGGTCATTTTTATATATTTCATATATTTCATATTTACCTTGTCTAAAAACTAAAGCATTTTTAAGCCAGTACCTTATTCTCTGTTTTATTCATGCTACCTCCCACGCTGCCTGGTACATAGAAGACACTCAAGAAAATGTTTGTGGAATAATAAATGAATGAATACCCAAGTTACTCCTTATTGGTGTGGCCACGTTTCTCCAAGAGGTAAAGAAAGAACAAGAACCACTGACCTAAGGTTCTGGCCACTTATGAGCGTCATAAGACTAACATGCTACAGACTTTACGTTCAAGAAACATGAATAAAATGCTTTGTTGACATCAGTTAATGGAAAAATGACAAATGTTTTCACTGGCTTCTTCATAATTCAAAATTCACATATGGGATGGTTATTCTTGAAAGAAAACAAGGGAAAGAGGAAAAACAAGAAAATAGTACAGGTACTAGGATACTATCCCTGTGCTTGTGTAGGTTGTTGAATTAATCTATCCAGTTACATTTCCATTTTCTAATTAACTGATATGTACAGTTCAAGTACTGCCTAGTTGTTTATCGCTGCAGGTCAAAGTGTCTCAGTGGATGTGCAATTCTAAAAATGGCTCTGCAATTACAGTAGTTTTATTTGTCCACAGGCACTGAAAGCATCAAACAGCTTCTAATTGCTAACAGAGAAAGACCTAGCTTTTCTAGCCTGTCCTCCTCCTTGACCTATATGCAGAACCGATACTGTCATTTCTGACAAGAAGAATGAGACCAACCACAATTAATTTGTGGCAGAATTCATTAATTTGTACATCCGAGAACCTATCAATCCATGGCAGCAAAGAGTTATCTTAGGAAGAGTTTCACACAATTGTACATTTTCCTGTCGGGCCGCTAGATAATTGACAAAAGTGAAATATAGTGCCCAAGCTGTATGGAGTGTAGTTACCACTCACACATGGCCTGGAATGTCATAAAATTAAAATAACGGGTACAGGCAGCAGTGACCCAACTGAGGGCAAATCTAACTTCCAGTTACTGTTAAAGATGTAACTTAAACAAAGTAACAGGTAATTGCATATAACATAAGGAAATAAGGGCATAGATTAGGGTAGCACTTTAAAGTTCTATTGCAAATAGCTAATTAGCAGGTAAAAAGTAGCAAATTAGCTGTTCCTGCTGTCTTCAGTTAGAGGGTAGGTACTTATTGAAATCCAGATAGAGCTAATATTTGCTTAACAAAAGCCAGGTAAGTGAAGTAGGAGTTGTGACGTTCAGGTGGATAAGTCAGGAGGAAAAGTTGTACTTACTTGTTTACTTGAATCATGTATAGATTTCCACGGATGCAAATGCCACTATGTAACACAATTGTGTATAACAGTCATTTTCTTATTCTATGCATGGCTCATAATGACAGGACTGTAAAATTCTGATTAAAACATATTTCCTTACTCTTTGTGGAAATTTTTTTTTGTGAAATGTATTTCTTAACTTCCTGTATGCTCCTTATAATGCTAGTAGTTGAGTTTTGATGGCAGTGAGATGGAAATGAAACTTGTCTTCCATTGACCAACGTGCAGTGCCTTTGTTTTGCCATTAGCAGTATTTTTCAACACCTTTCATTTCCTTTCTTTAAGAATCTTCATAGGAAACACTACTAAAAGTACAAGACAAGTCTCCTTCCTCATAAAACATCAGAGGCCAAATGTGTACATATAGTGTCACTTGTCTGTTAGCACATAAAATGTGTGTAAAATCTATTTATCTATCTATCTATCTATCATCTCTATAATTTTACTTATGTTTTAGGAACTCTGCTAAGAAATCTCATGCTTTTATAGGAACATAAACATGTTGAGATTAATTTTAATCTTTTATGAAATAGCTCATATGTACAAACAATATTTTCATCATGTGTGTTCAACTTAAAGTCTCAAGTTAATGTCATGAATGTCATAGTTTAATGTCATTCATTTCTTTCCCTCTTCTTTTCAATTCTTATTTAAGTTTTGGTATCTTATTTTAATCCTTTGTGTGAGTTGATTGGATCCCTCCAAAATACATGTTCCATTTATAAATTTCGTTACCCGGGAATTTGACTTCATTTGGAAATAAGGTCTTTGTGATATAATCATTTTATGATGACGTCATGCTAGAGTAGGGTAAGATTTAAGTCAAATACAACTGGTATCTTTAGAAGAAGAGAAGGGATACACAGGTACTGGATAAGCATGTGACAATGGAGCAAAGACAAGAGTGATGCTTCTACAAGCCAAGGAATTCCAAGGTTTGCCAGCAACACAAGAAGCTAAGAGAAAGTGATGGAACAGATTCTCTTCTAGAAAGGGAGCATGACGATTCCCACAACTGGATGTCCAACTTCTAACCCCCAGAAGTGTGAGAGAATACATTTCTGTTCTTTAAAGCAACCCAGTTTGTGATACTTTGTTATAACAGCCCAAGGACTCTAATATACCTCTCAAATGTAACAATGTTATTGTTGTTTTATTCAGGAAGATTGTTTATATATTCTCATTTATTTACCAGTGTCTTGGCTCATGATCTCTTCTTTCATGCTAAATAATTTTCTGTTTGGAATTTGTTCCTCTCTATCTATAGTATGTCCTATAATGCATTTGTAATTATTTATAATGAGGATTTTGGGTGGTAAAAACAATAGCAATAAAACAAAACCCCCGCTGAATTAGTATTCATCCAGGCATGTTGCCATCACCCTTCGTCTCTGGGCACGCACCCTGGGCTCACTGTGCTTTCTCAGTGCAGTCCTCGGGAACCGATGCTGCCTTCCAAACACCTTTCAGCGAGTGCAAGGTCATCTCTCAGTCTCGTCCTGTCTCCTGGGCAGGCGATTGGTCTGATCTCACTGTATAATTTCACATGGGTTTTTTTTTTGCTGTTTGTTTCATTCAGATTGAGTATCACATGTCTAAGTTGGGGGTTTCTTTTTTATTTAAACTGTTGAGAATTGATTAAAATTTCTGAATCTGAAGATTATTCCCTTTAAGTTTAGGAAAATCCTCAGCCATTATATCTGAGTATTGTCATTTGTTTTTCTTCTGTATCTAAGCATATCTTCTCAATTATCCAAGTTGCTTATCTTTTCTCTAATGTATTTAATCTCTTCCATGGTGATTCTATTTGAGAAATCGTCCGTCTACATACTCCAGTTTAATTGGCCCTGTTTCATATTTCTATTGTATTTTGTTAATTGTTCATATTTTAATTATTTTGTTATTTAAAATAATATATAGTTAATTAAATTTTATTTTGTCTTCTAACTTCAGTAGTTGTAATTTTTGGTAAACTGCATTTGGTTCTTTTGTTTTTGTAAGTTTTTGTTTATGATATTTTTTTTAAAAAAGTATTGGTTTGTGATTTTTTAAACTGTGGTTTTATTTCTTCTAGAACATTATCTATGGGATTTTAGGAGGGACTGACTGGAAGAATCATTCCTCTGGAGAGTACTTACAGTTGCTTCTGCCTGGTGCCTGAAGGTACTTACATGGGATCACTTAAAAATAAATTCTCAACTTGAAAGTTTCAGCTCAGTAGCTGCAGTCCAGTAGAGGGCCAGTTTGTGAGTATAAAGTCTCAGGAGAGATTTCTTTTTCTTTCCATCCAACACCAAGATCACCACAGATAAATTTCTTTCTTGTTGTTTCTCCTACTACAGTAGATTTATTTTCTTTTACTTTATATTACTATAGTACAATTAAGTACAATAGGCTTTGGACATTTAGAAACTATTTTATTATTATTACTAAATTTGAATACACATTGCCCTTTGGTCTAGCAATCTCTTTCCTCCGTATATATTCAATAGAAATGTAGGCATAGGTACAAAACAAACAAACAAGTAAATAACATGTACAAAAACATTAACTTTGCAGCAAAACGCATATGCAACCTAAATGCCCATCAATAACACAATAAATAAATACAATGAGGTGTAGTCAGAATATAGAACATTTTATAGAAAATGAGTTAAATGAACTATTGTTGCTACGGGGCTAGACATAACATAGAACAAAATAAACCAGCTACAGGATATTTATTATCATTTATGTAAAGTTTTAAAGAAACAAAACTTAAGTGTTGGGTGTCGAGGGGATGATCGGGAAGGGTGGGATAAAAACCGGCAGAGGAGTTGAGGGTGGTCTCGGTAACAGGTGCAGTTTACAAAGGTGTGTCCACTTGGTAATTATTCTTTGAGTACTGTGATGGCTTATTTTTATGTGTCAACCTGCCTGACCCAAGGGCCCTCACATTCTGGGTGTGTCTCTGAAGATGTTTCTGGACACGATAGGGTTTGAATTGTGGACCTAGTACAGCAGGCTGTCCTTCCCCAGTGTGAGGGAGCATCACCCAATGCTGTGAGGGTCTCAATAAAACAAAGGCTGGACGACAGAGGAATTTGCCCCTCTGCTTCCTGCCTGCCTGCTCAGGCTGTGACTCATTTTCTCCAGCCCTTTGACTGTGGGACTGGGCTTTATATCACCGGGGCTCCCCTGGTTCTCAGACACTCAGACACAGACTGAACTGTGCTACTGGCTTCCCTAGGTCCCCAGTTTTACAAATGTCAGATCATGAGACTTTGACTTCTCAGAGTCTCAGCCCCCATAAGCATATTCGCCAATCCAATTCCTCATAATAAATCTGTATGCTTGTGTGTCTGTCTATCTATCTATCTATCTATCTATCTATCTATCCATCTATCTATCTATCATCAACTATCTCTCACACTGGTTCTGTTTCTCTGGAGACTCCTGAATAATACAAATACATATTTATGATTTATGCATTTTCTCCCTGTACGTTGCTTAACTAAAGAAAAAAAGGAAAAAAATATCCATTCACTAATATTCCCCATTTTCTTTAACTCCTTCACTGACTCACTGCATGCTTAGGATACAGTGTATAATTCTCATTAAAGTGTACTTGGCTATACAAGGTCAACTCCCCTCCTTCCTCTCCAACCTAGTGTAGATCATCTCTCTGTCCCCCCCAGTCAACCACACTAACCTTTTGTTTTCTTCAAATACCAAAGCGTTTTCCAATTGAAGGCATTTACACATATTATTTCTTCTGTCTGGAGTTCTATTTCCATGCTTGTAATATATTTGCTCTCTAGGCAAACTCTGATAAATGCCACTTTTAATAGGATACTTTAATGGATCCCCAATCTAAATCACAGTTCCCCTCAGCCCAAGTTTTCTTGTATAATCCTATTATTTTCATAGTTCTTCCTATGAGGTATAATCTGTGTAGTTATTTGAATGATTTCTGTCTTCCTCTGCTTCACTACAAGCTTTGTAGAGGCAGAGCACACTTTCATTATTCTCCATTGTTCGCACTGTTCTGGTCCTGGCCATCCCTGGGTCAGAGTACACACACTCTTTGCTTAATGAATGAAGGATTCGGCTCATCTTTCCTATAACAAAAAGTAAAGCAGGAAATGGCAATTAATTTTCTACCATCCATCATTTTGTTCAATCATTATTGTTTTAAGAAATTATTAAGGTCATATGTAATATACTGTGAGGCCAAAAGAAGAACAACACCATAGTATATTTAAAATAAATTATTTTAAGGTAGTGCTTAATTCAAAAAGGAAAGTTTAGTGTGTAACATTTATTTATAAAGGTGTTTTCTCTATGACAAGAGTATTGCTGCTTTTCCTGATTATCCTCCTGTATCCTCGATAACCTGGACTAAGAAAAACATTTTAATACAAACTACACATAAAATTTGCTAAGAAATAAGAATTTTATATATCATGAGTATGAAAAGTTTATTTTTTTACTAGGTAATCAACTACATCTTAGATCTCAGGCAGAAAAAAATTAATAAATCTCAGAGAGTGATACATAAAAAAGAAAAAAACATATACTCTTGAAAAATGTTGTGTCAATTATCTATTACTTAGTAGCAAACTTTTCAAATCTTAGTCTAAGCTTCTTCTCATGGTGGGCATACAGGGAGGTGAGAGGGAAGTGAGGAACGGGGAGAGAAAGAGAGAGGGAGAGGAAGAAGTAGGTGGTAGGTAGTACAGGAGAAGGAGAATAATTTATCTTTTGTTTTTAAGGTGCTTAAGGCTAAATCTCAGAACTTGGACAGTGCCCACTGCATTTCATTTGAAAAAAATTGCAAGTCCAAGACAGATTTAAAAAGTAGGGAAATAAATTTCAGTTGTTGAAGGAAGGAGCTGCAAAAGCTTGTTGTATGGATGCATGAGGCCCTTAATTGGGGCCCTTATTACAGTCAATCTAACACATATACAAGCGCTTATTAAATATATGTGTGTTATAAACTTTGTGTTCCATCTAAAGCTGTAGAAGATACAGGAGCATAAAATATTACCTCCTATACATTATATACATTTAACCAATTTAGTTAATAACAATATACTGTTATAATTTTCAATCTGTTTTCCCCAATTTAATTTGAGAAGTATAACATCATTCTACTTATTTATTTATATATTTTTTATTTTTATTTTTTGAAAATATATTTCTTTTTTTAAAGATTTTATTTATTCATTTTTAGACAGAGGGAAGAGAAGGAGAAAGAGAGAAATATCAATGTGTGGTTGCTTCTCCACACATTGGGGGACCTGGCCCCCAACCCAGGCATGTGCCCTGACTGGGAATCGAACTGGTGACCCTTGGTTCACAGTCAGCACTGAATCCACTGAGCTACACCACTCAGGGCTATTTACTTATTTTTAAATGGTATAGTTTGCTGGAGACACTCAATGAGAAAAGGGAGATATTAAAGTAGAGACATGTAAGAAACTCCAACTGTTGGTCACAAAAGCTATAAGAAGGCATCTGGATGAAAAGATAACCTTCTAGAAAACACCCGCGAGCCAACTGTAACACAAGTACAGGGAATCAATAGAACAATGAAAATCTTAGGATGGAGCAATGAGGAGAGAATGGAGAAGTTTGAAAATATGATTCGCTTAGAATTTCAGAGTTGATAATACTAAGACTACTCTCCTTCCCTGTATATTTTACATGAATTCTTGATCCTTTAAAAATAATCATAAGATACTAGCATCAACTAATTAGTAAGAAGACAGATTCACTTGTGTGCTGTTAATCAAGATATATTGACTATTCCCTATGATGGGAATCAAAATAACAAACTATGTAAAATTTACATGGAAATTTTACATGCATCAATTATCTACCTTTGTGAGGCTGGAGTTTCTTCATACATACCAACCAAAACAACCCATTGTAAACAATCGCATGTGGAAGCAGGTATGAGACTCTGGACGCCTTCTACTAAGCCAGGCATTAGAGAAACTTATAAAATGTAATGTAATTCCTCTCTTTTCACTTATTTTCAAAACATATAGTTAATTTTCATAAATGTTTTTAATAGTAGCATGCAATTGGTTTATTATTTTTATTTTAAATGAATTAGCATACAATTCTTTTTAATTAGCTTTGCTTTCTAATACAGTAAACATTGATAGATATTTTATAAACCCATATAAACCAGATAAACCCAACTGTTTTGTCAACATCAGTAATCTTCTAAAATGTAAACAAATGAGATAAAAAAGTCTGAGAACTTCTGATATAGACAATATACTTTAATGAAACATTAAATAGATTATCATTGGTGTGTCCATCAAATACATAAAGCAGTTCAAGGAGACTGAAGGCTATAGCATTGCCTTATTCTGGATGAAAGTGGGAAATAAATTTTAACAGTAAAGATCTCTATTTGAGTTATAGAGTACCAAAAAGTTATTTTGTTATAGTTTCTCATAGCAGTTTTCATGGTTTTCAAAATAAACCGTATGAACAAGCACACGAAGTCATGAAAGGGCCAGATGTTTTTGAAAGTAGTGAAGAATCCAGCACAACTGTAGAGGTAGGAAGAAAACAGAAGAGCGCAACAAGCCAAGGCTGAAGCGCCTGTTGTGGAAGGGACTTCACCTCTCCCGCCCTGGAGGCCCTCAGAGAGTGGTGTGAAGACGATGGAGTGCTGAAATTTGACTTAGTAATAACCTGCTGACCATGTAGAAGAGTCAGCAGGACCATGAGGTGGGCGGGTGGCTTCTGTAATAATCTTGGTCATAGGATGAGGGCCTTCGCTAGTATGATAGTAGAAAACATGGATTAAAGCTCTATAAATTACATAGATGTGACATGTGTGCTTAATTCATTAGTAAAGAAAGAAACATTTGGAATGAATGACAATCCTGGACTGGAGTTTATGAAAACTCATACTGTAGCTTAATAGACAATTAATGCATAGGACAAACAGCTAAAATGTGTTAGGTGGCAACAAAAGTTAACTACACTTCTAGGTGCTGCAGCTCAAAAGAGATCAAGGTTAGATTAACCATGACATGAATGGATAAAGATAGGTGGAAATAAGTATGAGACAGCTGGAGTTCACCAAAAGGTAGATGTTTGTTTGATAAAATAAGGGAAATATAGTTGTTCAAGTTGAAAGTCTTAGATGGGGAAGGAATGAAAATCAGGCAGGAAGTTCAACAACTTCCCAGAGCCACTGATAAACTAAATGGAAAATTACAGGTACTCAGTATGGGTGTGCTGAATGAATCAATTCTGTCACATGAATGAAGGACAGGGTTAGTTTGCTAATAATGTATGTAGCAAACAAGAAGAACCAGACCATTAATCAACTGGCTATATTTGATTTTTTAATGCTAATGTGAATGTAAACTGAACAATATAAACCTTATAAAATTACTAAATTGATGTTATTGTTTATGTAAAATAAATTTTAAATTTAGCTTATTCATTTGCATGCTTTTACAATATTGTCTGTAACCATATATAAAGCATAAGTGTGGTTGCTGTTAATTTTCAAATCCCTTCCCCCCCCCAATTACCTGCCTACTTTAATGCACCATCTTTAATGAAGCAAAATCCTAAACAGTGCTATAAATTTTATTTAACTTTTCTTGCATTTTTAGAAATAGTCCTTAAGCTACTTATGTATGAAATCTATGTGACTAATTTTAAAATTAGTAATTCAAGTGTTCCTAATAAAAGAATAATAAATAAAGTCCAGAAGGTAAGGAACTGAAAGGCTGGATTGCTTTCTATGTTTGAAATATTCAAAATAGAATTGATTCTTCGTTTCTTTATGGAAAGCATTCATTAAACAGGGTTTTCATCACCAACAAGCTTATGCCATGTTTATCATATTTAATACAAATGCCACATAGGTATTGCTATATTATAAGCTATCATATTTTATACAATTTCAGTACAGTGTTGTGTGTGCAATTAAAATAATACAATATATAGCATTGATTTGAAATCAGGTATAATGTAGATTCTGCGCTACATTACATCATAATGTAATATACATCACCTCACATTATACAGTTAATTCAATGCACAATATTTATAGCATAGGTCATGCAGATACTTAAAAACAGTGTTTTAATTGCATAGTGTAATGATATTACTTAATAACCTCATAGTAATTCTTTTCAGTAGAAATTTTTATTGCATTTTTTCCATTGCTATTTAGCCCCTTTATACCCTCTCCCCATCTGCAACACCACACTGTTGTCCATGTCCCCGAGCCCTTTCACCTCTTTGCTTGTTCCTCCGCCCCCTACAATCCTTCTCTCATAGCTGTCATATTGCTCTCTATGAGCCTGAAGTGGAGTGATAAGGAGAAGAGTTATTGTTAAAAAAAATTAAAATTAAGATCCTTTTATAAATCCATATTTTTCACTGATTTTTTAAAGCTTATTTTCAAACTGAAGATGGGATGAGATTTTATATACTCATGTATGTGTGAGCACGCATGTGGCATGAGAGATTGTTTTTATAAAACTTGCTAGTATAAATAATAGAAGCAGAGATTAACATTGAATGATTTGCAGACTCCATAACACTATGACTTTTATTACTCTAGATGCATTTTATAGCAACAGATCTAAATCTCTAAGTGTGAAATACACTGAATACAGCAAAGTGTTTTTTGTTAGATTTAGATTGGACGTAGTGACACTGTTCAAGTTGTAGAATATCTGAATTACTTAACCAGCCTCTCTGGAGATGTCATGACGATGAATTAGTACATTGTAAAGCACTGATAAGTGAGCAGTTTGCAACCAAGTGCTAAGCTTTTGCTAGGCATAATATAACGTTTAGCACTATGATGGAAAAAACCATTCTATTTGCCAGTTTCATCTCATGTGCAAAACACTTTTCCCTTTTGGGAAACAATATCTAATTTCACACATAAGCAAATCTATTTTATGGTAATGGAACAGTAGAGGTGATTCTAAAGGTAAAAGTTGAAATATGTCTTGCAATGCAATGTGAATGCTACGCACACATTATTTGAGCTAATTGTCACAACTGGGATTTAAGCTGAGACAATTAATCAATGAGAGGAAACTAAAATGATCCTATACAATTTGCTAATTTAGGACAATCATACAGCATTTCTGAGTGCTAAACATTTTTTTAATGTTTTTTAAAAAAATTTACTTATTTTTAGAAAGAGAGGAAGGGAGAGAGAAAAAGAGGGAGAAAAACATCAATGTGTGGTTGCCTCTCACGTGGCTCTCACTGGGGCACATTCCCATGTGCCCTGACTGGGAATCAAACTGGTGATCCTTTGGTTTGCAGCCCACACTCAATCCACTGAGCTACACCAGCCTGGGATAAACATTTTAATTGACACAGTATCTTTCCAAATTGCCTTTTATATTATACAAGTAATTTTTTATTTTAGAAACAAATCACACATACCCATGTGAACACACATGAGAAAATGAAAAAAAAAAAGAAAAGAAAAGTAGAAAAGATTTGAGGACAAAGCATTTGAACCATGAATTAATATAGATAGGTAGATGGTAGATAAATGGACAAATAATGATTGATGTGATAAACAGAAAAAAAAAATCCCTGCTCTGGGGACCAGGAGGTCTGATGATGGTGGCACTCTCACTACTAGATCTGTGACCTGTGCCAACATGTCCAGCAGTTATGTAGAGGTTTAAGGCACACCCATAAAATAATAATAACATCAGTAACTACTACCAGCACCACAATAATAACAAACATTCCTGCCCCATTGATTTGTATATAAGTATGTAATTAAAGGAACAGAGGATGGTAGAAAATAAAAACTAAACCTAATTTTAAAAGATCAAGTAATAAAAATGCTGATCATCAAAAATTTAAAAAGTAATTTGAAAAATGCAAGGAAATATATTAGGATAAAAAGATTTGGACTTTTGAGAAAGATGGTTAGACTATTAAATAAAGTGGAAAAAAAAAACCCATTGTATAGAATAGGAACTCAATCTCCCATTACAAATGAGTCCCTTGGAGAGGCCCCCAGGGTCCTAGAACGTGCACAAGCACACCCACTGAGGGATCAGCATCTGACAGGGCACAATCCACATGTGGGAAGAGGGAGAAGTGACTACATAATGCAGCGAAGTGGGTGGCTCCACCCTCGTGAATAACTAAGGCTCCACCCCTTACAATATATGTGCTGAGACAAAGAAATATGGCCCAAATGAAAGAACAGATCAAAACTCCACAAAAGAACTAAGTAACGAGGAGATGGACAATCTATCAGATGCAGAGTTCAAAACACTGGTAATCGGGATGCTCACAGAAATGATTGAGTACAGCAGCAAAATAAAAGAAGTGAAGGCTATGAAAAGTGAAATAAAGAAAAATATACAGGGGACTAACAGTGATGAGAAAGAAACCAGGAATCAAATCAAATATTTGGAAAAGAACGTAGAAATACACATAAACCATAACAGAATGAAGAAACAAGAATTCGAAAAAGTGAGGAGAAGCTTAGGAAACTCCGGGACATCTTTAAACATTTCAACATCTGAATCACTGGGTTGCCAGAAGGAGAAGAGGAAGAGCAATAAATTAAAAACTTATTTGAAAAAATAATGAAGAAAAACTCCAAATCTGGCAAAGGAACTAGATAGGCAAGTCCAGGAAGCTCAGAGAGTCCTAATGAAGTTGGACCTAAGGAGGAACATGTGAAGGCTCATCATAATTACATTACCCAAGATTAAAGATAAGGAGAGAATCTTAAAAGCAGCAAGAGAAAAGGAGACAGTTACCTACAAAGGAGTGCCCATAAGACTGTTAGCTGATTTCTCAAAAGAAAACTTGCAGGCTAGAAGGGGCTGGAAAGAAGCATTCAAAGTCATGAAAGGCAAGGACCTACATCCAAGATTACTCTATCCAGCAAAGCTCTCATTTAGAATGGAAGGGCAGATAAAGTGTTTCCCAGATAAGGTCAAGTTCAAGGAGTTCATCATCACCAAGCCCTTATTATATGAAATGTTAAAGGGAGTTATCTAAGAAAGAGAAGAAGATTGAAACTATGAACAGCAAAATGACAACCAATGCACGATTATCAACAATTGAAACAAAAACAAAACAAAAACACAAGACAAACTAAGAAAACAACTAGAACAGGAACAGAATCACAGAAATGGAGATCACATGGAGGGTTATCAGGGGGGAGGTGGAGGGGGGAGAATGTGGGAAAAGGCACAGGGAATAAGAAGCATAATTGGTAGGCACAAAACAGACAGGGGGAGGTTAAGAATAATATGGGAAATGGAGAAGCCAGAGAACTTATATGCATGACCCATGGACATGAACTAAGTGGGGGGAATGCATGAGAGAGGTGGGGTGCAGAGCAGAGGGGGCTAAAGGGGAGAAAAAATGGGACAACTGTAATAGTGTAATCAATAAAATATACTTAAAATTTTAAATAATAATATTTAAAAACTTAAATTTAGTTACTCTAGTAAAAATAGACTCCATACCCTCCAAGAAAAAGTCACCATTTGGAACTAAATATAATAAATCTAATTCTCTGCCTTGTTTGCTCATCTAAAATATCAAACAGAATTCTATTTCTCGAGCCATCTCTGTTCTAAACACCTTGCAATTTGAGACGTACTTTACTTTCTGTACTGAAAGTACTTTACATGTATAAGAGAATAATTACAGAGGTACTCAATTGACCTAGGTGTTAAGTGGTGTTATCCCTATTTTATGGAAATGGAATTAGTGTTGACAAGGCTCATGGGGTCAATCCAACTGGGAAAATAAAAACTATTAATCTAAATCAATAGCATAATGCAGGCTGGCCCTGTGCCCCTGAATAAGTCATTTAGCTTCCATCTCCTTGCTGAAGACAATGACGGAAGGGGAAAAAAGTTATGAAAGAGTTCAAGTCAAATATAAAATGGATATGAGCTTTTATGATAGTGTAATATCATGACCCCAGGGTCGTATGGCAAAAAAAGGTTGCACTGATTGAGAAATGGGGCACTAAGTGTTTAAATAATTCTGCTCATAGTACAAGGCAGGCAAGTGACAGAGTTTTATAAAGTCCTTTAAACTCTGACTTCCAGTGCACACTTTAACCAAAACTGTGCAAAGAGCATTCACGTACACATCCTTAAAGTGTATTTTTTATTTCCATTCTGGAGTATCCTTATAATTTTTTTTTACTTAACAAATGCATATTTATTTGACTTAGTCTCAGGAAACTTAAATACATTTGTATTGACATTTGTTGAGTTTTAAGTGCCTAAGATCTAATTTTCCTGAATATGAGGTTTCAGATTTGAAATATGAAAAATTTAAATACATATACATCTGAAAACATCTCATTAGGATATCATTTCAAAATGTGAGGTCATTTTAACCTCCTTCATTTGTCTTTTAAACTAGTGTGCCAAACACACAGCCTTGTTTTAACAACAATAACAACAAGAAAACACACAAAGAAAAGAAAAAAGAAGAAACTGCCAAATTAAAAAAAAATTTGTTTTTGTTTTTACAATGGTAGATTGAGGCCTTTAATATGATTTAATTCAATTATTGATTTTTTCATGTTTGACTCATTAACCAGAAATAACTATTATAGTCACCAATAAATATTAAGTAAGACTAGTATTATCATATAAAGTTTATTTGTGTAGGAATTCATTTTATGCAAAATTATGACTGTACTTTGTCATTTAGAAATTTTAACATTTACTAAATAAATAACTCATCATGTATTAGTTATTTTAAAGTAAAATTATTTGCTTACAAAGGCCTATAATAGTCTATCATGGAAAGGGTTTTTCTGTTTTACTCATTCATTCTTATTTGGTTTTACCTGGGCAGAACTTGTAATCTACTCCATCTCTCACCATCGTGTATGTATTTAGGGTAGTTACATTAGTTAATCTGACCACAGCGTGCTCTTTTGTAGTCGAAAAGTCTCTTTGGAAACTACAGATGATGGATACTGTATTCATTTGCTAGGGCTATCATGACAAAATACCATATTTCATAGTTTGCTAGGGTTGTCATAACACACTACCACAGACTAAATGGGTTAAGCAAGAGGAATTTGGTGGGAACTGGAAGTCTTAGACACAGTGTCAACCGAGCTCATTCTGAGGCCTCCCTCCTTGGATTGTAGGTGGCTCTTTTCTCCCTGTGTCTTCACATGGTCTTGCTTCTACCTCCTGACTGTGTCCTAATCTCTTCTTACGAGGATATAAGTCTCGTTAGACTGGAGCCCACCTTAAGGACCTCCTATTAACTTCACTATCTATAAATGTCCTTATCCGCAGATAGTTACACTCCAGACTGCTGAGGGTTAAGTCTTCAACACATGAATTCTGGGGGACACAATTCATCACGTAGCTGGTACATTATTTTGTCTTTAAATCATCAGCTTTCTCATATTCGTTTTACTTTATACATAGTTGCACCACTGCAGGTCCCAATGCCACTCCTTGATATATTTTTAAAAATATGATGTATGTGATAATTTGTTTGTATAGTACTTTGTTGTCTGAAGAACAAGTCATGCCTTTTGTTATTGTTAAGGCAGGCATTGCTGACCAACTTTTTTACTCATAAATCAAGAACAGGTAAACGGAAGCTTTGAAAAATGGATTTTTCCTTTTCATAGGCAGTTTGGCACACACAAATATATTGATTTTAATGAAGATCCACTTCCCCATGCTACATGTCCCTTAGATTTGATACTATATTTCTATGTAACCCAGGCAGATTATTTTTTGAACTTCTCTAGATCCAGTGGTATTTATTTTTCCAAATTTTTTCATCACTCCTCCAAGTACAATACTTCTTCAAAGTTTCTATCGAACCTATTCTATGGATATACACAATTCTTGCATTTTTATTCTTCATTTCCTCTGAACATTACTTTCAGGTGCGTTTTCCAACTCCTTTTACACTGACTCCTGGCAACTTTGCAATGGAAATTCCTGTCACTTCTCAGACTGATAATTCTATGTGTGTTTAGGGAGACAGCTGCTTTATACCTCTGCATAATCGTATACTGAATAAGCAGTCAAATATATTATTGTTATGTGATTTCAGAAGAGTTTTTTCTTAGATTTTAATCAATAATGCAATTACAGCAGCGGACATGTAGATGTTGACACATGTGTATTGATTGAATAATAATGTCTTCTTTTCAATAACATGAAAATACTGGATTTGATAATCTTCATATTTCTTTTGTCACTATTGGAAATAGACTTTTGTTAAGTATCATGTGTAAAACGCAGCTTTTTCTGTCTTGGTAAGTATTGGATCATCTTTGAAACTGCTCTTTATTTTACTATGTGAAGTGCTTTTCCTGACTTTTCACCCGTTTCCTGTTGTCATCGAGCATTTGTGTAGTTTTCTTAACAGATACTGTCATTTGAGGCCATATCCCCTATAGTCTGATTAATGAGTTTGGCTACAATCCACAGTCTATTCTTACTCACCTTAGCTCAATGTTTTTAGCATGTAACCATGACCAAATTTCAACTCCGTCTTTTTATTATATGAAAGAGCTAATTGAAATCTATAATTTATCCTGTGCATTAAATTAAAATGAACTTCACTAATCATATATTTTATTGAGATTTTATTTATTTATTTTTAGAGAGAGAGGAAGGGAGGGAGAAAGAGAGAGACATCAATGCTTGGTTGCTTCTTGAGCACCCCCTACTGGGGAACTGGCCTACAACCCAGGCATGTGCCTTGACTGGGAATGGAACCTGCAACCCCTTCGTTCGCAGACCCACCCTCAATCCACTGAGCCACACAAGCCAGGGTGAAAAAAATCGTTATTTTCTAATCTTTGAGGTATATATGTGGTTGGAGGAGGTAAGCAAGAGGATGCATTTCCAGTTCCTGTTGACCAGCAAGCTGGATGAAGACAGCCCAAGGCTCCTCACTGCCTCCGGGTTCCTGGAATGTACATTCTGCCCACCTTTCCTTTAAAGCCGTTTTAAGGACAGACGTGGCCTTGAGAGAGCAATGTGTCCTCAAAACCATCTGGACTCAATACCTGATTGAAAACAGGTAAGACCTCTATTTAAACCTTTAAGCTTCTGCGGGGTGGGTGTGGGGATGTACTTCTCTTAGAGAGCCCAGACAAGCTTGTATATAAGTTCCCTTGCTTTTTAAACATGCCACCTACCCATCTGGAGGGGCCTGCCTTTCTTGGGTCTCTCCTGGCTCTTACTGTAAGGAGACAGTTTACAAACCAAAATTTCTCCAGCCAGCCAAGAGACCAAAGAAACGGGGCTGGGAGAGAGGCATAGGTGGATCACATCCCAAGTTGGCTATGGACCTCTCTGGTATGTCAGATGCTTGTGGACCACCCATGAGCACAGAGATGATCCCCAAATACCCAGTAACGCCACTTGTTTAATGAGCGTTTTTGAGGAACTGAGCAGAGCACTCTGTTGCAAGGGAAACACATGGCTGCATCGTGGTTTGGCCTCTGCTGTAGGCAGTGCGGCAGTCACCGCGCTCAACTAGAGGCTGAAGGCCCGTTAGAAAGTTAGAAGATGAGCTGATGTTAGAGGAGGACATGTGTCTGTCTGTCAGTCTGCTGGCTTCGGGGCTGGCAGACAAAGTCAGGGGCGCAGGATCATGAACTGGAGACCCTAGTGTGCTGTTTGGCAAAGCTGGGAGGGAGCAAGCTGCCTCAGGTAAAGATCTGAGAGCTTGTGGTGAAGCCCCATCAGAAGGTTAGGAGGTGGAATTCCTGGCAAACAGAGAAGAAAGGGGAGGGTGTTATGGTGATTGACAGTGAAATGGATGAAGTGTCCCATGCCCTCTGACCCCTAATACAAAGAAAGAAATTAAGTAGTAACTACCTTAGACTTTTGATAATGAAGAAATACCCCAAAACTCCTAGGAGAAAACTTGTACTCCTCCGTTCTTTCAAGATGTAATTTTCATCATGTCTTTGGAATAAAAACACCCCAGGAGATATCTAAGACACTGTGTGAGACTAGAGGGAAAATAAAAACATAAAAAGAGAGAGAGAAAGAGAAAAGAGTCTGCTTTAGAAACTTCCTTGCCCAAAATCTAGTGCACAGCCTCCCTAAGACTATTTGTCAAGGGCAAATGCAAATCTTAGAACTCTTCCCCCAGTGTTGGGTGGGCTTCAGGCTGGGCTTCCTGATGAAGTAGAGGCCTGATTCCTGTTCCCTGTGGACAAGGTCATAGCTGGGCTCTTTGATTGGCGGGGGCCTCCACCTGTGTCTAGCAATGGGTGGGGCTAAAGACTGGCTCTGTGGTTGGTCAAGGTCACTGTCCAGGCTCCCCTATCAGGTGGGGCTGCAGGCTCTGCTCTGCACAGCCTGGCTAAGTCACTGACTGGACTCCCTACCTGAGCAAGGCTGTGGGCTTTGTTGGAAATCAAGCAAGGCCATAAGCTGGACTCTGCAGCTGGGTGGTGTGGTAAGCAGGTTCCAAGGCTGTCCAGAGTCACTGTTAGGTCTCCCTTGTTATGTGCCTTGAAGCGTATATGTCACAATTGGGCAGGACAGCTGGCTTGGTTCCCTGTCATAGGATGAACTCCATGACTGCAGGGTTTCTCTGTTTAGGCTTCCTGACTGAACAGGACTGGAGGCTCTAATCAGCAGTAGGTGAAGTTTTAAACTTGATTTCCCCTTTGGGCAATGCCATAGTACAGGCTTCAATGCCCGGACAGGTTGCTGGCCGGTGAGCTGAACCAGGCAGAACTGCCCACTAAGCTCCCTGGCAGACAGGGTCACAGGCATGGCTCTGCAAGTAGGAAGGGGCAGTGGCTGGGACTTCTGCTTAGCTATAGCTTCAAGAAGGAATGGGTCTGCCAAGATCTGCCTGCTCGTTGCTGTAATCCCCATACCCTTCTTTGTTTCTGTCTGATCCTCAGTGGCCAAGCACAGTAGATTTCCCTGGTGATGCCTCTGAGGGGGACCCAAGTGTGCCACCTGGGAAGTCCCTGCAGTGTGGAAAAGCTGGGTGTCTGCCTTGCCTTCTGTTTCCTACTGAAGAGACCAGTGGGGCCCCCTCTGGTTGTGGTGCCAGATTGAGGGAAGGACAGTGCGGTCAGGGTAGCTCCTACTCTTACCCTTGTATGTAGTCCTTCTAGGTTTCTGTGGTCCAGGGGTGCTTCAGCCTCACTCCTGGGCTCTGATGGTGCCTGGTTTGTGGATGGCTGATAGTTGGTCCTCTGCCAAGGAGGACTGAAGTCAGGAACATCCTGTTTCACCATCATGATGATGTCACTCCTGCTTTTTTTCTTTGGCTTTTATCTTCTACACTGCATTCTCATTCTCTATTGATAGAAATCATTTTAATTTTCAATATCCATTTCATTTTTTCTTTATTAAGTATTCTCTGTATACTCTACCCACATTAGACTCTTTCCATTTCCACATAGTCCAGGCATATATCATTTTTTGTGCAGCATTATAGTCTCAATGCCAAATATGGTTGAGAGTACATATCACATGTTCTGTGACTGTTATTGAATTGATACTCTCAATAGGTTAAAAGTGAAGTGTTCTATAAAGATAGCCATATTAAAATTTTTCTAGAAACAAAATCTCATGCTTTAAAATAAACTAAAATATAATGAAGAATAAATTAGGAAATAATTTTTCATTTGAACTAAATAAATTTGGTACTTAAATTTGATAATTGGATCTTAGTAATGACTGGCCAGCAAACCTGTAGCAAAAGCAAAATCATCTCTGTCATATCTGACCGAAAAGCTGTATGTATGTCATTACAAATAATACTTGATTATGTCCTGAAATTCCTTTTGAACAGGTATCACTATAAAGGAAATTTATATTCAAGTATTTTTTTGTCTTGCACACTATAATTCTCTGTGTGTCTCTTCCCTCTAGATACATCCCTGTTAGTTAACTCAGCAGATAGCAATGCTTAGGAAAGAAATAATAAATGGAAAAAAAGAAAAAGAAAAAAATGAAACAAAAAGGAAAGGAAAAAGAAAAAGAGAAACTTCATGTATTATATACTATTTACTGTTTTCAAGTTTCCATCTTAGAAGTTACCTTTTATGTCCCTTTACTATTCTTTACTAGTATTTTCTTTAGTAATTTGAAACATTTCTTTTTTGACTGTATTTCCTGAGAACAGATGTCAATAATGTAAAATCAACAATAAACTGTGTTAATCAAAAAGAAAAAAAGCAATACATAGTGCTGACCTGAGAGCCAAAGAATCATCATTTGGATTCCCAGTCAGGGCACATGCCTGGGTCGCAGGCCAGGTCTTCAGTGGGGGGCACACGAGAGGCAACCACACATTGATGTTGTGCCTCCTCCCTTCCTTTCCATCTAAAAATAAATAAATAAAATCTTTAAAAATATTAAAAGAAACAATACATAGAGCCTTCGATGGTAAATTCCAGGAAAATTATTTAAAGCACTAGCTGACAAACTAGACTACACGCATACAGAAGCGCATGGGATAACTGCTGGTAATAATAGTCAATCAAGCTTTATGTTACAAAAGCATTGTGAAGTGGTAAATGCTTAAATGTTCTGGCAAATTCTTAAATGCTCTGACTTTTTCTGAGATATTGTCATATATGATTATATAATCAATACTCAATTCCTGAGGAAAGTGAAATATGAAGGTCTAGTTTTCTACTTACTGTTCTTAAAACTCTGCATTTCAAATCTGGTATTTAATCTAATAGGTGACTATACATAAAAATATTATCTTTATTGTAGTCAAATAAGTTTTATGTTCATTTGTTTTTAATCCTACTTAATAACTAAAACTAAAAGAGTGATCTTTGCAAATTTTCTATTAAACTAGTGTCTGTAAAAATTTTATAATAAAAGGAAGGATGGCAACATACCTGTTTACCAAGTTCAATGTTCAAATTCAGTTTGTAATAACCTTAATCTCCATGAACTAAATCAGAAGTTTTAAGTAGTATCCAAAAATATTGATATCATTATACTTTGGCATAGGCATGCTGAAATAACAGATCTTTGAAAACTTTACCATGTATCCCCTGGCACTCAATAATACACACTATGTAGATCATCAATACAGCATCATTATGCTAAAATCATGAAAATGTGTAACTTCAGATATATTCCCACATGTGCTGTGATTTTTTACATGAGGGTGGACTGCAATTTGACTCTCAACTAAATAGATTCAATAACTGCTCATTTATAGTATCTTAATAAAGATCACTTCAATCATTATCTGCTTCTTGAGTGAACAGAAGCCTGGATCATCTCATCTGTCTCCCTACTATGAAGTTTCAAGAGATGGAACTTGTGAGGATGGCTGGGTGGCAGGGAGTGGTGGGGTGAAAATGGAGACAACTTTACTTGAACAACAATAAAAAAAAAAGAGAGATGGAACTTGAGGGATCTAAAGATAGAAAAAAAGTGTGTGACAAGATCAAGCAAAGGACAATGGAGATCCCTAGCAGTAGGACCTGTCATCTCTATGGCTACAGTGGGATTCTGGTATTTTAGTGTCCTGTTAGCCTACATTGCCCGTATGCCATTCATTCTGGGGGAAAAGTGTTTAATCCTTCCAGAGCAAAAGTGAATTGTACCTCTGAGATCTCTGAAGATACCCTCCACTTCTGCAACCCAAACTATTGTTCTTTGCGTGACCAAATCAACCATATCCTGAGAAACAGTAGGAAAAAACACTTAATTTACAATTCCATGATGATGAAATTTGCAGTATACATTTTTGGTCAAAGTTGCTTATCTTCTGCACTTTCTATGATTTTATGAACATTTATGTAATTTTCTACTAATGCAAGATCATACGTCACTTAAGGAACCCCTAACCCTTCGTGTCATGGGCATCCACCTTTTACCTTTTTTCCAAGATCTTTGTTTTTAGTGTATTGGACATAATATAAAATGTTTGTTAATAAATAATATAAAGACATCTTAATTTAAAACAATAATCGTAATAGCACTTCTTCTTCATAAGACCTATGTGGGCAGCTTGAATTCTCAGGCCTTCAACTAATTCTGCTTTTTGTAAATTGACAAGCATTCAATTATCTATGCGTGATCAGATGTCACATGTTGATTTTTAAGTCAATTTATTAGTGTTTATGAACAATTTTACTTTGTGACACACTGTCATACTAAGAGATGGCATATGGAGTTGACAAGTAAGTCTTCCTAATTCCACTCATCTCTTCCCTGTCTGAGTCCCTCCTTGTTATATATTGTTCCATTAGTGCTTAAATCTGGTATTTCTTCTTTGCCAAATACTCATTTATGTCCATATATTCCCTGTCTTACTGCCATTGCTTCATTATTCTGGCTTCCTGTGTTTTTCCTACCTGCTTTATTGTGAATGCTCTGCTAGATACATATTTCTCTGTGCACATGTCTATCTCTTTATTCCTTCCCTCCTTCAAATATAAATTTCCCTGATCCAAAGATCCTATAGCAGCCTAATTCCTATTTTTGTTCCCGTGTTATACCAAGGTCTGTATCTTAATATCCTAATAAAATTATTTGATATATAGCTTCAGATCTTCTAATTAAATCACATTTTACCTTTTGCCTTAGTGTCTTTTTTCTAGTGTTGTATACTGTTCCCTTAATTCAATTACTTTTTAACTCCAACTGACCTTTTTAAATCTAACTGGTTAAGATAAATATATCTCTCCACTAAGACCTGTCTTCTGTCTCACTTTCCCTCATGATAATTCATCTCCAGGTGGCTATAAGCATTTTTCATATCTGCTAAGGAGATTCTGCTAAAAAGGATCCATTTTGTTTGGGTTTAGATTGATACATCTACGGGCTTGCAATCACTTTCCCGACTAGCATTACTAGCTAAACCCAGGTAGAAAGAATTCAGGAGTTTTAATGCTTTTAAGAAACCAAGCATCATGGGAAAATATTCTGTAGAACTAGGACCTGACAGGCAGGAGAAAAGGAAAGTGAGTTTGAACTACGTGGAGCAGAAGGTAACTTGCGGGAAATACATGTGACCGTTAGATATTAAGGGAAGGGTTTGTTTCTCTTCAAGACAACATGGAAGTTCTCTCCTGTTAGTAATATATTCAATTATTCAGCCTTTTTTGAGGAGCTCACCATTATATTTTATCAGTATTAGGTCTTACAACACTTGGATTCAGCCCTTCCTACATATTTTTTAAATAAATAAATTGCTAATATTTAATAATTAGGCATGTTTTGATATACATGACATATTTAAATAATTTTAAATATATAAATCAGTGACATTAAGTATTTACAAACCTTGCAAACTGAAACTCTGTACCCATGAAATGATAACTCTGATTCCTCCCTCTTTCCAGAGCCTGGCAAACACCATTTACACTTTTTCAATCAAATTGCCTGAGTACTTCACATGAGTGAAGTCATGCAGTATTTATTTTTTGGTGACTGGCTTATTTTACGTAGCCTCACTTTTTCAAGATTCACCCATGCTGTACCACGTGTCAGCCTTTCTTTTCTTTTTAAAGGTGAATACTATTTGGAGGTATGTGTAGACTCCATGTTTTTACCCACTCATTGGTCAGTGGACACTTGGGTTCTTCCACCTTTCTGGCCATTGTGAATAATGCTGCCATGAGTGTTAGTGTATAACTATCTGTTTGAGTCTTGGTTTTCAATTTTTTTAGTATAAATTCTGAACTAGAATTGCTGGATCATATGATAGTTCTGTTTTTAATGGTTTGAAGAACTGCCATAAAAGACTATTTTTATAAAAGAAAATGTATGCTTCCTCTTGAAAAAAATTAAAAAATCGAGGAGGATTGTGTTTTCTTTCTGGCATGCCTGAGTTCCTTCTGGAGCCAAGAGCAAGAGTCCCTCAGTGGCGTGAGCCCTTCTGTGAGCGACAAGTCTCTTTCCCACAGCCCTCAATTGTATGGCTTGCTTATCTTAGAGGTACAGATTTTGGGGACCCTGGCCTACAGCTTAAAAAGATATAAAAAGAGTGGTAAAAGAGAGTGGGAGAAAAGAGGTAAACAGCAAATATGAATGTGCTGATGATGGACTTAACCCTGCCTCATTTCTTAAGTCAAAACCAAGAAAGGGGAAGGACAAGAACAGGTAAAATATTTTAAGAAGTTATATATAAGAGAAAAAAAGCATGTTAATAATACTGGAGCTGACTATTTGAGAATTGTTTATGAATATGCATCAATTTGTGTTGCCATGACTTCATTAACTAGCACCAGGCTTCCAACAACCTGGTTCAAATTACAGTGTTTATAGTAACAGTAGATAATTACATAAAGTACAACTTTGTTACTAGGTCTTGAGTCCACAAGTTGCTGAATAATTAACAAGCGTACAGTGTAAACAGTGGCCAATTATGCCACACTTTCAGATTTTGTCAGCGACCAGTCACACACATCTGTTCTGCAGACCGTGCACAGACAGGAAATCATGTAGTCGAGTTGCCTCCCTGTCTTCCTGTGGTAAAAGCACTTGATATTGTGTGAAACTGGATAGTCAGAAGAGGAAACTGGCTAGCAAAGATCCAACTGCCCCAGAGAAAAAAAGGTGGTGATGCTGGAAATGAAATTGGAGTGGACTGCAAGTGGAGTTACAGAAGAAAGAGTTGACATCGCCACCATTCAAACACTAGCTAGAGGAGGAAACTAAGGAAGGCAAACCTTACCTACAAAAATGAGAAAATTTGTTGTGATGAAAAGAATGAAAGAATGACTCAAAGGAAGTGATGCTGGCAAAAAAAAAAAAAGAACTTCATATTTAAGAAATTGTAATTTCTTTATGACATTGAGAGTTTAAAGGATAACATGTTGGAAACCGCCCCGTGTGTAGAGAGGTGTGTCAGTCCACCAAGGCTAGACAAGATGCTCGCGGCATGTTGTAAGTTATGTGAAAGGAAGAAGACAAGCACTATTCGAATTGCTCTTGGTGAGTTTTTTAAATAAGAAATAAAAAAAGAAACAAAACACTTTTATTGCCAATGTTTTAACATTTTAAAATGTGCTCTATATTTCCCTTGGTTTATTCCCCACACATGTATAATTATCAGTTAGAAAGCTTTTAATGTTTGACAAACATTTTTGAAGTTCCTAAAATGATAGTGATTTTTTTTCATTTTTTAAAATTGAATTTATTGCAGTGACATTGGTTCCAAGAACCATACAGGTTTTAAGTCTACAACTCAACAAAACATCTGCACACTGCATCATGCGCCCGTTGCTCCAAGCAAAGTCTGTTTACATCTCCATTTCCCTCTCCTTGCCCACCTCCACCTACCCCTCATCCCCATTTCCTTCTGGCTGTCACCACACTGTTGTCTGTACGTGTGCGTTATATATATGTTTGTTTCTCTTTTGCTTAATCCCTTCACCTTCTGTCATCCAGCCCTCCAAGTACCCTCACCTCTGACAGCTGTCAGTCTGTTCTATATATCCTCTTTTCTCTTTGTCATTTTGGTTAGTCATTTAAATAATTGTTCTCTTTAATAGATTTTTCTGTATTATTTTTTCTCTTTTTCATGGGTTTCTATTCTTTATTATATTCTTTCTGCTTACTTTGGATTTAATTTCCTCTTCTGTTTTCTAGTTTATTGTTTTTTCTTTTTTAATTTTTTAAAATATATTTATTGATTATGCTATTATAGTTGTCCCATTTCCCTCACTTCACTCCACTCCATCCTACCCACCCTCTCCCTCCCACATTCCCCCCTATATAGTTCATGTCCATGGGTCATACATATAAGTTCTTTGGCTTCTACATTTCCTATACTATTCTTATCTTCCCCCTGTCTATTTTCTACCTGCCATTTATGCTACTTATTCTCTGTACCTTTCCCCCTCTCTCTCTCTCTCCCACTCCCCTGTTGATAACCCTCCATGTGATCTCCATTTCTGTGGTTCTGTTCCTGTTCTAGTTGTTTGCTTAGTTTGCTTTTGTTTTTGTTTTAGGTGTGGTTGTTAATAACTGTGAGTTTGCTATCATTTTTACTGTTCATATTTTTTATCTTCTTCTTCTTAGATAAATCCCTTTAACATTTCATATAATAAGGGCTTGGTGATGATGAACTCCTTTAACTTGACCTTATCTGAGAAGCACTTTATCTGCCCTTTCATCCTAAATGATAGCTTTGCTGGATACAGTAACCTTGCCTTTCATGACTTGGAATAGTTCTTTTCAGTCCCTTCTTGACTGTAAGGTTTCTTTTGAGAAATCAGCTGACAGTCTTATGGGAAGTCCTTTGTAGGTAACTGTCTCCTTTTCTCTTGCTGCTTCTAAGATTCTCTCCTGTTTAATCTTAGGTAATGTAATTATGATGTGCCTTGGTGTGTTCCTCCTTGGGTCCAGCTTCTTTGGGACTCTCTGAGCTTCCTGGACTTCCTGGAAGTCTATTTCCTTTGCCAGATGAGGGAAGTTCTCCTTCATTATTTGTTCAAATAAGTTTTCAATTTTTTGTCCTTCCTCTTCTCCTTCTGGCACCCCTATAATTTGGATGTTGGAACGTTTAAAGATGTCCTGGAGGTTCCTAAGCCTCTCCTCATTTTTCTGAATTCTTGTTCCTTCATTCTTTTCTGGTTGGATGTTTCTTCCTTCCTTCTCATCCACACCATTGATTTGAGTCCCAGTTTCTTTCGCATCACTATTGGTTCCCTGTACATTTTCCTTTGTTTCTCTTAGCATAGCCTTCATTTTTTCATCTAATTTGCGACCAAATTCAACCAATTCTGTGAGCTTCCTGACTACCAGTGTCTTGAACTGTGCATCTGATAGGTTGGCTATCTCTTCATTGCTTAGTTGTATTTTTTCTGGAGCTTTGATCTGTTCTTTCATTTGGACCTTTTTTTTTTTTTTTTTTGGGTCTTGGTTTGCCTGTTATGTAAAGGGGCGGAGCCTTAGGTGTTCACCTGGACGGGGGTGACGCTGGTCGCTGCACGTGGGGGAGGGGCCGAGAGGGAGCAATGGCACTTCCTCCACTCTCCACCGGATTTCAGTCACTCCCTCTGCTACCCACAATCAAATTGGGCCCCTCTGGTGCTGATTCCCGAGTGGGTGAGCTTGTGTACTCTCTAGGCCCCTGTGAGTCTCTCCAAGGAACTCTTCCGTGAGGATGGGAGTTCCTCCCACTGCTGCCTCAAACCCCACAGGTGTTTTCAATAAGAGGTTTGAGGCTTTATTTCCTTCCCCAGACTGGAGCCTGGGGTTGCCCAGTCTGCTTCACTCCCCACCATTCCTCCCGGTTTATGCGCGAATGTGGGGCCGCAGGGTCTGCCAGCCACCACCATGTGGGGTCTGCTAGCTGCAGCCTGGCCTGCCCTGTTCCACAATCCGCCACCTCATGGGGTCCGCCAGCCGCCGCCTTCTGTGAGTCCTCTCCGCCCAGGCCACCCCTCTCTGCCCCTCCTACCGGTCTGGATGAATGTTTCTGGTTGTTGGACTTCCATACAGTTCAATTTTCTGTCAATTCTGGTTGTTTTTTGTTTTTAAATTGTTGTTGTCCTCCTTTTGGTTGTGCAAGGAGGCACAGTGTGTCTACCTACGCCTCCATCTTGGCCGGAAGTTGATAGTGATTTTTTTTTCCCTCATTGGTTATTAAGATAGGTTTGGATGGCTTCACTTTACATGATCATTTGTATGTCTTTGCTCATCCTTATTTTTGAGATGAATAGGAATGATGTAAGGCAAAAGTATTAGCAGAATGTAGGCAAAATTTAGAATAAAAATTGCCTGTGTTATAGCTTCAACATTGTTACCTTCTACTGATGCAATTTTGGGCAGAAAATTCAATCCTTGTAAAGCTTATGTTTACCATTGAAATGGAAAGAGCAAGCTACATGTTAGGAAGATTACTACTGTGTTGTGATTAATATAGGGTTTAATAAAATGGGTGTTCGATTAGTAAGTATTAGAGTTGGTCATTTGGACTTTTTATGAGTTTGGAGAAGATAACAAAAGTTTGAGTAAAAGGGTAAAAGCTTTGGACTTTATGCTGTGAAAAGAAGAATCCACTGGGGTCCTGCACAAAGGGACTATCTTTTGAAGATTAATCAGGGAACCCTGGACATGTGGATTAGAGAGTACAAGGACTAATGACCAAGTGGTAAATTGGGAGTGTAAAGTGGTTGGGCAGGTGTATGATAAGACCTGAATTAGTAAGGTCTAGATAAATATTATTCAATGATTAAGATCTAAAGAAAACTTGTAATTATTGTATATTTGTTTAATGCAGTTAATAATGATTTAAAATGCTGTTTAAAATGTTATGGGAAAAGTATGATTGGAGGAAATTGGAAGACTTTATGTGCTCTTATAAGTATGTAATTGTTTCACCAGTGTACTCCATGACTGTTAGGGTTTTTTGTGGGTTTTTATGAATTGTTTAGTGGGTTTTATGAATTTCTTTACAATGTCACCCATATTAGTCAGGGAGGATTAACTACTACAACAAATGACCTGGAATCATTGTGGCTTCCCATGGTAAAAGTTTTTGGGTTTGTTTTTTTCTCTCAGGATAGAGAGAGTCTGTAAGGCAGGGGCAAGGCTTGTTTAATCACATCTTTCTGCCAACTTCTATGGCGTCAGAATCTTCCCCTAGAGTCCCTCCACCTGGGAGAGTTGAAAAGGGGTGCAATGGAAGATAGCAGGGGCTAGACCTCCAAGTGCCATAGATTACATTTGCCAGAATGCAGTCAGCGAGACAGTCAGCTCTAACGTGAACATATAGAATTGTCTCTGCCAAGGGAAATAAGGACATTTTGGGATGACTTGAAGTATATATGTTGAGGGTGTCCCAACATTTGTTTCTCTAAAAGAAGTTTTCTTGCCCTGGCTGGTGTGGCTCAGTGGATTGAGTGCCGGCCTGTGAATCAAATGGCCGCTGGTTCCATTCCCAGTCAGGACACATGCCTGGATTGAGGGTCAGGTCCCCAATGAGGGGTTACGTGAGAGGCAATCACACATTGATGTTTCTCTCCCTCTCTTTCCCTGTTCCCCTCTCTCTAAAAATAAATAAAAATCTTTTAAAAAAAGAAGTTTTCAGGTGGAATTCAGAGAATGTGACATCTTCACGAGGCTGTTAGGGATAATAGGTAACCAAATACTCATTATTTTACATCACAGTTCTAATGTCTACAACAATCTTTTGAAATCAGAAAGATGTGAGAAGAAAAGCAAATGAATAATAGTGTAATGAGTCTTAAGCAACTACATAGAGAAAAGGTCTTTTCATGATAGTCTTTATGAAGTCAAGGATGACAAAAATTCAGTCTTGAAGCAAAAAGAGGAAGCATCTGAATTCCACAGATGAGGTTAGTGATCTGAAAATGTAGAGATTATCTACAAGCAGAGTAAGGTTACACATCAACTTGTAGGGCAAAACCCAGAGTTGTAATCCTAGGAAAATTAAGTATCATATGTGTCCCAGTTTGGACAACAAATATCATGGTATCCTCCTCAGAAGATTGTAGTTAAGGGAACTTAATCAAGTAAACTAACTAATTTTTAAATTTTAAAATTGCATAATACGATTAAGCAAATTAGGTGAATAGGACTCTGCCCTCAAAAAGACTTTTTGCAAAAGAAGTAAGATTATCACAGTTAACTAATTATTAGTAAGAAGGGTAGCTATCGTAATTAGTCTCTGAGCTCAATCAACTGGGGAGCGTGAGCCTGTTTGCTCACACCCCAGGGGGCCACAGCATTGCTTTCCAAGGGGACTAACACCCCTCCCTTTTCCCCTCTGGTGCTGGATTGTTGGGGGAAGCAGGGGAAGGCTTGTACAGGAGCATACAAGTCAAAATGGTGCAGGAGGATATGCTTGACCAAAGGTGCCTATCAGTCTAGTTTGGGGAAGGAAGGGATTGGTTGTGAGGTGGACCCATCGAAAACCCCACAGAATCTTGGGAAGTTCATTGGTTATTTTGAAAAAGCACCTGATCTGGCCCAAAACCAAGCTAATATATTCCCAGGAGAAAAAACAGCTTCCTCACCCCACAATCTCTCACTTGTGACCTGCACTCGCCCCGTTCATTCCTGTGCACCCTCTTGCCCAAGAGCACGTGGCCATGTGGGTGTGACAGGTACCCAGCCCACAGGAGACGGCATGGGCTCCAAAGGGCTAAGCTTTAATATGAAGGACATTAGCTTTGTTTTGGCCATGGGAAAAGTTGGACTTTTCCCATGGCAGGACAGAGGGAGATGGGAAATTGGAAACTCAGGGGCAGCCTTCCACACAAATAAACCATTCCACCACAATCTGCCATGTGTGGCTTGGAATGCTTTCCTAGCAGTCTGTGAAAGAGCCTGATTTTCACCTTCAACAATAGCATCTCAGAAATAGAAGTTCCGTACAGCAAGGATATGTCAGTGTACCAACAGCAAAGTCAAGGGAAGATATTTAAGAATATGTCGAATCAGTATGCAGTCTGCTGAGTAGAAGTATTCATACATAAAAGACAAATGAATTAAAAATGACTTCATGACACTGGTCATTAATATCTTCAATGACTTCTCCTTGCTATGATTGTGTGCTTAACACACAATGCACTGATCAGAATTTTCTTCCCAAGGGCTTTGTCACTGGAAGGTCTTGTACTGATCTTCAGCATTTTGTGAAGTTTGCCAGCTCTTTTATTTTAATAATATAAGAAATTCAGCCTCTGGATTTTACATCAGCCATTTCTGTTTGGTCAGTGTGAGTCAGGTCCTCTTAAATCAGAAAGCATCTATGAAAACTGGAAAATATTTTTTGAGCCTCAAAAATTGAGGCCAACACCTTACTACTATTCCAACCCCAAAATTGTATTCCTGGGGTCCTTATTAAATTAGTCAGCTGGTCTATCTGGATGAAAAATCTACTTAATTTTTTTTTTTTAGTTTCATCAGGTCAATACCAATATTCAAAGGAAACAAAGGAACCTATGAAGACTATTTATTAAAAACAGTTCACATAAAACTTATGTATTTGCGGATTTAAGAATTTTTTGGAAATCAGCTCTGATGTCAGATTTCTAAATCTAAGGGGAAATAGCTAGATGATTGAACTTACACGAAGTAAGTTTAGGTCTTCCCTGTAGTCTAATTATAGGAAAGCACACATTCTCGTCAGAAATTTGAAAGCACTTGGGAACTCTGCAGTGAGGGTTTTCAGTGAAACAGTGATGGCTTTTCTCTAATGAGAGCCAGAGTGAGATTTCACAAACCACATATAGTTTGAGGGAGAAAGCATTAGTGCTTATGTGACAAAGCTGATAAAGTCATCACAGCTCCATAATGTTAGAGAAAATTTAATGATTCCCAATCATTTCCTTCCAACTGGATTCCTCTGTAGACTTCAGAGAATATTCTAAAGCAGCTTCCTTCCTGATGAAGACTTTATATGCTGTACGTCAAGACAACAGACATTTCAGTGACAAAGGAGACAGCTGCCAGAGGTGGCAATGCCCAGCCAAGCAAACACAAAACACAAACGTGTCCAGTTTTTATAAGAAATTGGTTTCTTCACTGGCATCTCCAACATTGTAGATATGAGAAAAACTGACACAGACGAGGGTAGTAGATTAGAATTGATGTTCGTCAAGTAAGAATAGAAAAGAGACACACTAGGTAGGCTTTTGGCGCTTGCCCTTGGAATTTGATGAGGAGGCATCATGCTGAGAAGTGGAGGAGGAATGAATATATTGATCAAGAAAGAAAGTGAATGTGAACAGTTGTGCCATCAGCAGTAATGTAACTGTTAGTTTGGAGATAAGTGACTTCTCTGTATGTATTAGGGATGGTATGATTGATAGTGATAACATAAAAGAAAGCATTAAATATTGAAGCCATGTGAGTCATCTCTCACACACATACACGTATGCAAAAACAGGCATAAATCTATACCTGAATGGAGTGAAAAACTGTTCATATTTGCATTTATGTATCTTTGTATATACAATGTATTTGTACTATATCAGCTGTGGATAACCTTATTTGGGAGGACTGCCCGTATTTCATAGTAGCGAGAGATGAATATCTCATTATCCAAAACTGAATGGAAGAGATTTCAAGAAGTATCGACAAGGTGGTAAAATTATTGTTTGGGACAAATGAAGTATAATTAGTTTTATTCTCATGTATTAATCTTGAAGTCAAAAAAATAAAAAATGCTTTTCTAAGTCCAGTTGATTTTGTTGGTGTAACACTTTGCTGTATAAATTAGCTCTGCCTGGGTTAAATTAAAATATTTTATAGTCCTAGGCCACATGCAGATTAATTTTACTTATACTGAAATATTTGAGAAATAGATAATTCAGGGAAGTGACAGAATGCATGCTCCAATATTTTTCTAAATAATTGTAACTACAAATAAAAAAAGAAGCTGATATTTCAGAATGACAAAATTTCTAAGGGAAAGAATATTAGATTATTACTATATAAGCTAAATATTTAAAATCATTTTAAATTAAAAAAACCAAAAATTCCTGTTAGTTGAATATAAACTATATTGGAGCTAGCAGTTTATTTTTAATTTTGGATAATTTAAATTGTTTTGGGGCCACTGAAGTGCTACAGTCTTATTCATTGTTTGGCTTTGTATCACAATGACATGGATTTTGGCTGTCATTGTGATACAACATTCACAATGTAATTCGTTACATTCATTACATTGTGTAATTCGCTGTAATTCATTATACAAAATACAACGAATTTGTATAAATTCATTGTTTATACAAATAAACACCGAGTTTTGTATAAATTGTCTGACACCATAACTTACAAGTTATCTGCTTCGCTAATATATCTTTATTTTAGCATCCTTGCTTAAGTTATCTCAAACAATTTGAGACCTTATTTAACCTAGATCCTTCCATCTTCACTTTCAAATAGCTCATTTTCAAAGTCTATGTTTCAGGAGTTTTCTGGATCCTCTGGACTGAAACCATTACATATAGCCCAGTCTCAGAACATTTCCAAATAAGTTCTTTTCTTACATTGTTTAGAAGAGCAGGCTGACAGCTCTGGGTGGGGGGGGGCGGTGGTTAAGGAGTGGAGGGAACGGAGGAAGAAGGACTCATGGACGTAGACAGCAGTGTGGTAGTTGCCGGAGAAGGAGCCGGTAATAAGGGGGATGAAAGGTAATGGAAAAACACAATAAAAATAGATTTTTTTAAAAACCTCTGGAAATTTTGTAACAGTGTTTTTTAAAAAAATTGCATTGTTCTATCCCATGTGCCTTGCTTGTAGGTGAAGAAGACAGCCTATATTTCCTCTGCCCCAGCCTAAACTCTGTCAGAAGAGCACTAATAGATTATCTTATGTAACTCCCATCTTATAATACATCATTTTCACAGCCTTCATAAGAGTCTGCTATAGTCCCAGCTCTCCTAGTACTTAGTGCAGAATTCTCTTTATTCTGTCACAATCCATGTCATATTTCCATATGATCCCTCTTTTAATTTAAAGTGTAAAAATAGCTAAAATGAAATATCAGCGAAATAATGAGCATTGATTGAATGCGAATTGAACAGTGAAGCATCTCCCAGGTAAGACAATGCCTTATCTAACCACAGTAAGTCCTCGGGTGAAATTTTTGCAGGGTTCGGCTTCATGGGGTTTTATGATGAGTTCGGTGACAAAGGTAAACTTATGTTTCATCTATGCAGAGCACTGCCCTTTGTTCTCTTGGAATAAAACACGTGTAAAGCCGCGATCGAGTCTCAGGAGACATTTCCTAGAGGAAGAATATTTTGAGCTCCATGACTTTATGGGGCTGGAGGGAACAGGACAGACTGCCTTTAGGAACTGGAATAATTTCGGTGCAGGACGAGAAAGGAGAGGCAAGGGTAGCCAGCATGTGAATGAGAAGTGAGTCAGTAGGTACCTATGTTTGTGTCCAGTATGTGGTTTAATGACTACTCTATTCTACTGAGTATTGAAACAGTTGCCATATGTGAAAGAGAACTAACAAATGCTTATATGCCCACAGTGGCATTTATAACACTAGTGTGACATTATAATCTCCATTGTTTTAAAAGCAATAATTATTACCATACATTATGGTAATATAATAAAAGCTCTTTTCATTTGATTTGGGCTTGTTTTCCTCAGAGGAGTCAAAGATTTGCTGATGTGCAAACCCCTTGCCTCTTTAATTAATAATTTACTTTGCTTTGGGTTGGGTAATTGGACGCCCTTTTACCCAGAATGAAGGAAAATGAGAACACTGAGACAATGAGAATACATATATGGCAGGGGCACGGCAAAAGCCACCCATGGCTTTATTAATCTAGTCTTCCAGAAGTCACATTGATCTGCCTCCCAGAGCTCCGAACGGAACAGGCCACACCATAGCCCCGTACCACTCGCTCACCCACCTGGAAAGCCTCCCGCTACATTTCACACTTTAGCCTATGAATTCTTCTTTATGTCAAGCCTCCCCGTTGGCCACAGTCTTCTAATCCCCTTTGATCTCGCTCTCACCTGACCAAGCTAGATTAGGTGTTTCTTCTGCTTCCATATTCTTGCTATACCACTCACCATGATGAGTTTGGCTTCTCTGTCTTCACCTGGGCTAGGGGCTTTCTTGGGGCCACGGGTCCTGATTCTGTGGCACTTAGTTCACTTGTTGGCATAGAAGAGTTTTCCATATATAAACTATTTACATATGCTTAGCCCTTGGCTTCGTGCACATTAGTTCTTTTTTCATTGAATAAATTGACTTATGGATGTATGGAATTAGCACCCTCATCATGGATATCAAAATTAAGATATCAAAATATATTTCTCATTCCCTTACTGCCAAAGGATAAAACCAAGAAATTGTAAATGGTGGATGAAATGACATTATAGAAAGACTCATTTCTATAGCGGACTTTATTTTTCTATAACATTGTAATTTGGCAGAGGAATGTATGGAGTATGTACGCAGTAAAGAATACTGTAAATTTTGGCATATTTATACTCCTAGTTCAGATTAAACTTCTCACTCTTGCTCCAAACAATGTGAGAATATTATCTTAATTTCCCAGGTACCCACATAAGAATGTGGGCTATTATAAATATCATTAAGTGTTCATGCAAATGTATATAAAATGTTTATATTTAAGGTCTTAGTTTCCAAGTAATGACTTTGTGTATAAATTACATAGTAGGTATTTGAGAAAGAAAATTTTCAAAATACATTATCTTATTGCTTGGTGTTTACTGGCAGCATATGCTGAATCCATATAATCACACATTTTTCAACAGGTAGGATATTTATATAAAATATATCTATGCTTAGACATGTGGAATTTTGTTTACTACCTAACTGATAAGAGGATTCATATTTAAATGTAAATAACTTTGCAGAGTGTAGTGTGTTGAAATCACTAATTTTCATACTACACATTTCAAAATTTGCATGTATAATTGTGCATTCCTTCATGCAAATAAAAACTGTTTTTCCCTCCTGGAAAAGGTATTTATGAATGCACACTCAATGTGTATGCAAACATTTGGATTTCCATACATACATATTTATTGTGTTTATGTGCCTATTGGTTTTATGTAGTGCAGTGTACACATTTTACTTTTAATGTGATAGATACTGTTATGCTTGGCCTGATGAAGCCTAGAGAAAGTATGTTTGTCACTTTCCATAGTATCTGAGTTTTATGAATATTCTATGTATTGAGAATATATGGGCTAATTTCTTTCAATGGATCATAAAATATCAGAAATGTGAGAGCTCAGAAACCTGGTTCATTTGGGGAAGGGTACTCAAATAACAAGTATGCATTTAGTACATATATAAATTACAACTTTTATAAAAAGGAACCCTTTTGAGTTGATCAGTTAATGGAATTCTTAGACCAGGACACTGTTCACTGTCAGCTCTGCAAGCAATATGACGGGAAGATACAGAGAAAGTACTGTGTATATCACATGTGACTGTGCACCCACACTGAGCTTCCCACTCACACATGCTGTGTGGGGCCCGGAATATGTCACAGCCGTTTTGTACATGATTCTTTTTTCTAACTATAAAGGCTTGGTGTTGTCATAACAAATATTTAGCTTCTGAGAGTGATGGATTGCTTCAGTGAATAACATTATGTAGCATATTTTTTTCTTATCCGAGTCAACGTTTTCCTCAATACTGTGAAGTAAATTAAAATAAAATGTTTAAATCTACTGCTTATGATAAAGAAGACCAAATCGTATTCTAATAAATATGAAATACTGCTTGTCATGTTCCTTTCACTCTGCAGAAATGCTACCACAAGGCTTCACCAGTTAAGTCTAATATGTTGACATTTATTTTTGCAGCAATAAATGTTAGGATTATATTTTTGCATTAAATTCTGGCATTTTTAAAGATCACGATGACACGTAATTTATTCCTCAAATCACTCTGGTTTGTTTTTACTTTTTGAATATGGATTTGGCCATGGGTCTCCAAACACAGTACGAAGCATATTCCTTATGTTTTGCAACCTATTAGTTTGATTTAAACCCACTTTTTCCATCTGGATTTACACAAGCCTTTCTTGATGTTATTTGCTCTGAACTATTCCCCGGAAATAATCACACTGAATCCAATTTTACACTGGCTGTGTGGCCAACCAAGTCTATCACTGTGAAGCTTTAAGGCTTTCATAATTTGTTTCAATGAAGGCAATTCCTCACGTATTCCATATATGAATACGTAATAGGTTATTGTGACACACGTTTAAAAGTTTTTTCTCTCCCCGTCCTTAAATACGAAATGAATATGGTGACATATCTTAGGAACTAAATCATTACAGAGTCAGCGGAACAAAGCAACATGTAAAAATAATGTTTTTTTGCACAGTCAATTTAAAATCTGCATACAATAGATTGGGTCAATCTACATATGATTTGAAAGAAAACCTCAAAGATACTAGTTTAGTGCCGAAAGCAATGATGCAGGTTTTCTGCACTTTGAAGATTTATTTCTTTTAGTAATAGAATGCCTAAAAGAGAATATAAATCTGAGACTCATCTTTTCTTTTTAACCATATTTTTAAAGGACTGTCTTCTGTGGGCTGAGCAAAGAGTGAAACAGAACGTTTTTCAAAGGAGGTAATAAATCTAGGCAATCCAGACTTAAAACCTTGTCTTTTGTTTTTTCTCTTTCATTGGTGGATAGTTTAAGTCCTATATCCTTCAGGAAAAAAAAATCTATTATTTTTCCAACTGTATTTAGTCATTGGTTTCCAGTGACCCTAAGAGAAAACTTGAAATATTGAAAAACTGCTAAATTGCAGTAGAAAGCTGAGTTGTTTTCCATTTCATATGAAAATCCAGGGAATTTTCATTGTGCATAAGGAAATTATGGGTGGTTGGTCACACCCACACAGGTCTATTTTGCTTTCTGATCACTACTGAGAAAGTTCACACCACTTGATGTTTGCTAATTAGAAATTAGAAATACGTGTGGTGGAAATCTTTTCATTTTGAAAAATAGTTTTTTTTTTCCTTGTGATAAGCTTATTTTCAGCCTTTCTTGATGTACAATTAGAATCAAAATCTATGCTGAAGAATTTTTTTGAGAATTAATTCTAGTATTTTTCTTCAAGGCAAAGAAATATGAGGGTTAAAAGATGTTCTAAATTAAAAATCTAAATTCTTTCTCTATTTACATGGATGAAATGGCTTGGCAAGGTAAAATGCAGAGCAATCAGGGATGCTTCTGACAGGGAAAAAATTTCATGCAATTGAGGTCAAACATACACAGACAAAGTGAAATGGAGAAAGGAGGTAATTATTCATGTGATTCTAGACTTAAAAGGAAAGATTTAAGCCAAACTGTTTAGAAAATTGAGAAAAAATTTCTTTTACCTTGACTTATTTAAATAATTACCTTAATTTTCCTCTTTGTCTCTCTACTGTAGACAAATGTATCTTAGCAAATGCCCGATAAATTGCTATTTTACTTAATGATCATATATCTGCAGACAATTATTTAAGCTACCTTGCCTTAACATACCCTTCTGCAGGATGGAGAAAAATTGATGTCCTGTAAGAGGATTTTTAAAAGATTAGCAAGTATTTGTAGGTGAGCCAGGGCAGCCTGAGAAACACTATTCCAACTGTAAGTAATATATTATACTTTACTTTGAGATACAAATGAAACTTTTATAATAATACAGAAATTATAAAAAACAGGTACATTGTGTGGTACCAAGAACTTAGTCATTTTTCCACTAAATCTTTAAAATCTTGACCCATTTTTTATTTTGTATATATGTTATTTTCAAGTTTTATCCACGTTGTAGCATATGTCAGTACTTTGGGACCTTTATTGCTGAATTAAATTTCATTATAATACAGCACATTTTTTAATCTTATTTATCCACCCATCAGTTAGTGAACATTTGACTTGTTATTAATTTTGGCTGTTATGAATAATGTTGCTATGAAAATTAATGTTCAAATTTTGCATGGATTATGTTTTATTTTGGAAATATATCTGAGAGTGAAATTGCTGGGTCATACAGCAACTTTATGTTTAATGTTGTTGTCAATGCACCTTCCCCATTTTACATTCTCACCAGCAATGTATAATAAGGATTCTCACTTCTTCATATCCTTGACTCCACTTAGCCAGTCTTTTTTATTAAGTCCATTCTAGTGTGTGTGAAGTGGTATTTGTGGTTTAGACTTTCATATTGCTAATAGTCACTGCTGTTGAATATTTTTCATGAGCTTATCACCCATTTGTGGTACCTTATTTGGAAAAATTAAAAGTAAATTATCTATTTTTAAGAAAGTTATTTGTCTTTTTATTATTGAGTTGTAAGAGTTCTTTATATATTTGTAATACAGTTCTTTATCAGGTATATATTTTAAAAATATATTCTTTCATTTTGTATGTGATTTTTAATGTTCTTATTTTGTGTTTATTCTCTACATTTAATTCTCTTCAGTTTTTATTCTTAAATTTATTTCTGTTGTCCATTTTGAGTTAACTTTGTATTAATGTGAGGCATCTAACTATTTTTTGCACATGGTTATCCAGCACCACATTTTTCCCCATTAAATTGTCTTTGCATCCCCTCCTTGTTTAAATCACTTGGCCATAAAAACAAGGGGTCATTTCTGGACTGGCAATTCCATCCACTAATCCTTGACTCTCTGTCTGCCAGTACCATGGTTTTTTGGTTACTGTAGCTTTGTAGTAAGCTTTGAATTTGAGACATATTGGTTATCTAACTTTATTCTTTTTAAAGGTATCTTTGGCTATTCTTGGTTCTTTACATTTTAATATGCATTTTAGGATAACTGTAATTTCTCTCATCTTCCAGTTTGGGATTGTGATAGGGACTGAATTTAATGTCTTTACTAATTTGGGGACTTTTTCCAGCTTTCCAATATTAAGTCATTCAGAGACGGCAGAAAGGAGATGATAAAAAAAATAGCAACCTGCCTTACCCAGGGAGGAATTGGGACCTGTGAAGAAAGAGAGGCTTGAATTGTTGCCTTGAAGCTTTCCAGAATAGAGTTTCTATCTCATTGACCTCGATGGGAGGGATTGGGTTATGTCAAATGCAACAGGGTTTTGTTTTTCTAAGGTTTAGTAGATTTTCTAGACCAAGTGTTTCTCCATTTGGTATATGGTCTTAGGATAATTTACAGATTCTTTAAATAGTTGATTTTTAAAAATATTTTATTTATTTATTTTTAGAGAGAGAGGAAGGGAAGGAGAAAGAGAGGGAGAAAAATATCAGTGTGTGGTTTCCTCTTGCATGCCCCCTACGGGGGACCTGGCCTGAAACCCAGACATGTGCCTTGAACTATGGCACATGGAACTATGACCCTTTGGTTTGCAGCCTGCGTTCACTCCTCTGAGCTACACCAGCCAGGGCAAATAGTAGATTTTTTTAAAAATTGTTTGTTTTGTGTTTTTTTTATTTAATAGTTTTATGTTATTTTTTAACTGGGAAGATGGTCTGCAATGACCCGAAGCCACCATTCCAGAACAAAACAAGTGTTTCAGTTATGCAGGTACGATAGTCAAAGCCAGTGGCGGAAGGAGTCAATGAAAATCAAAGGAGTAAAGATAGTTCACGCAGACTGTTGTGCCACTTGGACTATGAAACATAGGAGAAAGATGGAGGAACAGGTTTAGGTGTGCCAGAAGATCAGTATGGATTCTGTTCCATGTTTTTTTAATCAACATAGTGATAACCTGAGTATTTTTAAATAATAAGAAACATTGAGAAACACAATAGATTTTAGTAAATTCATAAGTTTGGTGGCCAAAAGTTGAAGAAGTGGTGAGCTGATGACTTCAATTTTCTCTGTGAGTTAGGAGACATGATCATCTTGTGAGAACCGGGGGTCGAAGAGGAGTCAGGTTTCGGAGATGAAGTGTGGAGAACGTTTGAAACTGGTAAGGTGGTCAGTGGGCTAGAACCTATCAGGAGAATATGGTCAGACTGGTATGCAACTTTGGAGGTACAGGTAAGGCTGATAGACATAGCTTCAGACAGCACTGATGGATTTTACCTGCAAGCCCACAACTAACTTATTTGGTAATTTCTGGAAACATTTTGAACATTTGAACAAGGTCTTTCCTCAGTTTAGTACGATGAAAGGAATTGTTTCTTCTCTAAAGTTTAAAGCCAAGAACTTATTTTCCTTTTTTTTTGCACAATTATATTAGATGCTGTTTCCACATAATTTTGTTTCATAGATTAATGAGGTGCAGACTTAGTGTGGGTGACGATAAATAAATAGATGCTGCTTAGGGAAATTTTCTTATTACCAAATGCTCACCACTCTAACACCTTTGGTAACACTATTCAAGATCACAAATGAAATCTTTTTCAACAGCGATCCAGATGAAAATTTTTAATGTGACATTCTGTGAGTGAATTTATGGTAATTGCTCCTAATATCTGTAGAAATTATAACAGACAGTAGGGGAAGAATTACTTACTGCCTCTCTTCTATTGTACTAAAGAGTAAACTAAGTAAGCACCGCTGTCTTTGTGATGACTGACAAGTAAAGGGTATGGTCTGGCAGTTGACAATTAACAAATTACATTTTATTCTTTCTCCTGAGGGCATTAGGGACATGATATTTTCCTCCTTTTCCACTAATTAGGAGTGGGTAAATCTCTGAAGGCTCTGTGATTGGATTCAGTCCGGATTAGGTTTGTCTGACTGTCAAATTGATATATGGTATGACGGGAAGCAGAGCCGTCTAACTCTTCACACCTAATTGAATTAGTGCTTCTCTTACATCTAATGATCGCAGCCTGTCTCCTTCATTCTGTCACAAGTTCACTCAGTATAACCCACTTTCAATTGTTCTGCTCTAACTTCTGATTTTTCCTTAAAGTCCCACTTTAAGTCAAATATTACTTTTTTTATCTTATGGGCAATAAATATTGTGTAGTTTAGGGCAGCATAAATCGTGAGTAACTTGAGCCTCAAGTACTTGACATTGAAATTGCCCTGGGAGAGAAACTACCTATTGAATAGTGTATAAGATGGGACCTACAAACTTTTCTTGGTGTGACTGAATAGTTGCTGGGAGAGAGTAAGTATTTCAATTATGATTATAAGCAAATAAAAGTGTTACAATTGAAAGAGATTTGATGGGGAGAAAGAGGATCAGGTAAATGAGGGGCCCCAAATCCCTGGTGCTGGTCCACAAGCAAAGCTCCTCTGAGTTCCAACTCATGTCTCCCCCAACATCCATCCACCGTAAGCGAGCCAGGGAAGCTCACTTAAGTTCTGCCCCACCCATTCCCGTCTTCCATGAAACCAGTCCCTGGTGCCCAAAAGGTTAGGGACCATTGGTAAATGATTTGGTTAGATGTATAAACCATTGACACTGGACATGTATGTTGGAAGCTTTACTAATATCAATAATTACGTGTTACGTACTTTGCATTTACTTATTTGTTGCTTACTTTGTTCCAGGTCTTATTCTAAGGGCTCTATGATAGTTCAGATATGTGGTATGCACAACAATCATCAGTTAAATTGTTTTCCTTTTTAACCTTACTCGGCAGACAAGAAAGTACTAACTTGGGGATTTTCAGCAATAGGCTCAGAATTCCAGATTCACTGAGTGGTAGAAATGAGTTTGGACTCCAGAGCCTGTCACTAACCATTTCTTGTACTTGGCGAGGAGAACGGTGGGGAGAAGGTGGGAGACTGTCTTGCCGTTCTCATCTGTGTAACTGGAACACAAATATTTATTTTTATTAACTCTCAGGTCTCTGATGGGCATCAAATGAGAAATTGTACAGGAAAAGCACTTTGCTCAAATATTTTGTGGCTTTAACTCTCAGAGACTCTTGAACCATAAACTAGGCAAATGTTACTTGTTAATACACTAGGAATGCACCAGAAGAGGGAGAGCATGCTCTCAAAACCAGAGTGAAATATTAAAAAGGGGAGTATGATTGGAACGTACATGTCAGAGAGGTGGTCAGTCCAACAGGCAGTGACAAGGGAGTGGCCTTAGGGATGAGTCTGGTGCATTAAAGGAAGTGACCAGATGCCCATACACCCAGAGGTGTGTTCATAAAGCCTGGCAATTATTGAGGCCTGGTAATTAACTATTGTAGTCCATAATTTCTTCCAAGAATAAGTCCCTTTTCACCTCTGGGTGTACTTAATTTGTAAAGGACCCAACTATCTGGTGGATACACAGCTACTTCCCTCCAGGACTGTTAAATAGATGTACAATTAGTTGTGAATGAACTAAGGTTCATTGGGTCAGTGTCCTTTGTATGTATGGAAATTAAAATAATTGCATTTTCCTTTATATAATTCTTCAACCTTTAACTGTCACATTTTATATAGGTTTAATTAATATTTAAATCTTAGTTTGTGTTACTAGATTTTATTTCACTCCTTCCACTATGAGTCATTAAATTATTTGAGAGGAACTAACAACTGAGATTATTTACTGTTAAAACTCTGGAATATACCCAAGCCAGTGTTTTTCAACTTTTTTTTTTCCCCCTCATGGCACAGATGACAGACCTTTACATAATACCTGGAACAAGCTGCACAAGGCTTCGCTACCTTTGGGACTCGGGAAAATAATACCTGGGTAGATCACTCCATTCTGGCTCGGTGTTTGGCAAGCTCTGTACACAATGGCAGTATTTATTAAAAAGAACATTTAATGAGCTAAAATAAGTTAGAAGTATATACAGTTGTTAACATTAATCGACCAAAAGTTCATGTTTTTATTTCTATAAAATTGAATATACTTTTTTATTAAATGCCCCTTTCTGCTGCTAAAGAGAAAAAAAACTTGTTAAAATTAAATAATTCACTTCTGACTTTAAAATTATCTATTTTGCTTGATTTCAGCATGTTTAGGGGATAAACGTTTGTACTAGCTTTGGTGGAAAGTCTACTCAGAGAAGAACACAGTCTTCACGTATCAAGGATGTTGGCTCACCTCTGATATCAAAACTCAACAAGGCTACTACAAGAGAAAATTGTTTTTGTTATTGAGTTGTATTAGTTCTTTACATGTTTTATATATTAGCCTATTATCAGATCTATTATTTGTAAATATTTTCTCCCAATCAGTAGATGGCCTTTTCATATCAGTGATGGTTTTCACCAAGACCAATTCAAGAATGTTACTGTTTATGTTTTCTCCTAGGAGTTTTATGGTTTGAGGTCTTACATTCAAGCCTATAATCCATTTCGAATTAATCTTGGTGCATAGTGTAAGATAGTGGTTGAGTTTTATTCTTTTGCATGTGGTTATCCATTTTCCCCATGATTACCTACATAAGTAATTCTCAAAAAATAAACTAGAAACTATTTGAACAAAAAAATCTAATTAGGTGAATTCGAGAAAATTATACACAAATAGCAAATGTATAGAAATCAAAAGTCCGCTGGTAAACTATCAATAAATAGTTCAAAAAATAAGAAAAAACTATTAAAAAGAGAAAAAACTAACATATTTTTATTGCAACAGTATTGGTTTGCATCCAGAAATACAGCTAAATTATTAATTCAGGTCAATTTTTATTTAAATTTAGTATAATAGGCATAGAAAAAATTTTGGTGGGTGTATTGCCACAAACACAAAGAATTTTGATCCATTTCTCTCCTGTGAATGTATACATTTCATGTTAATTTCTGATAACTAAACAATCTGGCTTCTTTTCTGCTTATTTTGAATGAATCTTTTTTTCCTGTTATTTTTCTATAAAAGCATTTTTTATATCTTACATAAAATGGTTTGCATATTACTAGATTTCATTCAATTCTCAAAAAATTATTATGAATTATTCAGCCTCATTTTACAGAGGAAGAAGTAGCAATAAATATATGGTTATCTTATTAAATAGCAAGTAGTAGTAATGGAGTTGAAAAGTAGGCCCTCCAATTTCAAATTTTATTGTCCATTGGATAAATAATTACTCAGCCCACTGACATCTGGTTCTCTTCACCTTCTGAGGAGAAGAAATGAGGATATTGTAGCCCATTATGGGTAGATGGGGTCACGTGACTCATTCTGGCCAATGAGCAGTGATGTAGCCGTGTCTATTTAACAGGTGATGTAGGTGCCCTCCGTTCTTTCTGCTGATGTGCCTGGTGACATTGAAGACAGTGTATGTCTCATCAGTGACTATTAAGACATTGTCTACTTGAGTGACAAGCCAACCCATGACAGATGTAACATTTAGAAGATACTAAACTTTGTAATATAAGCCACTAAGATTCTGGAGTGATTTATGTCATTAGTATAATATATACATTTGTCTTAATAATCACCTCTTTTCTATAAATCAAACATATAGCTTCTATATATTTTGAAAACGTTGAAACTCTTTAAATCTTATTGAAGCTATGGTTATATATTTTATAAGATAATAGTCATGGATATAACTTTATTTATTAAAAATGTAACATTACTTTTTGTGTTTCAAGGAAGATAATGAGATTTTTTAATCAGGAAGGGAAGTTACATACTTGAAAATCATAATCAGAATTTCCAAAGGTATGTGGAACGCCTTAGTGGTTTTCAAATGAAAAAGACTCTTAAAATCATATTTTAAATATACAAAAACACTAGAATAAGTATATATTCTGTAACACGAGGGTTGTTCAGAACATTCCCTTCAGAATATCCTGCAGGGAAACTTTAAAGATATAAAACCCAATAACCAGAGGGACGGTGGAATTGACAGAAAATCAAGTATGTTATGAAACACCCTTTATTTTTTAAGAAATGTCTTAGTAAAATTTATTGAGGTAACAATGGTTAATAACACTGTATAAATTTTAAGTGTACAACTTTATGACATCTGTAAACTCCATTGGGTGCTGAGCACCCAAAGTCTAGTCCTCTTCTGTGGCCATATATTTGACTCTTTTTACCCTCTTCATTCTCCCCCATCACCCTCCCTTCTGTTAACCACCATCTGTATCTGTGAGTTTATTTGTTGCTTTTTGTTTTATATCCCACATGAATGAAACCATACAGTCCTTGTCCTCCCAGTTTACCTGTTTAACTTAACACGATACTCCAAAGATCCATCCATGTGTAGTTGTTATCATGGTTTCCCAACATCCTTTATTTTAAAGGAGATAAAATACATGAGAAATTTTATAACCATTAATAATGGTTATGATACAGATAGAAGTGGCCAAACCACAGGGCATAGGAGGGGCTGAGAGAGACAACTGCCCTGAGGCAAAGGCAGCAGTTTATGGCCCTGGTAACCAAGCTACAACCCAACCCTGGAGCAGGTCATTGTACTGCAGTGCCAGAGGCTAGTGAGAGTGACTGACAAAGGAAAAAGCCCACCTACTCATTTCTGGTCCTTTAGGACGCAGCTACATGTACCTTAAAGGTCAAGCATGGCAAGAGGAGGAGGTGCTGTGCTGGGAAAAAAACTGTCAGTGGAGCCTGGGAAAATGCACAGGATCGGCTGGTGGAGAGGTAGGGGGGTGGCTGGACTCTCCTAGAGGCATGGAAGTTTGAGCTGGGAGATTTAAACTAGGGAAGCTGCCATCTGCCTAGCCACCTCAGGCTCCAAAGGACAGATAAAGATGGAGTGGAAATTCTGGTCATTGTTTTGAGCGTTGGTGTTTTGGGGAGTGGTGAATTTTCCTCTGGGTTTTCCAGAAGGGGCAAGCTTTGAGGCAGAAGTCTGCCATTCTCCCAGATTGTGCAGATGTTGAATAAAAGATCTCTTTCCTATTTTCACCAAAACTCTGCCTCCAGAATTTGCCTGTGGGTGAAAGCAGGCAGCCAAAGTCTACTTCTGTTAGGTAACAGTTATATTTTTCTTTTTTAATTTTGCAATCTTGGAGATGTCTGGAGAGTAACTACTACACTTCTGTCAGTGGAGAGGTAGCTGAGAATTACACCAGTCCATTTGACAAGAAGAGCACGTTGTGACTGAAGAGCCCGCAGAAGAGATCCACAGTATGTAACAGAGGGTTTCAGTAAGAATTAGACTGAGCAAATCCAGAGTTGTGTAAAAGGTATAGACATGCTCACTGAACTGAAAAACATTATTCCTTTTGTGTGACACTCTTGCAATAAAAATTCAAAATTGCACAACAGGGGAGGCGATGACAAATGGAGCAGTCACAGAGATTCTCTGTGGCCTCTGACCCAATCAAAAGCATCATAGTCCTTTCACAGACATTGTAATTAGGAAGATGTAAAGCAAATGTTTATGCTTTATTCACTAAAGATTATGGTAACAGGCCAAGTTGCAAAGACATCCTATATTTTCTCTTTATTTATCAACATGTTCATTGGACTTATCACTGACCAGAATGACAGAAAGCAGAAGAAATGCACAGGGTTTATGTCATTTCTGAACAAGGATATACTTGGAATTTTCCAGAAAAAATAAGATTGAAAGTGAGAGATATTTACAATATTTGCCAAACCTGTTAGCCGTAATTTCTACTGTAGCTATGGAAGAGCGGTTGGTGCCACTGCCTGGTGTGGGGCACAAAGCCGGTATCCACAGACACATCACTTGACTTCCATAATCAGCTCTTGAAGTACTTCACATAATTTTCTTTCCAAATTTATGGAGGAAACGGCACTGCTCTATAATTTTCCACAATTCAATCAGTCCATATTTTAATATTTATTATGTTATATATTTAGTATTCATCCTTGGTAACACTCTAAGTAGTTGTTTCTGTATTGAATAGTTTCCATTTGGTTATGCACATCTAAAACTAACTTTGATGGTCACAGAACAGTAATAGCAGCAGCAGCAACAGCAGCAGCAGCAAAAAGACAATAACATATATTAGAAGGACACTGGGTGCCTCTCGGAATCCAAGGACAGACATACCTGTCAGGAATGGGCTCTAGCGAGCTGTAGAACTCCAGGAAACCCAGTAGCTGATCTCTTGGCCTCCAGCTGTTTCCGTTCCTCTGTTCACCTTAAACAGTCAACCATCTGCAATCATTTACATGGTCACCTGAAGGTGCCGAAAGAGAAACAAGCCTCTGCTTCTCACTCACACTTCTTAATTTACAGGGAACATCAGTAATTTGGCCACCTTCAGCAAGATTGTCTCACAGTGGCTACGTTGTTCTGATTTAGTGATCTCCGTGGCAGCTATGTGAGGAGGAACAGTCGGAGCATGTAGAACACTCACAGCTCTGGGAGGTAAGATAATGACCATCTGAAACAGCTGGAATGTGGTTAAGAGTTTCACACATCTGCAGCAATCCAAGAATTTTGTTGAATCTCCCACTAAGAGGACCTTCTTTATCCATTATGTTCTTTGGCTACATCTGAGGAAAGCATGAAAGAATGTTCCCTCATTAATGGCTGAGTAGCTTTCTGAGCTTCCTTCCTGCCTGTGAAATATTGGAAGGCCAAGGGTGTTGTGAGTTGAATTGTGTGCCCCCACCCCAGAATTCATGTGTTGAAGTCCTAAGCCCCAGAACCTCAGATATAACCTAATTTGGAAATACAGGGTTGAAGATGTAATTAATTTATATGAGGTGATAGTTCATTTTCTGTGTAACTTGGTTGGATCACAGGATTCCTAGATATTTGGGTAAACATTATTTCCAAGGCGTCTATGAGGGTGTTTCTGGATGAGGCTAGCATTTGAATCAGTAGACTGAGTCAAGGGCATTGCTCTATCCACTGTGGCCATCATCCAATCCACTGAGGGTCTGAATAGGACACCAAGGTGGAGGAAGGGAGGATCTTGGTGCTCTAGGTTCTTAGGCTCTCAGATTTGAACTTGAATTTATACCACTGGCTCTTTGGCTTCCAGGCCTTTGAACTATACCACCAACTTTCTTGGGTCTCCATCTTCCAGACATCCCATTATCTCAGCTTCCGTAATTGCATGAGCCAAAACCTTATCGTAAATCTCTTTCACTATCTATGTCTCTCTCCATCTCTCTATCTATCTCTATCTCTATCTATCTCTATGTCCTATTCTGTTTCTCAGGAAAACCCTGAATGATTCAGAAGTCAGAATACTATTGGGGTAGGGTGGGCCTCTGATCCAATATGAATGGTGTTCTTATAAAAGAGGAAATCTAGAGACAGATAGGCATAGAGGGAAGGTGACGTGAAGAGACACAGGGAGAAGATAGCTATCTAAGAGCCAAGGAGAAAGGCCTGGAGCACATCCTTCCCTCATGGCCCTCAGAAGGTATCAGTATTCCCAACACCTTGGTCTTAGACTTCTAGCCTCCAGAACTGCAAGACAATACATTTCTGTGGTTTAAGCCACCTATTTGTTATACTTCATTACAGCAGCACCACTGTGCTAAAACAAAAGGTTGTTTTTAATTCCGCATTGCCATCTCAGGTTGGTTACACTCCAGCAAAAATAGAGTTGGCTTACTATTAACTTGGTTCCAGTCAACTTTATGTACTAATCTTGACACTGAAAGTTCTTTTTATTTTTCTGTATGTTTCTGCTGTCTTTCATCTTATGCTGCTTTCTTTGGAATTAGCGGCAAGGTGCTCTGAGTCTATCAGTCTTACATAAAAAAAGTCATATCTCAGTGTTTTCCTCTGAGCCATTTTTTCCACTTGAAAGTATTTACTATGCATCATCTGAATGCACTTATTACCAGGAGGTTTAATTTTAATCAGTTCTTGTGAGTCAAAATATACCCTAAGTTTTTCTTTTGTAGTTTCTAGTTGGAAAAAAAAAAAAGTTTCTTGTTTCTATTCAATAAGAACCAAATTTCAGGACTCCCTTTGTTTTCCTTTACCTCATAATCATATTTGTGAACTGGACTTTTCTAGGAACATCCCTTTCTCAGGTAGAGTAGTAGAATACAGATAATAGTGAACAACACATACTGTAATATTTAAATTTTTGAAATTGTTCCTATAAAATAATGAGCTCATCAGATGTTATCTCTTTCTCTCTGTCTTTCTCAAGTTTTTGTAGATTAATGTCGTACTAACTTTATATCAACACCAATACCCATTCTTCCAGGTCTGCCACCTGACTCTCGAGAATGCTACCTGTTATAGGTAGAGTATAACTTTCATGCCTCATTCCAGTACGAATTTGTATATGAGTCAGGGTAAGCTAGGTTATGTTGCAATAACTTGTAAAGCACAATGAAATATAGTAAAATAAAAAAGTTGTTTTTTATTGCTTTTCCTATTGTTCAACATTGCAAAGTGACCTGGGGTACTCATACTAGTTGTTTTTGCTTTGGGACTCGGGCTAATGAACAGGAAAATATGGAGCAATTCCATCATAGTTACAGAGGAAAAATAGAGTGCTGGTTGGTCTCACATAATAATTACATGCTTGGTCTGAAAGTGAGACATGACACTTGTGTTCAAAATGATTGACTAGAACAGGTCACGTGGTCCTGGGCAACTCAGAGAGACTCAAGACATGCAGACCTATTATTGGTGTTAATGGAAGAAAGAATTGAAATAGTTGACCTACAGGACAGTGTGGGGAATAGTGATACGAACATCATTTTTAAAAACAAAGCAAATGAATCCTAGAGGACTTAGAAATCTTAGAAATAAAGGAATCATTACTTGAATTATTGTGGTCTTTCCAAATTCTTCATTTCTTATTCTTATCACATTTTTTCTTAGATTGCATTATCCTGAGATCTTCTTCAAGACTGAAACAAAGGCATGTGGTTGAGCATGAAATAATAAGGGAATGGAGTGGACTCAGAGAACACCTTTATCACAGCAATGGAGCCTGGGATGAAGATGTGGTTACGCCCCACTCCCCCAATATTCACTGAACTCCCACTTTGTACCCAAAACATCACTAATCACTTTCATTTCAATAGTAATAGCTAAACTTTATGAAATAGCATAAAGAAATATACCTGTGTACAAGAAGCTATGCAATGCAGCTTTCTGGGAATAAGTTTTCTTTTCCAAATACAATGATTGAAGACAGTAAAATATAATTCATTTATGTGGATGAAATAATGGAACAAAATGTGCAAGTCTGCGACCTACACTGCACATAATCTAGACGTGAACATAGACCTGCTGTTTCCTCCAACTTTCTCTGACATGTAAGGTGACCCCGGCTCCTTCTCTGAGAAGTGTCTTAGCAGAAAGTTCTTAGCCTAAGGGTCCGATCCATGACACATGCATTCCCTCCAGTTACAGATTTCTTCTCCTTCTCCAGTGTGCTTACTGAGCTAGAGATCGTTTTTGATGGGGGTGTTAATAGACCTCTCCAGCCTGAAGGCAATTTTTCCTTTTCATAGTCAATAGACTCTAAAAATTTTTGAAAAGAAACATAGCCTGAAACTCATTTTAAAAGTGTACTGAATCTTCTATTTCTTAACAGCCTTCATCTTGAAAATAAATTCTTTTTTCATTATACATTTCACACCACTCCCTTCTAGTAGTAACTTACTAGGTTTTTTTTTTTTTTTTTTTTTCTATTGCAAGATTCCTTTTTACTTTCAAACCTTTCCAATCTTAAAATAACCCTTTACCTTCTTAGATCTTCACTTTCCGGGAATGCTTTTTTCTCCCATTTTCTGTTGACCTTTGACCTCCTTGGACACGTGGTTTACTCTTAGTTCCCTAAATAGTACATTGTCTATATCTTAACTTCTAAAATGTTGTCCTTTGACCTTGCCACTCTCCTGAAAATATCACTAATGATCTCATTAATTATTGCATCAAATACTATTTGAACACCTCGATGCACAGTGTTGTTTTAATCAAGGAGTACACAGGTAAACACATACAGCATTGACTCCTATAATGTTTGCTTCCACAAAAATGTAAATAAAAATTGCAATTAGTACTTGAGTGATTCTTACTCAATTACATTTCTGACACCAAATGAAAGGGATTTGTTTCTCCTGACACCAAATTGTGGGAATTTTTTTTTTTCCAGTACCACTTTGCCAACTGTCTGACATCAACTGAATATCTAACAATTCAATTCCAATCTGATACTATCAACCTGGAGGTAGCAGCAGATCCTGTAAGTTAAAAGGATTAATCCAACAAAACTCTTCACTTCAGATGTCAATCTCAAGTCCCGGGCCACTGGTTCTTCGGACCAAACCATCTATAAGTCGGGGGTTCTTATGAGTCCATCCTCAGGTTTGATGTTGTGTTTGCCCAGCTCACAGAACTCAGGGAGGTTTTAGAAAGGATACCACTTAGGAAAAGCATTACTGGTTTATTACAAAGGACATGTGTTAGGAGCAGCTAAATATAAGCAATGCATAAGGCAAGGTGTAGGCATATGTGGGTGAGTGTAGGGCTTTCACGCCTGCTCTGGGGGTGCCACTCTTCCAGCACCTCAGTGTGTTCATGAACCCAGAAACTTATGCCTTTTGATGGTTTGTGTGTGTTTGTGTGTATACGCACGTGTGCGTGTGCATGCTCAGAATGTAGGGGATTTGCTAATTATACACAAGCCTCAAGTAATTTTAAAACACATTGAGAGTCAACTCTTTCATTCCTTCTTGTCTTCTTCCTCATGGTATGCATAGGAGTCTCAAAATCTGAAGGTTGGGGCAAATCAAAGGTAGGGTGCTGGATTTTCTGCATCAGAATTACCTTGCCAGCTTGTCAAAAATACATATTTTGGGGAAAATCAAAATCACCAGATATAGAACAGGGGCATCTTCCATATTACAAATTCCCAGGAGACTATATGCTCTCTCCAGACTGTAAATTACTACCGTAGACAAGGTGCTCACTTCTGTGGGTGGTTCATTCACCTTGATTGTTCTGATAATAATTAGGAGAATGTACTGTAATGAACCTGGAGGGGGGAATTTGAGTCCCTTCCTTTCGTTTCCTGTCTTGTGTTTTCTTGCCCTGTTTGCCGAGGAAAGTAAGGAACCAATTTAGCTTACGTTTTCTGTATGTGGATACTGGCTCCTCACTGCGGCTGGCTTGTCTGTACCTATGAGCTCTCTATGGATTCTGAATGCAAAGCTTACTTGGCAATGAGAAGATGTTACCTTCTTGCTTCCATCTCCATCCCGGCCCCTTAGAAAAGTTTTCAGCTTCCTCTGACCCTTCCTAATAAACATTAGATTTTTTACTTAAAAACAATCTTTGACATTTTTCCCATCTCCGTGTTCCCTAGATATTTTCAATGCCTCCTTTTCATGTGATACCCAAACGCTGCTTTATTTTAAAGTGAAGGAAGATATAAACTTAACAAATTTTAAAAAGAAAAAGAGCTTTGAATCTCATAAAGATAAATTGCATTGCATCGGTTTTTAGGTAGGAGTATTAAAATCTTCAGTGGACTCCTAGGAAAATTCTTCCTGCAAACCATAGTAATAACCCCTAGGTATGCAATTTGTAAATGAAGCTCTCATAATTGGGAGTTTACAAGTAGTCTAATTGCTATTGCTGATTAGCTCTTCTTTTCCTCCAAAGATAAATGTGCTGGGCTCAGTATGAGGGGAACTCTAACCTCCCTGGCTTAATAAATAGTTTGCTTGTCAGAAAATCTCTGGCCTCATTAGCAGAATAAAATTTCCCCATGTCACAAATTCCCCAAGTCACACTGGCTTAATGTAATACTAACTTTTGTCTGCAATTTAAAACATTTTCTGTGACTGTCCAAAGGTTTGCAAGTTTTTGAGCTTCTCTGGGATGCCCAGGACTTCAAAGACTGGGAGACATAAGTGGGGTGGGGTGCTCTGGGAAAAGAAACTAGGGCCCTGCTGATTCCCTTGTGTTATGTGGACCACATGGAAGGTCCAGAAGCATAGGAAACATGGGTTGAAATTACTCTGGCCTACATCTACCTTACTAGAAACTTAATTTTACTGTGTAGGTAAAAAATGCCAAACTTCCTCGCCCACACAAACATGCACATACACAATCTTGTGCTCTTTATGTACTTTTTCTCGGTAAGTATACATTAATATGATTTGGTTTAATTTCCTCCTTGTGAAATTTTTACTAATAATTGCTTTTATTATCTCCTTTAAAAATTAATTCATGGTGTTTGTAGGGCCCTTTAAAAACTAAAAGCAAGTCTTAAAGTAAGTGGAAAATCTTCCATACCCTTATTTTTTCAGGTAATACTTGCCTAATATGTATATGAGGAAAGATCCCAAAAGACAGAATTTATTTATAAAACATAATTTGTATTTATTCTTACATGTTTAAGCTTCAATCACCTTCAAAGTCTCTCCATTTGATGCAATACACCTATTAAGATGTATCAAAACAGTTTTTGAACTTGTCAATTTTGATGACTGTTAGTGCTTCTGTAGTTTTTTGTTTCTCCACTTCCACATCAGCAAAATGTTTGAGAACGTGTTTCATCTGGGGAAACAGCCAGAAACATCACTAGGGGTGAGACTGGATGAACAGGGAGGGTGGAGCATGGGGGTCATGCCATCTTTCATCAAAAATTGCTGAACACTCAGTGTGGGGTGGGCAGGGGAGCTTGTAATGACCCATCATGAAATGGGCAAAAGTTTTGAAAGAATCTTCAAAAAAATTTCACTGAAGCTGAACACCGCCTCTCACAACAACAGCAGCTGGTACACTGATACAGATGGGTTCCAAGAACATCACCTAGCAGGGGGAAGCCTGTACGACAAGATGCCTACCCTCCAGAAGAAAATTCTTGTGTTTTGGGGGTCTACCCTCATATAATGGTATTTTTTGTCTCTATCTGTCTCCCTCTCTCTGTTTTTATTTGCAAAATTGAGTTGGCTCACTGTTTAGTTTTACTATTAACAAACATGGAATCATACTATATAAATTAATTTGTGTTTCTGAAAAGTTGGAAATATACTGAAATATTCTTTCAGTAATGTCATATTACATTTTCCATGTCTGCATAGTAAATTATTTACTGATATATAATTCATATAAAATTTATGTTTTTAAAGTGTACAATTCAGTGGTTTTTGTGTTCACTCTTTTTTTAACCAACACCAATGTCTAATTCCATAACATTTCCACTATTCCCAAAAGAAACCCTTTCCTCTTAGCAGCTAGTCCACATTCAACCCTTTCCACCCCTGTTCCCTGGCAACCTCATCTACGTTCTCTCTCTTATGAGCAAATCTCCAAGTAATTGTATAAACAAATGTTGGAGGTTATTTCAAAAGGGAGACATTTCTGGCAGGACACGTGGAAAACACAAAATTGAATTGTAGTAAACAGCAAATAATAACAAATGGCCAACAATTATTTCTACACATTAGAGATTATAGACACCGTGAATATCTGGAAATAAGATTCCTCGCTGTTATCTGAAGCAGTCAAGGAGGAATTCTGTGAAAGAGATGGGACATTATCAGGGCCTTGGGCTGGAATTGAAGGCATGATGTCAGAAGGTCATCTAAACCAAAATGACATAGGACAGAGTGCCTTGCCCCCAGCATGCTCCAACCTGGCTGCATTCAAATCTGTGTTCTGCCATCAAATGAGGGGTGTCCCTTAACCTTTCTAAACTCAGTTCCCTATTTTGTAAAATGATAATTAGTACCTACCTTGTGCAGTGGTTGTATAAATTAAATGAATTTAGCAGGAGTCCTTAACACTGAATCTGGCATTTAGGAAGTATTTAATAAATTATTCCGATATCTGTAATTTATCAGAAGTTGCGGAAGGGACTGTGCCTGCTGTATGTAATCAGAGCAGGGTTGAGCAGGGCCAGCACAGCATGGTGGAGACTGTGAGATGTGATACCGAGCTGTCTGTCCAGAGAAGACTGGTTGTCTCTCTGATCATCTTCTGAAGTCCTGATGTCGTTTTGAGGACTTTCTGTTGATTGACCTTCACTTGGCCACAGACACAGACTATGGAGCTCTGGGTTCGTGTGCGGGGACAGTTGTGCATACGTAGTTACGCCGGCCTGGTAAATGGGGTCCTTGCTCTCTCAAGAACACCCTGCGAACTAAGGGTTTTTATTTACTTCATAGTCATGTAATTGGGTTACCTGATTTCTGAGGTATGTTTTGTTTCCATTACTATAGTTACCACTAATATATAATATATTTATTGAACATCTGTGATATGTAGGTGTTCTATTAAGCTGTTTACATGGATTATCACACTTATTCATTACAATGACCTTTTAAAGCAAGAATTGCTATTAATCTCCATAGAATAAATGAGGAATTAAAGACCAAAGAGGTTAAAAAACTTGATCTAAGGCAAATACTTTGTGGAGATGAAAAGGGCATTCGCCAATAATTTTGTGAACACATCATGCCCAGAGCCTGAACTCTTCGCCACCACAATGTCATACATGTTTTTATCATCAATCAATTAATTGATATTAAGAATAGTTTCAGGATGCTCTCTCTAAGAGGAAGCATTTATTCTATTGTCCTAGAAAGTCTGTTTTCAATAACAACTGTAAAGGTTATTCTCAGTTTTCTTGTGTATTAAGAAGTACACTGTGTGCAATGTTTATATGAAGGACACGAGAATGAGCAGGTTCATCCTATTTACATAACATTTGTGTTTCTTACAATATAGACGTGATGATGTTACGCTTTAAAATGGGGGCAAGTCAGTGACACAGCTCACAGTCCGTAAACCTCATCTACCCTCCCACTCATCCTTCTCCCACCCCCCACGGTGGTCACAGCAGAGCCCCCTCTTTGCAATAACACATTCGCTGGTCCGTAGTACTCACTTGACAATCACCTTTCACTCATTTTCTAAATTCTATTCTTGTATAATTTCTAAAATTTTGTTTTCATTTTCTAAAGATAAGGAATTTCTGTTACAAGAGTATGTAACTCTCCCTTGAGATATATATAACACAGGGGCTCACAAATACAAATACCTGAATTGGGGGTGTCAAACTCATTTTCACCAGGGGCCACATCAGCCTCGTGGTTGCCTTCAAAGGGCCGAATGTAATTTTAGGACTGTGTAAATGTAACTACTCCTTAATGTTAAGTGAAAGCTCAGCGCTGCCACCAGATAGAAATAAGGTGCCGGCTGGATAAAACCAAGTGGAGGGCCGGATTCGGCCTGTGGGCCTTGTGTTTGCCACCTGGGACCTAAATCAGAGAGATCACGCTCTTCAGGTGCCAGGGAACCTATGATTGGATTCCTGTTCAGCCGTGCACACCATGATTTCCTGGGCCTCAACATATTTAGGTCACGTTTTCTCAGTTTCAGTGTTTATAAAATGGGGCAAATAATATTGATGTTGATGGATTTCTATTAAACCAGATAAGGTGTGTGGAAGCATATTGCAAATAATTAAGTATGATAAATACTCTGGAAATTTTTATAGTAAATGTTTGCTAAATACCTTCAGAACTGAATGGATGCCTTTATCAAGTAGAACAATAAGAATAAGGGACACAATCTCTAAGCATGGGGCAGGAGTAGCCTGGTTCCTTAAAGAGTATGTACTGCTGCTAGGTCGTATGCCCTAGTAGGACATTACCTACCCACTTCGTTCACTGCTCCATCTACAAAGCCAAACACGTGACAACTACTCACTGAATTTTTGGCAAATTAATACCTACAGTTTCTAGGATGATTGGGATTTTTTAGTGAAAATGAAATAATCTAGTGTTTGAAGGATGAGTACCATCTAGAAAGGAAAGGTAAGAATACTATTACAGAAGTAGAGACGTACTTCTTTTCCAGATTGGCTAGATAGCACGTAAGATTTGTGCGATGCAAGAAAGATAAGTCCCAAAATAATAAAAAGGACAGATTACAGAGGGCTTTGAATGGCAGCTTCATGACTAAGAACTTCGACCAGAGACTGAAGATAGCGAAAAGAGACATTTGCTGCGTGCAAGGCACGATTCTAAGCACTAACCTGCACTACCATTATTTAATGATTAGAACTCTGACAACCACTCTGAAACATAACTACTTTCATGGTTCCCACATTTTAAGTGAAAAAAAAGAAATGGATACATGGAAGCCAAGGAGTTTGGCCAGGGTCATGCAGTGAGTCAGTGGTGGAAATGGTATCTGAATTCAGGAGAGCTGGTTCCAGATCTACCCTCTTTACAAGTGCATTTATTAGTCTGTAGAATAGGCAGCTATGTACCTCTGAGTTTATCAGAAAGTCCTGTTTCTGTTTGTTGCCTTTGTTGCTTAACAAACCATCCCGAAGTGTAGTGGCTTAAAACAAAAAGCCTTCTTATTTCTCATAACTGAGTGATTGACCATCAGTTCCTCTGAATCAGATGGTGTTGGCTATGGCATTCAAATTAATGGAAGGTCGAAGATGGCCTTACTCAAACGATCAAATCCGGCTGCCAGCTGGGAGCTCTGCTGGAACAGCTGGTCTGGGTCCTTGGTGCGTGCTTCCCTGTGTGAGCCTGCCCATGGGGCTGCTTGGCTTCCTCGCAGCATGGATTGTGGATTCCAATAAGGGGTAATCCAAGAAAAAGGAAGAGAACATTACCCACTTTTCTATGGCCTCGGTTCAGAAGACCCAGAGCAACATTTTTTGCCTTCTCTTCTTCATCAGGATATTCATGAAGCCAGAATGAACTCTAAAGGGGGAGAAACAACTCCATCTTTAATAAGGAAATAATGCACAGTTACAGGGAGGGAAAAATAAACTGTGGTATGTTCATGTAACGGAATATGATTCAGCACAAAAAAGAAATGATGTATCAAGCTGTGAAAGACATGGAAGAAATGTAAATGCATTACCTAGTGAAAGAAGCCAATCTGAAAAGGTTGCATACTCTATGAGTCCAACTATATGATATTTTAGAAAAGACAAAAACGTGGAGGCTTTAAATATTACCTTGTGCTGGTGGAGGTTGGGCAGAATGAGTAGGCACTGAAGGTACTTGGGGCTGTGAAAAAACCCTGTATGATACTGTAATGATAGCTACTGTTATTATATATTCTCCCAAAGTCATAGAAGGTACAATACCAAGAGTAGTCCCTTATGTAAACTATGGACTTTTGGTGATAATAAGGTGTCAGTGTACGTTCATCAGTTCTAACAAATGGACCACTCTGGTGGGGGATGCTGACAATGGAGAGACTATGCATGTGGGTGGGGGAGAGGATATGGAAAGCTTCTGTATATTCCTCTCAATTTTGCTGTGAACATACAAGTCCTCTAAAACAAAGTCTTTAAAATTAATGATGGCTTTCTTTGAAAGCTGTGTACTTTATATCTCAAGTTATAGGATGCATACAGCGATTTGTTGGGTCCTGAATCATCTGAGTTCTTGATCACCATATATTGGGGGGGAAATATCTATTGTGAAGATTAAGCATCCCTGTCTAGCCTTTCTTTCATGACAGGCTGCTGCTAGTATTGTGGTGTATTCAAAGGCTATTATCTGAGCAACTGACTGATTTCACATAAAGCAGGATGTACCTATGATGGATCACTGATAATGGCATGATTTTTCTATAGTGGTTCAGAAAGGTATTTTTAAACACTTGCTATTCATTGCCAGTTTGTCCTTGTCTTTGAGGGATGTGAGATGCTGTTATTTAATGCATTTGACAGTGGATTATAGTAAAATTAAATGCTAGTGGGAAACAAAGTTCTGTTGATGGCTCTGAATAATCTAAATGTAGAAATTATTCTAGTTCAATGGAGGGTAAAATTATAGGATGTTGAATTCTTTCCAACAAGATGAATTTGGAATATGAGATATGGAGATTAAATGCAGACAACTGTACAGATTTGTACTGTAACACCAGGGAGAAAATTATGCAGGTCGGGTGGGAAAGAAAGGATTCGGGAACACAGAAAAGGGGGATTCCCGTTTACTAACTGCAGGGCTGTCATGGGGGCTCCCAGATTTTGTGACAGTTTAGTAACGATAGTTATAGAGGCTCCCCCTGTTCGGTGATAAAATTCCTACCTATTGAACATATTTTGCATCTGTGGATGAATGGCCCTTGCTGGATAAAGCTGAAATGATGGCATGTCAGCTCATTATATCTGTTTTGAAAGTTTTTAAAGTAAAGTTGTTAACTTATTTTCTGTTGTTTTCTTAAAAGTGAGAAAAAGCAATTTAAAATCTTAGAATGTTTGTTGTAGATAGTATGCCTACTTCAGGATTACTATATGTTGGAATGTTGCTTACTAATAAGAGTTAACATTTAACCTAAAATCTATCACTTACTGCTCACTTACATGTTCAATATAGTTTTATTGAACAACTACATAATATATTACACCATGCCAGGCAGGGGTCATGTAAAAGCAAATTAAAACCCTATCCTTAACAACATGGACTTTATCTCATTAAAGTGTAAATATGGCAAATGTACTATATCACTCCCATTTTCATAAAGTATTTAGGACATATGTGAGCTATTTTGAGATCAGGGGATTGGTGATGGTCTGAGTTACGTGCTTTAAGAAAGAATTCACAGAGGAGGATGTATTGTGTAATACGGGTATCACAGGGAGGTGTCAATACAGGGATAAAAGCACGGGAGTACACAAAACATTATGGATTGATATGCTCATGAAAGTTCAAGGTGATGGGGGACAAGAGCTAAGGATGAAATTGGAAATATTTTCAGAAGTTCCTTATCATAGATGAAAAACCTGGCATGTCAAACTATAGCATTATTAATGATCTTAAAAGTGACGGGTGCTGTAATAGGCAGGGTAGGGTTAGGCTGTGCCATCACATGGAATGACCCCCATTCTCCACACCTAGGACAGCCAATGCTATTGTCCCCTCGCAAACACATTCGATTCAGGATGTCCACCACACTGGTCCGTGTTGTCTTCACTCTGGGACCCAGGCTCAGGAAGCACTGCCTGTCTGGCCCAGTGCTAGCCATAATAAGTGGCTCTGTCCCTCTCCATTCTTAGCCAACAATGACACGTGTTTTTTCTCTTTGTATTTATTTGGCCAAAGCAGATTATATCCCTGTTACCAAATGAGTCCTGGTTTCCTGTAGTTGTTCTGCTGCCAAATAAATCGTGCAAGTAATACTAGTATCATATTGCTGTGAGCATTAAATGAAATGCTATGCTGTGACAGGTTTTTAATACTCAATAAATTTGATCGTAGCCATCAGTAAATGTGACTATGCTTTGTAAATATCCCAGGCCAATAGATACTACTCTTAATAAATTAAGGAGAATTTGTGAGAATGAAGCATTTCTCCCTTTTAAGTTTGGACATTTTTTAAAAGCACTGAGAACATGGAATTGACTTACAGATTATTATAGAGAACAATTCCACAATAGAGAAATCCCCATGATTCAATGAATCACACTGGTTTTGGAGCTATATCTTTTGACAATATGAGCAAAATTTAAGGAAACAAGCTCATATCAATCCCTAGGGGAAAAACCTCCAAAAATATAAGTTACATCCTACAATATATGTCTCTCAACTATGCATTATTTCTAAGACTGTGCTGCCTAAGTGATAACTAATGTTTAAAAGACAATTTTGAAGCATAATTGAGATGTGGAACCACTAAGAAAAAAAATTCAGTTTTTCTAATTAGAATCTTCCCTAGGTAAAAATCTGGAATTGTATCTTATTGTCAGTATAAGATTTGATACACAATAGAAATGTTGTTTTCCCACATTTATCACAAGAAAGCAGTGAGCTAGCATTCTGTGGCTTGATCATTCCAGGTAATAGAAGCTGCATGGAATTTCTAATGGAAACAGAGGCATCATTAACCTCAAAACATTTAATGAGTTCCCTTCTCGAGCAAGTAATTATGCTTTGTCTTCACCCCCATGCCCATCTCCTTTTTTAAAAAAAAGAAGCAGAGAACTTATTTGGCAAAAGTATAATAATTGTTCAAACAGATCTATTTTAAAAAATTGTTTTGAGTCAACTGTTGATCTATCTCCAGTATTTTTTGCCTGTGACACAGCTTTTCTTTCTCTCTCTCTGTCTAACTCGGTGGAACAAGCAGGTCTGGACATACATAATGAGGCCGAATGTATTCTGCAGGCTACTGACATTTGCAGCTGAATAGCTTACTCTGCAGCACAGACTAGATCTGTCACCTTGTGGGTCCTGAAATGTACAGAAGGCCACAGATAGTTTCCTCAGCATTGATCCCTTAGGGGATTAAATAGATTAGTTTCTATTTTAGCTGTCCAGAGATTGGCTATTCTCATTTCTTTTCCAACCCTTCCTTTATATTCCAATTCAGATATTGAGTTATTGATTATTAACATGCGTTTTATATTTCATCAGTATCTTATAAATTCAAGGGACTACAAGGAAATTCCAGTTGAATTCTTTTCATTATGTTTTTCTAAGAAAGTAAAATTATTCTATAACATTCCAACCATATTCTCCTGGGCTGAGGTCAAATATGCACCATCATCATATTATGAAACAAAAGTTTTAAAGAAGTACAGTGAGCATAATTTTACAAGTCGAAAATGGGATAAGAGTGTATTTCAGATACAAATTTAATTTCAAGTTTATTCTTTTTCAGTGGCTTTATTATATATATCCAGGTTTTGTTTGGTTTGAATCTTCTCCCATAGGCTTTAATAGAAAAAAAAAAACCTAATAAAATTGCAGTGGTTTCATGTTTTAATAAAATTAGTATTTGGTCAAATGTAGTATTTAGGTTATTCACTTTTCCTTCAATCCCAGAATCTACTTATTCTTCCACAAGCATTTTGTGTATACTTTGTGAACACTGACTTTTCTTTAAGTTTTTTTTTTTTTTTGGTATTTTATGTGGGATTAGACAAGCATCTGCCACTTCTAGAAGGAACCACCCAAAGCGAAGCCAAAAGACAAAACTAACGATCCCAACAGTGTATCCACGTTTGCCCAAATCAGTCATTTTCTCTAGTTCTCTCTCCGAGGAGCCTGGTTGTGTCCACCATGCGCATGAATACACAGCTATTCATTACTAAAGGAATTATAAGAGTTCTCTAAAATATGCCTACCAAAACATTTTAGGTCAAATTTTCTCTACAGGCCTCTGAATGTACATGAGAATCCCATAGAAGATCAGGACTAATTCAGGATTATGTAAACTCTTAACGAGATCCCCTTGATTTACAATTTGCATGTTATATAACCAGAAAGTCAGCCACCTTTTCCTTGTATAATCATTTTTGGACAGTTATTTTAAGGATAAATAAGTGATCTGAACTGCTAATTTAATGGAACAGATTTTGGGATGCATCAGACTTAGTCATCCCTTCTTCCTCACTTTGTAGTTTATAAACAGACTTCCCTAGTCTACAACCCTTTGTTTCCCGTCTGCCCACAGACTAGATGAGGTCTGTCCAGCAGGCATCCAGCCATGTAATAAGAAAAATAGAGACATTTGTTGAAAAAGATACAGGACTCATTGTACATAGGGCAATGATGCCTCAGTCCCCTTCAATGTAGGCAAGGTGGGACTTCACAAAATAGCCATCAGCTACCCCATTGTATATTCCTGAATCTCATTGACAATCTGAAATCTCTTCCCTTTCAGAAGTGATTTTAGTTTTGGGAAAAGCCAGAAGTCACAGGGCTCCAAGTCTGGGTTGTACGGGGGGGTTGAGTCACCTGGGTGGTTTGATGTTTCACTGAAATCTCTGCATGAGATGTGATGTATAAGCAGGCACATTGTCGTGATGAAGCTGCCAATCACCAGTTGCCCAAAGCTATAGCCTTCTGAATCTGAATAGTTTCTGTGGAGCAATGTTGAAGCTTAACATAAAATTTGATGCAGATTTGTTGTTCTACTCGCTCAGTCATTTTGAATGTGATGGCCACACAGTACACATGCTCACTCTGTGGCATCTACTGCTCCCCTCTCCACTAGTACAGTGAAGTCATCATTGTTCACGCATGTGCATTCCAGTCCACTCTCCTTGGCTGCCAGGTTACATCGATGTTGCACAAACCATTCTTGTGATATTAACAGTTGGATTTTTTCCAGACAGACCTCATAAGCACTGTGACTATGTAGGAAAGCACCATATTCCAAGGTGTGAGTATTATACCCCTAAAAACAAATAAATATTTTTAAAAATCAGTTTTGTTTGAGTCTAGATGATACTGTTCCTGCAAACATTGGGCCTGATAGTAGTATATAGTTGTACAAGTCAAAACTTTTACTTCTAAATTCATAATAAAATTCCAATGAGAAATAAGTGGTAAGTGTAGAGCAGGCATATGCAAAGTAAATAAAATAAAATAAAAAATAAAATAAAAGTAAAGTAAATCAGTTGGCCCTCATTTCTTTCAGCCCCCTTAGTGTGGTGTTCATTGTAACCACCTTGCTTCCAGAAATATTCATGACCACAGGTTGATTGCTCCTTTAGTTTGTCCTTGGCAATGCTATTTTTACCAAAGGAAATCTCTCAACCTGTATTGGCCTTAGAAGCAGAGGTTTGTATTTAATTCCCATTCCTATCACACTGCTAATTATGTGACCGAATGGAGTTTATTAATCAGTCTACTACTCTTTGCTAGTCTGTGGAGATAATATGTTTTATCCATCAACAGTGTTATTATGGAGATCAAATGAAGACTATGTAGAAAGAGAGCAATTGAGACAAATAACATAAAAGATGTTGCAAAGTAAGGGGCAGAGAAAATACTGACAGAATCTACTGAAGGCCCTGGCCAGGTAACTCAGTTGGCTAGAGTATCATCCTGATACAGCAGAGTTGTGGGTTTGATCCTCGGTCAGGGCACATACAAGAATCAACCAAAGAATTCATAAATAATAAGTGGAACAACAAGACTGATGTATCTCTCTTTCTCCCTTCTTCTATTTCTCCAAAATCAATAAATAAAAATTAAAAAAGAAAACACTAAGGAAAGGAAGGGGTCGTTGGCACATCGACTTGTTCTGTAATATATTTTCTGATAGAGGGGACTGTGTCTGGCTTGCTCCTGCATAGACAATAAACTTTGTTGGATGAATGCTACTGCCCTCTTATTTCCAACTCATCTTCTACCATGATTTCTTCCTTTCTTATTACAATCAAACTACACTAGTTTTTCTGTTGTTCCTAAAATATACCCCCCCAGGACCTCATTGTCCTTACATTATCTGCTGAAATATCATCTTTTCAGGTATGCCTAGCCCGAGACTCAATATCTAAAACAATGCAGAACAACGACACTCCTTATCTTCTGCATAATACTTAGAGTCACCTGTTATTTTAATAATTGTTTTCTGTGCACCCCTTGAGAAACTCCACAAACCCAAGGACTTGGTCTATGGTGTGTCTTGCATCTTTGACTATATCTGCTGATTAATATTTGTGGCCAACAAACACGAAAAGGAGTTCAATATTATTAGTAAGTTGGAAATTGAAAGCCAAGTTCATAACACAATACCGTATTATTCACAATTAATTGAGAAAAAATAAATATTATGATAACACTAAATATTGGAGATGATGGTGGCCACAAGATCTCTTACATGTTGATGACTGAGGTAGAAATGTTTGCAAACATTTTGATAGACAGTTTGACAATATACAATATACTATGAACCTCACATAAAATGGGATATAGAAGTTGTATCCAAACTTATACATGTAACAGGGGGGATATGGATAAGAATAGTCTTGGAAAAAGCATGAAAATAATCTGATTGTCAGTATGAAAAAGGGTTAATAAACAGTTGTATAATAACACAAAAAATATGACACAGAGCTTTACGAAGTGAATGGTACATTGTTCAGATTTGCCACATGGTTAAGCTATAAACCCAGTATTCTCACTCCTTAGCTATTTCTGATTTCCTGCATTCTATAAATAATCAAGATCTGTCCATCAAGCCTCCTGAATATCTCATGAATCATTTTACTGCTCTTCACTTTGATTGTCATTACTGGAAGTCATCCCATCATAGTTATTTGCATGGATTAGTAGAAAAATACTGCTAGATTTCCTCCTAGGTCACTCCTTACCTCTTTGTCATGAAGCCCAAATTTGATAGTTTGTGTTTTGTTCTCTGTTTACCTGTCTAGTTATTTGCCCTCTTCCCAATTTGCAATCCAGATTTATGGCAAATTATCAATTACATGTTTTTGCCATTCCAGAATATTCTTTTTTATATTTGGGCCATTAGAATTTTTTCCTCTTTTTTGAATACACTATTCACAAATTGTAATTTTTGGCAAATCTGGGTCCCATAAATTTTAGATCTCAACTTAGCATCTCAGCTTAGATTTCACTTTAGTTAGTTCTGAGATTTTTAGTATCCCTCTAAAGAACAGATTTTTGTCTTTCTTATTTGTCTGTACCAAACTCCTCTTCCTCCATGAGACCATATTACATATATGATCTTGTTGCTTAGCTGTATTCTTAACTAATATATCAGCTTAATAAAGACTTAATAAAGCTTAATCTATGAGATTAATCACAGGAAAGTTCTCTTGTGTGTGCTAATATTCCTGATTTTTTTCATGAAACTGGGTAATCAGTCATCCTTCTGATTTACATCACTTTTTGTTCAGGTTTGTATTTTCCTTTGTTCACTGATTAAACAAATGTTTTGATAAAAAGTAATTTTTAAAAATAAACTGAGGTACTTAAACATCCTTATTGATTATATTAACTTCCTCTTCTTGGAGTACTCATACTAGCTCTATTTCCATTTGATTTATATTACACAGTACTTTTTGTTATTTTTAAAAAATTTTTATTGTTATTCAATTACAGTTGTATGCATTTTCTCCCCATCCCTCCATCCCACCCCAGCCAAACCCACCTCCCTCACCTGCCTCCACCCTCCCCCTTGATTTTGTCCATGTGTCCTTTATAGTAGCTCCGGTAAACCCCTCTCCCCACTGTCCCCTCCCCACTCCCCTCTGGCTATTGTTAGATTGTTCTTAACTTCAATGTCTCTGGTTATATTTTGTTTCCTTTTTCTTTTGTTGAATATGTTCCAGTTAAAGGTGAGATCATATGGTATTTGTCTTTTACCACCTGGCTTATTTCACTTAGCATAATGCTCTCCAGTTCCATCCATGCTGTTGCAAAGGGTATAAGCTCCTTCTTTCTCTCTGCTGCATAGAATTCCATTGTGTAAATGTACCATAGTTTTTTTATCCACTCATTTGCTGATAAATTCAAGGTGGATAAAAGACTTAAATATAAGTCATAACACCATGTAAGTCCTACAGGAAAACATTGGCAGGAAAATCTCAGACATTCCATGCAACAACATCCTCACAGACACGTCCCCTAAAGCAAGGGACATAAAGGAAAGAATAAACAAATGATACCTCATCAAAATAAAAAGCTTCTGCATGGCTAAAGAAAACAGCATTAAAATAAAAAGAGAACCAACAGTACGGGAAAACATATTTGCCAAAGTACTTTTTGTTATTTAAATATCTTCATGTAATTTAGGCTGATTTTTTAAAATTATCGATGACTTCTGGAATATTAAAAAAGTCGAAACACCTTGACAATGTTGTATAATACTAATGAAAAGTGATAATTGATCAAATGTTTTTATGAAATTTTTTGTAAGGATAAGAGAAAGTACATTGTAAACAGCAATATGCTATCTAAAATGGATATGTATTTACTCAAGGTACATCTAGTACTAAATATACTCTGTATTATAGCTTACTCCTTATCCTTGTAAAACTTACAATCTAATTGTGGATACAAGGGTTATAACCATAGAGTAAATGTGTGTGATATAGAAAGTTTGGGCTAGGAAAATATTTAAGTGGGTGAATGTTCAGTATTGACTAGAGAATAAAAGCTTTAAGTAGGACGGGACATGTTGTGAGCTTTAAAATGTAACTGGAACAAGGTGTAGTTTTAGAATTAGAGCAGAATTAGAGCTGGTTAAGGGCAATTTAAGTGACAGGGAAGCATTTCTTTGCATAAGTGCAAAAAGAAAGACTTAGAATGTCCTGTGTCACCAATAGGCTGTCAAGTGTCTGAGTGAAGATGGTTGTCAAAACTCCTGTCAGCCCCCCTTTTGGTTTATTACTGGATAAAGGGCACCGTGGATAGAGTTTGGATTTTGCATAGTTTGCTCTGGTTCCCTTTATACCCAGGAGCATAGATAGCTGCTGTTTCAAGGCACAATTCGATCAATTTATTCCCGGGACCTAATAAATGGGAATCAGTCTTTATCAATGTGAATCTGGCTTATATATTTTATCCAGAATTTGAAAACAATTACTAACATCTATTAAAATGTAGAGGCAGATATATATGAATTATTTTTTGACAAAAGCAGAAAAGACATAGTGTTATATCAGAATAAGGGAATTTTCTGTCTTGTTATGCTGCTGAATCACTAGTGTTGGTATGTACTAGGAGATCAATAAGTTTATGTTGAATAAATGAATAAATGCAAGACATACATAATTCATGCTTTTATTTACATATTATAAATCGATGAAAGGAGATATATATCTTGGTTTCAGTAAAAGTAATTTTATATAAGGATTATTTTCTATAACTTGATTACACTCATTCTATGTATATTAAGACTTCATTAATATGGTAGAAAAAATGGAGAGAGTTCCAAAAATGCTTAGGGATGAAGAAGGAGGTGAGAAGAAAATAAGCACTCACTGAAGCTATTTTTAAGAGTATATAACTGTCCAGAGAATAATCCAGAGTTCACTAGAAAACACAGAATTGGGTGAAAAATAGGCTACAGAAACTCAGCTTAGATCTAGTACATAGTAGCTGGTGAATACATGGCAGGAGACATACACCATCAAGTGTGAAAGAGTCATTATAAAATGCATTTATAGCAACATTCCTGCCAATGATTGTTGCTTGTTCTGCAAAGTTCAGTTCCTCAGGACAGAGAGGAGGGCAGCAGGACTGATGTTTAAAGTGGGCTAAAGACCTAGAAATTAGCCAGAGTCCAGAGCAGCAAGTCAGAGATAATCTAAGCCTACAGCAGAATGTCTTCCAGGAGCACTAGCCATCAGAACACAGCTACTAAAGGTGAATTAAGTGAATAGAGCTTTGATGGGAGGCCCTACAATATATTCTCCATGAACTCAATAAGAATATTTTAGATTCTGTATTTGGATGCAAAGGCAGTTGGCACTTTTCAACTAAAAGGGAGAGAGAAAGCATCCTTACTTTTCTTTGTTAAATTGAAAACAAACTGATCTCCAGCAGAATGGAGCCCTGATAATTTGTAATATCATTGGTATTTATAGATTTATGCCTACAAGTAAAGTTTTACTTGGTAAGTTGGATAGCTACACTAGCCACAATAAATTTTTCAACATTGGAAATACCTATATTATTAACTAAGTAGTTTTCATTCACTCATTCCAATTTTTCAATCATTTAAAATCATAATCTCAATTGTATAGGTGTATGTCTGTTTTCACTTAAAAAACCAGATGTTTATAGCCCTGGCTGGTGTGGCTCAGTGGATTGAGTGCCAGCCTGCGAACCAAAGGGTGGCTGGTTCAATTCTCAGTTAGGGAACATGCCTAAGTTGCAGGCCAGGTTCCCCAGTGCAGGGCAACCACATGTTGATGTTTCTCTCCCTCTCTTTCTCCCTCCCTTCCCCTCTCTCTAAAAATAAATAAAATCTTTAAAAAACAGATGTTTATATATTTCTCATATGGTACTTAGTCCAAGATGCTTTCCTATGTTATGCAGAAAGAAATAAAAGGGGTAATGGTCTCAGAGAAATGTGGAACAAGAGCTACCCAGAAAGCAAGACCAAGCTATAAGATTTGAACAAAGATATCTGGGAAGGATTCCCATGACCTTTCAAGTCCAGAAATGTAGGCAGGAGAAAGGTTGACATGAATGAGCAAAAAAGGGGCAGAATTTAAACATTTTAAAGATAGTATATGAAAAAGATTAGGTGTAATCAAGAAAATCATAAGGCAATATTGTGAGTATGATTAACAGCAAGTTTTAAAAATAATAAAAAAGATCTTCAGTTGACTTGTTCTTTAATTTTTTCAGTTAGGGTATGTTGTGAACTATAAATGTATTAGAAAGTATTTCAGAAGAAAATTTGAAAATATTGATCAAGGAAAGACTTCAATAAGTAGACCAAAGTTAGAATTAATAAAGAAAAATACAGAGAAATTTGACAACACAAAAGAAAAACACTTCTGTAAAAACCGGGCATTGCAGATACATGGGAAAAAAATAAAAGTAATGAAATAAAAGCAAGAATTGGAAGGACAGGTGGGAACTGGTTTTAGATGTTTAATGTAAACTAGAACACAGGACCTGAGAAGTCTATTCAGGAGTCTCAGATCTCAGGGAAGGTAGGCTAGCCAAGTAGGTGGATGGAGATTAATACTATCACAAAACAACAACAGGACACAACAGAAAACCAGTGGAAGTATCTAGTGAGATGTTCATCCCAAACATCATGGGAGAGATTCAACCCAAACACCAAACTTCAAGACTGAAAAAAAAATATTGAATGTTTTATGGATAAATGTACAGACTTTTATAGCTGAAGTCTGCCAGTTGACCTTGGATAGAGGCATTTGGTAGCCCCTTGTCTTGCCCTTCTCATTGCCCTTGGTATGGAAGGGCAAAGCAGTAGGATTGCTCTCCTCAGCCAATAAAGTATACACAGGTGCTCACACTAATGAATACAGCACATGCAGATGGGCAGGTCTTTCAGAGCATTGAGATATTACTAAGAGAAGCTAACCTATCAGAATTTTCTCCTGTGCTTAGTCTAGGGGTTCAGGACTACATCTTTATGTTCTATTAGTTTTGAAAATTGGATCAGTGCTTTGTGATTGAGATGCAGAGGCAGGTGGTGACAGTGAGGGTGGGAACCGTTCATTTGTCAGAAACCTTTGAGAAACATGTAAAAATGTCTCTTAATTACTAGAGTTCACAGAGCTCCTCATATCTTCCTGTGCAGCATCAGTCTCCAAGAGTAAAATATTCTATTGTGCGTGCACTAAACTTAATTGACCGTAGGCTTCTTTTTTTTTCCCATAAACTGTCTTGCAGAACAGTCGTTTTATGCAGCACATTTGGGAAATGCTGGGATAGGAAATTAACTAAACTCTTTTCATAGTTTGCAAACTATAGCTTCAAGTAAGATACATGTCAAAATTTGTGAACAATAGGAATATAAAAATGAGAAAGGGACTTAGCAAAGCAGTTGGTTCAGATCAGTCAATTTACATCAACGCAAACCTTTATTAAGATCTTCATTCTGTGGTCCAACACTGTGCTAGGCATTATAATGACAAAAAAACATCCAGATCTTGCCTTTCCCCTCTAAAGTTTTAATTAACAATTAAATTAAGAATAGTTTATTAATTTTCTATTATCTATTTAGCTCTAATTTTCACAATTATTCCACAAGGTAAAATTTATTATTCTTATTTTAAATTTGAAGAACCTGTCATTAAATGGCATGTCTGAGTTATTATCTAACACATGATACTGACATTTGTAAAGTGATATTTAATACTGTAAGGTGACATGTGTCTACATGCTAACCCACATGATGTTTAAAGAAAGAGCAAAAGAAGAGGGTCAGTAATGAAGAGAACAAAATACCATTCCCTGAGATATTTATGTGATCCAATAATTTTAGGCAAATATTAACTCATTTAAAATTACACCTTTCAAAAACACTCTTAAGTATATATTGTTAGCCTTATTTAATATAGCAAAAAACAGAAGCTAGCAACCCTTACTAATAAGAATTTGCTGATGGCAATAAGACTCATAGTTTGTAGAGTTCTGTTCATTCCCACCTCCAGAGATCCATCGGAGTCCAAATCACTCATTCTTTCCACCCTGCTGTCCTTTCCTCATTGTATGACAAAAGCGGACAAGATGGCCTGAGTTTGAGCGGGAAGAATGAAAAGAGCTGTGATCTTTGTCAGAAAACAAGAAGTAAAATTGAGGGACAGGAATCTGAAGTGTGTGGCAATTTCTGTCTCTGAATCTGTTCAGTTTTCAGTCTGGATTGTTACAGAAAAGGGCATGGTGTCTTCAAGTAATCGTTACTGCTTTACTTCCCCTGCAACCTTCCAAATCTATGCAAGACTTTGTTAGCAAATCATTGAACTTCTACCCAGTGACATTTGCACAATAAATAGAGTAAACAGTCTGTAGTAACATCAGCAATTGTGCACTGTATTTTGTATTCTGACCCTAACTCCAAAGTCATAGCAAGTGATTGTATATTAATCGTGATGACTAACTTTTATAAAAACAACAATAAAATTGGATTAAAATAAAATAAAAAGTTTAATTTACTCATGAAGAGTTTGACACAGGGGTTCCTGACTGAGTGGCTGTCCTTCAAGCAGTCACCCAGGAACTCAAGCTTCTTCCAGCTCTTGGATCTACCATCCCCCTGGGATCTTATACTGAATCCATGACCTTTGGCCAGTACACCAGATGGGCCAGAAGCAATCTCAGGACTGAACCAAATGCTAGATGGCTGGGAAATGTAGATTAACTTTGTGCTTAAGAGCAAAAAGAGAATGACTTGGTGAGCAATTAGCAATAGTCTGCTACACCCCACCTTTCTTGACATAAATCTCTATATCTCACATCTTGTATACATATAATAAACACCTTTCACCCAAGAGACGTATCAATCAGTGATGATCAGATAATAGGCAGCTCTCCAGAATTTGTAAAAGGAAAGTATTTAATACAGGGAAACACACGCTGGGGGGAAATGCACTTAAAGTACTGGGAGAGCAAATGTCAGGAAGAATGGCCGCTCGCTTTGGCAGTATCGAGAGTTTCTGCCTGCAGAGGAGCCTCTCTCTCTCATGGCTGCAGCCGGCCACCGCACCAGCGATTTGTAGACGCTAACTCAGACTGCCCCAAATTCACGTCAGCTCTTCATTCACACATATCTGTTTTTCATAAAAGTGTCTCTTATTATTCATGGAATCTAAACCAGATCACACCGGACAAGGAGGCTTAGCAGTATAACTTCCAGTGTGTGTCTGTGGCACAGAGACAAGGAGGAGAAGGCATACAAACTTGAAAGATACCAACACATAGTACTTGGCACAGGAAAAAAAATCCCATTAAGTCCTTGCAGTCATTTCAAAATCTAAGGTCTTTTAGGGATCGATTGCATATTGCCCCTTGTGGCTTGGCATGTGTAGAGTAAAAAGACAGATTATCTTTATTCCCCCACCCACTGCCCAAACATGCACCCAACAGATAATGACTTCAAACTCCAGTTTGAAAAGAGGAAGAATGAGAATCGTACGAGAGGGTACTGATCCATAGTAATTCTGGAATCCTGCTTGGCATGGAGTATGGAATCCTTTGAATGTTGATAAAAATCTGCTGCTTCTCTTCTCTGGGTTCTCTGTTCATTATTTTTCATCACTTCTGGCTCTGCCATTATGAATTCTGTTTGACTCCTTCAGAAATAAGTCTTGTGAAGTAAACTTTCCAATGGCACTCCATTGCATTGACAGAGAACTTCCTGTGTGGCAAATTTGTAATTTAATGGAGATACCTCCCAGTCATCTGATATATCTGGAGAATATCTAAGGAAGACCGCGTGTTTATCTGATCTTTCATTCAAAGCTAACTCTTACTAGTTACTTTGCTACTCAAAATCATTCTCAGCCTTACCTGTTATTGCTTACAGTCTATAAGGAATCCATTTGTCCAATCCCTCAAGGCCCCACATTTCTGTTCATTTACTACTCACTTTCATTTACATTTTGTAATTGGCCAAATCCTGTTTGAACTCATCTCTACTTATACTGTATTATATATACCTACTAACAATCAACATACTTTCTAAGCTTCTGCTTTCTATCTTCTTCCCCCAGAGCTTCAGTGAAGACATGGTCTGTCATCCATGTCATTGTAGATGATATTTTACTATGTAACATATGTTTTGTTTGTTTGTGGGCTTCATTTAGTAACCTACTTTTGTCAATACATACTTTTTGTCAAAGTATAAATGGTATAAGAAACAATCCCACGTTGTCAGTGGTTTAACACAATACTATTTAACTTCTAGTCCATTCCATGTGGGGATCTCTCCAAAAGGCTCTTTTGCAGTCATTATCTAGAGTCCTAAAAGTTGGCATGTGATGGAACTAAGCCTTCGGGCTTTGAGTCTTCCCCTGGGTCTTCTGCAGAATGGGGGATGGATGAAAACAGATCATAGTGCCAGAGATTGTCACATATGGCAGGACAGAGTCACTCGACCTCTCCTATTAAGGGATAAGAAATATGTAGTTTATTCATATTTGCAGAAAAAATAAACATTTTGTTGAAAAATTAGCTTATTTTTGCAATAAGTTGTATCCATATATTTCAGGATAAAATGAAATTTATTATATATATAAAGAATAGCTATGAATGATGAGGATGCATTTTAAAAAGAAACATATGTAAATGAATGCCATTCATAAAACAATTATCACCGTGGGAAAATATACATTTATTTAAATATTACTCTAATTATGCAATTAATTTTAGGCTTTAAATTTTTTACTTTTGGGTAGTTTACAAAGTCACAGAAAGAGATCATTATTAACAAGAAGATAATTCAAATAGTCAAAATTTCTCTCTGCTGTAGTTTACAAAGATTAGTTTTACATAAACAGATTTTACCAATGGATTAAACATTAATAAATAAAAGTGTGTTTAAAGTTTCCATTAACATCTATCTCTTCATGTGTTTCTAGTGGTTCTCATTTTCAGTAAAAGTCTGTTTGCATTTAAAATAATTTTGCAAAAGAAATAAAGTAATGAAGTTTGGTAATATACTTCACAAAGAGTTATTTGAGCTTCTAACATTGTCAGTCTATTCTTTGAAGAAATGAAAGTGCTTTGAAATGACATGTTTCCCTTCTAGCTTAGTAGGTGGCCTGAAAAAGATTAAATTTTTTTGTAAAATCACAAGATATATTTAACAGAAAATTTCAAATTTAGAAGATAAGATTGACTTCACATTTTGAATATAACCTTCTCCCTCGAGTTTTCTTTTTTTTTTAATTGTTATTCAATTACAGTTGTATGCCTTTTCTCCCCGTCCCTCCCCCCCACCCCCGCTGAACCCACCTCCCTCCCCCACCCCCACCATCCCCCCCGAGTCAGAATTGGTTGATATACAAACTCATCTGTAATGTTAGCATATATACAAGTAACTAAACTCTATAATGCAAAGAAAAGCACTAGATTTTTAGATAGCTTGGCCTTGTTGTTTCAGCTAAGAAGAAATTCAGTTTAAAGAGCAAACATTACAGGAACTACTATAAAGGACACATGGACAAAACTAAGGGGGAGGGTGGAGAGGGGGGAGGGAGGTGGGTTCGGCTGGGGTGGGGTGGAGGGACGGGGAGAAAAGGCAGACAACTGTAATTGAATAACAATAAAAATTTTAAAAAAATAAATAAAATAAATAAAAAAAGAGCAAACATTAGTATAAAAGACACATACAAAAAGAAAGCAAAAAGAAACTATTTCAAAATTTTTCAGAGAAAAAATATGATAATAATGGGAGATTTACCAGACTAAGATAGAATTCTACAATATTGTTGAATTTAGATTCAAATTATTGTTTGACCTTAGAAACAGCATGTAAGAATTCTGAACCCTTGTTCAGTCTTGATGATAGGAAGATCTCTTTTACAAACTGTATTGCTATGATTCTATATCCCCAAATATGACAAAACCTAATTTTAAATCAAGCACTTTTTAAAGTAAAACATATTTAAAGATGAATAAAGATTTTTACTTCTAGTCTTGTGTGAGAAAGCAGAAGTCAATATTTATAATGAGTCATGGTGTTATCGTAGCATTTAGAGGAGGACAGAGAAGGAAAACACAGAAATTACCTACATCATTGGGGAGAAATAAGCACACGCTCCAAGAAGGAAATGTTGCCAGTGTTTCTTAGTAAAAAAAGTAGATTCTTTCAAAGAGAAGAAGAAAAAGACTATTCTCGGCAATAGAATAATGTGAACAAAGGCACAAGAATATAAAGTGGCTAGGCACATTGACGGAATGATAAATGTGTCATACATAATTCAATGGCATTAAAAGATATTCAGGGATTGGATCATACAAGGTCTTGGTCGAAAATTTTGTTTTATTCTGAAAGCAACTGGAAGTCAGTAAAGGATTTTAAGACAGGCAATTGACAGATAGATAAACAGTTAAGAAAACAACACATCAATGGGCAGGTTGGAAAAAGGTAAGAATGAATTCAGAGGGACCAGTGGTGAACCTATTATATCCAGCTAGGAAGGTGTATGGGCTTGCATTGGAGACTGGACAAGTGTAGGAAAGAGACCAGTGTGAGATGGATGTAAAATTGTGATCCAGTAGGTCTTAGACATGGAAAGTACTGTAGGCCAGAAATCAAGGATGTGCACTTCTCATCGTCTTTCTTGAGTGATAAACAGACAGAGGTGTTGTTTATCAACAGGGAGAAGTCGAAATAAAATTGCTGTTTTAGGGAAAATGTAGTGATTAGTTGGGGGATCTATACTTGAATATGTAATTGTGAATGTTGGGCTATAGTCTTGGTGGAAGATAAGGATGTAGAGTCACTGGCATATTTTGGGATACTTGGAAAAAATCATAGGCTGTGATTAGGTTGCCCAGGCAGCAAGTCAAGAAAAGAAACAGAAGAGAACCAGATGTTGTATTGTATCCTATAGAAAATAACACCATCATTAAAAGTGGTGCAGATAAAGAAGTTGACAAAGAAGCAGTATGAGAAGGAATGACAAGTTTGGTGGGAGGAAAGGGCTAGGAGACTGTATGGAAGTCAAGAGAAGAATGTGGTTTAGAAACATTTTCAGGATTAAATTCTAATGAGAAATTATGTGTTGAAAAGTACTGCAGCTAAAAATAAGAGTTTATCGATCTCACATTTATATAACTATCTTTTGCATTGCTGGCCACACAAAGGTACTTATTTAATGAGAGGAGAAGGAAATAAAACTTTTCATTGCTATTTTACACATAAAAACAAAGAGATACAATCATTAAATGTGAATTGAAAATATATCAGTGCATAATAGGCCTGTCACAGTATTAACCCTTCATTAATCCTTCCGCTGTGGACAATTCACAGACCCTGATGATTCTACTTGTCAAAGCAGGAGAGGGCTTGAGGGAGGGAGAGAGAGAGGGGGATGGGAGAGGACAAGGGCAAGGGAGAGAGAGAGAGAGAGAGAACATCAGGTGCATTAATTTTTTAATAAGTCCTCCAGACATGTATGGAACAGAAATCTATTTGCATCACTCTCTTGTTAAAACATTCACGTCAATGTTAGTTCTATTAAATCATTATTTAGTTTTAAAATAATTTTCCTGCTAGGGGACTTATTTATTATTGCCTTGGGATAATTATAGAAGCCTCAATCCATCAAGGATTCAAGTTACATGGAAAAATATATAAACTACTTATTTCCAGTTCCTATGATCCTAGCAATTCCCAAATTCTAAATAGGCTATGTCTTCCCACTTGATTTGTATGTGAGTTCATAACCCACTTTTCCACACAAAAATATGTCAAATACATTTTTAGCTTCCTAAACTAGCTCAGAACTGCCTGTGAATGACACTGTGTAAATACAAATAGTAGTTAACATTTATTGATTTATAATATGCCAAGTGCTTTACAAATATGAGCTACTTTAATCTTCATAACAATTACGTGGCATGAGTACAATTATTCTGATTGCATTAGCGAATAATAAAAAATAGAGAGGTATTCAACTTGTCCAAGGGCACAGAGCTTCTGAGATGTCTACCTGAGACTAGAATACTTGGATCTTATTTCAAAGCATATATTTTATGTCATATAAAATTTTCATATGGATAGGTACAAAATTTCACATGCTTAACTGTCCCCTGTGTAGCCAGCATTCTGATTCAATAGGTCTCATCTCGTGACCAAAGTTATTTCATCTCTGTCTCCACCAAACCACTCCCTCCACCTCCTCTATTATTTTGAAACATCCTATACATTACATAATTTCATCTTAATATTTTGCTATATCTCTAAAATATATGGCTTTATTTAAACATAGCTATGATATGTTATGGTACCTAAACAAAAATAATGATTCAGTATTATCTTCATATGTCTAGTAATTATTTAAATGTCCTCAATTATTTCACACAAAATTTATAGATGGCTTACTGAAATCAAGATTCACACAAAATCCACTTATTACATGTGTTTGATATATTTCTCAATTGCTACAACTACATTACCCGCACTTTTTATTCTTACCATTTATTTGTTCACTAAACTAGGGGATTCATCTGAGTTTCAAAACTGCGGATTTTGCTGAATATGTCATAGAATTGCTTACCAAGTTCTATCGCCTGTATTTCCTGTAAACTGGTAGTTGGTTCCAGAAGTTTCAAAAGTCCATATATGTAGTTCTATAATATTTTGACTATCAGTTAGTTGCCTTAATATGTATTTTAAATAGATGATTAGTAAAAAAGATAAGGTATTATTTATTAGTTGGGATATAGGTTCAGGTACAGATACAACCGAGAGCCAAATAATTACAATGTAGATCATTTATATCTGTCATAGGTATCAAACTGGAAATACAGAGATCAGCGAGAATAATGAACCTGCTCCAAAGGTCATCCAAGTATCCCCATTATGACAATCTTTACTCTCTCCCTTTCTTAACTGGTTGTCTTTCCATTCGTGGACCATTCTGACTCAACATCAGGTACTCATTTCTATCAGAAGGAAGGATGTAAATAGAAAGTTAGGGTTCCTCTAAGAAACCAGTTAGGACGCTGCTCACGGCACATGAACACATTCGGAATTAGTCACATGAAAATGCATCGCAGCAAGGGAAGTGGGGCAGTGCTGGCCGTTTTCCCCTGATAAACATTTTCTTACTGGAAAGAAGAGGAGATGGCATCGGTTAGGGGATAAAGATAACAATTTATTTAGATAGCCTTTAAGCTAAAGCTCTAAAATAATTCATAACAATGAAACTGAACTATCATGATTTTATTAATCATAAGAGCCAATCTTTCCTTATCCCTCCAGTGTGATAGAATATTGGGGTAGATAATCCATTATTTCAGCCCAAGTGTAGAGGCTAACCAAGACAGTGGTGTAGACCAAGTGGGAATTAAACTTCTCTTCCTTGGAATTTACACAAAAATGAGAGCACAGTGTACTACAGAATACAGAAACACGAGAACTGTGTGGCAGATACAAGTTACTTATTGGTTGGGTGAGTACATTACACATTTTATGTGCTCTGTGTGAATAACTCTATTATCTACCATCTATCTGGCATCAGTGATGTTCCTCTAAAAACACAGTTTTTCTGTTTGCAAGAAGCTTCATATAGGTCAGTGGTGTGTCTCAGATATCTAGTAATGATTTCATATTTATTTTTATTAAACTTTTTTATTAATTAGAAAACATTAAAATGATAAAGTCAAAAATTATTTTGCTCAAGTCCTCACCTGCCCCCTTGATCCTCCCACCTTTCCATTTTATGTTAGTAAAGAGGAGTTATGAGGCAAGTTGCAGGGATAAGGAAGTGGGGAGGCATGTTTTTAGGTGGCAAACAAGAAATTAACAAGCTACCTGAAGGATAAATGAATTCACTTTTGTCGACTATAACTACCTGCTGTGTATTAAATCCCACATGAATATGAACAATTTGCTTTCCTGAGCAAAATTATCTCCTTTCTCTTAAAATCAGCTCTAGTTTTCATTAATGAATGAAATAGAAGAAATATGAACTCTGCACTTTAAGTACCATATATATATATATATATATATATATATATATATATATATATATATAACATTTTTTCTCCAACTTACTGTTAGCCATACTTCCAGAAATGGTGTTGAAGAAGAGATGACGTTACACAGAAAGATGAAATTATAAGTAGTCTATAATCACATGGTCCATGGGGCCGATGATTTGTTTCCAAATAACTTTACCACCTCATTCATAGAGTATATGTAAAATCTAAAACTTGTGAGACAATGAATGGATTTTTGATATAATTCATATACGTATGTGTATATATATGTATACACACACACACACACACATATATATAGTAACAATCCATTCCTATCTTTGGGTTCTAAATAAACAATTCACATCTCAAGATCAACATGTAAATAATGTTAGATCCCTTATTAATGCAAAATGTATTGTTTCAGAAGTAAAATGAGTATGAACCTAAAATTGCTCCAAACAACAATGTCTATTAAAAACCATACAAAAGTGTCAGCATGTATTATCTTTTCAACAGTAAATTTCTTTATCGCATTTGAATGTACTTCAATGACTAAAATATTCAAGGGAATGTATAAATATTACAGAAAAAGAAAAGTGATAGTATATTAATAAGGAGAGCACATTCTCTGTTAAATGGATACACAGAGATTGTGTCACAACTGAAAATATTTAATGTATTCTATTACATCAGAATAATAATTATTTTAATATGTCAAAATATACATTTTAAATCTACTTTAAAATACACAGAGTCCTTGTTGTCTCATAGGGTGTGTTGCTACTTGAAGATAAATTCCCTGACTGTACCAAGGGGTTTCACAGATGGTATATATTATATCTGAAGTCATGGTACAAATATTTCTCCTGTGCGATACCTTGAGTAGTTCAATTTAGAAAATTCTGCGTCCATCTAATTTAAGTATATTTATTTCAGGATATATCATCAACTTTAATCAATATTGTTAATATGTTTCTTTTTATTTCTTTGAAGATTTTATTTATTTTATTTTTAGACAGAAGGGAAGGGAAGGAGAAAAAGAGGTAGAGAAACTTCAATGTGTGTTTGCCTCTCATTTGCCCCCTACAGAGGACCTGGCACACAACCCACGCATGTGCCCTAGAATGGGAATGGAACCGGTGACCCTTTGGTTCACAGGCTGGAGCTCAATCCACTGAGCCACAACAGCCAGGGTGTTTTAATATGTTTCTTAATAGGCCTTCTTAACCACTAGGTATGATAAATTTTATTAGCATTTCAAAAATCATTAATTCATTTTTCTCTACCAAAAAGAGAGTTCTTTCTGTGAACTTGAAAGAACACACATCTGTACATATGTGTGTCTGTTTACATATGTATGGATATGTCTGTAGTATGCATAAGCATGTATGTATACACACACACACATATATTCAAGTATATGTCTTCTAATCTTATGCAGGAAATTTTCATTTAATCATAATATATCAGTTAGTTCAGTGCACTTGGCTAAGACTTAAGACACCACGTAACCAAAGAGAAGCTTGCAAGGAAAAAGAAGTGAAAACATAACGTAAGGCGAGCTGTATCACAAGTGACTGTCAGCCTGTCATACGAAAGAAACTGATTGCCTGAAAGGCAATGTGCGTATCGTACAGACGTGCATATCTTGGTCTGGCGCAACCTGGCACTACAACTTGTGTGGCATTGGAGGACAGCATCCCCTAGTGACTCAGACCTGTGCCATCGGCTGTGATTAGCACTATGTCTCGAACCTAAAGTGCCATCCAAAATGGCTTATTTGTAAATATATTTACTCTCATTTTAGAGCATAGATTTTCAAGTGCTTTGGAGGAAAAGATCGTGTAAATTTTTCCTTTATTGAACTTGATTTCATGAAGAGATTGGGTTATAAAATATTCTATTGCTTAACCAACTCTTCTGGAAAAAAAAAACTTCTTGAGAAATTACCTAATTACCTTTTCTCAGGTATATTAGTTCCTCCCTGTGCCTCAAGAGAGGCAATTTACCTTTCAAGTATGAAGAACTTGCTTTAGGAACTGTTTAACTCATTCTGACTTCCTGGAAATTGGACTAGGTTTAATAAAATTATATTTTATTTTTAGCAGATGAGTGTCAAATGTGACCGATGCCACACGGCTCTTGCAAGGATTGCCTGTTTTATCTAATTCATCCTCTGTGTATGCCATTCCTGTATCTCCAGTTACATAAAACCGTTATATAATTCCAGAATATACCCCATTACCTGGACTGAATAGCTTTTAAAATGAGTTGGGAACCCACTTATATTTGTCCAGTTACTGACCAGAAAAGTTAAAAATGTATTTCATTTTTATATGCTTCATATTTATAAAGTAGTTTCACAGACATTATCTCATTTAAAAGACAAGAGAGTTCCATAAAATTAGACTGGAGAGAAAAATGAGTGATTTTTCTTGCAATCAGGACTTCTAACTCCAGATTAGTGTTGTTTACACAGCAGCATAAACTTTCTATTGCACATATTAGAATTAAGAGAAACATGACATAGAATAATTGTAATTAATTATAACTCTTAATTTTTTTTTTTCTGCAGGACCATCTTAACATGGCTTGGGAGTGGAACTTGTATTTGTGATGTATTAGAATACACTAAATCTTTCCAGTTGTGATAAAATCTCTGTGTATCCATTTAACAGAGAATGTGTTCTCCTTATTAATATACTATCACTTTTATTTATCTTTAATATTTATACAGTCCTTGGATACTTTAGTCATTCAAGTACATTCAAATGGGATACAGAAATTTGCTGTTGAGAAGGTAATACATGCTGACACTTTTGTATGGTTTTTAATGGACATTGTTTGGAGCAATTTTAGGTCCATAGTCATTTTACCACTGAAACAATAGTACATTTTGCATTAACAAGGGACCTAAAATTATTTACATGTTGGTCTTAAGATTTGAATTGGTTCTTTAGAACCCAAAGATAAGAATGAATTGTTACAACATATAGGTGTATTCTATCACAAATCCATTAATTTTTTCACAAGTTTTAGATTTTTATTTTTCAATTTCTTTTATTGTTCAATTACAGTTGTTCCCATTCCCCCTTATTACTCTCCCCTGCCCTACTTATCCCCCACTTTCCACTTTCAATCCTCCCCCCACCTTTGTCTTTGCCCTTGGGTCCTTTATACATGTTCCTTGACTTTACTCTATCCCTTCTTTCCCCCATTGCCCCTCTCCCTTACCTCTGGTCACTGTCAGTTTGTTCTTTATTTCCATGTCTCTGGTTCTATTTTGCTCACTTGTTTGTTTTGTTGATAAGGTTCCATTTATAGGTGAGATCATACGGTATTTGTCTTTCACTGCCTGCCTTATTTCACTTAGCATAAAGCTCTCCAGTTCCATCCATGCTGTCACAAAGGGTAGAAGTTCCATCTTTCATTCTACTGCATAGTATTCCATTGTGTAAATGTACCAGTTTTTTTATCCACTCATATACTGATGGACACTTAGGCTGTTTCCAACACTTGGCTATTGTAAATTGTGCTGCTATGAACATTGGGGTGCATAGGTTCTTTTGAATTGGTGTTTCAGGATTCTTAGGGTATAATCCCAGTAGTCAAATTGCCTGGTCAAAAAGCAGTTCCATTTTTAATGTTTTGAGGAAATTCCATATTGCTTTCTACAGTGGCTGCCCCAGTCTGCATTCCCACCAGCAGTGCACTAGGGTTCTCTTTTCTCCACCTCACCAGCACTTGTTGTTTGTTGATTTGTTTATGATGGCCATTCTGACTGGTGTGAAGTTGTATCTCATTGTGGTTTTAATTTGCATCTCTCTGATGACTAGTGATGGTGGGCATCCTTTCATATGTCTCTGGGCCTTCTGTATGTCCTAGGAGAAGTGTCTGTTCATGTCATCTGCAAACAGTGACAGTTTTACTTCCTCCTTTCCAATTTGGATTCCTTTTTTCCCTTTTTCTTGTTTGGTTGTTGTGTCTAGAACTTCCATAGTATGTTGAATAGAAGTTTTAGATTTTATGTGTAATCATTAATGAGGTGGTAAAATTATTTGGAAACAAATCATCAACCTCCTTTACCATGTGATTATAGACTTATAATTTCATCTTCCTATATAATGTCATCCTTTTTTAAACACCATTTCTGGAAATCTGGTTAATGGTATGATAGAGGAAAAATATGAGTATGTATATATAGAAGTTACATAATATATAGATTGTACTTAAAATGCAGAATTAATATTTCTTTTATTTACACCATTAATGAAAACTGCAGAATGTTTTGAAAAGAGAAGGAAGATAGTTATGCTCAGGATTACAAAGGAAATTTTCATATTCATGTGTGATTTGGTATATTTTTTATATTTTCCATTTCATTTATGCATAAGTTTTGTGTTCTCTTCCAAGAATAATCAAGACATACTTACCTAAAAAGAAACAAAACAATTTGGTCTGGAGCTTTTAGGAATTTTTAATCCACATCTTATGACTTTTAACAGTTGGACCACTGAGTATTTTAAAATTAAGTCACTTGTTACAGAATGTTAAAACAGTGATACTTTAAAGTTATAGTTTCTATTTTATTTTAAATATTACACACTTTTTAATAATACAATTCTACAAGTAGAGATGGTAAATATGCATAATGACCAGTAGTACAAGGATACATATATAAAATATTATAAAACTCTTTAAAGTGCAATTTTTTATGTCTTATGACTGTATCATAGTTGTATTTGTCCTGTTTTGTAACAATCATATTTTGATCAAGATAAATTGAAACAAAAGAGAATTATTAACCCTTTGTTATGACAGAATTAAAAACATTTAATCATAATATCTCAAATTAAGTCATCACATCATGTCTTCTGAATACTATAAATTATTCTCCATACTTTAAGGGTTAAAAGCCTGGAAACTGGATTTTCCAGACTTCCTTACCAGGAAGGTTCTTTTATAGCAGGCCACTGTGAGGTTTGAAAACTGGGTTTTACAGACAAGACATTGTCCTCAGGTGATAGCTGCAGACAGGTATGTGGGCTACACTGTTGGCTTTTGCTGAGGTTTTACAGTGCTTATTCTTGTAAATCCTCCACTGGATATTGAAGATAAACAAGATAATTAATAGAAATGTTCAGAGGCTTGCTAACCTTCATACTACTTGACCTTTTCAGTGGTTCTGTGTCTAATTCTCTTGCTACTTGAGCAATTGTCACTAGTGTATGTTCACGACATAGTCTTTCTTATAAGTCAGTCTGGCAACCGCTCGGCTAGCTGCCTGCTGAGCAGCCCAGCACTGAGGAATAGAGAAAATTCACACACAGTTACTATGCTCTTCACTCAGCTTTTATTGAATGTAGTTTTACTCAAAATAGAACATCAACATACATTAATATCCTACTCATACTCTAACAATTTAAGAGAAATATAACACACCCACCCAGCAATCAATGGGAGACAATGAACCCAAGTCCCAGAGTCTCAGTCTGCAGGTCTGGGAGACAGCATGGTGGGCAAGGGAGTCATCAGCTTCACACAAGGAAGGACCTCCAGAGACAGGTGGGAAGCAGGCGACATCCTCAGTCCAGCAGAGCAGAGCCTCTGGCAGCGAATGTCAAGGAAGATTGGCGAGACGTGGAGCAGCTCTCTAGTGTGTGGAGCTTGGCTGTCTCAGCAGTGGTCTGGAGCCTGCCTAAGTTATACCTTCAGAGTGGTGCACTCCACCCTTCCAGGTCTTTTAAGTAAATGTCTTGGAATCCTTGTTGCCAAGTGTGGAATTTTCCCAGAAGCCTATCTGTGGGTGGCCCCGCTCTGCAGACGTGGCTGTTCTGATCACATGTGCATATATCTTAGGTGTGTCTCCATGCCACAAGTGTTTACTTTGACTTAGGTAATTTTCCTCTTGAACCAAAGTGTCATGGCTGAATGACAGCCATTTTGGTTGACATGAGTGACTCGACTTTGTTTTATATACTGTATGCTATCTTGATAACACCGATGCCATTTTATTGGTCCTGCTCTCCACAGCAATCCAAAGTAGGCTTATATTTTCACATGATTCATCTTTCCAGCAAGTGCTTCAGTTACATCTAGTCTGAGCCTCTGCTTAGGAGCCACCCATAAGAATATACCAAGGAGAACTGGGTTCCTCAATTTGAAAAGTTGAAAACTAAGACCAGACATGATAGAAATCTTTAAAAATTTTCAAGTGCATTTAAACTTTCTTTTTAAATCAAGCTTTGAAATACCAGGGCAGGAAGACCACTTTCCAAAACACGCAAGCATTAAGTTCAGGACCGACGGTCATATACATGTAGACGTGTGCACTGATCAAGCATATTCCTACAAGTGGTAGCACTCAAAAAATAAAACCAGATGTGTAAAATAATTGAACAGCTTGAAAAATGGCAAGTATAGAGTTAGGAATAAAAGCTGGAATATTCCTAATATTTAAAGAGAGCCTTAACTAAGTTGTAGCTACATGGTTTTGCCACAATCAACCAAGATTTTAAACAGTATGCAGTCTTTCAGTAATAATTTAAGAGGTTGTGTCATTTTCATATTAATTATTTCTACCTTCTGACATATTACACATTCACTTTTCAGCAGTTTAAAAACAGTTGAGTTTAGCATCTACTTAGTAAGCATGGTTAGTTTGAGGAGGAATCCCCTTGATGCTGTTAATTCTAATACATCACAACTGTAGAATACTTCACAAATTAAAAATTGATTTTAACATTGCCTCAAGCACCACAATTTAGCTTCAGAAAATGACAGTCACATCCTTTCAATGGCCAACCTGTAGGAAACTGAATACCAGGCTAGATGACCATGGAATTGATTTCGGATTACAATAAGTATGTGCAAACATTTAATAAACATTGGCAAATATCAAGACTTTTTGTATTTTAAAATTCCATTTTTAAATTACTCCAGCCATTTTTTTTTCTTTATTTTTCCCTTGTATCCTTTCTACTCCCTTGTAATCCATTTTACAACTTTCTTTTCCTGCCTTTCTTTCCTCATAGCTCTCGTGGCATTCTTAATGTCTATCACTGGTTTCTCTTCTGTTTACCCATGTAATTTGGGGACTGCTGGGACACTGATTTGAGTGACTTTTTTTTTTAAATGAACTTTCTCTTTGTAATTTCTTCCATGACTCTAGTTTCACTTATCACTGTTGTGTAAAATATACCTGGAGTAGGTTGAATAGTGCCTACACAAAGACACATTCTAATCCTTGAAATGTATGTTCCCTTATTTGCAAAAAGGGGATTTTCAAAAGTAACTAAAGATTTCAAGATGATAAGATTATCTTGGATATCTGGATGATTCTAAGTGTCCTAAGAGGTCTCATAAGAGAGAAATAAATGGTATTAGCACACCCGCTGTTCTGGAGATTTACAAATATTAGGGTTTCTAATAATAAGGCACTATTTCTTTCAAGTTCCTTTCCTTTGAGTAGGCTTTTCCCCATGCCTGGAATAACCTTACCCACTTACAAACAGAGGTTTGATGAACTTTTTACTTATTAGGACCCCACTCCAAAACAAACCTTTCTTGTATGATCTATTTCTGTACTCTTGGAAGAGTTCATTTCTCACAAGCCTGAAGGAAGTCCTGATGTTCTTTTTATTCTGTATTTGTCTTTAGGGTAGGAGATGTGCCTTATTCATTTAGTTTTATATTTTAAATACCTGTGCTTATTACATAGCAGGCATCTAAAGCAAGATTTTATGTAGCTGCACACTAGTATACGTTGAACAAGTATTTTTTTAGTGGACTTTTCTGTTTTCTGTCATGTAAATATTACCACTGTAGCCAATCTCCAGGTACCAATGAAAGTGGGATTGGGAAATTTGCACTGGCACAATGTATTTATGATTTTCTCCATACATATAAATTATATGTAAATAACCGTGGACATAAGTAATAATAAAGCATAGAAAAACAGCTTAGGAAGTGATGAGTTTTGATAATTTATTTTGTTTCTTTAATGTTATATATTTATTGGTAATTTTTTTGTAATTAAACTTCAATACTGGTTGTGTTTAATAATCAAAAACAAAATTCCTCAAAAAAGAAAGCTCAGCTCTTGTGAGCCAGGATGGGCTGGCTTCGGCACACCACTAACTTTTGTGATAAAATGCTTTGGTCCAGTAAATGGAAAACATTATTTTAAAAAATTGCTACAAGTCATATTCAATCTATTTAATCAAGAAGTAAATATCTTATATTCATGGCATTTTAGATCATATTATATTGTTTTTGAGAAAAATAAGTTAAATCAATGAAACACACAGGTTTGGAGAGGAAAAATTAGAATTAATAAAATATGCAGTAATGTAGTAAACATTTTTTACTGAAAATCCTTCTTTTGAAATCTAAAAAGAAATCCTTTACATTGATGATAAGATGTAAAGAAAAATTTGAGAATATACCTCCAATCACTCTACAAAACCAACCACAGTCCAGAGGAATTTCTCTTTTGACATTACATAATCCCTTATTACAAATAACTTTGGTTACAACATTAATACCAGTTATTTTTGATATATTAATTCATACTTTGAAAGTGAGTTACAAATTTAAAATTATTAATTTTAAATTAATGAACTAATTCACAGAAATTTTTTAACTGCCACAGTGTTATGAACTGGAGTAATTGTATGGAAGAATTACAGAATAAAAATGAAATAAAATATTTAAGAGGTGGAAATGCTGATTTAACTGGGAAGTCCTCAGCAAAAGTGAAGGCTAAATTCAATGATTTTATTAAACTATGTTGGTGACAGTTCCTTTACATGATTAAATATAAGCTAGTTCTTCTAAAACTGAGGAAAGGTTAGTTTTGTTTTCTCTTGTAAAGCAAATGGTTTATGTTTTATTTGCTGATATGCCATCCTCTCTTTCCTCATTTCCTAGAACATTTAATATTTCCAAGTATATGAGGGCATTTTATAGATTTTTCTGATTTCTGCACTTACAGTTTTGCCTTTTCAGAATGTCAAATAAATTGAACCATATAATGTGCAGGAAGCTGTGCTTGGCTGTTTTTCATTTGGTATACTGCTCTTGAGACTTACCCATATTTTTGCAATTGTTAGCAGTCTGATCCTTTTATTTATTTTTAATAATATTCTGTTTTATAGATGTATGGAATTTCTTGTTGGTTCCCTCATAGCAGATTAATTTGGAATATTTTGTTGTATATGAGTAAAGCTGTTGTAAACATTTGTGTACAAGTCTTTGGAAAGCATGCATTTTCATTTCTCTTAGGTAATATCTACGGGGAGGTTTCCTGGGTGGTTGGGTAACTATAGGTGTTAGATTTTATAAGAAACTATCGATTTTTTCCAAAGTGTTTATTGCATTTTATATTTCCATATGAAATCCCAAAAAGTTCAAGTAGCTCCACATCCTTGCCCACATACAGCAGTGCCAAAGCCAGGGCTAGATTTGTTTTACTTTTGACCATTCTAGTTCGAATGTAATGATATGTCGCTATGGACTGATGATCCATACATTGCATGTTGTATATAATATGTTGTTGTGCATCGTATTGCTTCTGTATGGATTTGCATTAGTTCATGTGGAAATTAATTTGTATTTTTAAATTATCAATCATGTCAAACATCTGTTTATGAAATCATTTCTGCACTGTATATCTTTAATGAGTGCCTACTCAAATATGTTGTCCATTTAAAGTCATTATTATGCCTTGAGTGTTATATATTCCAAACATAAGTTGTTTTTTTTTTTTAAGAGAGATATATATTTTGGAAATAATATCTTACAGCCTGTGTCTTACCTTGAAATTGTTTTAGCAGTGTCTTTTAGACAACAGATTTTAATTTGACCAATATTTATTTACTGAATTTTCATCACATTATTAGTGCTTTTTTATAGTCTAAGAAACATTTGCCTAACTCAAGTTCACAAAGGTTTTGTCCATATGTTTCCTTCTACAGGTTTTTTGGCTTTAGACCTGTTATCTATTTCAAATTATTTTTTTGTATATGGAATGCTATAAGGGATGCTTCACCTTGTTTTCAGTATTGATGCCTGAATATATCACCTGTATGTTGAAAACATTATTCTTTCTCCATTAAGCAACCGTAAAAATGGGATTCTTTTATTGCCTATTCCATCCACTCATCTCTGTTTTAGCATATGTTATCCTATTTTGAACATACCCTACATTTTGCAGGAAATCTTGAAATCAAGTAGTATGAGCATTCCAAATTTATTTCCTATTTTCAAAATTATTTTTGGCTATTCTAAGTTGTTTTGTTTATATATAATTTTTAGAATGATTTCAGCAATTTCTACCAAACAAACCTTGCTAGGATTTTTATTGAACCTGCGTGGAATCCACAGAACAATTTGGAAATTGACAACATTGTAGGGGAGAATTAAAGATAATCTTAAAAATGTAGATTTTTGTGATCCATAAATAAGGTATATTTAGGCTTTCTTTCACATTACTATCACATTAATATTTTATAATTTGGAAATACATACATTTTGCATATATTTTGTATGATTTATCCCAAAGTATTTCATGTATTTTGATGCTATTATACATAGTGCCACTTTAGATTTCATACACACACCGCACAGCTCCTGGTCTCCTCTCTCCCTACAGTTCATTGCTTTTTGAACTTAATTCTGTTATGTTTCATTGTATCCTAAGAACACTACAGATTAAAAAGAGAATAAATACAAAAGAAAAAGAAAAAAACACTATGAATGTATAGTTTATCTGGCTTGTTTTTATTTTTAAGATCAGGATAATAATCTTTTTTTCTTCTTTAGAATGTAACATAAGACTAACGTATCACTTTAATATTATGTCAACATTTAAAAACTGAGGGTTATGAGTTTATGTTTTACCACCTAACTCATTCTTCATTTACCACCTAACTCATTGCTTCGTTATCTAACATTTGGTCTCCATCTGATAATAACTTCTGGCAATAAGCATTCACTAATAAGTTTTATTAATGCTGTTACTGGCAAAGAGAAAACTTCTCAAAAGGGAAAAATAAAGAAATAATTATGTGTTTATTACACAACTGATTCTGAGTATTTAACATTGCATTTTGTCTGATTCATGTTGTATTTTCATTCTTTTTATGTTAGTATTTATATTAAATATCATCAGTATACATTATTTAATGTACTAGTTTACTAATCATAACTTCACTAAAGATAATTTTACTAATAGGGACATAAGACATATCAGTGCTACTAAAATTCAGATTATGATATTCAAGAGAAAATGAATTCAGATTAGCAAGTCAGTCTCTCAATTTGATAATAATAGCATTGCACTTGGGACATTAAATAAGAATCGAGTTAAATATCCTAAAACAAATAATTCCTGTTAATAAATAGCTAGTGAAAGGAAACAGTGATGAAACCTCTATACTGAATGAAACTTACTTTTCTTTGAAGTTGTTGATCATTCATTTATTTTACTACTTGCTGAAATTTATCATTTTACAGTTTTTTAAATGTAGCATATTCAATAATTTATATTGTTATACTGTGTATATATCAGGAAGGTTCATTGTGGAATCCCATAACAGATCATCTTAGAATCATTCCTAGAATTATTGACTTTTAAAGCATATGGCTAGCTTAGAAAGAAAAAATTATAAAATACAAGAATGCTAACTTCAGAGTCTTGCTGGATTGCTGCTAAATTTTGAGATTCAAGTTAAAATGATCAAAGGAAGTCACTAGGTCCTCTTACTCCTAAAGGGCACAATATAAAAGTCATTTTCTTTTCTGGTACTCCCATCTAACAATTATAAAGAGGAAATTCTGCATTCGAGGAGATTTGGGGCCAGACGTTTTGATTCCCATTGCTTATTTTAGTTGGTTATAATCATAAAACTGAAAACTGTGACACAGAAGATACTCATTTGTGTATAAAGAACTTGTACTCAAAAACTCTTACAGTTTAATTGATTGCTCTCATTCTTTCATAACATGCTTCCAGTTTATAATGCATTCCTGTCCACTTCACCTTCACCCTCATGACCTTGGTGACTAGTCAAAGTCACAATGGGTTCTTGCCAGTATTCAAAAAAATCTGTGTCCTCTTGCTTCTATTCCTTCCTTCTATCCCTGACCTGCTACATTGTATGCTATCAGTTTCATTATCTCCACTCCTTTCTCTCTTGAAGAGAGAGATTTATCTTACTATTTCTCAAACGGTCAATGAATGGAATAATGCATGTAAAATTGTGTGTGTTCCATCAGCTTTGAAAAGAATAAATGAATTGATTCTGGAGAGGGTGGCAAAAAGCAAAAAAAACAACACATGGAATTAAAAATACTCATCAAACTCTGCCTCCCATTTACACTCTGACAGCAAAGAGCAGATCATAAATTTCACCAATTACAAAAACTAGTTCAAGTTAAGCAACTGCAGATTTGGGTAAGAGATTTAATAGACACGGTATTGAAAGATAAATGATACATATAGAATGGGACAAAAGTAGTTTTACAGTTGTTCATATGGAAAATAATACAATAATAAATAAGTAATAATATAAGAATACACCATGTTTCATGTACTCACAATTGCATACCTAATTTTACCCCACCCTGTATTTAAAATATTGTAGAATGGCAATAAATCCTTCTTTCTCTGTGGCCACAGCTATATTCTGCATTCCTGCAGTATTGCCTTTACATTCATAGTTTTATATCAAAAAGGACAAGGGAATGTTAATAGTATGTCTCTTTAAAAATAAAGGTCTCTGGTTATACTTTGTTTGCTTTTTTCTTTTGTTGATTATGTTCCAGTTAAAGGTGAGATCATATGGTATTTGTCCCTCACCGCCTGGGAGAAAATGCAGACAACTGTAATTGAACAACAATAAAAATTTTAAAAAAAACCACACACACATTTTATGTGGCTCTGAGGCTGAAAAAAACCATAAAAATAAGGGTCTCAGTGTATCTCATCTGGGGTTTCTGGAGAGAACGAAGCAGTAATATCCTTAAACATCCATTGTATATGCCAAATTAGACTCCCTCTTATACCTCTAGTATAATATTAGTTATGAATCAACCTCAGTAGAATTGAAAAAATAGTCATTCAATTCATTATCTCTTTTCCGTGGTTCACAGGAGAGACTCCGACTAAGAGAGGCCAAATGGAAGTGGAAAACTGTCAGGTTACCTCCGCAATTATTGAAGCCCACCACATCCAGAGTACTGAGAGATCTTTGAAAGAGGTGCAGCACACAGTATCATCTTTCAGTTTTAATCAGCATTTTATTGCAGAAAATAAAGCTTGTAGCTACCTTTATTTTTCTTTGATAAACCATTTTTGGAGTCCGGCACTTTGTTTGTACTGAAAGATCCTAAGTATTTAAACCCCCTGTAGACTTGCAGAAGCCTTGAAATTTAAACTTGGAATGAAATTGCTCTCCTGCATAAGAATTGCACCAATATATATTTTCTGAAACGATATGAAATTTTTATAACTGTGAATAGTGTTCCTTAATTCACTCTTACAAATTTTACCTTTCATATGTGCTGTTTTTAAACAAGACTCTGGAAAAGTTGAATGCTAAATTTAGGTAGCTACCAAGATTGGACCCTGAAATTAGGAATAAAAACTTCACAGCATGTGCTCAACGATTATTTTAAAATAAGTAAACCAGCTTCCAGTTATTAAATATTAGAGTCATAGGGATGTAATGTAGGGCATAGTAACTGCAGTAATAATAATGTATTGCATATTTGAAAGTTTCTGAATAGATCTTAAAAGTTTTCACAAGAAAAAATTTTAACTATGTATGGCGATGGATGGTAACTATACTTATTGCAGTTATTATTTCCTAGTATATACAAATGTCAAGTCATTAAGTTACCTAAGACACCTAAAACTGATATGTTGTATGCCAATTTCATCTCAATTAAAAGTTAATAGATAAATCATTAAATTCACACTCTTGTTACTTGTGTCAATAAGTAGCCTAGATTGAAAGGTTAAAAATTGCATTTATGAGTCTTCTGAAAAAATAACACAGTTTATTTGGTAACTAGCAAAGGAAGAAATCTACAATACATTTACTCAATGAAATACACTCCCCACACACATATGCTTACATTTTCCTTTTCTCAGTATTATTTGTCTTTCAATAATTACACTATAATTAATAATAAGTTACAGAACAACAATTTTGTTTGTCCTGTAATGAGTGTACACAGCCAAAAAATAAATCATAAGACTGTCTTTTTCAATTTTAATGGACATGGAACATTTTAATGAACACATGCATGAAAAATACCTTTAATCCAGAATGCAAACAGAAAAATATAAATTAATTAGGCACACGACATATAATTACTGAATAAAATTTCTTCAAATTACCAAAGGTACCAGTAGTCATCTATAAATTACACAATTTCAGAAGTTATGTGGTTCCAATATGTCTCACCCCGTATATGACATATAGAAATTTGACCTGGAAGCCACATCTTCTGTTTGCTCTCCTGCCTGGGTCTGTTTTGAGTTTTAAAAAAATGTTAGTTCTCTTATCCACTACCAGCCCTGAAGCTCTTCTCACTCTGAGATACCTCTTCTATCTTACCAATAAAGCCCATACATTTAAATCTTAAGTTCATATATCAAAGCATTTAGTTAACAACAACAAAAAAAGAGGGGGCCCAGAGAAAAGCTGAAGTTCTACTCTCTTTCCTGGCCTTTCGACACTAAGGAGATGGTCTCGTCATTTCAGCCTAGAAAACATAACACCCAGAGACCTCAACAATGTGAAAGCAGACCGGACCCCGTTAGGTGCCCTGAAGCGTGGTCTGCAGCTATGAATGGTTTCCCAAGGACAATTAGTAAGTGGCCTGACTGGAGATAGCTATCAATTCAAAAAGAAGTGATGCTGAATTTTTTTGCTTTGCAAATTTAACTTTTACAGATGTTAAGAGGATAGAGGATGGCTGTGATTGGAGAAAAAGGAAAAGAGGAAAGTGTAATGAAAGGCTTATCTAGTGTGTTGGATAGATACACCATATTTTGATGTATATAATGCACACCTTATTGCCCAAAATTTTGAGGGAAAAATAAGGATGCATATTATACATGGATGGTACTAATTCTGTATCTATATAAATGTTTTTAATTCTTTTACTTATGCTTATGTGTGAAAAGTATAACTCTAGAAAGCAATAACAATATCTATATGTAAAACAATAACCTGGAATATGATCATTGATTTTATATATAAATTAAAAAATTGAATTAAAAAATTAAAACAAATTTTTTTCCCTAAAGTTTGGGCCAAAAATGTGGGTGTGCATTATACATGGCAAAATACAGTAGATATATTAGAGAGGTGTGTTTTCATAAGAATTGATATTGGTTGGTTTTGTGAGTAGCAATGAGTTACTGTCTTAATTCCGTTTTTAATGATTCTGAAGTTTAATAGTGAAAGATTTTAACATATTTGGGAAAATCTTCATTATGCTTTGTTACAAATATCTTTGAAATATATGATGAAAGGCCAGTGTACTTAACACATATAATTATTAGAAATGTGTGAAAAAAAATTAAAATATTTTGCAAATTATATTTTTACCTTCTCTCTTACTTCATTGGATAAAAATACTTAACAATATACAGAGAACAGTTCTGAAATGCTTTGTTCACTTACAAAATACTAATTTTTAGGAGAACCAAGATGGCGGCGTAGGTAGACACACTGCGCCTCCTCGCACAACCAGAACTGACAGAAAATCGAACGGCAAGGGGGACCAACACCAAGGAAATACAAAATAAACATTCATCCAGACCGGTAGGAGGGGCGGAGACGGAACCGGGGTGGAGAGGACTCACATTGCCCTGGCGGGACTGAGACTGGTAGAGTGTGGGATGAACGGGGCAGGCAGTCCGAGCATTAGCAGACCCTGCAACCCTACATTTGTGCAGATAAACCGAGAGGGCCGGACTCAGAGTGGCGGAGAGCGGGGCAGGCAGAGCAGTGGGTAGCACCCCTGGGCCCCACATTCTCACACAGATAAACCGGGCGAACGGTGGGGAGCGAAGCAGACCGTGCAACCCAGGGCTCCAGCGCGGGGAAATAAAGCCTCAAACCTCTGATTGAAAGTGCCCGTGGGGGTTGGGGCAGCAGCAGGAGAGACTCCCAGCCTCACAGGAGAGGTCGTTGGAGAGACCCACAGGGGCCTAGAGTGTGCACAAGCCCACCCACTGGGGAACCAGCACCAGAGTGGCCCAGTTTGATTGTGGGTATCAGAGTGAAAGACTGAAATCCGGAGGAGAGTGAGGCGGGCGCCATTGCTCCCTCTCGGCCCCTCCCCCACGTAAAGCGTCACAGGGCAGCGACCAACGTTACCCGCCCCAGTGAACACCTAAGGTTCCGCCCCTTAAAGTAACAGAAGCACCAAGACAAAAAAAAAAAAAAAAATGGCCCAAATGACAGAACACTTCAAAGCTCCAGAAAAAATACAACTAAGTGACGAAGAGATAGTCAACCTATCGGATGCACAGTTCAAAGCACTGGTTATCAATATGCTCACAGACTTGGTTGAATCTGTTCGAAAAGTAGATGAAAAAATGAAGCCTATGCAAATAGAAACAAAGGAAAATGTACAGGGAACCAATAGTGATGCGAAGGAAACTGGGATTCAAATCAACGATGTGGACCAGAAGGAAGAAACAAACATCCAACCAGAAAAGAATGAAGAAACAAGAACTCGGAAAAATGAGGAGAGGCATAGGAACCTCCAGGACATCTCGAAACGTTCCAACATCTGAATTATAGGGGTGCCAGAAGGAGAAGAGGAAGAACAAAAAATTGAAAACTTATTTGAACAAATAATGAAGGAGAACCTCCCTAATCTGGCAAAGGAAATAGACTTCCAGGAAGTCCAGGAAGCTCAGAGAGTCCCAAAGAAGCTGGACCCAAGGAGGAACACACCAAGGCACATCATAATTACATTACCCAAGATTAAACGCAAGGACCTACATCCAAGATTACTGTATCCAGCAAAGCTATCATTTAGAATGGAAGGGAAGATAAAGTGCTTCTCAGATAAGGTCAAGTTAAAGAAGTTCATCATCACCAAGCCCTTGTTATATGAAATGTTAAAGGGAGTTACCTAAGAAAAAGAAGATCAAAAATATGAACAGTGGGAATGACAGCAAACTCACAATTATTAACGACCACACCTAAAACAAAAACAAGAGCAAACTAGGCAAACAACTAGAACAGGAACAGAACCATAGAGATGGAGATCACATGGAGGGGTGTCAATAGGGGAGTGGGAGAGGGAGAGGGGGGGAAAGGTACAGAGAATAAGTAGCATAGATGATAGGTGGAAAATAGACAGGGGGAGGGTAAGAATAGTGTAGGAAATGTAGAAGCCAAAGAACTTATAAGTATGACCCATGGACATGAACTATAGGGGGAAATGTGGGAGGGAGAGGGTGGGTAGGATGGAGTGGAGTGTGGGGGGAAATGGGACAACTGTAATAGCATAATCAATAAATATATTTAAAAAAATAAAAAGAAAAAGAAAAGAAAAAAATACTAATTTTTAGCATAGTCACAAACATCTTTATTTTGGTTTGAAATTAGAAACTACCTAAAATTGTACAGCAGTTAGCTCTTTAGGTGTCAATATGAGTGCCTTTTCTGTTTCTAAACAGTCTGATCAAACAAACATCATAGTGAAACTATCTTTTTTTGTACCTAAAATATATCTAGTTGTTTTTACTATATTAAATATTCCTTATCAATGTGTTTTAACAATAGCTGGATACAAAAAAGTAGTATTTCAATCAATACTTGCTTTTATTTAAATCAATCTGAGATGAAACAATATGCCATTTTATATGTTTACTACTGATAAAATTGATATCTTTTTCTTTTTTTTGACAAATATTTTATCTTGCATTTTTTCATTTAAATTTTATTTTTGATTTTAGAGGGGGGTAAGGAGGGACAGAAAGAGACACATCAATGAGAGAGAGAAACATCAACTGGTTGCCTTCCATATGCACACTGACCAAGGACAGAACCCACAACCCATGCGTGTGTCCTGACCAGAATAAAACCGAGACCTTTCAGTTTGCCTTATGATGTCCAACCAGCTGAGTCATACAAATTGATATCTTTTTCCATTCAAAAGTTCTTTGTCTTAACTTTGAAAGCCAGGAAATGGAAAAGTGAATAAAAAGACAAAAGTAATCCCATTCTTTAGGCCAGTCATTTTCCTGGATATGATGGTTATACTTCAGTCACAGAATAAAATTAATACTCAGTTCCATACGATTTTCATATTCATAGAAATTGTCTTTTTCCTTGAGGTAATGCTGATAATAGGTAATAGTGTATATATGCCACTTGATATATATTCCACTGACTCTTTGAACCAAAATATTGCCAAGCTCCTAGTGTTTTGATAACAGTTCAAGCATTAAATATAACAACGTTGTGACACGTGAACAATTAATTCCTTTTCTGTGGCTCCCAATTTCTGTTTTCTCCTATGTAAAACTCTTCTCCAACCTTGAGACTCCCTAAAGGGGGGTAACCTCCGGGTCTCACTGACTGTGCGGAGGAGGCTGCTGCACTGCGGTGCTCATCTTGTTGAGGCAAGTACACCACTTACCTTGGTGCCATTTCTCATGCTGCTGTGGTTTTAGTGCAGGTACTTATTCCTAAAAGTGGTTAGCAACATAGTCCGCAGAATGTTTCTCATGGGGGACTAAATGAATTAACAGCAACAGTAGCCAAATTTTCTTAGAGAAACTAGAAAGCAGTGTCCTATAGAGATAGCAGTTTATCACATTCCATACCTGCGATGGTGTAAAGCAAAATTGGCTCATCTGTGCAATTTCAGAGTTACTTCCAGAGAAGTCCTAGCAGAATATTACAGTCTTGAGGTTTTAAACAAGGTGAAATTGAGAAAAGAGGGAATAGAAGCCCTGTGAGAGGAAGAATATATAACAACTGTCATCAAATTTACAAATTGTCATTTCCTTCAATAAATACTTTTTAAAACACATGCCAAGAATGGTGACTATAGAGCTTCCTTGAAACTAGAATACATGTATAACTTTCATGACATATCATACTTTATCATGTCAGTCAAGAAATTTGTGAATTGACTTTAAATGGACCATTGAATTGAACCTCACCCTCATCCAAAGACTTTAGACAGCTGGAAAAGGCAGGGAAACGATCTGCCCCTGGAAACCTTCAGAAAGGAACTCAGCCCTGCTAACACCTTAATTTTAGGCTGCTGAGTCCCATCCCAGACTTCTGAACTGCACAGCTGGAAGTTAATATATCTGCTGTGTTTTAAGCAACTATTTTGTAATAATTTGTTGCAGCATTGAGAAAAAGGTGACTTTTGACCCTCTTCTTTTTTTAAAAAAAAAATTAATGATATCTTAGAACTAAAGACAAGAGATGCATTATAATTTTATTCAAAAATGAATTGATTATATATATATATAAAGTCAGTATTTTTTTAAATTTTGGTATCACATTTATAATCATCTTTCTTTTATAAAATTGTTCATTGAATAATGCCATCTTGTTATTTGTAAGAATTTACAAAGTTAATCCAATTCCCAAGATGTCAATAATCTCATCTGAACATGACAATTTTTCAATTTATATTAATAATTACACACCTAGACACGATTTTTTGACGAGGATGAGCAGAGTGGCACTTTGTATCTAATATTTTAGAGGTTGATGCATTTGAGGCAGAAATAATTAATTCTAGTTAATGGTGACACATTTACCTTGTTTCTGCTCCTTATGAGCGTGCCCCAGAGTTTTCAGAATGATGCATGGTGTTCAGATTTAGTTCTTTAGTATTCTCTCTTTCTAAGTAGTATTTTAAATTGCTTTAGTTGTATTTCCATTATCCATTAATGTGATAATATAGACATTATATTTCAAAATAGCAGTAAGATAAATTGCACTGTTTAATAAATTTTTTAAATTTCCTAAATTCAAATAATTTTTATCATCTGTTTTAATAACTGCTGGATTCAAACCACAGCAAAAATTACACCTAGACTACAAAACAAATATCACCACAATCATCAGAAAGTTGGGCTGTATGGGAATCAGACAACCAAGAAATTAAGGCAGCCAACATTCATCCAGATGGGTAGGAGGAATGGAGAAGCAGATGTGTAGAGAGACATGGAAACACGGAATGGGCAGTCTGACACACATGTGTGGTGGATAAAAATCCAAAAGGATACCTTGGGAGCGAGGGATCCCAGCCCAACACCAGACCACTTAACCCAGGGTTCCAGTGCCGGGAAGATAAATCCCCATAACTTCTGGCTGTAGAAACCAGTGGGGGTCGGGGCAGTGGAAGAAACTGCAGGATTCTCAGGATCTCCTCTTAAAGGGCTTGCAGTGGACTTGGGACTTTTGCAGACTCAGTCTCTCTGGGCTCCAGCACCAGGGAAATAGCTGGAAGGTCACCGGTGGAATACGGGGAGAAACTGAAGTATAAGGCATCAGGGTTAGTGCCAGGAGACAGCTTCCTCCAAGACAAAACTCCAGAAGCCAGGCAGCAGCATTGTCCCTTCTCTGAGCCCTCCCCCATGCAAAGCCCTGGCAGTTACTGAATGCTCCGCCCCATCCAAAATACCAGTGCGCTTTTCTAAAATAGGTCACACTTCTAAGACAAGGAGTCAAAGCAGTTGTACCTAATACACAGAAACAAACCCAGGGAGGCTGCCAAAATGAGACAGAGAAATATGGCCCAAATGAAAGAACAGAACAAAACTCCAGAGAAAGAACTAAACAAAATGGAGATAAACAACCTATTATATACAGAGTTCAAAACACTGGTTATCAGGATGCTCACAGAACTCATTGTATGCTTCAACAACATAAAAAAGACCCAGGCAGAAGTGAAGGTTACACTAAGTGAAATAAAGAAAACTTTACAGGGAGCCAGCAGTGGAGTGGATGAAACCTAGAATCAAATCAATGATTTGTAAAATAAGGAAGAAAAAAACTAAGCAATCAGAACAACAAGAAGAAAAAAGAATTAAACAAAACCAAAGATAGTATAAGCAGTCTCTAGGACAACTTATAGCATTCTGACATTCTAATCATAGGGGTGCTGGAAGGAGAAGAGAAAGAGCAAGAAATTGAAAACTTATTTGAAAAAGTAATGAAAGAAAACTTCCCTAACTTTGTGAGAACAATAGACATACATGTCCAGGAAACACAGAGAGTCTCAAACAAGATGGATCCAAAGAGGTCTCCACCAATACACATCATAATTAAAATGCCAAAGGTTAAAGATAAAGAGAGAATCTTAAAAGCAGCAAGAGAAAAATAAGAGAGTTACCTACAAAGGAGTTCCCATAAGGCTGTCAGAGGGTTTCTCAAAAGAAACTCTGTAGGCTAGAAGGAACTGGCAAGAAGTATTCAAAGTGATGAAAAGCAAGGACCTACAACCTAGTGAACCTATCATTTAGAATGAAAGGACAGATAAAGTGCTTCAGAGACAAGATAAAGCTAAAGGAGTTCATCACCAAGCCATTATTATATGAAATGTTAAAGGGACTTATTTAAGAAAAAGATCAAAACTATGAACAGTAAAATGGGAATAAATTCACAACTATCAACAATTGACTCTAAGAAACAAACTAAGCAAACAAGCAGAACAGAAACTGAATCATAGATATGGAAATCATTTGGAGGATTATCAATTGGGATGGGGAAGGGGAGAATGGCGGAAAAGGTGCAAGAATTAAGAAATACAAATTAGTACATACAGAATAGACAGGGAGATGTTAAGAACAGTATAGGAAATGGAGAAGCCAAAGAACTTATATCTTTGACCAATGGATATGAACTAAGGGGGGAATGCTGGAAAGAATGGGGGTACTGGTTGGAAGGGGGCAAAGTGGGAAAATTGGGACAACTCTAACAGCATAAAATAATATATTGAAAAGTAACAATCAGGAACCTTAAAAATAACTGTCAATTCAAGTCACCTGTATGTCATCGAACATTTTGGTTATGCTTATTTATTAGGGATAGTGTCTGGGAGTTATTAGCCAGCACTCATATAGCATTAACCATGTGCTAGCATCTTTTCTAACAGTATTTCATCTACTAACTCCTTTGCTCTTCACAACAGCCCTGTAAAAAAGATGTTCTATTGATATCTGTTTTATGTATGAGAAGGGTGAGTGGAATGGACTGAAATGTGTCTCTGCAAAGGTCTTATATTGAATCCTTAACACTGAAAGCAATGACATTTAGAGATGGCATCTTTAGGAGATAATTAGATTCAGATGAGGTCATGAAGTTGTAGGAGTTGTAATGTAATTGGTGTTATTATTAGAAGAGGAAGAGACACCAGAGCTCTGTCTCTGCCATGTGGAGACAGTGAGAAAGTAGCCATACATGCCCTGGGTGGTGTGGCTCAGAGGATTGGGCACTGGCCTGTGAACCAAAGGGTCATGGGTTCAATTCCCAGTCAGGGTTGTGTTTCAGACCAGGTACCTGGTGGGGGGCATGTCAGAGGCAACCACATATTGATGTTTCTCTCCATGTCTTTCTCCTTCCCTTCTCCTCTTTCTAAAAACAAACAAACAAATAAATAAGAAAGTATCCATCTGCAAGTGTGGAAGAAGGTTCTCACCAGAACCCTATTATGCTGGCATCCTGATCCCAGTCTTCAGCTTCCGGAGCTATGAGAAAATAAATCTCTGTTGTGTAAAACACCCAGCCCTCCCCCCCCTCCAATGGCATGAGATGACTAATAGAGTAAGGAACACAGAAGTAAAAGAACTTTCCCATTGTTACAGAACAAATAAGTAGTGAGGTCAGATTAAATTCATTCAAATTCATTATAAATCAATTACTGTTAACCACTTTTGATGTTAAGATCATGTGTATTTTAGAAAACAAATGGGGGTGTTTTCCACAAATTTCATAATTAATGAATTAATTATATTACATGGAAATTAACTAATCCTGTGAAAAATTATAACTCAGACCTATTTATGAACTTTCCTTCTGCCTGCATGTTGTTTTTTTTTTTAAGCCAAGTATTTTACTAAGATACTCTCTGATTTTGTTCCCTTCATTTAATTAGTCATGTAAATCAAGGATCTTTTTTGTCAGCAGAGTTAGGGATTTCTTCAACTCAGAAATATATTTTTATAGTAATTTGAATATTTTACCCTTCCCATTTGTCCTTGACTCTTCATTTCAATGATCTGTTCGTGTAGTTCAAAACCTAACTTTATCCTATCCCTTGCACTAAATTAATCCCATTCTAATTTTAATCCACAAAAAGATAACCCAAAATAATAATTCTAAACCTAACATTCACCTACCCAGGGTGTCATCCTCTTCTTTCTGATGATTTTTATGTTTAAACTCCCACCTTGAATTCTCAACTATGAATTTAGCTTTGTTCTAAATTCTGAACCATCACTGAATTGAGTTTTACATAATTCTGTTACTAACAGAATTATAAAACATTTGAAATTATTTTTACTGTATTTTGACCTTTGTTAAGGCATTATTTTATTTCATGCATTTTTAAAAATCTCTTTTCCAATATTATAATTTCATTCAAATTTTTGGTCTTGTTACCTTGTCTATACTCTTGTTTCATAGATTTTATGTTTTGTTTTACTGGGGAACAAATTAGAAACTCCGTATTTTACTTCTGTTTCCTCCGATACAACTTTTTCTCCTTTCTTTTGTTTAATTTTAAATCTTTGGTTTCAAGGAATCATATTGTAAACTGAACATTTATTTTTATTTTATTATTATTTTTATTTTAATGATGAAATTCTTATTGAATCTTAGTATTTTTCCAAAATGTAAAATAAGCATCTTCTTGATCCCCTGTCCTCTCCACCTGGATTCTGTTATTGTTCTTTAACATCCTCGGCTGTAGGCCATCTGTCTTCAACCTTTTATTTCGCATAAAAGGTTGAAAATCACTGCCATAGGCTGATTGTCTGATAACAACAGATTCTGTTGCTTAGAAAGTGCTTAAAAAGAACTTGAACTGGAATAATTTAATAGTTAAGCCAGGAAACAAGCTTTTACTTTTTACAATGATTCTATTTTCACCCTTAATTCTGACCATTTTGAACGATTTGCCATTTTCATAAAGAATAAGGTCTTTAGCAATTCAGTATCTTTGCACTTACTTTTTTTGTCACTAAAAGTGTTCTTTCCATCTTACAGCAATCTGTTAACTCCCACTCATCATTTAAAGGTAATTTTAAGCATTATTTTTTGCTAGAATTGTTCCGTGATGTCTTTGTCTGAACCAGGTGACTCTAATCTCAAATCCCATGGCAACCCTTACGCATTTCTATCACACACTGTATGTAAAGGCATTTGTCATATATGTCTTCCAATAGACCGTATTTGGTTTACTAAATCATTTGAGCTTCTTAATAAGATATTTTTTTTCCTTTAAAAAATACTCAAAAGAAAATGCATGGACACTTTTACATTGAACTTCAGCAGTTTCGTGAATTCTCCCAAACACATTTGTATACTGCCTTACATTCCATGCACCATGCTGAACATTGCAGGTGGGCTGCTTGTTGTTACAGGGCACCCTACAGACATGCCTTGTAGCAATGTGATGCATTTAGCCATGGAAACCAAAACAGAGAGAGAGAGAGAGAGAGAGAGAGAGAGAGAGAGAGGTGCCTTACAGACATGTAGCTCGAGTGACATTCAGAGCCTTCAGAGAAATATACTTTGGACCAGATACAATCAACTTCTTTGTGACTTCTTTTTCTTTTTCCAGATATCTAGCTTTTTTGATACCTAAATAGAACTTGGCATCAGTGAATTATTGCCTTCTAGAGAGAGGAAGAAGAGCCTGCCTGTTGGTCAACTCTGACAGTTTTCTAAGTCTTTTGCTAATATTCTGAAATGAGGACCCCATGATGGTACAGGGATACCTGCAATAGACTGTCTTACTACTTGTTTTCATCTTGCCTATAGTCTGGTCATCTATTCAAAGCATGTTTTTAGAGAATGTCCAGTGTCTTTACAGTTCACCCTGCCTGTTTCCCTCAAACTGCAAGTTGAAAAGCTTGATCCCTTATTATTAAGAATTCATCCATATGTTCTTAAGCTCTATGTCACTCAGTTTAATTTTACATAAAATTTAAATAATATCT